>NC_082651.1:97112152-98375009 GCF_028023285.1 Balaenoptera ricei
TCTCAAAGACGAGTTCTCTGTTGAAATGGGAAAGCTCTAGGTGGAAACAGGTTTCCTACTATTTGTATCCTAAAATTGCCCCTTTATCCCTTAGTTTAGAAATGGATAAAAGAAAATAAAGTGTTGTATTACAACGTTCCTGTAAAATGATCTAATATAAGGGGGAGTTCCCTGGCGGTCCAGTGGTTAGGCCATGGTGCTTTCACTGCCTGGGTTCCATCCCTGGTCAGGAAACTAATATCCCACAAGCCACGTGGCATGGCCAAAAAAAAAAAAAAATATCTAATGTAAGTCAAAAATGCTTTGATGAGAAGTACAAAGCTCTAAAGGGTTTCACATTAAGATTAAAAATAACTTATATTTCCAATATGCAACATAGAACATTTGAAGGCCTTTTCTTTTATGTTACATTTTCTTTAATTATAGTATTTATTTGTGACTTAATAATTATCCAAGTAAACCATACTTGCTTCATTTTCCTCAAATTCTCACTTTCATGTCTTAGAGGATTTCTGATCATGTCCCGTTTGATAATACCTCAGAGGTTTGGGTTTGCAAGGCTAATGCATTTGAGGAAGTTTATTTCTTCCTAGATCTTTTCTTGCAATTCCAGTAACTACCACGAACCTGGGATTTTGAGGAGGCTTCCCATATACAAGGCTAACCCAGTCCCAGTTTTAATAGATACTTCCACTAAGTTACACTTTTTCTATCAGAGATACAGTGAAGGAGAACATTAACCACAAGCGTGTAATATTTACATACTTTAAAGATTGGCATCTAAAAAGTTTTTAAAAGAATTATGAGCACATATACCATTTCACTAATCTTAAACTATGTTTGGTCAGAAAGGTTCGGATAATGTTAGTTTTCTCACAGATCTAGTTAGTGTTAATCCCCATTTGCGAAAGTGTCAAGCACTGCCTTTCCAAGGTACAAACCTGACTCTCCTCGAGGCAGCTTGGTGAGCGTCAGGAAAGAGGGAGGTCTCCACATGGATCCTTTGTGGCGATTTTGTTTCCCTCAGGACAGTGGTTCTCTCCCCACTCAGCTCTTTACTCTCAGGCCTTGGCTGTTTGAAGCCAATTGTAGCAAATGGTCTCTTAAGTGCTGCTAAGCTCCTTGCATTTCTACAGCAGGACCTCTGCCGTAGGCTTGCTCTGGACATTCTTTTCTTCAGAATTAACTTGGAAACTGAGCAATCTGCCGGTTTTAAACCCAGGTATTCCATAATTTTACCACAGTTAATAAAGTCAGGTTTTGTATTTTGTAAAATAAGTAAGTTACCTGTTATTAATAAAGAAAATTCTATCATTTCTTACTTGGAAGGGACTAGAAGTACAGAGACCCAATAGTGACAAGATCATATTCTGTGAATTTAATAGACTGGGAAATTTGTGGGTGGACATTCTTGGTGGCTGAAGTTATCTCGTATAGTTGATAAACAAGTTTGTCCGCGCTTCACTTCATTTAGAAGTTCATCAGTGACCAACATGCTGACAGATGTCTTTGTCCCCTCCCAGCAGTTTGCCGTCGTGTTCATGTTTTATGATTAGAGGGAAAAAGCTAACAGTTTTGTTATTGCTCATGGCAGAATAGGTAGTTTTGGAAATAGTTGGAGGGTTAGCTCTTGGGTTGGTCCCTGAAGAATGATTTATTTTACTTGAGCGCCTAGGACACTTGCAAGAGTATGGAGTGGCTTATGTTATTCAGAGTCTACTTGTTTATTATTACATGGGGTGATAACCTTCTTTAGGTCAATATTTTCTAGTCTCTAATATAAATGTACTTTTTGATCACTAGAAGTTCAGAATCTCTCACATTTTGTTTATCTTTGTGTTTGTGTTTTTTTTATTCAGGCAAACATAAATGGCCGTGTGTTAGCTCAGTGTAACATTGATGAACTGAAGAAGGAAATGAATATGAATTTTGGAGACTGGCATCTTTTTAGGAGCACAGTAAGATATTTTTAATATTTGTAGAATTATTTACAACATTGTATAAAACAAGTGCCAGTAAGTACTGGTCTAAACTGATATTTTCCTATATTTTAAAAAATATATGTAAAAATTACATTTTACACTTATGTGTACAACTCTTGTATATCCTGTTATGTAGAATATACACAGCAGCACTTAGCAACATTTGCCTTTTGGGCATTTCACTTGGAAATCTGGGAGAGAGGCCACCTGCCAATTCTCCCTGCTTTCATTGACCAGGACACTCTCCTTGACCTCACTCAGTCAGGCTTCCCGAAGCCTCTAGGCCTCGACCTTGGTGTCTGTCCTCATTGGGCCTGCATCGCCCAGTTGTAGGAAGAATCCTGCTAAGTCAGTTGAGAAAGAACCTCACCCTCAGTGTCTGATCACCCTCGCTATCCCATTACATTCCTCATCCCCCACCCCTCCTCCGCTCCCCGTGAGGTCCTAGACCCCAGGCCTGCCTCCAGAAGGAATCCTGTCAGGTCAATTCAACCAGAATCCCCCTCCCACCCATTACCCATGATGCTTCCTCTTAGCAACTTTCCATCCACTCATCCCCGCCTCGTTCCTGGGCTGTAAATGCCCACGTGTCCACGCTGCTTTTGGAGTTGAGCCCAGTTCTATCCTGAGGTCCGTTTTTCCCCATTGCGATAGTTCCTGGTTAAAATCTGTTTTTACTGCTTTAGCTACTGTCCAGCTCTGGTTCTCTTTGACACGCTCCAGTTGCATTTTGTTTTGTTCTTAAGTTAAATTTTAAATTAAAGTAGTAACACAGTGGTCAGATTAGAGTATAGTATATGTGTGCTGGTTGTGGTCATTACAGTTATCTGTCAGTATCTGTGGGTGGGTGGTTCCAGGACTCCCGTGGATACCAAAATCTTCAGATGCTTAAGTCCCGTATATAAAATGGCATAGTAATATTTGCATAGCTACACACATCCTCCTGTATACTTTAAATCACCTCTAGATTACTTAAGATGCCTCATACAATGTAAATGTTGTGTAAATAGTTGCCAGTGTGTGGCAAATTCAAGTGTTGAGTTTTGGAACTTTCTGGAATTTTTTTTTTTTCTGAATATTTTCAATCTGTGATTGGTTGAATCTGCAGGTGCAAAACCACTAGATTCTGAGGGCCGACTGTACTTCTTTTAGTACAGATGATCCTTGAACAACTCAGAGATTAATCCACTGATAAGAGAGTCAGCCCTCCGTATCCAAGGTTCCTCCGCATCTGCGGATTTAACCTACCCTGGACCATGTAGAAAATACTGCCGTCTTCACTAGTGAAAAATATCTGCGTGTAAGCAGACCTGTGCAGTTCAAACCTGTGTTGTTCAAGGGTCAGTTGTATTATTAATATAGAAAGATAAGCAGATAAGGACAAATGTATTTGAAATTCACTTACAGGAAGTATGCTTTCTCATTTCCATTAGAGTAACTTTATGGTTAATTTTTAAGATAATTTCTAAAGCTTCTAAAATGTGATTTGTCAGTGCGGATACTGATGACTTTTTTTCTTCTATCTCTTAAGGTACTAGAAATGAGAAATGCCGAAAACCAGGTGGTCCCTGAGGACCCACGTTTGCTGAGTGAAAACAGCAGCGCAGTTGCTCACGGTGAATCTGCGCTCCGCTCGGCCCACGAGCTGCCTCACACCGAGCTCTCCAATCAGGCTCCCTACACCCTGAACTTCAGCTTTGAGGAGCTCAACACACTCGGCCTGGATGAAGGGGCTCCACGCCACAGTAACCTAAGCTGGCAGGTATTTATTAAACGCCATTCTTCATGTGACTGAAGAAGAGGGTGGTATTTAATTCCCCGAGATTATGTCGGTGCGTTTGTGTAGTCGTTCAGAAAATCTTTAGTGAGTCCCTGAGTGAAGAGGATGGAGGGAGGAGTCCCTGTTCTCCAGGAGCTGTGTTCTTCTGGAGAGGACAGTCAGTAAAACACAAAGAAAATAATGTGATTTCAGAAATTGATAAGAATTGAGAAAATAATGAAATAGAGTCATGGCATCGAGGGTGAACAGGAACTGGCCTACTTAGGTGGTTAGCTGAGTTCATCTTTCACTTGCTGTTTCCTTGTTAAATTCAGTAATCATCGGCTAAAACACATCTTTATTGGATAACCTGCCGTGTTATCCCTTTGAGCACCATAACCTGGTTTTTCAGTTCGTATGTTGCACACTGTTCATGGATATTCGTTTTCTTTTTATTATCTGATGTTAGATACGGGTGAGTTCTTTCTTTGGATGTTCTTAGAAGAGGGAGGAGAGGCGAGGCTCAGGAATAAAAACAAAAGTGAGAGAACGTGAGGAGTAAGGGCTGGACAAGAAGAAAAATAAACTAGGAAAAAACCTAGAGCAGGGTACAGAACAGAGAGAAGACAAGCAAGGGAGGAAGCATAGTAAGTAGCTGCCAAGAACTCTACTGAAACGGAGCTGTATTTAGAGAAAGGAGTACCTGTTAGGTCTACCATTTTTAAGGATGTTGTGTTTGATTTGGTAGTAAAAATATTTTTTGGTTGTTACTATCTTTTTCTACGTACTATCAATCTTATTTCTTTAAGTTGAGAAGCCATTTTATTGTGTGTTAACTAAGATAAAAATTTCCTTATTTTACGATAAGTCCGCCCTTGACCCTTTTATCTCCCTGTTTCAACAACAGTAATTCCTTTCTTTTCCCTGGAATTCCTTTTAACATTTCTTAAGAAATCCTCATCCTCTGCTTTTCCATACTTGGTATTTACCACCGTGACCTGGAAACTCTCACAGCCTTCCTATCAATGCAGCAGTTCTCAAACTTGTTTTAAATCTCAGAATCCTTTTACACTCTTAAAAATTATCGAAGACCCCCAAAGAGCCTTCGTTTATGTAAGTTTTATCTGTCAGTATTTACTATATTAGAAATAAAAACTGAGAAACTTAAACCAATTATATGTTAACATAAATAACATTTTTATGAAAAATGACTATTTTCCAAAACAAAACATATTTACTGAAAATGATATTGTGTTACAAATCTCTTTAATGCCTGGCTTTGTAGAAGACAGCTAGATTCCCATATCTGCTTCTGCATTGAATCTCCTGGGAGATCACACATGATGCAACCTCTGGAGACTCCACTGTACACTATTGTGAGAATGAGAGTGGAAAGGCAAAGGTCATCTTCATATTCTTAGGAAAATAGTTTAGACCTCGTGGATCCCCTGAGAAGGGGTCCACATACTGCATTTGAGAGTGAGGGCAGCACTGTCCTGAACTGGATCTCAGGGAACCTTCTCAGGGAGCCTGGGTCATTTTCTCCCGGTGGAAGGAAGACTCTGCTTTATTTCTGCTTCGTTTCAACCTTTGCTTTTGCCCTTTCTTAAACTTCCTTGATTCTTTTTCTTCCATTTCCTTCCTGTTTTTCCTAATCTTTACTTTTTATTCCTCATGTTATTAACCTTTTCTGGGTCTATAGCAATTCTCGTCCTAAAACTTCACATTGGAAATCAAACTTTTAAAAATATTTTATTTCTGTTTACTTGGACCTGACTGTTGACCTCAAGGCTTCCATTTTTGTTCATTTGGATCCTGTATTTATCTTTTTATCTTTTCCATTGCACTTTATACTTTTCCTTTTAAAATCTGTTTTTTTCTTTTTTTCTTTTTGCATTTTGAGTACATTTTTTTTCTCTGAATTGGAATTTGACAGAAACTTCATGTCGTGCAAGTTGAGAAAGTTTCTATTTAACATACATTTAAAGACTTGAGTATTTTGTTTTTGAGATATACTTTAACTCTCATCTTCTTTCTCTTTTCTAAGGGGAACTTTTATATTTTATCAATGAAGGTGACTTTTTCCGTAAATAAGTTTAAAAGTTTGAAATGATAAAAACAAGTTCTAAGGTTATTTGTTACTGTAACCTTAAATTATACTTTTAAATATTAACAATAAACTAATTTTATTAAAATTTGTGTAAAGCTTTCTAATAACAGTAAAATTATTCATAAGTTCACAGCTTTTGTTAAGCTGTGTTATGCAGAATTCTTCTAAAAGAATTTGGTATTTTAAGGACTTTAAAAATTCTTATTGTCCATATATATATATTTATATATTTTTATTTATATATATATATATATATATATATATATATATATATATATATATATAAAATTTCCTAAGCTGATGTTTATTGTGCCTTTTTTTGGGTTTATTTGAATTCTTAAATTATTATTATTTTTTTGTCTTCACAGTCACAAACTCGCAGAACCCCAAGTCTATCGAGTCTCACTTCCCAGGATTCCAGTATTGAAATTTCAAAGCTTACTGATAAGGTGCAGGCTGAGTATAGAGATGCCTATAGAGAATATATTGCCCAGATGTCTCAGTTAGAAGGGGGCACGGGTTCCACAACAATGAGTGGCAGGTCTTCTCCACACAGCACGTATTATATGGGTCAGAGTTCATCCGGGGGCTCCATTCACTCTACTCTAGAACCAGAGAAAGGGAGGGATAGTGAACCAAAGCCAGATGATGGAAGGAAGTCATTTTTAATGAAGAGGGGAGATGTTATAGATTATTCCTCATCAGGAGTTTCCACTAACGATGCCTCACCCCTGGATCCTATCACTGAAGAAGATGAAAAATCTGATCAGTCAGGCAGCAAGCTTCTCCCAAGCAAGAAGTCCTCAGAAAGGTCAAGTCTCTTCCAGACAGATTTGAAGCTGAAGGGAGGTGGGCTGCGCTATCAGAAACTTCCAAGTGATGAAGATGAGTCTGGGACAGAAGAATCAGACAATACTCCGCTGCTCAAAGATGACAGAGACAAAAAAGCTGAAGGGAAAGTAGAGAGAGTGTTGAAGTCTCCAGAACACAGCGCAGAGCCTATTAGAACCTTCATTAAGGCAAAAGAGTATTTATCAGACGCCCTCCTTGACAAAAAGGACTCATCTGATTCGGGAGTGAGATCCAATGAGAGCTCTCCCAATCACTCCCTTCACAATGAAGCGGCTGATGACTCCCAGCTTGAAAAGGCAAATCTCATAGAGCTCGAAGATGACAGCCACAGTGGAAAACGGGGAATACCACATAGCTTGAGTGGCCTGCAAGACCCACTTGTAGCTCGGATGTCCATTTGTTCAGAAGACAAGAAAAGCCCTTCCGAATGCAGCTTGATAGCCAGCAGCCCTGAAGAAAACTGGCCAGCGTGCCACAAAGCCTACAACCTGAATCGCACACCCAGCACGGTGACTCTGAACAACAACAGTGCTCCGGCGAACAGAGCCAACCAGAATTCTGATGAAGTGGAGGGGATTCGGGAGACGCCCCAAGTCATTCTGAGGTCCGGTTCCAGTTCCCACTCAACTGCCATTCAGAACGAAAATCTAAAAAGCATGACGCATAAGAGAAGCCAGCGTTCAAGTTATACGAGGCTCTCAAAAGATTCTTCAGAGCTGCACGCAGTAGCCTCTTCTGATAGTACAGGCTTTGGAGAAGAAAGAGAAAGCATTCTTTAAGAAAAACAAGCAAAAGTAGAATAGTGTTACTATAATCCCTGTGACAGGACTGACCTGAGTTTTATCGTGAATCCATCCACGCACATCACCTGTACAATTCACTCACAAATAATTAACGGATGAGAAGGTCTTTAGTAAAAGAGACATACACTATACAACAGAGGGAAGTATAAGATAGCCTGGTTCATCTGTCAGCCCCCGTTGTCTTTGTACGTAGAAGCTTAAAAACCCAATATTGTTATTGCACCTTTCATTGGCATATAACTGCAAGACAAGATCTGAGTATAAAGATAGGTCAGAAATAGTTTATTAAATATAAAGGGCTTAATTCGCCAACAAAAATTAAAAGCTAGAGACCCCTTTCGTAGAACATTCATTCATTAAATATTTGAGGGAAGACATGATGTTAAATGAACCAGAAGCACGTTCTGCTCTTAAGGGGTGAAAGATAAGAACTTACAGCTTATGGAATAACCTAGAGACTAAAGGTTAATGCTCTGTAAGTTGCGAACCGGTGTTCTTTATAATAGACAAATTTGCTTATCAAAGAGTTTTTAAATTTTAAGTAGAAAATATAAAGAGGGCTTTAAAAATTGGTAAGAAAGTGAGTCAACAGTGCCCAAAGTAGAGCCCCAGTAACTGGGTCATTGTGAGCTGCTAGGGGAGTGGCCTGTGGAGAGGGGCTGATCACCTTCCTATGACCTGGATGCTCTTCTCTCCAGATCCCAGACCTGGCTTCAAGCACCATCCACCTGCCCGAGAACCCGCCCTGGTCTACTCTGTAACTCCTTTAAATTGTGTGCTCAGCTTTCCTTAGTGAGCCGAGCGATGAGAGGAAAAACATGAATTCTTTCTCTGGGAGAATCAGGGAGATGTGGATAATAATAGGCGCTAAAAATCTTTTTGGAATGGGAGACTGAGGACATAACTATAGCAGAAAGGTCAGTGACAGTTGACAAGTGACAAGGAAATATTTAGTTAGGGAAAACAAAATCACTGCCTTCTATACCAGGGCAGGGTTTATCTGCTTCACCTATTCCTAAATCAGCATGTTAATTCTTGGGGAGGATCATAAGAAATACTTGTAGACAGAAGTTTAAAAACATGTAACAAAGCAAGAGTAAAAAGAAGATAAATCTGGGTGTGACTTTTCATTTACTGTTGGCAGAGTTAAGAGAATGATCACATTTAAGTATCGTGTGGACTAGACATTTACCCTGGCATCATGCACTGACATTTTTTTGGTCATTTTAACATAGCTTTCTTATGTAGAACAATTTTGGCAGTATACCTTAAGTCACAGATAAGATTGTAGGTCGTGAGATCGTAGACGAGCAGTTACCTAAATTTAGTGTTTATATTTTTGATGTTTTTCACTTACTGGATTTTTATTAATATGCTGAGCAGTTTACCTACTTGACTAGTCGTTGCATTAAAAAGTTGCTCTTTTGGGTTTCATTGCCTTGATGTTTGAGTGTAATCTAACATTTTCATAAAGTGTTTATTTTGCATGACCTTAACAAATGTTTTGACCAATTAAAAAAGAAGGCAGGATGTTGTTGACATTGTATGTTGAAATGTTAACATTTTAGTACTTACAGTGTTTATTAGCCTGCAGTATTGTGTAATTAGTAATTATTTCAGGGGTGATACTTTGTTCCTTTTCAGGTGAGTAGATGCAGCTTAATATCACTGTAGTGTATTCTTTATTCTGTTTGTAAAGTTAATACCAGAGTATTAAGTGTACAGATAGATTTAGAAAACAATAAAAAAAAGTTGCATGCTATTCTGAGTCATGAATTTTTATTCACTATAGTGACGATGATTCACAATGCAATTAAAAATAAAAAATAATTTGTGTGTTTGTTTTGTCAGAGGTCTAAAGTTCATTAAGGATGTTCAGGTGCAGGTAGCAGTCGTGCAGCTGGCAGGAGTGTTCTGAGCTGCCCTCTCTGGTCTTTCCGAGAGAGCGTGGCTCAGTGCCTGAATGGTGCCTTTGTGAAGCATTAGTGCCCACGGCACAGCTCTGTAGCGTGCATTTCTGTAACTGTGAGCAGTAGGTTTTCCAGATCCTGGGAGGGTATCAATTTAATTGTTGTATGAACATTCTGGAAAAGTTTGCTTTTTCATAGTGTGTTAGAAATTGACAAACCAGATGGGTTATTGAGTCACACCATCATCCCTTTGAATCTGTGTGTCTATGTGTATGTGTATCTGTATCTATTTATAATCCATAGCTCAGCCTGACTCTCACATATGCAAAACTCTGCTTTAAGCTGGGTGAAAAGTGATAGAAAAGAGAATTGGTGCTCTAAATTTGCTAGTCCCTTAGATTCTGCCTCAGAGTCTTGCCATGTTTTATAAACCGTTTTGCCTTTACTTTAAGCCACCGATAGTTCTGTTCCTGTGCCATAACGTTAAGCCAGGTCCATTCACCGTGGAAGCTGTTGCTCTCTCTCAGCTGATCCAGCTTTCAGGATGCTGAGCCTTGAAGGACCAGCTCTCCCATCTGGAGAAATGTGAAATTCATAATAACCCACGTTTTCAGTATTAACAGGAAAACTTGTTTTTGTCTTATATTTGATTTATGTGAGTTTTCTGTAGCAGTCAGAATAATTTTAATTGCCTAGCCAAATAATTTTAGGAACTTATTTGCTAAAATTCTTAAATTGAGGACTCTTTGGATCACTTGCATGTTATAGTTCTGAGTGAAATATACTTGTAATCATGATTTTTTTTCTTACAAATACTAACCATTAGAAAATATTTTCAAATGAAATTACATCCTTTATCTTTCTGGCTAAAATACTAAATTTAAAAGGTTTTAAAACTACATAGATTTTGGCTGTACCAGGAATTCTCAGCCTGTTTAGAGGTATCCTAGAGCTTAAAAATCCCTGAATTCCTGGTTAACCCTTGAGTAAATCAACGTAACTACCAGGAAAAGAGAACCAGAGGGCACTGTGCCCTCTATGAATGAGTGATATTGAGGGAAGAAGCAGGTAAAAGGGAAGGAGCAATGAAATTAACTTCTTTAACAAACACTTGACACTGAACATCTAGGCTCCTTCGCCGCCTGCCCTTCTAGAACCGTGCTGACACTTGGCAGAAGGGAAGAAACAGCCGAACAGCCAGGGAGCCTTTTTTGCTTGGGGTAGGGGTGGGGCTGGACCAGCCTGGGTGGGCTGTCTGAAATGACTGCATTTTTAATTTCCAGGTTGTGGTGCCCCTTACCCCTCCCTACCTCAGAATTCTGAGCATAGACTATAATTATGCAAATGAATTGAAAAATAGAAAGAAATTGATCTATAACAGAGAGCCTGCACTTGGATGGTCTTTTAATGGCTCATCACTTGAGAAAGGTTGAGAATCCTTGGTTGAGACTGATTAACTAGAAAGAGAATTTAAAACCTTACGTATTTTAAACCCTTTCATGCCTAGGAAGAAAATGCTGCCCTTGAGATAGATAGATCTTCAGAGGGATCCAGTTTAAGCTAAGGTATGTAAAAAATTAGTTTTCCAAGTAATTAGTTTTAAGCCGCCGTTGAAACAGTTCTCACCAATTAGAGAATTTACATTCTCACCACTTTAAGAAGTAGAGTTAAGTAAGAAATATCTAAAACAATTGCTAGAAATCAGCCACGGTCACCTACATGGTCAAAGCTTTTTAAGTAAAATTACTGGTAAAGCACCACCTTGGTTAACACCAAGTCTGCTGTGCCCAGGTCTGTGGGTGAGAGGTTTCCTAAAGGGGCTTCCCAGCACTTGGAGCAGAAAACTCTTTGAATAGGCCTGGCTGGCTATGTGGTGAGCTCTATCCTGAGTTTCCAGTTACAGTGAGGCATTAAGAAAACAAAGAATTTGTAAGAATAAAAGGATCAGTCAAGAAGGAAGAGCAATTCTTTCCAGACTATTAGTAGGATGATTCCTTAAAAGTCAATAAAAATGCCAGTGATTTGACCTAACTGGAGTGAGGACCAACCAAAATTGGCCAAAAATGTGAATTACAATAATACTGTACAAGAAAGGCAGTGAGACTGTTTTAAAGTTCACAGAATATTCTGACAGTGTCTATACAGGATGATCCGCAGTCATCTGTTTACAAAGAGTATGCTTAGGTCCTTAATCTCCTGAGGTTAATGTGCTTGGTGTAGGGTTACTTACACCAGTGATATATATTACGAGCCCTTAGTTTTGCCGGGATTTAACAAAACACAAAACAATCTATCAAACAATTATTAGAACTTGAATAAATAAAATTTTACTTTAAAAAAGAGTATAGAACTACATGCTCCATATTATTCAAATTAAGGAGTTGTTTGAAATAGTTAAGATTGTCTTGATTACCCGCTATCACTTTCTAGTTGTAACATACATTTTATACTTATTTACCTCATTTTCTTTCAAGGCAAGAAGGGCTCTAGATCTTAGTTCCCCGCCCATAGACCATTCCTCCTGACAGTTCGGTTACCTTCTCCCAGTTGCTGGCTTCCTCACCAGACACAAGGGGGCAATGAAGATTCTATCTGCCACTCAGTAATCCTGCTATCCAGTCGATTGAAGAAGAGAGACTTGTGCACCTCGGCCAGTTTTCTTTGTTCCAAGTAGTTGTAAAATTTGAATTCGTTTTAATGAAGTGTTCCTTTTATAAAATTTTAGATAGAAGCCCAAATGTATAGCAAAATGCATGTAAACAAATTCTACATAACCTGACATTTCATATCTTATAGCATCTTCTTGGTCAAATGTCTAATAAGTATTTAGATTGTTATTTTCAAATTACCATAGTTCCTGACACTTGCACTTTTTAGCTGTGTTTCTGAGAATTTGTAGACTGTATGTTGTTATACTTAATGTGAATTTAACTCTTTTTATTTTTAAAGAATTTATTTGCTTTTTGAGTTCTTTGTGTGTTTTTCCCTCTATCTTTTACCTGGGTTCTTTTCTCTCTTTTTGTGTCTTAAGTTTGGTATTGGTTGTCATGTATTCATCCGTTTTACCATAAAACATTCTTCAGAGCATTAGAATGGGAAAGAAACCTCAAGAAAGGCCAAATCCTGGATTTCAGATAGCCAGTGGACATTCAGTCAGTACTTGATGAGTGAATAAGGTATACCTAAACTAGGAGAGTCTGCCCACACATTGTAAAAATGCTGAATTTGAATGCAGTCATACTGTGTGTGTGTGTGCTGTAGTTCCTTACAGGCCCCGCCCTTCCCTATCACTTTATACCCACCTGCTACCTGTCTGGCCCTATAAGCTTCTCAGCTTATGACTCTGGGAATCTTTCAGGACATAATACCATGCTTTGTTAAAAGCTCTCAGGGAAGAATATCCACAGCCCATCTTGCTAAGTGCTGTCATTTTAAAGTGCTAGGCTCTCTGTTCTACATGGATGTATTTTAAAACCCGCTGTGTGCCTTAAGCCCTTTGTTTAGTCCTTTGTGGAGATGCCCATCTTATAAATTAATACGGTTATAGAATCAAATTAAAGGTTCGGTCCTGCATTTAACTTCAGAACACTGAGAATGTTTTTAGGTATGACTCGGCTATGGTGAGCCTGTTTTCTCTGAGCCCGAATCGGGGTAAACCGTTATAGTGAGCGCACGTAGCGTCAGGGCCGGCCCCGAATCTGGTAGGTAGGTTTACCCTTTCTCTGGCTCAGCTTTTCAACCTTTTTTTTTTTTAGTTAGTTATTATTTTCATTGACCAGCTCTCATTGCTGTCTCTCATTCCTTATCTCAGGTTGACCACTCTGATAAATTTGAACTAGAATTCATGTGTTATACTGGGATTCTATACTGACCTTTATACATGAGTGGGCCATTGTGGGTTCATTGAAAATTTCTTTATTAAGGTAGGCTAAACACTGTAACAACAACCTCAAAATCTCATCGACTTAACACATTTGAAGTTTATTTCTTGTTCCCGTAACAGTTCAGTGTTACCTAAGTTGACAAAGATTCAGGGACCCAGGTGATTCCTTCATTCTGTGGCTCCACCAGCCTCCAAGGCTTCAGAGTCCTCTGCCCCATCTTCTGTGTTCTGTTGATACGCAGGGGAGGAGAGAGGGTGGAGGACCATGCGTGGGAAGTTTGTATCGTCCCGGCACGGAAGTGGTGTCTGCCCATTCCATCGGCTTTCCTAAGTCCCCTGGTCGTGCTGAGGGGCAGGGGAGGCTGGGGAATTCGGTGAACTGCGTGCCCCGGAGGAGGAGCAAACATTTTTGTAGTTCGTGGGCATCTGGCCACTTAGGTGCTTGACGTGGATGATCCATGGCAGACTCGACACTGCGACTCATCTTGTTTTCAACTTTAGTAGCAGTGTTTTTTGAAGACATCTCTTTAACATTTTGCTTTTCATTCTGGTAGGGAAGTCTGTTAAAATCATAACACCTAACCTGGAAGATTTTTAGGATTTCAGGGTTTTAGAGTAAGGTAGTTTTCAATTAGCCAGTTCTTTCCTTACATCTCCAGAAACTTCACAAATTTCTAATATGGAGCAGGTTGCAGGAAGAATGAAGCAAGGTTGGGAATGGGGAAAAGAATAAAGTTTCACAACTTCTCTAGAACCCTTTTTGTAATCCAAAGACTCAGGCCACCCAGACTCCCTGACTCTTGGGATCTGATGGTAAGTACAGACCTGCCGTCACCACCAACCCTTTCAGCTTTCTTCCTCCTAGAGCGACGCAGGGGCTCCTGGTTCCTCCTCCTCGTACCTGGCAGGCGGGGCAGGACGCGGTCCCTGGGAGGCTCCTGCCCCCACTGCAGGGATTGGTAGTTGAAGAGAAGCTAAGCTTATGTTAGTGGCCACTCCCATCCAGGAAATACAGCTCCCTCCCTTAGAAGGCAACGGGAAAACTAGACTGTATGTCTACCATTTTGTTTTTAAACAAAACCGTCTGCCATCTAACGCTGTTGACCACTTTCCAGTTTTTTTCCAACTGGTATTTCATCAATTCCAAGGTGCACATTTTTTCACACTTTGATTTTTCTGAAATATAAGCCACAGCATCAATGGCAGCATTTTCCCCTCAATGTTTCCTAAAGTAACGACAGATCCTGCAGTTGATGGAGTCTTGCTTGGATTGATGAAACGTGATACTACTTTAATATTATATATACCATGGTCACGTTGAGTTGTGATCTTTAGCAATAGTAATGGACTAGTGATGATTTATGTTCAACTGACCCCCCAAATTCAACATTTTGTGTTGACTATTTTATCAGTTATTATTCAATATTCATTTTGGATATTTAAAGTATCGTTATGCATTTGTTATAATTTAAAAGTTTACATTTATTGAACACAATGTGCCTGACATTTTCCCAAGATCTCTACATGTATTAACTAATCTTCACAACAACGTCATGACTTAATTACTACTATCCTCAATTTACGAATGAGAAACTGAGAGACAGAGAGATTAAGTAATTTCCCATGGTCACACAGCTACGAAGTGGCAGAGCCAGGATTCAAGCCCAGGCAGTGGGGGTCCAGAATGCCCACTCTTTATATTACATTTATCTTCATTGTTCTTTAGCTAATTGGGGACTTTAGCTAACGTCAATTCTTACATTTTTTTCCAAGATGCACTTTAATTATAGCTTTATTTGCTGTACCATCACCATTGTCTTACTTGTTTTAAACCAGGGTTTGGGGTTTAAGAAAGATAAAAGTCTTTTAAAAAAATCTATATCCATGTAAACTGTATTTATAGGGAAAAATCATTTTTTTAAACATCAAACATCTTTGTTCCTACTAGTTATTTTGGAATGATGTTCAATTTTTGGTTAAAAATCTACTTTTTGTGTTTAACATCCTTTATCCCATTATTATTCATGAATTAGACCATTACATTAAAGTTTGTACATAGTGTTGGATATATTCATTTTACTTGCAGTCTTATTGTTATATGGCTTTCGTATACAAACACTTGCTCTTCTGTATGTCTATTGTCAGTAATTCTGTGTTAGATTATAATCTTAAATACCACTATGTGTATTTTTCTTTATATTCTATTATTAAATAGTATTAATGCTTAATAATGTTAATAGATAAGTAATATATGTCTATTTAAAAAATCATTATTGCAGTAGAGGTTTTTTGGGTTTTTTGTTTTTGTTTTTTTTTTTTTTAATGATTCTGGTCACTGTCTCCTAAGAAGAAAAGAAAAGAAAATAGGCAAAATGGAACTCTTTGTCTTTCATAATGACAACTAGTCACTAACGGCAAGAAACCAATAGACACATCTGGAATAGTGGATAGACAGTGGATCGAGATGGTGGTAGGTGACAGTTTCGTTTAATATAATCATCTGCCTAATAATTTGTGTGCTTACTTGAGCCAGACACTGTTACAAGCACTTCACGTGGATTAACTCATTAAATCCTAACAAGCCTATAAAGTAAGTGCTATCATTGTCCCTAGTTTACAGATAAGGAGACTGAGACGCAGACGTTTAACTTTTACATGACGACAATTGGTTAGATTTTTATAGCTGTTCCCTAAACTACTGGCATTATTGTCATTATCTTAATTTTGAGAAAACTGAAGATTTGGGAGTTTGAGAGCCCTCTTTCCTTCCCACCCCCAAGGTCACTCAGCTAGTAAACAGAACAAAGACACCAACCCTGGTTTTCTGACTCCAAATCTGATGATTTTTCCACCACGGTGCCGACTTCATTTCCGCCAGTACCCATCACTCTGTCCTACGTGGGTCTGTGGTGCTTCTGTTTTCCATATTCCATTGTTGTAGAAAATGTTAGTGGAGAGTACTAAACACGTCTGAGTCTTCAGGCTCTGAGAATGTGTCCTGGGTTTTCCCACGGAAGCTCTATCACCTTCTTCTGTCCTCTCCCCGTGAACCCTGCAGCCGCAGTGCCAGGCAGTAAAGGAGTCCAGATCTGCAGGCCATCTGGGCCTTTAAATCCTTGTGTATCTTGAAACAAACCCTCTGTCTGGCTCTGCTGTCCTCACTGACCATATCTCCTGAACTGAACTCTGTCCATTTGGTATAAACATAACCAGTGCAGCGTGTTTAAACGGGTGCTGGCGAAGGGGGGAGTGTGTGCACGTGTGCCCATGCACCTGTGTATTTAAATGTGACCTTGCCAGATCGCTGATTTGACCCATCACTGAAATGGTGGGTCGGTTGGTCAATACGTCACAGGTGAAAGAACACAGAAGTGAGTCACAAGGCTGGAGTTATGGACGGCCTGCCTCTGCTGTCTATCCGATGGCCATGTTCTTGTCGGCTCTAGTTTCTTCATCTATTAAAAGTATGTGATGGAGGAAAGAGGGCTTCCTCCCTTGATAATGGGTACTACTTCCCCGCTACTTGTTATATGTTAGTCACTAGCTCCCTAATCTCTGCAATAATATTGAGAAGCAGGTACTTTTCCTGTCTTACAAATGGGGAACTAAAGCTGAGAGAAGTGAAAAACCTTGCCCAGTGGCTCACAGCCATTATGGGTTAGAGTGGAAATTGGAAGCCAGGTCTAACACTGAGTTAATGTATCCCCAGCTATGCTTTCTTGCCTCTCCAGTGATGTATGTGAGCTCTGTTTGCAGCCATTTAGGAGGTATTGAAGGGATGAACATGAGCACATAGAGTGAGAAGAAATCTTTCTGGTCATTTAGTCCAGCCCCTCAAGTTTACAGATGAGGAAGTTATAAAGTGGTCGTATTATTACAAATATTTTGGTGCTACATAGGATGGTTTGCTTTCACCCCACTTTTAGCTTCATTTTATCTTTGTCTTAGCTCAGGCTTCTGTAACAAACAAACATAGACTTAACCATAGGCTTATAAACAACAGAAATTTATGTCTCATTGTGCTGGAGTTTGGAAGTCCAAGATCAGGGTGCCAGCAGGGCCGGGTTCTGGTGAGAACCCTCTTCCAAGTTACAGACTGCTGACTGCTCCTTGTATCATGGTGTGGCAGAGAGCAGGGGTAGGGTAGGAAGTGAGCTCTCCCGTGACTTTTATCAGGGCACTAATCCCTGGGGGCTCCACCCCATGACCTCATCTTAGAAGTCTCTCGTGTGTGTCTCTTCTGGAAGTACCCCTCAAATACCACTCTCTTGCTTTGTGATAATCATTTCCTTGCTTACCTTTATGCTTTTACCACTTATGTATGTATCCTTGAACAATTTTACCTGGTTTTGAGCTCATATCAATAAAATCATACTGTTAGTGTTTATCCTTGACTTGCTTCTTTCATTAAACGCTGTCTGTGAGGTTTATCCCTGGTGATGTACATAGTTGCCATTCATTACTTTTCACTGCAGAATAGTATTCTATTATATAAGCATGTATAACGTACCTATTTACCTTATTGGATATTGGGTTGTTTCCAATTTTTATTACAAGGTTTGTATGAATATGCGTTACATGTCTCCGGTTGTACATGTGCAAGAGTTTGGAGTTTTTATTACAAATTTCTGGATTTGAGTTATTTTTAAAAACACGTATTTCTGCGATAAGAAGAAAACTGCAGAAAGAAAAGACTCTTTTGGTTTATCATATCTCTAAACCTCCCTGGGGGTACCTCTATGTCTGGACTGCTGCAGCAATTGTGAAACCTTAACCAAGGTATCAGGAGCTGGGAGTGAGTGAACACAAGAGGTTGTCATTTGGAAACAGACTAAAATCGGGACCTTTTATCTTGGGATGATGCAAGGAGAAAACAGCTGCGGTGGAGGCCCTGGCACCCTGATGGGTGTGACGGGGAGAACGTGCCCGTGCCCAGCAAGCCCTAGAATTCCGACCTCCTTCTCCTCCGGCGCCAGCTGAATGTTTCCACCCAGATGTCGGCCGTCGCCTCACGTACAGCTTGTCTAAAACAGAGCTCAAGACCATTCCCCCAAACCAACTCTCCCCGCTGTGTTTTCCTCCTTGTCACTGGTGCCATAATTCTCTCCGTTACTCAGGCTCAGAAATGGAGTTAACCTTCGCTTCCTCTCTCTCTCCCATCCCCTCGTCCCATCAGTCACCAGGCTCTTAGCTCCTCTCGGTAGTGCCTCTCCAGACCATCCCCTTAGGGTCCCTCCACCTTGAACCTAGCCACCACCATCACCTGCCTCTCACCTCTCCCCTCTTCATTCCTGCCCACAAACGCCAGTGGAGCCTCTGAAAACGCAGAGTTCATCTCCTGCTCATGAGTGGCGATGACCCCCCCGTCATTCAATTCTAGTAATCTTGGATGGACGTTCAAGGCCCTTCAAAGTATGGTCCCAATTTATTCCTGTGCAAATTGATTTCTAAGCTAAAGTTGTCCATTTACGTCGTTTTTCCTGAATACTACAAGGATCTTCAGGAAACTAAATTCACAGATGGTCCTTATTTTTGTGAGTTTGTCCTCACTTCCTCCCATGCTCGGGTGCGTGCTCTCTTCTTCCTCACATGCTATACTTTCTTGGCCCAACATCTTCTATTGAAGTATAATTGCCTGGGGTATCCTTTAAAGCTTATCACAACCCAAGGGAGCGTCCACTTGTACCTTCGTGCATGCAGCCACTGCCGTATGCAAGACACTGGGCCAAAGGTCAAACTTGAACTTGGTGTGTAGCAAGTTAACGGAATTTATTACTGAAAGAGCTGCAGTAAGTTGAAAGATAATTGAATCTCAAGAATTTTAGAAAAATTTAATGACTGATAAGCGATTAAGAATGTTATTGCATAACTTATGGAAGCCCAAGAGTCTTGAGCTTTAGCAACATACAGAAGTATAAAGCTCTCCAAAGAGACCTTAAAAGATTCAAGTCTTAACACCCTTAATTTGTAAATTAAAAATGGGACTCAGAGTGTTTTCCAGCATGTTGCAACTTGTTTTGACTTGCAGCAGCATTAATCTCAACATTGTCTAAATTAATCTTGTTCTAGCAGCCTTGAAAAAAATAGAAGAATGTATTATTATGCACTGGCTTAAAAGGAATTACCATTATTTGGAGCAAAGACTATCAAAGATTATGTGAAGTCAAATTTTCATGTAAAATTTAAATAGATAAAGAGGGATTTGATTGGAATGAAATGACATCAAAAGTGAGAGTGTGGCCTTGAAAATTAAACAGTGTATAGAAGATATTGATGACGATCCAAGTAAGCGTCAGTCACTTACACGATCATGAAAAAGGTAAGAGCTGTGACTACAGCAGTGTGACAAGGGCTGGGAAAAGAAGTAACCTTGGGGAGCAAGTCACGTTTCTGAAGGACGACTTGAACATAAGGTAAGACTTTAAAATCTGTACCATGAATTCGAATGACAAGTGGAGAAATCAAAGGCTTAGCATTTGTTCTGGTCTTTCAAAGGAAACTGGACAAAAATAGCATGGATTTGAGGAAAACAGTAATTGGTGATGAAAGGTGGTGTTTTCTCTGTGACCCAGAAACAAAGTGTCAAAGTTTGCACTGGAAGATTACAACATTCCCAGTACCCCCAAGAGCGCGCATGGCAAAGTCACAAATAAAAGGCCCGTCGCTTTGTCCCTCTGCCATCTGTGGAGACTTCAAACCCGGAGGTCGAGAGTCAATCCAGCTCGTCACACGCGTGGGCTGATGGTCCATAGGATGCTCACAAAGCAGAGGGTTGCACAGGGCCTGCGGCCTCACCACAGCCAGGGTCCAGTTGAAAGGGGGCTTTCTGAGAAACAGTTTCTGGCCAAAATCGGTTACCAGATGTATCACTTAGTTCAGCCTTTCCCTTGGGATGTTTCTGGAAGGCTGGTTAGGTGAGGATGTTGGCAGGTATTACACGAAAAACTGGATTCGCGGTCCAATAAGTTTAGAAAGTCCAATCAAATAGTTTTTTTTAAAACTTTTATTTTATTTTATACAGCAGGTTCTTATTAGTTATCCATTTTATACATATTAGTGTCTACATGTCAATCCCAATCTCCCAGTTCAGCCCACCACCACCACCACCCCCGCTGCTTTCCCCCCTTGGTGTCCATACGTTTGTTCTCTGCATCTGTGTCTCTATTTCTGCTCTGCAAACAGGTTCATCTGTACCATTTTTCTAGATTCCACATATACGCATTAATATATGATATTTGTTTTTCTGACTTCATTCTGTATGACAGTCTTTAGGTTTTTTTGTTACACAATTTCTTAGAGCTTTCAATGTATATTTTGAAACTCCAAGAAGAGAAAATGATGTGCAATCTCTTCCAAATATATCCCACCCCGAATCCTTTTTACCCCAAGCAATGTGTAGGACAGTATTCCATCCTGTAAAGGGCCTTGCTTAATTAAGGCCTTTCCTCCAAAGGACTTCTGGAAATATCAATAAAGCAAATCCACCATTGAGCACATTAAAAAAAACGATGGGGTTCCTGTTTAAATGATTCCAGAGGAGGAGAGCCACCCGAGGCTGGTCTTCAGAGCGAAGACACTCACTGGGTTAAGTCTCAGTACTCGCGCTTTCTGTTTACTAGTTACTTCACTACCAGTCAGGAACGGGAGAATGAACACATGCACCTCTTTCTTCTCCATCCTGACGTATCAACCTGTAAGGTCAAAGAGCTCAGGAAGGAAGATGACAGCAGGGGAGAAGTTTCAACAAATATTGTAATCCAGAAAGGCCAGGGAGGTGAGGAGACTTATCAGAGAAACAATCTATATCCTGGGTGCCTGCCAACGGGCCCCTAAAGAGAAGAGACGTGATGTGCGGAGCCCTCAAACGCCCTGAAAGGCTCTGGGAGCCCAGGGACGCCCCCTAGAGGCAGAGGTGAAAGTGGGATGAAAAATGGAAGGTTGGCTGAAAGTCTTCCAAGGCCATCTAAACCCCCTCCTCCTTTTGTTCCCTAGAACATCTTTGGGGAAATGTTCAAGCCCAGTGATTCCCAGTTCTTTGTTACCAATAAAATGGAAGCTAGATGTAATCGAGTTGTCATGGGGTAGAATACTAAAAATAAAGTTTGGTAATGAATTGCTACATAGTTTCTAGCATATAACTTGGAAGAAGTTGAAAGAATCAATGACGTTGTTCTATCAAAACAGCTTCCAATTCCATCTACTTCTTTGTGTGAGTGAGGTTTCTTGGCACTTAAATCTATTCAAACAAAAATACCGGGATTAAAATTCATGCTGAACTCTGGCTCGCTCTATACAAAAGTAACATTCATCCATGGATACTTAAAATAATTGAAAATATCATTAAGAAATGTATTTCCTGTAAAATATTATTTAATGTTTATAAAAATGTTTAAAGGATTTAAACATGAAGAAGGATTTGTGATAACTGGAAACAAAAATGTTTATAATTTCAATATATATATGTGCATATATATATGTTCTTTTGCAGAAAGGCATGATAGGGTAATAAATAAATGATTTTAAAATGCAAACATAAATTACATTAGGACAAAATTTTGTGGGAGAGGTAGAATAGAAATACTAGTTCAGGGAGAAAAAGAAACTGTGAAATTTTTGACTTCTAAAGAAGAAATGGTTCTTGTATTTTAAATATGGGTAATCACAGCTATCAAATTGCACCGATACTCCAGGAGACACACTTAAGAGAGTAGTGCAATGAATTTGTGTGAAAATTTATTTTGCAAACTTATACCAAAAATTTAAGTGACAACTAAAAACTGTGTGAGCACATAGATGGTTTTTCAAAATCCTTTAAGGAGGTTATACCAAAAAAGAATTTGGAGATTATAATTCTTAAACTGTGTGATGTTTTACCTCTTCAGATCATGTTCAGGTTATCAGTTGCTATGTAAGGAATCACCCCAAACTGATTGGCAAAAACTGCAACAATTATATATATTTTTTATATATATGTATATATTTTATAAATATTTTTATCACAGTCCTGGGATTGACTAGCTCAGCCAGGTGTTCCTACTTAGGGTCCCCATGCAGTTGTGGTCAGATGGTGGCAGGGCTGGAGGCCTCTCAAAGGCTTTCTTGCGCACAGGTCTGATGGGTGACATGGTGTCAGCTGGGGTGGCAGCTGTGGGTGCAACCCCTACACAGGCTCTCTCTCTGCAGCTTGGGCTTCCTCACAAAATGGCAGCTACACACCCAGGGTGAATGTCCTGAGACGGAGAGAGAGAGAGTATCAGGCAGAAGGTATATCACCTCTTATGACCTGGCCCTGGAATTCACAGAGCTCCTCCCCCGTCGCATTCACAAAGTCCAGCCCAGGCTCAGGGCCAGGAGGCAGACGCCACCTCTTGTTGCAGGAGTGACAAAGTTCTAGAAGAGCACGTGGGTCCAGAAATGTTTTTGCAGTCATTTTCGGAAAATACAAACTGTCACGGATCACCACAGGGACAAGGAAGACAAATAAATCTTCTCCTATGATTCCATCACGGCAGAAAAACTGATGGAAAAAGAGCTCTGTTACATGCTGGTTGCGTCCAGCCTGATTTTAGAGAGCCGTTCATCTCCCAGGGCAGGAGACTTACAGGGAGCATGATGGAGCTGAAAGGATCGCTCGCTTTGCTTCTAGTGAGACTGAGACCTAGTTAGTGCACGTGCTTGCCCACACCTCCCGGGGCTGGGGGGCGCCAGCACCAAGGGTCGAATGCTTGCAGCCCCGTCTTCTCCCACGGGCTGCCCAGAAGCTCTGTGTTCCACGCGGCGCCTGTGAGGGTTAGTCTGGGGCAAGAAACTGTCTTGGTTGAAAATATTTGAAATCAAGTAGATATTTTCCCTGAACACTGAAGCCTTCAACATACTTTTGGTGTGTAATTGCCTCCATTTTTCCCCCCCCAGAATGATTTTCTTCGTTGGGAAATGTCAGTTAAAATTTACACCCTTACTGTAGTGAAAAAGATGTAAAAAATAGAAATGGCTTTCTTTTCAGACATTGTCACTATTTCTCTCTTGCATATGGCTTCCAGTAAGAGTTGTTTTTTTTTTCTTTTTTTCCTCCTATTTCACTGATGGTTTGGCTATGGAATCTCAGAAAACTTGGGCTCTTGCCTATAACTAAGAATGTAAAGGCCTTACACAGAAAATGTTGAAGTGTATAAGAATCAATATATACTATTTTTAGATTGCATATCAACATAAAACTTAGAATTCAAGTCCCTTGTCTTTATCTAGATGCCACACAAAAGCTACCCCCTTCCTGGGTATAAAGGTGTGGAAATGGCCCAAGGGCCACTTTCAACATTTCCAGAACTTTGGTCCTTTTATCTACTTCAACCGATCACTTGGACTTGAAGGGTGTCACTTTCAATGGTGAGATTGAAGAACACTATCAATTGTGTATAATATGTTTCCAGTAATTAAAATACATAGGATAGCTGGGCAGGGGGAAGGAAGAACTGAATTTTATCCTTGGCTGTTATACCTTGCCATTCCATTTATCAATAGAATAATCATCTCAAGTCCAAAATATTTAATAGTATGGTTTCCTATCTCTGTCTATCTATCTATCTATCTATCTAGTCTTTTAGATATGCCAAAATTATCCCTCCCATTGTAGAAGTGAAAATATTATTTACCTCACTTCAAGGTTCTGCTTATAGCCAGGTATTGAATCAGGTGGGAATAATATTTGGGAAAAGTAAAATGATCCAATGAGTTATGATGCTCTACGATATGTAGTTACTTAATATGCTATTTTTTCTTGAGTTCAAAAAACCAAGTTAATTGTGGTCTTGTTAATAAGTTTAAAATGTATTGGCTGCAACTAAAAAATACACATGTGGTCCATTGACATCTAGACATCTTATCAGCTGGAGGAAATGCCAGCATAGTTCCTAAATTGAAAGTTTTAGTGACACAGCAAGATAGACTGGAGGAGTCACACGGCCAAAATTATCACTGCCATTTCCACCAAATGTTTCCAAAGACCTTCTAAAATGGTGCCTGTGGTAGGAAGTTGGCCATTTCCTCCTTGTGGGACCTCTGGATTCCAGCTCCTGCTCAGACGGTGTGTCCTCTCCACTGTCAGCGGCAGCAAAGGAATCAGGACCCCCAGGCTGGCCCTGATCCTACCCCACCCCCCAAGCCAACATTCTTAATAAAAAGACCTTGCAGCCACCCTCCAAGATGGCCCCAGGGACCCCGCCTTCTGCTGTTCACACCCACACCCTGCTGGTCCCCCCTCTTTGTACCCGGGTTGGTCTGTGTGACCGAAGGTGGTGGTCCGTCACTGCCGAGATTTGGTGAGTCAAGGCTGCAGGCAGCTTCTGTCTTGGACGTTCTCTCCCTGCCTCGCCCTGGGGAAAGCCAGCTGCCCTGTTGTGAGCAGTCCTACGGAGAGGCCCCGGGGTCTCTGGCCAAAAGCCGGTGAGGAACAGAGGCAACCACACAAGGGAGTCTGGAAGCTGATTCTCCAGCGTTGTCAGCCTTGAGTCAAGAGTCTTGGTCCAGAGCCACCGAACAAAGCCACTCCTGATTCCCGACCCTCAGAAACCGTACAAGGTGAGAAACACTTGCTGTCTTAAGCTGCTAAGTTTTGGGGGGCTTACTTATGCAGCAATATAGGACCAATATATCATTAAAATTCTATTTTATTTATTTTTTGCCGTTTATTAATTTATTTTTAAATTTTTATTTCATATTGGAGTGTAGTTGATTAACAACGTTGTGTTAGTTTCAGGTGTACAGCAAAGTGATTCAGTTATACGTATACATGTATTTATTCTTTTTCAAATTCTTTTCCCATTTATGTTATTACAGAATATTGAGTCGAGTTCCCTGTGCTATACAGTAGGTCCTTGTTGGTTATCTATTTTACATATAGTAGTGTGTACATGTGAATCTCAAACTCCCAATCTATCCCTCTCCCCCATCCTTCCCCCCGCAGTAACCATATGTTCATTCTCTAAGTCTATGAGTCTGTTTCTCTTTTGTTAATAAGTTCATTTGTATCATTTTTTAAGATTCCACATATAATTGATATCATATGATATTTGTCTTTGTCTGGCTTACTTCACTTAGTATGATCATCTCTAGGTCTATCCATGTTGCTGAAAATGGCATTATTTCATTTTTTTCTATGGCTGAGTAATATTCTATTGTGTGTGTGTGTGTGTGTGTATATATATATATATATATATATATATATATATATATATATCTCACATCTTCTTTATCCCTTCATCTGTCGATGGACACTTAGGTTGCTTCCACGTCTTGGCTATTGTAAACAGCACTGCAGTGAACATCGGGGTGCGTGTACCCTTTCGAACCAAGAGCTGGTGAGCCATTGGAGTTTCTCCTCTGAGCAGTACCGGCTCCACATTGTACAGGGAGGTTGAGGGGTTGGGCCCAGTGGACCAGCCAGAGTTCAGGCAGGAACTTCCACAGAGAGAATACAATTGTCAACCCAGGGTCAAGTGTTAACTAGGTAACCGAAAAAGCAAAAAAAGAACTCTAAGGAGGTAGCAGGGAGGTAGTGACTGCAGGAAGCATGTCCCTCCCTGGCTAAGGGCACGGGGAGGAAGGCTGGAATGGCTGGAATGGTGAAGACCCAGAAGCCTTGAGGAGGGCACGCTGCTCACCGGCGCAGGGGAGGGTCCCCGGGGTCCCAGGGAGGGGAGTGCTTGGAAATCTGCACACTGGACCCAGGGTATGCGTGCTGCAACTAAGAGTTCGCATGCCACAACTAAGGAGCCCACATGCCGCAACTAAGACCCAGCGCAACTAACTAACTAACTAAATAAAATTAAAAAAAAATAATGCCAAATCTATTAAGCTGGAGCATCTATTATTTCATACTTTTGCATTGTGATTTTGGGATAGATTCCTAGGAGTGGGATGGCAGGGTCAAAGTGTAAATGCATATATAATTTTGCTAGATATCATCCAATTCCTCTGCATAGGGGTTGTACCACTTTATTATCAACAATGTACAGGATTTGTCAACACAGTACGTGACCACTTTTGGACTTCTGTCCATCTGCTAGGTGAGAACTGATATCTCATGTCGTATCCATGTGCACTTATTATGAATGAAGCTGACTATCTTCGTATGTTTAAAGGCCACTCTATTACTTCATCTGTGAACTCTTTGTCTTGTGTTGTTGAACTTTTTCTTCTCAAATTTTAGGACGGATATATGTGTGGCCTGCCAGCTTGACTAAAGGCTTGTCTACTATTTAGACATGTCTAATGTTCAAGTTCAAGTTGCTTGCTCACTCCCCTCCATTGCCACGACCCTCAGTAAAGTCTGTCCTGTGTTGGATCTTCTCGTTCTATCCTCTGTGTCTCCGGCCTTGATTTCATATTTGTGGTATCTTTATCTCTTTGTGCTACGTTCTGGGATATTTCCTCAGATCTATCTCCCACATAACATAAAATTTACCATCTTAACTACATTTAAGTGTATAGTTCAGTGGTACTAAGTACATTCATATTGTTGTGCAACCATCACCACCATCCATCTTCAGAACTCTTTTCATCTTGCAAAATGGAAACTTTATACCCATTAAACAATAACTCCCTCTTTTCCCCTCCCCCAAGCCTCTGGCACCCACCCTCCTTACTTTCTGTCTCTATGATTTTGATTACTCTAAGTACTGCACATAAATGGAATCATACAGCATTTGTCTTTCTGTGACTGGCTTATTTCACTTAGCATGATGTCCTCAAGATTCACCCATGTTGTAGCATGTGTCAGAACTTCCTTCCTTCTTAAGGCTGAATAACATTCCTTTGTATGTATAGACCACATTTTGCCTTCTCTTCATCTGTTGATGGACACGTGGGTTGCGTCCACATTTTAGCTGTTGTAAATAATGCTGCTCTGAATACAGGCATGCAATATCTCTTTGAGACCTTGCTTCAATTTTTTGGGGTGTATACCCAGAAGTGGAATTGCCGGAACGTACAGTAGTTCTATTGTTTAGTTTTGGAGGAGCTGCCATACTGTTTTTCACAGCAGCTGTATCATTTACATGCTCACCAACAGTGCATAAGAATTCCAACTTCTCTACATCTTCCCCAATACTTGCTCTTTTCGGGGGCGGGGGGCGGGTTTGGTGCATTTTTTTTTTTTTGATAGCAGCCATCCTAATGGATGTGAAATGATAGCTCACTGTGATTCTGATTTGAATTTCCCTAATGATTAGTGATACTGATCATCTTTTCAAGGTTTATTGGCTATTCATATATTTTCTTTGGACAAATGTCTATCCAAGTCCTTTGCCCATTTTTGAATTGGGCTGTTTTTGCTGTTGTTGTTGCTGTTGTTGAGTTTCGGGAGCCTTTTATATATTTTGGATATTAATCCCTTTTATATATTTTGGATATTAATCCCTTAGCAGATATATGACTTGCAAATATTTTCTCCCATTCCATAGGTTGCTTTTTCACTCCGTTGACAGCCTCCATTGATACACAAAGTTTTAAATTTTCATGAAGTCCAATTTGTCTGTTTTTATTTTATTTTATTTTTGCCTGTGCCTTTGGTGTCATGTCCAAGAAATCATTGCTACATCCAGTTTTGTGAAGCTTATGCCATATGTTTTCTTCTAAGAGTTTTATAGTTTTAGCTCTTACGTTTATCGTCTTTAGTGCATTTTGAGTTAATTTTTGTATATGGTGTTAGGTAAGGGTCCAACTTCGTTCTTTTGCATATGGCTATCCAATTTCCCCAGCACCGTTTGTTGTAAAGCCTGTCCTTTCCCTATTGAATGGTCTTGGCATCCTTGTTGATCATTTGACCACATATGTGAGAGTTTATTTCTGGGTTCTCTAGCCTATGCCATTGATCATTATGCCTGTGCTCATGCCAATACCACACTGTTTTGATGACTGGAGCTTTATAGTGTTTTGAAATCAGGAACTGTAAGTTCTCCAACTTTGTTCTTCTTTCTCAAGATTGTTTTAGCTTAAGGGTCCCTTAAGATTCCATATGAATTTTAGGATGGATCTTTCTTTTTCTGCAAAAAACACCATTGTGATTTGTCAGGGATTGCCTCAATCTGTAGATTGCTTTAGGTGGTATTGTCATTTTAACAATATTAAGTTCTCCAATTCATGAGCATGGGATATCTTTCCATTTTTTAATGTCTTCTTTAATTTCTTCAGCAATATTTTGTATTTTTAATTGTACTAGTCTTTTGCCTCCTTGGTTATGTTAATTCCTAAGTATTTATTCTTTTTTGATGTTACTGTAAATGGAATTGTTTTCTTAATTTCCTTTTCAGATTGTTCATTGTTAGTGTATAGAAATGCTCCAGTGGTTTATCATCTGGGTTTTAACTTTTGCATTGTTTTCAATTTCAATAACTATATCTTGGGATTGTCTTATGTTTTCAATTAGTTCTTTGATTTCTTTAATCATTTTAGTCACTTTCATCCTTTATAGTTCTCTTGTTCCTAATCTTTCTCTTCATTCTATCTACTGATTCTTTCTCACATGGTAAATTGTTTTCCAGTGGTTTAAAAATTTTTTAAATTGTAAACTTACTTTCAGCAAGACATTAAATATGAGAATTTCGTGCGGTCTGTATGGAGGGCTTTTCTCTCCAGAGAAGTTTTGTATTTGCTACTGCCAAACACCCCAGAAGCATCACCAGCCAGGATCCATTTTTATGTTAATTTATCAGCATTAGAATTTCTGAAACTAACTGGGTAGTATATATTTGAACCCCCATTCCCCATGAGGGCAGATCTACGGCTATGAATTTTCAAGGGCGATATTTCTTTCCCCGCCTGCGCTCAGGCTGACAGACAGACTTTCTTGCCATCTTCCTGGGTTAGTGAGTAATATTTTTTTTTAGTCTATACCTTAGCTGAGATTGCAGGCCTTCAAGGGTTCTGCGTGGTGGTCTCGGTTGCAATGTCCTGCTTCACATGGTTCAAAACCTTGTTTTCCATTCCTATTGGGCCCATGCCCCTAACTTGCTGAGCCTGGCACCCTCACCCAGGACGGCCACAGATGTGTGCACGCCCCTCACTCTGAATCAGCTCGCTCCACGTGTCCTCTGCAGGGTTCCCTGATGTTCTTGTGACCTCAGGATGGTACCCCTTAGAGTGCCTATGTCAGTAGTTGGCACTGAACACAACACCTGCTGCTAAGCTTCTCAGCAGATCTTGCTGCCTCTGTCCCAAATTATCTTTATGATGAAATAGAAGGACATTCAAAGCCTTGTCAGAACCATCTCCAGAAGGACACTCAGAGCCTGGAGGCGCTTCTCCACCAGCAGAGAGCTACAGAAAGGGAAGGGTGGGCGGTGAGTCAGGCTATCTGACTATTTGGGTGGTCCTGGAGCTGTGTGCCCACACTGTGGAGAGCGAGCCTCATAAATAATGATCCTTGAATTTTTTTTAAAAAGCTCCACGGTACAGCTTTTTATTAACAAGAATGCTATTTCCTATTAAATTCAGAAGCCCCTTCTCCATTCCAGTAAAACACTGGGCTGAGTTGCTCTGTCCACTGACTGCTGTGTACCCTTGTTCACTCAGGTCACATCTCTGAGTCCAGTTTCTGTAGGATTGAGAGACCACATGTCTGCCCAGCTCTGAGGATTTATCCATGGCTTTGAGGACTAAAAGTAAATGCAATCTGACCCGCACATTTATTGTTTGAGGTCAGCGTGACCTTGATTCCAAAATTAGGTAAGAACTGCATAAGATACCACAGCTCAATTTCATTCTCAAAAATTCCAAGTAAAATGTTGCCTAACAGAACCCAACAGTGTCTCTAAAAAGTAATAATACATCATGTTCAGGTAGGATTTAGTGCAGAAATGTAAAGGTAGTTACCATCAGAAAAATTAGTGTCATACATTAGAGAAATTATATCAATAAATACAGTAAAACTATTTTACCAAATTCACCCCCAAATTATGATTTAAAATTCTCAAAATAAAAAACCCGTAACAGTTGAAGGGTTCTTCCTAAAACTGATAAAGACTATATATTACAGCAAAATCCTAGAGCCAGGTCACACATAACAGACAGAGTTTGACCTGTTCTCATTAAGGTCTGGAATAAGACAAGGATGTCCACCCTCACTCACCCCTATTCCTTTAACGTAACATAGGAGGTCCTGGCTAAGGTTATTAAGCAATTCAGAAACAATAAAATTAAATTAAACAGAAACTTGAGGAAAGAGATGGGAAAACGTTCCGGCTTTCCTTGGACTTCACATTTCTTTTTTCTCCACAATCTGGTTATAAGCTCTTTGAGGCCCGGGATCATGTCTGATACTTTTATTAAAATCCGGGACAGCACCTACTGCAGAGTTGGTGGTAGATACTAGTTTGCAAAAGGGGATCGTATCCAAGTTATGAAGTAGTAAACATGAAATAAGAGTCCCATGTGGAAATGACTGTACACATGCTAGAGAAGTAGGCTTTCATGACATCATCATTCATTTTCAAAGCTTGTGTCTCCCCGGTGATTTCTCCCCTTACTCTCCCGCTGATTAACTCGGGTTCCAAGCCCCCAAGCCCCGGGCCCCAAAGACCCCGCTCGCGAACTGCCTTCCTCGCGCCGGCCAGCAGGTGGCGCTCGGCCTCCACCGGCCGGACCCCGAAGGGCCGCCCGGGCTCCGCCGCGAAAAGTCCCCTCCGAAGGGTGCCTCTTTCCCTTGACGCTGCTGCTACTCTAGGTCGTCGTCCAAAACTTGCAAACGGTCCCCCGCTCCCAGTGACAGTGCAGCTGTCGAAAGGCCCCGCCCCGGCCACACAGCTTCCCCCGCAAAGCCAGGGAGCCCGTGCACGAGACCCTCCGCCCGGGTCAGATCCCCTCGCCATCCGAGCCGACCCCACGAGGGTCACCGAGGCTGGGGGCGACCCGGGGCTGGCGTCTGCGCAGTCCCCCCGCCTCCCCGCCCAGAGGAAAGGACGGGGGTGGGCAGCGACCTGTCCTCCCTCCTCCCGCCCTTGCCCCACCCGGGTCCAGCCCCACGCAGGGTGGCCTGTCGTGCAGGGCGCCGGAGGGGCTGACGACAGGTCAGGCGACAGGCCTGAAGGGAGGCGTGGGTCGGGTGACCGGCTGCGCCCAGGTGCCACAGCCAGAGCCTGCTTCCCTGGGGGTATGATTATCAACAACAACGACGGCCCGGGTACTGTGCCCGGATCAAAGGACGGGCCCACCTGCGGACTAGGATGAGGTCCAGGACGGGGATGATGGGCAGGGAGCGGGTGGTGTCCAGAGCTGCCCTGGCCGGCTGCAGGGCCCCAGCCCAGGAGGAAGGAGGCTCCAGGGCCGGGACCGCTGCCGAGGATGCGGGAACGTGGCAGGGTTCGAGCTGAGATCCCCAGGCTGCCTCTCCCCCCATCCTCCACCCCTACCCCGCGCTCACCGCTCACTGGTGATGGATTCCGTGTCAGGGCCGGAAACACCGCAGCCGCCAGGTCAGACTCGGTGGCGCCACCCAGCACCTGCTCGGCTGGGCCTGAGAAAGTGGCCACAGGTGAGACACCTATCCTCGCCCGCCTGTCCTCCAGCGTCCTTCTCCAGTTCCGGTCCTCCCCGGACCGGGCTTCCAGAACCTCCCCCGCTCCCCTCACACCCCTGCGGGAGTGTCTTCCAATTTGAGAATATAAATATACGTACACATATGAATTTTAAACACGTATCTATACTAACTATATACTTCAAAGCCGGGTCCAAAGGTTGCCACGTGAGGGCTGCGGGGGAAACAGCCGGCTGATACTCCGCTCTCCGTCCTCGCCCGGGCAGTCCGGCGGCGCAGTCAAGGGTGAAGGGCGGTTTAATAGCCACCTGTCTTGGAACGTGGGCCCCGTCCTTCTCGGCACAGGGGCAGCACGCAGAGGCTGGCGCTCAGGGCCGGTTACAGCGGAATTCCCGGGGCAAAGGGTCATAAGGAGGAGAGAGGGGCACTGAGGGTTTTTTTTTGCCCTTCCTCTAAATCTTAAAATCATGTTCTGAACTGTATGGAGGCTTTTGTCTTCTGATTCACAGCAGTTTCATTTACTCCAGAAGTGTCTTGACATCTCCAGACAGGTAGGCCTCCAGAGTCCACATTTATTTGAATGGTCTAAACTCTCAGGAGTTACCACCACAGCAATTCCTTGGTTTGAAACCCAACCCCAAAGCATAGAACCAATTTTTCCTTGACGGACTAAGAGAAACTTCTGGGTTTATAGACTTCCCAGCCCCTGTCAGCTCTCCTAAAAAGCAGCAGCAGCCCTTTGCCCCTAAGCGATAGCCCTGACCACACATCCGATAAGGCATTTCTCAGCACACAGGTTCCAACACTTAGGGGGTGACAGAAGGGATGAAGGAGGAGGGGTTAAATAAAATGGCGCGATAGAGACAGAAAGAGAATCTTAAAAATCATTCAGATTCAGGTATTGACTTCAGACATGTTTATTATAATCTTATACAGTCTACATAAATTTGAACTTGTATTTATTTGGGTTCAGTTATATAACATAGCATAATAAAAATCAAAGCACTGGTCCTCTGAAATAAAGCAGGCAATCACCATTCAATAAACACACTTGATTTATTTTGTATAAAAGGGTTAAGTTTACAACTAAACTTTTATAAAAAGTTTAGCATGAATAAGTACATCATTACACTTTGTATGCAGAAATATACATTTCTGCCACTGTACAAGAAAACTCTAATTAAAGAGTTCACAAGGTTTCACTCAATATATATATAATTATATATAAATATATACACAGCATTCAGTAGGCTTGCGTCAAAAAGGTAATTTCTGACCGAAAGACTTCATTTAAGTAACTGAATACTGGATCCTTCTGGGTCACGCTCCACCTTTGAAAAAAGGCAAAGTCTGCTTAAATTGGGCAATTCCTTGTGATTTTAACGTTGTCGCTCCCCATGGTGGGAATAGTATATAAAGAAAACCTTCCAGCTGCAGAAAGGGCATTTAAAAGTCTTTTTCATAAATAACTAATACCACAGTCCATGTCAGAAAACACCCTGGGGAAGTTGATCATTCTTAGTTTTCCTTCCATTTTTAAAAAAAGGTCCCTTTGACTTGTCCTCCTTGGGAAAGGGTTGAAAAGTGAGTTCAGCGCCTTAAAAGAGCCTGTGGGGTTGTTGTTGTTATTGTGCAAAGGAGACAAAAAGTCAGCGCCTGCAAAAGACTGGGAGAGAAGGGGGTGTTAGGAGATTTCAACCTAAGGGCAGAGGCGGCAGACTGGTGCCAGGAGGAAGCCGCAGTCTGAACACTTAACCAAACACTCAAACATTGGGCAAACCCCGGCGTCCAGATGTAACACACACACTCGGCCTGGACAGCGCAAATTCAACATTAAAAATAGCAGAGACTCGGGGGAAAAGCTTCCCAACGCCATCTCCTATTTGGATCTCCAACGGCAGTGCTCACAGGCGCCAGTCTGCTTCTTGTAACAATTATTTGATTGAAAACAGCCCTTTCGTTAACAGATAGGGAAGTCGGAATCCCACATCACAGGGTCTGAAGCACAGGGCAGCAATGCTCGGGTTAGCTGAATCCCAGCGGGCCGCAGTTTTTGGGAAGGAGGATCCCTATGGAATTTGCGGCGATAAGATTAATTATATGGAGGTTAGTACCTCATAGTACCAGAGCGATAGCAGAAAACAGCCGGAGTATGTTACATGCCCACAGAAGCCAGTACACATTTGTCTCCACCACCTTCAGAGTAAGTTACTGGCATCACTTTTTTTTATTTTTTAAGGAAAATGTCGTGGGATTTTGAGTAGCAGGAGCTAGAGGCCCCTTCATGTCTAGAGTACGTGTAAACAATGTACTACGTGTAATACAACGAAGTACACATTCATTTACCAAGCCAAAAATTTTACAGATACCCAAGTACACACGCGCGCGCGCGAACACACACTCCAAGCGCCAGTTCAACGCGAGGCACAAGCAAACACTCACCATTTATTCAGCCACAGAGCGCTTTGCTGTCATTTGACATTAACTCAGAAGGGAATTCAGAAGCCTGCGAGAAAGGAGATAAGAGGCACAACGTTAGACAATCTTAAGGAAAAAGGGCCTTTTTTAAAACAGCTTTTTTTTAAACAGCAAGTTCCATTAAATACGTTAATGCTACATTCAGACTCAAAGACAGATGCATTAACAGGTCAGAACTTACCAGTAATTTCACGCACGACTCAATCTACACCATATTTGTAAATAATAATAATAAAGTTATTAGCTCATCTGTAAATCACCGACTACGGCCGTCCGTCTGGACAATGGCTCTGCCAGGGGCAGCCCAGGCATCGCTGGGGGTGCGCGGCAGCGAGCGGGGCATCGGGAGCAGGTCTTACCTGAAAGGACAGGATGCTGATGTCCGTGTTTAGGGTGGTGAGCGGCGTCCTGGACGCCTGGCTCTGCCCGGGCCGCTGGTGGTGCAGGCTGACAATAGTGGGGTGCGAGTCCAGGGCGATCTGCAGGTCCAAGATGTAGTCGATGACGTGCTGCAGGATTTCCATCTTGCTCACCTTCTTGTTCTGGGGGATGCTGGGCACCAGCTCCTTGAGCTTGGAGTAGCAGTCGTTCATGTTATACAGTAGGCTCATCGGGTCGTCCACCGGGGTTTTGCTCCGGGAGATGCCCAGGCTGTGGTCCGAAAGGCTGTTTTTCCTAACGGACCTCACTGGACTGAAGGCTTTCATGCTGATCGCGGGGAATGAGAGACCGGGAGGAGGGAGCGGGCTGCCCCGGGGCTCAGTCCGCCGCCGCCGCCGCCGCCGCCGCCGCCGCCGCCGCCGCCGCCGCGCCGCCTGCGGATCTACCTGCCCTCGGCACCGGGCTCGGCTCAGAATGAAGCTGAGAGCCCGGCCCGGCGGCTTTTATTAGGGCTCGCCGGGGCAACACGATCCGGCTTCCCTGCGTCCCCATTGGTGGAAGGCAGCGTGTCCATCAGGCCTGGCGGGCTCCCTCATTGGCGGGCGCAGGCGCGAGGCGAACCCTCGGTCCTTCCGCGTTCGCAGCCAATCCCCGCGGGGTGGGCGGGGCGAGCGCGAGCCCAGCTCGGGTGGTAAATAGAGTACAGTAAGCGCCGGGCCGGAGGGGAGCGGAGGGGAGAGGAGGGGCGCGGAGGGGCGCGCAGGGGCGCGGAGGGGAGCACAGGGGGAGGGGGAGGACAGGGGAGGAGAGGAGCGGAGAAAAGGGAGAAGGCGGTCGCGGACAGGGTGGGGGAGGGGGAGACGGAGACCCCGGGAATCTAAATGTGCATCTTATTTCTACTCCCAATGGCTAGGCAGGACCCTCCCTTTAAGGTGTCCCCCGACGAAGCCTCTACACCTCGGAGCTTTCAGCATCCCTAAAATCACAGCGACACAGGCTAGGTCTGCACAGCAGAGGGAAAGTCACCACCGTTCCCTGCGCCTCACGGAATGTCATCAAGATAGAAAGCATTTCTGAAGAAAGTGAAAACGCAAATAAGTTTGCCATCGACAAGTGACTTCTGTAGCGTGAGTTCGGTCTCATAAGATAAGGAAAAGCTTTGTAAAAAACAAAACCAAAACCAAAAACACCCACGCGCGCATTCAGCGACAGGTTTAGTGTGGGATCGTGCAACCCGGAGCAACGCAGGAGGCATTATTGTAAACTCTGTAAAATGAGTACTTATCGGAAACCATGCTGATCGCTAAGGAGCTCTGAGAGGCAAGACTCTGGGTTCCTTTTCTGTAACTGGGAAGGCTATTATAATGATCCTAGTAATCGGAAATCATTAGGAAAACTTGTATACTGAAGCTGTATTTATATTCGCTGCCCTTGAGAGGCTGCCGATCTGTGTTCTGCAATGTAGGTGGCAAAGTAAGGTGATTAATTATGCACAGATCGTGATTTCTGGTGTCACATTCCAGCGCCTGCTGTATTTTTAAATTTTTGTATAGGTAGGTGGCCCCAGCCATTGGTCGCTATCTTCACACTTTTTAAGAAAAAAAAAATCTGTCAGGTACCAGGTTGGGAATCTTTTCAGCACTAGGACTGGAGGCAGCTTCAGTTTGTGTCTCCCCCGCCCTTTTTTTTCCTAGACATATTTTAAGACCTCATTCCTGCGGTCTAAATAAAAAGTTTGCAGTTATTTACTCAAATCCTTTTCAATAAATTCACACATAATTCTAGCTTAAGACTACAGTAAATGTGTGTTTTGAAATCATATTTCTCTAGAATATGCTAGAAAATCTGAGAAAAGATTATATTGGTAAGTTTACTTTTTTGTCTCAATCTCCATCCATCTCCTCTGCATTTAAGAAAGAGGAAGAGGGCAGAACTGGAGAAAAAGCAAAGCTTAATAATGGGGACACAGTATTTTTTCCTTCAGTGAATGATTAATTCCTCGCCGGTGAGCCAGCTGGTCTGGTCTGGGACACCAATTGCAGCCATGTGCCTGCCCCACAGCTTCTCTTTAGGGAGGGAGAGTTGGTGGCGCTAGGGTGGATGTCACTTTCAGAAAATCCAGCCACTTCAGTTTGGAGCGTGGAGATGGTGGTTTCCTGACCAGCAGAGAAATCTGCTCAGGGCCTGGCCGGGCAAAGGCTGCCTGCGACTCTGTTCCTGACAGTATTCGATTAACAACCTCTTCTCTGATATTAAGTCTGGAAATGATTTCATACCCGAGTCCCCGACAGTTCGAGCCTTTTGATGTACTTTGTGTGCATGTGTTTCTGTCACATACGTGCCACAGTGGAACAGATTTTGTTTTGACACTATTTTGGTTCATGATGTTATACTTTGACTATTTTACGATAATAGCCAACGTAAACAAACATCTTTGGGATTCTCAAATTATTACTTGTGATTCTTGGACATTGCAGCTCTGAGATACTGACGCGTTCCTAGCTTTTTCCAAGGACACCGTATGTTAACATCCGTGCCAGCCTCATTATCCCTACAGTCAGGCTCTGGGCTGGTTCCTAATGAGCGTTGTGCAGGATTACTTTACACACTTGCAAAGCTGATTGAGGCACTGCCTTCTCCCATGATCATTTTTGTACCCTGATGCAGTAAAATGGCTAAATATGGTTAAAGTTTTCTGGTGTTTCTTTCTTTAGCGGCCATGTCAGAGTCCAGTCAGCCTGACTGTGTTGAATTCGATTCGATTGGCACGCTACCCAGTTCTACATTCATTTAAAGATCATTTTAAGGGGATTATGAGGCTGTATAAGTCAATGATTAAAAAAAAAAAAAGGCTTGAGTTACTAGTATGTCTGTCTCAGCAAGCCCAATACGAAATTACCTTTAAAATTATGCTTTCATCGGGAAAACGGTGTTGGAGCATTTTCGGGGTGGGTTACAAGGCATTGAAAAATCTGTCAATTGGTGTCTCAGTGGGTTTGCATTTGAGGACTCTTAAAGCTGCAGAAAGGGCCCTGGATTTGCTGGATCCGTGGGTGGTGGGACGATGTGAATGGCTTCCGGTGGGGGGGTGGAGATGCAATTTCCCCCCCTACACACACACCCACTTAAAGCCACACGCCTGCCCTGAAAGTTGCCCTAACCTGGTTCCAGGGCTCACTCCCTCGGTCTCCACCCCGGGCTCGGCCGCTGGCTCCCAGCGCGTCCAGCCCCTCTGTGCGATCAGAAGCAGCTCCGGGCCGGGCGCACCGGGCCGGCTGGGCCGCCTTTGCAATCCCCGCGTGATGCAACTGGGGGCGGGAGGAGCCTGCGGGGGGCCGGGGGGGGGCGGTCTCAAGGTCCTCCCCGCACATCTGGCACAATTGGGAGCGCTCGCCTTTCTTTCCCCCGGTTTTGTTCTCACAGCTGTGTCCATTCCGCCCGTGACCCCCCGAGTGATCCCTGACAGGTGATGAATTGGCAGCGGCGGCGGCGGCGGCGGCAGCGCGAGGGCCAGGCCGCGGCGGGGCCGGAGCCGGAGCCCCGGAGCAGACTCTCTGGCGCCAGGCGCGTGACGCCGCCCATTCACGCCGCCCTGCAGCCTTGTCCTCGCGGCGCCGCTCAGGCGGCTGCCATGGCAACCGCGCCGTCACTCAGCGCGCGCGCCCAGCTGATCAATGCCTGCGAGGCCCGGCCGTCCCAGGCTCGCCCCGGCCGGGCCGCCCGGCCCGCGAGCACCTGCAGCCGCTGCACGTCTTAAGTTTCGAGCGATTTGGGGGAAGGAAGGACGACCGAGAAGAAAAGAAAAGGGGGGTTGGGGAGAGAAGAAAAAAAAAGCCGGGAGAGGGAGAAGAAAGAAATCTTCCTTGTGCAGAAGGAGGCGTAATGTGGCCTAGAGGTTGCCAAAGCAAAAAAAGGGTTCGCTTTATTTTATTTGTTTTTGCAACCGAGGCGTTCAGGGTGGGGCTGGCGCGAGGGCTAGGGCGGCTGGGGAGAAGGTGACTGTCTTAGTGGATGTCGAGATTTATTTGTTCCTTTGGATCCTCGCGGGGATGACTTTGATGCTGGACTACCCAAAATACCTTTGAAGGACCCCTCAGCCCCGCACCCCTACTGTCCCCTGCCTTCCTCCTCGGAACCCTTGGAGGTTGCGCTAAAAACCCTCAGATTTTTCCAGAACGGCCCCCCACCCCGCCCCCCGGGAGGCGGGAGGATGTGCAGCCTGGTCCCGAGGCTCCCAGCCTCTGAGCGCAGCGGACCCGCGTCTGCGTCCTCATTACCACTACAAAGACGGGCAGGCTTAGCCCCTTCCCAGTGCTGCGTTTTCAACTGAGAACATCAAGAGGCCAGAAAGTTCCAAGTCAGCCCGCGGACGCAGACGCCTCCTCGGTCCCGGCTTTATCTCTAGGGAAAGTTCCATTTTAAGAACCAGATGCCAACATTCCCGGACAGTTTATGGCATCCGGATCCCTCAAGGGTGCGCATCTGCAGTTTAGAGTGTTAGCAGCAATTATTTATCGTCTGTCCCGGAGAGGAGTTCCTGAACATGAATGTCCTCTGCTGGCCCCGAAACCGCGGGGGTGGGCCAGTGCTGTTCCCGATCCTGTTATCTGGTTTAGCGGAGTTTGTTGTGGTTTTCGAGGAAACAGCATCTGGATTACATAAGGATTCAAGTTTTTGCTTTACTTGTTTATTTAATACCTTGGCAAGAGGGAGCCCTTACCCTGAAACCAGATAACCGAATTTGGGTTTAAAACAGCCTTAGATGAGGGGCAACGAGAGGGGAAGAAAATGAGCAAAACCACAAAAAGCAAACAAGGGGATGTTTATTTTTCTCCCTTTGGGTAGTTTGGAAGACCTGCCTAACCTCTTCTCGTTCTTGTCGCACACAGCTAATAAATTGCACTAACAAAGCGCTTCAGCTACTACAATGGCTTAGCGGTCATTCCTCCCCCGCGCCGCCGCCATCCCCATCCCGGCCCTAATTCCTTCTAGGATTCGCGCGCGGTCCTGTTTGCCCAGAGATCTCAAGAGCACCAGGAAAAACGCCTTGCTAAAGCCAATTGCTTTCAACCGTCTGATCTCCTTCTAGGGAGATCACCTTTCAGCCCCGTTCAAAGAAAGCAAAGTTTGGAAAGTTTGGCGGAGGGGCCGATTTAACTACCAGCACGGCAAATATTTAGTTACAAATGCTGTGAAGTGCCCCGATTTGTGGGCGCGCTTGGCTTTCACAAAGGATTTTCCTGTGGCTTTTGTTCCGGTCACCAAATTAAAAAAGAAAATTAACTTGAGCGAGAGATAAGGTCTTGCAAAACAATCCCGGGCCGCCCGCGAGCTGGCGGGCGCGGGGCTGGCGTCGCCGAGTCTGCGCCGCCCCGGGGCGCGCGTCGCGGGGTCCGGCCCCCGCGGGGAGCCCGGGTCACCGCGGGGACCCCGGGTCGCCGCTCACCGTGCTCCCCCAGCCTGGGACGCGGCGCCCGGGCCGCCGCGGCTGCCCACCGGCGTCCGTGGGAATCCGCAGCAGCCCTCTCGGGCCAGCGACAAGGGCGGGCTTGTCCGGAATCAGGCTGCATCTTAATATTATAAGGCGGCACCAAAAGTAAAACCCGAGGCCCGGCTTGCGAGTCCCTAACAAAAAACACATTGTGCGCTTTTTTTTCCTTCTTTCCCCTTTTTGGCCGAAGCCACATTTGCGCGCCGGCCGCGATGCCGAGCGCCAAGTCCATGACTTCAGAGGGGAGGAACCCACCCGCCCCGCACCGCGTGCGCGCCCGGCCCCGGCGGCCGCCTCGCCGCGCCCCGCCGCCCTGTCCCGCGGACAGGTCAGGGGCTCAGGCCGGGGCTGGGGCGCGCTCGGCGGACACGCGTCCTGCGCCCGCGGTGCTTCGGCCACTGCCCTTTCACGACCCGAGAGGCCGCCGATGGGGCACTGGTGGCACCCAGGAGGCGCCAGTACGGGTACTTCTGATCACTGGCCGCTCAAGCCGGCTGGTGGAGAGAATTTGTTTTTCAAGTAGTGGCACACCTCTCCACGCCCTCACCCTCACCATCCCCACGTCTCTGAGGCTTTCACTCCCAGAGTCTACCCTCCCACTTGCCTAAAAATGACAATTTACAATATCCCTTCTCCCCAGCTGGAAACAGCACAAGGGTTCTGCAAGCCCCTTGATGCCTGTCACATGTCACTGCTACCCCTGTCTGCGGGAGGTGACAGGACCTAGGGCTGCATTTTCAGGGAGGTGAGTGCCGGGGACCCAGCCAGCAGGGGGGACCTGCTAGGGCTGGAGCAGTCCCTGGGCACCCATCCTCAGCTCAGCCAGGATCATGCTGTCTTCCCGGCACCACTGATGCCGGGGCCGTCATATGTTTCAGTGCCGGGGCTGCCCATCAGCTGGACCCTGGAGGAAAGGCCGGTGGGATTAAGTGGTACATTTTATCTTAACCGTCTCTGCCTTTCCCGGAGTCTTTGTGAAGAGCATAGAGACCTCATATTTCAAAGAAAAAAGGGCAACGTGATGGCCCTCTTTAAAGAAGGGGAGGTTGGGACTTCCCTGGTGGCGCAGTGGTTAAGAATCCGCCTGCCAATGCAGGGGACACGGGTTCGAGCCCTGGTCTGGGAAGATCCCACATGCCGCGGAGCAACCAAGCTAGCTCAGCCAAGTAGCTCAATTACTGAGTCCGTGAGCCACAACTACTGAACCTGTGTGCTGCAACTACTGAAGCCTGTGCGCCTAGAGCCCGTGCTCCGCAACAAGAGAAGCCACCGCGATAAGAAGCCCACACACCGCAACAAAGAGTAGCCCCCTGCTCGCTGCAACTAGAGAAAGCCCGTGTGCAGCAACGAAGACCCAACGCAGCCAAAAATAAAAATAAATAAATTTTAAAAAATAATAAAAAATAAAAAGTGAAAAACACAGATGAAATTAAATTTAATGAAAAAATTTAGAAAAAGATAAAGAAGGGGAGGTTAATCATTCACATTGGGTAAGAATAATCATTTACAGGCCCATCTTAGCTCACTTGTTTTACTCTTCAACTTGACCCCATCAGTTAGGAAAGGCAGATGCTGTCCTCGTTTGACAGAGGAAGAAACTGAAGCACAGAAGAATAACAGATCCGTCTGTGAGCCCACACTCCCTAGAACAGTACCCTGTGATGATCCAGAGGTGTGTGACCTTGACCCCAGGTGAGATATTGATTACTTTTTTACCTGAAAATTTGTTCCAGTCTTGCCGGGAATTTATAAAACACTTTGTTCTCACCTTCCTCAGAAGTTAACACTGAGTGACTGAGCCTGATTCTTCATTAACAAAAGTTCAACTCAGACCTGAGGACTTTACACCTTAGTGTATGTAACAATCACCTTTACAAGCAGAGTCCTGCAGCCCATCTCTAGAAATTCTGATTAATTGGGTTTGGTGAGTAGCCCAGGAAACAGCCTGAGGAGACACTGATGCAGGTGGTGCAGGCACCACACTTCAGGTAAGCAACTGGCCTCTTAAATCAATCCTGCAGTTGGTGTGGTTTGCCTATGGGTGAGAACAAGCCATCTTGGACCTATTGAGGACCCATACATTTGTTTTTAGAAAACCCAAGAGGACAAGGGAAGTTTATTATACTTACCCCCATTTTTATGTTCTCCCGTGTTCGTTCTTCCTTCCTGATGTTCCAGTATTCTTTCTTTTGTCATTTCCTTTCTTTTTCAAGGGCATCCTTTAGACATTCTTTAAGGGTAGGTCTGCTGATGACCAGTTGTCTTAGTTTTCCTACATCTGAGAAGGTCTTGTGATCCTCTCGATTCCTGGAGAACGTTTTTGCTGGATCTAAACTTCTGGGGTAGAGTTCTTTCAGCATTTGACATGTTGTGCCACTTCCTTCTGGCTTCCATGGTTTCTGATGAGAAATCTGCTGTTTTTCAAGTTGCTTTTTCCTCTGTAGATAAGGTGTTATTTCTCCTTGCTCTTTTTATGTTCGGTTTTCAGAAATTTGTCCATGATGTATCTTGGCATGACTTGCTTTCTTTTTCCAGTTTGAGGGTCTCTCAGCTTCTTGACCCTGTAGGTTTAAGTCTTTTGCCAAATTAGGAAATTTTTCAGCCATTATTTCTTCACATACTTTTTCAACCTCTCCCTCTTTCTCCTCTCCTGGGGCCCTGATGACAAGAATGTTAGGATCTTTTTGCTATAGTCCCACAGGTCTATGAGGCCATGTCTGTTTTGTTTTTTTTTTTTTTCTTTTGTCTACTCTCTCTCTCTGTTGTTCAAATTGGGTAATTTCTATTTTTCTATCTTCAAGTTCAGTGATTCTTTTCTCTGTCCTCTCCATTTTGCTTTTGAACCCATCCAGTGCATTGTTTGCTTTGGCTATTGTATTTTTTAGTTCTAAAGTTTCCATTTGGTTCTTCTCTGTATCTTCCACGTCTTTACTGAGATTTTCAATTTTTTCCTTTTTTGGAGCATATTCATAATTGCTTCTTGAAAGACTTTGATGGCTGTTGTAAAACCCTTATTAGTTAATTCCAGCATCATGTCAACTCAGTGTTGGCACTTGTGGTCTTTTCTCATTCAAGTTGAGCTTTTCCCAGTTCTTGGTATGAAGAATGATTTTTGTTTGAACCCTAGACTTTTTGGGTGTTAGGAGACTCTGGATCTTACTTACATCTTCTGTTAGAGCAGGTCTCTGCTGACACTACCCTGGCTGGCAGGGGAAGAGATGCCTCCTCCTGTACCTACACTCTGGGGGCTGAAGACCTCTTACCTCTGGAAGGGAGTGAACGCCCCAGTTTTTCATTCAGCCTGCTCTGAGACCACCCTGTGGGGGGTGGAAACAGTGCCAGGTTACTGCTGGGTGAGGGTGAAAGTCCAGGCTCACACGTGATCTCTGTTAACACTGTTGAGGGGGCTCATGGCTGACTAGCAGGGCGGCTTCCTCTGCTCCCCACCCCACCATCTGTAACACCACCCTATTGTAGAGGGAGGCTGAGATGGGGGTGCCTCATGACAGCAGGGTGAGGGTGGAAATGTAGGCTCTCCACTTGGCCTTTGCTGATGGGGGTGGAGTTGGTGCCCCAGTTGTATGTGTGGTGCTTGTTTAGAGTAGTATAGTTATTGTCTAGACATTTTCTGTCTTGCCAGGCTGCCTCGTTCCTGGTCCGTTGCTTGAGAGGGCAGGCTTTTCTTGTTTTCTTTCTTGTCCGTGTCCATTGGTGTTTCTGGGTGCCTGCTTCCCCAGCAGGATGGTCCAGGATATAAGAGCACGTGGTCCAGGATAAGCACGTGGTCCAGGATATAAGAGGCACAAAGAAGACCCAGGGAAAACACCGCCATGTCCTTCCTTGGGCCCCACAGTCACCAGCCGGTCTGCCTTCTCTCCACCTCTCAGGGTCTGCTGATGACTGTTTTCTGTCTGGTGTCTAGAGTTTTTAGCTCTCCTTGGCGGGAGGAACAGGGAGAAGTACATCTACTTCATCTTATCTGGAACTAGAAGTTCCTATATGTTGATCATTAAAAAAAATAGGAAACATGGAGGAGTGGTATCTGTTTAAAGAAAACGATTCACATTTCTTTATTGTTTGCATTTGCAAAGTACTTTGCCGTGTACCGTATTTCATCAAGTCATGGATTTTAAAAATACAGTTTACCTGTTGTTTTATCAGGCCCAGCCTGGCCCTGACAGCAGGTGTGTAGAGGCATCATTAAGCCTGATGGCTGTAGAATCCCTGGCCTAGACGAGTATTGTCCTCACCCTTGGCTGCGGGGGTTGCTTGGAATTCTTTTAGACTGAGTCTAATTCATTCCACTAGCACCGTTTGGGTCCTGGCTAGCTAGGGGAGCTGGAGGGGTCGTTCCCCTTCCCGCGGCAGGGGTCTTACTCGTGTGGCTAGTGCCACTGCCTGCTCCTCCTCTGTCATTACTCCTGGGCGGGTCCAGCTCCGTGGGCGTGTCACCTGGACACCTAGCTCAGAGGGGCCCCATGCTTGCGGTTTGATGCTCTGCAGGTGTTATCCTGAGATTCTTTTTTTAAAAAATTAATTAATTAATTTTTGGCTACGTTGTGTTGTCGTTGCTGTGTGCGGGCTTTCTCTAGTCGTGGCGAGCGGGGGCTACTCTTTGTTGCGGTGCGTGGGCTTCTCATTGCAGTGGCTTCTCTTGTTGCGGAGCACAGGCTCTAGGCACGCGGGCTTCCATAACTGTGGCATGCGGGCTCAGTAGTTGTGGCGTGGGGGCTCTAGAGCACAGCCTCAGCAGTTGTGGTGCATGGGCTTAGTTGCTCCGTGGCATGTGGGATCTTCCCAGACCAGGGCTCGAACCTGTGTCCCCTGCATTGGCAGGTGGATTCTTAACCACTGCACCACCAGGGAAGTCCCTGAGATTCTTAATAATTTTAATCTTTCGGTTGTGTTTTGTAAGTGACATCTGTTGGGACAGTGGATCGTGTACTGGAAGCTGGCAGCCTGGACCATATGTGGTCCCACCTCCATGCTTCCCTGGGTTCTTCCACCTGCTCCCTGCCCCTGGCTGGTCCACCACTGCTCTTCTGTCCCCCATGCGGGCCTAGGACGGGGGGCAGGAAAGGTCAGAGTGGGTGAGCGCACCCCGCATGCTGAGTTGAAGGCCAGGGCTCTGGGCACCTGTGTCTTTATTTGCCTAAGTATCCTTGTGACCAAGAGGGTATGCCTTTAAATCACAAATTAAAAACACCATGACATGGGCTTCCCTGGTGGCACAGTGGTTGAGAATCCGCCTGCCAATGCAGGGGACACGGATTCGAGCCCTGGTCTGGGAAGATCCCACATGCCGCGGAGCAACTAGGCCCGTGAGCCACAACTACTGAGCCTGCGCGTCTGGAGCCTGTGCTCCGCAACGGGAGAGGCCGTGACAGTGAGAGGCCCGCCCATCGCGAAGAAGTGTGGCCCCCGCTTGTCCCAACTAGAGAAAGCCCTGGCACAGAAACGAAGACCCAACATAGCCAAAAATAAATAAATAAATTAAAAAAACAAAACAAAACAGATAGCTGTTGCATGTTGGAAAGATCTTTATTTAATATAAATAAACACAGATTTTGTATGTGGTATTTAAAAAACAAACAAACAAACACCATGACAGGTAGAGAGAGACTGTGGAAGAAAGGAAGAATCCTTTTTTCTGCTTTTTGAATGGGGGGGGCCCTGCATTTTCACTTCACAGTGGGCCCTGAAATTTATGTATCTTGCGCTTCACCTTGGCCTACAGGTCTCTGATAGCTTTTGAGGTCACTACTCTCAAAAGATGCCCCCTGATGAACCATGCTTCCCAGAATTCACGCTGCATGTCTTCCTTCCCAGACTGGACCTGGGCAGGCCCCATGAACCCAACAGATTGCAGTGGACGTGGTGCTGTGTGATTTCCCAGGTTAGGGTCAAAGAAGCCTTTTAGTTTCCATTTTGGTTTCTTGGCTTTTCTCTTACAATCACCATGGAAGAAATCCAGGCCTCTTGGATTCCACCATGCTGTGAGGAAGTCCAAGCTCACTGCATGAAGAGGCCACACAGAAAGAGCTACGGGAGGGAGGGGCCAGCCCCAGCCCTCTAGCCATCCCAGTTAAGCACTTGACTGTGAGTTAAGGAGACAACTTGGATGTCCAGCCTAGAAAGGCCTTAAGGTGACCTCACTCCAATCACTAACTGACCACATTCACCTGAGAGCCTTTGAATCCAAGCGATAAGATTGTGAGAGAAGAAACTATGGTCTGGAGCCACTAAACTTTGATGTAGTTTGTTACACTGATGACTAAATGGCCACCAAAAGAGAAATTACAGATGGCGGGGGGATGATTGGTGAATCAGAGTTTCGAAGTATAATCTTACACGTGCGTTGCAGTTGTAATCACGGATAACTTACTTCAGCTTTTTTCTTCCTGAAAGTTTTACAACAACAAATGATTTATAGTGCACAAAATAAACGTTATCTCCACGTCCAACAAAAATGCCTTAATTAAAAAAAAATGCATGGTTTTATTTGACATAGTGGTGTCTCATATATACTCAGGTACATAGTGTGGGTCTATTTTTAACCAATCAGAATCCCTACTGACTTTCCCCTAAGGTATAAAATTTATACCCATGTGTGGTGAACCCAAACCAAGCAGGAAGAATGGCCTGACTGGCTCCGGGCCCTGGAGAGGATGGGAAAGCTGAGCGGGGGAAGAAGTGGCCACCTGTGGACCCCTCAGCTTCCCTGGTGAGGCGGTAAGAGCGTCTGGTGCCTCTGGACGTTCCAGAAACCGCATCTTAGAAACATTTCCTCACTTCTCAGCATCAAGATTTTAAGGTGATTTTGGCATTTTTCTTTACATGTCATGATTTTGAGTGTGGAGCCATCAGGCTTCCTGGTTGGGGCAGGCTCTTTATCCATTGTCTTCCCGATTTGACTTCCAGGGACCCCTGGGACACCGTTTTCCCCGAGGAAGACCCTGCTGGGGCGAGGACTCGACGCTTGAGTACCGGGAAGCGGGCTGGGAGCCCCCAGGCTGTGGCTCTCGGCAGCTGCTAGAAAGCCGAGGTCCGTCTTCCCGCGACGCCGTTCCTGGTCCTGAGACAGGGGTCGGGAGTGTGCTGGTGCAGCTCCAGTTCCTGACGTCCTGCTCTGAAGTCCTGAGCCCCGCTTCCCCAGAGAGGAGGAAACCCAGAAGAGCAAAACGCTTACCAGAAAGTGTTTAGGTTCTGTGGCTGCTGCTGTCGTTGTGTTTGGAAGAGGGGCTGGCGGGGCGCAGAGAGGGCAAGAGGCGGCAGCTGCCGCCACCTACCGCGCCTGAGCCTGAGCCGGTGGCCTTGAGGGCAGCTGCGACCTCACCCTTCATTTCCCTTTGCCCCGTGGGCATCTCTCCCCGGTCGCCGCTGCCCTCGGTGAGTCACCGTGAGCCCCGCTGACTCCTGCACCTGCATGAAGAGGCTCACATCACATGGGGGGCTGGGAGGGAGCATTTCAACTCTGACCCTTACTTCTCAGAGTGAGAGAGCCGGCCTCCGGTCCAGGGGGGCAGAGCCGGCCTCCGGTCCAGACCCACTGAGGCAGAACTTGCAGGGAACCAGAGCCACTGGTGACTCTGCACAGTGAGGCCTGCAGCCAGCGCCAGTGACGCCCCCCCCCCCCCCCCCGGGGCTCTGCAAGGAGCCAGGAGCGCAGGTGTGTGAGCTCTCCCGCTTTTGACTTTAGAATAGCATCTTTGCAGAGCAACTCCTAGCATGCGAACCACAGGGCGGACTTAACAGCACTGCCCTCTCTGACTCTCACGTTGACCAGCAGGGCAGGCACTGTGCTTCCCGTTTTGCAGAGGAAGCACGGGGCGCAGAGGTGAGCCGGGCTGCGGGGCCGGGTGTCAGGTGGGGTCAGGCCTGAATCCCAAGGCCCCCATCCAGTCTCTGTCCCACGGGGAGTGGGAGCGCCTGCGGACGGGGAGGGAGCGGGCGTGTGCGTGGGAAGCAGGCCTGGGACGTGCTGGGCACTGCGGTGCGGCCGTGAGTCCCACGTCACAGACGCGGGCCGGGGCCGGGCTGGGGGTGGGGGTCCCCTGACTGAGACCACAGAGCCTGGGAATTGCGGGGCTGGGACTCCCACCCCCCAGGCCCTCGTCCCCGCGTGGCGGGGGGCATCCCGCAGCCCCCCTCACTCCAGCGCAAGCCTGGCACAAGCCCTTTCACGGCCTGGTCTCCCTAAACCCCCGCAAGACCCTCCGGGTCAGGCCACAGCGCTCTCCTGCCTCACCTGCCGGGAGGCTGCCCTGTCACCCATCCTGTCAGAACAGCCAGGAGGCGGGAGCCAGAATCTGGACACTGGCCTGTCTGACGTCAAAGTCTCATCTCTGTCCTGAGTTACTTCCTAAGGCTTTCTAAAAGTGTATCGAATCCATTTAATTATCTTCCGGAGGAATGCTTGCTTTAAAAAAGGAAACATTGACAATGGGTATTTTACAAGAGTTCGAAACATAACATTTCGAAATAAAATATTCTGCACCATCCTCACCGTGCCTTAGGGTCCCCTTATGGGCTGGTGATTGCCGATAGGAACAGAAGCCCGTGCCGCTGTGAGTGGGGTTTGAAGGACTGATGCTGAGGATGGAACGTCCCTGAGTGCGGGCGGTCCTCGGAGCAGCATACCCCGTGGGCAGCGCCCGAGCCCTTGGAGTGAGCCTGCCTTGGGCCCCAGTACCGAGGCCACGGCCGGAAGTGTGTGATGCCGGGGAAGTGCAGGACGGACGGGTTGGGAGGGGAGATGCAGAAATCTAGGATTGGTGTCTCCCCGGGAGGGATTGTCATTGGGAAGCCCAGTAAAGGGGGTTACTCCATTACATGCACGGCACACTGCATTTTCACGTGATTATGCCTGGAACAGGAAACATGTAGGAAGCTGTTTTCATAGTTTTCTTTATTAACGTTTACATGAGTTAAGGAGCATGCAAACAGATCTGGCAAAAACATGTCAGCAGTAAAACAACAAAGCTGGTTTTAAAGAGGGAAGTCACTGGCTTGTGAGTAATCATATCTTACCTCAGCTGGAAAAGGAGACAGGTTTTCCAAGCTCAGACATGCAGCCAGTGTGAATGGTGGCACAGAGGAAATAGAGCTCAAAGGCAGGTACCCTTCCATCCACTCATCCATCCATCCACCCACCCATCCACCCTTCCATCTATCCATCCATCCATCCGTCCGTCCAGTATTTACTGAACACCTACTGTGTACCAGGCACTCTTCTAGGAAATTAGGAATCATCAGTGAACAAAACAGACGAAAATTCTGACCACCAGGATGCTACATTCTAGACGGGAGAGACAAAGAAACGAAATTGGTGAGTAAATCACAGAGGTTATTACAAGATGGTGAAGACTGGCAATAAAGCAGGGATGGACATGAGCAGTGCCAGCAGCAGGGTGCAAGAGTAACGGTTTTGAATCGGGTGGTCCTGGAAGGCTGCATGGAGAAGGTGACATTGGATGAGAGACAAAGAAAGCAGTCTCCCTGCTTACATGGCTAGAACCTGAGTACAGTGAAGGAGGAGAAGGCCGGGTACTCGTTCAGCCTGCACAAGGGTGTGTACCCGATCCCAGCAACAACCCAAGAGGAGCTTTAGGGGCTCTGTTTTAGCGTGAGTCAGAAGCTGAGACTTAGAGAGGCTAAGTAACAAGTCTAAGGTCGCAGAGCCACTGAGTGTCAGGATTAGGGAGTAAAAACAGGGATGATGGACACACTGTATCTGCATCTTTCAGTCAAGTTTGGGAGAAATAGTGAGGAAAGTTTTTCTCAGGTGGAACAGAGTAACAAAAGCCCATAGGCAACATTTTCATGTCTGCTCAGAAATTGAGGGTCATCTAAGCAGTGGTGGGACTTTGCTGTTTTGTTCTTGTAAGCAGAGCCAGGGAAAACCCAAGTGGAATGATCTGGAAGCTTCTGGAATATATGGGTTTATAGACTCCCACCTTTACCTATCCCATAAGAATTTGAGGGTAGGGTGAGGAATAGGGCTGAGCCCTTTACATTTTTTCACAAGATTCCTGGGCAATCCTGGGATCATGTTTTAAGATATACTCCTGGGACCCCCAGCTTCTTAGCAGAGGTGGAACGATGACTACGGAACCTGCATTTTAGATAAGATGATTCTTATGGCCATAAGGTGATTAGAAGTGGCCATTTTATCATCCCATGAAGGGTCTGACTTTTGGGGGCACTGAAGGAACTGTAGGAAATAACCACCCACATTTACCCATGTTCCATTTAAAAACACAATTATTCAGAGTCGAAATCAATTAGTTCAGTGACTTTTGAATGTCCACCACACGATATTGGAGAGGACAAATTAAAAACAAACAAACAAATGTAAGCAATCTTTTTGTGTTTTGCTAGTGATCAAGTTCTGCTTTTCAGGTTTTTATTTAACACTATTTCTGTCTACAAGTGTCTTTAGTCCTGGTCATCTGGCTCCATCTCAGCTATTCTCCTCTGTAGGCATAGTTCTAGAAATCCAACGTTTACAGGACTTTGCTGTTTGGTGAGAGCCGCGGTGCTTCAGCCGCTTGTGGAACCTTGGCCTGACTCTTCCCCCTCCGCCGTCCACGCCCACACCCCCGTCCCTCCGAAGAGGGCCAGCCAGGGCCCCGTGTTTGCCCCAGCTGGTTTGGATGCCCTGCCCCCGGGGATTTCTCGGGGCAAGTGACTCAGCGTGACTCAGCAACCTGGCTTTTTAGGGGAGCCAAAATATTCTGCCACACGGCCAGCATATGGTAAACACTCACACTGCTTAGCAAAATCATTGTAAATGAAACACACCAGGGAAAAAGAAAAAGGCCCAGATTTCCTCACACCCAAACTGGAGAGATCCATCAAGGATGCAGAGGACAAGTTGAGGAAGCATCTTCCCCCTGGGCCCCAAGTGCAGAGCTGTTGCCCTGAAGGTGGGCGGGGGAGGAAGAAGCAGTAACACCTGAGTTTCCATGTGGAGAGGGGTCCCATGGTAGTGTCTCCTCCTGGCTTGAAAAAGAAAACAGCCGGCCACGAAGGAAGCAGCACAAATGGTTTGACGCAACTGCCACCATGGCGGTATCAGCTTTATTTACTGGGGGGAAAGGTACCCTTTATTCCAAATTTTTAAGCTTAGTGAATCTTTAGCTTCTTTTCGTTCCTTTTTCTTTCTTAGTGGCGTGAAAGCACAGCTCTTTAAAAAGGCCATCGCAGCCGCTGACACTTGGCATTCTCTACAAATGGGATTTTGATGCTGTGAATCCTGCCAAGAGGGACCTTCTGGCATCCCTCCTTGGAAAGCCAGTGCGAGCTCTCGGACTGTTTCCCCTCGGCATTTCTAGGGTCATTGTGTTAAGCCTTCGGCTAAAGAACAGACTCTTTGAAGCAGCTGGTTTGGGCCGGCCTCCTCGTCCTGGGATGGTTTCTCGGTATTTGGTGCTCACGTGACAGAGAACATACACTGGATTCCTCGCCTTTTAGAGTCCGTTGTTTTCTTCATCTGAAGTAGCTTGTTATGCTTTAGAAAGATTTTGCTTTTTAGGTCATAAAGTGGAGCTTGAAGACTGGAAGAGGGTTTTTTGTGTGTGTGCGTGTGTTTTGTTTTGTTTTAATGTCTTGACTCTGTGTTGAATGTTTGAAGTTTCTGAGAGCAAGAGATGAGAACCCGAGGTTGGCTTGGAGAGGTTTTGCAGGATGTCCAGCTGGTCCTAAGGGGGTGGCATTGAAGGGTCAGCCTTGGGCTCAGGGTTAAGCCCTGATCAGATGGGTCAGGTGGCTTTCAGGCAGGCGTCCCCTCTCCCGCTGACCTGTTCTGGTTCTTTGAACGGCACCTAATGCCCTTGTAATGTTCCCAGAGAATAAGCTCCCCGGGAGCAGGGCCTGGTTCATCCTTTGCACCCCTGTACTCCAATACCTACAACAGTGCGTGGCACAGGCCATGAGAAGGGATGGAGGAAGATGCATTTGAAATGTTGGCTGCAATGAAAAATTCTCTAAGGGGAAAGCGGGGAGGGATAAATCAGGAGTTTGAGATGAACAGGTATACACTACTATATATAAAATAGGTAACCAACAAGTACCTACTGTATAGCACAGGGAACTATACTCAACATTTTGTAATAACCTACAAGGGAAAAGAATCTGAAAAAGAATATACACTACACATACATACATATGTATATATCTACATACATATATATACACACATACATACATATAGTATAACTGAATCACTTTGTTGTACACCTGAAACTAACACAACATTGTAAATCAACTATACTTCAATTTAAAAAAAAAGACAAATTCTCTACATCAAAGTCCATTCACTGATGCTTATTTTAAAACAAGAGATCAATGTCTCCAGTCGCCCCCAAATCAGTGGGAAAGGGGCAATGAGAAGGCCCTCGTGTATGTACTGAAAAATGTTTGCTGAGCAAGGAGCCCAGGGAGAAGAAGAGCTGTAGAACACGGGGCCGACACGGAAGTACAGGAAGGACATCCACAGCGAGGCACAGACCGTGTAACCATTTACGAATGGATTTTGACCGTCAGGGAATGCTACCAAAAGTTTTTTTGATCCTGTCGGGATCAAGAGAAAACCAGTAATTGATTGCTTTTTAAAAAAGCGTGACACTCACATGGTCTGAGTTTCGTTTTGTTGTTTAATTTTTAACTGACAGTACCTCCTTTCAGTTTGCTTCTGGAAAGAAAATTGTAGTTAGAGGTGACCTGCTGTTTACCAGAGTATAGGGAAGATAGCACGGGACTTCTCAAAGATGTCCCAGTTTTTCTTCCACAGTACTGGTTTTTTCCCACGTGAAGCCCTTTGGAAACTGAAGTAAATGCCAGCTCTGATTTCTCACGTCCACCCCGCCCCACTACGGACTGGATGTTTGTGTCCCCCCCAGAGTCATATGTTGAAGCCCTAACCCCAGTGTGATGGTGTTTGAAGGTGGCCCTTCGGGAGGTGGTCAGGCTTAGACGAGGGAGGGGCCACCATGATGGGATGAGTGTCCGTATGAGAGGAGACGCCAGGGGGCCTGCCGCCCCTTCCCCGTGTGTGGAGCTGGCTGCAGCCCTGCGGAGGGCGGAGGGCTCTCCCCAGACACTGACTCTGCCAAGGTCATGATCTTGGACTTCCGGCCTCCAGAACTGTGAGAAATAAGTGTCTGTCATTTAAGCCACCCAGGCTGTGGTACGTTGTGGTAGCAGCCTGAGCTACCCACCCCTTCAACTCAATCCTGGGTCCCCGGCCCCCTGGCCCCGGCCCCTCGGAGGGCTGCTCCCTCTGGGAAGTCACAGCTGCCCAGGGTCCAGGTCCAAGCATCAGTCCTCCCCTCTGACCCCTCCCAGCCGCCCCTGCCTTCTGGGTTATGTCCAGACTCTGACTGTCCCGAAGGTCCGGCGGGTCGTGCCCTGGCCCACTGTCCAGCCTGAGCTCCTGCCTGACCTGCTTGCTGCTCTCCGGGACACGGGGTTCTCTCCTGTGCTAGGTGCGGGTGCCTGCGTCAGTCCCCCTCTCTGGGGCTCCCTTCATCCCCTCCCTTTCGTGGCCTGGCCCTTCTTTGTCCCTCAGTCTCAAGTGTCACTTTCCCCAAATCTTCCCTGGCCCACCTGGACCCCCTCCCCTGGAGCCTCACCCTCAGAGCCCCCTGCCCTGGGCTGGGCTGCTTCCCGGCCGAGTCCTATAAGCTCTTCAGCAGAGGGACTGCGGTGGCCGTGGCCCTGGCAGGGAGCTTTCATCACAGACCCGGCGGGTGGAGCCATGTCCAGGGGCCAGAACTGTCCCCGTCTCATTGGGGCGCTAGGGCAGCGGCTCAAAGTGTGGCCCTTGACATGGGCCCACTGGGAGCATCAGGGATGCAAATTCTCCGACCTCACCCCAGACCCATGAATCAGAAGCCCTGGGGAGAGGGCAGAGGTCAGTGCCGACAAGCCCCCCCGGGGGGATTCTGATGCTCGCCAAGTATGAGAGTCCCTGGGCCAGGGAGGGAATGTATGAGGTGAGGATACCTTGCAGCTCCTCTGGCAGCCTCCCCTGTCCCCTGTGCACTCAGGTTTCAACATAAGCATCCAAAGCCACCAGAGGGGGACCCCTGTGTCCTGAAGGCACACTCAGAGGATATAGTTTGTCACCCATAGCTTAAAACCAAGTGTTAACAAACCCACGGGAGACCAGGGGAAGAAAGGGGGCCGAGTGTCCATCAGTGGGTCCGGCTAAAGGCTCATCAGCTACTGCCTTGGGCCCCTGGGCTGCTAGCCAAGCACACCTGCCTGGATTGGGAGGGGGTGGTAATGGGCATCGGGTTGGGGAAGCAGAGGAGCCAGAAGTGCCGGGTGAAAGTCCAAGACTGGAGCAGTGGACGCTGCCTGGAATCCCGGGGGCGGAGCTTGTTTCTTATCAGGCCTGGACGTGTAATTTGTTGTGTTCGTGGGCTCGTAAAATGTAATTGCCGAAAAGGGAGCCTGAAGGCCACTTTGTGCTGTTTTTAAAGTTGCAGTTGAGAACAGAGGCCTCAGCCACTCCCTTCTCCCTGTGTCCTCAGCAGACGTCAGTGCCGGGAGCAGGGATGCTCTCAGAGCCGGCAGGGGAGGGCGGCCTCTCACCCGGCACAGCGTGGTCCCCAAGGCTGACTGCCCCGTTCCCTTCCCTTGTCCCCTAGGCTGCTGGGGGCTGAGGGAAACGGGTGTGGGGAGTCATCAGAGTGGTTATGCCACCTCCAATAAGTCCACCCCAATCGCTGGAGGCTTTCTAAGAATGGGGGATACGCAGCTTCTTTTATTCTTTGGTTTTAACCCAATTCTTGGGCAAAGGGGAGATGCGCACTCAGTGTCCACTCAATCCAGCATTTGTCATATGCTGAGAAATAAAAACGGGGCGGGCCCCAGCCCCTGCCCTCCTCCAGAGGTCACAGGCAGGGCCGCCCGGGGGACAGATGCACATCGCAGAGCCCCCTCCCCCAACGCAGGTTTCCAAGCAGTGGTGCCAGGACTGGGGTCACCGTATAACTCATTCTCCGAAGCAGGACGTTTGTCAGAGGAGCCGTGGACGCCAGCATAGCAGGCGTGAACCCTGACCGTCCTGGGCAAGCGAGCGGCAGGGTCACCTAACTCAGAACTGGTTGAGGGCAGTTATGAGGGATTGCCACTGTCGTGTTGCAACCAAGCAAAAACACAACGCAAAATTGCTGTAAAACGTCTCCGGGCTGACCAGTATCTACATGCAGCAGAAAGGTGATATCCGCGGCCCCGTGGTTAAGGGTGAGTGGAATTTGACATAAATGACAGTTTGGCACAGAAGGTGGCAGTTGGCTACAGAAGGACACAGCGGGTATCCGGTTACGAGTTTTGGAGAGCTCCTGGTCTCCTCCCAGCCAGCCTATTCTATACAAATGAGACCAGAGCCATTTTCTCCCAGCAAAACTGGGACCCCGCCACTCCCCTGCTCCAAGCCTCTCACAGCTGCCCACGGTTGACAGAAAGAAGCAGAACTTCTGCATCCAGGGCTTCCTCTGTGGGTCCCCCGTCCTGGAAGCACAGGCCTCTGCCCAGCTGGCCTCCGTGCTTTCTCACCCCTGCGCCTCTGCTCACAGGCCCTGCGATGCCTCTTCCCCACGGTTTCCTGGGAGGTCTTTACAGCCCATTGCCTAATCACCGCTTCAGGAAGGCCTTCCTGGTCGCTCTCAGGCGGGTGCAGGTCCCTCTACTGCCCTCACACCTGGCCACGCTCTGTTCTGTGTCAGACCTTGAGGGGAGGGCTCTCAAATGCCCCACTGCACGGAAGTGCCACCTCGGAGATCAACTGAATTTAAAAAAAAAATATTTGTTTATTTGGCTGGATCTTTAGTTGCGGCATGCACGTGGGATCTAGTTTCCCGACCAGGGATCAAACCCAGCCCCCCGGCATTGGGAGCGCGGAAACTTAGCCACTGGACCGCCAGGGAAGTCCCTCAGCTGCCTTTTCTTACTCATCTCTTGTCCTCCGCAGTGACTGTCACCGAGCAGACGATTCTCAGAAGGCTGCTGAGTCGGTTGCTTTCGTCTGCCCGCAGATCTTGAGGAAAGGAGATCCTTCTCCTCCGCCTGGTGCCACCTCCAGCATCTTCCAGGGACACGACGCATCAGCGTGAGGGAATCTCAGAGTCGGCGGGATCCCAGGGATGGCCTGTCCACCTTGGGCGAAGTGACCGCTCAAGGGCACACGCATGGCCCTCGTGTCCGTCCCGGGGCCGGGGAATCTCATCCGCGGCGCACAGCACGCTCCCCGTCATAAACGGTGAGCAGGGGATGGAAGGAACCTGCTCAATTCTCTTCTTCAGCTGCCACGAGAGGAGTTTCTCAGACTCTCACATTCGGTGGACCCCCCCCAGGGGACAGAAGACCCAGCCCTTCAAGGCAGCAGCTCCATGGGCCGCCCACCGCCTCCCTCTTCAGCTCGATCCCCTGGCCTGGTCCCTGGGTCCCTGCATCCAACGTTCAGTCACTCACAACCGTCCCTGCTCCCCGAACAGGCCGGGGCGGGCCACCCTGGTGCTTGTCAGCTTTCCGCAGAGCCCCGTGCCCCCTCCCCAGGATAGCCTGCAAGATCTCTCATTTGAGACTTGCCTCTGCAAAGCCTTTTTGTGGCCCAGCCCTCCAGTTAGAAGAGGGCTGTGCCTCCCTCAAGGTCGCATCCTACCTGGGGTAGATTGCCCCCGAAGCTGAAACAAGCAGGGTGAGGGTTTGGCACGTGGCTTTTGCTAATTCTGCCTCGCCAGGGCACTGCCAGCTTCTTCGGGATCTGCTTGGTACTTCTTGCTCCATGTGCCCAGCACCTTGCACCTGCCAAGCACCTAGAAGTCCTCAATTAATGTTCATGGAGTGAATGAATTTATTTTTTTCTCAGCAGATAAGACAATGGATGAAAGACGCATAACCAGTTCACAGGTATCCATGACATCGGGAGAAAGTAAAGGACATGGATGTATATACTGAAGTCAGAGCTTGACTGCCTTATTTCATTAAGTTAATTTAACTTAATTGACACACCTTCTACCTCTAGAAGGTTCTACATCGGGCTTGAGAAAGTCAGCACTCAGCCACCAGGTTTGCTGGCTAAATGGTGCATTTGGACAATAGGAGGTCTGAGTGGGGGTCCACGCAGCCACTTGCACACGTGATGCACAAAAAGCAGGGAGAGAAAAGTGCAAACATCCGTTAGCGCCTTGTTGCTTTAATTAACTGACTTTCTAAGCCTGAAGGGTAAAGATGTTAGTTTGCCATCACGCCTCTGATTTATTCATTTCCCAAGACAAGGCAAAACCACAGCCTGATGGGAAGCAGGTACAGTGTGACCTATTAGATGATCAGCTTCTGCAGAATATCTTTTCCTGTTGCATTGCCCAAAGGTATGATGCTTTTGGAAATCTCCTTAATTTGGAATGTTATTGCTGCCATTTCAAAAGGGAGAGGGAAAACAAACGTTCCCTTTTTCATTAGTTTTAATGTCACTCCTCTAAAGTAGTGATGTCAAATAATACACTTCTAAAATTTATTTCTGGGGAGCACTCCTTATGAGGCCCTGAAATTTCTGACTTGTCACCTAAAGAAAATGGACATTTTCAGAGCTAGTCCGTGATGGATCAGGAAGTTGGGAATTTGCCCCAGGAGGGCTGTGCCACTGAAATTTGCACTAAAATAAAAATCTTCATGTTTATCTCCTCCTTTCACCTATAAAGCAATTCTGGGACTTCCCTGGTGGCACCGTGGTTAAGAATCCGCCTGCCAATGCAGGGGACACGGGTTCGAGCCCTGGCCTGGGAAGATCCCACATGCTGTGGAGCAACTAAGCCCATGCACCACAGCTACTGAGCCTGCGCTCTAGAGCCTGCAAGCCACAACTACTGAGCTCGTGTGCCACAACTACTGAAGCCCGCATGCCTAGAGCCCGTGCTCCACAACAGGAGAAGCCACCGCAATGAGAAGCCTGCACACCGTAGCGAAGAGTAGCCCCCGCTCGCCTCAACTAGAGAAAGCCCGCACGCAGAAACGAAGACCCAAAGCAGCCAAAAATAAATGATAATAAATAAAATAAATATAAAAAAGAATCTTACCGATAGAAAGCAACTCTGCTTACCAATCTCACTGGTTGTGTCTTCAATCAGGACAGAGCCTGGTTCTTTCCTTGCCTTCTGAAGGCTCTGAGCATTTCTCTCTTGCTGAGTAGATGATCCTTTTGAAGAAAGTTCAGGGAATTGAGGTTATTTAATTGGGGGAAGGTCAGGAATGGTTGAGGACCGTCTCAAGCGGCTATCAAGGCTTAGGAAAGGTGTCAGCCCACTCGTCTCCCTTTTTGCACAGAGCTACTCAGCTTCAGTTCCAGGAAGGAGGAGTGGCAGAGGGCACTGCCGCATCATGAGAGCCTTCAGCCCGGTCCCTATTCCTGATAGCCCCAGAGGAAATGAACGAGGTTCCAAGGCGGAGAGGCTAAGCTGAACTGTGCTGGGAACTTCAGACTCCCGTCTCCTTTCTGAAGGGGAAGCAGAAGACGTTCTCTGTAGAGAAAACTCAGCCCTTCGGTTTTGTGAACCAGCTGGCGGGAATCTCCAGGGCGAAGATGTGCTGAACAGTCAGTGTTCCAGGTGAAAGGAGGCCTAAAGCTGGTGCCACGCAGATTCGACCCTCCGCTCTGCGTCTGGCAGAAGGTGGGTGGGCAACAGCTGTGGCAGGGAGGGTGCAGCTGGACAGACAGGAACCCTCGTGGTCCTCAGCGCTTTGGAGCCTAGGGGAGCAGGGAGAGCTCTGTCATCGTCAGATGTCCTTGAGAAGAGGCTCAACAATGAAAGAACCTCTGTGCGCTCACAGTGGGATAGATGTGTCCCTTCTCCCATTCATTCATTCATTCATTCATTCATTCGTCTTGAGCATCAGTGCTATGGCAGCTACCAGAATAGAAGCATAGGAAGCAAAGATGAGAGGTGAAGCAGGTGAATGAATGTGTACGTCGTGATGCCACGTGGTGAGTTCTAGGAGAGGGCAAGACTGGGGTGCTGGGAAGCCCAGAGCAGGGGCCTTATAACCCGGGTCATGGGAGACGAGACTTCCTGGGGAGATGGGCTTAGAAGATGGTAGGTGTGGTGGGCGATGGTGATAGTGAGGGAAAGGCCTTAGATGGTCTGCCTTCTATGTTCCTTCCTCCATTTGAGGTGGGCACTACCTCAAATTCCTTTTGGAATTTGAACACAGGGTGGGGAATTCAAGCAGAAACAAGGTGGGGAGGGGCACCAGAAGAGGGGCAGCGAGGAGCAGGACCTCAGGCCAGGCCACATCCTGGGGGACTCAGGAGAGCGGAGCTGACTCTGCAGGCGGTGGTGCTCCTTGCAGGTAAATGCTTGACGTGGGTGGTCAGGGGTGATTTTGAAGCAGGTGGGTCACCAGGTATGACTCACTCTTCAGAGAGATCCCTGGAGCCCGCACAGAGGGAGTGGAGGAGGAGGAACAGGTCAGGGAACAGGACTGGAGTGAGAGGGGATTTGAGGGAGGGCGTGTCACCTACTCCATCAGCCCCAGCCCTCGTCCCAGTGAGGACACCGAGGGTCAGGGTGGACCTCAGAAATACAGCAGGTGTGTCATAGGGTTCCAGGGCAGCTCTCTTGACTCCGAGGTGAGCTGGCTTTCCACCAAGTCATAGAAACCCAGTGTGATCTTTTGTCCTCCCAGTTCTGTGATTTTTGTCTAAGTCTTCCCATCCAGCCCTGCAGGCTACAATTGGGTCTCTTTCAGGGTCACGGGAGGGAGAAACCCTTTCCTCTGAGCTTTCCCCTTCCTGTTCCGCTTCGGTAGACACTTGTAGGCTCTGAATGGAGAGCCCAGGCTCCTGGCTCATGTGGGTTGGCGGGTGGTTCTGAAAGCAAAGCAGCTCACACATGTGGCCAGCCACGCTGGCTGTGCGCCGGTCCCCAGAGAACTCTCAGTGCACAGCAGACGGGCTCTGGGCGGCTCTCGGGTAGTGTGGCTTTCTGCAACCCCCAGGCTCTCCTGTGTTCCACTGTCTGGCCTTCGGGACAAAATGGATTCACTTTTACTGAAATACTCATTTCAGCGTTCAGTGGCTTCTAGCGAATTTTGTTAAAAATGAGTTGAAATTGGAACCTACGAGAGAAATTTGAAAATCTTCCTTAAACTCTGAAAATAAGGTCACTTGGCTAGGATCCAAGAGTAAGAAACTTCAACCCCAATGATAATTATCTCGAAAAGCTAAGGAGTCAGTAATGATAGAAGAGAAAGGGTCTTGAGCAAACAGGTGACTGTTGGGAGGACATAAAGGAGGAGAGAGCCTGCCCCACAATTGGACGTGGTCCATCCCCGCCTGCCCCGTGGCTGTTTATCCTGTTTCTGTCTGTGCCTTTAGGGAAAGTGCTGGGCGCCACAAAGCTGGCCTGGCCTCCTCCCTTTTCCTTTGAAACCTGCAATCCTATTAATTACCAGATTCACTCCCATATCCCTTCTTTTGATAAGCCTGGGTTTATTCGGGCCAGCACTGCTCAGCTTCTGCAGAAGCCCAACCTCTTCATAATTGCAACTTCCTGCCCGGTTCTGCAGCTTCCGGCAGGATGCACACATATCCGCAGGCTCCCAGGCCAGCTTGAAGCCTTTGGCGTGCACGTTTGCCTTGTTCATTGGCTAACAGAGGAAAAGGGTGTTGAACAGTATTCAGTATGAAGGAAAGCTTCCAGCTCCCAGACTCAAGTTTTTCCAAAAGAAGGAGGGAATTTGTAGACGGAAGAATTTGCTGAAGGCCAAGACAGGGATGAATGAGCTTTTGGTTCAAACTATTCTCATGTATTTTCTCTCTCTCTCATTTTCCCTGGAAATAAAGTAAAGGGAATTATGGGTAAAGACAAGTGCACAAATGCCCATAGCTGGGAACACTTTAAAAGTGGCAGGCTAACGGTGAAAATGAGCCAGAAACAAAAGGAAAAATCAGTAATACTGGTCTGGTTTTTATTTAACAGTGTGGTATTTTGTTAGCCATGGATTTTGCATTAATTTTGACTTCTTAAATACTGCCTGGAATAGGTTTTATCTTGATCACTGAGTTTTTTGACATCACCTTCAATTTTACACGCAAGGCCTCATTTCCCTGTACTCCTTCACCCCAGTCCTGGCCCTGGGCTGACCCATTATGTCATTAGCCATTGGTTCACTGATGGAGGTAAAGAAATAGACTCACTCAGGCCTCCCTGGCCCCTCTGCATGGACCTCCCTTCTCCCTTTTCTGTCTGGTGAAATCTCATCCTTCAAGGGCCTGCTCAAATGTGCCCTTCATTATTAAGTCTTTCTTGTTCCTCCCACGCTGGGAGAATCGCCCTTCCCCAAGCTCCCACAGCACCTGTGTTCACCTGTGCTCTAGCCCTGACCTCCCTGCATGTAAGTTTCCCCCATATCCGGGTCTGCGTCTGTGTTCCTCACCAGACATCAAGGTTGGGCACCATGATTTATTTATTTATGCCTTGCTTGGTTTTCTTAGTATTTGGTTGGTGGGCATCCCCCTGAATGATTAAAATGGAATTACGGGGTGCTAAGATGGTTTTTTTGAGTGTTAATAAACTGTTAGTTTGAAAAAAGGAACTGGCCAGGTGTGAGGCCTCTGCCCTTTTCCTGCGACCGTGGGGCCCTTCCGCTGGTCTAGTGATCAGCAGTGTCTGGTCAGTGGCCTGTGGGGCTAAGGTGGGGAAGGTGTTTACATCTGGGAGTGTAGGAATTTGGAAGGTCAGGAATGTCCTAACAGGAAGCCTTGTGGCGGGATGGGGAGGGGAGAAGAGGGGGTGAGGGGAAGTTGTGGGAGCACCCACTCCATGAGGCTCATTCAGTAAATATTTGCTGACCAGCTATGTGGTTCGGGTGACTAAGAGATAAGTGAGCTGTGCTTTCAAACCACAGGTGTAATTGGATGCAGGGTGGGGAGGCTGGCAGGAAGGACAGGGGACCCTGCCGTCGGGGGACTCAGGGAACGCGGCGGCCTCTAGCGGCATCGAATGGCCCCGAGGATGGACGGTATTGACAGAAAGAGGCGATTAGGTGACATCTTTCCAAAACGTAGATCTTCAGGGTGATCTGCACATATATTTTTTCCTGTAAACTCGGGTCAGAGAAATGAGGAAGTTAAATGCTGTGGAAAGGCTATTGGTAACTCCAGCCAAAATAACTCGATAATATTTTTAGTTTTACTGCTCTGGGATATTTAAGGAAGATAAATAGGTTTTGTAATGAGACTACAGTGCACAGACTGTTTGGCTATTATAAGCTGGACTTCTGGAGAAGCAGTCAGCAATGATTTAGGAAGGTCATAAAACGGAAAGCAAAAAACAAAAACAAAAACAGTGGTACCTTAGAATCCAAGGAATGATTCAGGCCTGAATAAAAGCGGTTTAGTTATCTAGGACTGTACGAAAAAGGACCCCAATATAATGGCCTGAAATGACAGCCGTTGTGTTGGGTACAGTTCTGTGGGCCTGGAATTGGGAGCTGGGGACGCCCTCCCTGGGGTACTCGACTCTCCCGAGTGCGGCCTCTCCCCCTCACCTTCTGGTCATCTCCCCTGAGTTTCTTTCCAGGCCGTCTACTGGTCCATGGACCCCCATCCTCCTTGGGGGCAGCAAGTCGCTTCTGCGGTGACAGTGGACTCACGGTGGGTGAGGTCCTTGCCTGCAGAAACACAAGCCGTGAGATTCCGGGGGGAGGGCTGGGCGCTGATGGTGGGTGTCAGGCAGAGCGAGGGAAGGAGGGAGCTGGGTTCAAGGGACTGACTGATCACCGGGGAGAGGGGCTGGGGCGCTAGGAGACCCCCATCACAAAGGCCCTCCAGCCGTCCCTCCGCTGAGGGACCCCCTCAGCTCTGGAAACGTCAGGTGGTCCTGCACGCTGCGGGTTCTGTGGATCCTGCAGGTCAGGGGTCGGGGGGTGCAGGGGAAGGGGAGCCTGGGGCATGATGCAAAGCAGGGTTCTAGCCTGAGGGAGTCACACGGTTGGCTGAGGCCCAAGGGTCCCGTGACCCCAGGGGAGGTGTCGTCTGCCCTGCATAACGCGCCTTGTCAGACAGAGTCTGGGACGAGGCGGAGCCTGGTGACAGACGGCTCTCAGCTCCCAGCCCCGGAGGCACCTCCCCTGCGGGGACTCAGCTCCCAGGACCCGTGGCGTTGAAGGCTCTGCATGGGGTTCCCACGCGAGGCTCGAGCTTGCCCGGGTCACACGCGGAGGGGACAGCCCAGCAGTGCTCAGAAGGCCTCTTCACCATGCACTGGACGCTGTGAAAGGGTTACTTGCCCGAGGGCGCGGCCACTGTGAGAGAGCGGGTCTTGATTAAGTGATAAACCTGGGGAGAGATTGTTGGGAGAATCAAGGAATGCGGATATTCTCCTAGATCCACAGCTTCCTGTTATCTGGCAAGAACCCCTGAGGCCTGGGTCAGGGCCCCCTCCCCGCCCCTCTCTGCTCCCCCTGGAGGAGGAGGAGGGTGACTGAGTGATGGGGGCACAGGGTAGAAGGGGAGTGGGCGCACTTCTGATATTCAGGGGGCCCAGGGAGAGGGGCAGCAGCGCTTGCCTGCCTCCAGTCTCTCCTCTGCTTCCCACCTCTGGGTCTATCCAGCATCGTGAAGGCCCTTGCGAGTGGCCTGTGGCCGCCCCAGCCCTAGAACCCCAGGTCCTTTCCACACCCCACGGAAAGCTGGTCCTCGGGCCTTGGGGTGTGCACAGCAGGGGTGTGGTCCCTCCCGGGAGGATGCACCCAGCCCGCCTCCTGCTTTTTCTTGTCCCCCGAGCCTGTAGCCCCTGGAGGTCAGCAGGCAGAGGCTGCTCTTTTTCAAGGATGAATGCCAGGGATGCATTTCCAAGTCCTGCGATGGCGGGACAGCTCAATCTCGACCTAGAAGCTTTGGAAAGATTCTGAAGAGGGAATGGGGCACCTGCAGAAAGCTGGGGTCACGCTGGCCTGTCTCCCTGCTGCTCTTCAGGGAAAGCACGGCTTCCTCACGGCCTGTCCGAACGGGCTGCTCCGCGTATTCCGGTTGGCAGACACAGATCCATCTTGCATGCGGTCAAGAACATTTTATCCAAAAGCATCCCTTGAATTTGGACACGGGGAAGCAAAACAAAGCAAGCCTGAGCACTCAGAGCCCAATCGGGCCCTCAGATACAGCAGGGGAACAGCTGCTGAGGGCCCTGCTCGCCTCCCCTGCCCCAGGTCCCCTCTCCAGGACGCCCGCAACTGTGTGCCACGAATGTGACATTTATTCTTCTTGGCTATGTGCAGAGTCAGGTGAGGTTATTGCAAATAGAATATAGAAATATTCATTTTTCTTTCCAAAAAGGCTCTTAAATGTCAAATTAAATTCAATGAAATCATGGTATCGGGGCAGAACACATATAAGTTGCAGATGGTGCAGACTTTCTATAAATTCCCCCAACTCCACTGCTTCCTCTTAGGTTTTATTGACCTGGGCCAGTTTAAATAAAGTTCAGATACACTTATTAGTCAAGCGAATGTCATTTGCTGGAATCTGAGCAAAATTCATTAGCTAACTTCTCCTCCCTCTCAGCGCCAACCGCACCCCACTGCCGGCCCGGACACCCCGGGTTTTGTCCGGCTTCCTTGCCGGGCTACTTATAAGGTCCTCCGACAGCAAGTTCATCTGACATGGTTTAACTCTTCGGTTGACCTTTACACCTGAAGATGATCAAACAGGAATTCCAGGCACTCAGCATCCCCGCTGCCTTGGCACTTGCGGGCACAGCAGCTTTGGAGCACAGAGGCTGCGGGACGGGCGAGAGGAGGGGACCCGGGAGGCTGGCCGTCCCACCCGGCGAAGGGAAGCCCGGCCACGTGATAAACGTGCCCAGCTCCAAAGACGGGAGCCCTCTGCGCAGATGCTGTCATGTTATGAGATAATTTGGGGGCCTCCGCGGGGTGAAAGGGTGGGTTTGTCAGAGGGGCACATACCTAGGGCGACCTTTTCAGGAGCCGCACGGGCACTTCATTACCATGTCAATCCTGGGAGGAGGCCCTTTAGCGCAGCAGTTGGCTGAATGCATAAGGAGCGGATGGACCCCCGAATGAATAGTGAATGGAGAACCGGCTGGAATCTGCCTTCAGCTTTGTTCGGGGATGACCAGGGTAAGGGACCCCGGAGCTTGCAGCCCAGATGGTAGGAGGAGGTGGCGATCTGGCGGGTTTCTCTCCTTTCCCTTTTTATCCTACCTCTCGCGGGGCTTTTCTTCCATATTTGTATACATATTTCAGTTGCTTAATCGAATCTGCTTCGATTTCCTCACTCCACGAAAGCAAATTTAGCTTTGGGGGACCTGGAGATGAAACACAATAGTATCTGCAGCAATAAACATTTACATTCTTTTTCCAAAAAATGGAAGTTTAAGATACTCAATTTCGTGAGGTGTAGAAGTCATTGAACATGTAATAAAGAAATCATGAAAAAGACAAAGAAAAAAAAACTTTGGAACGGCAAGTTCAGCATTACTTCTGGGTTCTCCCGTGTGAGCTTGCCAGCATCCAAGGACAAGGACAAGTGCTGTAAATCAAAGGACTGGCATTATCTAGTTTCCTTTCTGGCTTTAAAAGTTAGAACAGATGTCACCAGAGAGGACAAAATGGATTTTACCCACCAAGAGGGGCTTTTCTTGCCATCCGTAATAGGAAGCGCCTTGAAATGCTAATGTCCACAGTCTGTGTTGCCAGGGTTTGCATAGAGATGGTGGGAAACAGCTCTGATCTCAACAAAACCTTTTGTTATTAATCAAGAAAATCTGGTCTTCTGAAGCAGCGAAGAGCTGGAAATTAGCAAGGCCACTGGCAATGAGGCCAGGGAGCAAAACTGCAGGAGAAGATCCCGGTGCCCCAGGAAGACAAGGTATTTGGGGCCACACTGTATTTGCAGGCGCCCCTGGCCTTCTCTGCTCTCCCCGAGCCTCAGGATTTAAAGGGGGAGGGATATGGCTCTTGTATCTTGTGCTTTAAAGCCGTGTGTTTTCTTTCTCGGCAATTTCAAGAAGCAGGCTGGAGGAGCCTCCGTTAAAAGCACGCTAATGAAGTAGTGCTAAGAAAAGAAAGCTAAACACCACAGAATCAAAGTGGAGCATTTTGCTCGGCTAATGGGCTTGATTATGAGATTTTACAGGCCCTTTTATAAACTTGAATTTTATTTTGTGCTGGGGAACAGGAAATTTCTGTTTGGTTTTAAACATACATGATCACACCACCAAATATTCCTAATTTAAGACTGTGAGAGTAGAACAAGATTTTATGTCTAAGAGAGGAAGGGGTGGAAACAGCTCCGCCAGTGGTAGTTAATAAAAGCACAGACTTTAAGCCACTTATTTTACAAAAATGGAAACGGAGGCTGCAGCAGCCCCGGTGACTTTTCTCCCTTTCCCTGCGCCTCTGGGGTGCTCAGAATCTGACGTTTCCTTGCATTGTGCCCTTTGGTATCAGGTGTGTTTATCTGGCCTCACCTCCTCAACTACAGCAGATAATTCTTTGTTGTAGGGGATAATTCTTTGTTGTAGGGGATAATTCTTTGTTGTAGGGGATAATTCTTTGTTGTAGGGGGCTGGCCTCTGCCTTGTAGGGTATTTAGCAGCGGCGGCCCCGGCCTCCACCCACTAGACGCCAATAGCACCCTTCTCCCAAGTGACCACCAAAAATGTCTGCAGACATCACTGGAAGCTTCCCTGGGTGAGAACCACTGAACTAGATCAATCACCTGCCTTCGGGCGATGGAAACCACACCTGGGACATTCTAACTTAGCCAGTGTCTGGCCTGGCGTGGGGCACAGAGCCTCGGGGTGAACACATGCTGGCACAGCGATGTTGCTGAGAACTTGGTAAAGGACCGGACAAGCCAAAGCCAACAGCAGACTGGTGCATGCTTTCAGTCTCCTTCCCCACGAGACCAATGGCTTTGCATTTTCCCTGGTCTTCTAGCAAGTCAGCTGGAGGGGAGAAAGCAGGCGAAGGAAGAAGCCCAAACAATCCACAGCCTGGATGATCAACTAGGTGTTAGGTGCGTTGTTTTGCATATGTTTGGCCCTGTGGGCAGATGGTGTCCTCGTGGAGTAGAAATGGATCTGCCATCGAGTAGAAATGGATCTGCCATCGGGTGGTCGGTTTAATCTCCAGCAAGATTTTTAAGTGAGGCCTTGCTACTCTTTGAATGATGCTTCCTTATCCTTGTAGGGACGCCTTGCTTTTTGGAATAACTTATTAAAAAAGTTGCCTGGGGAATTCCCTGGTGGTCCAGTGGTTAGGACTCTGCGCTCTTACCGCTGAGGGCCTGGGGTTCAATCCTTGGTCGGGGAACTAAGATCCCACAAGCCATGCGGTATGGCCAAAAATAAATAAATAAGTAAGTAAAATAAATGTCGGCTACAATTCTAAAAACAAAAAAAAAATGTTCCCTGTATGTAGGATGATAGGTTTTCACCTATGAAATACGTATTGTATGTATTTTTCTACTAAAAGCGAAACTAGAGAGAATCTGTTATAAAGAATTTCATTGTACCATCATTAATTGTATCATCATCTTCCTCCCCATCCTGGGTTTGCCTGAACTATGGTACATGCAGCCCTAGAGAAGCAGTGGAAGTCCCCATGGCCTCTTGGAGCTACCACAGAAGTATTGCGATCACTTCATGCATAGTTTACTCACAAGAGCTTGATGAGGGAATGGAGGTAATATAATAAATGGAGAGATCAAGGGCATCCACAGAGAGTGGCCAATATGCATTGCACTTAATCCCTAAGCTGTGGATCAGTGTATTGCTCACACAGGGAGGTGGGTCCCGGGAGGCGTGCTTCCCCAGCTGTGTGCAGATGTGAGGCTCAGCGACTTGGGGGTTCCCCCAAGCCAGGAGGTCCCGGCTTCACCAGCACGTGGATTTATAAACGGCCACTCTGCCATTGCCTCATCTGCTGAGGAAGCTCTGGCGTCCTTGACCTAAGAGCCATCAGGGAAAGCTGGGGCTTTGGGAGCTTGTGGGGCAGGGAAAGGGAGACCCTGAAAGTCAAGGCCAGCTGAGGAGCGAAGACTGGGGGGCGACAGGCTTCAAAGTAGCTTCTTCTAAACTGTCTGTGTTTTCATCACACCTCATGATGCTGCGTTGAAGTCTATCAGGTAGACATTCACTTGGCTTCACAAATACATTGTTTTAAATGTGCATGCCTGTGCAGGGACCACGTGACATGGTCTAGGGCCCCAGTATCCTCACTTGATAGAGGAGGAACTGTCCACAGAGGGGAAGGAATGAGCCTGCTGGGCGGGGCCATGGCCGGCTGCACCTGCTGCCCTTCTCCCTGAAAGGATGCTCACCAGGGGACCTCCCTCCTGGCCCGCACAGATCGAGCAGGGTCCTGCGGCTGGGCACCCGGAGCAGGGATTATCCTGCAGGGAGAGTGGAGGCTTGGGGATGGAGGGCTGGGCAGCCTTATCTGACATCATCCCCTGAGGATAGGGTGCTGTAGAGTGAGCTTCGGGGTCAGAGTTCAGGACTGGTACCCAGGGAGAAAGGGCGCAGAGGTGGAGGGGTGAGCCTTAACTGCGGACAAACACTACCCTCTCTGTTCCCTGCCGTGCTCACCTTATCTGGAGGGCGGGGGAACTCCCTGTCGGGCTCCCCTCTCCCCTGGAGCTGCTCCCCGCGCCCCAAGCTCCCCCCAGACTCAACACACACGTCAGTCATCATTCGTGGGAGAAGCCGGCAACCTCAGGGATGGAATCAAATTCTGTGGGCTCGCCGGGGCCCTCCGGGACAGCTAAAACATTGCTTCTGAGGACAAAAGCGTTCTACCTTCGGGCTGTTTAACGTCCCAGTGATTTTTTGGAGCCCAGCTGGTGGGTTGGGGCCAGAGGGAGAAAGGGCTCCAGCAATTCCCCTTTCTCAGCCCTGTTCTCAGCGGCCTTTCCGATTGCCTGGTTAGTACCCAGGGCGTCCGAATTGTCCCAGTTTACCGGCCCTGCAACCAAGTGCTAAAAAGCGCTCCGGCTCAAAAGCAACCTAGTTTATTCTCCCCATTAAGAAAAGAGCTGTCGGTGATTGGAAAGCAGCAGAATAGCCTCCTAGACTGAGATTTCACCTGGGGGGAGAGTGTGGAGCGGAGAAAAAGGCTCCATTATAAACACCTTAAAAGCAGACAACAAAGGAAACGCTGACATGGCCGGGCCCCCAGGGCCGCTCCACCAGGCAGTTAGGGGAGGGAAGGGTTTTGTGTGGAGTTCAAAGCCCCAGTGAAAGCTAACGAGGACCATTGTATTTGGGTAAAAGACAGTGCAAGGGCTTATCAGAAAGGAGTGTTAGGTTACCCCGCCTCTGGGCTCTGGAGAGTCTTAAAAGGCAGACTTTGGAGCCCCTGGAGGCTTCCAGGGACATTTTCTAGGGGACCCCTTGTGGGGACGGCTCCTGGGGTGTGCTGGCTGTGTGGGCCGAACCCACAGCAAAGGGGCCGAAGGACGGGTGGGCTGCGGGGCGGTTTGGGGCGTTACCCCCGCGATCCCTTGAGTCCTGGAGAGTGAATATTGCCAGCGAGCCTTCATGGTCTTAGGGGCCAGAGAGGTTGCAGTTTCGGAAAAGCTCCATCCGTGAAGAAACCAAGAGCTGAGATGCCTTTTCTGATGGATCTTGAGACAATGTCCTTAGTTCAGGAATACGGGACTAAAAATCAGCTGCTCTCATTTAACACTGACCAGTGAGTGAGTAGAAGCAGGCGGTCCCTTTCCAGAACCGGCCCTAGTCCCTAGGAAAGGTCCCATTACTGTTAGGGGTCTGGGCTGACGGGGACCCACACCCCACTTAGGGAGCCGCGAGACGTCCCGAGGGGAAGGCCTTTCTGTGCGTCTGGGGGGCTCCTGTGGTGCCATCCTGTCGCTGAGCAGGGCTGTCCGGGCAGGCTGAGCTCCCCCCTCCTGGGAGGACGCACCTGACCTTGCCCGCCCCCGTCAGGTGCCGCCCTAGGCAAACCTTTCTCTAAATCTGCTCCAGAGTCACTCATGTCAAGAAATCTACTTGTATTTTGTCCCTCCACTTCCCCATCTATAGAACGAGAAAAACAAGACTTTTTACGTAAAAAAATGAACCAGCTCCCTCACCAACAAGACAAAACAAACCCAGCCATGCCCACTTGGCGAAAATTGCACACCACTGTTAAAGCGGACTAGGAAGAAGCATGAAAAATTATAACATGAATGATGTGGAATGAATGATAATGAAAGAAAAATGGAAAATAATTATGCAGCAGCGTTTCTGGGAAAACATGCCTGGCCCTTCAGTACGATTTCCCACTGGCCCAACGTTGACGTCTAATTAAGATGTTAGCTCCTCTTTCCTCCCAGCCTTTCATTCTTATCAATTCTTCTAAAAGTCTCCAATTTTGTACAACATAAACAGAAATAAGAGAGGCCGGCCACGCAGGGCTGCAGGGCTGGAGGAGAGTGTCTTAGGAATGCGAGGGAGGAAAACGCAAGGAAGGAAAAAGATTTTAACAGCCTGTCTCCTTCATACATTTAAAACAGCTTGTGGCCAGAGGAGCCCTGGGGCCAGGGAGACAGTTTGAGGCCAACTTCCGGGCCTGGACAGAACCTGGAGGGTGAGGTGAGACAGCCTGCAGGGATCGCAGTGAAGACAGGCGGTCTGCAGCCTGAGCACAGAATTCTCCACCAGCTAGGAGTCTTCAAGTTCTCAAAGCCTGCCGGTGCATCTTCAGAACAAAATAATTTTTTTTTTTTTAGCTTATTTTATTGAAGTATAGTTGGTTTACAATGCTATGTTAGTTTCTGCTGTACAGCAAAGTGATTTAGTTACACACACACACACACACACACACATATATTTCATGTTCTTTTTCCATTATGGTTTATCACAAGAGATTGAATATAGTTCCCTGTGCTATACAGTAGGACCTTGTTGTTTATCCATTCTATATATAATAGTTTGCATCTGCTAATCCCAAACTCCCATTCCTTCCCTCTCCCACCTCTCCCTCTTGGCAACCACAAGTCTGTTCTATATGTCTGTGATTGTTTCTGTTTCATAGATAGGTTCATTTGTGCCATATTTTAGATTTCACATATAAGTGATACCATATGGTATTTGTCTTTCTCTTTCTAATTTATTTCACTTAGTATGATAATCTCTAGGTCCATCCATGTTGCTGCAAGTGGCATTATTGCGTTCTTTTTTTAATGGCTGAGTAGTATTCCATTTAGGTTGTTTCCATGTCTTGGCTATTATGAATAATGCCACTGTGAACATTGAGGTGCATGTATCTTTTTGAATTATAGTTTTGGCCAGATTTATGCCTAGGACTGAAATTGCTGGATCAGATGCCAACACTATGATTAGTTTAGAATAAAATTAGTTTCAGTTCACTGGAGTTAGAAATATGTTTGCCATCAGTGGCCTGACTAGAAATTCTAGGCTGGGGTAACTGCTGGGATAGTTCTCCACAGCCCCTGAGATGGGGAGAGAGGTCTGGGAGAGGTGGGGGCCGGCCGGGAAACAGTCTCTCTGTTTAACTGGATGTCAGCTCTGTGCGCCCCTCAGGGCCTTCTGTGTCATTCATCCCGCAGGAGCCCCTGATCTCCAGCTCTAAATGTAGAGAGTGGAACTGAAGTGGCTGACGGGGCCTGGGAGCGAGGACTCTGAAAAGACTCAGCAAACAGCTTCTTGTTGAATTTAGCAAGGCCTCAGGCTCGGAAGAGAACACCTCTGGCCTTGATCTCTGGATTCGTGTTGGAGTCTCTCCTACCCTAGGAGAAGCGTTTGCACCATAACTATGGCAACTCACAGGTACCGAGCTCTCAGGATCTGCCAGGTGCGTGCTGTGTCACGAGACTATTCCACCCATCTTCACAACAGCCCCATGAGGTGGGTGCTAGTATTTCACGGATGAGAAACGGAGGAGGTTCAGCTTGCTGCAAGGACTTGTCCACGGTTGTGCAGCTAGTTAGTTAATAGTGAGTTGGGATTTGGGCTGGACAGCCAGACCCCAGACAGACCTGAGCTCTCAAGGAAGCCGCAGCTGCCCTGGGCTGTAGGGAAGGGTGAGGGGACAGATGCTCGCTAAGGAACTCTGTGCCGTATCTAAACTGATGGTTCTTAATTGTTTTAAGAACTACTATGTTTCCAAAATTGATCTTCGTTATAAAGTGGCAAAATTTGCCAGGGATTCCTTAATTAAAAAGAAAAAAAAAAAAGTAGCACAGATTCCATTTTGGACCCTAGTATCATTACTCTCACTCTGATATTTTTTCAGGAGAGGAAGAAAGAGGAAAGGAGAAGCAGCAGTTATACCTGCAAGAATGTCTTGCGGGTCTTGACAGAGAAGGGTTGAGAAATCTGCGCCAGGAAGTGGCCAGTTTCCAACTGCGTTATTTCATCACATCCTCACAACTTCCCCGAGGGAGAGGGTGTTATCTTGAAGGTAAGAAAACCGAGGCTCAGGCAGGTATATGACTAGCGTTGGGGTGGAGAACTGTGTCCTCCAGAAAGGTTCACATCCTAACCCTTGCTACCTGTGAATGTGACTTTATTTGGACATGGGGTTTCTGCAGATGTAATCACATTAAGATGCGGTCCTGTGGGTGGGCTAGGCCAATGACTGGGGCCCTTACAAGAAGAGGGGCATCTGGACACTTGCACAGAGAGGACACAGGGAGACGCCACGTGGAGATGGAGGGCAGAACTGGAGTGATACATCTGCAATCCAAGGACCACCAAGAGTTGCTGGCAACACCAGAAGCTAAGAGAGGCAAGAAAGTGTTCTGCCCTAGAACCGTCAGAGGGAGCCCGGCCCACCTGACACCTTGATTTTGGACTTCTAGCCTTTAGAGCTGAGAGAGAATGACCTTCTGTTGTTTCAGCCACCTGGTTTGTAGTAATTTGTCATGGCAGCCACAGGAAATGAATACACCAAGTACTCACCTTGCTTCCACTGTGTACTTGAACCTAGTTCTGAATTAGGTTCTCTGATGCCGCCTGCATCTGCCTCCTAAGGTGGTTCACGCTCCAGTACTAGAGAAGGAGATCAAGGATGGAGCTAAGAGGGCCTTGAAGGAAAGAGGAGTGGAATTTCACTGGGGTGGAGACAAGAAGAGGGGCATTGCGACCGACGGCAGACAGCAAACCCCAGAGGGTTGGCCCTGGGGAGGGATTGGATGGACCCAGGTGCTGGAGCCAAATGCTAAAAGGTCTTGAAAACCAGAAAGAGGCATTGGAATTTGGTGCCATCCATGATGGGGAACTTTGAAGGTGTGGTAGCAGGCAAAAGGGTAAGAGCAGGATGAGAGAGTTTAAAATATTTGTGCGTTGGGCTTCCCTGGTGGCGCAGTGGTTGAGAATCCGCCTGCCAATGCAGGGGACACGGGTTCAAGCCCTGGTCTGGGAAGATCCCACATGCCGCGGAGCAACTAGGCACGTGAGCCACAACTACTGAGCCTGCGCGTCTGGAGCCTGTGCTCCGCAACAAGAGAGGCCGCGACAGTGCGACAGTGAGAGGCCCGCGCACCGCGATGAAGAGTGGCCCCCGCTTGCCGCAACTAGAGGAAGCCCTGGCACAGAAACGAAGACCCAACACAGCCAAAAAAAAAAAAAAAAAAAAAAAAAAATTTGTGGGTCATTGAGGGATGAATGGAGGTGAAAGAGATGGTTTTTCCCTGTTACACCAGGAGTGTTCCCAGAAGGAGGAAAATGCAGAGTTTCCTAAGGACATGTGGGCGCTTGAGAGTGGAAGAGAAAGGGGGCAGGAAGGGAATATGAAGGTGGCCTGGCTGGGGGGGATGTGCGTGGAGGGGTCCTCCACCGAGGGAGGGGTCCGGGCGCCCGAGAAGAACGGGCTGACTCTGGCTGAGGGCGGTCAGCGCTGGAGAGAGGAGGGCGGAGAGAGAGCAGCCCAAGGGAGGCTGAGGAAGTGAAGCTGGGCGGGAGATGCTGACATGTACAGCATACGTGATTGCTGACGATAAATGTCCCTGGAAAGGCATGAAGCGTGGTGCTGGTGAGTGACTCAGAACCCAAGCATGCTGGTCCTCTTGTCATGTGGGCGGCCGAGCTGTGCTGGCCGAGATGAGGCTGAGTAGCTCATGAATGTGCGTGGGAGGCCGACTGCACTGGAGAAAGAGTTAATGATTAAACCGCTGGCGCCACTACAATGGGCCGGGCTGGCCCAGGGTCCTTGGGGCTGACCCCGTTGCTCACCCGCCCCGTCGGCATGTGGCCCACGTGGGGACACCCCAGGAAGCTCAGCCCGCGGGCAAGGCGTTTTAGTTTTGGAAACTGCCAGGACAGGAAATTAGTGAGGCTGATTAAGAAAATCAATTTGGCTTGACTTGAATTTGGTAGGAGTTGGAGGAAGGGCGGGGCTGGAGAGCCAGCATCTGATGTGGGCTCAGGGGATCTTGCACTCCTCCGGGGGGCCGGGGCTGTTAGCCCCTCTTTCCTGGGGGAAACTGAGGCTCAGAGAGGTTCAGCAGTTGACGAAGGCTCCGTAGATGGCAAGGGTGGCCGAGCCAGGAATGAGGGGGCAGGCCTGTTGGCTCCCAGGCCCCCCAGCCCGAGCCCCCGTGGCAGCACTGGCTCCCCCAGGCTCCTGAAGCTGCGGGACGCGGGAGGAGCCTGAGGCCGCAACGGGAAACAGGAGCCCAGATCCCGCCTCTGGCTCTGCCCCGTCTCAGCTGCTCGTTGGGGGGAGAAGCCGCCGGAGCAGCGCTGCGGACCCTACACCACCAGTACCTGCCCAGTGACCCTAGATGACCTCAGGGCTTCTGCAGAGGGGTTGACGGTACCACCCTCTACCTTCCCCTGGCAGGTGTGGTTGCCCAGGTGACATTTTAGGATTCTGTCCAGTCCTAAGATTGCAGGGTTTGTGATTTCTGGAGATCTGAAGGGACGAAAAATGTCTTTGTGTTCAAAGGAGCTGGGCTTTGGGCAAAAAGTCACTCCCTTGGGGCACTGGACATTGCTTTCCCCCTGTGCCTGCCCAGGGAGGTTCCTTTGCTCTGGGCTGCCAGTCACCGCTCCCCGGCCCCATGATTCCTGCCCAGGGCATAGCGGCGGTCCAGGCCTCTGGCTTCCCTGGCTGGGCACTTCTGCCTCTTGCCCCACGATGCCCAACCACCCACTCTCCGGGGTCTGTGGAGGGAGCCTGCCCCACTATCGCGCAGACAATGGTGCCTGTGTCTTGGAGGGCTTCCTGGGCTCTGCACTTCACACGGCAGACCTCACCCCTGCTTCAGAGCCCCCCAGGGGGTCCCCAGGCCAGCCTCGCTGCCTGAGGTCTCCCTTGGCCAGAGCCACTCAGAGCCCCCGGGCTCCTCTCCCTGCTGGGGGGCCATAGCCACTCCCCAGGCCCAGCCCTTCCAGCTCTTTCCAAAGCAGGAGAAATGCCGCCTCTTGGAGGAGACTTCCTACAGAAGATGGCACACCCCCTCTCTTCTGCCTGCTCACAGGGGGACCGCTGATCCCTGGGATGGTCCTTCCCCAGCCCTACACACCTTTGATTACAAAGACCGTACATGGGTACGGCCCCAGAGGCTGTCTGGTGCCTCCCAGACGCTGGCCCGGAGCGGAGGTGTCTGCGTACTCACAGCGAGTCCTGGGGAAGCTCCCTCCTTTGCCTGTGAGGGCAGAATAATGCACTCCACCATCCTCAGCCCCAGAACCTGTGAACAGCAAAGGGACCCTGCAGACAGGGTTAAGTCAAGGGTATGGAGGTGGGGAGATTATCCTGGATTATCCAAATAGGCCCGAAGTAGTCTCCAGGGGGCCCTGAGTGTGGAAGAGGGAGGTGGCGAAGTCAGTGTCCTGGTGAGGCTGTGTGGGAGACACCCAGTGGGCCAGCGCCGGCTTTGAAGGTCAAGGTGCCGTGAGCCAAGGAACGCGGGCAGCCTCCAGAAGCTGGAAAAGACAAGGAAGCAGACTGCCCCTGAGAGGCTCCGGAAAGGACACAGCCAGCACCTTGACTTTAACCCATTTCGGACTTCTGGCCTCCAGAAGTGTAAGATAATAAATTTGTGTTGTTTTAAGCCGCCGAGTTGGTGGTAATTTGTTAGGTAATTTCTACTTGTGGCAACAGAAAGCTGATAAACCAAGTGACCCTTTTTCTCATGACCTGGGAACAGAGGGGACGGCTCTCAGTGTGCACGTGTCCAGGGTGGAGCTGGCGGGTCCCGGAGCCTCTTGCCTGTGCCCCAGCCTGGCAGGACCCCGTCAGCACCACACTCAGAGAACGAAGCTTCCCCACACCTCTCCTAGCTGACCTCACAGCGTTTCCCCAGAGGCTCCTGGGTCAGCCTCAGCGGGACACCCTTCTCTTGTCTGTTCAGCTGCACAAATGGGCCTGCGGCCCCTAGGAGGAGAGCGTCAGGGCTGGAGGAGGGAGGAGGCCCCGTCCCGGCCCCCATGGGCTTTCAGTTCAGCCAGGGACAGGTGTGTGCAGAGAAGATCCCCAAACAGGGCCACGCTTGGGCCGTGATCACAGGGCATTGGGAGGGCATTGGGGGTCACGGGGCATTGGCCCGCACTGAGAGTGGAGGCCAGGTCTGCAGAGGGTGAGACAGAAGCCTGAGGGCAGGGCCAGGACCGGGGGCCTGGCAGATGATGGAAGCTCGGAAGCCGGGGATCCAGAGGCAGGACCGGGGTGGTGTGACCCCGATTCCTCCTCTTCCTGGGCCCTTGGAGTCTTCCCAGCCCCCTGAGGGATCTGGGCCCCTTCGGCTGGTGGGCTGTGAGCAGAGGTGATGTGAGTTCTCACCGACTCAGCAGACCTGAAAGCCACGTGTTCATGAGGCCAGGTCCGCAGACATGGAGCCCATGGGCCCTGTGCACTCGAGTGAGCGAAGCGTGACCTTGGCTCCTGAAGCCTCGGAGATTCCTGCGTTAACTCCTCATCCCGGCAGGGTCTGCCTATCTTGGAGGATTAACTGGGTTTAGAAAGAGCCCCGGGGTCTTGTGAAGGGCGTGTTGTGTGCGGTGGAAAACATGAGTACAGTGAGCTGATAGGATGGGAGACGGGAGGCCCAGGAAACAATCACAGGGAGTTAGTGGGAATGGGGGGTGGCAGGTGTCAAGGCAGAGCAGCGGCCACGGAGGGACAAAGGCCACCTTGGAAGAAAGCCTTTGACTCTTGCTTCCCAGCTAAGGATCTAATTTTAAAAACTACTCTCAAGTCTTCTCTGTTCCAAGTGTGTGAGTGTTTTTAACTGTTTTCTTGGAGACCTAATTCCACGCCCTGTACAGCGGGCCCCGGGCACCCACAGATGCTAGGACAGTGAATAAGTTACTTTGGAGAAAGGCGATCATATTTGGGCACGGCCAGAATAGGAACTTTTAAAAATAAACGTTTTTGGAAAATAAACTTTTGAGACTCTTTAGTTGAGAAATCAATGAAACCCATTGCAGTAGCCTATTCATTGGCATTTACTCTGTGATTTTATGGGTAAAAATCTCGTTCCCTGAATCCTTAAACGGGAGTATATCCCTCCTGTAAGACTATTAATACATAATAAGGATAGTCCGGTGCCCTTTAAAATAAATTTTAAATCAAGTATAATGTATAATGTGCAGAGACACTTAAACTATGTTTTACTCAGCAAATGATCATAGCCACTGCCTTTGTATTTGCATAAAATGATCATTAAGGTAAAATAAATAAAACCGGAATTTTATGGTAAGTGGGGTTATTCTTTCCCATTACATTTTCTATTAACTAATTCAACCCCTCAACAGTAATTTGCTGAACACCACGCCCTTTTGTTGTAATCATAGCTAAGGTTTGTGCTCGGCTGGGGCACCTGTACTATTTCACTTAATCCTCACAAGAATTTGATTTGGTGGCTTCTATCATGATCCTCAATTCAGAGATGAGGAAACTGAGGCCCAGAAGGATTGGGTAGTTGGCCGAGAGTCACACAGTGTGTTGGGAGGGACGAAATCCAGGCCCAGGCGGTCCCCCCCGCGTTGTCACCTCTCTGCAGGGTGGCTGGGAGGCCACAGGTGTGAGCGGTTCCCCCAGGCCGGGGCAGGCTCTCCTTCTGTTAGCATTTATCAGATGGCTCTTGCCCAGGCACCAGCTTTGAGGTTGGACGGATGGGCCGTCCTGGCACCTCCCAATTTTTGCCAGAGCGCGAGCCGGGCGCAGGTGGCATCGAGGCCACTGGCAGTCAGAGGGGGGGCGGGGGCAGAGGGAGGAGCTGGAAGCTGGAAGTTGACACATTTTTCATTTTAAAGTTTGCCACACTGACTTGTCAAGTAGAAATGAGAACTGTGCTGATTTCTGGATGTTAGCACACCTAAAAAAATCCCGAGGTGATAGGCAATGCTTCTTAACCTTTTAAGGCGCATGTTCATTCATTGGGCACGTCTTAAAGGCACGGAGCGTGTTACTGAGACAGCGTGTGGTTATGTGGCCTTTCTGTAAAATTCTTTTAAAAAATTGAATTGAGAAGAGTTCTTTCTCTCAAATCAAATGAAAACCATCGTCCCTAAGACTTTAAAAAGAAGGGCATGACCGTCGTACCCCAGGTGTCACCTCCGGGCATGACAGCTCTGTGGAAGGTGAAATCTTCAGATGAGCGCTGGCTGCCAGCCTCGCCTCCTGGGCTCCCGAGGCCGGTGTGTGCCTGAGGCCGCCTGGCCTCATCCTGCTCCTCGTGGGTACCAGTGCCTGGGTTATTGCCGTCCCCGAATTCCCACCGGGTAGGTGACCCTAACCTCCCACAGCGGGGGACACGAACTGAGGCTTGCGAAGCACAGGTCAGTCTTGCGGGGTCGGCGTGCGAGGCTGCTCTTGATGGAGAGAACCCCGCAGCAAAGCATCCCAGGCCGCTTCTCCAGAGAAACAATGACCCAGATTTAAACTCCTCCGGACCCCCCTCCACCACAGGAGCCCCCGCTCTGAGAACCCGGGTCAGGGGGTCTTAGGGGTGATTCCGAGGGGTTCATCCTGTTCGTGGACTTGGGTAGGTCAGCGGTGACCCCCGTTCCTGATGGTCGAGCACCCACTGGGGCCGCCAGGCCCTGCGCCCCCAGGCTCTCCTGCCCCTCCCTCGGCGGCTGATGGGCCCCGGTGTCCGCATGCCCTGTGTGTGTGGGTGAGGGAGCGGTGGGGAGAAACGCAGCTCCACAAGCACGAATGAATGAGAGCACTCAGTGAGTTCATTGTCACAGAAGGAAAACAGGAAAACTGTGGGCTGTTTCAATGCTTCACTGGATACAGTGTGTTATCAGAGTGAACAGCCACTGTGGCCGGGCTGAGTAACAGCCCTGTGACCCTTGGACCTCGGGCCCTGGCCTGCTGGGTGACCTCAGACGTCCTCAGAGGGAAGTCTGTGCTTCTCCGTCCTACTCTGCTGAGTGCCGCAGCCACTCGCTCGGGACACAGCAGGACACCAGTGCCCCAAACTACAGGCCCCGGTTGCCCCCTGCCCTGCCACCCCCCACCTAGCTGGTCCTCTGATTCTCTCTCGACAGGTTCATTCTCAGGTTTGACACTTGCTAGCTGTGTGACTGTGGGTGAGTGTCTTAACCTCTCTGAGTCTCAGTTCCTTCATCCATCAAATGGATACGATGCGTCTTACTTTGGAAGGCTCTGGTGAAGGTGCTAGGCATCTGACATAGGGCCTGGCATTGTAGGTGCTTAAAAGGGATGTCACTTCCCACCACGCTCCCGCTGTCTTTACAGCTGTCACTCTCCTCCCTCCTGCTTCCATACTTGTCCTGTCTAGGGCAGCCCTGAGCTCTCTGTGGGCCGTCCCTCTGCCGCGCCTCTGTGGGCTCCCCCGCCGTTTGACAGCCCCTGGTTGGTCCCGGCCACTCGGGCAGCAGCGAGGCCAGGAGGAAGGAGCAACAGTGCTTTCCCTGGGTGAGACCCTCCTCCCAGGCTGATGGGCGGGAGGAGGCCCCTCGGGGCCCGAATCTGCTTGGAGCACAGCCAGCCACAGGATCCTAAGTGTGAGGCCTTTCCTTTTTGGAAAAAAAGGAAAAGGAAAAAAAAACAAAGTGTTTTATACGGCTGTTCAGTTGTAGAGACCAGTTCTCCCGGGGAGCTGAGGCACACAGGCCTGGAGTTGGGGGGTCCCGGGGTAGGGGCAGGAAGATGGAGGGACCGGGTCATCCTGTCTCGTGGGGGAAAGGTGGTCCCTGAGCACGTCGTTTGGAAGGCCGGCGTCAAAAAGTGAGTGTGTGTGTGCTGGGGGGAACACTGGACCCCATCCTCGCCAAGAGTGCCCCCCTGTCCCGGCTGCTCCCACGAGGGTGGGGACCCTGCTTCCCAGGAGCAGCCGTGGGGACCTGTCCTCGACCCTGGCTCGCAGCCGGGCTCTCAGCCTTGCAGAAGGTATTATGGGGCCGTTGATGGGGAGAAACAGGGCCTTGTCTGTTTGTCCACTCCACCCAGGTCACTGCAAGCTTGACCTGGTTCAGATAGCACTCTATCACACCACTCCCTACTCAGAAAAATCCCTGTCATTTAGGGATTTCCTATTTATCTTGCAGTTTTATGGCCACTTGGTGAAATGGCCATGACTATGGCCTGTGTATTTAGCTGTAGAGGTAAATTATATATTAATCAAGATCTCTCTCCGCATTTCTCTCTCTGCGTCTCTCCTACATTGACACACACACACACACACACACACACACACACACACACACACACACCCTTGTCAACACAGCTGAGGCACAGAGGTGTCTGGGGTCGGTGAGGGTTGGCCCAGCAGCCATGTTCCTTTTTTCTCTTCGATCAGACAAGCTTCGCTTTGCCGGTGTGTCTACTGGAGCTCTTCCCGAGTTTTCATTTGAAGAAGTAATTCTGTTGCCCCCGCCCGCCCCACAGGGCTCTGAGGCACCTGGGGCGTGTTCACCAAGCTTCCACGTTTCCACAGCTGATGGTGCAGGGAGGTGGAGGTCTCTGTGGGTGTGAGTCTGGGGTCGAGGGCCGGAAACCGAGGGGGCTGCGCTAGCGTGGGTGGCGGGTGATAGAAAGAGCACTTCAGGGCTGAGAGAGCATCTCTCTTTAGAACCCTTTCTGGGGCAGTATCGGACTGTTTTCTCTCCTAGAGGCAGCTCCTCTGTGACCCCCTCATCGCCTTCCTCCGTCCTTCCTCACTAGCCCACCATCCAGGCAGCCCTCCCTTTCCAAGGCCACCTCCGGTCCCACCCGCCGCTCCTGGTGGCCGTGAGTGGTGACTGGGGGGGGCTGGCAGCCTGTGGTTAGCTGCGTCCGAGGAGATTTGGGGTGTAGGCCTGGACCCCTACAGCAGGACCCACTGCTGGACCCAATGAGGCGAGAGGGGTGAGACCCCGTTACGGGCCAGATGAGAAAGTGCAGTCTGGCTGATCAGGGTGTAAGCGCAGGGTGGGAACCAGCAGAGATGGGTGTCCCGAAGGGCAGTTTGCTCTGGGGGTTCTTCCTGGAGTAACAGAGTCTCCGGCTGGAGCGGGTGATACAGGGAGATCTGGGCGGGTCAGGGAGACCGGGTCTCCGCTACTCGACCGGCCAGCCTCGGACCACCAGGGGCAAGGCCTGGCTCCCATCCTCGTTGCCCACAGATGCCCAGGATCCCGACCTAGGGTCAAGGGGTGGACAGGTGTCCGGCTGGAGAAGGCACCTGCAACCACGCTGGGCATGCGTTCGCCTCCGAGCTCGGTTCCAGGCAGTCCCTCTGTCTGGAAGGGGTGTTCCCCAGATTGCCCCTTGATTGACCCGAGCCTTTGCTAACCTCTTCCCTCAGAGAGGTCCACGTAGACCCACTTAATTCATGCAACAGCTGCCCCCCTCCCCCACCTCCCAGGCCCCCTTCCTCACTCTTTCCCCCCCCCAAATATGTGTGAGCTTTAACCTAACATAGCACTTCTTTATGTATTAAGCTTGTCATTTACTATCTACTTCCCTCCTCTAGAATGAAGATCCTTAATCAGTACCTGATCTGTGAAGAAGGAAGGGCTTGACGGCCTCCTTGTAGGCATGGCTGTGGGGGTCAAGGCCTTTTCCTCCCCACCATGTTCCACAGGGAAGGAGTAACGTGTGACTTTTGGAAATACAATAGAGCTGTCAAAAGGGCATGAAATCAGCCCATTCTGTTTGTCTGGAGCAATGAAAAACTGGCCACTTACCAACAGAAGAGGGAAGAGCCCCACCGCCCTGCGTAAGTGACGTGCCTCTTCAGTTTACCCATGAGGGTGGCACCCGTGTTACCCCACTTTAGAGATGAGGACACGGAAGATGGGGCAGTTACGTAACTCACCCAAGGACCTGTGGCTCCGAATTGGGATTGCTGCTCAGTCTCCTGGAGCTCCGTTCCCGCCGGCTCTGCTGCCCCCAGGTCAAGGTCACCTCCCCTTCCAGCATTCTCGGGGAGCTGCCTCCCCGGGAAGTGCCATGTTTCATTGGGGTGCATGGTGGCCCTGATCCCTACTATTTAATGACGTCTGTGAGGTACAGTGAGGGGGAGGGAGGGACGGAGAGCAGCTGAGGCCGGGAGCCGTCGAGGCCTGTGTGCACGACACCCAGCGCCCAGCCCCGGGGCAGGTGTGCACATCTGGCCTCAGCCCACCAGCCGTTCAGAGTGGCAGCTTCGTGTTCAGACTGAAGGCTTACACCTGGGCCAGTTTTCACTGGTTTCTCCCCATTCCGGTCCTGCACACAGGGCTGCTGGCTGTGTTCTCAGAGGCTGACCGGGTTGCTGGAGCAGCCCTCCGTGGCCGGGACACGGGGAGGGGGGTGGCGTTAGCCAGCATAGGGACCCAGGGTCCGCAGGTCACACCTGGCTCTTCGCGGGCAGTCAGTTTGCAGCACTGCATTTATGACTGTGGGTTCGAGGCCTGGGTGCTGCCCTGGTGCCCGGGCTGGCCGGGTGCTCTGATGTTCAGCCACGTGGCCGTCAGGCCCCTGCTCCTCGGGTCCCGGGAAGGTGGAGGACACTCCCCAGTGGCCTGTGGCAGACAGAACAGCCAGCTCTGGGAGCACGTCCTTACCGTGTCATCTTGGTGCCCATCGCAGCCGGGATGCTGGGCTTCCACTCAGTGGAGCTGAGGTCACCGGTTTGAGCTCCTCTCCCTGGGACTTGGGAACTCACATGAACTGACCACGTACGGTCGGCCTGAACCCTTGTCACCTGGACCAGCGCTCCCCTTCCCCTGATCCCACGAGGATCGGTGTGGGGAGGAGAGAGCACAGGGGGCCAGCCAGAAAGGCAGAGAGCCCAAGACCTGGGCATGTGTGCTGTTCTCTAAGACGAGAGACACCAGCTTTGAAAATCGATTGCAAGAAGCTGGTGGAATATGTATACCTGAATCACTTTGCTGTATGCCTGAAACTAATGCAACATTGTTAATCAACTATACCTCAATACAAAATAAAAAAAAAAAAAAAAAAAAAAAAAAAGAACCTGGTGGAGAGAGAGAGAGAGGAGAGAGACATAGCTCATCCATGTGACAGGGACCTGGGGAAGCTGGAAGGGTGTCGGTCAGGAGCCCAGCTAGAGATTGGCCCTGGGGGGAAGGAGGGACAGGACAGGGCAGAGGCGGGCCTGGCTGCAAGTGGGGAGAGTTCCTCTCTGCTGGTGGCCTCTGAAACGCTGACAGGGAGGGAGGCGGCAGCCCCTAGGTTTGAGGAGGGGGAGAAGGTTGGGGCAGTTATCACGGGGCTGGCAGCAGCACTCGGGGTCAGGGCAGGGACTCCAGGCTGTAGGAGGGAACCGGCACCTTTGGGACTGGGGTTTCCCCTCATGGGGGCCACGCAGGTAAAGGCAGGGGCAGGGTTGGTTTCTGGTCCCAGCGGCGCCTCTGACCTTGTGTGACCTGGGGCAGAATGCTGTCTCCCTAGGCCTCGGTTTTATCCGTGTAATGAGGAGGCCAGACTAGAAAAGCAGTAAGGCCCCCTAGAGACCTGGGATTAAATTTAAAGCCACAGGTTGAAGACGGAGGGTTTCTTTCACTCCTTATTAGCGTAAGAGAAGAGGAAGTGCGGAGTTAATATCCAGGCATGTCTGAAATGTGAAACCAAGAAGCAGGGATTTTATTACTACGCTGGGATTTGGCACTGGGTTCTTTTGCACAGAATTTAGGTTTGTAGGTTAATTATAAAAACGTTACCAGAAAAAGAAAAAACCCTCCTGATTTTTCACGGTTGATTGATCTAGTTGTTGCGTTCCCTTCTGTCCCTTTGATGTCTGCATCTAGATGATTCTGCAGCTCTTTGGCATCAACAGCTGGCAGTGGGAAAGCGAAGGAAGGAGGTGAAGGCATTTAGCATTGTTATGTGTTGGTAGCTCTGATGAAATCATCAATTTCTTCACTCATTTGTCCTTTCCTGCATAAGAAGAGGAGTGAATGAATAAATGTTGGGATCAAGAAAGGGTGTGGAGAGACCATTTAATAACTTCATTTATCTCTGCTCTCTTGGCCTCTGCCTGTTATAATGAAAAATTAGGGAAATTGAAAATAAGCCATTTATTAGATCCAGGAGGGAAGAAATGCAAAGATAAGGCAAGCGAGCTAGGATTTAGCCCTGTACCGAAACTATTGATAAGTTTGGAATTAACACCCATCTCAAGGAATTTGAGAAATTTGAATAGGGTCATTGTTTTCGCTCATAAAACAAGCATCACTAAGTCACATGACAATATGCAATGCATCCACATGAAAGGAAGCATGTTGAGCAAGAAAATAATATTTCTATTTCTTTAGACTCCATTCGGGGGCTCCGCTTATTTCTGCCTAAGCCCGTGAGGCTTGATCAAAGTCGTCAAATCATTCATCTGTCCCCCCTCCCATTTCCCTCTGTGAGAGAAGAAAGTTCTTTGGGAACCTCTGTACTTCTGAGGAGTCTGTGGAGGTATGGCTCCATCTCCAGCTCTCCTGCCCTTGGGATACTTTCCTCTTCTCCTTGAGATCCTGGATGTTTTGGAGCAGGTCAGTTTCGTCCTCCTGACATGACCTACCCTGGCATCTCCTGAGCTGCTCCAAGCTGGACTGGCAACCCTTTGGGCATCTGTACTGACTGTCCTACAGGTAACTCCGTCATCTTGGGCCATCCCTTTGGTTTTCTGCCTTTTAAAAAATTAACTTACTTGAAGCATAATATGCACACAAAAAAGTGCACAAAGCATAAGTGCATGTCTTGATGAATTATCATAATGTACACATGCAGTTGTCAAGAAATAGAACCTCGCCAGTATCCCAAAACTGTCTCGTATTTGCCTCCCAGTTACCACCTTAACCTTCTCCCCAGAGGTAACCATTATCCTGACGTCTAACAACAGCTTAGTTTTGCTATTTGTCACCTTTATGTAAATTGAGTTATGCTCTTTGAGAAGAAAATGTATTGTAGGACAGAGTACTCTGTAAATGTCAAGTAGACCACATTGACTATTCAGATCATCTCTATCTTTACTGATTTTCTGCATGTTGTCTCTACCAATTACTGATACAGGGGTGTTGGAGCCTTTAACTATAATAGCTGATGTGTGTACTTTTTGAAGTTCTATCAGTTTTTGCCTCTTGTATTTTGATGCTCTGTTATTAGGTACATATGTGTTAGGGACTTTTATGTTTTCTTGGAGAATTGACCCCTTTGTCATTATGTAAGTTCCCTATTTATCCCTGATAATCTCTCATATTTTGAAGTCTGTTTCATCTGAAATTAATGTAACTACTCCAGCTTTCTTTTGATTAGTGTTAGCATGATATATCTTTCTCCATCCCTTTACTTTTAATCCATCTGTGTCTGTACATTTAAAGTGGGTTTCTTGTATTCAACATATAGTTAGTTGGGTCTTGTTTTTTATCCCCTCTGATAAACTCTATCTTTTAATTGGTGTATTTAGATCATTCATGTTTTAAGTGATTATTGATATAGTTGGATTAATATTGACCGTATTTCTGCTTACTATTGTTACATTCATTTTTTCTTTGCTTCTTTTTTCCCCCTCTTTTCTGTTTTCTCTGGTTTTCATTGAACATTTTATATGATTTCACTGTATCTCCTCAGAGTGTCAGTTACACTTTAAAAAATTTTCAATAGTAGTTGCCTTAAAGTTTAAAATACTCATTTTAAACTATTCTATGTCCACCTTCCAATAACACTGTATCGCTTTAAAATTCACTCAGGTAACTTTTAACTGACAGTTTCTAATCCCTCCCACTTATCCCTTAAATATTGCTGGTATTCATTTTCTTTATTTACGTGCTATAATCACTCAACACATTGTTACTATTACTGCTTTAATTAGTTATCTTTTAGATCTATTAAGAGTAAGGAAAACAAAAGATTTTATTTTACCTTTATTTATTCCTTCCCCAACACTTTTTCTCTTTTAAGTAGATCTGAATTTCTTACCTATATCATTTTCTTTCTCTCTGAAGAATTTCTTTGAACCTTTTTTGCAGTAGAGGTCTGCTGGTGATGAATTCCCTGTTTTTGTCTGGTTGAGAATGTTTTTATTTCTCCTTATTTATTTATTTATTGAAAACAGCTTTATTGAGATATAACTGACATACAAAATATTGCACACATTTTAAGTATACAATATGGTGAGTTTGGACATATGGATACCTCTGTGAAAACATCACCACAATCAGGTAATGACATATTCATTACCTTCAAAAGTTTCCTTGTGTTCTCCCTTTTTTTTGACATACAGAAAACTGTGCATAATTACTGTATAAAATTTGAAGAATTTTCTCCTTCACTTTTGAAGGATAATATCTCTGGATATACAATTCCAAGTTGGTATTTTATTTTTCTTTAAATATTTTGCTCCACTCTCTTCTTGCTTGCATGACTTCTGGTGAGGAGTATGCTGTAATTCTTGTATCCTTGTTCCTCTGTAGAAAAGGTGTTTTTCCCACTGGCTGCAATTCAAGATTTTCTTTTCCGCTTTCATTTTCCGCAGTTTGAATATGATATGCCTAGGTATTGACTTGTTGGTGTTAATCCTGATTGGTATTCTCTGAACTTCCTGGATTTGTGATTTGGTATCTGTCATTAACTTTGGAAAGTTCTTGGCCATTCTTGCTTCAAATATTTCTTTTGCTCTATTCTCTTCTCCTTCTGGCATTCCAATTGTGCATATGTTATACCTTTTGAACACGTTCCACTGTTCTTGGATATCTGTTCTATTTTTTCATTCTTTTTTCTCTTTGCCTTTCAGTTTGAAAATTTTATCTTGACTTATCTTCAAGCTCACTGATTCTTTTCTTGGCTATGTCCAGGCTACTAATGAGTCCATCAGAGGCATTCTTCATTTCAGTGTTTTTGACATGATAGTGTTTTTAATTTACTTTGATTCTTTCTTAGGTTTTCCATCTCTCCGCTTACATTACCCATATGTTCTTACATTTTGTCTACTTTTTCCAATAGAATCCTTAACATATTAATCATAGTTATTTAAAATTCCCTGTCTGATAATTCCAACATCTGTGTTATATCTGAGTCTGGTTCTGACGATTGCTTGTCTCTTCAGGCTGTGGTTTTGTTTGCCTTTTGGCATGCCTTATACTTTCTTGTTGAAAGCCAGACATGTTGTGCTGGGTAAAAGGAATTGATGGAAATAGGCTTTCGTGTGAGGATTTATGTAAATCTGACTAGAAGCTGGGCTGTGTTTCATATTTGCTGTAGTTGTGTGTGCCAGAGGCTTCAAATCCCCTGAATGTCCTTGTTTCTCTTCCCTCTTGACTGTGGGCTTCTCTAAGCTCTCCTTCTCAGAGAAAGGCTGAGTCTTGCAGCTCTTCCAGTGGTAATCCAATTATTATACTGAGACCTACTGGTGCCATGGTAAAGCACTGGGAAGGGGAAAATGTTCTATTATCTTCTGATTAAATCTCAGTCTTTAATGAACCTGTGTTTTGAGGCTGTGACCATCACAAGTAATGTAGCTTTTGTCTCCCTGTCTTCTACTCACTTCCCTGGATGCAGTGTTCCAAATCTATTTCCTTGAAACTATGATCCCTGTTAACTATGTTCCCCTGCCTTTCCCCTATACGTGATCCAAGAAGACTGGGGGGTGCTGTTTGGGAGGAATGCCCTTCCTTCAGCTGGGATAGGCCCTGGCAAACTCTTCTCCCTTGAGGAGTTGGCATTTGTTATGGAGAATGCTCTGGGCATATTTCACATGATTACCTTTCCCTCCCCCTGCCAGAGCCATGAGGGGATCTTTCTTGGATCTTCACTGTGAGAACTCGGTGGGGTTCCTAGAGGTAAAGCCCAAAATAGTGTGAGAGCACCCCCAATCCCATAGCTCCAGAAGTTTTCTCTTTTAGGCTAGTCCACGCTAAAAGACTCCAGCAATTCATCAATATTGCCTTTTAAGTGTCCCTACTAGTTTATGACTTCAGCAGATTTTGCTCCAGGTAAGATCTTGGCTATGACTCTGGATGTACCTGCCTCTCCGGATTTATGGGTGGCCGTTTGTCCTGCAACATCAGTTATCTAATGAGTCCAAGAAAAGTCATTGTTTTTCAGTTTGTCCAGCTTTTGTTGTTGTTGTTGTTGTAAGGATGGTGGATGATGACTTCAGAGCTCTTTACATGTTGGAGCTGAAACCAGAAGTCTGACATTTACCGTTTGATCTTCTCTTGAGTTGCATCCCATGCATGTTTTCACAGTTTTCTCTCTTGTTTTGGATGAGAAAACCTTCTAGTAGCTTCCAGAGGTATGTGGTAAATATCTTGACACCTTGAATATCTGACACGGACAGCTTGTAGAACCTTCTGTTTGTCCTCAATGTTCTTAAATTTCATGATGATTAACTTGGGGTGTGTCTATTTTCATCTATTTTACTGGGCATTCAATGGGTCTTTTAGGCTAGAAAATCATGTCTTTTAGTTCTCAGAAATTTTCTTAAACTATATCTTGATCATTTCCTTTCCTCTGTTTTCCTTGGTTTCTCTCTCTGAATTCTATTTTTGTATGCTGAACTTGTTGAACTAAACCTTCAATTTTGCTCTATTTCTTCTATTTCTCTATTTTATCTTCTGATCTTTTAAATGAGATTTCTGTTCTTGATATTACATTTGAAATTTTCAGTGGATTTTTTCCCTCTAAATATTCCTCTAAAATATAAATATTATAAAAAAAGTTTCATTTTTTATGGATGGCCTATCTTCTTCTCTCTCTGTTTTTGATGTTTTCCTCTCTGTGCATTATCTCTGTTTCCTGCAAGTAGCACCTTTTCTCTCTGTTTTGGTTTCTAGCTCTCATGTTAGAGGCTTTCTTCAGATGTCCGACACCCTTGGTTCCTGGCTCATATGTACGAGTGGGAGGTAAGAAGCTGATTGGCAGCACTGTATGTGTGATTGAGATTGTCAACATGTCTGGGCTGTTTTGCTGGGGAACTACCAACATTAGGACCTTTGTATCTTTCTTCTTGTGCTGGTTTAAGTTCACAAGGAAGGACGGTTTAACCTTCTTCCTGGAGGTGACAGGCTAGACATTCTGGAAGTCGAGTGAGAAAAGAGAGCTGGGAGTGGGGTACAGGGTCTCAATATTCAGTATACAAACCTTCATTTGCCCCCTGTTTCTGTATGGTACCCCAGGATTCAGCTGTGCCTGGAACTTCCTGTCTAGACATCTTCTGTTCTATTCTCTCCAGAGCATAAACCCTCAGTCCTCTGCTGAGGTGGGAAAGGGGATTTGAAGACAAAACTGCTTCATAAAAAGACTTTCAAGTCATTCCATTTATAACTCCACTTTTACCTTCAATTCCAGAAGTCTTTGGACAACCGAATCCTGAGCCCTCCATGGATTTTGCTGGGAAAATCTGGCTGCTTCTTGGCAAGGCTGCCCTTAGACCTGGGATGAGAGCTTTGGCGAGTCCCAGGTTCCCTCTTCCAGCTGTGGCTTTTCACAAGGACCAAGAGGACATGCCTACCCAGAGCCTGAACCTCATTCTGTCCTTCTAGAACATACTTTAAGGGAAACGGAATCTTGAAATTCCCTGTCCAAATGACCCCATCCTTGCTTCTAGGGCCTTCGTGGACCTCTTTCCAGGGCTCGTCCTCCTGGAGTGGACAGTGCTGCCAGCATGTGTACATCTAGGCCGAGGGGTGGCCGAGAGGCAGTGGTTGGTGGGAGGTGTGGACGGAGAAATGTATGGGAGGAATCGGGGGTGGGAAAGAAGAGAAGGGGCCAGGCTCTTTTTTGTGATGCCGTGTTCTGGTGTAGAACTCAGGGACATCTGAGGACTCCAATTTGAACCTGGTTGTTAGGGGTTGAATCAAGTCCTCCCAAAAGGACATGTTGGGGTCCTAACCCCCAGTACCTCAGATTGTGATCTTCTTGGAAATGGGGTCTTGTAGATGTCATTAGTTGATGAGGTCATATTGGAGTAGAGAGAGTCCCTAATCCAATGTAGTTGGCGTCCTCATAAGAAGAAGGCCATGAAAAGACAGAGACACAGGGAAAAGGCCATGTGAGGATGGAACCAGTGATCGACAAGCCAGGGAAGCAAAGATCGCGGACCTTCACCAGAGCGAGGAGAGAAGCGTGGACGGTTTCTCCCTCAGAGCCCTCACGAGAAACCAGCCCTGCTCACACCTTGATTTCAGACCCCCAGCCTCCAGAACCGTGCCATGAGAGATTTCTGTCATTTTAAGCCACCCAGTGTGTAGTACTCTGCTATGCATTGTCCTTTTATGTCACCAAGTAGGTATAGTAGTCAAGGTAGAAGAGAGATGGCATTTTTAAAATCCTTTCAATGAAGTTCATTATCTTGGTTTAGTCATTTTTCAGAGTTAGGGCGCATGGCTTCCTTTGACACTCCTGCTCAGGCCCCACAAGGGAAGAGGGTGGTCTGGCTTCTTGCATCCCCCAGTTCTGGTTTAGGATCCAGCTTTATCCCACTCACCCAGCCAGTCACCACCCATTCTGCACTTTCCAGCATTTTCCCACTGTGCTCTCCCCATGGCTTTTGCTCCTAGCAGGTCTATACCAGCACCATCCAATAGAATTTTCTGCTGTGATGGAAATATTCTTTATCTGCTCTGTTCAATATGATAGCCACTGGCCGTAGGTGGCTATTGAGCACTTGAGATGTGGCTAGTGTGACCTGGAAACTGAAGTTTAGAATTTATTCAAGAAAAATGTAAATTTAGCACATGTGACTAGTGGCTATCATATTGGATAGTACAGATCTATACTGTACTATCTATACTGTACAAAAAAAAACCAAAAAAGTTTTTGTTTTCAAGGTCATGAGGGAGGTAATAAAAGTAAAGGAATGTGTTCCACCTGTCATCTTTACCCTAGTATCTCTTCCAAGTCTTGAATTTTATTTCAAAGAGATCTTAGAACTAAACCAGCCATAGTGAGGTAAAAGAAAACAAAGAAGTTCCGGTCCTGTGTAGTAGATGAGCCCTGTTATATGGTTCTGTGCAAGGAGGTGGCTTTGCAGTGGTCCCTGCTGTCACAGGTGAGGGGCTGGGCAGGTAGGAAGTGGAGGTGCTGCCTGGGGTCATAGGATGGGCTTGGGACCCCTGCCCCCAGGCCCGCTTGTCTCCCTGCAGCCCACCTTTACTTGTTACTCAGGGGTCGTTGGCCAACTCCCTGGAACCTCGGCGGTTCAACCTCCCGTCAGGTCAGGGACGCTCGAAGCTTCCAGAGGCTGCACCTTTGCGACTCCCAAACATCCAAGTTGGCTTCCCAGGTCCTGCAGCCACTTGGCTGCTGGAAAACAGATTGGGTTGGTAAAAGTATGAGTGCGTGTTCTCACAGAACCTGAGAAAATCACACCTCGTCTTTGACAAAAAAAATCTGTTTGTGTCGCTCCAATAATCACTTCCTACCTGGGGGGATGACAGGCCATATGCCGGTGAAGTGGCCAGGGGAGAAGACGGTCTACCTCCGTTGCACCTTGCAAAATATAGTTTCCTTGCTGATCAGCTCTAAATTATGAAGAATCGAAGCCACAGGCTTCTGCTTGCAAGCAATAAACCCAGTGCACACTGCTCCTGGAGGTGGAGGGAGTGGGGACCTGAACTCTGGCCCCGAAGCTTCGTGACCTGTGTGCTCAGGGGGTAAAAGCAGCCAATGGGATTTTTAAGTTTAGAAGTTCAGTGTCTGGGGATGAGGGGAGACGCCAGCACGCCGAGTGTAAACCGGGCCTCGACTGAGTGAGGAAGGTTTGTCTGTAGAAAGTGGGACTTGCTTTGGGGATTGATTTATTGGGGATCCCTGCCAGACCCTCCTGGACATGGGGCAGGTCCACACAGGGAGGCTCTGTGTGCTAAGCCCCAGCGCTCATCTCACACCATCCTGATGGTTCGGATGCTGAAAGGCGGAAGGTGAGCTACCTGGGATGCGGGCTTTCCCTGCCTCCCCTCCCGCCATTCCTGGACTATTTGCGTGTGTGGCCCAAGAATTCAGCCCTCAAAGTGGTCACTGTGCCATGGAAGCTAGCGCACACGACACAGAAACGACAGCCCCAGGGGTTGTTTCTTCTCTCTGTACCCTGTCCCCAGAGTTGACCGGAACTATTCTAGAATGACCAGTGTCTTTCTCACAACACTGGTTCCGGAACAAGCCTGTCTCTTGACAAGTGACCCTGTGACCTTAGGTTGATCTTAAACGTTACACGTCTTGGTTCTCTTCCCTGTGACTGCAAAGGGTAGTGTGAAAAGAAATCAGGTTAAGAGATGCAAAAATACTTTTAAAAAAAGTTACTGACTTTAGTTAGTGCCCATTTCATTATTTAAAACTTACTCGTTATATCAATAGTTCATTATGTGTTGGACTTGAGATGATTCACTCCCCTCCCTTTAAAAAATTATTCACATCCTTTGTGGTCCAAATTCATTGATTATTTGGAAGATCTGAGAAGTGAAGTTTATCTCTTGGATTTTTCATTACCAACAGGAGTGAATTTACAAAGGCGTGCTCTGTGCTACGTGCTGAATGTTTGTGCTTCCCCCAAATTCACATGTTGAAGTCGTAATCCCCAAGCTGATGGTATTTGGAGGTGGGGCCTTTGGGAGGTGATTAGATTGTGAGGGTGAGGCCTCCGTGAATGGCCTTAGTGCCTTTATAAAGAGACATGAGAGAGATGATCTCTCCCTCCACCACGTGAGGACACAGCAAGAAGGTGGCCATTTGCAAGCCAGGAAGAGAGGTCTCACCAGAACCCGACCAGGCAGGCGTCCCAATCTCTTTCAGCCCCTAGAGCTTGGAGAAATAAATGTTTGCTGTTTAAGCTGCCTAGTCCGTGGGATTCTGTTACGGCAGCCAGGACTGGCCTGTAATTGACAAAGGAGCATGGCTTGTAATTGTCAAAGCAGGTACTGTGGTACTCGCAGGTATTCTGAACCACACACGATGTAAATACCGGCCGTTCCTGGGGTCCTGCTTGAACACCGCTGTTCCCGCAACCCCAGGAGATGCCCGTGGAGACCCAGGAGTCGGCTCTTTTTACCATATTAGATTCATTTTGCTGTTGATCATCCAAGGAACAAAGGGTATTAAAACAGCACTGTGGCAGCAGTGGGCGTCAATTAAACCAGAAGGAAGCCCAGGCCAGAAGAAGGAGAGAAACCATTCATTCCAGAACCTGGAAGTGACGCTGGTAAGCCCAGACTAGGCCTGGACCCCAAGGACCCTGCTTCAGATGTTTCTTCCCTGATCTCTTCCAGCTGGAAGTCATCTCCCTGTGGAGCTCCCTCAATGCATCATCTGCTTCTCGCCTCGGGCACTTACTACTGTCTGCCTCCAGTGAGTTATTTCTGAACCCGCCTTATCTCACTTCCTGGACCGCTGGTGCCTCAAGGGTTGGGACTGTCGTAACCACCTGTTATCTTCCTCCAAGGCCCTTGGCTTTCCTCCGAGGCCAAGGGCCTCGCACAAGAGTTATCATTTAGCTGAATCCAGTCCTGTGTGGTGTCAGAGCCATCCCTGGATTACAGCGCTGAGCAGTTTCTCTGCACCAGCAGGCTGGCACCCTGGGCAGGGGGGGCAGCAACCCAGCTCAGCTGCCATCCTGGGACTTCAAAGGCCCCTGGAGGAAGTTGCCCTGGGGAGGTTGTTGGTTCCCATCGCCATCTCCTGCCGTGTTCTTTCCTCCTCTGGGTTCAATGTCTTTCCATCAAGTATCACCTCTCTCTGCTGTATCTTCTCTCACTTGCCTCCTGCCGGCTGTTTCCCCAGTGGATGGTCCTTCTTCCATTCTCCCTGTTTAGCGCTCACCTCTCTGGACCCTGCATCTCCCTCAGCCTCCCTCTCCCCTTCTGGCCAATCTTCTCCAACGAGATGCCCCCTCTGTCTCATTCCTTGGCCACAGGGATTTGGTGTCCCTTCCCTCGCTCCCCTGGGGTGGCTCTGGGTCGGATGTGAGGTTTCAGTGGCCTGCTATTTGCTGGATCTGGTGCGCTTTTCGGTCTTAATCCGACTCGCCCTGTCTGCAGCATCTCACCCTGTTGATGCCTCTCTTCGTGAAGCCTCTGCTCCCTCGGCATCCTCGTCAAACTCTCCTTTTGCTCTTCTTCTTGAATGGCAGCATCCTACTGGCCCTTCACTGGCTCCTTTTCTTATGTAACTATTAGTGTTCTTTGCCTTCTGCATCCCCCGCTCCCCAATGCCAGCCACTTCCTTTCCTTCTACAAGACTTCAGCGACCACTCGGATCTGATACTCCCAAATCCACCGCTGCAGCCCTAGCCCTTCTCTGATGCATTCCTAGCCGCCTCTGTTTCTTTTGTCACAAGCAGCTCGAACCCACATGTCTAGGATGAAAGTGAAGGCTTACTGGCCGGTATCTCTGGCTATTGTTAACGGCACCACCTTCATCTGCTTGCCCGAGTGAGTCGTCCGAGGCTCACCTCTCTCCCCAGCCTGGCCCAATGACAAGTGCTCTGATTCCCCCAAGTGGTCAGGTGGGCTATGCTCTGCTGACAACTATCCCCACATTTCAGCGGCCTGACATAGTAAACATTTGTGCCTGGCGCACACGAGTCTGACGCGGGTTGGACATGTCTCCTGGCAGCTCTCCTCTCCTCCAGGCAGCCACTCAGGGATCGCGTCCTGCTCCATCTGCACCAGAGACACCTGGAGCCCATGAACATTCTAGGTGCCGCCGAAGGGGAAGAGCGGGCCAGAGGATCCTGCCAGGAGCCTGGAAACGGTTTACGACACTTCTGCCTCATCCCGCTGACCAGAACTCAGTCCTGTGGTCCCTAAGCTAACTGCCAGGGAGAGGAAACGGTCGGATGCCCCTCTCCCGTGCCCTGCCCCGCTCCCTTTCCCCTGCCCTGCCTCTCCGCCCTCACAGCTCTGCTCTGGTCTGCACCCTTGTCATCTCCTCCTGGACGAGTGGGCGCTGCCCTGGTCAGTCTCCCTGCTCACAGGCCCTTTCCTTCCGATCCAGCCCTTCCTCGTCCGCGGAGCACACCACCTCCTGCTGAAAATCTTCCGGCACTCCTTCCTGCCAATGCAGGGGACACGGGTTCGAGCCCTGGTCTGGGAGGATCCCACGTGCCGCGGAGCAGCTGGGCCCGTGAGCCACAACTACTGAGCCTGTACGTCTGGAGCCTGTGCTCCGCAACAAGAGAGGCCGCGACAGTGAGAGGCCCGCGCACCGCGATGAAGAGTGGCCCCCACTCGCCGCGACTGGGGAGGGCCCTCGCACAGAAACGAAGACCCAACACAGCCAAAAAAAAAAAAAAAAAAAAAAAAAAAATAAATAAATAAATTTGAAAAAAAAAAACAAATCTTGCGGCGCTCGACTGCTGTGCTCTTAGGATGCACTCTGGTCTCTGTTCTAGCAACAACCAGGAGGTCGTTCATGGCTGGCCCCTCTCAACCCCTCCATTCCTATTTCCCACCACCCTCCCCAGCACAGCTTTCTCTCCAGGGGCAACAAGCTCCCTGCAGGTCCCCAGACATGTAGTATTTACGATATTTACGAACACCCCTGGCCTTGCCTGCAGGTGTTCTCTCTTCCAGAACATAGCCTGGGATCTGGGCCCAGACCAGCTCGCGAGGCACCTCTTAGGACCCATCTTTTCACAGCCCACCGTGACCGAGTCAGAGGTCCTCTCCTCTGGGCTTCCAAAGCCCTTTATTAGGACACTCATTACATTTTCTTCTGATTGTTTTTCCAAGAGTCTGACTTCATCTGCAAGCCCGGAGGTGACCAGGGCTTCTGTGTGCCCGTCCCTGTGCTGACAGCTTTGCATGTTTTAACTCATCGGATCCTGTGAGAGAGGCGTTACTCTGATTTCTATTTAAAACATAACGGGGAAACCAAGGCACAGAGAGGTTAAGGAACCTGCCAAGCTCACACAGCCAGCAAGTGTGGGAAGCAGCTTGGCTCCAAGTCCACACGCAGGGCCTCCATGCTTCATGGTCTGTCACCAACATGCTGGACAATGTCCATCTTCATGCCCGTCTCTCACCTACAGAATGCTGGTCACTACTGGTCGGTGAGATGCACAGGTGAGTTGGATCCATCTTCCAGTTTTAACTCCCTCCTCCACCAACTTCCATCCACGTTTCCCTTAGAAATCGCCCTACTTTTGTCTTCTTGGTCCGTTTCCGTAACTTAAGAAGTGCGAACAAACATTCATGAGACTCTTGCTATACTTTGTTTAAACGAATGAACTTGATCTTGTCCATAAAAGTGGGCACCGCTCCCCTTGACCAGTCACTCCAGGGATGTCATCGCTGCCTGAGACACTCGAATGGCTTCCTTGGGAAGTGATTGCAGAGATAGCTGGAAAGCCATTCCCATGACTTCATATCACTCTCTGCACGACACAAGCAATATCCCAGGGATTCTCCCAAATAGGTCTTGCTAACTGGAAGTGCTTTGCTCAGCATATCATCAATGTCAATAATTGTGCAAAAATGACGTACTTTAAAATTCCCATTCCCTAAGTGCTGCGTGTTTGGGGGACGCAGAGGAGGGTATGTGTTAGTGAGCGAGGGCTGCTGTAGCCAAGCCCCACAGACTGAGTGGTTTAAACAGCAGAAATTTATTTCTCACAGGTCTGGAGGCCAGAAGTCTGCGATCAAGCAGGGTTGGTTTCTCCTGAGGCCTCTCTCCTTGGCATGTAGCTGGCCCTGTTCTCAGTGTGGCTCATGTGGTCACCCATCTGTGCATGTCTGTGTCCTAACCTCTTCCTCTTATAAGGACACCAGTCATATTGTGTTAGGACCACCCGTATGAACTCATTATAACATAATTACCTCTTTAAAGACCCTCACTCTCCAAGTACAGTCACATTCTGACATCCTGGAGGTTAAGGCTTCAACATATACATTTTGGGGGGGTCAGAGTTCAGCCATAACAGGCACTGACTAAGGCTCTGGCCGCTCTCAGCTCTGCACCCAGGGCCCCCTCGACCTAGGATGAGTCCCCACCTCGCTGGGTTTCGCTTCCTTCTCAGCAACATAGGGGAGTCAGACCAGATCACCCTGGGTCTTTACAGCTTCCACGTTCTGCTCTGTGATGACCTGTAAAAACATCACGTTAGAGTGAAATACTGCTTCTGTGACACGGGCCTCACAAGGGCGTTCAGCGTTCAAGGCCACGGATTGCCGTGTGGTCTGAAGTTTCTCCATATTTGACGACAAACTTTATTGCCCCTTTCTGTTGGCAGGCTAAACATTCCTCCTGGGCTCTGAAAGGAACCGCAACATCACCTCAGCTGGAAACATCCTCTGTGAGACAGTGTTTGCTGTTTTCCTGTCTGTTGAGCCCCGAGCTGGAAGCCCCGGATCCCGCACGGGAGGAAGGAGGGTGTCTGGTCCCTTCCAAGCAGAACAAGGGCACTTTCTTTCCAGGGAGACGCTATAGACATGCACTGTGAAAGCTCAAAGCCAAAGTCAACCACCTGCGGAACGCGAAAGAGTCAGCAAGGACAGCAGCGCCCTTCTCCCTGTGGGCGCCCTGGGGGACCCGCTTGGTCACAGCCCCGAGTGGCTTCCTGGGAGTCTATGGTCACTTTCAAGTTCCCTAGAGTCAGCCGGGAGGCAGTGCTTGGGGCAGCTGCTTGCAGCCCGTTCTTTGTTGAGCGGCGATGTGGCAGGCTCTCGGAGTGGACCCCAGCGGCCTGTGTGCCCAGGGCAGGGGTGGTGTGGGCCCAGCTGGTCCCCTTCAGAAGGGGCAGGGGGAAGAGAAGCAGGGGCTTGGGGTCTCCGAGCAGCACCAGGCTCTCCTTCTGCCTTGAGTGGGTCGCTTGCTCCTTCCTTTCACTTCTTTTTTCCCCCATACCCCTAATTTGCCCCTCCGCCTTCCATCCCCCGGCTAGTAACCACTAGTTTGTTTTCTGTATCTGTGAGTCCATTTCTGTCTTGCGTGTACATTCATTCGTGTCTCTTCACTTCTTAGAGCCGGTCTTCAAACCCAGCTCCTGGTATTTATGCAAATACCCGAACTTTCCAGATTCTTAGTTTCCTTCTCCATGACGTTGCCCCACTGATACCCAGGAGAGTCTCTGTGAGGGATAAATGAGGTCTCGTGTGTACAGAGCCGGTGCCCAACAGTGGCAGTTACCGGATCATTTATTTTGTGCGAGTCTCTGTTGATCTGGGGGAGATGGGATGAGTCTGGACATGGGGGTGAACTTCCTTGCCAGGATGCTTGCTTAGCTACTCATCTTCATAATCTACATGGATGCAGCTAGTTGGAGGCATAACACATCATATGCTCTCTCCTCAGGTCCTCAGATCCCCTCCATCACACTGTGAGATCGGTGCTACAGCTTCCCTTTTACGCGAGAACTGAGGCTCCTGTGAGCTACTGTCCGAGGCCAGACAGCTCGTACGAGGATGCGGGACACCCCGGCCTGGGTCCCCCGCTGCTGCTCTGTGCTTCTGTAGCCCACGGACCAGGCTCCTTTCCCACTCTTAGTGCCCGTGACGGTCCTGTGGAAACCCTGCCGACGGCCCTGTCCGAGCTCATGTGGAACCAGGGCCTCTGCACTCCCACCTCGGAAGCCGCCTGGTTTTGGTCTATCTGAGCACGCCAGCCGCTAATCCACACGGAGGCACTGCGGAGGGCTTTCAAGCCAGATCAACAACTGGGCTTTACTGAGTTGTCCTCTCTTCACCACATTAGGGAGGCCATTTTTGCATCAACTGCTTAAAAGAAATATGCATTAAAACCTGAGACTGATTGTTGCCCAGTCAGGCCAAATTATCTGATGCTCTGTTTGGCATAGTTTCTAAATTCGCAAAGGACCAGTCTCCTTCTCCTACCCTGGGAAAGAATAAACTGACCACAGGGTGTAAAATCGGGTTTATGTGGAGTTGACCCAGACACAGGCCATAAAGATCAACTCTTGGTCTGCCTGGAATTCTCCTCATCCTAGTGAGAGCATGTAGGTCTTTATGGCCTCGGGATGGACCTTAACAGGGGAGGTACCTCCTTTATCTGCAGACTTCTCTCTCTGGTTTGCATACCAAAGTTGTCATATCAGTACGGAATTCCTTCCGTGTGTGGTTTTGTCACATAAAATCGGATTGCCCCGGAGAGGCCATCAGAGGGATTTGTACCTTGATCCTCCCCACAGAGATGGATCCCTTCCCGGGACAAAGAACAGGTAAACAGAAGCTCCAAAGGGCACGTGACCTTGCAGTCTAGTTTAGGGCTCCTGCTGCAACAGTGATGATTGGGGGTGGGGGTGGCCGAATTAGTGGGATGTCAACCTCATCAAAATGTGAGAAGGGGGCCCTCAGGTCCTGAAATGTTGGCACCAGCCAAAGAGCTGCTGGTTCCCAGCTCGAGGAGAGGGGCTGAGAAGGTCCCCCAAACTGTTTTGGGGGTCTATAACTTGAAGGGGAAAGGGGGGAAGAAGTCAGCTGGAGGTAAGTAAAGTCTGGTGGAGAGAACACTCGCTTTGGATTTGGACCCGTCTAAGCTTGGACGCTTGCTCTGAAACTGAGTGCCTTTAGGTAAGTTATTCAACCTCTCGACATTTCTTGATGTAAAAGTAGATAATAACACTGACTTCAAAGGGATGTTGAGGGGATCTGATGGAATGTTATCTGTCTCAAGACTGGCTCATGGTAGCTGCATCATACTGGTGACTTCTATTTGCCCAAGAGCTGGACACCAGGTTGCTACGGCCTGGCACAGAGGGAGTTGACAGTCGGTGGTCGTTGAATGAATGCATGATGGATGGATAAGAGGACACTAACCCAGGGCAGCCGGTGCGGTCAGTGAGTCACAGACAATTGTGAGAGGGAGGCACCTGGGATGGCTGGCCCAAACTTAAACCCGGCTCAGCTAAGTTAAATATTAGCCCCCACGAAGGGAAATCAAGAACACATCTAAAATAAAAAGAAGGCTCCTCACATCTTTCCTAGGTGTTTTCTTCATTGGGGGTAATTGAATAGGTTTATCTCAGACATAGCCTGGGAGAAGAAGAGACAGGAGAGGGGGAGGGGGGGAGGGGGAGGGGAGGGAGAGGAGAAAGGGGGAAGGGATGGGGAAGAGGGCAACCTTGGAAGCCCAAAGGCCCAGGAGGGCCTCACTTGGCCTCTGTGGATGGGGGCGGTGGCTTGCCCACTTGGTCCTGCAGGACATCTGGCACTGCCACTTACTAGCTGGTGACCTCATGCAGGTTAATTGACCTGCCTCAACCTCAGTTTCTTTGTCTGGAAGATGGGGATAATAATAGGAACCCCACAGGGGTTTTGTGGGGCTGACATACAGTAGTGTATATGGAAAAAAAGACCACCGCCAAGCATAAAATGCCACTCCTGTCTGAAGGCCATTTCCCGGAGCTTTGAGGGTGGGAAGCGGGACGAGGCATTGGGAGTCCCTTGGGAAGATTAGGGAAGAGACAAGAGATGACCACGGAAGTGGGTGGCCTTTTGCTAACGTCACTGTTCCTGCAGACATCATTGGTGTCTCCTCTGCGCGGGGCTGTGCTCGATGTCTGAGAGCCAGTGATGCAGAAGTCTCCAGTCTAGGGGACGTCGCGGGCTCACTGTTCCCTCTGTCTGCCCAGCTCTGCGCTTGGATAGCTCTGACCCCTGACCTGACTCCTCCACGTGTCCCATACCTCTGCCCCAGCTGCCCTCTGCCCCCTGGCTGTGGTCCAGACCCCGTGGTCACTCATCTTGGGCTCCTGCCACATTGGCTTGCCCTGCCCTGGGTCCTGATGCCTCTGCTGCCACCAAGGGCCAGCCCAGCCTGCCTCTTGGCCCTGACCCCTGTGTTTCCTGAAGCCTCCTGCCCCAACGGCATCTGCTGATGGCCTCCACTGCTATTCACTGTCAGACCAGGGTGCTGGGACCAGCGTTACCCAGAGATGCTTTTGGAGGGATGTGATGAATCTCAGTCAATCACAGTGCTGACTTTAGGTTTCTTTTGAAAGAGGACCAGGAGTGGCAGAACTTCCCCCCTCTCCACCCTGAGCTGCCGTTCTTCCCTAATGCCTCTGTCCGCTCCCCAGGCCCCCGGCCCCCAGGCCCTCAGCCCTGAGGTCTCGTCCTGTGACCACACCCACATGGAGTAGGGCCTTCTCTGCTGTCCGCTGTGCCTCAGTTTCCCTCCAGATTTACAGGACATCATAGCAGGACCCTTGTGGAGTGAGTGGTCCTTGGCCGGCCGTCGGATGAGGTTAAGAATGATGGCATTTTTTTCTTTACAAGAAATAAAGGAGAGGACTGTCTTGCTAAATCCTCAAAGCTGCTTCCATGGCAGTTCCTTTGCCCAGGCACCTCCTCATTGCCTTGGCATGGGTTTCAGCTCTGCCAAACCCATTTCTCACTGTAATCCAGACTGTTGATCGCTGAGCGTTTAGCGTGTCTGGGGCCTGGTGGAGGAGCTCGCAAACAGCGGGCAGGGCTGGGGTAAGACATTAGAGCTGACCTTGGGGGTCTTGGATTCCAGTCCTTCCCTTTTACAGATGAGGGCACTGAGGCACCCCCCGCCACCCCAGGTGAAAGGACTTACCCGAGGTCCCTGTTGATGGCGGCCGGGGCAGGGCTAGAACTCGGGGCGATGGACTTGTCCCAGTACTGCTTCTGACAGTATCTGCCTCTCATCACCGACATCCCTTGTGAATGACTCGTATGCAAGACGCGGGTGGAGCCGAGCAGGTCCTCCTTAGGAAACGTGTGGAAGGGCCAAATGGGGAGAGGATCCCAGCCTTAGCATCTGTGAAGATGGAGGAGAAAATGTGGAGAAAGCACTTGCCACTGGCCTTGGTCACTGCCAGGCTTGCAAGCCTGGATGACTGCCCTGGTGGATTTCTCTCTCAAACAAAAACAAACAAACAAAAATCAAGAGAGATTTGTTTTGAGCTTTATGGGGTATCCCTTAAAGCATTTCACATTACGGTGCTGGTGAGGAAGTGGTATCAGTATTCTGTTTGTGGGCAACAGAGAATGGAAGTGTCTGACTCCAAGTCACACAGGCTCGGAGATGGAGACCTAGGTTAGAATTTGACATCTCTTCATCTCTGCTCCCTGGTGACATCTGCTCTCAGTGTCACTGAACCAATGGCCTAGATCTGGCTGACATGTTCATACATCTGAAGGACTTTCATGTGAACTAGGAGTAGATTCCTTCTACAAGCCGCTTCAGAGCAAAAAGCTTGAACCTCTGTGGGAAATCTCGGCGAGGCAAACTTCAGCCCAGCCCAGGAGAATCAAATCGGCTGGGAGAGCTGCCTTGTGGGATGGAGCTCCTGTCACACTGGGTCTGCAGGACGGTCTGCTGAGCCTGCTTCTGGGCTAGGGCTCCTGACAGGCCAGAAAGCTGGACTTGGTGACCTCTAAGCCCCCTCCTTCTCGGAAAGCTTCTGGGTTGCTGGGCCTCTGGCTTTCCCGAGGTTACCTCTGTGGTTGGGCTCCTAAAGCAGAGGCTTCATTCTTGAAGGCAGTTTTGGGTTAAATCGAAGGGAAAGTTAGGAGCCTGCACTTTAGAGAAAAGTGTGTCTTGTTCACCTGTGGGTCTGTTACCTCTGGTCTGAGGCAGCCTTCTGACTTAGCGCTGTTGCCTGGACTGGGGGCCGGGGCCAGGTGAGGCTTCTAAGCGCAGGTTTCACAAACTGATCCAAAAGTGAAGATGAAACTTCGGTGTCAAAATGCTGCTTATCTCCTGACAGCCCAGCGTAGCCTCCTGAGAAAAGCTGGCCTGTACTTTTTCCACCTTTTTCTTGGACAATAGGAAGTGATCTTTGGTTCACAGTGGGAGACAGAGAACAGCCTGTGGACAAAAAGCCCTGGCTGGGGGTGGGGGTGTAAACAGCAGGACTTAATGGGACTTGTAGCTGCTGTATTTCACTACCAACAACTACTCAAATCAAGAGTACAGGTTCATAATAAAAATGTCAGGTTTGAGGATTCCTATGTGACCGGATATTCCAAGCTCTGATTGGTTTAGAGAGTATTTAAACCTCACATTTACAGATTTGATCACATTTTCCTTAAGCTAGTGTGATTTTTTTCCCCCCCAGATCACCAACAGATCTGAAATCTTCATGTGAACATTGCCTTGTGTTATGAACTCAAGGAGGAAACATTCTGTTCATTATGTGCTGAGGTCATCTTGAATATTTTTCCTGTGGCTGTCGCTGGGAAATTCAAGAGTTCTGTGCTATAGAGTCCTTGCATCTGCTATTTGGGTTTAAAATGACCTGCAAATAATGATTCATCATAGTTTATTCTTTAAAAATTCAGATACACAGTTGACCCTTGAACAACATGGGTTTGAACCGCGAGGGTCCACTTATACGTGACTTGTTTTCAACAAATATACACCACAGTACTATACGATCTGACGTTGGCTGAATCCAAGGATGCTGAACCCTGGATACAGAGGGCCGACTGTAAAGTTATATTTTCGACTGCACGGAGTGTCTGCGTCCCTAACCCCGGCATTGTTCACGGGTCAACTGTAATTCACACACCATAAATTTCACTCCTTTAAAGTGTCCGATACAGCAGTGTTTAGTATATTCACAGAGTGTGCAACAATCATTACTATCCAATTCCAGAACATTTACATCCTCGAAAAAATCCTATACCTATAAGCAGTCACTTCCCTCCTTCCCTGGGCCTGGAAACCCCTACTTTACTTTCTGTCTCTATGGATTTGCTTTATTTCCTCTGAGTAGAATCATGCAATATGTGGAGTTTTGTGTCAGGCTTCTTTCACTGAGTATAATGTTTTCATGGTTTGTCTATGTTGTAGAGTTCATTGTATCAGTTATTCATTCCTTTTAGTGGCAAATAATATTCTATTGTATGGACAGACCACATTTTGTTCATCTGTTCATCGGCTGGTGGACATTTGGGTTGCTTCCACTTTTGAACATTATGAATCTGCTGCTATGAACGTTTCTGTACAAGTTTTTGTGTGGACATATGTTTTCAGTTCTCTTGGGTACAGATCTAGCAGTGGAATTTCTGGGTCATGTGCTAACTATGTTTACCTTTTTGAGGGACTGCCAGACTATTTTCCACAGTGACTTCACCATGTTACATTCCCACCAGGATTGTATGAGGGCTCCAGTTTCTCCACATCCTCATCAATGCATTTTATTGTCCATTTTTAAAATTCTAACCATCCTAGTTGCGTGTAAACATGTTATCTGATGATGATTTTGATTTGCATTTCCCTAAAGACTGATGATGTTGAGCACTGTTTTGTGTACTTATTGACCATTTGTACGTCTTCTTTGGAGAAATGTCTATTTAAATTCTTTGTGCAGTTTTGAATTGAGTTATTCTTCTTTTTATTGTTGAATTGTAAATGTTCTTTATATGTCCTGGAGACTATATCCTTATCAGATATAGGATTTGCAAATATTTCTCCCATCCTGTGGGTTCTCTTTTCATTTTCTCGTTGGTGTCCTCTGTCACGCAAGTTTTTAATTTGATGAAGTCCAATTTATGTATTTTTTTCTTTGCTTGTGTGTGCTTTTGGTGTTACATGAAAGAAATCATTGCCTAATCCAAGGTCATGAAGATTTACAGCTATGTTTTCTTCTAAGAGTTTTATAGATTTAGCTCCGAACTCTTAGTTACTTTTCTGCTTAAACTATCAGTCTCAGCTCTGGGAACACTTCTTTCATTTTCAGATAATTTTATTGTAGAAAAGAAAAAAATTCAGAAATTAAAATTAAAGAAAAATATACACTTTTACAAAAGAGTAATCAGACCTTAAGATCAGTTTCATAGTTTGCTTTATTCATTTAATATATCTGAAACACTTCTCTATGTTATTATTCTTTTATGTCACAATTCAATTGACAGCACAATATTTCATTGTTTGGATGTATATTATTTGTGTAATCCCTTATTATTGGTCATTTATGTTATTCCCATTAAAAAATAATAGAAGTAGTATAGCAGTGAATGTGGGATAATTTCCTTAGAATAAACTCTCAGAAATGATTTTGAAAGAGTGAGCCCCTATTTCCAGCATCCTAATAAAACAAATATACAATGGTTCCCTGAGAATATTCTAGAACAAAGTGAAGGACAGTTAGATAGACAGATTAAACAAAAAAGGAAGTCAACATCTGCTTTCATTTTGGGGAAGTGCCTTCTTGACCTTGCCCAATATTCACACATTTTTTGTAGGTTATCATGTAGAAATACTAATAGCTTTTTCTTTGTTGCTACAATTATCATTTTAACCACCATGCAATATTATACTGATTTGATGGAACATAATTTACTGATTGTGTCCAGATGTTGAATACTTAAGTTGCATTCAACATTTAAGTTATAAATAACATTAAGTTATAAATAACACCACCAGTGAACATATTTATCCATATAGTATTTTTGTTCTTTCAAATTGTTTCTTAGTGCAAGTTTCCAGCAGGTGGGTTTCTGGGTCAAATGGTTAAAACATTTTGAGAATGCGCGGATTGTTCCGTTATTTCTGAAAGGGTCGTATCCATTGTTCAGCGATGTATGAGGGTCCAGGATCCAGGCAAGCTCACCTCCATCCTCACACATGTTTTCAGATGTTTCCGTAACAATTGCAGGTGAATGGCTCTTGGGTTAGGGGAAGGTAAAATTACCTTCTATCTTATTACTATTTTTAACTTTTTAATTTAAATTGAAAGAGGATTCTTTGTTCTTCACATGGACTGCAGAACTCACATCCATCCCATTTTTTTTCTTAGTGTGAAGTTCAAAACTTATCTTTAAGAAAACAGAATATAGGAGGCTATACTCTAACAGGAGGATTGATGGTCATGGTCTCTGAATTGGGAAATGTTTACTGTGTGTGGAGAGATACGACATAGTTTCCAGGTTAAGAGAGAAAAAAAAGAGGTCGTTCCGTTTTTTCATGCAATGTTCATCTGGAGCAGGAGTCTCTCCATTTAGTTTTCTTGTGACCATGAAGTTGCAACCAGCCCACAGCTGCCTTCCCCTCCACGTCCCTGATGGCTGTAGGTGACTAAATCTGGGTCCATGGGAATTTCTGAGGGTCACGCTCTGTATCCAGTTCCTGGTTATTGTGGTAGAGACATCCAGCCGCCTGGGTACCCATTGTCTGAGGGAGGCGGATTCACCAGCACATGATGTGTCAGGGTCTGTCTCAGAGGAGCTGCCCTCGGCTCTGGGGCGTCTCAACGCCTCTGACGAGGATTCACTGCTGTCACGGGAGCTCTTGGTGGCCTGGACTGTTCTGTGAGTCATTTCCAGTTAAGCCGGACTTAGGAAGGTGTTTGAGCCCTGCGCTTCGGAAGCTGGAAGGCTGTTCTCCCGCCATCCCTGTGGGACCCTTGAGCCCTTGGCCACGAGAGGGGCCGTGTTTGGTGGGTTTGGAGGAGAGCTGGGGGGGTGAAGGATGAACGCATGCGAGGGGGAACTTTGGAGAAAGCAAGGGGCTTTTTTGGCAAGTTAATAATAGCACAAAGCAGCCTCTCCTCTGTTTGCTGTGGAGCCCGGAGAATAACCAGCATTTGTTTGGTTACTGACGTTGCTTTGTTTGGCCGTTGAAAGAGCCCAGATCCCAGGCCTGTGTTTTGAGCCTGGTGGAGACAGTGGTCCGGCCCGAGGGTGTTTGACTCTGAAGTTCGGCTCAGCTGGGATCCTGCAGACCTGACTGAGGAAGACAGCTTCTCACCGGGAAAAACAGAAGTTAGCCCCCGCCCCCGGATTGGTTCCCTAGGGTACGGCATCTACCTGGGGAGCGGCGAGTCACCTCCTCTGTCTCATCCTGTCTCCCACCTATAGACCCAAGTCTGTCTGAGTCCGGGTCTCCCCAATGCCCACGTGGACTTGAACTCAGGCTTCACCGACGGGGCTGCCTTGGGGAACGCTTCCGGCCCAGTTCTGGGCTCTCTGAACCCAAACCTCCCCAACCTGGCCCGAGGGGCAGGGACCGTGTCCTTCTGGTTCTTCCTCCAGAGCGGAAAGGAGCAGGGGTTCTTCCTGCAGACCAGCTCACCTGTATGCAGGTGATGCCTCCTTGAATCCTCCTAACCCCCAAATGGTGGGAGCAACAGCTAGAAGACAGAGGGCCTCCCGGGCAGGCCGCCAGGAAGGGGGAGACGCAACAGTCCCAGGAGGGGGGAGACGCTCTCAGAGGGCACACCCGCTGAGCCTTGGGGTAGCGCCGCGGCCCCGGCTTTCTCCCAGACTAGAGGCCGGAGAGCGGTCTCTGGGGCCTCTTCACCAAAGCCCATCACCCTGCCAGCGACCCCGTCCTGGTTATGTCTGCCTGCCCTGGACGCCTTTGCCCAGCCCTCTCATTTCCACTCCCCCTGTACATTTCCACAGTATATTGTGCAGCCATGGTTCTCTATAGCCACCGTATATCGTATATCCATTGTACTCTCTATAGCCACCGTATATCGTATATCCATTGTACTCTCTATAGCCACCGTATATCGTATATCCATTGTACTCTCTGTATCCACCGTATATCGTATATCCATTGTACTCTCTATATCCACCGTATATTGTATATCCTTCATATACCAACTCAACTGATGCAACAGGACTCCTAGGTGGTCTCCCAGGTCAGGTCTCCCCAGCTCCCGAGGGACTTTTCTCCAGTTCCAGTCACCTGCCCTGTCTCACGGATCAGGCCCCAGACTCCCTGGGGTGGGGGCCCCCCTCCAGCCTCCTTGCCCGCTTGTCGCTCCTCCCAGCTTCCTTACGTCCCTGGACGATATCAGGCTGCCTCGCTCCCCAGGCTTTGCCAGCGCTGCTCTCTCTGTCAGATCAGCTGGCAGGTACTTTTTGGAAACAAAGACAAGCAGTTCCACAGCGTGATGGGTCTCGGAGCGCCTTGGTGGACTGGATTTGATCTTGACTGAGTAAACTGAGTAAACTCAGTAAACTGAGAGAGGTTGGTTGACGGGACCAGGGTCACACAGCTCAGGTGAGGTGGGTCTGACCGCCTCTTCTGCCTCCGGGGCCAGGGTATTTCCATCCCCTGCACTGCCCTGGGGGTCCCTGATGGCTCTGCGTTGACGGCCTGGATTATGGAATCGGATTTGCCCCCCTTGCCCCCCACTAATCTGCTAACTGTGCTTGGCCTGGATTGGCCTGTTGTCACTGGGGACTTGCCCCTGACCGCGTTCCCCACGTAGCCTGGATCTCCATCGACTTCAGCTCTAGCTCCGCCCCTGTCAGGCTGGGGGTTCCTGACGGTCCTTTCGATCCCTGACAGCTTGCCAGCGTGCTGGGGCACAGGGCTCAAGACGGGAACTTTCTCTCGTCCCCGTCCTGCTGTGCTCCCACCAGACCCCTGGGGATCCACACCCCACTGACCACCTGCAGGTGCATCTCACACACACACACACACACACACACACGGTCCCCACGTTCACACGTACTCACACGCCTCCTGGTCACAAATTGGCCCAGGAAGCAGGAGGGCCCAGAGCTTGTCCCAAGGACAGCCTCCGTGATCCAGATTCCAGAAGGGCCCTGACGCTCTCTTCTCCACGGCCCACAGTCATCAAGTGCCTGCCAAGTCTCAAGGTAATCAGGTAGTCTTCCTAGTAGGATGACTGCATGGCCAGGACATCCGTGTCTGTGGGTGATGAGGAGAAAGAGAGACAAAGGGGAAGACCTGAAACGGGAAGGGGAGGCAGGGCTGTCCTCGGGGCATGTAGGTAGCGGTGCTGTGGGTGATTCCGCTGGGCGAGACAGATGTGGCCAACACTTACGGGCTGATACTCGGGCAAAGGCTCCTCACCCCCTCTTTCTTCCTCTGGTTCAGCCAGAGCATTTGATTTCCTTTTTCCCCATTGAATATTGCAATTTCTGGCCACATGGCCACAAGTAGTTTAATGACAGAGGCTGGGTGTGTGTGTCTACTGTTTGTGGTGTGTGTGTGTGTGCCTGCCTGTGTGCAAGTGTGTGTGTGTGTGTGTGTGTTTAGCTATGTGCCAGCATTACTCTGAAAAAGAGAGAAAGAAAGAAGGAAGGAAGGAAAGAAAGGAAGAAAGAAAGGAAGAATGAAATGACTCGCCTAATGACAAGTTTACTGGTGGACACTCTGGGGTAGAGCAGAGTTCTGGCCATTGTGGTGTGAAGGTTTGTCTCTTTTCTCCTGCCTTGTCCCTCATGGCTCTGACTTGGGCTGTGACGCTCTGGAATTGACCGTGGGTAGCAGAACGTGGATGGGGGGCCTGCCGTCCTCCCCCCTCCCCTTGGAGGAGTCTGGGAGCCATAGTGGGAGTTCCCCGTCAGGGCTGGGGGCGAGGCAGGCTGAAGACTTGGCTGAGAAGGGAGACCAAAGGGCCAGTCAACGTGGACTGGGTGGCAGGGTTTTGGAAGCGGGGCGGAGCTAGGCGTCTGGGCTGCAGTCCCTGAGCAGGGGCCCCTGGTGGGCTCCGGGCCAGCCTGAGGACGGGGTGGGGAGGATGGGGGTCCTGCAGCATCCTCCCTGTCTGATTGCTGTCTACACCACTGATCCCGGGCAAATTCAGCCTCCAGAAGCTGCAGCAGGTGAGGGCCGGGCCCCCTGAACTGGGAGTAGTTTCCCAATGCTCAGTAAGGTTTCCTGGAGGAAGGGCTGTCTTGAAACAACTTGTCGGGGAAAGGATGAGAATTAGCCTCTGGTCCTCTTGAGTTGGCCTGCTGGCTGGGTACCTCCTCTGAAGTCAATACAGGTACGGAGGGAAAGGACACAGGCGAGGGGCAATTCTCACGTGGATAGGTGGTTTTCTCTCAGATAGGCACCACTCTTAGCAACTTAAGTCATCGCTGAGTGGGCAGACGTATGGAAGGCAAAGTACTGCCCAAGTTGTAAGGGACTCTGGTGACCCATTTCTGAGGCTGGTGGCAGTGTTTCCTCCCTCGAAAGGAGTGGGCACAGCAAGGACCCTCTCGGGCCCTGGACGGGGTCCCTGACCTCAGGCCCTGGGCCGTCACATGACAGCCGATGATTCCATGACTCACAGCCTTTGTGATTTCTGCCCATTTTCATGTTATTACCCTTGTGTCCTTCCAAAGAAGGCACATTTTTCAGAAAGAGAAAAACAAACTACTGGCTATTTACTTGATTTAACATTTTTATACATGAAAACTGAATTTACGTATGAATGAGAATGGTTTGGATAAAGAGAAACACCAAGTTTTCTTAGGGGGGCGCCTGAGGGCAATTTTAGCCTTGGATTCTTATCTTATTCTCATGTTGTTTTTTCAATAAAATAACATTATGAAAAATGAAAATTTGTTTTTAAGGTGTTTTATTTCGACAGTTTCCCTGGACGGAGAAACAGTTTTCACTGGGTAGAGCCATCGGAAACAAGAAGCCCACATTCTCGTTTGGAGTAAGTGGTATATTTTGAAAGTTGACCACGGAGAAAAGCCATCTCAAAACGGCTTACTGTTTTTGGTGGGTAGATCCACCTTTCGGCTCCTCTGTGACCCTCATTTCCAGGGCAGTGGCTTCCTTCAGAAAAGAGCAGCCTTTAGCAGTGAACAAAACGGATTACAGATCCCGTGACACTTCGGAGCTCCTGACAGCTGGGGTGATCTCTTGCGAGGAAGATGAAGTTGATGAAGTTTCGGGAACATCTGCGGGGCTCTGCCTTGCTCAGGGAAAGCGGCTCGCACAGTCTGGAGTCCCGTGTGCACTTGGAGCCTGGGCGAAACGGAAGCATCCAGTGCCCCCGCGGACGTTCTGGTAACGGCATGGACCCGATCTTAAAATCATAGCCACATCATTATTTATTAGAAAGGCAGGGGAGATTTATTATCTCCTCCAAATAACACGGCCACGGCTATTTTTGGTCAAGTGGACCACGACCTGGGAAAAGGCTTCACCTGGCTGGTGCAGAGTGGGCAGCAAGGAGGAAACGGAGAAATAAATCAAGGTTGTTTAGCCACGCAGGTCAGCTGACACTTGAGCCCCTCTTGTCACATTGCAAAGGGGCTCTCTCAGTTTTTTAAAAAAATATTTATTTATTTTGGCTGCTCCGGGTCTTAGTTGCCACATGCGGGATCTTTTAGTTGTGGCATGTGGGCTCCTTAGCTGCAGCATGCATGTGGGATCTAGTTCCCCGACCAGGGATCGAACCTGGGACCCTGCATTGGGAGCGCGGAGTCTTACCCACGGGACCACCAGGGAAGTCCATCTCTCAGTTTTTAAGGTCACCCCTAAATCAGGATTTACCCAGACTGTAATCAGTGCTTGAACTGGTAGAGGTGACCATGTTTTATCAGAGAGCTTGGTGAGGAGAGGGCATTATGGACAGCGTGTGTGTGTGTGTGTGTGTGTGTGTGTGTGTGTGTTTGCATATGTTTGCAGGGGACACAGCCTATGGATTCCTCTTATAAGGACCTTTTATTTACTCTTATAAATAAGGATAACCACATATGGCTCAAAAAAAATTTAAAAGTATCAGGGGGATAAATAATGATCGTATTATTTTGCTAGGACTGCTGTTAACAAAATGTCACAGACTGGGGGGCTTAAACAACAGAAATGTACTTTCTCACAGTTCTGGAGGCTGGAAGTCCAAGATCAAGGTGTGGGCAGATTGGTTTCTCCTGAGACCTCTCTGCTTGTGCCGTAGACAGCTGTCTTCTCCCCGTGTCCTCACATGGTCTGTGTGTGTCTGTGCTCTAATCTCTCCTTCTTATAAGGACACCAGTCCTATTGGATTAGGGCCCGCCCTAGTGACCTCGTTTTACCTAAGTTACCATTTTAGAGATCCTGTCTCCAAATATAGTCTCATTCTGAGGTACTAGGAGCTAGGAGTTCAACATATGGATCTTGGGGGCCACAGTTTGGCCCATAATAATGGTTTTAAGTTTATACAACAGAACAATGGACTTGAGCATCCAGCACGGGCCCGGCCCAGATTAGATGCCGCTCTGTGTTGTTTCCATTGTTTTCCACACCTGTCCCTCCCTCTACATCTGGGGATAAACTCTCAACATGGGACCAGCCTGGATGGTCGACAGGCCCTGCAGAGTTTTGGGGTTTCTCCCCTCCTGCCTCCGGGTTCCTCCTAGAGATGACGCCACAGATTTTTGGAAAGACTCTCATGGAATTATTGCCTTTTCCCCCTTTCAGCAGAGTCTGTGTCATGGGTCGCCTTCTGAGGATGGATTTTTATGGGCCTTTAGAGCCCTCTGCCTATTTTTGACACTTCTACAAGGTGAGAAGGGACCAGGTGTCATGTCGATCAGATGGAGAAGACTCTGGAAGGGGAGCCCCGTGGCTGCCCGAGGCTGAGTCAGTCCTAGGCAGGGCCCGGAACAGAGCCCAGGTCTCCTGATTCCTTCCCCGTCCCTTTCCACAGCCCCGAAACCCACCCTTCTGAGAATACATCGGTCCCACCTTTGTGGTGCCTAATAAGCAGGGTGGCCTTTGGGGCATGTGGGTGAGGAGAGGATATTGCTCAGGATTCAGCCGAGAGCCCTCTTCTCCAGGCTCCATCCCTGTTCCGTTCTGCCCCCCACCTGCCCCCTCCCACTGATTCTTGGCATCTAATGACAGCCTTCCTCTGTGTCTGTCTGTCTGCTAACTGGTTATCTGTCTGACTCAGGGCCTCGGTGCAGCTGGGAAATCTGTGCATTGCAAAACTGGCCCCCCTGCCCGTGACGGCCCCGGATGTGGATGTGTTGTCTGTCAGACTAGAAGCTCCCTGAATGCAGGGATGATTTCCAATCCAGCTTTTGGTGAGCGACTCCTAACATGTTGCTAAGCACATAGGAGACTTTATCTATGTGTGTTGAATAAATGAATGAATGAATTTTAACATGGAATTTTGGAAGTGGAAGAAACTAATGCTCCTTTCTCCTGACAATGGCAGAAATCTCTAAAAAGTCCTTGACTGTATCTCCTTCATGCTCCCAGGGATAAGATGCTCACTCACCAAGTAGCAATTTCCCCGCTGGGGAACTTTGATACTCAAAACGTTTTTTCATAGCAGCTGAACTCTGGCACTCTCTCATGGTTACCCTGTGGTCTTAGTTCTGGGCAGGACCTTGGAGATCTCTGGTCCACGCATCCTCAGAAGGGAGGAAGAGGGTGACTCCTGGGTGGGGGCAAGTAAGTTGGAGAAGTCCAAGATCATTTGAAAAAGCCAATGCATCTTTATATATTTTGAAACTTGGGAAATGAAGAAGAGCCCCTATTATTTTAATGATAAAAACTATTAACAATAAAGGGATGAAAAATTATGAAGGGAGGCGGGGGAAGGAGGGGATGAAGATTTCTCAAAGTTTATCTGGTTATATTGTCTTGAGTTTTGAACCACCTGAATGTATCAGGTATGCAGAGTGAAAATTAAATAAGATGTTAAAATGAGAAGCGGGGTGTGTGTGGGGGAAGAAAGGGAGGGAAACTTGGCTCAGCTGGGATGAGAAGACACAATGATTCCAGTCGCCCATCAGCCCATCTCCCGCCACATTTCTTTTGCATGTGAGAGAGGGTGTGTTTTAACAAAGTCAACAGACACTTGGGCACAGGGAGCTCAGAGAAGTAAAGTGTTACATCCGGTCACCAAGCAAGTCAACTCAATTTCTCCTCCTTTTAGAAGCTCGGTTTGCAGAGAAATTTGGTAGAAACCATTTTGGCCTGAGCATTATGTTGGGGATATTTGTTGGCTGGTCCATTTGAATTCGTATGAATTATTATCTTGGAGCTGACACCAGGCAGAGGTGAGTGCCCCACAGTGACTCGGAGAAACATTTGAACATTTCCCTTTCCATCTTTTCTGAGCCTTAGTCTCACATTACAAAATGAAAAACCGATAACTTGGGAATACGTGAAAGATGCTTAACTTCACTGATTCATAACTGCCAGTCAAATGAGATGCCATTTTTTCACCAGTTATATTGGCAAAGAGGAACCATTTGGTCATTTGCAGTGTTGAGTGTGAAGAAATAGGACTCCTGCACATGGTTGGTGGTAGGGTAAATTGGTCCCAATTTTACATCATTTGGTGGCAATTTCACATTACGTATCAACACCGCAAGTGCCTCCAGTTTTAATTCTAGGGATTTATCCTTCAGATATCCTCTGGTGATGCAAGAGGAGGTATGGGAACAAGGTGGCTCATTGCAGCAAGATTTGTAATGGTGACAAGCGAGGAGCTCGGTCAGTAAATTATGATGTCCATATAATGGAATATCATACTGCCATTGAAATGAATGAGGTAAATTTTGTATGGAAACCATGGCAAGATATTACCTTTAAACAAAACGGTAAATACTCGTGACAATAGTACACATCTATTGTTTGCAGAAAGACATTTGTATGTGTTTGTGTAGATGGGAAATTTCTGGACAGATGCATAGGAAGCTGCGGATGATGTTACCTCTGGAGAGTAGGGGGAGGGCTTCTGAAACGGGCAGGAAACTAACTTGAGATCGTATAACTTTTTGGAGTGATCAAATTTGTTCACTACGGATGCGCGAGATTTTCATTTGAAAAAGGAACCCCCTCCTCCAACAACAATCTAATCCCTCACAGGCCATTGTGAAAATCAAATCAGATACCTCAGTTCAGCTCAATAAACTTTCTTTCAACACTGAGTCTGTTCCAGCCACCGGCTAAGGTATGTAAAAACTGCTTCCCGAACTGTTAACCACCACGAAAACTGAGAGCAAACAATTTATTTCAGATAGTACAGCTAATGAACAGAATACTTGTAAGAACCAGCTTCCATTTATAAGCTGGAATCCTCCAGAACATCAAGATCCATTGTAGGTGAGGAGTCATTGTTCTTTTATTAAGTGTTAGATTTTAGCAATACAGGATTACAAACTTCCAACCGTGAAAAGCACACACTCCCTCCAAATCCTTCCGGAAAGCCAGAAAGCCCTATGAAGATATTAAGGATTTGGGACAGACTGTTATATATCACAAGACCTGTGATAGGAGAGAGAGAGGGAGGGAGAGAAAAGTGCTATTGCCGGGTCATTTTTAAACAGCACAAGGCAGGCACCCTTCCTCCAGGGTTCCATTACACCACTTTAATTCTTTGACTCATCCTTACTGTGACTTCTTGGCTTGGAGATGTTTAAGGAGGTCGTAAATATTCAGATATTTCATTAACCAGCTCTGCTCTGAGCACCCACTGCCTTCTGACTGCCGTCCTCTGGTAACTATTTCCCCGCCCTGCACTCCCAGTGCACTGATTTTATTAGGCGAGTCTCTTTTAGTTAAGATTTCTACTGTCCCCAACTGGCCTGACAGCCTTCTTCGAGCTTCTGCTTGGATTCTAGGGAATGGATTACAGTGTGTGTCCCAGTGACCCTGTGAGGTCATGGCCACTGTGTTTTCCAGCGTCATCTCCCAGAGCAGCTTGAATCAGTAGATCAGTGAGCCTCCGTCCTGACCCCCTGGTGACTATTCCTAGAAGGTAGAAAAGGATGTGCTCTTAGAGCTGCCCAAGGCATCACCCTGCCCTTGGGGCTTTTCCCCCGTTGTCCTGTGCCCTCGCAGCCAGGGCCTTGCCACGGAGCGCTGGCAGCTTTCGTGCCCTTTGTCACTGCAGACCAGGTGGGAGGCTGTTGGAGGACACCTGGAGGGAGAGAATGAGTTGGGGACCTAGGGGACAGGATGGAGGGTGGTACAGGGTGCTGTGCTGTTGAGGTGCCCACTGGTCACATTCTACCTGGCATCTTTCTAACATGCAGAGTTTTTAAAAAAATTTATTTTATTGAAGTATAGTTGATTTACAATGTTGTGTAAATTTCTGCTGTACCACAAAGCCATAAAGTTATATATACATATATATATGTGTGTGTGTGTGTGTGTATGTATATATATATCCTTTTTCATATTCTTTTCCATTATGGTTTGTCACAGGATATTGAATAAAGTTCCCTGTGCTATACAGTAGGACCTTGTTGTTTATCCATCCTGTATATACTAGTTTGCATCTGCCAATCCAAAACTCCCAATCCATCCCTTCCCCACCCCCCAACCCCTTGGCAACCACAAGTCTGCTCCCTATGTCTGTGAGTCTGTTTCTGTTTTGTAGATAAGTTCATTTGTGCCATATTTTAGATTCCACATGTAAGTGATATCATATAATATTTGTCTGTCTCTTTGATTTACTTCACTTAATATGATAATCTCTAGGTCCATCCACGTTGCTGCAAATGACATTATTTCATTACTTTTTATCACTGAGTAGTATTCTATTGTATATATGTACCACATCTTCTTTATCCATTCGTCTGTTGATGGACATTTAGGTTGTTTCCATGTCTTGGCTATTGTGAATAATGTTGCTATGAACATTGGGGTGCATGTACCTTTTCGAATTACAGTTTTCTCTGGATATATGCCCAGGAGAGGGATTGTAGGATCATATGGTAGCTCTATTTTTAGTGTTTTAAGAGACCTCCATACTGTTCTCCATAGTGGCTGCATCAATTTACATTCCCACCAACAGTGCAAGAGGGTTCCCTTTTCTCCACACCCTCTCCAGCATTTGTTGTTTGTAGACTTCTTGATGATGGCCATTCTGGCTGGTGTGAGGTGGTACCTCATTGTAGTTTTGATTTGCATTTCTCTAGTAGTTAATGGTGTTGAGCATCTTTGCATAACATGCAGAGTTTTATAGAGGAAAGTGAGGTTCCCAGCCCCGACATGGGTGAAAGGTCCACTCCTCAAGGAAGTCCTGCTGTGCGGGGTGGAGGAAGCAGAAGTGGGAGAGCTCACTTCCTCCCCTCTGCGCTCTCAGCTTACTGCGGTCCCCGGGGCCCGGGACCCCCGAGTTCACCCCAGAGGAAAGCCAGCAGCCTCCGAGGGTCGGATGTGCCCTCCACCCGGACTGGGCTGGGTGTCTAGGGAGGTGACAGTGCTCTGGGTGACATGGGATAGCCAGGCAGGCAGAGAAGCCTTCCAACTCAAGTCAGTTCTCCTTTAGAATCACACCCTAAGCTCAAGATTCGCTTTCAAACCTCATTTTTCTCACTGTAAAACAAGTATGTGTAGTCTTCGGGTTTAGTTGCCAACCCACCCCGAATCTGGGGTTGGTTTAAGCTTTGTAGGCAGGCTGTCCTGAGCTGGTCTCTGCCTTGTCTTGGTTTGAAATAAGCTGTTCTGGCTCCTGAGAGGTGCCCTGACTCAGGGCCACCCTTGCTGCCCTGTGGGGTCGGCCCCTGGCTGGGCCCTGCGTCCCGCACGCCACTTCCATCTGGACGTGACTGGGCGAGCTCACACCCTCCCTCCCCCGCGCTGAGCTCTGCTTTGGCCCCACTGGCCTCCCAGTTGCCTCACCCCTCACCACCTTGAGTCTCTGCAACACTCACTTCCTACAGTTGTCCTGAGAAGCAAATGAAGTAACCAGTAGCCCCTCCGGCTTCGCCGCCACTGCTCTGTCTTCTGGCTGCCAGCTGAGAGTCCTGACTCTTGCACCTGGCGGGGTGACCGCTGTGGCTTGTCCAGGTCCTTAGGGGTCAAGCGTAAACTCAACCTTAGGCAGGCAAAGCAGAGCTGGCCATCCACATGGGAGCGGGGCCCCTCTTGCCCCGCCCGCTCCCCGCAGCCTCCGAGAGCTGTCAGCCCCTTTCTTGGAGCCCAGCATCTTCTGCGCTGCCAAGCAGCCCAGGGCCAGGCCCCTGCTTCTGAGCCCAGAGCTGTGGTTGCAGGTATGGGAGGAGAAGCCTCTAGAGGGGTCCGGTGTCATGTGTGTGTTCCTTTGTGTGCTATCACGGGGACTGAGTTCCACACTCAGTAGCCAGGAAGCTCATCACTTACAGAGCGCCCTCCCCATGGCAACCTTTCCTTCCGTATCCAAGCAGGATGACTTCTCAAACTCAAGATCTTTAATTCTCACCTAGCAACACCCGGGTCAGGTGACTTACAGCCAACTTAGAAGTGGAAAGTTCAGGTGTTTCTGAGTGGTTTGAATAATTATAAAAAAGATCCTAAAACAAAATGAAAAAGGCCCCAGAAAACCCAAACTTCACAGATCCCCAAACCCAGTTGTGCTTCTCCTTCCTTGGGAAGGTGACAAGGTCTCAAGATCTTGTTACCGAGATGTGGCTGAAGGCACACTTGAGGTGCTCTGGCCATGGTGGGAGCTCATGGCAATAGTGAGCGGGTCATTCTGGTCATAAAATGACCAGGAAAGCTGCAGCCTATGTTAGTCAGGGTTCTCTGGAGAAACTAAGAGTCAACAGTCAATAGAAGGTATTTGTAACTATATCTATAACTGTATCTATGTATTTCCATAGGTATATCTATGGATATATCTATGTATTTCCATAGATATATCTATGGATGTATATTTTCCATAGATATATCTATTGATAAATATCTATGTATTTCCATAGATATCTATCTATCTATCTATCTACCTACCTATCACCTATCTATCTATCTCTTGAGAGAGGTGATTATTTTGAAGAATTGGCTCATGAGATTGTGGAGGCTGGCAAGTCCAAAAGCTACAGGGTAGGCCGGCAGGCCAGAGATGCAGAAATAATTGATGTTGCAGCTCAAGTCCAAAAGCCATTTGCAGGCAGAAGTCTCTCTTCTTCAAGGAAGATCAGACTTTTTCTATCAAGACCCTCAACTGATTGGATGAGGCCCACCCTTATTACAGAGGGTCTGCTTTCCTCCAACTCTGCTGATTTAAATATTAATCTCATCTAAAAAATACTTTCATTGAAACATCTAGAATAATGTTTGACCAAATATCTGAGTACTGTGGCCTGGCCAAGCGGCCATCACATGGCCCCCGAGGACCTTGGACACTCACCTGTCTACCTGCCGGCCTGTTTGTCCTCCACCTGCATGGTGTAATTCCTGCTGCCCACCCCGCTGCCACCATGAGCCACAGTGCTCCCAGCTCGGGAGCCCTTCAGCTTGCTGCTTGCTCAGACTCAATCAGATGTCTTCTCAACATGGTTCCCCAGACTATGGTGATAGGTTTTGATGTCAGACACACCTGGGGTTTGAATCCTGGCTTTGCAACTTCCATGCCAACGTGATTAAAGTTCTCTGTCAATCTTTTTTACCCATACAATGAGTAAAAATACTTCTTAATCTTGTACGGTTCTTATAAAGATTAAATGAAATGATGGATGAAGTATATTTATATGCTAGCCAACACTGGACACGATGCTGGATAGGGTTTTAAACTTTTCCAAGCACTGTATAGACTCATTTAATCCCCTCCAATAATCCTGTTAGCTGTGTGTTACTGTCATCTCCATTTATTTAAAAACAGTTCTCTTGAGATATAATTCACATATCATACATTGCACCCATTAAAAACCTATGATTCATTGCTTCTTGGTATATTGCATTATTAACTTTGTGAAATTGTGATAAAGTATACATAACATAAAAATTTCCATTTTAACCATTTTAAGCAACATTCAGTGACACTAATTACATTTACAGTGTTGTGCAGCTATTACCACTATCTATTTCCCAAACTTTTTCATCAGCCCCCAAACAGACTCTGAAACTGTTCAGTATATTATCCCCATTCTATTGATGAGAAAACCAAGGCACAGAAAGGTGAGGAAACTTGTCCAAGGTTACACAGCAAACTCGTGGTGGAGCCAGGGTTTGAACAGGTAATTTGGGTGCAGAACTTGGGCTCTTATTACCCAGTGAACTCAGTGTCCAATAACAGCTCATGTTTATTGAGAACCCACAGTGTGTCACACTTTCCTTACATCTTTATGACAAGTCTGCAAGCAAGTCTGCAAGATACTATTGTCTCTATTTTACAGCTGAGGAAACTGAGGCTCAGGAAAGTTGGGTAACTTTCCCAGATCACCACAACAGCACATGTTAGGGCCTGAGTTTGAAGCTGGGTCTCCTTGACCCCAAGGTTCACACTCTTCCCACTTTGCTGTGTACCCCTGCACAGCACCAGCCGTGTCTCATGGCTTTCCTGCTGTCTCATCTAACACCCAGCACACAGTAGGTGCACGAAGGTGCAGGACCGGTGAGCAGAATTGCCCTTCAAGATTGCAGTTGGGAGGGAAGACTGGCGGTTCTGAGGAGCACCCAGTGGGCTCCTATAGATGGAGGCAAACTCGCGTCAGGGTGGAAGGAGCCTTTCCCAAAGGCATGGGTGAGGGGTGGGGGTGAGTGGGGTTGTGTGTTCCCGTCCTGGTTCCTGAGATCTGCATGGGAAGGTGTGGTGTGAAACCCGAACCAGGCAGAGTGTAAGGGAAGCAAGTCTCCTCTCATTTGACTCCGTAAGTGGTGCCCGAGGACCCCCAGTGCCCACAGTGGGCAGACCACAGGGGTCTGTCTGGAGCTCCTAGAGTCTGATCTACCGGATTAGATGTCTGCACAAATCGCGAGGGTGGGATGGGGTTGGGGAGGGGGTGAGGGGAGGTTAAAGGAGAGAAAGTTTATATCAAGGCTCAGGAATAATGAAAGGATTCATCAGCAAAAGCAATGAAACGGACTTAACAAAAAGGTGATTCTGACAGGTCGGGTGAGGCCAGGAGGTAGGAACAGGGAGGAAGGTGGGAGCTGCAGGCGGGAGTGGCAAGCTGTCCTGCAAGAGGCTGGGAAAGTAAGCAGGGAGGAGGAGCCCTGCGGCTGGAGGCGTGGCCGGCGGGCGAGACCGAGGTTGATGGGCGGGGCCTACTGGAGCCCCGCCCCCAAAGCTTGGCTCCTCCCGGAGGGCCGCAGCCCGCCTCTCTGGAGTGGCAGGTGCTCTGTCCCAAGGGGAACCTGCGGCGTGCCAGAGAGCAGACGACCTGTTTCTCCCACTGAGCAGAACGAGCTGACGCAGGTGGTGTCCAGTGTGTTCCTCTTTGCCTGTGACGTCTGGAAGGGGAATTCAGCAAAAAGGACTCCAGTCCGGACCTCTGACCCCAACTTCCTCAATCCAAGCTCTAGAGGGGCACCTGTGTAGCCGAGCCCCGGGGTCCTGTGGGACCCGCACCCTCTCTTTCTTTCCCTCCTCTGCGCCACCGGCCCCCACTCCCACTGTGCCCTCTGTGCCCGCCCCAGAGCTGCATCCCTGCGCCGACCTGGGCTGACCATCACCCTTCATCACCCTACATCAGGCGTGTAATCACGCCTCTGCCCTCGGCCAGGAGCTCCTGGGGGCAGAGACCGCTTCTGTTTTATGACCCTGCAGAGTGAGGGATTAGGTGTTAGGGAATGAACGCGAGAGTGCGCGAAGCCCCCCTCCTCCCGTGAGCCCCGCCTTGGGCGGAGACCCCTCCCTCCAGCGGCCTGACCCCTGCACGACCGTGACCAGGCCGGCTGGGCTGCACTCAGGGCGCCCATCCGGGCAGGACCACATCCCACTTCCTACCTGGGGGCCCGGGCTGCTTCTGGCCTCTTAGGCCCTGGATGGTGGGGTGCCCGCACCTCAGGTGTGCTTCCCGGGTCCTGGTGTCCTTGGCGTTCCCACCCCCATGATGAGTGAGGCCTTAGGTGGAGGGAGAAGCCAAACTTGGCTAATGAAATACTCTTTCCTACAGATGCCATCGGCACTGGCTTCTGAGCCCTGGGTTGGTCCTGGCCACAGTATCTCTAGGTTCCTGCCTGGGGCACCTGCTCCCTCCCCTGGGAACGAGGCCTGTGGTCCCTGGCGGAATCTGTGCTGGGGCAGTGCTTCGTCCCAGCATCTCAGGGTGGTGGACCGCAGCCTCATCGACTCCTGGAAGAGGAAAGGAGCTTGGAACATTCCCGCTTCCTCTTCGCACAGATGCCACTCCCTCAGGTCCCTCTGGTGGTGGAGTCAGTCCCAGGGGAGGGGAGCCTTCCTGGCTCAGCCCTCTCAGGGTCAGGCGGTGCTGCCTTCCAGCTGCTCTCAGGTCTATCTTGAGCGCCCTTGCCCTCCCCCCAACCCCCAGAGGTGGCCCCGAGGCAGGTCAGGAGGCTGGTGAGGGTCTGAGGCCTTTGTTAAGCTGTAGATGAGTTCCCAGGCTGCTCGGCCCGGGGCCCAGTTCCCTGTGGAACTCTGCCCACCGGTGCCCCCCTCGCCTCCTGTCTCTGGCCACGGTGCCTTCTCTCTGTGTGGCCTTTCTGGCCAAGCCCTGCTGAGCAGGGAAGGACTTAGAGGTTAAGCGAGGGAGAAAGCTGGTGGCTCTGACGCCTCTGGGCCCTGGGACCTCTTGTGCCTGAGGAGGGTGAGTATCGGTGGATCCATCTGGTGTCAGAAACAGCGGGCGGTTCTGGGTCCCCTTTTCTGGAGGTGGTAGGCACTCCCCTGGGTCCCTCCCTCCCACGGTGCCCCGGCCTTGGTGTTACCCATGCTTCCCGCCAGGGTGTCCTCATCCCAGAGGGCGATGTGATAAGGGGGTTCCTAGGCCCTGGGGTTGGGAGGGGTCTCAGGACCGCGTGCGCTTCGATGAGCCCTTAGTGTCCGCAGAGGAGCAGCGCCGGCACCTGAGCTCCGTCCACATTCGCCAGCGAGGCTCTGGGTCCTGGTTTCTGCATCCGGCTGCACGCAGGATGCACTGACCTTGTCTGTTCACCTGTCTGCATGTCTTCAAGAGGAGGGTCTGCATCTTGGAACACTGTGTCCAGCACGGAGTGCAGTGGCACACGTACGGGACCCTCGGGAAGTGCGTGTCCCCCCCTCTGGCTGCATCCACCAGCCGCCACTGGCAGGTGACGGGGCCTCTGTCGCGCTCTGCCTGCTTGGAGAGCCCGCGAGTTCCCTGAGTGCCTCCCCACAGCCTACTCCCAGCTCCTCTCCTGCCCCGCCACCCCCCGGGGCTTTCAGATCCTGAAGGGCTGTCCCAGCTCCTCGCTGGTACACAAAGGCACTGCAGTTTCCAGGAGACTCCAGCCACCGCAGTCTGCCTCACTACCCCTCTGGGAGTTTCCCTGCCTCGGCCCCTTCTCTCCACTTGCACAGCTCTGGGGAACCCTTCCTCTTCTCTGCTCAAGGGGCAAGGCCTCGCCCCCGCCTCAGTGGCCCCCGGGCAGCTTGGCAGGGTCAGCAAATTCTCCTCTGCCATTGGGCCCCTGGCTCCAGGCCTCGTGATCTGGAGACACCAGCTTCACAGCTACCAAATATCTGCAACCTTGTCCTTGAGAGGAGGCCTTAAGGCTTTTCTCTTTTGCCCCAGAGTAACCTCAAGGGTGTAGGGTGGTGGGAACCACCCCTCAGGGTCAGGGTGTGGTCTGATGTGGTCACTGATGGCTTCTCCCAGGGAGCTTCAGGAAGAATTTCTGATATTCACATTGTCACAGGACAAAGTAAACCGTAATTGTTTCATACCATATAGCTGTAATTTCCAGCACTATTATATTCCATCTTATGAAAAAATATTTGACGGTGCCTCCAGGGGAAGACTTGGGCCGTGCTTGGGGATGGGGTGATGAGTGCCTCTTATCAGGACATTTGTACCCCGATCTTCCCAGTTCCCTGGACCCTGAGACTTAGTTAAAGTCACAACTATTTTTTTTTTAAGTCTTCTTTGTTGAGAAGTTGCTGAACTTTGCTGAGCGTGGAGGATTGATTCAGGAGTTCAATCATTTATTCATTAAATAAGTAAAACTTCTTGAACGCCTACTATGTGCCAGGGGCCATGCTAGATCAACGGTGGGGACACAACCCTCACTCACAGAATTGTTGGTTTGTCGGTTTGAATTCCAGTTCTGCCATTTACTGTGTCGATGAATCTTTCTGAGCTTCAGTGCTTTTCTCTCTCAGGTGAAGATGGGGATTTCTGTCTCACTGAGTTTGCCTGGCATCTAGGAGCTACATGCAATAAATGGATTGTTTCTTTTTCTTAATTTAATTTTTAAATTTTATATTCGAGTACAGTTGATTTACAATGTTGTGTTAGTTTCAGGTGTACAGCAAAGCGATTCAGTTATACATATACTACATCCATTCTTTTTCAGATTCTTTTCCCGTATAGGTTATTACAGAATATCGAGTAGAGTTCCCTGTGCTGTACAGTAGGTCCTTGTTGATTATCTATTTTATATATAGTGTGTATGTCAGTCTCAAACTCATAATGTATCCCTCCCCCGCACCTTTCCCCTTTGGTAACCGTACGTTTGTTTTCAAAGTCTGTGAATGGATTTCATTCTTACTGCTATTTTCCAGGCTATAGACTGTCCTCTTTCTTCTTGCATGGACATTGCCTGAGGAGCCACTGAACTGTCGGCTCTTGGGTCGCTGACTGTCCGGAGTTTTTGAGTGCCTCGGAAAGATCCTGGGGAGTTGGCTGATTGGCTCCCGGTACACGCCAGGCTATGGGCTGCGCTAAGCGACCCGGATGGGGAACCGTCTCTAAATCCTGTTCTAATTTGTTTCTCTGTGTGCTTTGTAATTGAGCCACCCTTTCCGTCAGCTAGAGTTGTTAATGACCTTGAGAAATGATCCCAGCCCTGAATAGAGGGTCCTGCTCTTTTGAAGTCACCCACTTTCTTTGTGGGTCTAAGCTGTTTGAGTTTTCCCCTCTTGGGCACACCCTCTCTTCCACTTTGATGCTGCCTCTGTAACAACAGGGCTCAGAATTATTAATTCCTACTGCACAGCGAGGTGCAGTCTTATTACACAGAGAGGAGGGGGGAAATATAATTGCTACCTTGAGTAATCATTTTCCGAAGGCTGCGCGCATAACCTTTAATTAATATTTCATTTGCAGCCAGGGTGGGTAACTTGAATAGGGCCTAAAAATATTGCTGTCCCTGTGCATGGAGAGATTATTAACTGGGAGACACGGAGCCAGCGTGCTATTCGATTGTTTGCAATCATTTCTAAAATTAAAAACGTTTGAGCCACTAACCCGTAATAAGATGAGGGAGCGGGCTTAGAGGGATGCAGCTCTTTATTGAGGGGGATAAAGGTGCCAATTCCAGGCCTAATCCAGCTCCCTCCACCTGCCCGTGGAATGAATTTGGGGCACAGGGGATCTGGGGGGCCAGCGACTCACTGATCAAAGCTGGGCTCCCAGCTCGTGTCCGACAGGCACCGTGTGGCTGGCCGCACACAGGTCACTGGGTCTAAGGATCAGCGGGAAGCACCATCGTCTTTGATGTTCACTGGAGAGGGGCACTTGAGATGCTCAAAGGGCCTCCTGGGAGAGAGCCGGAGGCTGTTTCCTGGGTGGCTGGGAACCCTGGGAACGCTTGAGGGGGGGGGGAGGGCAGGTGAGGGCTGTGGGCAGTGGGGGAGGGGAGCAGATCAAGGGCGCAGGAATGTCATGGCAGATGCTCCGGCGGCGGCTGAGTGATTCTGGACCGCTTCCTTCCTGGCCTTGGGGATTCTAGCGGGTGGGAGACCCGGGGCTGGCTCCTGGGAGGCGGCCGAAGGCCTTCAGACACACAAGCCCGTCAGAGTCTGCACGTGATTTCACAGCCCATGAGCCCCTCCGTCTGAGAGCCGTGGGCATGCTGGTCGGCAGCCGCTATGGGGATTGGGCGAGCTCTTAGCTCCTGGCTTTATCTCATCAGACCTCCCGACAGCCCCCGAGGAAGGAGATGCTTCCTTACAGGTGAGGGACCTGGGCCTTTTGGCTCAAGTCACCGATTCCCAAGGGCACACGGCTGTGGGTGAGCTGGTATTGATTCTGGCAGCCTGGTCGGGTGCTGTGGATCCTTGGAGGCTGAGGCGGGTCCTCGTTTGGCGACGATGGCAGCACAGACGTGTGAGGCCAGCTGCACTGGACACCGTCTCCCGTCGGCATCTCCCTTTGAACTGGACTTTGCAGGAGACCTGACCCCCTAATCCAGGGCGTATCAATGTGAAGGGGCGAATCGTTTAACTTCATACACACCATTGGGATTATTTAAAACCTTCCTGCTCAACCCCAGGGCTGCTGTGTTTCTGGGTTCTTGGGCTTACTGAGTTTTCCTGAAAAAAAAAGAGTTTTAAAAACATCGGCCCATAGGTTTATTGCCATATTATTGATGACAGAGGGGGTTGTCTCAATCCTTAATCATCTTGGGGTTTCTAGATGTGCTCAAGTCGGCTTCTCATTTGTGCCAAAAGCCTGGCCGTTGTCAAGAGTTCCCTCTCTGGCAGAAAGGACGCCAGGTGTGTGTACTGCCCCCTGCCCCCTTGCTGGGTCCGGCCGTCTGGGAGGCGGGGGAGGAGGGAGGATTTGAGGGACAGCCATCAGTGTGGTGTTTCTTCTTCTCGGAAGCTCCTATAGGAAGGAAGTCGCAGGACAGGACGCTGATGGTGGCCCCTCTGCTGTCTCGGTTTATCTCATTAGACCTCAAAGCAGCCCGGCCGCCGGGTGGCCCTGGGCTTCCCATTTCACACACGGGAGACTGAAGTCCTACACCTGGTTAGTGCTGGGCGTCAGGGTTTGAACCCGGTCCCCTCCTCTCCACCCTGGGGAGAGCCGGCCTCTTGGAGCAAGGCAGTGGTCCCTGGCCTCTGTCCCCTGGACACGCTGCCTTCCTCCCCTCACTCCACTTTCCCGAGGCTCTGCTCCTGCCAGATCTGTGCCCTACAGAGGTTCAAGAGTGACTGCATTTTGTTTATTTTCTCCTTCACTCATTCATTTTCTAAAAATTAAAAAGTGACACTTGCTTACAAAAATTTGAGTTTCCTTCCCTAATCCTATCCCTCAGAAGTCACCGCAGTGAACTTGGTGGGTGGCATTCCAGACTTTGTTCCTAGACACATATGAACCTTCAAATATATATGTAGATATCTATACACAGAGAACTTATTTATTTGAAATGAGTACATATAAACAATGTTTGTAAAAGCCCAAGACTGGAAATACCTGAAGTGAGATAACCTCGGCAGGGGCTCAGTTAGACCTTTTGTGATACGACCATTCAGTAGAAGTATTGCTTGGCTGTTAGAAAGACAGCTCTCCATGTACAGCGGCAAGAGCTGTTTATAACGTGCCTTTAAGTGAAGAAATGAAGGAAGGATTGTCTGCCTCATGTAGACTCACTTAATTTGCACAGTAGCTTCTCGTGGATGGGCAGGCAGCAAGGGCAGCCCAACCAGACACAGCCCAGGATCCCTGTGCGGATTTGACAGCGGTGTCGGTGGCCGGATGGCTCTGGCCCAAGCTGCCTCTGACACAGGGATGCCTCCAGAGAGCTATGGCCCCCCCAGAGGAAGTTACTTGCTGCCACACTCGGGGGAAGTCCTGCGCTAAGTGCTTGGGCAGGGGGGAGGGGGAGGGGCTGAAGGGCAGGGACGACTGAGGGCCCCAAACGTGAACTGAAGCCTTCCTGGAGGGCAGCGCCTCAGAACTGTTCACCCCATTTCTCTACAGGCAGAAACTCAGGCCCAGAGAGGGGAAGTGACCTGTCTGAGGTCACACAGCAATGTAGAGACAGGGCTCAGCCCGCTCCTCAGGTCTGCTCTGGTGGGACCCTGGAGTCTGTGCCTGGGGGGTGTGCGCGAGGGCTGCAGCCGGCTCTTCCAGCCTTCCCAGGAGCTGCGTTCTCTGCAGGGTCATCTCAACTTTCCTCTTCCCCCCCTTCCTCATCCTGCCTGCAGCCCCCTCAGTTTGGTCTCTATGCCCCCTGGCCAGAGCTGAGGCAACTTGGGGCAACTTGTTGGGAAACCTGGGTGAGGATACTGATGCATTCCATTCTCCTCAAACCCTTGGATGTTTCTGGTGTGTGCTGTGTGCACGTGTGTGCTGTGCACGTGTGTGCGCCCGTGTGCACTTGCAGGTGCATGCGTGTGTATGTGCGCACACGTGTGTCATGCACGTGCACGTGTGTGGTGTGTGTGTAGCGCGTGCAGGTGCGTGTTCAAGGGGAGACAGACGGTGACTCAGCCATGGCAGTGTCGGAGCTGACCCAGGAGCAGGGGCGGCCAGCAGGAGCCGTGTCTTGCCGAGCCAGTGGGTCCCAGCAGAGCCCGGAACTGCGGGTTAAGAGAGGTGCACCTTCGGAAAGAGTAAACCACTGTTTTCTTGCCGGCTGTTTGCCCTTATTAATTCAGGTAGCAATTACCCATTCTGAATATTTGGCGACTAATTAGTTTTCCCCGTGGAGATGGCAGAAGGAGGAACGCTTTGCTCTGACCTCATCCACTTGCTCGGTTTCCTGAGGAGGGGCGAGGGAGGCTGCAGAGGGGCAGGGGGGACAGAGGGCGAGAGAAATCTGCCCGGTGCCCGGGACGCCCCTGTAGCTGCCCGGGTCTTTGCTACAAGTCTACAGGGTGATCAAAATAACCCGCCCAGTTTGGGTTTTGTTCTTGCTTTCACGTCGCCTGGCCCATTTCCCCTGTGAAAGCAGCTCCTGGGCGTTTGCCTGATGATGTAGGTGGTGGTGTCACAGCGAAAGTTCGAGGCTGCTGGCTCAGCTGGTGTCGCTTCATCCGGGAGCTATGCCCTCTGAATCCAAGGTGACCAGGGACCCTGAGTGCAGGGACAGCATGCTGGGCGAGAGGACAGACACTCATGTAGAGGCTGGGACGCCGAGGGGTGCGCGGTTCAGGGTGACGGCGGGAGGAGGCGGCCAGGCGGCCCTCGTGCCCCAGCTCCGCCCTGCGTGGGTTTGGGGCTGGCTTCTTACCCCCTGTGGAGCCCCTCACTCGGCACCTGGCCTTGATTTGCCTCTTTGCTCTTGAACTTTTGGTTCCTGGGGAATAGCCGTCAGTGTCGCGATTGTTCACAGAAGCACCTCTCAGGAAGGGCTCCCGTAGACAGGAGGGTTAGTAGTTCAAGTCTGGGCGGCCTCCTGAATTGGAACAAGCGATGGGCAGGAATGTATTTTGGGGAAGTGGTAAGTGGACAAGTCAAGCAAATATTGCTGTACCTGTTCTGGGGACTGGGGGGCAGTGGGGCTCAGACCACGGGGCGCTGGACACAGATCTGGGCGCTGCAGCCGAGCCCACCAGGACTGGGGGTGGGCGCTACCCCCGAACCCCGCCCGGGCTTGCTCCCCTTGCACGCGGTGTAGACCCAGCACAGCCGTGGTCAGGGTCTCTGAAGGGTGCTCTCACCCGCCTCTCCTTTCAGATGAACATCTCTGCTGGGGTTGGAAGGCCTCCCGGCCGCCTCCTCCCTGCAGCTGTGCCCTGGGGCCCGGTCTTGGCTGCGGGCGAGGCCTGCTGCCCCTGCTTCCGTGTCTTCTGCAGCCACGTCGGGTGGGCATCAGCGCTTACAGGTGGGTGCCAGCTGGCTGGCTGCACCCCCCCTCGCGCCGCGCGGCTGTGCAGGTCTCCTCAGCTCCCCCACGCCCCTGACCACGCGGCACGGGCCTGTCTGTCTGACGCAGCTGGGCCAGCCCTGCTGATGCGGGAATTGGACTCTGGTCATTTGCACCTGCCGTCCCACAATCTACTGCGGGTCACGGCCAGGGACCCTGTGTTCTGGTGTCTGGGGTTTCCCCAGTGCACTGAGGCTCGTGCTGGTTTCCCTAAACCGCGGTGGCCACGGTTCCTGTTCAGATCGGCCCTGGGAAGGTGCAGGAGCCTTGGACTCAGGCCGGGCTCCGAGACCTGGTTCTTCCAGTGACCTGTGACCTTGAGTGGGTTATGTAAGCACTTTGAGCACCTCTTCTGTCATGCTGCCTCTGTCTTTGGGGTATGCTGCCGCGTATGTGGCGTCAGAGGGAACCAGATGCTCGGGGTTTCCAGCAATGTGATCTGGGGGCACCAGGGGGCGTTTGCCAGCAACCTGGGCAAGTGGCCTTGGGATCTCCCTTGAAGCCCCCAGGAGCCCCTGGGGGACAGAGCATTGATCCGTCCTCTGTGGACCAGAGAGCCTCCCTGCCGGCCCGCAGGCTGTGGCTCTGAGGGCCCCTGGCAAGGGGTCTGGCTTAGACCAGGTGTCTTCCAGGTCACCTGAGGGCTGGACTTTAAATAAACTCCAGCATGGAGTTTCCAGGCTGGGATGGATGTGAAGTGGCTTGGGGTCTAAGCTGTCTCGGGAAATGCACAAACACCAGGTGCAGTGCTGGCGGTTTGAGTTTCCATTTACATTACCTGGGGCTTTTCTGTCCAGCTTCCCCTCCCCCACCCCTCGCAGCTGGGACTTCACATGCCCAGGCCAAGTCCACCTGAGCGATGGACATGCCAGGCAGGGGGGCGCCGCTTCAGGCAGGACACACCCTCCACGGGGACTTCCGACCCCAAAAGGCAAAGCAACATGACGGCTTCAGAGGCCGGGACCCTTGGGAAAGTCATCTGAGCCTGGGGATAATAAGACCTCCTTGGAGGCGGGGGGTGAGGACTAAATAAACCAAGAGACAGAAAGGGTTCAGTGCCCTGAACAGCAGTAATAGTAGTAACAGGAGCGTTTCCGTGCCGCCTCCCTCCGTCTGGCTCCGAGAGGGCTTGAAGAATCAGCTCACGTAGACGGCACAGCAATCTTCTAAGGTGGAGACAATGGTTGCCGTCCGCCCCATTTTACTGAAGGGGAAACAGAGGCACTGGGAAGCAAAGTAACATGTCCGAGGTCACGGAGCTGGTACGAGGCAGAAGCGGGCGCCTCCCCCCAGGCACTCGGGCTCCAGGCCTGCGCCGGCCCTGTTCCCCATTCTGCTCGGGACATCGCTGGCCTTGGAGGCTGCGGCCAGTTCTCCCTGAGCAGCTCCTGTCTCCTGATGTCCCCGTGGGTCTCAGGCAGTTGGCCTGACCCGCCCCTGGACTCTGTGCTGTGATTAGTTCCAGTGAGCCTGGGGGGCGGGTGGTGCCAGTTCCAGCCTTGCTGCCCCGTCTGCAGGCAGCTGGCGCCAGGGCGGGTGTGTGCTCTCAGCTCTGACGATTACAGCCGGGGACCTTGATTCTGTCACTAGTAAGTGTAGTAAGTGGCAAAGAGTGGCTACTCTTATTATGGGTGTTCTTTTCTTTCTTTCTTTTTTTTTTTAAACATCTTTATTGGAGTATAATTGCTTTACAATGGTGTGTTAGTTTCTGCTTTATAACAAAGTGAAATCAGTTATACATATACATATATCCCCATATCTCCTCCCTCTTGCGTCTCCCTCCCTCCCACCCTCCCTATCCCACCCCTCTAGGTGGTCACAAAGCACACAGCTGATCTCCCTGTGCTATGCGGCTGCTTCCCACTAGCTATCTATTTTACGTTTGGTAGTGTATATATGTCCATGCCACTCTCTCACCCTGTCACATCTCACCCCACCCCCTCCCCATGTCCTCAAGTCCATTCTCTAGTAGGTCTGTGGTCTTTATTCCCATCCTGCCACTAGGTTCTTCATGACCGTTTTTTTTTTTTCCTTAGATTCCATATATATGTGTTAGCATATTTGTAGTGACGTGGATGGAGTTAGAGTCTGTCATACAGAGTGAAGTAAGTCAGAAAGAGAAAAACAAATATGGGTGTTCTTTTTTAAAAACATTTTTAAGACCATTTTTTTAAGAGCAGTTTTAGGTTCACAGCAAACTTGAGAGGAAGACAGAGATTTCCTCTATGCCGCCCTCCCTCCACACATGTGTAGCCTCTCCCGCTATGAACACTCCCACCAGAGTGGGACATTTCGTACAACTGATGAACCTACACTGATGCATCATTATCACCCCAAGTCCATAGTTTACATTAGGGGTCATTCTTGGAGTTGTACCTTCTATGAGTTTGGACAAATGTATAATGGTATGTCCATCATTATAATGTCATACAGAGTATTTTCACTGCCTTAAAAATCCTCTGTGTTCCGCCTATTCATGCCTCTCCTCTCTCCTTCTTAACCTCTGACAATCACTGACCTTTTTACTCTATTCATAGTTTCACCTTTTCAGAATGTCATATGGTTGGAATCAAGCAATATGTAGCCTTTTCAGATTGGCTTCTTTCACTCAGACTCTGTATTTAGGATCTTTCCGTATATTTTCATGGCTTGATAGCTCATTTCTTTTTAGTGCTGAATAATATTCCATTGTTTGGATATACCACAGTTGATTACCCATTCACCTGCTGAAGGACATCTTAGTTGCTTCCAAGCAAGATGGATTTGGCAGTTTTGAGTAAAGCTGCTGTAAATATCCACATGTAGGGTTTTGTGTGGGCATAAATCTTCACCTCCTTTGGGTCAATACCAAGGAGCACGATTGCTGGATCAGATCGGGAAGAGCATGTCAGTCTGTCTTCTGAAGTGGCTGCATTCCCATCTGCATCCCCACCAGCGACGTATGAGAGTTCCTATTGCCCCACATCCTCACCAGCATTTGGTGTTGTCAGTGTTCTGGATTCTGGCCATTTTAATAGTCGGGTAATGGTGTCTCATTGTGGTTTTAATGGGTGTTAGTTTTCACTTTTAGCCTTACCTACATTCCCCTGCTGTGGGCCTGGTTTCTGTCAACAAAACTTTCTGGAAGAACTTTTAAGCCTTCTAGCTAATGAGCAAGACTCAGCCCTCACTCACTGTTCGAGGGCGTGTGCGGGTGTGTGCTGTGTGTGTGTGCATTTGATACATAATTGTAAAGATGTAGACGTGAAACAAGAGGACAGGAAAAGGGCTCTGACAGAGGCACTGGGAGGGGCCGAGACCTCGAATCACTGTGGCGCTTTCTTGCCCCTCCAGGGTCGAGGCAGGGATCACTCCTTTGCCTGTGAAGGGCCTGAGCCAGGGTGGGCACTCAGGAAATGTTTGTTGAATGCATAAGAGGAAAATCAAAGAAGGCTTCCCAGAGGAGGTGGCAGTTAAGCTGAGGCTGCAACTTAAGTCATGTTTGATCAGGGAGAAGGGAGGGGGAGCTGGTGGGGCGACCAGGCTCAGAGATCTGGAAAGGCACACAGCTTCCAAACTGTAATGGAGTGAGGGGTCTGGTTGGGTCTTGTTTTGTCACGAGCTGTGTGTTTGAGGCCAGTGACTTCCAGGAGGGAAGTAATAAAGAGCTACGTGTTTGCTGAATAAACATTCCCCTGACGTGCGCCCCGTCTGAGGCTCAGTGAAGGCCAACATGAAGCTGTGGAAGGTGCCGCAGGCCCCCGCGGTGTCCCTGGTGCCAGGATGGGGGTCGTACAGGGAGGGGGAGCGTGGGGAGTCGGGGCGGCTTCGGGCCAGGGGCAGCAAGGAGGGCACCGCCTGGCTGCGGCTTCGTGGGGGAGTGGGTGTCAGAGAGGGAACGCAGGCCCGGCAAGGATGCTCTGGGAGCTGTGACTTGGGCTCCAGGGAGCCGCTGCTGGACCCTGGGAGGGCCCTGGACACACCTCGTGGAGCTGGTCGGGGGCTTGACGTTTCCAGGGCAGAGGTGCTCATGTCCTGAGCTAGGACTTACCTGGTCAAAGTACGGGTCCCTGGTCCCATCCATCCAGAGACTTTGACTCAGTGGGCCCCAGAAACGCGAGTTTTAGTTTTGTGCGTGTGTTTTCGGCAGCCCAGGAAATTCTTACGCCTCTGGTCCTTCGACAGCAGAAACACCTCTCTGGGGGGCTGGGAGCCATGGAAGCTGGAAACCCCTTAAAATCCCTAACATGGCTGCTTCTGCGGGAGCCCATCCTCTCCTGGCCCCAGGGGGACACGTGCAGGGGTGTCACACTGGGGCTCTGATTCCCCTCCTCGGTCAGGCGACAATCTGACAGCGGGTCACTCATCCCATCCCATCCCATTTCACTTCAGGTGTTTTACTGTATCCTTCCCTGTTCAAGAAAGGGTTTCGGGTGGCTTATAAGAGAATAAAAATGTATGAACATAGCATAAATGAAAAGTGGGGTAAAAAAAGGTAGAAAAACAAAGGAGGAGACAAAGTAGAGTGAAGAAGAATAACGCTCAGTGATCTTGGCTGTCACTTCACTGAAACCTATTCTCATTTCTTTCAGGGTTTATGGCTACTTTGGGGCCCGCGTGATGGATTAGGGTTTAAGCTGCCAGCGCTCCTCCCGCTGCAAAAAGCCTCGCATGTCTATAGAAGCTGGAGCCACCAAATCTGTACTTGGTTTGTTTAATGCAATGCTGTGCTTCTTAGTAGGCGTGCGATGTCGAGCGAGCATTGTCTGCTGGTGAGAAAGTCTGGCTGCCCGGCCGTAGTGCGGGGCACTTCTGCCAATGACTTTTTGTGCCCGTGAACGCGGGGTCCCGCGGCCGTGCTCTAAGCCAGCCCTGAATGCAGACAGCTGGCGCTGGGCCTCGGCCCCTGGAGGCCCCCAGGCCTCGGCTCGGCTCTGTGGCAACCACCCCAGACTCGGGGGTCTTCCTGGAGCCAAGGGGATAACAGGCCCCCATCGTTTGGGGGTGTTGGGTGGAAGAGAAGCAACGGTGATCACATTTGCGTTGTGGTCTTTCACAGAAAGAGCATCCTGTGGTGCAGAAGCCGGAAAAACACCTCCCCACTGTCCATCTGTCCCCTGCACACTGGCTGCTGTCGTGTCCCCTTCGGAATGAGTAAACTCACGAGTGGATGCACCTCCCAGCTGAGCCTCTATTTCAGGAAAGGAAAGCAAACGTAACTAGATGAGGACGACAGATCGCTCCCCTCACTTCCCCTAAAGGAGGGCAGATCCACCTGTGTGTCTGCGGGGAGTCAATCTCGGAAGCCACTCCGAGGACGTTATGTCTGAGATATGAGCTAATTTAAGCCAATTTGGGGGAATAAAAAAGCAATTCTTTTCTCCAGTGACCTTCCTTTTCTCGACAACTTGAATTTCCTCAGGAACACCGTTCAAGAGTAGCATCTGCTTTGTGTGTGTGTGTGTGTGTGTGTGTGTGTGTGTGTGTGTGTGTGTGTGTTTGGGGGGTGGGGGGCTGTGACTTTCTCTAAACAGTAACTATTGAACAAAACCAAAGGGGAGTCTGGTGCAAAGATGCCGTTTACAAACATTTGCCCCTTTCACCATCACTGATTGAGGTGGCAAAGCCTCGGGTTCTCAGCTCCTTCGCTGACTCCTTCGCGGCTGCTTTGAGGGCTGGGGCGAGTCCCCCGGGTGACGTGGCCTCGTCCGCAGGCCGCTTCTCTCCTCCTGAGCCCTCCCTGCAAACCCCGCCCCTAGCTCAACGTGTCCGGGGCTCTTCACCTTGATTCCTGTTGCAGGTTCCGGGATCCTGGCTGCTGAAGTCACCTGCTTGCTTCAGGTACGCGGCCCAGGGCTCACCATCCTGGAGGCACCTTGTCAGGGGGGCCTGTGAGGCCCCCGGGGGCCAGTGAGGAGGGCTGAGGTCGGGCTGCCAGCGCCCGCAGGAGGGGCCTGGGTTGCTGCGTGCAGCCTCAGGAAGGGTGCAGAGGCCATGGGCAGAGCTGTGCCCTCTGCCTCCTGCAGGCTCCTCTGTCCACGCCTTTGTCCTGCTCAGGACGGAGCAGGTGCAGCAGCTCAAGAGCGAGGTTGGTTGCAGGTTGCGTGGGCTTGGAGAGGTCGGGCCGGGCTGGGCTCACCTGGGCGGCGGTAGCCATGGGTCATGGGTGGGCTGGCGGCAGCATCAGGGAGAAGGTGGTGGGAGCTCACTCCTTCGTGGGGCGGGAGCTGGCCTTCCAGTGGTGGCTTCGGGTGGGAGGCCGTTGGCACGTGCAGGGGCCAGACGGAGGGAGCGGTGAGCTGGAAATTGGGCCGGGGACGGAGCTCACCCTCCCTCCCTCCTACCTTCTTTCCTTTATTCAGTCAGTATTTCTTGGGCATCTAGCACCTTCCAGGTACTAGGCCAGGCACTGGGAAATCAGAAGCAAGAAGCCATCCCGCTACAAACAGCGAGCTTAGCGCCCAGGAGGGCTTCCAGGGGTTTAGAGGTCAGCCTTGTGAGCCAGGCCCCCTCCGCTTCTCGAAGGCTTCCTTAGCAACTTAGGCTCTTAACAGGCAGCCTGCAATAGTCCTGGGGGCAACACTGCATCTTTTTACAACACATGTTTTCTTTTAAACAGAAGGGCCCTGTCCCCTTTCCCTAAAGGTGGGATGGGCGATCAGCGGCCTTACCCGGCAGCTGGTTGGAGGTGCAGACTCTCAGGCCCCACCACCCGCTCACCCGATCAGCACCTGCATCTCGACAAGATCCTGGGGGTGATTCCTGAGCATGAAAGTCTCACACTTTCTTCCGTAGTCCTCATTCCCCTCCGATACACAGAAAATTCCCTGTAAGATCCAGAAGGATCGACAGCCTAGATGACAAAGATTTTTAGCGAATGCAAGAGCTTGGAACTCATTCCTAAGCCGAGCAGGGGAGGCGCCCAGGTATCTGCTTCTCGGGCTCAGAGGGAGACAGCCTGGGCCCCTTACTTGGTGTAAATGCGGTTGGGGGGACGTGTGTCCCCGGAGGCTCCCCCAGGGGAGGTGAGCCTGTGTCTCGGCACCTCCACTGACTTCTGAAGGGATCTTGAGCAAGACGCTTCCGTTTTCCAAGGCAGTTGCTCCTCTGTGAAGTGGGGTTTTGGGAAAAGGCGTGTGGATGGTGTGTTGAGAGCCAGCCGGGGCCCCCGCCTGCACGACGGCGGCCGGTGCGTGGGGAGGGCTGGAGCTCCCGGCCCCTCGTCTCTGAGTGGAGGTAAGGCCTGCTGCAGAGGCTGTCCTGAGCATCGAGTGAGCCTATGCACGCAAAGCGCCAGAACAGCAGCTATTATTTTTATAACAATTGGCTTGTGCAACTGCCCTGAGTGCAAAGCCAATAGGCTGTGGCTTCGGGGAGGCCACTGTACCTGACTCATCCAAGGACAGGTGGGCACAGGTCGAGGAAGAGGCCACTTTGCCTGCGGCAGCGCCTACTAGATTGTTCACCCTTTGCCCCGCAGTACTCAGGCCTGGATTCCTGAGAGAATCCATAAGAATCACAGAAGTTAACCTGACATGTTGCTAAGTAGATTTCTTTTAAAACGTGTTCTCTCTCTGAGGTTATGACAGATGTGAGTGTTACTATGGTGACAGGTCATCTGTTTAGAAGCACACGGTACCACGGTTCAGACGCCTTGCCTATAACCTATGGTCATGGAAGGTTAGCAAGGCCCCTCCCAGGAAATTTTAGCTGGGGGGGGAACTTCTCCTTCTGGGTTCTGATTTCCAAAGCTGATTTTACTTTGTGCCTTGGGTGACTGGGCAAGATGGGGAAAGCATCGCATACATTCAGGACAGAGTCTATGCACAGCACATGATGAAAGGTTGAGGTCTTTTCCAGAATTGAAGGAGATTTAAAAAAAATGATTCCATGAGGAGCTTAGAGCTTTGAAGAGTTGGATGTGCTGGGATCCTCTGAGAATATTTCACCAACCTGTGGATTTGATTGTATGAAACAGTACTGCCATTTTGCTAGATTAGGAGCAGAATCTGTAGCTGGCCGTGAAGTTATGTCAATATTACAAGTCTTCATTGAGTGCCTACTGTGTACAAAGAGGGTCTTGTCCTGGAAGGAGATGGTGGTGGGACAGCGGGATTCGAAGATGAACAGGATGTAGTCTCTGCCCTTCAGAAGTCAGTTGGGGGGACCAGGTGGATCTAGGACTGAGGTAGAGGCTGTAAGTGCTGTGGAAACAGGGGGTCAAGAGTGAGTGTGTTTGTAGAGGGCCGGGTCTAATTCCAGAGGCAGGGGTCTGGTCTGAGGGGTCCGTGTGGCAGTGGAGGGGAATTCTGGCAGGATCGCCAAGGATGAGCAGGGTTCCAGTGGGAACTGATGCAGGAGAAGGGCCTCCAGGAGGTCAAGGTGCTGGCCGAGGTGGAGGACGCAGGGATGCTGGGGCAGAGCCAGTGGCCGGGGTGGCTGGAACCCCAGGGCCGTGTGGGGTGCAGTGGATGAATCTGGAAACCAGAAAACTTGGCTGAGGCATCTTCAGTGCTGGGAGGGGGAGTTTGGGCTGGGCACCACTGAAGACTTTTCACCAGGAAGGTGATACAGCTGCTTAGGCCCATTGCTGTCAGCAGGCGAGGGTGCCATGAAACGGAGAGACCGAGGCAGGGGCGGGGGAGGGCCGCTTGGCATTCGGGACAAATGGTGATGACGTCGGCCCACACCCCTGCCCGGCGAGGCCACGGGCTCCCTGGCTGGCAGCTCAGGCTCAGCTGGTTCCCAAACCCCAAGGGTTAGCTGCCTCCTCTGAGGCCTGGTCAGAGTGAAGGACTTCTGCCCCAGGCCTCAGAGGCTTTGTTCTCCGCCAACGGGGAAGGCCCTCCACGCGGCTCGCTTCTGGACCAGAGATTCCCATGGTTCGGACAGGGCACCGTTCTTCTCCCCGCGGGGTCCCGGTCAGCCCTGCCAAGGAGGAGCAAATTTCCTCGATGCTGAGCATCTAAGCCAGGCTGGTCTGACCCGGCCTGGAACCCACCCCCAGAGACTCAGAGCTGCCGGGAGCTGACCCCCCGGATGTCACAGCTCCTGGACGGGGCGGTCGGGAGAGTGCCGGAACAGGCTGGGAGGAGATCTCAGTGTCCGTGGGAGCCCAGGCCATTCATGGCGAGAAGAGTGCCCACTGGCGGCTCCGCTGTGGCCCAGAGCTCGGGCAGCAACCTCCGTCGTGACAGGAAGTAACTGGACCCACAAACACACAAAGCACAAAGACGACGACACTGGAGCTGAGAGGATCTGAAGCAACGCCTTGGTCTGGGGTCTTCAGTCCAGCTGGGGGTGGGCACAGACTTGGGGGGACCTGGGGCGCTTGGCCTTCTTAGAGTCTGTGCTCCCTTGATTTCCCCAGTGAAGAAAGAGCCCCGGAGATCCAGCCTAGGGTCCCTCTGTTCTAGGCAGGAACTGGTCAGCCTGAATCCCACTTCCCCAGCCGTGAAGTAGAGACAATAATACCTGCCCCGGCGACCTCAGCGAATCCCGGGATCGTTTAATGCCAAAGAGCTTGCAAGCTACAGACACGGTTCAATTCCGTGGGATTTGAAAAATGAAACAAAAACATTTATTTTGTTCCAGAACATAAAATTGATACATGTTCACAATTTGGAAAATACAAAATAAAAAAGAGAAAATAAAACTACCCATTATGCCACCACTCAGAGGGGCATGCCGCTCATATTTTGTAATATTAACTGCCATTCTTTTTTCTACGCCTGTATGTAAATTTCTGCCTTTTATATCCTCTGGCCGAACCTGGATCATATTCTATGTCCGTCTTTGCAAACGTTCCTTTTTCATTTGGCAACCTCTTCTAAACATATTTCCTTGTCAATAAACCTTCCCATACAACATCAGCTATATGGCCGCCTAAAATTTCATCTTGTGGGTAAGTATCACACTTTATTCAGTGGATTTCCTCTTCCATGTTCATCTAAGTTGCTTCCAAATTTTCTCTTTTATGAGCGGTGCCACACTGATTGTCTGATTGTGCTGTGTATCTCTGCCTTTTGAACTGGACAGTTTTAATAGGAGGTACATTAGTGTAGGCAGTGTTTTTCTTCTAGAGAAACGTATCCGCACCTGCTCAGGTCTGGTCCACCCATGCTTCACCTCGAGCAGATGTGAGTCCTTTTCCTGGCATTTTCTGGCTTCTGTGTCTTTGATTTTTCTGTATCTGGTGTCTTTTGACTGAGAAAAAAATGCCCCTGCTTATGAGAACGGAAAAGACTAAATAGCGGGAAGAAGTGCCAGTCCTTTCTTGGCACACTGGTGAGTGGCCATCTCATTGCTGTCCCCCGAGCTGTCATCATCATTGCCCCATGAGCTTTAGACGCCAGCTCTGGGCTCATCTCCTAGGGTCATTCTCCAGCTGTTTCTGTTCTGTTTCCCTGGCACCACCCAGCAAGGCAGTCACTCTCTCCAGAGCCCAGAGCAGGCACTGCCCTTATTCTCCCAGCATCTGGCTTCCCTGATCACAGATGCAAAGATCCACTGATGGAAGATGGAGCCAGTTTCTGAAGACAGCCGTGCCCAGTGACGGGATGGCCCAGTATTCAGGACTCCTACTGCCGTAACTACAAGAAACCCACGACGCCTGCAGGGGCTGCCTTACGTCTTCCCTGTGACGGTTTCCATCAGGGAGGGGAAAGGAAAGGAGACCACCATCCACTGGGTCCCTATCAGGATGTGGGCCCTGACCTGGGTACCCACACACCAGCGAATGATTGGCTTTGACCTCAGATCAGGGCTGCCTGTCACTGCGGCACCTGGGCTGGGGTGCCTTAAGAGCTGGGCTCAGCTGGGATTGTGATGGGAGCACCTACACTTGACCTCTGTGTGGCTTGGGCTTCCTCACAGTATGGAGGCCTCGGGGTGCTTTGACTTCCTGGTGGAAGCTCAAGGCACTGAGAGGGAGCAGAACGAGGAAGAAGCTGCATGACCTTTGAGCACCTTTCACTTAAATGGTTGGAAGTCACCTGTCCAACCAGATTCAAGGAGAGGGCACATAGACCCCACCTCTAAATGGAAGACATTTCAAAGGATCTGTGGCCATGTTTTAAAACTGCTTTACCCTCCTTTATTGTATGTTGAGTTTCCATTTCCGATGGGTCTCTTTCTGGACCCTAATATATTCCACTAGTCTATCTGTCCATCACTGCACAAATATTCCTGGTGCTTTACTTATTACAGATTATTATATGTTTTGATAGCCGGAGGGGCAAGTCCTCCCTAATAGTTTTTCTTTTTTTCCCCAAATCTTTTAGATAAAATTTGTGTAATTTTTTTCTGTAAGATGTTTAGAATCATCTTGTTAAGTTCCATGACAACTTTCTATTTTGCATTTATAGTCTATATTGGAGGAGAATTGACGTCTTTAAAAATGGAGGCTTCGCATCCAGGAGTAGGCTTTTTAATAAGAAATGTTTGCTAATTTTCTTTATATAGGTCTTACACTTCTCTGGTTAGGTTTATCCCTGTATATTATTTTTATAAGCTATAAATGGGAATGGGAGCTTAAAAGTTTTCTAATTATTATTGCTCTATAGAAAGCTATTGACTTTTTTATGTTGTTCTCCTCCTGCCATCTTACAGAACTCTTGGTTCTGATAATATTGTTAGATGACTTCTTTCCACATTGTTGGTTAGGAAGTCATATTATCTGTAAACAATGATGGCTTTTTCATGTTCATTGGGAGTTCATGGAGTTTGTAGGGTGAACACACATGGTGGTATCAGTTGCTGACGTGTCATAATTATACCTGCACTTCTCAGAAGAGAGTTTCAGAAGCCATTGAATTCATCCAGCCCACCGCTCACCACTTTACAGGGCCAAGAAATCCAGCTTTTCAGCGGTTCGGGCGTGGGCCCCCGCGTGCTGGAGACAGGTCTGGCCCCGGAGCCCAGCTCTCCTGACCCCAGCACGATGCCCTGCCCGCCGTCATATCCGACTGGACCCTTTTGTCACAGCCTTCATTTGCTGCATCTTGCTCACTCATGGAGGTCACTTATGGTTACCTGTGTGTAAAATGCTGACAACAAGCTATCGAGCAAATGCGGATGTGCTTGACAACTTTCTCCAGCATCTTCCCACTCCCAAGTCCCTCAGTCTTAGCAAAGGAAAGGAGAAGGCTCTGGAGTCTGGGGTACGCCTGGCATTTTGTGATTTGTGGCGGATCGCTTAGTTAAGGGGATGATATTTCGACCTTCACTTTCTTGTGGTTACACGAGGTGACGAGCATTGTAAACTCTCCACGGTGGGCATTCTCCCCCTCCCCCCTCCTCCTCCTGCTTCCCGCTTCTCACCACTCCACCACCTTCTCCTCATCTTTTTCCTTCTCATTTTGAGCATTTAGCCACATAACTGTGTCCTCTGAATTTATTTCTTATTCAGCTACATTCATTTCCTTTGTTCCTGACTTTGGCAAGAGTGGTGGTGATGTTGACAAAGATCTCTTATGAAAGGAATTCAGACTGGGTCCAGAGTCATTGCAAACTGAGGGTCAGGAAACTTCCCCAAGAGTGAAACTGTGGGTGGAACAGGCCCAGGAAGCTCTCACCTGACGTGCTCGTGGTTGGAGGGCCAGCGGCCGCGGCAGCCCCATGGCTGTGCCCGTCTGCTTGGATCCCCCTTCCCCCTGTCGCGTGTGTTTTCGCTCAGGGGGTTGTTACCTGTTTTGCAGGTACTTCCTGTTTGAGCCACCTGTGCCTCTCTGAGAATCTGAGGTTGAACCGTCAGCAGCCCATCCTCCGCCCTGCTGCCCCTCTCCGGTGACACCGTTTCTGGGGCTGTGCCTCGTGGGGCAGGGGTCCCCCCCCGCCGTGGTTCTGCCCCCAGGGCTGGCACGTGTGCCCATGTCTGGGTGTGGAGACCGTGTGGGCTGTGATGGGGGCTTTCACACAGCTTTCCCCAAATGCAGGTGTCTCCCCTGCTTGCGTGGCTGGACAGCACCTGTGGGTGCTACCCGGGTCACCCCTCCTGTCACCCGTGCCCACATTGGAAGGTGATGACTGTGGACCATCTGGGACAACTACAGGGGAAACACGGGGTCCTGGGTGCTCCCCAGGCCCCCCCATCTCCTCCCAGACCCATCAGATTGCCAGACCAAAGGGCTCCTGTCTGTCCATACTCATCACCCCTCACTGATAGGAGGGGGAGAGAGCCAGGAGGGGCTGCCTTCTGTTCAACTTTTCCAGATTCCTGGCCACGCCGTCAACCCAAGGTGGGGCCATGGGCTGCCTGGGCGCTGGGAGAGGCGGCCGGTCCCTGAGGCTCTCCCAAAGGGTGAGCACGTCTGCAAATGGTGAGCCCACAGCAGCAAGAACTGCGTCCAGTGGTAGCCTCAGTGTGAGCAGGCCACTTGGTTCTCACAGCAGTACTGCCAAGTAGATGCTATTATTATTATTATTATTATTATTGTTTGTACTAATGGGACTGTGCAGTTTGTAGCCTTTTTAAATTTAATTTTATTTATTTTATTTTTGGCTGCATTGGGTCTTCGTTGCTGCACGCGGGCTTTCTCTAGTTGCAGTGCGCAGGCGTCTCATTGCGCTGGCGATGCTATTATTATTGACCCATTCTACAGCTGAGGAAACTGAGGCACAGAGGAACTAATTAACTTGGGAGTAAGTAAGACAGCCAGGATTCCAGCTCTGGCAACCTGGCTCGAATGTATGGCCTTACCCACCTCTTTTTGCCACTCCTCAAACAAAGCAAAACTATTCAAAGTACGTGACAGCTAGTGGATTTTAATTAACAGTGATTAAAAAATTAATTGATATGGCTTCAGATTCCAATGGCAACTAACCTTTAAGAAGCTACTGCTTATAAAGCAGAAACTAACACACCATTGCAAAGCAATTTTATTCCAATAAAGATGTTAAAAAAAAAAAAAAAAAGAAACTACTGCTTGTTGTGTCTCGGTGTAGTATCAAAGAATATCTACCATCATCTGAAAATCCTATTACAAAGTTGTCCTCTCTTTCCAACTACTAAATTTTCTTTGCACACCTCAGCCAAAGCAGCATAATGTCCCAGATTGAGTGCAGAAGCAAGATGTGAGGATCTGGCTGTCTTCTGTGAATTCAGACGCTTAGGAGCTTGGGAAAGCGATAAACTGTTGCCATCCTTCTTACGGGTTTTGTTTGTTTGTTTGTTTGTTTTGGAAAATATAGTGATTTCTCTTAAAAATTATGCCAATATGTAATGAATTTATGATTGTTATTTTTGATACAAATTGATAAACATCCAAAAATTATTCTCAGTTTTAATTTCTAATACAGTAAATATCTTCAACTACAACCCATATGAAAAAAAGCTCTTTCATTTTTAAGGGTAAGAAGTGGTCCTCAGACCCAAAAGTCTGAGATAAGGAGCTTTTCAGAAAAGCCAGCCTTGGCTGAGAACAGTTACAGGACTTCCTTCAAGGCCCCTGGTTGGTGGCGGCAGTGCCAGGAGAAACGCAGGGCTCCTCAGGCCCTCACCTGTCAACTTCCACCAGAGCTAACTTCCTCCTTCTGTGCAAATGGCCTGCCCTCCCCGCCTTCCCGTCTCAGAGAGCACTGGGCATGTCTCCTCTCTGGCAGCTGTTTAAAAGCAGAATGTAACGTGGGCACCAGTGTTTATTTCTGAACAACGTGCGAAAAGAGAACAGCAGAATGTAAAGCTGAACAGTAAAAGTGCAGTGTGTAATGTGGGTGTCATCCCATGGGGCCCAGGGAGCGGGAGGCGTTACCAGGAAGACTCGGGGTTCACCCTTCTGTTAGGAGGTAGGGTGCGATGCTCACCCCGGATCTGCTTCACGTCAGCCTCTTCCTCATCTGCGTTGCTACCTCCCCATCTCACCTGGAGGCGCTGGAAAATGGGGCCTCAGGCACACGTGTTCCTGGGCTCTGTGGCTGCTGCTTTTGCAGCAGTCGCTGTGGCTGATTGATCTCTAGCGCTCCCCATCCTTTCTCTCCGTCAGTGTAATACTGAGTTTATATTCTTCGATTTCAAGCGGGAACATAGCTTTGTGTTTCTGAGCACCGAAGAAAGAGAATGAAGCGTCTCCGGTGTATTATGTAGAGGGGAGTCCTCTCAAGGGGCAGTTGCCACCGTCTTCCTCATTTCTGACAATATTTACCCCAGTCTCAGCTCGGTTCTGGACTCAGTGATGGAATGGACACAGCCCGGCCATGAAAGTACTCAGACTCGGTCAGGGTTAGGGTTAGATGCGCGTGGCTCGGAGAAAGCAGGTGTTCAGATGAGAGGGCATTGGGACCCGTTGCCCAGCTGAGCTGGAAGGCTGAGTCTGGGGTGACCAGAGGGTCACAGGTCATGCAGAGGAGGGCGGGACCGCGGGTTTAGGGAGGGGAGCTCAGACGGCTTTGCTAGCGTAGTTTGCTTGCTGCGGTGGGTATTTTAATGTAACTGACCCTGTTGAGCACGCCTTGCCTCCTGCCAAGTTCTTCCTTGGAGAGTCGAGTCGGAGTAGCCTTGGAGAGGTTCACTGAGAAGGTGGGGCGTGAACTTGACCTTGAAGGGACACCAGGGTTTGGGTAAGTGAAGAGGAGCAAGAAAAGTATTCGAAGGTTAGGGAACGGAGTGAGTGGAGGCCCGGAAGCTGGAAGGTTCAAGGTGTGTGGACCAGCTTAGGTGGAGCGAGGTGGGCTGTGTGGGGAGAAGGTTTGGGCTATAGGAGAGGGTGGGATAAGGCCTTGAGCGCCGGCCTCGAGTTAGGGCCTTGCCCTTTGGCCACGGGGGACCGTGGATGGTCTCTGAGAGGCGGCCTGTCCTGTGCGCACAGGGATTCTCAGGTGACATTGACGGTGACGCCTGGAGATGATTAAAGGGGGAAACTCTGACACTGGGACCATGGGGGCATTTCTTCATTGTGGGAGGCGGCGAGGAAGGGAGAAGATGAAAAACTAAGCACTTGAGAGGCATTGGGCTGGCTGAAGTCAGATGGCGAGCGAGTGGGTAGAGGGAACGGCAGCGCCAAGTTCTCAGCCTGACGCCAGCAAAGTACAAATACACTTGCGTTTCTTTACATAGCTGCGTGTGCAGATGAGCGTGAAGGAGTGTTCGTCTCACTTGGCACTTAGTTCCCGGGAAGAACGGGAGGAAGAGTTCTCTCAGGCTGGGAGTCAAGTTTAACTCACTCTGAGGCTGTTCTTATTACTTAAGGAAACACAATTAGGATTCCCGGGCTGGGGAATAAAACAAGAAGATAATGAGCTTACAGCCCATGTTGTTTGGGGGCGCCCGTCTCCTCCCCGAGCCCCAGGGGCCCCTCCCGCTTCTGGGGTCCGTGCCCTTGTGTAATACGCTTCCCTTGGGTGTGGGCTGAGCCTGGCAACTCGCTTGTCATGAATCGACGCTGGCAAAAGTGATGGGCTCTCAGTTCCATGGCGAGGCTACACAGGGACTGTGTCTCCTGCCCTCCTCTCTCTCCCTCGCGGGGAGGCTGGCTGCTGTGTCGGGACCTGCCCTGTGCAGAGGCCCACGAGGCAAGGCGTCCAGGGCTCCGGCCAACAGCCAGCCGAGACGGCAGTCCCGCGATAGCCATGTGAGCGAGCTTGCAGCCAAACCCTCCCCTTGCTGAGCCTGAGGTGACCACTGCCTGTCACCTGGATAGAGAGGCCGGGAGCCAGAGGAACAAGCTAAGCCACTCCCCGATTCCGGACGCGTCGGAACCGTGAGGCAATAAACATATGCTGCGTTAGGCTGCTAGACCTGGGGGCCTGCGTTACACAGGTACAGAGAGCAGATATCCCCAGACCCTCCTGATGGCGTCTGAGAGCGTTGCTCCCAAAGCCAGAGTGCACGGGTTCAAATCCTGGCTCTGCCGTTCGCAAGCTGTACAAACTTAAGCGAATGATTTATATCTATGTGCCTCAGTTCCTTTGTTTGTAACATGGCAGTACGATGAACACTTATGCGGTAGGGCGATTGCAAAGATTAAGGGAGATGGTAGGCCATAAAAACGGATTAGGACACTGTTAGTGCTCAGCCAACATTAGCTACGATTATTACTGTTATTAGTCTACCCTCTAAGGGCCAGCCTGACGTTAATCCCTCCTACAGTTTCTATTGTGCCGCTGCAACCCATGCTGGCCTCTCCTCTTGGAGCTTTTATGGTATCTTGACTGCACTTTAGACCCTTGTTTTCCGTCTAAAACCCTCTGGCTTGAGATGGTCTCAGATCTACAAACTCTTCCCAGCTCTGGAGGGTCCCCGGGAGGACTCCACGGAGTGTTTGACATATCATAAGGGGTGGGATTAAATAAAGTGGGCAGATGACGAGGGGAACAGGATCAGCTGTGAGCTCGTGAGGTCAGGGAAGTGCGGGATTACTGGGTGCCGAGGGCCAGGGCCTTAGCGCCGTCCCAGCGCAGAGCAGGTTTGAAACCATCTTGTTAGACCAGATGGAGCGAGTAGACACAGGACAGGAGATAGGCCACACGTACACGCACGAGGCCAAGGAAGTGGGGACACGGTGGGCCATGAGGTCCACGTTAGGTGGGCCCATGACACAAAGTGAGTGCTTGACAAATGCTTTTGGACAAATGGATTATGAGGCCCAGCGTTAATTCTGGCGGATTTGGTGAAAGTTCTGGGCATCTGAGTGAAGCGGTTGGAAATTGGATGATAGTGGAAAAAAGCTCATCACCGAGAGGAAGGGAAAAGCTCAAAGACCCTCGAAGTAGGAGTCAGAGCGCTGTGACTGTCACGTCCTGGCCTCTACTTTCCAGTTCGTTTCTTCCTGGCCGCCAGCTCTCTGGGCAGGCCTGAGTAGAAGGTTGTGGCATCTAAAAAGATGGTACAAATGAACTTATTTACAAAACAGAAATAGAGTCACAGATGTAGAAAACAAAGTTATGATTACCTGAGGGGGAAAGGGCAGGGGAGGGATAAATTGGGAGATTGGGATTGACATATACACACTACTCTATATAAAATAGATAACTAATAAGGACTGACTGTATAGCACAAGGAGCTCTACTCAGTACTCTGTAATGACCTATATGGGAAAAGAATCTAAAAAAGAGTGGATATATGTTTATGTATAACTGATTCACTTTGCTGTACAGCAGAAACTAATGCAACACTGTAAATCAACTGTACTCCAATAAAAAAAAAAAAAAGGAAATGCTTAGGATCGAGACAGAATGAACCAGTTGCATCTTTAGTTAAAAAAAAAAAAAAAAAGAAGGTTGGCAGCAGGTAGGGAGACTGTGGAAACGCCTACAGGCAGAGAAAGGACCAAGGGTCTTCCTTGGCACGTGGTCAAGGGAGGACCCTCTCCTTGCCATTGAGCGGCCACAGAAGGTGAGAGGACGCAGCGGCTGACTCAGCCCTGCCCGGCTGCGCTCTGGGCAGGTACCACGGGGTGACCATCTCCAGGGCGCTGTGGATCACTCTCTAGTCCCCCACGGGCAAGACGGCTTCCTGGACCCGAACCAGAAATTCCTTGTGAGCTCCTGCCAAGGTGATCAGAGCAGCTTGTTCAAAAACCTAAAGGCAGGACCTGCCACTCACTCGTCCAGGTGTGTTTTCTGAGCCACCGATGGGTCCTGGGCCCTCCTAGGCAGCCGGACCTGGACACACCTAGACAGGATTCCTATCCCCGCTGCTCCTGTCATCTAGGGCAGGTGGCTGGGGTCCAGCCATCCAGGGTGTGTGGAAAGGCAGAGGGCTTTTGATGCTGTCACAGTGGCTGGGAGGGCCGCAGACATTTAGTAGGTGGGGCTCGGCCCTCCTGCTGTTCACAGACAATCGCTGGGTAAAGCATTACCCCGCTCAAAATGCCACTGGTCAGCTCCTCCTTTGGGAATAATTAGCCCAGTGGGAGAGCTAGATGTTAATCAATTAACCACACAAGTAAGTGAATAATCACAAAGCATAGTAACTGCTGTGAAGACAACCGTACAGGAAGCTGGGAGGGGGAATAACACCGGTCCTCTCCTGGGTGGGGATAAGGAAGGCTTCCTGAGGAAGCAGCGATGGGGCTGAAATCCAAAGGGGTGAGTGTGGGGTGAGGAGGGGAGATAAGAGGAAGATTGAGAGAGGCAGACAGACACACACACACACGCAGACACACACACATAGGCTGAGGCTAGTCGCCCAGGTCCTGAGAAGCCAAGCTGAGATTCTGGTCTGAGTTTCCTGCATATGAGGGTGACCTGACTGCCTCTGAGATTTGGAAAGATCACCCTGGAAGGACATGGAGGACGGACGGGAGGGCAGGGCTGGAGGGGAGACCGGTTAGAAGGTGCCGCGCGGCCTGGTCCCCAGAGGTGGCGCTCGCTTGCACCGGGGGATGAGGGTGAAGACAGAAGACCAAGAGAATGAGTTTGCCGGATGCCAGGAGGGACGCAGGCCTGGGGGTAGATTAGATCTGGGGCAAGAGAGAGGATGGTGGCCAAGACGATCAGGTGGCAGTGGCCATTCGGGAAGTGACAGCCTCTGGAAGCAGAACGGGTCTGGGAGAGGGTGGTAAGCTGAGCTTTGGACAAGCTGAACTTGAGGTGCTTCTGAAACAGCCGAGGCGGTGTGTGGAATGGACTTTGGCTGTGTTGCCCGGGGGGCGGAGCAGAGTCTGGGCGGGGCACATTTGGGAGAGGTTGCTATGGGTCGAGAGGGACAGAGGCCACTGGGCCGGGCAAGCTCCCTGGACGGGGTTTAGCAGGGGAGACGCGTCCCCACCTAAGGCTCCAGGCAGCCTGACTGTCACGCCGGCGAGAGGGAGATGCCGCAGGAAAGAGACGCAGAAAGAGAAGCAGAGGGCGGGGCAGCGGGAGAGGGAGCTGCCGCGGAAGCCGAGAGCTGGGTGGTCAGCGGGGCCTCCCGGTGCTGCCGGGAAGTTGAGTGAGAGGATGACTGAGAAGTGTCTCTTGGATTTAGAAAATGAGGTCACTGGTGACGTCGGCAGGAGCCGATGAGGTGGCTGATGGGGGCCGAGGCTGCGACCACGGGTGGACCAGTGGGCGGGAGGAGAGGAAGTGACAGCTCTTGGAAGAAGTGTGCGAGGACAAGGACCACACAGCGGTAGTTGGAGGGGGTGTGGAGTTGAGGGGAGACAGCGCTCGTTGACTGCGGGGTGGGCGAGGTTCTAGCTGCTCCTTACAGACACGTGCTGGCGGGAGAGTCACATGCGCGACCTCAGTTATGCATCTAGCACACCAGCTGTGACATAGGGATTATTCCTACATAACGGTTACCCTTATAAGGAAGGTGACACTTCTGGGCCTCACTTCACACATGAGGCCCAGAGTAGGTATGTAACTTGCCCAAGGCCACACAGCTAGTAAGAAGAGTCACGACTTAACCAAGTTAAACAGGTTAACAGTTAACCACAGAGTCTAACTGAAGACGCTTATTACACAGGTCTGTTTCTCAGCGGTCATGGGCTGGGCGTTGGAGCTCGTGGCGGTGGATCCTGCGGTATCTTCCCAAGTCCACGTTCGGTGATCACACCGGCCAGGGTGGGGATATTTGCCCCATGAAAACTGGCACGAATCAGAGCTATTTTTGAATCTCCTGCAGAGCCGATTGTTAAATATTTACTAGCATAGCTCACTGCTTATCCCAAAGGACCCAGAGGTGAACTGGGTAGAAGCCGTCCATCCCAGACAAAGCTTCTGTCTTGGACAAGTGACCCGAGGGCCTCCTGGCTCCCTTGGAGGGTCCCCTCCTGCCCTGAGCTGGGAGGTCTCCTACCTCTCAGAGACCACGAGACTGGGGCTCTGTTTGCTGAGCTCTGAGGAGTTAGGAGGGAGGCGCGGTCGCCTGCCCGGGGAGCCCTCGCGGCCCAGAGCTGCTGGCTTGAGCCGGCTGCCCTCCTGCTGCCCGTTCTGGGGCAGCTGGCTTCCTCCGCCCATCACAGCCTGTGGTGTCTTTCCTGTCATCACTTTGCCCTCCCAGTGCACATGGCATCGGCCCCGAGGGTGTAACATGAGACCCAGACTTTCAGAGCTGTCACTTGCAGTTGCCAAATCATAGCCTGGTTTAAATAAGGATGCGAAAGGAGATTTCAGAAAAGGGGAGCAAAGGCCCAGGGCTGCCTCCTGCCTCAGGGAAAGACCCCCGAGCCGTGAGCCCGCTTTCAGGCCACCTCCCCAGGCAGGGCTGCCGCAGACCCTCCACCCTCCCTAGAGAACGTTGCTGAGTTCGCTCCATTTTAGAGATAAGGGAACTGAGGCGCAGAAAGGGGAAGCGACCTGCCCCAGGGCGTGCAAACAGCGAGTGGCAGATCTGAGATTTCTTCCAGGGTGCCTCGGAGGTCCATGGCCTTGCTCCTGCGTCCCCGCTGCGTGTCTCTCAGGCCCAGGTCCTCTCTGTGGCCGTGGGTCACCGGGGCTCAGGACTGTCATGGGGCCGCAGACTCTACTGCCACCACCTCCTACAGGCTGGGCGGACAAGGCCTCCCTTTCCTGCCTTCCAAGCCCCGGCCACTGTGGCTGGTGCCCGGCCCCTGTGTCCCAAACTGCAGCCTGCAGCGCCCACCCCCAACGGGACCGGCGGGCTCGTACATTTCCCCATTCAGCTGATGGTGAGTGCTGTGCTATTTTAAGCCCACATGGAAGTATTTTTTTTTCTAAGGACCATCTGCTACGGGCCCCAGCCCAGATGATACAGTTAGAACCTACCCACAGCATCCTCTCCCGCCTTCAGACAGTTCCAGGAACAAGGGTGAGTCAGTCGCCCAGCTGAACACCCGTCTTGCTACCCCAAGAGATGACCCCGGTTCCGTGCCAGCCGAGGGGGCTGCTCCTACTCCAGGGGCAGAGGCACTAAGCTAGCTGCTTCTCAGAGACAGGAAAGGGACCCCCGCCCCTCGCAGCGTGCTCCCTGCAGAGAGGGCCAGAGGAAGGCCTGGCAATGCCCAAGTTAGCCTTTCTCAGCTGAGTCTCTTTGCCCTCGGAGGCTGAGACCTGGTTCAGGAGTTCAAGTGCAGGCGCTGGAGCTTGTTACAAAGGGGTCACCGAGAAGTGGGCGGCCAGCAGGGCACCCAGCTCTGGCTGCCCCTGGAAGAACCCCTGGGTCAGCTTTGGGGTGCAAAGAGGTTGGGTCCCCTCCCACTGGGCTGCGTGGGCCGGTGTCCACCCCGGGCCATGGGAGGATGTTACTAAACGCTGACCACAGGCCCTTACTCTCGGCTCCGCTCACCTCTCCCCGTCTTTCCCTCCCTTCCCGCACCGAAGGGCTCCCTGTGAATAGAGCATCATGGACTCAGTGTACAGCACAGAGACTGCAGTCAGACCTCGCATCTGGGCTCTGTCCCTCATAAGCTCATGACCCAGGGCGAGGTGGACTAATCCCCTGAGCCTCAGTTTGCTCATCTGTAAAATGGGGACGATCCTCCTAGGAGGTCTGTAAGCGTTAAATGTGTGCGAAGGGTCTGGGATGCTGCCCGGCTATGGTTTTCTGTATCACTAGGAACTTCAGCGGGTCCCAAGAACTGGCTGAGAAGCTGCAAGAGTATTTGAAAGCGTTGGGCCTGTGCTCTGTAAAGAAGTGCTTCCTCACTTTACGTGCTCAGTGGGGCTGGGCCCCTCTGCCCTTGGGAGCTGGTCATTTTGCTGCAGGGAACCCGGTTAAGAAACGCACGGGCAGCAACTGACTTGACCCTGACAGGGTAGCCCCGGGCCAGCTGTTATTTCATCACAGCACGGATGGCTGGAACCGTTGCCTCTGCCGCTGCTCATGGCAGAACCTGGAGCTCCCACCAGGGGTTTTCTCGGTGCTCCCTCCTCCCGCCTGGCCCCTTCTCTCCCTCGGGGCTGAGGGCTGTGCCAGTCTGGCCGCGCCTCCCTCGGCTGTGACCGCGCAGCTGTGTCCCCGAGCATTATCGGGTGCGTGCAGCCCGCGGTGGCCCCGGGAGTGCCCTGTGAGCGGGCGTGGGGCTGAGGCCTGACGGCGCGACTTCCTGTCCCAGGGTCTATCTGCCGCTGCTCTGCGGAGGCCTACGGTTTATCTGGGGTCAGTGCTCTCACCCATTTCCTGCCAGCTGCTACTGGTTTTTAGTCAGCTCCGATAGCTCCGGTAGCTGGGGAAGGACCGGGCTGCGTGATTCACCGGCTCTGGCCAGCAGGGACGCTGCGCCGGTGCAAAGGGGCATCTCCCCCCGCGTGGGGCGGGACGGCACCTCCCCGGTCCCCTGGGCCTTCCCCGCGGGCCGCAGCGAGTGAGACACAGAAAGCACCCGCACGTTTGTGGCCAACCAGAAGTTGATGGTGTGGGCGCGTGTGTACGTGTGTGTGGCCTGTGCGTGTGTATGCGTGCGTGTGGTGTAAGGGAGTTTTTCCTGAATGCGCCCCTGCTGAAGTAAAGGCGGTCATGTTTTGAGGAGTCAGAATGTAACTCCCTAGGCTGAGCGCTGCCCCGTTTCGCGGGGAGCCCCGGTTCTCTCTGAGGAGGTCCAGGTGAGCTTGCGGTGGCCCAGATGAGGAGAGGGGAGTCTCGTCTAAAATTTTATTTCCTGGCATTTCAGAAAGCGCAGAGGAAAATTCCCCACTATAACAAATGACTGCTTCACATAGAAAACTGAGAATATGTTCATTAGTTTTGTAATGCCATGGACCAGAGGGTTTTTTTTTAAAAAATTTTTATTGGCATATAGTTGCTTTACAATGTTGTGTTAGTTTCAGGTGTACAGCAAAGTGATTCAGTTATACATATATCCATTCTTTTTTAGCTTCTTTTCCCATATAGGTCATTACAGAGCATTGAGTAGAGTTCCCTGTGCTATACAGTAGGTCCTTATCAGTTATCTATTTTATACAGAGTAGTGTGTATATGCCAACCCCTATCTCCCAATTCATCCTGCCTTTCCCCCCTTGGTAACTGTAAGTTTGAACCAGAGTTCTGAAGTTGTCCAAAATGTTGGTAAGCCCCGTGTTAAGTGTCTTTAGTTGGCTAGATGGTCACTTCTCAAGCCTGGGCTCAAGTTGAGAGAGCTTGTGTCTCCGTAGGCCGAGGCCAGGACCGGCAGCACCTGGGAGCCTGTGTGAGATGCAAAACCTCCAGCCCAGCCCAGCCCACTGAGCCCACACTGGCCCGCTGAGCCCACCCTCTGAGTGGCGGCCCACAGGCAGGCAGTCTGCGCTTTACCTGGCTCTCCAGGTGGTCCTGTCTCGTCATCGAGCATGGGAAGACGCAGACTGCATTGGTAGGTTTTATTAGTTTTCTTGATAGACGTGGGTTGTGAAGAACGAAAATGGTGCTCCGGGGCAGAATTAAATGTTTCACTCCACACATAGTTACTGACCCCGTCGTGGGTACCAGGCTCTGTGACGGACATGGCAAGGGACCACCTGGCACCCAGAGCCCAAATCCCTGTCCCCAGGGGTCCCAGCCTGGAGGAGGCGGATAAAGCCAACGACAGGGTTACTGCCTCGTCTGGAGAAGCTCTCTGGTCAGACATGGGCAGGGTGCCTGGCGAGGGGTCCTCGGGAGCAGTGGGTGAGACCTAAACCCTTCCACAGGGATAGGAATTAGATGAAGGGGAGGGAGAAAGTTGGATGGCCTTGCTAAGTTTGGGCTTCATCCCGGCTCTGACACTGTATAGTGTAGTGGGCTCAGACAAGTCCCTGAATTTCTCTAAGCCTCAGCTTTCTCTTTTGTATAATGGGCTGCATGATATTTCCTTTTACGCTTGTTTTGAGACTTAAATGAGGTAATACATGCCAAGTGCTTAGCACAGCTTTCACTAATCCCTATAAAGATAACAGTGATTGCATCCGAGGGCAGTGGGGAACCACTGAGGGTTTTTAGCTGGTAAGAGACATGAGCAGAATACTGTAATCACTCCTAGAAATGCCTTGTACATTTAGTTAGGCAGATTGTTGCTCATTGTTGAGCTTAAGACACACGCACCTTTAGTATTTCAAGCTACAGTCAGGTTTAAAATGTGTCTGAGAAAATATGTTAAATCCTAAAAAGCACCGCCCTTCCTCCCTTGTCATATTTTTGGATCCTAAAATCAGCCAAATGCAGAATCTGACCATTATCCAAAGTAATGTGCCTTTGGATTGAGAACAGACTTGCAGGACAACACTTTACTTTTTCCCCTCTCAAAAAGTCCCAAGGCCCAGAATACAAGAAAATTTTGGCTTTTGAAGCCTGTGTTTCTCAGGGCAGCTGACAAACTCCACTGCCTTTGGGTGGGACCAGCTCTGGAAGTGCCCACGCCAGTGGCCTGCTTTCTACACACGCTGCCCGGAGTGGCTCTGGGCAATGCTGAGTGGACAGCTGACCAGGATTGGTTCTTTTCAAAGACAGAAAACCCGTGGAGAGAGGAGAGTAGTGGGTCACAGGGAGGTGAGCCCCGGGTAACAACCAGTACCACCCCCAGGACGTTCTGGGGAAGCTCCATCTTAATCCCCTCCCGTTTCGAGGCAGCCTCTGCACAGATGTGCTTCGTCCATCCTACACGTGAGCGCTGGGCACTTTTCACACATCTGTGCTCAGAGCGCTTCTCTTGTGGGAGAGACGGGATTTGACAAATCATCGCACGAAGGTGAGGATGAGCATTGGCTGGGGAAAAGCAAGGTCCTCACCTGGGCTCTGCAGAGCCAGACAGAACCAGCCTTAGCTCCCTGAGAGGTTTCCTTTCTGGTCTTAGGTTTTTCTTCCCAGACAACTCTCCATCTGCGGCGTCGGAAGGAGGGGGACGGCGTTTCAGGTGGGGCGCCTCCAATCGCCCCGATGCCCACATTTGGAGGCAACGCAGACAGCCAGGTGCATTTGCAGGAAAGCGCGTGCAGCTGCCGTGCCCACATCAAAGGCGAGTGGCCCAGTGTGGGAGTCCAGGGGGAGCGGGTGCTATTCCTGGCACAGGTACTGACTTACCGTGATACGAAGCCTCCCACTATCTCGGTTGCCCCATCTCTAAAATGGGGCAAGATCTAACTTCTCTGGTTCCACAGAACTCACGGGCAAACCACATCACTGGTCAGGAACCTGCTGTCTGCTGGGCCCCGGGACCAGACCTTTCTGTGCCCTCCCCGAGGTTTTCTGAGCATCCACCTGGCACTGTCTTCACTCAGTTTCTTGGAGGAGGCGATCCCATCAGAAGACGTGCTCCTGGTGTCAAGGGGAAGCATCCCCGCGGCTCTCACAGCCCCAGTCTGGCCTCTGCACTGCCTCCCAAGTGCCCTTCCCAACCCATAGTCTGATTGTGCCACTGTCCTGCTCAACTCCCATTAGGAACCACTGGGCAGAAACACCCAGGGCCCCTTCCGTCCCCTGCCCACCCTTCTCTGACCTTCGGAAGGATACCTGCAGGTCCTCTTCAAGTCCCAGGGCCTCTGCAAGTGCTGTTGCCTCTCTACCTGCCCCTCCCCTCTGATCAGCTCAGCGAACTCCTCTTCATGCTTCAGAATTCAGCTCCGTGATCACCCCACTGGGAAGCCTTCCCTGACCCTTGGATTCCCCCATCCCCATGCTCAGCATCAGGGGGCATGGGGTGCCCCAAGACTTGCTTCTCCTCACCTCCCAGGACAGGCTGGCTGGAGTGATTCTCGATCTGGGGGAGCAGAAGTGAGTCTGCCTCGTCTCAGACTCCTACCCTTCACAGGGAAGTCTGGAATTCCTGTTGCAGGAAACCCTGGGTCAGGAAGGCTGGGAGCAGGGAAGGACAGCTGTCGGGAGACAGGTGGAGATGCCTTTTCGGGTTTACATCAGATTGGAGCTGATGAGAGGATCACGGGGAGTGGTTCAGCACAGACCCATCTGATGGATTAAGGGGCTCCTGGCTCTGTGGGTGTGACCACCTCCTGCTGGTGCATTCAGTAGCCCAGGGATTGTTCTTCCGAAGGTAGGAGAAGGTGCTGGGAGGGGCTGGTGCTCCAGCAGGGCCCTCACTAACCTTTAAGCACAAGTGCGCCCAGCGGGTTGTTGGTTGCCAGAGCAGCGAGCTTAGGGAAGGGACTGAAGGTGACCTGACTCCAAGAATCCTCCTGCCCGGGCTGAGCTGCCGCCTTCAGGAAGGCGAGGAGGCCGTGAGAAAGGAGAGGCCCAGTTGAACAGGAGATAAAGACGGGGTGGGGGGAGGCGCTGGCAGCCCATCCTATTCCTGCCCGGGGCTGACGGCTTGTGACCTTCAGATAGCTCCCTGGGTCTGGTTTTTCCTGTTCCTGAAGTTTCTGCAGTACGCACATTTGCTGGGCTAGGTCAGAAGCAGCTTCTGGGGTGTTGCTTGTGAGTGTGTGTGTCTGTGTGTGTGAGTGTGTGTGAGCGCGTGTGTGTGCGAGTGTGCGTGTGTGTCTGTGTGTGCGTGTGTGTCTCTGTGTGTGAGTGTGTGCGCGCACGTGTGTGCGAGTGTGCGTGTGTGTCTGTGTGTGCGTGTGTGTCTCTGTGTGTGAGTGTGTGTCTGTGTGTGTGAGTGTGTGTGTGTGAGTGATGTGTGTGTGTGTGTGTGTGTGTGTGTGTGGAGTGATATCTCAGTTTAAAGAAACAGGGAATTCAGGATTTGTATCAGCACCACACACATCCCAGGCTGCCTTGTTTCCTAGAAAGGAAGGGCAGATAGCGTGGAGTCCGGGCCCCCAGTGAGGCTGGGGCCTGGCCAGGAGGAAGGGCTTCCGGCTCTGTCCTGGCTTTGGCCCAGGGCAGCGTCTAGCCCCGGGGTGTCTGCGTTCTCTTCTGCTAGAAGAGGCCCGAAGCGCTTGCTGCCAGCCTGGAAGAAGCCAGGTCGGGGAGCAGGCATGGCTCAGGAAAGTTCTGGACTCTGGGTCTTGCTGGGTCTGCACGTTCTGGTGGCCTCTGTCCCGGGCAATCAGTGAGAGTGACAGGAAGGGGGACTCTGGGGGTGGTGCTTACGGAGGCTGGGACAGCCTGGAGGGTCCTGGGCCTCTGAGCTGGAGTCTCAGGTCCCAGAGTTTAGGGCGGTGGGAGCTGGAGGCGGGGCGGGTGGGAGAGCTCCTTCCTTCACAGCCTAGGAAGCGGGCCCCGGGCATCGGGCGGCTGGTCCAGTGTCCCTGGCGCTCACCTGCCAGCCGGCGACCCGCCATTCGGTGGTCCCAGACGTCCCTGCTCCGAGCGCCGGCCGGACACCCGAGGGGCTTGCACCCTGCCGGCTCGCCCGGGCCGCCCCTCAGCGCAGGGCCCCGACGTAAGCACACGCGGCTTGGCGGCTCGGGCTCCGATGAGGGGTGCAGAGCCCGCGGCCCCTCAGCGTGACGTGGTCTGGCGCCGGGTCTCCGACCTGGGGCTCTTTTGATATCTCTCTGTCTCTCTCTGCTACTCTTATTCTGCTCGAAAGACCACGATCTGGGTGTCCAGCTAGGAAGCTCCGTGCCAGGGGGAAGAGGAGGGCCTTGGAGCAGCCGCCTGGGAGCTGAGTCCTGGCCGCTGAGCCCAGGCTATCCCTGGTGTGGGCTCCCTAAAGCTTGGCCCCGGAGCGCAGCCCTCAGGTCTCCCCGCAGGCCCTGCCTCCCTCCAGGGTCCCTCCGATCTCCGACCCTTGACCTCGGTGCCCCTCGGTGCCCGGGCAGAGCCTGGAGGCGAGAACAGCTCACGCTGCAAAGTCTCTGCGCACTGATTTCCCCCCAGCTTGTTCCACTTTTAAAAATAACTAATGAGGAAATTAATTTTGTCACCCAGATGTATTCAGTAAAAACATGTCAGGGAAAGACAATTAACCTCTGCACCAATAAATCCTTCCCAAATTAATGAAGTTAATATCTGTAGATGTTGAGACGTTCAGCTGGGGAGAGGGGCCACAAAAGCAGAGCTCCTTCCAGGCAGAGAAGGAGAGACACCAAAAAGAGAAGGGGGGAGAGAGAGAGACAGAGAGACTGACACAGAGAGACATGTACACACACAGAGACAGAGATGGAGAGACAGACACAGAGAGAGAGAGACAGAGAGAGACAGTGAGACAGACACAGAGAAAGGTATATATTAAGAGAAAGAATGGGGGTGGGGATAAGCAGACAGGAAGGAATGGCAGAGCAAGACAGACAGACAGATTGAAGGAGAGAAGCGAGCGCATGTGTTTAGGGGGAACAGGGCTGTAAGATTTTCCGAGAATTTCCAATTATTCCAGGTATTCAGTGGCAGTAGGTTTTGGGGCAGGAGAAGACTTGACAAACGAAAGCACAGAATGAAAAGAGTTGGGTATTTTTCACACGTGGACTTCTCCAGCCCACTTGGATGCAGTCTTCTCTCCGCCTGAAGATTCTGGATTCTTTTTCTCATCAGACGCAGCCAGGGAGCCCCGGGCCGTGGGAAGTGGCCGGCCAGCTGGAGGGGGGCTAGGCGGTTGCTGCACGCCTTCCTCCTGTGTTTCCCTGGGGGGTCACCTGGCTGGAGACACGGTCAGGTTTAACCTCCCCGCCAGCGCGAGCCCTCCTTTATCTCCTCCCCTTTCACCTGGAGGCGCCAGGCCAAAGAGGACAGCCCCTTGGAAGAGGTCAGCCTCTGCCCTAGTTAGACCTTTCCATCCCAGGCTGGGACTGGAGAGCAAGGACAGGAGACGTTATGCCAGGTAGAGGGACAGGTCTGGGGGGCAGGCAGGCTGGCACCCAGGTGGGCAGGGGTCAGCACAGCCGAACCCCTGAGCTCTTACGCTCTGCGGTCTCGGCCCCCATTCGCGGAGCACCAGCCCAGGAGGCAAATCCCGACTTGGCACTCCTGGAACTCGGATTGAGATGGAATCTTCTTTGGGGACTTTGGGCCTTGGGGCTGTCGGGGAGAACGGGGAGAACGGCTGAGGGGCCGTGTGGGCTCTCGGGGTTCCGCCGTCTCTAAGGCTTAAGTCCGGGCCCTGCTCCCGAGGTGCTGACAGCCAGCAGACACCGCGCAGCCCAGAAGGCACAGTTTTTCCGGAGGGCGAGACTGGACCATCAGACGCCAGCCAAAGACGCTGCTTTGCCCTCGTCTGTTAAAAGACCCTTTCTTTATTAATTTCTTCCACCTGTGTGAAATGCAAACAGGACATGAAGCATTCATCATTCAAATCCTGTCAAATCACCGGTTCTGGGGAGCAAAAGTCCGGACCGGGGTGGGGAGGCTTGTATTGTGGGTGGAGCCTTTCCAACAGGAGGCAAAGGGAAAGGGGAGAGGTGCATGGGACTGCGCTCCTTTCCAGAAAACCCAGGGGCGGTGACAGTGACCAGCCAACGGCAGGGCCCCAAAGGCCCAGCTGGGCCGCCATTTCGGAAAGCTGAGGGGGCTGGAGGGACCCTTCAGGGTGTGGAGACTGCCGACCGGGAGGAGAGCCGGGAACAGGGAGGCCCGCCTGCTCCTTTCTACACTTGAAAAAGAGCCGGCCAAGTTGTTCTCACTGCGGGCACAGACAGAAGAGAACTAGACATTAGGTATCTGGAGTTGGACTTCTCACTAATCTTCCCAGGCCACTGTGACAAGCTTGCAGATTGCAGGGAAGTGATAGATGTCACCTATCTTGAGCTTCCGCTAGGCCGTTGCTCTCCTCTCCGTGACATTCCTTCCCCCGCCCCAGAAAATGGGGGTTATTTGTCCAGATCTCTGAGTCCTAAGCTGCGTGGACCAGGGCCTCCGAGGGCCAGCCGGGCTCAGAGGGACCTCTCAGGGCTCTGGCCCCCCCGATGGTGTCACCCAGGACAGGAACCTCGTCGGGTTTGGCTGAGGACCCCAGTGTGGGCGAGCTGGGCTTGGGGCCAAAGGCTCTGTCTGAGTCCGCGTCGGCCGCGGGAAATAGCAGGAGCGGTGAGAGACAGAGGTGAGCAGGCCGAGGGGCCCGCCCACCTTCCCGCGCCTGGTGCTGAGCTGGGCTGCAGGTCATCTTATTCTGTCACCCAAAGATGGGGGTCTGGTACCATGGGGAGAAAGGAACCCAAGGATGCCCCTGACTTTTACACCGGGCTCCGTGCTGACCCCATGCCTCCCACCCGCAAATCTCTGTCCCCAGAGAGCAGTAAAGACAGAATTAGGGCAGGAGGGGAGTTTGGCGGGTGATGAGACTTTGGGTAGGTGTTACATCTGCAGGCACACGAGGGCTTTTACAGTGTGAGGGCTTCTCTCTCCTCTGCTCTGGACAGAACACAGGGGACGGGCTCGGACTGCAGCTTGCAGGGCTGGGTTAGAGGTAAGGAAAAGGACTTTGCCGGCAGGGGTTGGCTCTGCAGAGGCTCTGAGAGTCGGGCAGGTACTCCTTTGTAGCCGTGACCCATCCTGAAGGGAGGGGTCCGTGACGCTGAGGGCACCACCCGGGACTCCCACAGCTTTGAATTCCAGCCCCGTCACTGGGCCAGCCTAAATCCCAGTTTCCCCATCTGTGCATTCACACAGCCGTGTCAGCCTCATGGAATCAGAGGGAATAACTCACGTAAGACATGTTTTTAGTGCAGAGACGCCACGTGAAAGCTCCTGATCAGCGCACGTGCGTTTACCTGAGTAAAGGCTCTGGCCCGGGTGAATTGTCGCGTGTTTTGGGTGCTCACCCACTGCCCCCTGCGCCTTCCTGACGATGAGCAAGCCCACCTGGCTTGGGCTGAATTGCTGGAGCCCCGGGCACAGAGGACAGCCTGCGGAGATCCCTCCCGGTCACCTTCCCCTGTCTCCCGATCTGTCTCACCCTTGTGAATAGGATGAGAGGATTCCTCGTAGAGTAGGGGAGAGAGGGAATCAGCTGCATGTACGGTAACCAGCAAAGCGGCATCCACGGCCTGAGATCCCTCCTCCGAGGGTAGCATCCCCAGGTCCCCCAGGGAGAGGGGTTTCCGTGACCCCTCAGTTCATCAGACCCCTGCTCAGAGGGTGCTGGGGGCTCAGGGAATTTCCGGCGCAGCGGCTGCAGGCCTGGGCTCCCCCTCGCCCCCAAACCCCTCAGCAGGAGCCGCCTTGCTTCTCCCTTCCCCTCCTCCGGGCTGGCCTGGCTCTGTAGGGGACGGAATACTCCTCCAGCTCCTGCCTCTGCGGATCCCCAAGGCCAGCCTTTGCCACTGTGAGGGGTTAACTCACAGCCACGCAGGGCAGAGGGTAGTTACAAAAGGGAAAGCAGTGGGGAAGTGGCAGAAGGTGAAGAAATCTCACGGGGCTCTGGCAGCTGGGGCTCTAGTTCCTGATTCTTCTGCTGAGATAGTGCCAAGGGCCCTTGGCCTCTGGCTCCCCTTCCACCCGGTGGAGCCCCTGATACCCCTGACTCAGCTCCTGCCACGGGGGTGACCACGGTCAGGGGTCAATTGCATTGCCAGGCCGGTCTGGACTGGATGTCTCCTACTCCGGGAGGTCAAGAGACAAGTGACAGGCCAAAGTTCACAGGGTCAGCGGTGCCACCAACATCCAGCCCAGATGCAGCCTGGTGCCCAGCTCTGCTCTCCACGGGGGCCCAGAGCTAGGCCTCTCTGTGGCCACGTGACCTTGGCAAAGTCCTTCATCTCCAGACCGCCAGTTTCCTCAGCTGTAAACCAGGGGTCATCATAGCTCTCAGGTGGCCATAACAGAACATCCCAGACCGGGGGGCTTGAACAACACAGATGTACCCTCTCACAGCCCTGGAGGCAGGATCTGAGATCGAGGTGTCGGCAGGGCCGGTTCCTGCCGAGGCTGGTGAGGGAGAATCTGTTGCCGGTCTCTCCCCCCAGCTGCTGGTGGTTCGCTGAGCACTTGTGCCAGGCTGTGCTCCCCAGCCTTTACACGTAGCCCCAGCCGCCCCTCACAACCTGGCACGCTGGACCTGCCTCCGTGTGCTGGCTATTGGTCCTTCCTTGATGCCTTCCTTGATGCCTGCACCAAAGCCAGATGCTCGCTCTCAGCCTCCAGCCCAGGGCCCTGGTGCCCCTGCCTAGCTCCTGTCCCCTCCCCGTGCCAGCCCCGGCGGGACCCTGCCTGCCCACCCCCAGACTATCGATTGCGTGAGCCTCTGCCCCCCCCTGAGTGGAGGTGTGCTTTGGGCAGGGCTGGGGGTCCGAGGTAGCTGGGGCTAGCTGTGGGGTGGGCTGATGCAGCTCTGGGGTGCCCCATTCAGGGATCCCAGGGGCGGCCAGAGTGCCCTTGGCCAGGGGGGGCCCAGCAAGGTACGGCTGGTGTACGGGTGGCCCGGCGTGGGGACGGGAGGCAAGTCCACCACCGAGGACCACCTCACGGGGGCCTCACTGCACGGACCGTTCTCACCACCAGGCGTTTACGGAATCAGGACTGAGGCAGACACCATGGCTGAAGGCCCTATGTCCCCCCCAGAGCCTCCGTGGGAGGGCCGCATTACATATTACCATTACATATTACCTTAAATAACGATTTTATAAAATAAACTATATATTCTTTTTCCAAAACAAAAAATAGTAGAAAGAATGGCAATAATTTATGTTTTTGCTCTTTAATGTCTGATGTAACAGAAGATGCTGGATTCTCTGTCTCTGCGTTTAATCTGCCGCAACATATTTTGTTGGTTGAAAAAACTCCAGTCTCAGACAATATGTAGTTAGTATTTTAATGTCTTTTTCAGATAATTTTGGGTATTTTTTGTTTTTTGATACTTCACTAAAGCTCTGCAAGTGATAGTTTCTTAAAAAGTTAATTGCGATGCGTGTTCACTGTTACTTTAAAGTCTGTTAGTCTACCTGTTTCTTTGCTTGGATCTTTTGCTCATGCGTGATTTTGCATTGTCATTTGGAGAAATACTGGCTTACTGAATTATGCAGACCTTGCAGATGTTGGCACATTTTATTAGGCAACATCCAGAAACCACATTCACTAATTTACCATCAACCTCAACAGAAAAGTCTTGGAAATCTCTCCCTTGACTCTTCTTACGTCAGGTATGGGACCAAGTGTGAAGCAGCGGGGACACAGAGCTAAGGGGTCTGGCCGTTGTCCTGCAGGACACTGGGAGACATGGCGGCACTTCTAAGTGGGAAAGTGTGCGGTCAGTAGTGTGTTTTGGGACGCTCACTCTGAGAGCAGTTTGGAGGATGAATCTGGGAGTAGCAGTGAGACGGGAGGACAGAGATCCAGTTGAGAGGCTATAGCCTAAAGCCAGGAGAGAGTGGATGATGGCTGGAGGTGGCAGTGGCCACAGGGGAGGGGAAGGCCTGCGTACCAAGATGAAGGAGGCAGACTCTCCAGGACCAGGCAACAGACTGGACAGGGGGTTGAGAGCAGAGTGGAGGGGAGAGTCCAGCATGGTGCTCTGGTCTCTGGCTGGGATGCTTGTGTGTGTGCAGAGACCCTTCCCCAGGATGGAAGGCACAGGATTGGGGGGAGGAGAGGTGACCTTGGGGGCAAAGGGCTTTGAACCCAGGTCTTTGAAGATCAAAGTTCTTAATTATCTCCATTCTAATATCCTGAAGCTAATGGTATGAGAGTGAGCACCCTGTCTCTGGAGGTAATCAAGCCTAGTCTGGTGGCCTCTCACAGGGGCATGTTTAGAGGGCTTCCTGTCCTGAGAGGGAAGGTCGAGGGTGTTTTAGTTAGCTCAGGCTGCCATAACAAATTATTAAAGGTGGGGTGGCTTAAACAACAGAAATTCTCACAGCTCTAGAGGCTGGAAGTCCCAGATCTGGGACAGGTCGGGCACAGGCAGGTTCTGGTGAGAACACAGAGAGAGACCTCTGGTCTCTCCTCTTCTGATAAGACCACCGATCCTATTGGATAAGGACCGCACCCTTATGATCTCAATGATCCTTCTTCTCAACTTTTTAAAGAAATTGAGGTGTAGTTGATTTCCAATATCATATTTAAGTTTCAGGCGTACAACATAGTGATTCACGATTTTTAAAGATTATACTCCATTGATAGTTATTAAAAAATATTGGCTATATCCCCTTTGCTGTACAATCGATCCTTGTGGCTTATTAGCGCTAACTTCAGTTACGGTCACACTGGGGGTTAGGGCTTCAACATCGCACAGGACAAGCCTACATGGTTCCCACTGCCCTGTGGCTGTGCTCAGGCTGACCTCCTGGCTGACTCTGAGGAAGGGGAAAGAACTAGCAGCACGCCCTGGGCTATACCTGGCCCTGAACTTGATCACAGCCCTGCAGGGCCCAGGACTTGCGTGCAGAATGGAAGGCCCACCTGTGTGCCGGCGGCCTCTGCCTGGGCCACGTGGCATTTGGTCGTCCCGTGGAAGTCACTTTGGAGCCAAGCAGCTGATGCATCTAATTAGTCCTCCTCTCCAGCTGACAAGTGTCAGCTCCTCTGATGAAAGGACAGGTTCCTCCCAAGTGCTTCCTTCTGGCAAGGCTAAATATTAATTATCTCCCGTTATTTCATGATTATTCACAGGCACTGATGTCACCACATCACAGAGTGAGAAGTCAGTGCCAGGAGAGATGAAAAAGTGGGTAAATCGTAGTGAGCTGCCCAACGACCCTGAAACATGGGAGAGATTGTCGTTGCCCGGGGAGCGGGGGCCCCTTTGTTCCCGGGTGCGCCTCTGAGCCATGCCCGGTGCACGAGCTGCCATCCCAGGCGGAGTTTCAGGCTGGAAGGGAAGGGAAGCTCTGCCCAGCCAGGCAGCTCAGGAGAGAGATGCTCCCTTAGAACCAGAGTCAGAGATGCTTCATACATGACATACCCAAGAAGGTGCTGGTGCACTCCAGGCGGTCACGGTTGAGCAGACATCCACAGGGAACCCAGGGTGCACCAGGCAACAGGTCAGCCCTGGAGGTGGAGGAAAGGGTCAGAAGATGTGGCCTGATGTGTGTGCGGGTCTAGTTTTAAAACTGGACACTGGGATTTCATGTCAGCAAACTACCTCTATGGGTGTGCGTGTGTGTGTGTGTGTGTGCATTTTGCACATTGGTGGCAGCCCCAAAACTGACAGAGAGTAAGAAGAATAGTGCACGGTGATGATGAAAATGCATTTGTTAAATGACCCCCCTTCTTGGCACATGGGGTTCACTGAACATCAGCTCATTGATGGAGATGCCTGCTGGACGCCCTTGACTCTGGTTTCCTTCAGAGGCCGCTGAAGGGGAGGAGTCAATGTGAAGCCTGGATCTTCCAACGTGGCAGGCGGAGAGTGAGTTCCAGCATCCTAAGTGTTTCTAAGTAATGGAAGAGCAGGTCTGTAATTATCATATGGGGTCATCTTAATTAGGACGACATAAAATAATGTCTAGCTAGGCATCATCCTATCTTTTAGAGACTTGTCACAGATTCAAATGGGAAACCTTTCAGCTTGTCAGTGGTGAACGTTGAAATTCTCAGTTGGTGTCCTTTCTCTCTCTGTCCCCTTGGCAAGTGGCAGGGCAGAGCAGCTGCTGGCCGGCAGTGGGTGCTCAGGCCTGTGTGCTGGCCCTCCTTGGTACCATCTGCACACAGAGGAGAGGCAGGACTGGAGGTGGTCCAGGGAGGAGCCAGGAGGGCTTTGGACGGAGGGCCAGGCTCCCCACCTTTGCTCTCAGGGACCCTCCTTTTCCCGGGAGAGAGTGTCGTAGAGGATGAAAGAGCCACAGTAGGGACCAGGACAGCGGGGCTTAACCCCAGACAGCCTTCAAGGACCTGTGAATGCCGCTGTTTCTCTGACCCTCTGTTTCTCCATCTGTGAAATGGAGCTGGTCTGGGAGCTGAGGTTGAAGAGCAAGGTCAGAACAGAGCGATGGTTTGTAAAGTTTCCAGAAACCTCCTCGTTCCTTCAGGTAGGCCAAAGGGTTTTGCTGCTGAAACCAAATAATGAAGGTTCCCCCCGGTTTGTAGATGCAGTGACATCAATACTAATGGCAAAGGACCCCAGTTCCCCACTCGCTTTGGGGTCACTTGTCCTGAGTGTCGCACTGGCACCGTCTGAGGCCCCAGACGGGGGGCTTGAAGGAGACGCAGCCTTTCCCAGGCCTCGCCATCCCATCCTGCTCAGCCCCGGGCACCTCCAGCCAGGCTGCCACGTTGGCTTTGGCACCGGTGGCCCCTGGCCAGCTGGTCACAGCGTCTGCTGGCCCGCTCCTTTGATCCTGCCCCTCTCCAAGAGTGACAGAGCCCTCCCTGTGTCCCCCAAGCCGCCCCGTTCAGCTGGCTTCTTGGAGGCTGACGACAGGGCCGGAGGAGGGTCAGCTCCGCAGCTGCTGGTCAATCCCCTCATGCTCGTCATCCTCGTGTCGAGCCGAGTGTCCTGCCGCCTCCCTCCCTCCTCACCCCGTCCCCGCCTTTGAGACCTGAACCGGAGCGCTTCACACCTCACTCTGAAGAATCTGCATTTGGGGTATTTCACCTTTGAGGGCTTCCCCCCAATAATGGGGAATTTCTCACCTCGCATCTGCATGAATGAAAGGCTCATGTAAGGGGAGTTCTTTCCAGAGGACAGAGTTCTCTCAGAATGCAAAAACCGGGGTTACCAAAACCAGACAGACTGAAAACCAAACTCACCTACTTTGTGTTAGGTTTTCGTACAGAATAGGATGCTCTCAGTTTTAAGTTTCTCTTCCATCAAGTTTAAATTGTGGCAAAATGCACATAACATGAAATGTGCCATCTTCACCATTTTTAAGTGTGCCGTTGGGTGGTATTAAGTTTCTCTTCCATAATTTTTAATACTTCGTAACTCGTTACCACCTGACAGCACTGCCTTCTTCTATGAGGGGGAACAGAACAATAAACTCTACCAATCTGTGCTTCTCCAGAGAGCTCTGTTCCCTAGGGGGTCGCTAACCCTGGCAGCTCTGGGTTTGGGCAAGGTTGGATGTCCACCCTGGCGTCCTCCACTTATTAGCTCTGTGATTTTGGACAAGTTCTTTGGTTTTCCTGTCCATAAAATGTAAGTAGTGAGACTTCCCCTGGGGAGAGAGAGTAGATTAAGATAATACTGCTCAGGAAGCAACCAGCGCCCACGGGCCGGGAAAGCTGCGTCTCGCCGTGACTGCCCTCGGGTGGTCACGAGCAGCTTCTAAGCCGGGCAGGAAGCCCTGAACAGGCCGAATCCTGTTAGAGCAGGTTAAAAAAAGGAAGGCAACTCCAGCAAGGGAGAAACGGGGTGAGAACGACCCAGGCCTGAAGCCGATCACTGACCTCCTGCTTTGTAAAGTTGATACGATCACTGACCTCCTGCTTTGTAAAGTTGATACGGACTATCCATTTCCCCTTTGTGGCTTCGCTTAATAGGAAAGTCCCTGCAGGTGTGAGCTGGGACTTACAAAGGACGCTGGGAGATAGTAGCCCTGGAAAAATAATTCCACGTATAAACACCTGTGTTAACAAGTGCTGTATTTGTCCAGCTAGTTTCTTTTTCACGTACTGTTTGCACACACCTATTCCCTTACCCTGCTCAGGTGTGTGTTGCGTGGCGTCTGAGGACCCGCTGGCTCGGGGCCAGCCTGCCCGTCGGAAATGCTTCCCCTCTTCGCCCGGCCAGCCCGGGTCTTTCCGGGGCCTGCTGTCGTGTTAGTGCTCCTGGGGTAACCTCTGGGAGCTTAGCCAAGTCAGGTCTGAGACCTCAGTGTGGCAGGAAGGGCCGACTGGGGGCCCCTGGGGGGACAGTGACCCCGGCTGGACGAAAGAGGACACCTGCTCTTTTCCTAGCTGGCCCAGGTCACTTTGTATTTTCACACCGAGGGGAAATTTGAACCCTTCAACCACCTGATTACAACAGCCTTCCAGGACTCACTCGGGGTGATGGGGGGGGGGGTGCGGTGGGAGCTGCCAGAGATCCAACAATGAGACCTTTAGAGGCCTTGTGGGCAGGGGAGGAAATGCGTTTTTTGTTCTATGAGAACTCCAGCATTTGTTCAGAATTCCATCAGCTTCCATGGAAGCCCTTCGGACTTAATTCATGTCTTACCCTGGCGAGTGGTTTCACCCCATCTGCATGGGACACTCACCAGGACCTTGTGAATGTCCGAGGTTCAGGCCCCAGGCCCAGGGCCTCTGGTTTACTTGACCCGAAGTGGTCCAGCATGTTGGAATCCCCAAATCCGTCTCATGCGTGGTGAGTTCAGCACAACTTCCCTGGTAGGGTCGCCAGACAACTCTGCATGTTTGTTTACTATAAACCTTTCACTTAGAATAACTGTGCATTTACAGAGAAATTGCAAGGATGCACAGAGAATTCCCACACCCACTCACCTGTCCCGCTCTTGCTAGCAGCTCGCATAGATGTAGTCATTTGTCTCAACTAAGGCACTGGTGTCCGCCCATCACTGTTAACTAGACTCCATGGGTTACGAGGGTTTTACGAGTTTTTCCCAAGTCCTTTTTCTGTCCCAGGGTCCCCTCCAGGATCCCTCCTTACATTTACCTGTTACATCTCGGCAGCCTCCTCTGGTCTGGGCCAGTTTCTCAGACTCTTCTTGGGTATGACCTCGATGGTTTTGAGGGCAGGTATTTTGTAGACCCCTCACTCTGGGCTTGGCTGCTGTTTTTCTCATGCTGAGACTGGGGGTATGGGTTTTGGAAGGAAGACCACAGAGGCGAAGTGCTGTGTTCATATTCTCATATAACTTATCGCTGCTGATGTTGGCCTCGATCACCTGGTTGGCTGAGGCAGTGTCCGCCAAGGTTCTCCACGGTAAAGTCACCCCCCTTTCCATACTGTCATCTTCGGAGGCAAGTCACAGAGCAGAGCCCACACCAGCGCGGGAGGGTGGTCCCCCTCCACCTGTTGGAGGGGGTGATATCTACATAAAGGCTGTGGAATTCTTCTGTCAGGGCGAATGGCCTCTTCTCCCCATTATTTATTTTTTCAGTTATTTGTTTATCTTGGTGTGGACTCTGTGATATTTAAACTTTGGGTTATAATCCAATACTACGTTACTTATTTTGTTACTCACGTTGATCCAGCTTTGGGCAGTGGGAGCTCTTTCAGGGTGGCTTCTGCCTCCCTCTGAAATGCCCCATCGTTTTGGTTTTCAGGTATTTCCTTACTTAAGAAGAAAAGCACGGCTTTACGGACACCTGCTGGCTTGTTTTAGGCGCTTTATTTGCATTTTCATTATTTAATCATAACCACTCATTTCTTTCCTTAACACACTCTCTCTTCCTCTCCGACCCACAGTTTTCACTCTTGTCCCAGGAGTGGCATCACGGGGTGGTAGAAGGAGCCAGGGTGGAGAGTCGGGCGGCCGAGTTCCTGCCCAAGTTCCACTCCTCACCGGATGTGTGACCTAGAACAAGTTCTTCCACCTCCATCAGCCTTGAGTCTCTGGTCTGGGAGAGGGAGACAGCACTGAATATCTTGAAGGAGGGTTGTGAGCCTTATAGACCAGTGTAGACGGTGCCTGCTACATGGGAGGTGCTCATACAAACAGCTTTGCCCTTCCTGCCCCTGGCTCTGTTGCTAAGTGACTGTCACCTTTTTGACCTCTTTGGTCCTCAGTTTCCTTGTCTGTAATATCAAGGGACTGGACCAGATGGTCTTGGAAGACCCCCTCCCCCCCCCCCCCCCACCGCCGCCACCCCGATGTTCCGCGTGGGCCCAGAGGCAGCTGGCTGGTGGGGATGGGGGATGGGGGGAGAGGGCTGGAGAGGGGTCAGCAAGCATGGCGCCGGGAGCCCGGCAACCAGGCCCAAGACCGGCCCCAGCCTCATACTGGAATCAGCTTTGCAAATCTGCCAATCAAAGAAGGTGGCTTTTTGCCCTAGAAGACAAACTTTTTTACTGAGAACGTAACCTGCATGTCTGGGCTGCACCCTGCTGCCCCCTGCCACCCTCTAATGTGTTTCAGCTCTTGGCATGTCCCGCTGGCCGGGCACAGGCTGGAGATCATAAACCAGTCTGATCTGATAGAACGAGAAATACGTTTGTGTTCACTGGTACGCATTTCATACCTTCTTGGGTATCTGGTCTCCCATCGCTGTGTGTCCCTTTCCACCCAGCAGTGGTATTTGTCAGCTTCTTTTGACGAGTGGGATTTGGGTTGGGGTGTGAGGTTGGGTTTCTGGTGTGAATTTCTGAGGCTGGTTACAGGTGCTGAAACCAGGGCCGGGGCCTGGCTGGAGGCGGGGTGTGGCCGCTCATTGTGTTTCCTGTGGGAGCCGGGCCGCAGGCACCCATGTGGGCCAGTTTACCAGAGCAGGAAAGGGGCAGATGGGAGGACGGGCTCTGGAAATGGCTCGTGGGGCAGGGCTAGGAGAGCAGACCCAGGTGCCCGCAGCTCATCTGGTCTAGCATGGGCCGGGGGCGGATGGGGGCTGGGCTGGAGGGAGGCCTGCTTAGGGCAAGCCTGGGTTTTGGTCCCAGAGGAAGAAAGCTAAAGGTATTTACCCAAACTGGGTCACAGGTTAGTGGGAGCCCAGGGCTCTGGCCAAGGCTGTGGAGGTCCCACAGGATTCAGGCCTGGGCAGGGGGGTGAATGAAGAAAAAGGGGAATCTGAGTGTGAACCCTTGGTGATGGGCTGGGAGGGCAAGGGGGGCTCAGAAAGTCCAGTCAAGGGAGTCAGTGGTAGCATGGACAGGGTCCACTGCACAGATTACTGTAGCTGTGTGCCCACATGCACGTAGAGATACACCTACTAAGATGTTTGTGGAAGCATTGTTTGTAATAGGATAAAAATGAAACAACAAAAATGTCCATTAGCAGGGGATCAGGGTTTATCTGTAATATATATTTATACAGTGGGATATTCTGGGGATATTGAAAAGAATAAGGTAGGCCTGTAGGAATCAATGAACTAACACCAGCGGGGGGAAAAAAATACAGGTTTATTTTTCTCATGTAATCACACATCTGGAGGGAAGCAGTTGCTGCTTACCAAGGTTGTCAGGGATCCAGTTTCTTTCTTTCCCATGCCACCTTCATGAAAGGTGTTGGCTTTTAGATCCTTACATTTATTTCCTCATGGTCCCAAAATGGCTGCTGCAGCTCCGAAGATCACATCTAAGTAAAAGGAATGAGGAAGGAGGACTGGTCAGTGCCAGACACAGTTGTCTTTTTTTAAATCTGGGAATTGAGAGCTTCCCAGACGTCACCTGGCCCCTCCTTTCCCAGCATGGGCCATCTTGCCCCCATAACTCATTGTCCAGGACAGGGTCTCACCCGCCCACCCCCAGCTGCAGGGAAGGCTGGGAAAGTATCTGGCTTTCCAGCCACAATAGCAAGGAAAGAGAGTCTGAAAAAGCTGTCCAGTTAGCTGGCAAATAGCGTTTGCCCAGTGCATGTAAAGGACTCCATGGGAAGGGTCTCCAGGGGGCTCTTGATAGTAACTGCCTCTGGGGAACAGGATGCGGGATCTTACAGGGGAGAGCAGCTCGCTTTTTAAAAAAATTTTTTTTTATTGCATATCCTTTCCTGCTCTGACCTTTTTGTTACCATGTGTATATGTGACTTTTTTCCATTAAAAAAATTTAGTTAATTAAAATCAAATTAAAGCATAGTGAAATGCAGGGGATGCAACATGCCAGATGAGAGAGTTGATTCAGGAGACAGAATCTGGGTAGAGCCCTGGGGCTTCGGCTTGTGGGGGAGCATGGTCATTTTTGGGGTACCTGTGGCCGAGTCTAAGGGTGAGAGCTGACGATGGGTGTGTGGGAAGATCCTCGCGCTTGGCATCTGGGGGGTTGAGGTTGGGGGCGGGGCTCCCCCAGGTCAGCACCAGCAGTTGGGAGAGAAGGGAGGCAGGGGCAGGGAGCTGGGCGAGCTGGGTCCCCCCATCCTTTGAACATTTACTTGGTGCGTGTTCATGACTTTCTTGCTGCCTCTTCTTCCAGAGGGCAGTGTTGAAGCTGACGTCTCAGGAGAATCCCTCCCGGCCCTGCTATAGGAACCGACGTATGTTTCTAATTCTGCTCACCAACCGGACATGGGTCTTTGACATCACAGCATGAAGCAGAAATGGGACGAGGATTGGAATCAGTCCTTGAATCAGATGACTAGGATGAGATTGGAAGGGCACGAAGGAGCATGTGATTTTGCTTTTCCTGAGGGTGACCTCACTTACGGGGGGCAGGAAGGCATGTGCCCCACACTGTACATGGTGAAGAGGGGGGTGTCCAGAGAGGAGTGGAGGCCAGTAGGCCCATTGGACGCCACCCAAGTCTTTCCCTGCCCGGCGAGTGATCTGAAATGACCCCCTGGGGAGATACATCATGGCCGGACTCAGGAAAGGATCACAGAATGGAAGACTCTAGCCTTGCCCTGGTTTTAAAATTGACCTGAAGAATTTTGCAGAAGAAAATGGTCCCCTGGCTCTCCATCAATCAATCTACACGAGGTTCTTCTCTATTAAAGTCTAAGATGGGATATACTTTAAGTTTGCTCTACTAAAATTCTCTTTAGTAGAGCATCGGCCTGTACCAGTGTGTATCTGATTTGCTTGCATGTGCACGAGAAAGCCCAGCAACACGTGAATCCTCATGTGCGTGAATACAAAAGCCAACAGAGGGCAGTGCTCCAGTGCCTCCCTCACAACTTATGGGAGCTGATGGTGGAGTCCAGAAAGGACTTATAGAAACTTATAGATTTTTCAGGTAGCTATTCCTTAAACTCACAAAGTATACAAATTGCCTGTTTCTGAGAACCTAAGGGTAGATGTATCCGTCAGAGCTCATTGCAGGAAACAGAAACTGCTCTAGGTATGTTAAGCAGAAAGGGTCTTAATACAGGGAATTTGGTCTTTATGAAACAAATGGAAGGGCTGAAGGAGCAGATTCTAGGCTGGAACACTGGAGGGATTCCTGTAAGAATGCAGAGCTGGCCACCGGGAGAGCTGCTGCCTCTGAGGCTTCCCCCGCCACCCCCGAGGGGGGCTGGAGTAGGACGCTGCAGCAGCATCTACTTCTACTAAAGAAAAGCCGCCCGAAGCTGCAATCCAGGGGTTAGGAAGCCAGGTCAAGACACCAGGAGCTGCAGAATAGAATGGAATAGAATGTTGCTGTTGGGAACCCCCATGTCACCGAGGCCCAGTGTGCAGCAACAACAGTCGCATTCTGCAGGCAGAGGGCATCTGCCTCACTTCTACCTTCTAAAGGTGTCATTTGGTGCAAGCTGATTTGCATGCAGAACCCTAGCTGCAAGGGGGCCTGGGAAACGCTTCCAACTCTTGCATTGGATGAAAGAAGAGGTCAAATGGGCCATTCCAGAGAGTCTGGCTCATGGGCAATGCCAATGGGTGCTGGATGGCTAAAGTGGATTTGTGCAATATTGCTCCTTCGGGAAAAGTCTGAGTCAGAAACATGTTACGCTTTGGGTGGGTAAGTTATAGAAATCAACCATTTCTCCCAATTTCCACGTGTGATCCTAGAGGCTTCTGGTCTCAGCTCTATGATATTTTGAAATGTGGCCTTGAACAAGCCTCAGTTGCCCCAGTTGTGAAATGAGGGTGTGTGACAAGCTCGAAGGTGGCATCTAGCTTCGGGGTGGTTTCTCGCAGTGTTATTTAACTCAGGCTTTGGGTCTTGAGTCGGGCAAGTCTTATGACCCCTTCTGTGAACAGCCACCCTTTGTTCCTGGGTGTTCCAGACTTCAAGTGCACTTCAGTGGGGAAGGTTTCTGAGAGCTCTTGAAGATCAAAGCAAATTAGGAGGAAGAAAACTTGTGGAAATCTCGGTAAAACCCAAGCAACAGTGGATTGTTGCCTGAGCAACGATGTCGGGGAAGGTCCTGTCTCATTTGCTGTACCCAGAAGTGGCCTCCTTTTGCAGATGGGAAACTATGGCTTGCTCAGCTCTGTGACATTAGGGATGATGCTTTATCCACCACACGACAGTGGTGGGACTGAGAGGAGAACACGTGTCCCAGTGCTTTGGTCCTGTGATGTGTGCCTTCAACCAGCGATAGTCAAGGGCATTGTCCCCTTGGAAGTCCACACCAGTGCCCTGCTGGGCTCCCTGCTATCAAATGGAGAATAGAGTGGGGAATCGAGGGTTTAGTGTGGGGTCCTCTTTGCCTGTCTACCCATGGGCTCCAGTGGCATGCTGGTAAATGTTTAACAACTGACCCAAAGAAAGACAAAATAAAATAGCCCACGTCTGCCCATTTCTGTGGTGTAAATACTCTCACCATGCCGATTCCAAGCTACCAAGGAGACATCACCGAGTACACATCTGGGAAGAGACGCTCACGCGTGGCTCCAGCGATGCGGTGAGGGCTGGCTCTGCACACACTGGCTCGGGTGGTCCACCGCCGTGCTGATTGGTGACGTGCCCCATCATTCACGAGACAGGTGGGGAGGGGTGACTGACCAGCCTGAGGATCGTGGAGACCAAGGGAAACACGGGCTGCGGGATTCAGGGGTCCTGCCCTGAGGAGGCACGGACGTCACCCTGAGGTGGAGGTGCTCTTAAGCCACATGCGCTGACTGTTCTCCAGAAGGGATGGTTTTAGGGCGCCACCCTAACCACTTCCTAACCAGCACCAGCGACCTCGGGGACCCATCCAAGGGCACACAGCTAGTGACCGCCCATCCGAGGCGCTTGTCTCAGCTCTGAATAAACTCTCGTTTCTCAGAGCCTCAGAGGGTGTGATGTGCAGCGGCTTTCCTCCCCCAGTGGGCCAGAGGGACAAAAAGGGGCGCTGGCCCGAGGCCTGGAGAGGACCCCAGACTCCCAGTCATCCCTCCCCCACCACTGGAAGCTCACTCTCCCTCACGGGTGGCCTGGTCTCCCCCTCCCTTCCCTTCTCCTTGATCTAAGACGGAGCTGGTGCCCAGGGCGTGCAGGGGACATTCAGGGGTGGCCCTTGGAGTACTGGAGAAGCACCACAGACACCCCTCCCACCAGCATGGCTGAGACGGGCTGGCCCTGGGCAACAGAGTAAGCCTAAGGAGGAAGCAGGGTGACCCACGGCCTCGGGCTTCCGGCACCAGTCCTGAAGGCCTCCAACAGGAAGCGACTCTTCACCACAGTGGGACCCCTGGATGCCCTTTGGAACTAATCCCCAGCTCATCCTTTAAAAAATTAAAGCACAGCCCTAGAAAGGAAAACAGCACACTGATAAAAGTACAGATGCCAGAGCCCCATTGGCTGGATTTGGCCCCAGGCCACACCCGTTCCCAGCTGTGTGACGTTAATCACATTTCTTCTCTCCAGCTCAGTTCCCTCATCTACAAAGTGCTAATCGGGGTGGTCACTAGAACCTACCTTGGGAGGTTGTTGTGAGGACTGAGTGATTCTAGATACTTTAATGTTGTCCTGGCATATGTACCGTCCCTGGAACATAATAGGAAGTCAGTAAATATAAGTTATTTAGTATTATTCCTGTTAAAGTTGGTGGCCTCTGAATACTGAGGTCCCTTTAGGTCTTTGGGGAGCTTGGCTGGCTGGGAAGGGAGAATCTGTGCTCGTCATCCTGCGCCTGGCCAGTGTCCTCCGGGTTCGCCCTGGGCAGGCAGCGAGGGGTGGAGATGCACGCTTCGTGGCAGTCGTGGTGCGTCCTTCTGCCCCAGGCTCCCTGATCTCAATTCCTAAGCCTCTGGCCCCTTTGCACCCTTGGGAACATTGCCTCTATGACCGCCTAGGCGCATGGACTGTCCGGGGGAAGTTGCTGAGGAACAGAAGGACTCGGGTGGGCCTCAGTACTACTGGATTTGGAATTCCAGACCTGCCGCTTCCAAGCTCTGTCACATCGGCCAGTTTGCTTCACCTCTCTGAGCCTTGGTTTCCTACCTGCCACAACTGAACTATAGTGACTGATACTGGTCGTGAGGAGGTAGGAGGCACAGTTGTCAATATCAAAGGAGATCATGGGAATGTACCAGGTCCAGGGTGGAAACACAGCCTGTCACGCCCTAGTGCCAAGCACCGTGTTACGTGGTTTAGGGCACTCTGTCACTTCATCCTCGCAACACCCGAGGGGGAGACACAGGTCTCAGTGCCCCAGCGTACAGATGATCGACTGAGGCCGAGGGCCGGCCACCTGCCCAGAGGCCGCAGAGCCCGGCGTCAGCCACGTGGGTCAGATGCGCTTCCCTCTGAGGCTGCAGGGAGGCTCGGCCGCCTCCTACTGTGTGTTTCCTTTCTTTCTGCCGCTTTTGAGGAACTCGGCCCAAGAGCCACCAGCCACAGACCTGAATGGGCCCTTTCTTCCCTGAGGACACCTGGATGGAGGGTGGGGCACCGGAGGTGGCAGGGTGACAGCTGATGTGGAATGGTTTCTGTTTGCCTCTTGGTGCTCAAGTGTTTCCTCTGATAACATTCACGGAGGGCGGCGCTGCTGCATATGGCTGCCCACCCTGAGGCTGGACGTGCCTGGCTGGGGAGGGGGAGGCGGAGGGGGAGGGGGAGGCGGAGGGGGAGGGGGAGGGGAAGGAGGAGGATGGAGGTAAGGAGGGAGGATGGAGAGGAGGAGGAGTGGGAGAGGCTGCCCAGGGCCTGAGCAGGGCCTGAACACACTGTTCCTGAAGGCGTTTAGAAAGTCTGGCTTCCTCCAGGCTGAGGAGTTCCGGAGGCATCTGCAGCGTAAAGGGCGGCCATCCTCCATGACGCAGGGGATGAGATACCATCAGAACAAGAATATATTTAGAAGACAGGAAATGAGCCCTCCAGCCTGCCCTTGACTTCACAGCAGGCGTTTTCGCCTTGTGAGCCCCCAACTCCCAGCCGACCGAGAGGCTGCAGGGTGATGCGAGAGGAAGTTGCTCTGGTCTTCCCGCCGAGGCGCCCTTTTCTTCCCCCTCTCTCTCTCTCTGTCTCTCTCTCTCTGTCTCTGTCTCTCCTTGCAGGCTTTGCTGGGGTTGTCCCAGAGTGATGGGGAGAAGTGACATTTTGCTAGGAACTGAGTCATTTTGCTGGATTTTTTGAGCCCTGTCCCTGATTAGTAAACCTGTTTCAAAAATGGGAAAATGCACAGGGCTATTTTTAAGTGTTCTCAGCATCAATGTTCCTAATTCCTAGAACAGACATCAGTGTCTTTCTCTTCTCAAGTGTAGATAAACACTGAGCAGCTGTGTGACCTTTGGCAAATGAGACTTGCCGAGTGTTAGTTTGCTCATCTGTGAAGTGGGGCTAACACTACCCACCGCACAGGGGGAAGGACAGGCCGACTGACTGGGTGCATTCCACCCCACCCCCCCACCCCCAGTGTGCGGTGTCCGTGGGCATTCAATGTGTTCAGAGTTCCTCTTGTTATTTTCATAAGATTGACTCGTCCAAGGCCAGCATGGGGACTGGGTGAATTCACCCACGTGCTAAATACCGGTGTGTCTATCAGGTCAGACTCCACCTTTGGTTGGCTAATGGGGGAAACAAACTGAAACTCGCACTTAAATTGTCAGGCAGGGGAAAACCTGGCAACTTCTGTCCAGTAAATAAACATTTGCCAGGGTCCTCTGTGCTACCCCGTGAGGGCATCCAGAGAGACACGAGAAACGTGACACTGGCCGGGGTCGAGACGGACACAGATGATTACCAGGGGGCACCTCACTCAGCTCGGGGACTGTGGGGAGGGCTTCTGTGCAGAACCCGTTGTCCATCATCACTGTCCCAGGACACTGGGATGCGGTCGTGTTACAAAGCCTGGGACAGCTGATGGGGGAGGTTTTACAGGTATGCTCTGTGCAGACGCGTCCCCTCAGAATAAGCTGTGTGCAGTAGGTTACATTCCAAGAGAAACACATCTATGTGTCTAATAGAAATACCAGCTCCTCTCAGCTAAGTGTCCCCTGTGTGCCAGACGCGCTGCTCGGGGCTTTGCACGGCTCCCTTTCATCTTCACAGCAGCTCTGTGGGGTCACCGCTGTGACGGTCTCCAGCTTACACATGGGGCCGGACCCTCGCCCCGGGTCTTACAGCCGAGAGAGGGCGGAGCTGGGATTTGAAGAGATCTCAGTGTCCCTTCAAGTTATCAAGGTGCACACGTGCGCGAAACCTTCCTAACTCCTACCTGATCTGACGCCATGGAGAGACATGATTTTGCTGTGGTCACTTATGGCTCCAAGAACGTTGCCCCTTTGCTGACAGTAGTTTCTCCTGAGTGGGATTCTCCGGGGACCCCTGGAGAACAGGGCTCTTCTCTCTCTTTGCTACCTGCTGTCAACATTTCTGAATGGAGGTCAGCAGACAGTAAGGTCTGCTGATTCTGTAGCAGCTGCTTCTGTTACCTCAGAGCCCATGAGAGCTCCTGTTCCCCGTGTGGTCATCAGGGGCTCAGACCAAGGCCAGAAGACAGCAGAAGATGTACCAGCCTTGGTGTGAGGGGTGGAGAACTCCAACAGCCAACATGAGGCCCACCTGGGGAACCCGTGCAGAGACAGAGCGGGATTAACGTTGCCGTGGAATGTTCTGTGTGCTTAAAGAAAATACTTTTAAGAAACTTTAGCAGGTTTATTCCTCCTCTTGCAATATAACTCAATGTGTCACATTACATGAATTTATATTACATGTGAAATATAATACACGATTAGTTATCTATTGCATGATTGGTGTCTTGGTTAATTTCCAGGCATACAGCTTTCTTACCAGGGGTCAGAGTTGAACTCAGATTAGTCAGCGGAGCTACTGGTTAGCATTTCTCATAAGTCTGGGGTTGGGGAACGTGGAAGTTACAGTTGGAAAGAATCATAGGTGAGCCTTGACACTGAGGAATTAGCAGTTTGGACTACAGTCGGCCTCCGTATTCTTGGGTTTTGCATCCATGGATTCAACCAACCTCGAACGGAAAATATTTGAAAATATAAATTCCAGAAAGTTTCAACAAGCAAAACTTGAATTTGCCATGGCTTGAATTTGACACAGCATTTGCATTGTATTAGGATTATAAGTAACCTAGGGATGATTTAAATAACTGAATCACTTTGCTGTACAGCAGAAATTAATACAACATTGTAAATCAACTCTACTTCAATAAAATAAAATTTTAAAAAAGTATATGGGAGGGTGTGCGTAGGTTATATGCAAGTACTACACCATTTGTACAGGGGACTTGAGCATACAAGAATTTCGGAACCGGGCTTCCCTGGTGGCGCAGTGGTTAAGAATCCGCCTGCCAATGCAGGGAACACGGGTTTGAGCCCTGGTCTGGGAGGATCCCACATGCCGCAGAGCAGCTAAGCCCGTGAGCCACAACTACTGAGCCTGCGCGTCTGGAGCCTGTGCTCCGCAACAAGAGAGGCCGCGATAGTGAGAGGCCCGCGCACCGCGATGAAGAGTGGCCCCCGCTTGCCACAGCTAGAGGAAGCCCTCGCACAGAAACGAAGACCCAACACAGCCATAAATAAATAAATAAATAAATCTTAAAAAAAAAAAAAAAAAAAGAATTTCGGAACCAATCCGCCAAAGACACTGAGGGGATGACTGCGTTTTTGAATGACTCAGAAAGTCCAGATGCAATGGTCTGAAGGCAGTTGACGCACAACATCTGGGCTGGGAGGCTGGTGTGCTGGTGAGAAGGGCCGGGACAGCTGACTTGGGCCTCTCAGTGCAGCTCGGTGTCCCATGTGGGAAGTGAGGAAAATCACGTCTCTCTGTTAAGAAAAAAAAAAAAAAAAAAAAAATCCAGCACAGAAAGTCATCTGCTAGGGCGCTGATAAGGGACACAGAGCGGGAGGGTTGCAGGCGATAGCAGGGTGAGCGATCTGGGGACTCTGTGGAATTTCCCATGTGCCCCGAGGCCCATTACGTCATCGGAGGACCCCCAGTGGCTGCCTGGGTCTCAGGAGATGGGGCGGAGGGTCAATGCAGAAGGCTGCCCTCGCTGGCTAGGCTCTGGGTTTGCTTTCCTTCCGTGCTCTGTAGCTGAGTGAGGGTCCGGAACCCAGGATCCCTTAGAGCACGCCGGGGGGGACTGACGGAGACCCCGAGGCCCATTCTGATGTTTTGGGGGGTTTTCTGGAACCCGGCTGGACACGCCACATCTGGTGGGGGGTAACATGGGGAGTGCCCAGATGCTGGAGTTAGACCTGAATTCTCGTTCTAGCTGTGTGGCCTCAGACAAGTCATTTCACCTCTGAGAGCCTCGATTTTACCGTCTTTCCAATGGGGATAATAATATTTATTACCATAGTGCAGGGAGGTGTAAATGAAATGAGATATTTACGTGAAGCGCTCAGCACTGTACCTGGCATACAGAAGGTATTTGATAAACAGAAACTGTTATTAATGAAACACAGAAGTTTGGGATTTGGCTTCTTTAAGAAAGCTGTCTTGGAGAGATTTTTACATCCTACTGTACTGTGCTAAAGAGACAACTAAATTCCTGTTTACATATAAACCTAAACCCTCTTATTCTAACTGTGGCACCACCTTAAAAGACATATATTTATGCTTTCGGTTTTAGCTGTTCATATGTTTAAAAGCAGCACACACTTCCGGATTATGCTAATATACATAGGAGTTTAACAATCGCACTGACTGCCCTAACCATCTATTTGAACTACATTGTGCAAATAAGGTGTTATCTTAAATACACTCCTAATATAACTCAGTAATCACTATAATGCTCTCTGGTGAAATTGTGGTGTTATTACTGAATTTAGCCATGAATCTCAAATACTGAACCTTCGGGCAAACACCAGCAGTGTCCAGTCGCTGAGTTCCTGGCCTGGAAGAGCTGGACGTGGCTGTCCGTGCAGGCTGGGGAAGGGCAGGGGCAGCTGGCGTTGAGCAAGTCCCCGGGACCTGACGCGCACAGCTGTCGGCACGCCAGGGTGTAAGATCGCACCTGCCTGAGGGAGAGTCGCCCTTATCAGAAGGCTCATCAAAAAGCGGAGAAGGAATAAATACTGCAGGGGCTGCACATTCCAGCCACAGCAGAGCGATGAGGCAGGCTGGGCGTGACTCAGGAATTGGGATGCAGACCGGGAAGGGTTTCAGCCAGTTGCCGGTCCTCTCTGCCAGAGACCCCACCTGCACAGCCTCTTGACTTACGAGGAGGCTGAGAAAGGGGCTGTGGGAACTTTGGGGGCAGGTGGATTTCTCTGACTGGCTCAAGGGGGAGAGTCAGTTTATCCTCACATCGCACTCAAGAAATAGGAAAACAGAACATCAAGGTGCAAATGGAGGATTTAAAAATGATAATAACTGTCTCTTCTTCCCTTCCTCCCTCCCTCCCTCCCTTCCTTCTTTTTATTTTAATGGTTGGAAGCACGTAGCTTAAAAGAAGGAAGTGGGAGCTGAGCTGTGAGGATGCTAGGCACCAAATGAAACAGATTTTAAGGAGAACGTTGGAAGGGCTAATTAGCCAAGTAGTCTGAAAGCAAACATGATCTGCAAAGTTCAATGCCCTGGCCCGAACAGTCCAGTGCAGTTCTCGTGCCGTGCAGGTCGCTGGACTTTCTGCAGAGGAAGAAGAAAAGTTTTATTTGTTTGCCGTGGAAAGAGTCTTGGATCTGGAATCAGCAGACCAAGGTGAAGGGTATTAGATGTGACAGTGTACCCTCTAAGGGCATGTGTTGATCACCTATTAACTGACGGCACCAGGAAGCACTTTTTAAACTGCAAAGTGCTTTGCATGTTTAAGGTGGTATTAGAGTATCTTCAAAGGCTAGAGTGAGAAGGCCTTGCACGTGTAGCCCGCTTGTCGGGACATAAGGAGGAAACTAATAAATATATATATAATATTACATGATGAGTGTCCTTTGTCGAGTGGAGAAACTCATGCTTGGAGAAGCTATGGCACTTACCCCCAGTCCCTTGGTTAAGATTCAGAGGAGCTCAGAAGTCAGGTCCCCCCTCCACAAGGTCAAGTCCTTTCTCTGTCTTTCACCCACGGCCTCCGAGAGCCACAAACGTTTTCCTTCTCCTCTCTGATTTTATAGATGAGCAACTAGGAGTCTAGAGATGGAATTTCCCCATCATGATCCAACATGGCACAAGGGTCTGGAGCTTCCGGGCTTTTCCTTCTTCTAGAACACTGGCTGCCTCACGCACTCTTGTTTTCTGCAGAAAACAGAGAATTCCAGCGGGACCTCTCTGGGGGGGGTTGTCTATCTGCAACAGGGATGCTTCCGCAGCCTCCAACACTTTAGAAGACATGCAGTCTGTTTTCTTACACAAACTCGTGGGAATCCAGAGAAGCCGACTGCGTGTGGTCTTAGGCAGAGGACTTACTTCAGTGTCGCACAATGACCTGTGATTTAATTTACATTTATTATGTAAAATGAGACCTCCGAAGCATGCATGGAAAGAAGCATGTCCTCAGGTAGCTGCCAGGTTCTCTGGGAGCCTGTTTAAACTTTCCTTTGACTGGGCCCGCCAGCCCTCCTTCTCATGGCCCGAGGTGCTTATCGAGGCAGACTTCATGCCCTAGAGATTCAGAATTAACCTCTCCCTTTTACAGATGAGGATACTCAGGCTTGGCAAGTATTAAATGACTTGCCAGAGGCCAGAGCTGGTAGCTGAATCAGATCCATGAGACTGTCATCTTCCAATCCAGGACTCTTCCACAGAGGAGCAAGTGGGAATTTTATGTGGGCTGGCCTGCGGTTACAGGGCTGTGGAGAGCTGAGCACTCTGTGTAAAGGATGGTGGGAGGGGGCAGAGGCTGCAGGTTCAGGGGGCAAGCCCTGCCCTCCGGCCTCCAGCACCAATTTGCTTTGAGATCTAGGTAAAGCCTCAGCTCTCTCTTCTGTAAAGTAACAGTTTGGATGCTATTATGGTCTGAGTTGTGTCCCCCAAATTCATAGGTTGAAGTCCTAACCCCCAGCACCTCAGAATGCCATTCTATTTGGAGATAGAATTTTTAAAGAAATGATTGAGGTAAGATGAGGTCACATGGGTGGGCCTAACCCACTATGACTGGTGAGGAGATCAGGGCACAGACACACACGGAGGGGTGACCACGTGAGGACACAGGGAGAAGGCAGCCATCTACAAGCCAAAAAGAGAGCCCTCAAGAGAAACCAATCCTGCCGACACTTTGATCTCAGACTTCCAGCCTCTAGAACTGGGAGAAAATAAATTTCTGCTGTTTAAGTCCCCCAGTCTGTGGTGGCCCTGGCACACCAATATAGACGTAAATCTCCGGTGTAAAGAAATGTCACTTCTTGCTGCTGGTTACTGAGGGTTGGGTTGGCTGGGAGTTGGGCAAATGAAGTTGGGTCTTGAGAGGTGTCTGGAGCCTGGGGTCTCGGAATTGGCACTTATCGGTTCAGGGAAACACTCTTGCTGTCTTTCTTCACAACCCCGCTGCCCTGCGAGCTGCCCCTGGGGCAGAGCACGTGCTGGTGTGTTCCTTTGTCCCAGGCACTCCGCATTCTTGGCAGATTTTGTCCAATGAGCAGGTAAATGCCACAGGAAGGAAAGCATGGCGACTTATTAAATGGTTGAAAGAGCGAAGAGAAAAATTGGAGACCATCTCACCATGGTGATGGGAGTGGAATGAGGTTACCATTGGTGGGGCTAGTAGGAAACTGAGCCGTGATCTGGTCCAGACTGTGCATTTCACAGATGGGAACTGGGGCCCCAGAGGACAGTGACTTACCCAAGACAGGGCTGACTCTAGACCACCCATCTCCTGAGCACCACTCGTGATGCTTTCCTTGGATTGTCCTCACTTGGAGAAGCGGAAAGGAAAAAAAAGAGATTCTCTTCAGGTTCAGAAATGCCTGACGCAGAGAACACAACACACTTAAACCCTAAAAGTCTCCGAAGGAAATGGCTTGTTTAAGTTCGCTCTCCACTGTGCAGAGGGGTTGTTAGAAACAGTTAAATGTTATCGTCCTCCTATTGTGTGAGAATGACTGTGAAGGTCAGGAAGAAAGGCAAAGAGCTTATCTCGGCTCATCTGAGAATGACCCTCATCACCGGCATTGTTTATGCTCTGTGGGAGCTGAGGCTCCAGTCACACTGGTACTTTCTCCAGGTGAACTAGGGCAGGGGCCACAGAGAAGGGGGGCAGGGTTGGATGTGCACCTTTGCCCACCATGGAAGGTGCTGGAACGCTCTGTTTTTGCTGAGTCCCTCCCAGACCGGGGTGCCTCAGCCTGGGTCTTTGCTCCTGCAGTCCTGTCCGTGGTCCTTCTCTGGAGGGAAACACAGCCACTCAGAGGCCACATCTGCGCCACTTAACAGACTCACATCACCCCTCAAACACCCCGGAATTACCCTTAAGAGGTGGTCTGAAAAATGGGCTTAGTGACCCTTGTCAGATGGAATGAGGGCAGCTGCTGAGGCTCAGCTAAGTTCCACAAACCACCACCTTCCTGAGCCCACTGTGGGGGGCACGTCTGTGGGTCTGCGCTGCTGTACAGGGCTGCTCATCTCGTGGGAGGGGCAATGGAGGGACAGAGGGGCTTGGGGACCCCCGTGCCCAGGTTCACCCACATGCTCAGGGATGGACTGAGCTGGGATGCACTCAGACCTGCCCTGTTGCCAGGCTGAGCCCTCCTCATTCGACCGCATTGCCTCCGTTGGGGTATTTCCTGAATGCTTGGGACCTGGGAGGCCCTGGGCCATGCAACCGGGACGTGGGGAGGAAGCAGAGCTGGTCCCTGACCGGGTCGCTCACGGCCCGGCACCAGGAGTTTCTCCCGGGAGCCGTGACGGGTGTGAGGCTGGTGGGAGTTAACCTAGGGGGCACACCTCTTTTAAACAATAAGTGTACGTCTAAAGAAAGCAATACTTACTCATTACTCCAAATTTAAAAACACGAAAAGAGTGAAAAGAAGAGAAGAAACCAAATTACCTGTATTTTCACACTCAGAAGTTCACCGCTATTACTCTTCGGTGTATTTTGTTTTGGTCTGTTTTTTCCCTACACAACAATTTTCTTATCTAGTTCTAATGACCCCTTGATGGTAGCCTTCAGTATTCAGGATCTACGTTTTTCTCATTTTCCACTTTATCCCCTAACAGTTATGCAATTGGAGCTCAATAAATGGTTTTAAATACATTTGTAGAATAATCATATATATTCAGTTGTGTAGTCTCACGTTCTCACGTAAAATTATAATGTGTTTTTCCCACATTTTCATGGTCTTTTTCTAACTAGTGTCTTTTTAATAAATGCATAGAAAATCATAGCTGTGTGTACTTCACCATTTCCCTACTGTTGGACGTTTAGGGGTTTTCCAGAATATAGTTTATTCTTAATAAATAATAAAGCAGTGAACATCTTTGCACATAAAGCTTTTTTCCCCATATTCTGGGACATTTCACCTGGATGGATTCCCAGAAGGGATTTAACATGTCAAACTATATGAACATATTTATTTCAAATCCTTTGGATACAGATGGCTAGAAACAATTTTCAAAGCTTTGTACCACTGTACACGCCCATCAGTAGGACGAGTGGCTCGGAGACAGAACATGAGGTCTGGGATCCGCCATCTGGGCTGGAGTTCTGGCATTGTCACCTACATGCAGGTGACCTCATTTTCCTAGATTGTAAAGTGGAAGTGGTAGTGACAGGTGAGAATCAGATGAGAAAAGTTTGCAGAAGCTCTTCACAGCCTGTAGGACTCTGAAATGTGAGTTCTCCGGCAAAGAGACTTGCTGTCAGGAGGGCATCAAGCCTACAGCATCCCGGGACAGAAGGTCACAGCTTCCCAGGACTCAGAATACAGCACCCTGGGGCTCAGGAGTTCAGTCTTGAGGACGCCATGTGGTCTGATCCCGCCCACCTCCTCAGAAAGCTGAAATCTGAGCTGCGCCACTTCTAGTGACTCAGTTCAGAGTTTGCCACCGGCCTGTTCTGTTACGCCTGCCTTCCAATGCGCTGCTTGCCAAAGGGTCACGTAGAGAAGCACCTGGAAGTGAGCAGTGCAATTTCTTTATCTGCTTATATATATTAAAACTACCCTAACAAATCGATCCCCAGAGTTGCAGAGGCAAAAGAACAGCTGTGTTGGATTGAAGGGCATGGTTGGCGAGGCCTGGATCGTAGCAGGGATGAAGCCAGCGAGGGTCATAGGAAGGAGGGAATATACTGAATACTTCTTCCAGGAAACTATTCACGTTTCCCTCCTTCCTTCCCTCCTTACCTCTCCTCCTTTTGTTCTTTTGCTCGTTTATCCAATCTCCACTCATTGCTGAGAATTCGACGATCAGAAGACACAGCCCCTGCTGTGAGGGGCTTCTTAGTCCGGGGAGGCGTCGGGAAGTGACAGGGCGGTGATAACACGGTGGGTGTCTGGGAGTGCAGAGACGGTCCCACTCCACCCAGGGCACCTGGGTCACATCAGCTCTGCGTTTAAGGGACCTGCTGTGCGGAGGACGATCGTATGGGGTGTGGGAGCTCCATTTGTGGAAAGAGCTTTTCCACAGTGGCCTGAACCGGGAGGGAGGTGAGGCCTGGCAGGCAAGTGGGCTCCAGCATGGGCGGGTATCTCGGGGAAGCGAGATGCCAGCTGGTTCAAGGGCAAGTCCCACGGCACCAAATTCTACTCCTGGAGGCTGAAGGCAGCAGGAGAAACCTTCTGTCACAGGTCCCAAGGGGACTGCAGAGAGCTTCTGTGGCTGTGCTGGGCCGGCGGGACTGTCAGTTTCCAGAAGGAAGCTGTGTGGCTCTGGAGATGCAGCCTCTTCCCATCTCGTCTGACTCCTGCACTTAGAATCTCGCCTTCCCAAGTCAGCGGCTGGCCTGACCCCCCAAAAAAAAAAAAAAAAAAAGAAAATGGGCTGCCCCGTTTGCGTCTGTGCTATCGAGTGTGGGAACCAGTTGGCTTCTCTTTCCCCTGTACTTTTGGACTCACACTTGGCCGTCTATACAAATGCACATGTGCTGTCGATTGCACAAGTTCTAGGGGAAAAGCATATCAGTAGCACAATATAGTGAGCGCTTACTACGTGCCGGGCCCCGGGCTTCGACGCTGATATTTAGTCCTGGGAAGAAGCCCTGAGTTAGGGGCCATCACTTACCATTTTACAGAGGAGGATCCAAAGCTTAGTGATAAGTGAGTTGCTTCAGGTCACACAGCTGGTAGAAGGAGACCCGATTCTAGGACACACACTCTCCCCCACTGCTCTGCACCCGTCAGAGGAGGAGAAGGCATGGTAGTATATGCTGTGTATATGGCTTTCAGGAAGTTCTGCTTTGAGGAACTGGGGTTGCAGGGCTAAGCTTGGAAGTCTCCTCATTATTCATCCAAGTTCCCGGGGTCAGGATTTACGTAGTCTGGACCGGGCTCTGCAGACAAAGTTGGGCCCGAGGGACAGGCTGACTGCTTTAAAATATCTGAAGGAAGATCAAAATAAAAAGAGATTAAAAGTTACTGATGGGCTAAGACGTAGACCAGAGGTCAGAGGGTGGAAAATTCACCATTGCGAAATTTAGCACAACAAAAATGAGGGGCTTTATTAATAAGAAGATTGCTAATAAATGTGGAGTAAAGAAAAGAGTGAAGTGCTTGGGCCAGCTCTAATTCTGACTGCGTCACGTAGCAGCTTGAGACTTGGGTTGCCTTAATTCTTCCAAGCCTCCCTGACCTTATCTTTATTGGACATGGTACCAGGACGTGTAATTCACAAGGCAGTCATAAGGATTAGAGAGTAAATCCACTGGGAGGCACCTAGACTCGCTGGCATATACTGAGAGCTCAATACATACTAATTCCTCCCAGCAATGGGAAATGTCTAAGAATGGAATGACCTGCCTCCACGGGTGGGGATACTCTATCGCTGAAGAAATTTAAGGACAAGTTAGATGGCCTCTTGATGGGAGAGTGGAAAGAGGATATTGTGACATGAGGAATTTCCAAATCTGATGGAGCCCGGGGTCTGCTGGATCGGTCAGGCCTTTCACAGAGAGCGGGAAGGTTTTCAAACTGAGAAGCAGCTGCCCTCTGGCCCATCTGCCTCCTGCCTGATAAAGGTGTTCGCTGTGTTGAGGACTCAGCTAGAAATACATCCAAACTAAACTGAGGGCTTGTGGGCACAGTGGTGGAGCAGGGCCGTTTCCTGTGGAGGGTTGTCCTTGGTGAGGATCCTGGTTAGGTGAGGAGATGGGCAGTGGGGAACCCTGACCTTCCATCACAGCTGATACCAAAGCCTGAGAACCAGGACCTGCCCTGATGCCAGCACCCCTGCGTCCCAGCTGGAGAGGAAGATCTATTTACATAGAAAGGTCAATAACAACAGGCACCAACTTATGATTGAGCCACAGTAAGAAGCTTGACGTGGGCTGCATGACCCTGCATTAGGGTTGGTGGATAGGCTCAGGACACTTAGAAATGTGGGCCAGAAATCCAGGCAGGGAGGGACCAGAGTGACTATTTTTTTTTTTTAATTTTTCATATTCTTTTTAAAAAATTTTTATTTTATACTGGAGTATCGTTGATTAACAATGATGTGTTAGTTATAGGTGTAGAGCAAAGTGATTCAGTTATACCCATACAAGTTTCCATTTTTTTCAGATTCTTTTCCCATTTATGTTATTACAGAATATTGAGCAGAGTTCCCTGTGCTATACAGTAGGTCCTTGTTGGTTATCTATTTTAAATATAGTAGTGTGTACATGTCAATCCCAAACTCCCAGTCTATCCTTCCCTCCCTCCCCCCACCCCTTCCCTCTGGTAACCATAAGTTCATTCTCTAAATCTGTGTTTCTGTTTTGTAAATAAGTTCATTTGTATCATTTTTTTTCCAGATTCCCCATATAAGTGGTATCATATGATATTTGTCTTTCTCTGTCTGACTTACTTCACTTAATATGATAATCTCCAGGTCCATCCATGTTGCTGCAAATGGAATTATTTCACTTTTTTAATGGCTGAGTAATATTCCATTGTACACATGTACATCTTCTTTATTCATTCATCTGTCAGTGGACATTTCGGTTGCTTCCGTGTCTTGGCTATTGTGAATAGTGCTGCTATGAACATAGGGGTGCATGTATCCTTTCGAACCATGTTTTTCTCTGGATATATGCTCAGGAGTGAGATTGCAGGATCGTATGGTAGCTCTATTCTTAGATTTTTAAGGAACCTCCATACTGTTCTCCATGGTGGTTGTACAAATTTACATTCTCACCAACAGTGTAGGAGGAACCAGAGTGGCCCTTTGCTGTAGAGAGGAGGGGGTTTGAGAAGAAGCAGGAGAGAGATGTCAGATCCATGTTGTGAGGGCTTCCCTGCCCAGCCCTCCTCCCCTGGACACTGCTTCCTCGATGGCGGGGCTGCTGTCTCATCCTTCCCTACTTCTGATGGTGTCTGGAAAGGGAGGGGCTCAGTACAAGTTGTGGGTGTGAATTTCCCAGCCTGCTGGAGGAGGGATTCAAGCCGAGGAAGGATCTGGGCAGTGGAAGGTTACTATGGCGGGGAAAGGGAGGGATGGAAGGATGGAAGGGTGCTGCAAAGGAAGACTACTTGGCAGTGAAGAGGGAGTCGGAGACAATGGTGACTCTTTTCAGGCTGGGGGTGTGTGGGTTCCAGGAGAGAGGGTGAGAGTCACAGGAATGGCGCTGCTGACATCTACCGTGCATGTTTCCTGCTTCTGTTGACACTTCAGGAGCCCCCATGGCACACTGGGCGGGTTGGGGATGCGGACAACTTTGGGCAGACAGAGACCATGGGAAGTGATGAGACCATCCTCACAGATACTGTTTGCCGAGCACCAGCCAAGCAGCAAGTAGTGTGCAGGGCTTCGCGTACTCCATCTATTCTAAAACCAGCCCCCAGGGAGGCAGGTTAGGACCCACCACCCTGAGAAACTGATAAAAGGATAATGTGGATTAGTGGGTGCCCACAAGGAGCTCTGGGCCGGATCCCGAGCCCTCCTGATCCCCCAGCCCATGCCCAGCTGATGTGTGACGGCGCCTTCCTCATGTTTGGAGTGTGGTCCGGGGAGCAATCTCCTGGTTGTGTGAGAGCCATTCCCTCCACCATTTCCCCGCTCCTGGTGGGGGACTCAGAAGCCAGCGGTCAGAAGCTGGTTCCTGGGGAGGTGGTGCAAGCAGCTCTTGGTGCCCAGTGGGCACCTTGTAGAGGGTGGGGGTGGATGCTGAGTGAGGGACCACAGCAGAACTCTTCCAGGCATCTCGGTAGATTCACAGGGGCTGATGCTTGTCATTTGAGCTTAGGGTTGTCTTTCTAGACTCAGTTATGATGGGTCTCCTAGACTCGGTGCCCCTGGGTCAGTTGCCATTTTAGCCAAAGTTACCAAACAGTAAACAAAATGAGACTGTCCCAGATTCTTCCGGCCCTCTTTGCTTCCTGCCTCTTCCCAGTCTAGCCCATCCTCCTTCATCTAAGGGACGGGTCAGTGTCAGCATATATGTTAGGTGTGTGTGTGTGTGTGTCAGATCCCTCAACCTTATTAAACAGTTATGGTGTGTCTACTCCTTGATAGGTACCATGAGGCTAAGTTAAACCTCTGAAGAGCCCACAGACAACTGAGAGAAATAAAATTATTTATTAATCTGACATAAAGTAGGATGTAGTAATCTCTGAGATCAGGTGCTGGTGAGGCCCCTCTTCCAGGCTGCAGATGAGTGTCTGCTCGTGTATCCCCACAGGGTGGAGAGAGACCTAGCTAGCTCTCTGGCCTGTTCTTGTAAGGGCACTAATCCCATTCATGGGGCCCCACCTTCATGACCTAATTACCTCCCAAAGGCTCCACCTCCAAATACATCACATCTGGATTAGGGTTTCAACATATGGATTTGGAGGGGACACAAACATTCAGTCCATAGCACTAAGGATTGCTGGGAACCACCAGAAGCTGGAAGAGGCAAGGAAGGGTTCTCTCCTGCAGGTTTCAGAGGGAGTGTGACCCTGTTGTCACCTTCATTTTGGACTTCTGGCCTCCAGAACCGTGAGTGAATCAATCTGTGTCATTTTAAGCCGTCCAGCTGGCGGTACTTTGTACTGCAGCCCTAGCAAAGAATACAGTGGGGTACATTGATGCCGCTAATAGCCCCTCCCCTGGCTTGCTGCCTTGGCCCAGGGTCCTGCGCTGTGGGTATGGGTCAATTCTCAGCTCACTGCCCACCTCCAAGGTTGCTCTGGCAGGGGCTACTGACCGTCTCCTCTTCACCCCAGCTGAGCCATTCGGTTCTGATAGCATTGGGGGTTAGCTTGTCAAAAGCTTGAATTGTTTTGTTGGCATCTGGTGGGGGAATAGGTGGGAATTCCTCCAAGCAGGGGCTGAGGCCAGAGAGGAGGGAGAGGAGCAAGGGTCTCTTCTGCTGGCTGCGCTGGTCCGTCAAGGTGAAGGGATGCGAAAGACGCTGCTGCTGGTCTGCACCCCGTTGAGGAGAAACGCAATGTGCTTTTGGCTTCATGTGGTTAAACTGAGGTCTGTGTAGCTGTTTCTACACATGTCAGGAAAAGCAAACAGCTGTGGCGCAGGGTTCGGCCCATCACCGAACCTGTTCGAACCTGGTGGGGTCAGATTTGCATGAGTTGAGGCCGTAGCTGCATCTATTAAAACAAAGTGCTGGAACGGCTCTCCCATTCCCCACCGCCCTGCCCACCCTTCTCACTCCCAACACCCGCTCCCAGATCCTTCATCAGCCTGTTTCTCCAAAAAAGGTGGAGGAAAAACTCACCCTTGTTGGATACTGATCGAAGGGCTGCCTGTGTCCTGCACACTGGGGACATTGTTTAAGACGGTGCCACCTCTGTGAAAATATTGGTTCTGTAGTGATGCCAAGATTTCTGAGTTAGCTATCAACCAGAACTCCTTGTGCAAACCCAGTCTGCCTTCTGACGGGTTTAATCAGCATGAGATCCTTGTTAGAAAGTGGTCCCCGTGCTTGTGTGCACGTCTTCTCTGTTCCCTGCTGGTCACCAGCAGCCACTGGGGTAGGAGCCATGAAGCTGTGGTCTTGAGGCAGAGTTGAGTAATTATGACACAGAGAAGGGCTGGAGAATTCTTTCTCCAACAGGCTGGGAGAGATGACAATTCTCTTCATACTGGAGTGTCTTTAGAGAATAGCGTTAAGCCAAAGATTAAAAGGAAAAGTGTTTTAGTCACTGAAGGAGATCCATTGTTTGCACTTGAACCTTTGGTGCTTAGATTCTGAGACTCTCATTAATGAAGTCAAGATTTTAAACTATGGATATCTATTGGCTTGGAAAGGAAAACGTAATGGTATTTCCTTTGATGTAATCGCCTTGGAAAATAGTGTTGTAATTCCTAGGCTCTAAGCAAACCCTGCAATCTGTTTTTTTGTAAAATAATTCTATACAGATATGTAGATTGACAGGTGAAATTTATCCAGGAATGAGGTTATTTTAGCCATTAATTTACTTGGGATTAGAAGAGATTATTTTCAAGTACTAAAAATAAATAAGGAGCTCAAAATTCATGTAAACATTAGATGAACATTTTTAAAAAAAATCTAAGCATGGCCAGAAATTTGTAGCAATATATGCCGGACCTTTGAAGTAACTGAGTTAATATGTAGCGAATACAAAGGACAATGATTTGATAGAAGTATCAGATAAATTTCCTCCTGCCTTTCCTCACTCTCCCACCCTGTCTAGTTGCTTAAAAATGACTGTTTTGAATTATGGATTTACAGCAGGGAGGAAATTAATAGAGAAATAGGTACTTGGAGCGGTGGCCTGGGAAGTTAGATTCTAAGCCTATTGCTTCTCTGCTCCTGACTTCCTGTGTGGCCTTGGCCAAAGCAATTAACCTCTCTGGGCCTCAGCTTCTCTGGCTGCGATGGAAGACTATTGCTTGTCAACTGCCATATGGGGGGAAGATGAATGAGCCAGCACTTGGGACGAGAAATAAAGGAAGGGCTGGAAGACCTCTGGCTGGAAAGCAGCAGGGGAGTCACAGACGGCTCCCGCTAATCCCACGCCTCTGACTTTGGCCCCTGATGTTTGTGATCTGTGGTGCCATTAAAGACCTGCGGGTAATTTGGCCTATTACTCCAAAATACTGAAAGCAAATATTAATTCAAGCTAATGCAACTCAAGAAACACAGAGGCCAGCTAACCTGGAAGAAGAAAATATCCCCATGTTTTAAAACGATGGCACACGATGCATCCAGAATTGCTCATAAATTCCTGTCTTGTGGCAGCAAGAACCTGCCTGAGAAAGGAATGCCGGGGTATCTCAGGGCAGCCTTGTAATCATGTCAGATCTGCACACTGTCCCCAATTACTAAAGCTCTTTGTGGCTGATAAGGTGCTTGTTACAGAGATGGGAACTAAATTTATAGTCGGCTTTTGTGGAGCCAATTTCCATGTTGTGCTGCTGGGGTTTGAAACTAAAGGAAATGTGCTTGAAGCCAAAATTGGCTTTGTGGCTCCAGTTTCCTCAGCTCAACACCACCTGCCTCCAATCAAACTGTCCAATTACAGGAAACAATTGTTTTCTTGCTTTCTGGGAAGTGAAGAAATTCATCCAGTAAAGGACTGATTTCTAAATGTTTCTCCTCCCCCCCGACCCTTTTTTAAAAAGAAAAAAAGAACAAAAATCAACAACAAATCCAAACCATCAACACTGTTTTGGGGGAGAAAGTGTTTCCCTAACAAACTGCTTTCAAAGTTCAAAAGTCAGAGTGATGTGGTCCACGCATTATGGTGTGATTGACCACAGACCCCTGATCTGTAATTACCTCTGATAATAATGTCCTTAGCCATTCAGAAGAAAGATTCTCCCTTTTAAGATGTGAGGCAGTAATTAAAGGCTGTGAATTTCACAGGTGAAATCTTGCAGAAAGTACAATTTTGAAGTCAAAGAATTTAGTGATCCACCTCTGGATAATTAAACTTTCTTCTCAAAATAAAATCTTGTATTTGAAACAATGGAATCAGTGGCAATGATACTATTTAACTCTGAGCCCAAGTCTCATTTCTTTACACTCTCATTTGACTTGCTCAAGCTGATTTCTCTGAAATGGTTAAAATAGCAGCAGAGAAGTTGAAGGGAAAATAAACCATTGGCCACGTGGAGATGATATTTAGCCTGCACTGAGCATGGATGGTAATTATAGTACATTCTTTCCTCTGGCAGGTAATATTTTAATGGAACAAACAAATTTCCCTCGATGTGTTTCTGTGTCATCATATCCTGAATTTTCTTTTTTAAAATAAAAATAAAACTGCTCAATATTTCATGATTCAATAAAAATCATGACCTCATGAAAACCACTTACAAGCACTGTTCCACATCACTCTGGAGGGCATTTACATATCTGAGGCTACCTCCAAAAGCTTACATATACAACAGGGATTTTTGCCACATTCACGGTCCACTTATGTGGTATTTCAAGGGGAGAGTCCCGCTACGCTCCATGAGTTCTCTTACGTACGGGCGTTAGCTCATAAGAATTAATGTCCTCCTCCTCCAGGAAGCCTTCCCTGATCAGATCAGGTAGAGGCCATCTCTCACTTTCTGCCCCTGCTCTAGTCCTGTTTCAGCCTCTGTCCTGGGCAGTGGTTTTCACTTCTGCAGTGTAGAGTAGCCCTTTGGGAGTATGAACTCACTGGGGACCAGGCTATTTCTCTTCCATTTGGTTAAAATGAATGAGTGGATGATTTTCCTCCCATTTATTTCCTCTGAGCTCCCTTAGAGAACTTTCCTCTTCTCCGTATCCCCCAGGTAGTGGTGGGACACTAAGGCTCCAGCCTGAGCACCTTTTCCTTTCATTCTGCAAACTTTCTGGGTGACCTCATGCTCCCTCATGACTTTACCTCAAACCTTTGGTCCCCAAAGCACAGGCCTGTGTTCTCCTTAGGCCCTGATGAGGTTCGGGGCTAGGTGCTGAGCACACAGGCTCTAGATAAAGTAGGATACCCCTGTCACCTCAGGGACGGTACTTACACTCCTGGAGTCTTAGTTTTCTTACCACATGGGGGTGTGGGATACCAGTGAGATCAAATCTTTAATCCTGAGAAATCCCTCCTCATTCATCAGCCTCAGCTGGGCTCAGGCATCACGGCTCGAGGCTCTCCCCGCCTGTACACCCCGCCTCTACCGCCCCAGCCGCACGCTGCCTGGGGCCACCCTGCTTCTGTGCCCGGCAGGGACTGGAGTTCTTTTCAATCAGAGCCACTGGAAAGTGAGTTTCTCCAGGGCAGGGGCTGAGTGTCACTTAGCTTTGTTTCCCTGGTGTCCAGAAGGCACACAGGAAATCTTTACTGAATGAACAGATCTGGTTTCAGCGGCAGAGTCTGTGTTCCTTTCCCACCCGGTGCTCTTTATCCAGAAGAATGAATTTCGGATACTGCAAATCTACCGCTTCACGGAGATCTGGTGACTCAGGGGAGAACTGTGGGCATGGGGGCTTTCCAGCAACCTCGTTACATGAAACCACACAGCAACCTTCCCACCCCATGGGGTGACCTATTTCTCAATTCCTGTAGTCTCAGCATCCCTTGCTGCAGAATTCTGATGAGGCCGGGCCATTTCATGGCTGGTACTCGATGAGAAAAGGGAATTGAGATGTAGGTGATTGATTTGGACCTTGAGACGCTGATGGGACGTCATCCCGTTCTTTCTGACAGTGGGAACTCGTCTGCGGGAAGGGGGCTTCCTGTGACCCACCCCTCCTGGGCCTCCCAGAAGTTCTGCTCCATCCCTGCAGAATGAGATGGGAAAGCTGCCCTGGTGCAAGGGATTGATTATCTGGGCTCTTGTAGCCTCTCTGGGTGAGTTTCCCAATCAGAAGGAAAAATCTCTAACAATCCCGTTTCCACCCGGATCCTCATTTTGCTTTTTAGAGCTGAAGTGAAAATTGAACTCTACGCGTCTTGCCTGATTGAGTTTGTCTATGAGGTAGTCGGCTGGTGGCTGCAACTCCTCTGGGCTGATGGGAAGATGCTCCTTCCTCCCCGTGCCCGGCAGGACCGAGTGGGCAAGTAGAAACCGCTGCATCTCTGGTGGGTTGTGTTTTCTCAGCCCCCACAGCAGCAAGGAGAACTGGAGATGCTACGGTGGGAGATTCCTTTTCTCCTCTGCTTTTCTCTGGGCACTTACTCATCTTAGAGTCCTCTCCTCTATAATCCCTCTCCTGACCATTCAGCCCTCCCTCCCTGGCACCCTGGATGCCCTCGCTGGGAAACCCCTCAGGCTGGATGTGGTTTTCTGCTCACGGCTCAGCCTCCCACTGGCCGGCAGCCTCTGGAGGGCAGGATCCAGGGTAAACGCAGGGGCCCAGTGCCCGTGACCACTCAGTACAGACTTGTAAGGAAGGAAAGAACCTTGCCGTGGTGCCCAGTGGACTATTTGATCTTCTGGAGACTTTTAAAAAATAATGCAGAAGCCCTGGGCACCAGCCCCCCCGCCCCCGAAACCAATGGGATCAGTATCTCTAGGCATCAGCATTTAAAAAGCCCTCCACTTGGTTTTTCTGCGCAGGCCAGGAGGAGGACAGCTCCAGAGGGCAGAAACGGGGCTTTGGGCCTGGATCTGGGCTTCCCTCCTCACTAACTTTGGTTTCCTCGCTTAAAAGCATGAGGTTGCTGGGTTCTAGATATTGCATATAAAGTACCTACAGGAGAATATGCATTCAGTAACTTTTGATCTTGTAGTTGCAGATGCTTGGTGTATATTGGGCTTAAGCCTATAGGATCTGGAGTTAGGCAAGGCCTGGTCTGAGTAAGTTACCAGATATTTGAATCTGGGCAGACTGCTTGACTTGTCTGAGTCTCCTCTGTGAAATGGGTTTCATAATATTCCGCACATCACAGAAGTGCAAGGAGTAAATGAGCTAAGCCATTCAAGTGATACAATTTGATAATCGGTACCTGTTAATGATTATTATTATTCACAGGGTGAATGCTGGCTGACGTTCATAGAAGACAGAGCCATTAGATATTGACAAATATGAATTGTGGTTACTTGGACTTGTAAAGCCTATCTCTTTAAGGAAAAGCCACGTGCCTTGCTTTCTGACCTCCACAGATCAAAATATTGATTAGACTTTGTCTATTATGTAATGCTAGATTCGTGAACTTGCAATACATCTCTGGAGTGGAAATACATTTTCATTTGCTAATTTCTGTTAACAAGGCAAAAAGCTTTCTTAAATAAACAATTATATTGTTAAGGGAGTGTAAGTTCTTAATTTTAAGTGCTTAATTGAAGCACTATTCAGAATTTTGTTAAGCTTGTCTTCCTTCTGACAATTATTCACTCTGCTGATAACACTGTCCTTCGGGCTGTTAACTTGGGAAACTCTCAGCCAGCCCTCAGTGTCAGCTGTTAGACATGGGTGACCCTGGTAGAGCTTTTGTTTGGGATTGAGCCTGTGAACCAGGAGCCAGAGTTTGAGATCTGCAGGCCCCTGTCCTTTTCTCCCCACCAAGGTTAATGGCGGTAAGGAAGCCACCATCCAAATGTGGACAATTTAGCTTTCCAGTATGAGGATGAATGGATGAATAGACTCTGGCCATGAAAAACCAACTAAATGCTTAAAAACTATGGGGAAAAATTATGAATGTCTAATTCCAGCGTCTGCTGGCTCAAGAGATGCCACCTGACTGATAGTATAAGCCTTCTCCCAGAGAGCGCCCAATTATTTCTGACATTCCCCACCCTGGTCCCCTGCAGACCAGGTCACATGGGGTCACCAGCCTCTTCCATCCAGGGCTACTGCCCATGAATGAATGAGCGGGCATCTTACTGCTGTCACTGTCAGCCTGGAGAAGGCCACTGTCCAGGGCAGGGTGCTACCTCCAGGGGTGCCCCAAGCTTCCAGCTTGCAGGGGGCCAGCGGGTGCTGGGTTTCCTGCAGACACAGATGAGTGGATGGCCTCTTCCCAGGGATCCCTGCGTATGAGGCAGATCGACTGCCCAGCATCTCCCCAGGGGTCCAGTGAATGGTTCTGCAGGCTCCCCTCCCCTTGGGGCAAAACCCTGGACCAGCTGGGGAGATACCGTGCGGTCCCCTCGATTTTCCTCCTGATATATGACTGTAGGGAAGGGTGAAGCAGGCCAGGCCTTAGCTTCGCCAGCTGAAAATTCCCTGTTTCGTATATAAAATCCAAACCCAGCTCATTAAGCAACCGACAAAGATAGCATGACTTGGTAATGCCTTCCTAGAGAGCAATTTGGCAATATTGATCAAGAGTCTTAAAAATGTTCACAGCCTTTTACTCAGCATTTTAACTCCTGGGAATTTATTCTCAGGAACTATTTTGTTATGTTCATAGAGAACTATGTTCCAGGATTTCATCTTAAAATGTATCTCCCTAGTATACGGGTAAAATTGGAAATGAACAACCTTAATGTCCAAAACAGAGGAAGAGCTAAATAAATTCTGCTGTTTACATATATACACTAAAATATTTTAAACCCATTAAAATCACATTGAAGAGTAGTTAATGATATAAAAGATGTTTATCCTGTAATGTTAGGTTTAAACTATTGCATGTAAAATTGTAGGTATAGATTTTACAATCATGTAAAATCATATATATATATATATGGCCTATATTTATATGTGTGTGTGTGTTGTGTGTCATAAAAAAAGACTAGAAAGCATGCACCAGGATACGGACAGTGGCTATACCTGGGCAATGAGACAATGACAGATAATTTTCGTTTTCATAATACTCTGTTTCCCCCTAATTTTCTAGAATGAGCATGTATGATCTAACAAATGCTTTATAATGATTCCAACAACGGAAGGTAACAGAAGCTCAATGAGGGCGTCCTACAGCCAAGAGCGTAGGCTGTGTTCCCCCAGGTCTCCTTTGTGGGGTACCTCCCAGGCTGGCTCCCCCACTCGTGCCCCTCCCCAATCTCTGATGCGGCAGACTTTCCCAAGGAGACAGAGAGGCAGAGATGGACTTGTGTGAGCCTGAGCCCCTAGCCCGGGAGAGCCATGGTCCCTCCCGTGGCCTGGGGGCAGTAGACAGCACTAGCTCTGGATTCGGCCAAGTCTGTGGTGGTTCCCAGCTCCACAACTTGCACGCATGGACCTCGGACAGGGATTCCTGCCTCTAAGAGCCTTACTTTCCTCATCTGTAAAATGGGGACAGCAATACCACCCGCAGGAATGTAATCAAGACGTAGGACAAGAACTTAGTGTTGTCCCTGACATGTAGTAAAGTGCCCTGTAATTGGTGTGTGTGTGTGTGTGTTCCTGTGTGTCTGTTTGGGTGTATTTTCTCCTCTGATACGTGGATCCAAGATAATTTTCACCATTCACTTCTTAAAGCTTTGGATTAATTTATGTAAGAACACTTATATAAGTGTTTTGTTGCCAGGTGGGCTAAGTGGGGTGTCTCTGTGCTGAGAAAGAGAAGGGGTCGTGGAAAGGGCGCTCAGCCTCTGCAGGTGGACAGAACCGTCGTCACTGTTCTCTCTTCACAGCACAAGTGGAGGAGGGCTGCTGGTCGGCCCTTAGGGTCCTTTGTGTCCACTCTCCTCACAGCCATGTGGCTGGACCATGGCGTCTCACGCTAGACACACTTAGGTGAGTCAGAAAGCAGTTGCCAGTACACTCGCGTCCCCTCCGTGAGGGAATGATGTCACTGAGAGGAGGCTAATAGCACCACCATCACCATCCTCTCCCTCCTCCGCCTCCTCTTCCTCTTCGTCATGGCAACGTAAGGCACGGATGAAGATGAAGTCCAGGCGTTACCTGGGAGCTCAGAGCCTGGTGCGGCCCACACTCTCCCTTTGCTGCTGGTTCCCTCCTGGAAGCTCAGTGTGTAGAAGCTGCCGTCTGTGTACCTGGCTTTACCCCTTTCTGGAAAACTCTGCTGTGGCTGTGAAGGGAGCTGGCTGGTAGGGAGGGTACAATGGGCGTGACTGCATTGCCAGCGACTGAAGTCGTGACGGGGCTCTTAGGCCATCCTGGCTCCCGGCCTATGTGCCATGGCAGAATAATCCCACGCTTGCACCATGGGGTGGTGCCAGCAAGAATAACAACGCACGAGGCCGAATACAAATTGTTTGAAAACACACAAGTGAGCTTGGTTCAGGTGGTGCCAAAGAATTGTCGATTTCAGCAGAGAGTTATTTTGTGCACTTTTACTACTCTCATCCAATAAAAACACGACTGTTCAGAGTGTCATTAAGTTGTAGTTTTAGGAGATGCTGTCAGAGAGCAGGCCACAAATTTAACCTGATTTGCCAAACTAATTTGAGTTGCTTTTTTCAAAGCCACATTGAAACTTCAAGTCTGTGTGCTTTCTTTTTCTTGGTGAAACTGTTACTCTGAACATTTCAAATCAATTTGATAAAGTGATACTTACCTCAAGCCACTCAAAGTGCCACAGGGCTCTAGGGTATATGCTGTCACTCCTTATTTCAAGGAGCTACTAGGAAAGATGGCACAAAATAGGATGCTAATGGGAACACGTGTGGCACGGGCCATGGGTATCATTAGGGACCAGGAAACAGAGATGATGTCACCTGCCCTGTAATGAGCACCTACTCCAGCCAGGGCCAAGTTCATGCCCTGCAACCTGTGGAGCGGCACAGAGCCCGTGCTTGGAAGGGTCCTGAACTTGGTTTAATCCTCTGTGTCACAGTTTTGAAATTCTTAGTAATTGTGAGCCTGACCCTCTGTATTTTCATTTGTACCAAAGCTGTTTCCTTTACTTTCTGGACACACAGCTGGACTCTTCTTGCACCATCCCTGCAGTCAGGTATGGTCAGGTGACTAAGTTTAACCAGAGGAACTCAAGTGCCATTTCGTATCTGACCCATTGGAACATCCAGTGCACGATCATTTTAAACACACATACACGTGCTCCTGGTTCAAGTGGTGCCAAAGAATTCTGGACCTGAGCCGAGGTCCCAGGGCTCTGTTACTGCTATGATCCAACAATAACACAGCTGCCCATGGGGTCCACAAGCAGCTTCCAGGAGAGGCTGTCAAGGAAAGTGGGCTAGGCTTTTCCCCTTTGGAACTGGGATGTGGCCCCCCGGGCAACGCTGGAAGCCTGTTTTGAAGACCGCGTAGCTGCCGTCAGCCTGGGTTGGGTCCCTGAGTCACTGCCTGGAGCCGAAGGCTGTGTGCCCCGCCTCCTTGGCTCAGCCACTTGCAGCTGCCCTGAACTGTCACCGGAACAAGAAATAAACGTCTCTTGTGTCGAGAGACTCCAGATTCAGCTCTGTGGTTTCTGCAGCTCTGCCTGCTGGGATGCCTCATTTTCAGAGGGAGGAGGCTTTCTCAGAATCTCCCAGCAGACTCCCTCCCTCAGATTACTGGCCAGAATTTAGTCTCATGTGCGTCCCTACACGAATCCTTTTCGAAGGGAAAGGAATTGCCATGATCAGCTTGGATAAATGAGGACTTGTTCCCGAGGGCCAGGCAGGCCTAGGGCTCCAGAAGCCTATGGCTCTTGATACCTGGACATAACTGGGCTTGGAATAGTGGGGAATGAGGGGAATTGCCACTGGGGAGGGAGCTGGACTGTTTGCCATAAGGGAGGAAAAGGAAGGTGGTAGGCTTTCTTCCCCAGATTTACTGAGATAGGATTGGCATATAACATTCTGCAAGTTTAAGGTCTACAATGTGATTCTTTGGTACAAGTATGTATATACTGGGAGATGATTACCACGATAAGGTTCGTTAACATGTCCATATCCATATCCATATGTGTGTATATTTGCGGAGAGCATTTAAGATTTACCCCCTTAGCAATTTTCAAGGACATAATACATGGTTTTCTGTTGTTGTTTAAACAACAAATATTGGTTTTAAGCTTCTGAGGACAGAGAGTGACCATATCTGTTTCTTTTGGAGCAATAAATTATCATCTGTAAGTTCTTATACATTGGGAGATGAAGAAAATTATACATGTTACATCGGTAAAGAGAAACCTCCACTGTGAAGTTTATATGGAAATGAGAATGATCCATGTAGATCTTCAACAATAACCACTAGTTTAAACCCTCAGTTTTCCCACCTCAAATAGACACAGTGACATACAAAGAGAAAGAACACGCAGAGACCCGTGGGAATTGTGATTAAAGTGGGCTGTTAGGCAAAAGAGTGGTTCGAGCAGTGACTTGAGTTCCTCTGGAGTCTACGTTTTTGGACAGAATACTTTCCCTTTTCATGTCTGGTTGTACACCAGTAGAGGATGTCAAAGGCTGCAAGTAACAGCATATCTGACTATCTGACTGCAGGGGTATAAAGAATAAGGGGCTTATTTTTTTCTAACAGAACAGGAAAACTGGAGGTAAGTGGTTGCTGGCACTGGTCCAGAAGATCGGTGTTATTGGTGACAACCTTCTGCAATTTTCTTGGAGTTCCCCTAACAGTTGCATTAGGGCTGTTACAGCCCCAGCTGTCATGACTGAGGCAGGATGAAGGTGGCAGGGCAAGGAGAGATATTTTGAGCCCTGCCGTGTCCCATTTGATCAAGACAGCAAAGTTTTAAAGACTGCAGTCCTGAAGTAGTCTCTGGCTTTGGTCTCAAGCCCAGAATTGGGTGATATCCCCGCTTGCTGTGAGGGAGGTTGAAGAGTGAGGGGCAGAATTGTTAACATGGCTTAGACCAATCGTGACCATCATCTGGGGCTGGCTGATGGCTGCTGTGAACCAAAGAGGGATTCTTCTAGCAGGAAACAAGGGAGGAATGGATATTGATTGGATAACAAATAGTATATGTCACAGTCTGCAAAGAAGTTTGGGGTAAAGAGAGTGGTTTATAAAAATAAGGCAAGTGGGAGTTGAACTTGTCCTGGCCAGGAGGAGGGAGGTTCTGGGTCTGGAATACTAGATACAAATAAAGCCCAGATCAAAGTGGAAACCGGAGCAGAGCTTGCATCTGAGCTGATGCACGTGTCCAGAATGGAAACCACCATTCTTCTTGCTGTCAGAGTTTGTCCTACTCTTATCCAGTCCCTATAACTTTATTGGGTTGTTACTGAGTCTGTATCGCAGAGGCCAGTGAGCATGGTAGATTATCTGTCCAGTCAACTAGATGATCAGTAAGAAGGGCTTGACCTTCATATTTGTGTTCTTTAGGCCCAAGTGTAGCATTTCACTTGCTCTCCCATGACCTCACCTTTGTGCTTCCTTCATTTTCTTTGCCTACCTGTGTCACAGGGACAGCCCTGTTCACTTATCACCCTCACCAGGCATGGGCCTCAAGAGTAGCACTGCCCAAGACAAGTGTAACGTGAGCCACGTGCATAACTTTAACCTGTCTCATAGCCGCATTTATAAAAGTAAAAAGAAACACATGAACATAAATTAAAACCTATATTTCAGTTAACCTAATGTATTAAAAATATCATTTCAATATGTAATGAGCAGAAAAATAATTAGTGAGCTATTTTTCACTCTTTTTCATACTAAGTCTTTGAAATCTGGTTTGTATGGTACTGTTTACCCATCTCAATTCAGACTGGCCACATTTGCTGTGATCGATAGCAGCCACTATACTAGAAAGCACAGTCCTCGAGGACAGACACCTTGCTATTCATCTTGTCATCTTTAGTGCCTGCAGAAGAGTAGGCCCTGAGTAAGCACTGAAGAACAGATAGGGCCACACTGTTGGGAATGGGTCTTCTCAAACATAGGTACTTGGGAGGTAGACCAGAAAGCCCGGGAGTGGTGTGGCTGAATCAAGAGCATGGACTTGCATTCACACCCCTTGGGCGTGGCTTTACTAACAGCTGACCCAGATCAAGTCGCTCAGCTCTATGTCTCTGTTTCCTCATCTGTAAAGAGAGAGAGCAACACCTAACTTGCAAGATGTCAAGGAGATTAAATGGGAAGATATACAAAAAAGTGGAGTGTTTGGCACAGAGTAAGCACTTAAGAAGCCGTAGCTGTCGCTATTTGAAATTAGATATTCTGTGCATTACACGGAGAACTTGGGTTTTAGTCGCAACAGTAAGGTTTGGCCGGAGCAGTGCTGGTCCTCACAGAAGGTATGGGTTCTCCCCGCTTTGGGAATTAGCCTGGGGAGATCTCAAAGTCATTCATGGTGTTTCTCTTTTTGGCTGAAGCTGTGTAAAGTCACGTGCCAGCTGTAGGGCTTGGCAAGCAAGGGCAAATGCTAAGCGAGGGTGGCCCTTGCTCTGGGAGTTGCTAACTGTTCGCTGTCCGTCCACAGCCTGAGGGTTCTGATTCCCATGGGAACTTGACGGCAGCCTTCAGAGCAGAGTGAAGATCCGGGTCCCTGTTGCGTGCTGTCTCTGCTCCCACTGGGCCACCTCCATCTCCATGCTCATCCCTCCCCTCTGTCCTCCTCTGGGGCTTCCACTTACTTTTTTTCTCTTAATCGACTGCCTTGAAATATGGTTGTTCTACACAATGGAAACAAGCATTTCATTATTATACCCAGTGTTGAAAAGCAGGCAAAACAAGCCAGATGCATAGTGACATTAAGAAAAGCAAAGGCTAACTTTATTAAAAAGCTTCTTTGTGGTGTTAGGCAGGAAGTGAAATGGCTTTAAATGGCAAACATTTCTCAATCACTTAATGCATCAGTAATCTTGGCATTCTTTTTCTTCTGTCTGCTTAAAGGAAAAAGAAAAAAAAAAAAAAACAAAACAGTGCCCAGATATAACTCAGACAAGATAGGGCAAAGTGACTGAGTCAGTGCATTGTCACAGAGCCCCTCGGAAGGCTGGTCATCCCTTCAGTGAAGCTTAACAGGACAGCCGATGATGGGCATGCGTGCAGAGGAAGATACGGGTTCTGTCATATGGCTGAGCCTGGGCTACCCCACGAACTGCTGACTTTTTGTTGGTACTGTCAGCCAACTTGCTCTCTCAAATCTGTTACTATTAGAAACACCATCAGTGTCAAATTTTGGACTTTAGCTTGTTAAGTTCATTTTCCGGGGATGGTAAAATCCCGATCCCCACATGTAACATTTGCTTCTCTTGCCAAATGCCATTGTCTTTATTTCTACGCAAGTGAGGCTCTTTGCACAGAAAATAAAAACATAAAAAAGCATGATTGGCTACATCTTTTCTTGAAGAAAAAAAATCATACTTATTGAGTACCAAATGAAAGGGGAAACCAGAAGATTGGTGCCGCTGATAGACTCTTGCTTGGTTGCACTTTTAAAGACTTATTTATAGATGTCAAACAGGATATGGCACAAGGGAGGTGTTCAGTAAATACTCCTTAATTGATTAAAACACAGAAATGTATTGAAGATCTTTAGGGAAATAAGTATACTTTAAAAAATAGCAGTTGACCTTAATCAGCGATGAAAATGGTGCCAGATGGAATCATGTTGATTAGGACCAAAAGTCCGACTAATACGAATGAGCTCTCAAATGTGATGATTTTAGGATCTTTCCTGAAATTTCTCAGGATGGTTTCCCACATTTTCTCATTAACCTTTGAACAGTTCTGCAGTGTCAGGAGGCAGGCATTCTAATAAGGCACCGAGGAAGGCAGAGGTGCGCCTTCGCATGTGGCTGGAACTCCCATTTCTGAACTTTCAATCTCATCCTTTCTTACCCAATCTCTACCCTTCTCCCTCCAGCAAAATCCCCTTGTCCTCGAACCCCACGGTGCACCAGCTGGTTCCGGTACCATGGGCTCCTACCACCTGCTGTAACACAATTGTTTTCTTAGTGCCTGTCTTTCCCTGTGAGCTCCTCAAGGACACAGACCCAGATTTATTCATTTTTACATCCCGGGAACTCCCAGTGTCTGGTAGGTAATAGTTTAACCAAGGCTGGTTGAATGAATGAAGCGCAGATATGTTCCTGGGTGTTCAGAGTTACTAACTTAGTTTCCTGCTGATGTTCCTTGCGGTGTGTTTCTAATCTCGCTTCCTGTGGCTCCCTTTTCTCCCTGAGATAAAAAACGAAGCCAGACTTCTCAACTTGCAAAAGGTTAGTCCTATTTCTAAAGCCGTTTTGTGAGCTCTTTTGCGAGGCTTGAAAAGCCTCCTATGTCCCTGGGGAGAATCCTAGGTGAGGGGTTGGCAAATGTTGCTGCAAAGCAAAAGAACTTGCCCTTGAAGTTAAATGAAAAGGGCACTGTGTCCCTTCCCTTTTAATTTCAGTCCCTGCCATTGTCATTTGTCTGGCAGGGAACTACGTAGATTGGGAAAGCTTGATTTCTTTTCCCCACTCTGAACTCTTCGTAGCCGGATATAGTTTGTGATTTTCCCTCATTGGTTTTTCCTGCTTCAATGTACTTGAAACAACCTTTTTGAATATGGAAAGGGGCTTCAGCACAGTCCCAGCAGCTGGCAGGGGACAGCCGTTATCCTGGCTGTGCTGTGCTGTGCTGAGTTTATGCAAGTATTTTTTTAAGCCCTGACAACAAGTGGCTGCTTTCTCAGGTGGTGCTTTGTATAAATGTCATAAACAATGGCTATTGTGGAGACGAGTATAACTTCTTTGGCTCACATTTCTCTAGAAAGTACTCACAGGTTGATGGGCTGGTGAAGGTTCTTCCTTGTTTCCATCCATCTGATTATTCTAATGCTCGTCAGACCTATGATTCCCTGTTTGATAACCCTCCAACCGTTAAAGGGAAGTATTTGTCATCTCGGCACCTGGTTTCAGGAACAAAGTGCTCACCTCCCAGCCAAGTAAGCCATTTCAAAATAACCTTTGTTCAGGGATCTGAAAAAGCTGAGTAACTCAGCAGCCAGGACAGGACTGTCCCACTGGCTGGGCTGGTGCAGGTAGAGGCAGGGATTTCAGGTGAGCAGGGCTTTAGCAGTTGCCATGGAGACTATCAATCATTTGATGAAACCTGCTGGGGGGGGGGAGTTGAGGGTGAGAAACCACAAGAAAATCATCCGCCTTTTAACAATTTGTTAGCACTTAGTGCGGCTCTCAATCTCAAGTCTTTGGGAGCACTTGATTCTGGAAACAGAGGGAAGCTACGCGTTGTAAGTAACTTCCTTTAAGAAATGCATATATACACTACCAAATGTGAAATAGATAGCTAGTGGGAAGCAGCCGCATAGCACAGGGAGATCAGCTTGGTGCTTTGTGACCACCTAGAGGGGTGGGATAGGGAGGGTGGGAGGGAGACACAAGAGGGAGGGGATATGAGGATGTATGCATATGTATAGCTGATTCACTTTGTTATACAGCAGAAACTAACACAACAATGTAAAGCAGTTACACTCCAATAAAGATGTTAGAAAAATAAATAAATAAAAAAATAAAAAGAAATGCATCTGACTTGTGACTCAGGAGCCTCATAATCCTTTAGGGGCCTTCAGGGCCTGCCGTTAATTGTATGTGTGTGTGTGTGTGTGTGTGTGTGTGTGTGTGTGTATGTTGGGATGGGACAGCCTTTTACCAAATTTGCCCTGTGGGGCCCGTGTGCACAACTTGGTGGCAGTAGGATTTCTTGGCTCTGATGCTGAATCCTGTTCTACAGTTTTCTGTTTAGAAGCCTAGGGATGATCACTGCCATTTTGGTACCCAACCAAGTGTTGATAACGTCAGCTCTCCTGCACTGAGGACCTGCTGTGTGCAAAAGGCGTTACCCACATCACCTCCATTAGCTCTTATGGAAGCAGAGCCGTACTCCATGGTCCTTGCCCCCCATGTCCTCCGCCTGCCTTTTGTCTGTAGAAAAACTTTAGCCAAAGAATGAGTTTAATCAGAAGTGAGAGAATGCAGGAGCAAAGAAAAGCAGTCACATAGGACAAAATAATAGTAGTCTGGGCAGTAAGCGAAGTCAAAGACCTTTAGTTCCTTCTCAAGGGCTATAGATAATACTCTGAGCCATATCCTGTGAGCTGTCTTATAGATACTGAAGCCTCCACCAGGTAGAAGAAGTTAATGACATGAAGACCAGGCTGTAGACTTGACATAAGCTGCCACAATTCCGAGAACTGCCTGAAAAGAAATGGGAACAAACCGACCCTGGAACTGAAGATTCACTGTACTTCAAACAATCAGGATGACGCTGATTGGTCAGAGCACCGCATGACCAATGTCAAGATGCCCGTCAGAGCTGCCCGTGCTGTTTCTGCATGTAGCCCCTCCCTCCGCCTATAAAAGCTCTCGCCCCCTGATTGTCGGGGTCAGTGTGGGAGTTGGCCTTTGGACAGGCGTCTGCCCTCCCCACCGCCCCTGGTTGCCAGCATCCGACATACAGCAAACTTTCCTTTCCACCAACTTGCTCCTTTACTGGCTTTTGAGTGGCGACCAGCTAGACCCCACTTTCGGTTACGTTATGACCCCTTTGTAAAGGATGTTGTCAACTCTGTTTTACAGACAAGGAATAAAGGTCTAAAGAATTGGAAAACGAAACCTCTTCGAGGCCACAGAGCTAATAACTGTGGGAGCAGGGACTTCACACCAGCTGACGGTGCATCTCGTGTCCTTCCATCTCGGCGCTTCTCAGGGGATTGATGAAGGAACGCCCTCTGTGCTGTCCCTCGGGGTAGGGGGCGTTGCTTCATCAGCAGCTCCTATGGCCCCTTGGGGCACTCTCTACCACCTCCGGTCTCAGTTCCCTGCAGCTTCGCTCAGTTTGATGCAGCCCCCTCCCGAGAGGAGCCTCCTCGCACCATCTCACCTGATAACACCTGGTAGGGGAAAGCGGTTTGGGACCTCAGGCGTTGGCCACCCCACACTCTGCCAAGGGCCAGAGCTGTCAGTCTAATCAGCCGACCCTGGAGTTTGGGCCCAGCTTCGTGTCTGAAGAACAGGACTCTGACTTTACTAAGTACTAAGTACTAAGTACTAAGTACTAAGCAGAGCCACCATGAGAAGAACTGCACTTTGGTTGCCTTTCTGGATGCTCAACAGTTGTGTAAGTCTAGACACTCAGGCACTCTATTTGACTGAGTTGGGGAGTTCTGCCATGACTTGGGGTGTGTCCAGCTGTGGAAGTGACCAAGCCCATCATGGAGCTGTCACTACCTCGTGAGTTTTGGGTTTCGTGACACGGGCCTCTTTTTCCCATGGGAAAGACTCCAGACTCCATGGACAGACTGGAGCCAACCAGGGTCTGGTACCCCTTTCCCTGCCTCCCTGTCTGCTTCTGCCTCTTTCCAAGGATTTAGATCTGGCCATGTCCCAGGTCCCTATGGAAGGACTGTCTTATAAGAAAGAGAGAGGAAAAGCCAGAGGCCTCCTGGTTCATCATCTCGTTATAACACTTAATGACATCTATGGCCGTATAGGGCATCTTTCCTTCTAGAACCACAAGTGACAACATTGGGAGAGGGGGTGTGGCAGTCATGGTGGCACCAGACAAACCGGGCTCTACCAGGACTGTGAGAGAAAGACCTTGACTTCTCCACCTCACGCTCCACATCTGCAAAATGGGAATAATAACATGCATGTTGCCAGAATAAGAAACAAGGCGTGTTTAACACCTGCCACCAAGTAGATTCCCCATAAATGGTGGAAGTTATTATTTCCATGGAACAATCTTGTATAAACCCTCACTCTGTAACTCCTTTCTAAGCTCACAGGAGTTGGAAGGGCTCAGCTCCAATGTTCCCTTCTTCCTGACCTCAGCCAGAAAGGCTCTGTCTTTCTCTTCCTGCTTCAGCTCTTGGCTAGTTTGGCTACAGAATCCATCGAATACCAACCTCATGATTGTATTTGAATAGAGACTGTGTCTTATCTGCCTGCTAGAGTGGTACTCACAGAGGTTAAGGGCCCCAGACCACAGGCTAGTTGGTGTGGAGCTGGGGGTTTGAATGCAGACCCCTCTTCCTTATCCAGGGAAACAGGAAAAACAGCGTTAGGCAGTAAGTTCTAGGAACTCACAGGAGGAGTTTTCTCTCTCTTTGGCTTCACGGTGGGAACTAGCAGGCGTGTGCTGTCCCTAACTGGCCCCGGGAGCAGGACAGGCCCCCTGGCCTCCAGCTCACAGCATATTTATAGGAGACTACTAACTTGTCGTTTTCCCAGTCGGGGTAGACTGCACATCTAGAAACATCCCCTGGAAATGTGGGAGTCGAAGCTCCTGATAAAGAGGACAGCCATGGAGGAAGTGCTCAGAGGCTGCTGGGCGAACCGGAAGTGGGAGCTGTTTCTAGCACAGAGGATGTGGCTCAAGACAAGGTATGAGAAACGAAAGTCAAGGAGGAAGTAGAAGTGGGATCCGTAGGTGCCTCGAGGACAAGGAAGTGGCTTTGTTGCCAAAGGTGGAAGGAGGAAACTGTCTCAAGGCTGAGTGCTGAGGTGGGTGTGGAAGCCTTTTCCCCTCTGGTAATGTCTGCAGGGTGGTGGGAGGCATTGGAGCCTGCAAGCTAGACGTTGCCAAGTGAGTTGCAGTCAGCGCTCATAGAAACCACTCTGGCAGAGAAGCGTCACTTCTGAAGGCAACAGAACATTGAGTAGAGAGAGGTTGAGTTGGTGGCCTGGGCTTGTGTTTTAGTTCTCTGGCCATGGTGGGGTCCTAGGGGGGTGTGCTGGGTCGCTGGAAGTCACCCCAGGGAGAAGGCTCTGGGGGTCCATAACATCTACCACCCACCGAGCACCAGCGGTGCACTGGGGTTTACAGATATTAAATAATTTCACCCTCACAATAACCCCATGAAGTGGGCCAATGCTATTACCTACATTTTACACAGATGAGGAGATTGAGAGTCACAGTCTAGGTAATTTGTCCAAAAGTAGAGTTTTTCTGGCAGGTTGATTTCAACCGGGTCTCTCTGTTGCCAGAATCCAAGATTCTTTGTGCTAAGCTGCTTGTTCACATACAGGTCTTGCTTAGGACATTTTCTCCCCTGCATATGAACAAGGAACATAATCAGAGGTCATTTTGAGGTCCAGGGTCCCTTTGAAGATCAGATGAAAGCTAGGATATAAGAGCACATATGCCCTTCCATTTTAGGGGTTAAGGACCCTCTGAAGTGCATCTATAAGTGCCTTAATGTCCACAGACCCAGTTCAGGAACTGCTGAGATAAGGAAAAGGAAGCTGAAAGAAGTCAGAAAAGAAAGAACCCTCAATGGGAACAGATTTAAAAATTGAGCTGTCCTTACAACCTATACGTTCTGAATTTGTTGCCTTGGATAAAACAAGCTTAAATAAACACGGTTGTATTATCTCACATGATAAATATTCTTCTTGTTCATAATGTACCTGTGAAAATGGACAACTCATTTGTATATTCTACAGGTAGATATTTTTTTCCCACTATAAAAGCCAAAACACAAAATAACTTATAATAACGTATAGGAAATCTTAAATGATAGCCTCGCTTCCTTTTCCTTTCCTACTCAGGTATTTGATGTTCAAAGCAGTCATCCACTCTTCTAAGCCATTTTGGGCTGACTTCATTGAATCATCCAGACTCATCTTGCTGTAGTAATCGTAAGAGGACTTGCATCTCATTGGAATATGGTTCTCTGTAAATGTTTTACTAAATTGATTATTTCTTTTATACTACTTTTGAATAATACTTAAAAATGCTCAGGCACAGAGAATCACAGGCTATCAGAGACGAGAACTGTATCAGATAGGAAACTGCAACGTAAGAGGTTTGGGCTAGATGATCTCTGAGGCAAAGAGAGGTTAAACTGGCAGTTTCAAGGCTACCCGTTGAGTTGGTGGCAGAGCTGGTGAACCCTACTGTCCCGGCTTCTTCCAGGACTCAGCTCATTGCAACACATCTGCCCCACAGACACTAAACACATATCTGTTAAATATATGGCCAGATGGAATTTTCTTCTCACCTCACTTTCTCCTTCCTTGTGCTCCAAAGTCCTGGCAGGGAGAGGATCTTTTGTCACCTGGGGGAAGGCACAGAGACTTTGCTAGCAAAGAGACCCCAAACTCATGATGAAGGTCATGGCCATGGTCAGAGAAAGGTGCGCTGGTCCAGGGTATATGGGTAGGACCTGCCTCTGCCTCTGGGGATGGGGCCAGAAATAATGGACATTACCACCCCAAAGACTCTGGGGAGCAGCTCCAGGAGGCGGTCGTGTCCCAGGGGGCCAGAAATGTCCAGAGGCATGTGGGGCAGGGAGAGGAGGCCGGTGAACCGTTGAGGAAAAACTTCCAGGTGCCCCTTGAAGTAGACCCTGTGTGGATTGAAAGGTGGCTTGATGGGAGAAGGAAAACCATGTGGCTTGGTGTGTGACACCTCTGTGTGTGTTTGGGTCCCTTTGGGATGGAGGGGAGAGGCCAGCTGTCAATGTACGAAGGGCCTGTGTGAGCAAACTTTGGACCAGGCCCTGTGGGAAGTTATAGAGGAGGAGAAGTCAGGGTCTCTGCTTTCAAGTTCCTAACCTCAGAGGCTGATGTGGTTAGGCACCAAATTTAGCCACCTAACCTTCAGTGTATTTTCAGACATTTCCCCCTTTCAGTTGGATTAAAAACTGGCTTGAAATTCGGTTCACGCAATCGCTATCTGGGCAACCTTGGATAAGTGAGTTCCTTAACTTTTTTGAACCTCAGTTTCCTTGCTGGCCAAATGGAGCTTCTTCCTGTCTCTTCTTGTCTCCAAGAAATTAGAAATAACCCACTCTAAAAGTTAAAGTATAATTGAAATTAGAGGAGCAAAAAAACCTGGCTCCAATCAGATCCTACATGATCTTGTCCAGAGAAAGAGAGTGTGTTTCAGGAGGAGAACCAGCCATCTTGGAAGCAGAGGGAAGGGACTCAGGGGGCAGATACTGATGTCCAGCCACTGCAGGGAGAGGCCCCCCACCTGGGACCATCATCTCCAGCACTGACAATGCCTTGTTATGGAGGCAAGTACACCTGACGTCAGGACACATTCACATCAGGACAAATTCAATTCTCCCTGCTCTGGCTCTGAGCTCACCAAGCAAACTTCTGGCTATAATTTGGCATCCTGTGTAATTTGCCTGCAAGGAGCAAATGTTTGGCCATAGGAAGTAAGTGCTGGTGCCCTAGGCGGTCACATTTTGTTTTAACAGTAAATTAATACGCTGGCGCTCTGGTTTCTGTTCTCTTGTTTCCTGTGGGTTGGCGAGCATGAGTCAGCACGATTCCCACATACAGCCTCAGGCCCCCAGCACTGCGTCCTTCCACTAATCCCAGGCCGCTCTCTTCCCCCCCAGCTGCTGCCTCCGCCCCTCTCCGCTCACCACGCAAGGGCTCAGAGCCAATCGGAGATCCCAGGGGATGGCTCTGGGCCGTCACTCAGCTCCCACAGCTGCATCCCAGTGGAGGCTCGCAGGAGGGACTGTGCCTACACCTTAAGCCAAGGCCTATTGGTCTCAAAATGCTAATGGAGTGAATGGATGACTTAATGCCTGGACTTAAGTAGAAGGACAACAGAAGGCAAAGCTTTCTCAGGGGGGAGGGGGTCCCTATTTGAAGTTAGTGGAAGGAGCATTGGGCCATGGGACTTGGGTTCTAACTTCGTTCTTCCTCGGATTCTCTGCGTGATCGTGGGAACGCCAATGGGGTTCTTACTTGTAAAATGAAGCAGCTGGAGTCGGGACCTTGGTATTATGGATGGGAAGGTACAATAGCACAAAGTTGTAGTTAATATTAACCTATAAATTCAATGCAATTCATGGAACTTGAATAGAGAATCCTAAAATTCACTAGTGAGAGTAAAGGACCAACAATAGACAAGATGATTTGAATGGAAGAGAATATGATGTGGGACTTGCTTTCTAAATATTAAGACTTATTAAAAAGCTTAAATTAAAAGTATTGAGGCAAGAATAGAAAATGAATCGATTGAGCAGACCAGAAACCCCAGAAATTGATCCATGGAAAGTTGGTCTAGGACGGAAGTAGAATTACAAATTAGTGGGGAATGTCTGGATTCGATGTTTGGAATATTTGGTTATCCATATGGGAAAAAAATGTTAAATTAGATCTTTATCTCACAACATACAAGGAGGTCAATTCAGGTAAATTAAAGACTTATATGGGAAATGCGGAAATGTAGGAGAATATCTTCCAACACTGGAATAGGAAAGCATATTAAATAAGATGTGAGAAGCAAAAGCCATAAAGGAAAGATTCATAAATTTGACATTAAATTAAAATTACTATACAATAAAGATAAAGACAACCATATATTGGGGGAAGATATTTGTGACAAATATTACCAGTAAAGATAAGTGTTAAAAATATGTAAACAGGGAAACAGTATGGCAGCTCCTCAAAAAATGAAACACAGAATTCTCATAGCAATTCCATTTCTGGGTATATATCCAAAATAATTGAAAGCAAGGACCCGAATGTATATTTGTAAACCAGTGTTCATAGTAGCATAATGTCCAAAAGGTGGAAGCAACCCAAATGTCCATGGATGGATGAATGGATAAGCGCAATGTGGTGTATAGATACAATGGAATATTATTTAGCCTTAGAAAGGAAGGAAATTCTGACACACGCTATAATGTGGGTCAGCCTTGAGGACATGATGCTAAATGAATTGTCAGTCACAAAAGGACAAATATTGTATGATGTCACTTGTATGTAGTACCTAGAATAGTCAAATTCAGAGACAAAGTAAGATGGTGCTTGCCAGGGACTGGGGGCAGGGGTACAGAGTACAGAGAGTTTTGGTTTAGGAAGATAAGAAAGCTCTGGAGATGGATGGCGGTGATGGTGGTATTACCTTGTATTGATACTTAATGGCACTGAACTGTACACTTAAAAATGGTTAAAATGGTAAATTTTATGTTATGTGTATTTTACCACTACAGAAAAAATGAAGTATTGATATATGTCACAACATGGAGGAACCTTGAAATTTGCCAAGTGAAAGAAACCAGTTCCAAAAGAGCATATCTTATATGATTCCATTTATACAAAATGTCCAGAATAGGCAAATCTAGAGGGACAGAAAAAAGATCACTGGTTGTCTAGGGCTGGGGGAAATGGGGAGACAGAGAGGTGATGGCTAAAGTGTGCAGAGTTTTTTTGTGAGGGGCTAATGACAAATTTCTAGAATTCTAGAAATTGATTCTAGAATTGATTGTAGTGATGGATGCACAACTCTGAATATACTAAAAGTAAAGGAGTTAAGTGAGTGAATTGTATAGCACATGGATTGTATCTCAATAGAGATGTTACCAAAATGGTAACAAATGAGAATATATAAATAACACTTTCAAAAGAAGAAACGGCAAACAATAAAGAGAAAAATGGGCAAAGAATACGATTAGCCAGTTAATGGAGGGGGAAACAAATATATGAGAAGCAGCTCAACCCCAGGGAAATGCAAATCGGAGCGTCAGAGACTCTATCGCACAGTTATCTGATTGGCAAATATTCAGGTCGTTTAATAACTAATATTGGGGAAGATGTGAAGCGATGATAATGGTCCCACACTGCTGTGTGGAAATGCAGATCTGTACAGATCTTTGCAGAACCATTTGGTAATCTCTGGCAAATGTGGAGAGTTGCCCACTTTGAGTCAGCAATTCTACTTCTGGGGATACACCCTAGGGAATCTCTCACACTGGTACCTGAGGAGTTATGTGCCAGAAACATCAATGCAGCGTTTTTTTGGTAGTAGGAAGAACTTGCTAACATCCTAAGTGTCTATCCCAGGCCAAGGAATAAACAAATTGTCATATATTCAAACAGTAGAATACTATACAGCAGTTAACATGTACTGTAGGTAGACTGTATTAATATGGATACATTTCTCAAACAAAATATTAAGTCAAGAAAGCTAGTTATTGAAAGACAAGCAGCACACGCCACATATAATGTTTATAAACAGGCCAAACAGTGTTCATATCATTTATAAAAAGGACTTCAACTATATCCGTTTTTTTTTTTTTAAATCGCTCTTTCCCTTCTAAAATGAAAGGCCTGAAGGAAACGTCAAAATGTTAAGAATTATTAAATTGCAGATATTTCTGTGGGTGTTTGTTACAGTAGTTATGTAATTATGAATACTCCATAATTTAAAAAAAAATTAAAGACACACAAACTGCCATACCATTGACATCATGTATATTATTTTGAAAAGCATATGCTTCTTGCATTTCATTAATGGTAACCCAACTAACTAGAAAGCATCCTCAACTAGAGAGTAAGTAAGCTACCTCCAGAGCCTAGAGTCAACCTACACAACTAGTCAATAGCAAACACTTATGTGAGCAACGTGAGGGCACGACCTGGCCCGCACTCAGCTTTACTCCTAGCACAGTATGTGGCATAAATGATTGCTTATGGGTGAACTGTCACCAAAGCACACTCAGATAGGAAATGCTGACTACACCCAGAGGAACTGATTGGAGCCTAGAGAAATGAAGGTGTCTTAAAAGTCAGTGGGCTCTGCCTGCTACACCACAAAGCTAGCCTGAGAAGATACCCGTACTCTGCCCATTGTTCCAGGTTCAAGGGTAACCCTACATGCCAACTCAGTAGGGTCACTTACTCTCGTGGAAGAAATGTATTTTACTTCTAATTTTTAAAAAATAAAAATTGTGCATATCTGGGGTGTACAATATGATGATTTGATATACATAGACTTAGTGACATGATTACCACAGTCAAACTAATTAACGTAGCCTCTTCCCATAGTTGCCATATTTCTTCTGTGATGAGAGTTCCTGAAATCTACCCTCTTAGCAAACTTCCAGTATTCAGTACAGTATTACCAACTACAGTCGTCACGCTGTACCTTAGATCTCCAGACATTCGTCTTACATAACTGCAACTTTGTCCCCTTGGACTAACATCTCCCCATTTCTTCCACCTCCCTACCCTGGTAACCACCATTCTGCTCTCTGCTTCTCTGTATTTGATTTTTTTAAAATTGAAGTAGAGTCGATTTACAATATTGTGTTAGTTTCAGGTGTACAGCAAAGTGATTCGGGTATATGTGTGTATATATATATATATATTCTTTTTTAAGATCCTTTTCCATTATAAGTTATTACAAGATATTGAATATAGTTCCCTGTGCTATACAGTAAATCCTGTTGTTATTTATTTTATATATGGTAGTGTGTATCTGTTAATCCCAACCTCCTAGTTTATCGCTCCCCCCCTTTGGTAACCATAAGTTTGTTTTCTATGCCTGTGAATCTGTTTCTGTTTTGTAAATAAGTTCATTTGTATTATTTTTTAGATTCTATGTTTAAGTGGTATCTGTATTTGATTTTTTAAGACTCCACATATAAGTGAGATTATGCAGTTTTATTCTTGCTGTGTCTGGCTTATTTCACTTAGCATAATGTCCTCCAGACTCATCCATGTTGTTGCAAATGGCAGGATCTCCTTTTTTGTTTTTTTCCCTTTTCTAGTCGTTCTTGGAAGGTACTTCTCAACCATGGGCGCAACCACAACCTCTCTGATGTGTGGATGTTGATAATTGCAATAAAGTCATGCTCATCAAAATGCCATCTGCATCCCTTTCCTAAAAATGAAAAAAAACCGTTATTACTTTCAGGCAAGTTTTTAAAGTAGGCAGGACTGAGTGCCCCTGCTAGGCTGAGCTGAGACGCTGAGCTTTAATTGCAAGTGGCAGAAAGGAAGAATGACCGCTTCTATTTTGCTGACGCAATTCTTCTCCTGCTGTGGGCAGAGGGTAGCTGGTCGTTACAGAAATGAGAGATGAGCTAGTTTTGTAGGGAGAGTACGTGTTTGTGACGTAAGTGAAGAGAGAACAATAGTTTCCCTCTTCAAACTAAATTATTTGATTTTGCCTGCATGAGCGTAGCTCGAAGCCTGCTACACCATCAGTGAGCCCAGGGCCATCTCATCGCTGGTCCACCAGAATCTACCAGGCATGGTCTCAACTGAGTGCAGAATCACTGGGAAAACCTGCAGCACCCTTTGGTGAAAGCTCTCTGCTTCTGTACCGAGGAAGGAGTGGAACAGTCATGACCTTAGCAGCTGAGATCCAGGCAGAAGATTTCCAAGTGCTGATGGCTTCTGAAATGTGTTTGCTTGGCTTTCAAATAGTGACTGAGAATGTGTTCAATTTAATGCAGAAAATCTGAAAATAGTGTCCAACCAGTTTAGTGTGGAAGAATGTGATAGCATTTTAATAATATGGACTTTATGCAAAAATTGCTTTCATTTGAGTAATGAGGAAAGGTTTCATGTGTATTTACTGAGTGCATAGTAATAACAGTGCATGAGCCAAATGATAAGGCAACATGGATGCAGACTGCCTTTTTTCTTTCAGTTCACTGAAAGTTGAGTCCTTTTTTCATAAAGTCTATCTTGCTGAACAATAAAATTAGTTCTAAACTGAAATTAGAATGTCTAAGTGTTCAACCCAAGTGCATTAGAAAAATTACGTTGGTAGGACACTTACTTCCTCTTGAAATGCTTGTGGGAAAATAGTTTCTTTACATTGGCCTTGCAAAGTCTTTGAGAATATCCTCAGTCCTACAAAAAGCTTTATTTAAGAATGCCACAGATCTTTTCCTAGCTTTCATTCTCACTAGTGGAGAGAGTGATATACTGCAGCATATAAGAGTGTAATTCAGTGTTTAATTTTAAAATACTTCGTGTAAAATATTTCTTTCATGTCAGCTGATCTCCCATTTAAAAAATAACCCATTCCTGGGAGAAATGGTTTAGTAGGATTCTGACTCCTGATTACCCCCAGGGGAATTTTTCTCTTTGGACGTCACATGGCAGGTAGCTGTCAAGCGGTGGGCGGAGACTGGTAGAATAATGGGCAGTGCTAGCTTCTCTGGTTGGAGAGTCCATTTACAATATTTACAAGGTGCCCAGGGCACCAGGCTGAGGCGGGTAGGCACCCAGCCATCCCCCAGACCTCAGGGCCAGCACACATTTGCATGGCTGCTTTAAATGGTAGAATCAATGTCAAATCCACAGAGAAGTCATAACGTGTGACCAGAATGAAAAATTGGGGTTAAAAATTCAGAGCCATGTCTTTATTTCATTCTTTGACCTTAGCAGTTAACAGTAATTTCTTTTCTAAGTAGGAGATTTGAATGCAGCTTATCGGATGACTTTTTTTTTTTTTAAGTCTCTGTGGTTCCTTTTATGCAACTTTTTTTTTTTTCCCACTAAGTGCTTAAAGAGGCACAACTTTGAAAAACCAGTCATCTCTCTGGGATTCATTTCAGCTGGAGTCATCAGAAAAGGCACCCAGCAAGGTGGCAGGAATTCAGTAGCCGGCCGGAAAGGGACTCTGGCTGGAATGGGGGCAGAGCTACTGTTTCCTGGTGTGACACTGTGGCCTGACTGCTATAGGGTAGAGCTGTGATGTATCACCGCGACTTTGACCAGGAGTGCCTTGTCTATCTTTGCTCGGCACCCAAACTGGCAGCAAGGTAGCCTGAGAGGGGCTCCCACCGTCCCCTCCCATGCGCGCCCTCCTCCTCGTACTGGTGCTTCTGGGTTAGGGACCTGCCGCCTGGCTTCTGAACTGCTCTCAGGGCCCACCCGGGCTTTCTCCTTGGCCCCTTCCTGCAGTTTACTTATTTTGAACTCTTTTAGGGTCTCTTCTTTCTAGAAACCCCGCCTCCCGTGGACTCCACGCTTCTCATCACTGCCCTCTCTCGCTGTGGACTCACCAGCTCCTTGGTCTCCTGAGCCTTCCTGAACAGGGACGTCCCACATGGCCCTTCCCTCCACATTTTCTCCCACTGGGTTTCATCCACGAGTCTGCGTTTCAGTTTTTACTTCTATGCAATACCCCTCCCCCTCTCCATTCTGACAGCCTCACATGTCTATTTCCCGCTGGATTTTCCCATCTGGACACCCTGTCGGCCCTGACATTTAATTTCTCCTCCATCCTTCCCTGTATCATAGCCTCTCCATCCAGCCTGCAGGTGATAAAATGCCCACTCCTAGGGATGCTCCCTTTTCACTTTCTCTCACCTCTGTCCCTTTCTCTCCTTGTCTTCTCACTAACACAGCCTTAGCCCTTTGCGGGGGCTTCAAAGCTGGTTCCCCTACTTCCATTTCAGCCCTCCAACCTACCCTGACTACTGCAGCTTTCATGGGGTCTCCCCCGAAGAGCAGCCCTCTTCCCTGCCTGACTTCTGAACGTGTTAAGAACTAAGACAGTAAACTAAGAGAGAGGCCACGTAGGGAGGATCTGACTCTGCCTGGCTGGGCCAAGTGGCTTTCAGGACTGACCTGTTTAGGCCACTGTGGCCATCCAGTCTGTGCAGCACCAGCCTGGGGCGGGTGTACACAGGTGGGGGGCTGGCACAGGTAAGATTGCGGGGGGTGCCTGGACCCTAATGTACGGTATCAACCCCAGGTGTGACTAACAGCCTAAAGCAGCAGCGGAGAACTCGCGTTCTTCTCAGAGTGGAAAAAGCAGCGCAGGGCTGACCCAGGCTTACCCAGTTATGCTTCCTGAATGCCACCCAGATAGGCATCTGTACGCCCTGGCAGTGAGAGAGGCTACTAGAAGGAAGCACCAGGAGAGGGGGAGTGTTTCCCCCCTTAGGAGAACAGACTCATAAAGTGTAAGAGCTGATTCTCTTGGTCTCTTCCTCAGATGCCTTCAAGCCCTCAATTTTTGTGCCCCCAACTTCGTTCTGCAAAAGCAAATAGCCTGCAGCACTCTGTTTTGTCTAGATTAGTCAAAGTTCAACAAGCTCATCTTGAGGTTTTCCTTCTTCATCTATGTTAAGTTGGAGACACTGAAGATCTTCAAAGACTTCAAGGACAAGTTCGACTGCCATAGCGATCACTGCAGGGGCCACAACCACGGCCATAGCATCAGCAGAGCAACTCCGTGTGATGCTTTCAACACGTTGCCTCATTTATTCTCAAGTGTCAGCAAACCTAACCCCAACTGACTTAATCAAACAGGGAATTTACTGGGTCATGTAATTAAATAGTTTCTTAGACCCAGCTCCCTCTATCAAGGCTCGAAGAGCAACATAAGGGGTTGTCTCTCCGTTGCTCCCCTTATGTGGTCCATGACCCATTTTCAGGTCCGCAGTAGTCATAAGATGCTTCACAGGAGTGACAATCCCACCTCCTCTCTCCTCATCTTGAGGGGAAGAGCAAGTCAGCTTTCCACGTGATCAAACACCAGCCTGGTTGTATCTGATTGACCCTGATTGGCCTGACCTGGGCCACATGCCCATCCATGGACCAGCTACTGTGGCCTGGGCCATGGGATGCACTGATTAGTTTGGCTCCAAGCCCCGACCACTTGGTGAGTGATTCATAAGAGAGAGGTTGAACTGGAGGCCCGCTGTGCCATAAGAAGAAGTGGATTTAGAGGCAGCTATAACCATCATCCTGTACTGCAGGCTTCTCACACCCTAACAGACATGTAAATTGTCATTAAAATGCAGATTCTCATCTGGAGGCCTTGGGTGGAGCCCGAGAGTCAGAGTTTGTATAAAGCTCGCAGGTGTCGCCCATGAGCCCGGACACACCGTGAGTTGAAAAGCATCGTAGTGGCTGAGGTCATCGAGTTAGCAGGTGACAGAGCCATACTTGAGTCCTGGTCTGGTTGATTCCATAAGTGGGTGCCTTCCACTACTGTCTACACTGCCTGATCACCCTTGATGAAAATTCTCTTTTCCTCTGAGTCCCATCAGCATTTTCTATTTCTTTCATAGTACTTAGGTTCCATGTCTTATTCCAGTTGTTTGGGTAGGTGGTGCGATGCATTGCAAGTTACCATAGTTCACTTTTTCCCCTTGAACTTCTCACCTGGAATCCTATGAAGGTAGTCAGTTGGCTGGAATGTGGTTTTACTGAGGTCAGGGTGGAATCCCTTCCCTGTATCAGAATCCAGTACTGAGAGCTGATTACTGTCTGGTCACAGAGGGATTGCCGTGGAGACTGACCATCGGTGGAAAGATCTAGTCAACCCATCAGCAAGGATGTTTGAGCCCTTTCTAGGGCTCAGTCTACACCTGTTCCTCTTGGGCAGGACCCAGAAAAAGTAAAAGACATGAAGACATGGGCCCTGCCCACTACGATCTACATTGGGAGACCAGAATAACCCACTTGAAACTGTGGTGAACAAGACAAGACAGCCTTGTAATTAGAGGATTATTTGAAGGACTAGAAGTGATGTGGGTTTCAGAGGCGGAAGAGATTCCAAAGAGGCAGAATAGGCTAGAAAGACTTTTGGAGAAGGTGGGACCTCAATTAAGTTTTGAAAGACAGGCGGGATCTGGAGGAGGGCAGAGGCCATTTTAGGCCAGGGAAACAAATAACTCAAAACACTCGCTTCTTCATGTAAGAGACAGAACGTCTCTGTAGAGGTGTTTGTACTGGGCACTCTGATGGCATGGTAGGTAACTTCCATCCCTGCCAAAAGTGACTTGATATTTATTCAGACTTTAAAATAAATTGGCCTATGACATCAGGTATAAAGAATCTCGTTTGAACAGTGACTAGATTTGAAGGGTCAAGTTCTTTCGCAACTTTAAAAAAATTCAATGGCTAATTCAATGAATCAAAATTAAATTGAAAACTGAAAATTAATTCAATGTTTTACTTCCATGAAATCTAAAAGCCTGGGAACCACAGACCTCGGAATGCAGGGAGGAAAGGACAGTGGGGAAGAGAGATGATGGGCAGTCACCTTGGTTATGCTTTGACTTGTTCGTTCATTCCCTCAGGAGGTATTACAGTCTCAGAGTGCACAGTTTTTATTTAATTTGAGCACTGCAGAATTTGAGGAGATATTGGGGGGAATCTGTTCTCTGGGGGTGATGATTGAGGCTATGTTTGTGGCTCAGAGGAAGCTGGGGCACTGCCTTTGTGGAACCCACCTCAGACTCGGTCATGTTGCTCGGGGTGGGCTGTCTCTCAGGGGAGGGGTCTTCAGGGATACAGGAGGAGTAAGGGGGTCAAAGAGATTCGGGAAGCGAAACAAACCTGTTAGCTCTTAGGGGCATTTCAACAGAAGAAGTGTGAGAAACACTAATACGAGAGGTGCTCCTAGTACTTGTGGGTCCAACAAGAATTGTTTACCGGGCCTCGTGCATGGACCAGATGCTATGCTGGATATATCCTAGGTTACTGAATAATGGTGCTAATTTCACCAGCATAAGCAGTGTTTTTTTTTTTTTTTTGGCTGCGTTGGGTCTTCGTTGCTGCCCACGGTCTTTCTCTAGTTGCGGTGAGCGGGGGCTACTCTTTGCTGCAGTGTGTGGGTTTCTCATTGCAGTGGCTTCTCTTGTTGCAGAGCACGGGCTCTAGGTGCACGGGCTTCAGTAGTTGCAGCATGTGGGCTCAGTAGTTATGGCTCAGGGGCTCTAGGGTGTGCGGGCTTCAGTAGTTGTGGCTCTCGGGCTCAGTAGTTGTGGCTCGCAGGCTCTAGAGCACAGGCTCAGTAGTTGTGGCAGATGGGCTTAGTTGCTCCGCGGCATGTGGGATCTTCCTGGACCAGGGATCGAACCTGTGTCCCCTGCTTTGGCAGGTGGATTCTCAACCACTGTGCCACCAGGGAAGTCCCACAAGCAGTGTTTTATAGGCCGAATGAAATCATGAAGTGGTCCAAAGTCACACTACTTTCTGGTTGTTTTAGGGGTCAGTAGTTGAGAACGCTGATCAGGGCGCTTTGGTGAATTTGGAGTGCTGGACGCACGTGTGCCTGTGTGGAGAGCAGTGGAAAGAAACCTGCAAGACCAGGATGAGGGGGAGGTGACATTCCTATGGTGGAAGGGACCAAGGCACTTGCAAGAGCCAAATAGGCTTTTCTTTTCCAGTTTTATTGAGAATAATTGGCATACATCACTGTATTAGGTTTAAGGCATATGGTGTGATGGTTAGATTTACATATATTGTGAAATGCTTACCACAGAAGGTTCAGCTAATATCCATCTTCTCATATAGATACAATGAGAAGAAAGAGGAAAAGGGAAAAGGGAAAAAAATGCCTCCTTATGACGAGAACTCTTAGGATTTGCTCTCTAAGTTTCCTGTGGATCATACAGCAGTGTTAGCTGTGATCATCACGTTGTACATTACATCCCTAGGACTTACTTATCTTATAACTGGAAGTTTGTACCTTTTGACCACCTTCCTCCAATTCCCCTGCTGGCTTTTGAAAATTCCACTTGCAGGGCTGACAGTCTTTGTGCCAATGATCCAAACGAGATGCAACTCACCATGAGATTCCACCTGGTCAGGTCAGTGGCGGTGGCTCAGTGGGGAGGTGGGTGGGATTTAAGGCCCAAATCTTCAATGCCTGCAGGCCTGGGTTGGAATCCTGACATCATTTCAGAGTCACGACTCCATGATGCCCACTTGCAGAAGCAGGTCTGGTCACAGGCCGGCCCTGGCACAGGGGCTGACGGGCCTGCAGGGTGAGCGGCCCGGGCTGCTCTGCTGTCTGCTTCCGGCGGGGCATTGGTGTGAACATGAGCAAAGACTCACGTCCTTCCTCCATCCGCTGTGTAAGGTAGTAATGGTGTGAGCAAGGTAATAATCCTCATTACAGCATGAAATATGTCGTAAACCCAGAACTAACCAAGGACACCAGAGGAGCAGGCAGGCGGATAAATGGCAGGTCAGTCTTCAGCACAACTGGCCACCCAGCTCCCACCTGGAGTAACAACAAAGCCAATCCCTTAGAAAGGAAACAATTCCTCAAGTCTTCTATTCCATCAACGTGCTTGCATGTCACTTGAAAATGCACTCATCCTCTCTGTTGGAAATTAGGATTTTCAAGTAAGACTCTAAAAATCAATAAGCAAATAAATATTGCAGCCATGAGGCTGGGAATCCCTGGGAGTTCCAGGAATAATCTAGAAACCAGACAGAAAACACAAGGAATTTTCCTGTGGTGTACCCCAGCACTTAATTTTTATGCTGATTATACGATTATTATTCAATGTTATTTAACACCTGGGAAATTGACTTTATTTTGCTTGTTAAGAGACCATAGACCGTGGGATGGGGGTGAGGGTGACACTCATTCACAGATCTTAAACAGAATTAAAACTCCCTGCTTATATCAACAAGGAAGGTAACAAGAAAATAAAAATCGACCAGCAGAAAAGGCCTGGGGAATCCAGTGAGACCCTAAATATAGTCCAGTGAGTAATAAAGGACAAATATTTCCAGCAGGTAAGAGCCAAGACGATAAACACCAGGTAGGCTGCACCTGTTTTTCTTATCTAACCTTTTAAGAATGCTCTCACGAATTTCCTGTTTATCCACACCTCCAGCCGAGGAAGGAGATCGTTCCTGGGGGAGGATTCTCCTCGCAGCCGCTTGCTTCTCCACCTCCCCTAACACAAGGCTCTGGCTTTTCATTTTATTTCACGTGATGGATTTACCCGCCTTGCGGAAGAAGGCCAACTGAAAGCCGGCTTGGGAGATGTGACTGCGCTTATTTTCAGTTATGTATTTAATAGAATTAAATACATAAATGAGACCCTAGTCATTTCTCAGCACTCCTTTCTGCAAGGACCGTATACACACACGCGCGCGCGCGCGCGCGTTCAATAAAGTTAGTAAAGAAAGAAAGGCTTGAGAGCGCTCGGCTGCGCGCTGAGCTGCAAGTCGGGCTCAGAATTCCCCGCCTGGACCCGCTCCCCGCATCCGGCCTGGGGATCCGGCAGCTGCTCGGCTGCCGGGGCCAGGCGCTCAGGCCGCGGTAGGCAGAGCCCGGCGCGGCCGGCGCAGCGGGCGGCACCTCGACGTTCCGGGGAGAACGGGGCGGGCGGCGGGTGGGGAAAGGGGAGGGCGCGCAGGTGCCGCAGGCACGGGGCGTGGGTGCAGCCGGAGAACGGCCCGCCCCCAATTCCCCGCATCCCGTCCCGCGCCCCCGGCCGCCCCCCGACAGGAGCGGGGCGGGACAGGCTCGCCAGCCAGGCCGGTGACGTCGGTGACCCGGGGCTAAGCGTCCTCTCGACCCGGCGCCTGCCCAGACGGCCGGGTGGGACTGAGTTCTCCTATACCTCGCCGTCCGCGCGTATTCAGTTTCCCGTCTGGAGGCACCGGGGAGGCCAGCGTCCCCACGTTCGTGGCCAGCGAGGCTGCGACTGGGCCTGGCCAGGCGTCCTGCAGCCCCTCCAGGTGCCCAGGTGCCGGGCGCGCCCTCTGCCTTATCCCCGAGCGGTTCTAATGAAGTCCGAAAAGCATCTCCTGTGACACAAGCTTTCAAGGGCCCGCATCGCCGCTTGGCGCGGGCGGTCACCTTGCCCGTCTTTAAAATGAGCAACGAAGCAGCCCACAGTCAGGGTGGCAGCCTCGGTTGACAGCGCTCAGCCGGGTTTGCGAAGCGCCTGGCTGAGGCTTCCTCGAGGAAGCCGACCCGGCCGCCAGAGCCCGCTGGTTTTGGAAGATCATAGAATCTCAAAGATCTGCTACTTTACCGACAAAGCCAGCTTTCTGTGCGGCCCCCCTCCTTTTGCTCTTTCCGTGAGTGAGGGTGCAGACCCGCGTGGTGGGTGGCGGAGCAGTGTGGGTGCCTGTGGAAGGCTGGGCTGGGGAGATGCGACTTTGCCGAAGGCTGCAGACACTCCTGCTCTGGGAGCCTTTGAAGGGCTTTTGGGGGAGCTAGGCGGTTGAGTTTCAGAGAGCAGCCTGCTTTCATTTTCTTGGTTGCCTTCATCAAGATAGCTCATTCTTTGACATTTCCTGCCGAGAAACCTTTGAACCCTATTCTTTTCTGCTGATTGTGTGTTGTGCTCTGGGAAAGCGTGTTTTTTTTTTTTTGTCCCTTCTGCTGCCTAGCTCTGGGCGGAAGAAACCATGGAAAGGGGGAAAGGGTGGATGGAGGTCCTGCCCTACTTCGGGCCAGAGACTCAGTGATATGGGGAGGGGGGGCTCAGGCCTAGAGTGACCTTTGAAACATCACGATTCCATCCTTAGGCCGTCGTACTGGACAGGAAGAACCCGACCTAGTTTTAAAGAACTCTGGAAAAATATCCTGTGTCCTCCTGAGACAGCCACTATTGCCCGAATGCTCGTTCATCAGTTGCCCTCTGACTTTTAGCTCCGAGCCTGTCTTTGTGACTAAGTTGTGTCACCACCGTGGCCAAGACTGAGGGGGCCTTCTGCAGAGCTCTGTCAATTATGCGGTATTCAGTATCTGGGTCAAGATGGAAAAAACTGTTTTCCTGTTGAAAGGTTTCTTACGCGTCATTTGTGAAGACATGCTTTTTGGTGTTCAATGAGAATGATAAACGGCTGATGATCGGATCTGGGGGAAGTTCCCACCCAGCGTAGCATGCTCCCTTCTCCACGACTTTCCATGGACGCATCTGCTCTGACCTGCGTCCGCTCCAGGTCTGTCCTGGTTACCTTTGTGTGTCTTTGTGTGTTTCCAACCTGGAAGTGTGTGTTTCCAACCTGGAAGTGGCGGCAGGGCTGGACCTTCTCCCCGCCTGTCTTTCCCGAGTCTGTGTGAATGTGGTTTCACTGAGGGACATTTGGCCCCGTGCTCCGCCCCCTCTGGATGGCTTCCAGCCTTGGCATGTGGTGGAGACAAAGCAAGAGGCAGTCACGCCCAGAGCGCAGCCAGTGGCTCCTCTTTCGTACACCTTGGCCTGACTACGGTTGGCTTCCGCTGGCGGGATGCGTCCAGAGGAACTCCTGTAAGGTGGCGTTGGGCTCCTGGGGGCCTCACCTGCAAATGGCCCTAAGGGTGACATAAGAGCCATTGACTTCGGTGGTCTCTGTGAAGGAAGCAGCCTCCTTCCCCCTGCTACAGCCCAGATTGCTCAGTACGACGATTCAGTACCATACCGGGCATCTGGAGATTGGGCACCATGGAGCGCCATATTGAACGGAAGAAAGATGGAATGAGCTTGGGGTGTAACAGCTGGCACGTGGGGATGGTTGGGTGCTGCTGCTTTAGAAAGGGTTGCGGCTTTTGAGAGGCTGTTTAAAATTTATCTAACGATTGTTATGCTTCCAAAAATCCTCTTCCTTTACTTTGAAACTCTTGTTTTCAGCTCAGCATCCAAACTTGTCTGGTTCCACTTCTCGAACATCTGTGTTCAAAAGTGTGCACTCAGGAGCTAGACAGTCTGGGTTGGATTTCAGGCTTTGCCAATAATGAGTTGTGTGACTTAAGTGTCTTTGTGCCTTAGTTTCCTCAGTTGTCAATTGGGGATAATAATGGTATCAACTTCTTCATAGGGTTGTTGTGAGGATTAAATGAGTTTAAGTGAAGCATTTGAAATGCAGTCTGGTAGACTCGGCACTGCGTAAGTGAGGGCTTAGCTATTATTTTACTCTTGTGTTGTTTGGCTAAGCCATTGATCTTAATCCAGCTCTTGGTGTCTGACTTGGAACTTTCTTGTTTAAAGAGAGAGGGAATGAAAGAGAGGGAAAAATATAATTGACCTATTTCCCTATTAGACCAAGTGGAAACCATTAGCTAATGTACATTCCAGATGCTTAGTGGATTCATATTGGAATAACTAAGTTAACTTCTTGTGAGTTTCTAGGTCTTTAGACACTTTGGAATGGTGAGGGTTCAGCGGAGTCCTGAGGCAACTGGATTTGAACATTGGCACCATATACTGCTAATCCTGGCCAGAGCTCCACGGATGGGACCTATTCCAGGAGGTATTGGTCTGGGCATAATCAGCCCCAGCTCCAAGTTTGCAGAAAATGCAGTTTCAGGAGACTGTTGGTCAGAATACCCCTAGGTCTTATGAAATTGAAAAATGAGAAAGTATGGTGATTTTTGTCAGTTTAATGATTCAGTACCAGTATCTGAAAGTAGCACACCTTATCAAAGGGGAATTTCTGGGCTACGCCGAGGACTGGGCGAAAGTTCACTGTCTGTTTCTGACCAGGGTGAATGCTGGGTGGCAAGTCCGGCAGGGGCACATCCAGCAGGACGTGCATGGGAATCCCGCGCAGCCGCGCCTGTTCTCACTTGGAAGCCCCTCCCTGGTTGGATGCATCCTCGGGTGCCATTCCTGCCAATGTGTCCCCAAATTCTTTCTCCTCCAGGAAGCCCTTTCTGGCAATAATTCTGAATCAAGAGCTCTGGGGAGTGGGCTTGGGAGCCTGCATTTTTAGCACCGGATGAGAATTGCTGGAGCAAGTGCTGACTCAGGGCGGATGATGGAAACCCCTGGTTGGCACCTCGTACATACTGAGCCATAACTCAGAGCAGTTGTGCTTATAGGCTCAGTCTTGGTAAGACAAGGTGGTCTGAGTTGTTTTTGTAGAAATGGAAACAGGCTTGCCCTGAGTCAGTCATACCCTTGCCAAATCACCTTCATTAGCAATCATTCACATTTCCTAGATAATCTTTTACTTGTGGGCTTCTCACAAGCACATCTTCCTCCTCGTGGCCTCTGCAGTGACCAGAATTATGACCTGGTGTCTCCTCTCTAACACTATGCCAGCTGGTAAACTCAGAAGGATGCCCGGTGGAAATTTCACAATCTTAAGAAGGATATTAATGATGATACAGAAGAGAAAGGTTTAAAAATGACTGCTATTTATTTATTTTTATTGAAGTACAGTTGATTTACAATGCTGTATTAGTTTTAGGTATACAGCAAAGTGATTCAGTTATATATATATATATATATATATATATATATATATATATATATATATATACACATTCTTTTTCAGGTTCTTTTCCATGATAGGTTATTACAAGATATTGAATACAGTTCCCTGTGCCATACAGTAGGTCCTTGTTGTTTATCGCTTTTATATATAGTAGTGTGCGTCTGTTAATGGCTGCTATTTATTGTGTAACAACTGCACACATGCACTTGCTAAGGGCTGACCTCCCCTATCTGCAATCTTTATAAGTAGCGAGTCTACCTGCCTGGTACAGATAAGGACAGTGAAGCTTAGAGAGGACGTGTTCGTCTTGTGGTGGACTTCTGAGTAAGAGGAAACGCTGCTGACACGCTATTAGTGGGCTGTGCTCTACCCCAGGAGGGGTGATGGTGTGTGCTGATTCTCCAGTGACTCTTGCTTGTCTTGAGCTCCTTTTCGTGGCTGACGTTTTGAGCCTGCCTGGGTCTGGGGTTGAGCGTGTGGCGATGGACCACGTGAGCACTCAAGCCATGGGCATCTCGATCCTGGTGAAATCGAGTAATTATTTGAGTTATCAGTTTTCATTGCTGTTCCGTGCATGTCTCCCACCCTGGAAAGCTCAGGGGATGTGTAGCACAGCAGGGTAGGGAACTCAATTCTTGGCAAAACTCAGGGCATGAGCAATACTTTTGGAAGAATACTAGCTCAGAGCAAGTTTTTGTTCTGTGTTGCCCTGAGATCAAATAAAGGTTCTAGAGGTTGGAGAAGGGCGGAAGAGATCTGAGAAGTGGCCCAGGGCTCTGTCTTCACCCCCTTACCTCTCACCAGTGCTGAGTCCTTGGCTGGAGTGGTGATGGAGGTCCCTACAGAAACCTCAGATATGTTTGAGAACTCCAAGAGGAGAGAGTTGATCCTTGTCATCCCTGAAATTCCCTCGGTAGGACCTGCGGAAACAGTCTTAACCCAGAGTCTCCCTGGTGCCGTCAGGTGAAATAGTTTCATCATGTGTTTGGATGGACAGGCCTGAAGCAGCCTCCTCACAGGCCCCCCCACCTCATGCCTAGAGAACAAGCAACAGCACAGAATGTTGACTTCAGGGCCAGAGACGCCTAGGGGGCCTCTGCACCTGAAGAGGGTCCACAGATGGGACACGGAGGAAGGAGGGGTCAGTTGCATGAAGTGACGCTAGGAGGCTGGAGGGGACACTTTTGTGGACGCCCAAATGTAGACACTGGTGGATGGCAGTGACCAGGCTCGGAGGCACTCATGCGCCCACCCACCTCATTGTCACTGCAGGGCGTCGATGTGAGCCTGTGAAGGAAGAGATGCGACTCTGAAGTTAAATTCGGTCATAAAAATACAGTATTTATGCCGTATTTCTTATGTTCTCTGATCTGCAGGCCAAGATTTGCAGCCACTGCCTGAGTGAACCAGCAACGGCTCTGCTCTCGCATGACACTGGTGGGGAGAGCTCTCGGTGGTGGTACAGATTTCAGGGACACCTTAGTGACAGTGCTGCAAGGTCATGGGGTGAAGGGTCACGGGCGCTAGGAAGCCTGGTGTTTCAGTTCTGCTCTTGACCTTTATTCAGAGCATGGCCTCAGCCACTGATTCACCTCTCTGGACCTCAGAGTTTTCATTTATAAGTTAAGATTGGGTTAAATTATCTCTGATGTCTCTTAGCATTCTAATTTTGTGAGACCAGGAAATGAAAATCAGATCCTAAATTCATTTTAAATGGGGAAAGGAAAATACCACGAGTTCCTTCTCCCCCTTCTTACTTCTATTATCAACCAACTCACGATCTTTTCATTTCTACCCTGTTTTGTGCTTAGTTTTTATGCAGCCCTGTAAGCAGTCACTTAAAGAATGTAGACAAGGTGACTCAGTCCCGTTCTGTTCCATGGCTCATTGGTGACATTTCTCCTAGGTGACTGCTTAGGAATTCTAGATATTTGCCTTGGTCCTTGGTTCTCCAGCATTCTTTGTTTGGTCTTAAAATAGGCACATGCTTTATCATGTGCTGACCTACTAATGTGAAGAAATCTCCCGTCTCAGTGATTAAAAAGGGAGCCCCAGGAAGATCATAACGTTCTTGTCCCCGGTGGCGGCCATTAAGGATGCAACCTTCCTCATGTGGACATCTGTCCTTGGATGTAAGTTTTGTACTTTTAAAAAACCATGGAACCAGCGAGACCAAAATGGAGAGTCTTTGATACATATGTTATTCTCCAAACGAAGAAGAATATCTAGGTCAGAAAACATATGAATTCTAATATTTCACATTTTCACTAATTATCTAGTTGTGGAACATTATATTTATTTAGTTCCAGTGAATGACTGAATAAAGATGGAAAGAAAAATCATTACACTTGTATATTAGGGGCATCTTTCTTTGTATGTCCTACAGATGATAATCCATAGTTCAACGATTAAAAAAGTGACTTTGCAGACATAACAGTACTTTTACTTGTGATTGTGATTGCCGTCTGCCCTGCCCCGATGTAGTGCCCAGTGCCCATCTTCGTGCTTCTTTGGTACCCTCAGCTCACCTCTCATAAAGCATTTCTCACCCTTTCCTATGATTTTTGTTAATGTGTCTTCTTTCCACACCAGACTGTGAACACCTTTAAGAGAGCAGTTGTGTCATTTATTATTTTCTACCAGTGCCTAACAACTGTTGAGTGGCTGGAAGGATGGATGGACGGGTGATGGGTGAGGAGCAGAGATGGTGAGCAGAAATGTGTGACCATTCTTTGGCACAATGAATTAATACCAAGTGATGCATGAAATTAAACGGATGCAAGTGAGCTGTTTGATCAATTAGAAGCAATCCGTAGAGCACAAGTGCTGCTAGTAGCTAGAATCCCTGATTTCACACAAGTTTTAAAGAAGGTGAAGACAGGTCATCATGTAAACAACTCACTTGTCCATGATGACTAAGGCATATTTGCCAGTTACCAACTTGACCAATGAAATGACTTTGGAAGTCAAGGTGGGTTCGAATAAAATAGATGACCAATTGTAAGAAGGATTTCTAATTTGAAACTCTGTTACGTTTGTTTCCAAAATATCAAGCTCATTATAATATATATATTATATAATTACTATTATATATATTATCTTATAGAAGTGGTTCCTAAACTTAATTATACATTAGAATCACCTGGGAAACTAAAACAATCCGATTCTCACTCTGTGCTCCAGACATTCTGACTCCCTGGGGGTGGAGTCAGGCATCCATAGTTTTTAAAGCTTTCTAGGTGATTCCAATGAGCAGCATGACCTCTTACCTGGACTAAATACATACCCTAACCCTAGACTATAAATTGCAAGAAGAAGTTGGCCCAAATAGAGCAAGAACTTGGTTCAGAGCTTAAAAATGGATACTTTGAAAAAGTATCTTCAATGAGTAATAATTCAATAACTCATACACACTAAGAATAGAGTGAAAATGCTCTACAAATCAATTTTATTGTTTTAAATTCATTGTTAACTAAAACCATTGTTTTATACCCAACTTAATTGGATTTCATGCCCTAGATCGAGCTTTTCTCTGTGCTTAGAAGGGTGAAGATGTTTCTAGCACAGTGTAGATGTGGGTGTGAGAGGGCAGGAGTTTCCTGGCTCAGCTGCTACTCACTCTGGAAGCCACTGTCTCAAATGCCACAGGTGCAGCAGGGCCAAATCTTTTAATACCACTTCCACCCCCGGGAATAAAATTCATTCCCAGTGAAAAGGGATTCATAAATCCTGGCCCTGCCTTCCAAACAGCAATCTGATTTCACCAGGGTGATAAATTGCTCCTATCAAAACAGACATCAAGTCTCCCAGGGAAATAATGCGTTCCGACATACCAAGTGGAACATCTTATGTGCTTACGAACAGGGGATTCCTGCTGAAAAATCAAGTCTTGGGAAATCAGTGACTGTGTGTGTGTGTGTGTGTGTGTGTGTGTGTGCTTGAACATCTTTCAACCTCTCAAATTGTAAGAGGTACAGAAGAGCAGATGAAAAGGCTAATGGGATTAACTGTATTTTTAAAAAAAATTTTATTGGAGTATAGTTGATTTACAATTTTGTGTTAGTTTCTGCTGTACAGCAAAATGAATCAATTACACATATACAGATATCCATTCTTTTTTAGATTCTTTTCCCGTATAGGTCATTACAGAGTACTGAGTAGAGTTCCCTGTGCTATACAGTAGGTCCTTATTAGTCATCTATTTTATATATAGATATAGTTATCTACTTTATATATAGTTATCTATTTTATATATATATATAAAAATGTGTATATGTCAATCGCAATCTCCCAATTTATCCCTCCCCCCACCCTTACCCCCTGGTAACCATCAGTTTGTTTTCTACACCTGTAACTCTATTTCTGTTTTGTAAATAAATTCAATTTGTACCCTTTTTTTAGAATTCACATATAAGCGATGTCATACGATATTTGTCTTTTTCTGTCTGACTTACTTCACTGAGTATGAGAGGCAGTCTGCAGATTCAATGATTAACTTTAAATGAAAAAAAAAGCCCCATCATAAAAATGTCCCTGGGAGCACATTTGTTTGAGGGTGTTGGTTTGAGCTGGGCGTTGGCTGGCCGCGGGAAGGTGTGCCGGGTGATCTTTTGCAGTGCCTCTCTGGCAGGATTCCTGGGTGGGGAAGCGGGCTGTCAGTGAGCCATGATTTACTGCAGGCTGAGGGGCATTCCTGGCCTGAGAGAACCTCTTCCTGCCTGACCCGCCCTAATTCCCTACAATTCTCTCATTACTGGGGGTGAAGTCAGAGGCCCCCCCACCCCGGTGAAAATGCAAATGTTATCTGGACAGAAAGACCCATTAAACCCTTGCCAGCTAGTAACCAATTATCTTAAATCATTTTCCCCAAATAGCCACCTGGCCTCTTTAGATGGCCTAGAAAGAAATGGATGGAAGAGTTATGTCACGTGTCTTTTCCCCGTTTCCTAACACATTATCTTGTGCTCCTAAGACAATAGCCTCTTCCCCAACTCACAGTGTGTTTCTGGTTCCTAGGGCTGTTTCTTGGGTCTGGAGATGTCTTGGCTGTATCCTCCAGGACCCGGCTCAATGCCTTAGGAAGCCTTTGTGAATTCCTCCCACCCTACTCTGGGGGATTAACCGCTGCTTTCATAGCCATCTGTAGGTCCTGTAACACTTAGGGGAGCAGAGCAGCGTCTGAGAGCACAGGTGACTCATTCATTCAGGCATGTATTCAACAGGAATGAGTTCCCACTATGGACCAGGCACTATGCCGTGCACCCGGGATAGAAGAGAGATCCTGGACAGAGACCCAGGTCAGTGTGCTTTGTATCCAATTCTAATATGCTTTTCCAGGCGGCAGGGAAGCCTAGGTTCTGGGGCTGGTTCTCTGTGCAGAGAATGGGAGGCGGCCCTTGTTTCTTCATCAGTAGAGTGAGAGGGTTGCAGTAGATAACGCAAACTTTCTCCCAACTCTGAGAGTCTGTGAACTGTCGAAATCTAAAACAGGAATACTTTAAAAAAATGTGATTCCTTCTGTCTCTGAATTCCTAAAAAAGTAAAATACTTCCCTTGTAGAAAGTTTATATATACAGAGGATCGAAAAGAAAATAAAATCATCATGATTCTACACCTTAGGGATATCCACCATTAACATTCTACTTTGGTAATTAGGTTTTATTATGCATACATTCCTTTAACGGGGTCAAGAGCAGCTACTGTTTTGTTTCCCCATCAGTTCCCACAGGTATGGCTTTTTCCATCGGTCTCTCTTCCCCTTGGACATGATTTTTATGGTTTACTATTACTACTGCTACCATTATTATTCTTACTCTTTTTACTAAGTAGTGTTTATCGAGTAATTACAACATGTCAGGCACGGTGCTGAGCGTGCTATATAGCTTAGGCGCTTTAATGACCCGATGACCAGTGAGGGAGGTACTGTGATTTCCATTTTACAAACGAGAAAGTTGAGGCCGACAGTGCTGTGCAATGTACTGAAGATTTACCCTGGTAAGTGGGTGTCCTGGCCGTGGAACCCAGATGTCATGGGTTCCACGATGCCCTGTCACTGCACATCTTTTCCAGGTGTGAGCGCTAAGGTATCCGATCAGCTCCCCCATTGTCAGCCCTTTAGACGGTTTCCTGTTTCCCATTGTTATAAACAATACCCTGATGAAATCCTTGGAGCTAAAAATTTGCACAGGATCTGGTCTTAATTCTCTTTAGATAAATCCTTAGCTGAAGAATTGCAAAATCAAAGGCCAGGTTCACTCTGAAATATACGTGGCCAAGTTGCTCTTCTCTCCACCACTAGAGGTGTAACAGTGAACACTCCGGCCAGTGGTGTATGAAGTGCTCCAAACCTTGGTGAGCAGACAAAGGGAACCGGTAGAATGCTAAAGAAAAGATGAAAAGATCAGACACATCCAAAGAGAGACAAGCATGCTGAGGATGGAGGGAGGCAACTGAGCCCAAACTGGAAGCCTCCCAATTTTACTGGTACCTGGCACCCTTGATTTACAGCAGGTAGAAGGACCACCTTCCAGGTTATGGGTTGTACCCAGTTGCATCATGTCCATCGAGAGATGAATGGATAAAGATGTGGTACACATATACAATGGAATATTACTCAGCCGTTAAAAAGAATGAAATAATGCCATTTGCAACAACTTAGATGGACCTGGAGATTATCATACTAAGCGAAGCAAGTCAGAGAAAGGCAAATATAATATTGCTTATATGCAGAACCTAAAAAAAAATGATATAAATGAACTTATTTACAAAACAGAAACAGACTCACAGACATAGAAAACAAACTTATGGTTACCACAGGGGTAAGGTGGGGGGAGGGATAAATTGGGAGTTTTGGGTTGACATATACACACTGCTCTATTTAAAATAGATAACCAACAAGGACCTACTGTAGAGCACAGGGAACTCTGCTCAGTATTCTATAATAACCTAAATGGGAAAAGAATTTGAAAAAGAATAGATATATGTATATGTACAACCGAACCACTTTGCTATACACCTGAAACTAACACAATATTGTAAATCAACTCTAATATAAAATAAAAATTTAAAAAATAATAAAAAAATTAAAAAAAAATAATAATAAAAAAATTAAAAATAAAGTTACTGATATTCAACAAATGCTGACTTTTCATTTGCCTTGAATTAAAGAGATAATACCGCCTTCATTGTCTTTTTCTGCTATCATCAAGGCTGATGCTTTTGCCAACTTTTCCCCTATAGAAATGTCAGAATAAATTCCAGTGCCATCAGATGAGACCTTTTTTCCTCCACCTGCACATTATGACTCTAATAAACAAGTTATCAGCTCATGAAAATGATGGCAAACAGGTGACTGAAGGATTTGATAAGTCAGCAGCGAAGATGAACAGTTCTTTTCAGAGAAAGCTGTGAGAGGTTCCCCTATTTAAAACAATTGTGGCGTGTGAATTTACAGCACTTAAATCATTATCAGCAATTAGTTCGTGTCAAAAAGGTTGCAGCTGGCTTCAATTACAGGTAAAATTTTTATAATTTGAACTTAGTAGTGTGTCTGATAAGTAGGACTTAGAGGAACACCCTTAGAGGTATTTACAATTTGAGAAAAAGTTCAAGGCATTTCAAAATTCAAAAATTCATCATTTTCAGCAACTCTTTGTTATTGACATTTATTATTAACTTCCAGAAAAATTTCCATAGACTTTATCCTTCAGCTGTTTTCTTCCCTAACAGAAAAATTACTGATTAAAAATTGCTTTTATATTAGAAAAGCACTACATGCACATTATAGAAAAAATCTGAGTAGCACAGAAGATGCAAAATAAAGATAACTTTCTAAATATCTCCTCATCCTTAGTCCTCCTTGCCCCAAAGATAGATGCTTTTGCTTTTAATTCTTCTAGAAATTGCCACCATAACTTCATCTAGATTTATTTTTACCCTTATATCTTGATCAATCAACTTTGGACAGTGTGTATTAACTCTTAACTAGGAAAGATATGAAATTTAATGCCTTTACATATTCTTCCATCTCTCTTTTACCTGTTAACTTTTGTTGATTATGTATTTTTAAAGTTTTTTCAGTAGCTTCATAACTTTAATATGATTCTCTATTTCAAGATCCATTAACTGTAGATTTTCACCATTTTAATAGGTATATAGTGGTCTCTCATTGTTTTAGTTTGCATTTCTCTGATGACGTATGCTGTGAGCATCCTTGAAGATACTTATTTGCCATCTGTTTATCTTCTTCCATGAAGTGTCTGTTCAGATCCTTCACCCATTTTTTTTAATGGAGTTGTTTATTTTCTTATTGTTGAGTTTTAAGTGTTCTTAGTATATTTTGGGTAACAATTTTTTCTCAGATATGTCTTTTGCAGATATTTTCTCCCAGTCTGTGGCTTGTCCTCTTATTCTCTCGACAATGTCTTTCACAGAGCAGAAGTTTTTAATTTTAATAAAGTCCAGCTTATTATTTCTTTCATGGATGGTATCTTTGGTGTTGTAGATCCATTAACTTCGGATGTTATCTGTTGATTCTCCATTAAGGAAGGTGGAAAAATCAGCATCTTTATAACTCGCATCTTTCTTTCCTCTTTGTCCAGCTGTGCCATTATATTTTTGTATTGTCAGAATCAAAAATATTTATGTTTACTACTGTAACTATAATTAAGTTTTCTATGCTTTTAAGGATCAATTCTAAAAATAAAAAACCAGCATTTATATTATTATGATTATTTAATATTTTATGTACTGCAAAATAAAGAAAAGTTATTTCTATGTTAACCCAACTGGTGTATTTGAAGGATGATCTCCTAAGAGTCAATATTAAATCTAATTTTCTTTTCCTAAACTCCATCTATTCCTCAAATTAGGTCACCTGTAAGTTTGCTTCATATTTGGAGCATGCATGTTTTGTACAGCTGTCTTCCTCTTCCTCTAATTCCTCTGGTGTTTCCTTTTTTTTTTTGTTTTTTAATTTGTTTGTTTGTTTTTTGGTAAGTGTTGACTGCAGGGACATATGTAACCAACATGTCATTTAGACCTTTCAGGTTATCATATAATGTGTGTGATTGGATTTGTTTCTGTCTTGAAGGCGTTCTTCACAAGACATCTTACTTTCTCTTTTAAGTGGTCCATTGCTTTCTAGACATGCTGCACAGCTGTCAACCTTGGATTTCTTTCCATTGGTCTCCTACTTATTTCACTGTGAGTTAAATTTTATAACATCTTTTTTCTTGAGTTCCTTTTTCAGTTTTTTAGAGTGTAGCCTCTCTGTTCCACTGTCTCTTCATCTATAAATTTGGGATAAAAATAACATCATAGGGTAAATGTGAAGATTCAAGGAGTTAAGTACACGCTAAGTGCTAAGAGGAGTACCTTGCAAGTATTTACTACTCTGCGATTTTTTCAGAAAGGGAAGTAAAACTCTCTGAGTCCTACAACTCTTAAAATATCTTTATTTTCCATCACCCCATTTGGTTAATAGTTTGGAATATACTTTTAGTTCAAAATAACTTTCACCTAAAAATTTGAATGTCTTGCTCCTTTGTCCTTCAGTGTTACATTCTATTGATAAATACCTGGGGATTTTTAGTTGAATCTTCATGAATGAAGGACTGTGTTGTGAGCAAAGGTAGTTGATGTGGTTTCCTTTGCAAATGTATTGGTCTGTAAAGCAGAACCACCCCGCTCTTGACCCAGAAAGCTGCCTGCAGGCTCTATGCACATGGACAGTTTTAGTGACAAATGTGCTTCCCCTGAGGTATTAGAGCAGAGAGCAGGCAGGCTTGGGACCTTCCACAACTGGCACTTTCCTCAAATTATCCCAATTCCTTGGAGTGAAAAAATATATCAATAAAATATAAGGGCGATTATATAGTTGTCTCACGGTGCAAACCCGTATATTAACTAAATTTTATTTTCTCTCATTGTTGAAGGGAGAAGGCACATTACAAGGGACTGACTTGTAATAAAGGATTAGGTACAGAATTTGTAGATTAGCATAAAGGTTTATAGACATGAAGCCCCATTGCAAGTCTCCATTCATGATTGCCTATAGTTTATCCATCTTTTTGCTGTCATTGAAGCCAAACACTTGCTATTGAAGCTTTCACATGCCCCCCTCCACTCATTCCCAGAAACATCACTTACCAGGTCCTCTTAGCTGAGTCAATGCAATAGTCTCTTCCTAGGGTGTCTCCATCTTTGGGGTCTCCTTAGTATCCTGATACTCCTATAACCTCTCTCAGTGTCAGCCATCCTCTCTGTGCTGATAAATCTCCCAGGTCTCTCTCTGAAGTTCCACTTGGGGGTTCCCACGGGTTTCTTACACCCGTGATTCCAAAGCTGAGGTGGGCATTTTTCCCATACTCTTCTTCCCAAGTTTCTATTTTGCTTTATGGTCCCCCGTCTAGCTGCCCAAGACTTAAAGCAGGAAACATCTTACACATGGGGCCCTTTCTTTCATCCACAGCTCATTAATTACATTATCCTGTCTTTCTTAGCCAGTTTGGGCTGCTATAACAAATATCACAGTTCTGGAGGCTGGAAGTCTGATATCAGGGTGCCAGCATGGTCAGGTGAAGGCCTTCTTCCTGTGTCCTCACATGGCAGAGAGAGAGATCATCTCTCTCATGTCTCTTCTTACAAGGGCACTAATTCCATCATGAGGGCTCCACTCTCATGGCCTAATCACCTCCCAATGGCCTCACCTCCTAATACCATCACACTAGAGATTAGGCTTCAACACATAAATTTTGGGAGGACGCAAACATTCAGTCCACAGCACTGTCTTGTAACCTCTGGCATCTCCCCCAGGATGTGATGTAATTTTCAATTTTCTATCTTGATGTGTATGTGTGTGTGGATGTGTCGGGGGGTTCATTTCAGAGGCCTTCACCTGATTTTCCCCACTGTGGTTTCTCTTACCTCCTATTCCAAGAAACCAACGTAGTAGTTCTTCCAATCTCCAAAGGTTGTTTGAATTCTATATTTGGGGGCTGGGGAAACGACCATGGTTGGGTCTGTGGACACAGGGGAGGCACTCTGAGCCAGACCCAGGCAGGTATTCCTTTATAACTGGCCCCACATGCCTTTGCTTTAACAGGGGGTTCAAGATCAGTGTCATCTCAGATCTTGTGCCCAACAGTACTCAAAGTGTCTGGGCATTCCCTGCCTTCCAGCGCGTGGTTACCTGTGTACGTGGCATGATCTCTTTGGGGAAAGAACCAGGGAAATCATTCACATATACACCTGCTGTGATGCTGCAGCTCCTTCTTCCTGGGGACTCACTTGTCCTTTAGTCAACGGGTTCTAGGCCTGAAAACTGGCTCAGGTCCAGATACCAGGTCCACAGCTGAGACTTGGATTTTTATTAGGGTAGTTCTTTCAGCCTCTTGATCATCTTTCCTTGAAAATTTTTTCTTTCTTTGAGTGTATAGATTGAGCCATACCCTTTTGGCCACCCATCCATCTCAACCCTAGTCATGCTGTATCCATCACTCTCTCTGCCTCAGGGCCCTCTGGCTTCCACTCCTGCCATGTGCCTCATTGTAATTGTGCCCCCCTTGCTGCTAATTAAATATCACACTAGCTTCTATTATTTCAAGATTCCATTAGGTAGTCAGTTCTGTAACAACAGGGTGGTCACTTCTGAGCATTTCAACAGTGTGCCTTTCAGCAATGCATTTCTTATCGGCTGACAAATGGAGTGTTTCCCAGCTCTCTTGATGAGCATGGCTGGTTGGTTTTGCAAACTCATGTGATGTATCTGCTCTGGAATGCCCACTTTCCTGACATTCTTCTTCCATTACTCCACAGTCTGGATGGCAGCTTGGAGTTTCTGCTTCCTTAGTATGGAGCACTGCTTTCTCCAAGTTACTAGGAACAATTCTAATAGCCTGTTAGCACTACTGGGGGCCTTGCTGGAATTGAACACTCTATTATGGGAGAGTACACCCACACGGATGAACATTTTTCCACACTTAGGCTCTGCCATCTCAATCTGCCCCGTATGTTCCTTGGTTCTTGTCAATGCCTTGTGAGCTTCTGCAGAGTCTTGCCTCCCAGAGAAGGCCAGCACTTTCCCCACTGGCTACTGCTGTGGTCTGTGGTTGGGAGGGCAAGTGGACTCGTTTTAAAAGACAGAAGTGGCGTTTATAATTGCCAAGACATGATAGAACCTAAGTGTCCACCGACAGAGGAGTAGGTAAAAAAGATGTGGTACATATATACAATAGAATACTACTCAGCCATAAAAAAGAGTGAAATAATGCCATTGGCAGCAACATGGATGGACACAGAGATTATCATACTAAGTGAAGTAATTCAGACAAAGACAAATATGATATTGCTTATATGTGGAATCTAAAAAATATTACAAATGAACTTATTTACAAAACAGAAACAGACTCATAGACATAGAAAACAAACTTATGGTTACCAAAGGGGAAAGGGGGGATGGGTAAATTAAGAGTATGGGATTAACAGATACAAACTACTATATGTAAAATAGGTAAACAACAAGGTCCCACTGTATAGCACAGGGAACTGTATTCAATATCTTATAATAACCTATAATGGGAAAGAATTGGAAAAAGAATATATATATTCAGTTATACATATATAACTGAATCATTTTGCTGTACACCCGAAACTAACGCAACATTGTAAATCAACTAAGCTTAAAAAAAAAAAAGAAGTGGCTAAGACTTGATAGCTAAAGATAGAGCAAAACAAGATTTGAAGCACCTGGTACATTAGCCTTTGTGTTTCATAGAACTTAATATTCTCTTAAGATTTTTTTTTTCAAACATACAACCAATCCTTTAATTCTCACCATCAAACTAATAAACAAAACCGCGCTATTCTCTACCACTTGCCTTAAGAAATACCTAGGAATAATTTATTGAGACAGGACACCTGGCACCCCACCAACTCCACTTCTGCCCTGTCCGGTCCCACCCACCATCCCCCCATCCCTTCCTTCCATATGTATTTATTGAATGCCCACCCCGAGCCAGGCACCATTATAGTTCTGCGATCACAGAGTTAGACGGTCTGCTTTGCCCTTCTCGGTGGCCTCATCAGTGTGGGAATGACTTCTGAGAATTGAGATTTCCAGGCGCTGTTCTGACAGATTCCCTCTCTGATGCGTCTTGATCTCTTATTGATATAGTGGATGGAAGAATATTTTATAGCAATTTAATCAACATTAATCATTATTTATGAAGCATGTTGAATACGCCAAGCATAAATGCACCAAATGTTTGACCTTAGATTCAGACACACTTTACTGAGTTTCAGCAATGGCTAGTGTGTTGGCTTGGTAAGGCGTCATAAGTTGAATTGTTACCAATTGCATTTATTTCCTCATATTAAAAAAACCTCATTAAGGAACACACAAACTTTAGAGTTATCCTTTACAAAGGAAATCACAGAGAAGCCTGCAGGCATGGTAGTTGTCTCTTTTTTTAAATGAAAACACCAGTGCATACAGCAATTAATCTTTTGTTTACTTGAAACTTTCACATGCAAATGTTTAATTTTCACATCCAAGCTCCCTGCTCTTTTGTGCATTGAATAGTTGTACCCTATTTCTAATTACTCAGCCTCATTGCAAATTTTGAACCCACTTTTCTTCTCCCCCTTTCCTTTTCTTTTAGGAAGTGCTCGTGAAAGCAGAATTCTTATTTTTGCTGGTCTGAACTCCCTATTTTGAGGGATGCTCTCTTTGGTCCCGGGCTCTCTCTTCTCTGTGTTTGAAAAACTATAGTGTAGATATAGTTTACTCGAGGTTCCCACTGGCGAAGATCTGCTTTTGGTAACCAATCCTTTCAAGCCAGAATTTTTTTAATAATAAAAAGAATTTATAAGAAGCCTCCCCTGGGAGCAGCTGTCAGGCCACACAGCTTGTAATTACAAGGGGATACCTGAAGCGTTCACGTCCCTTCATTTTCACATGTTTCCAGCTGATTTCATTTTAGTCATGTTGCTTTAAGTTTCGTCATTCCAGGAAATAGTCTTGCATTCATGTTCTTGGGAAAGTGATGGGATAAATAGGGTATGGGGTTGCCTGCCCCAAGCGTTTGGCCAATGGGAGGAAGGAATGGTGGCATCCTCATCTGTGAATTGTCAGGGTTTGGCACACACTCAGGGCTCTGTTGCCAACTGGAGAAATAAAAGAAAGAATGAGTAAAAGAATGAATGGGTGAAGAGTAGGTGTGCATTAAATGTTGTCTGTGTTAAAGCTGCAGTTATCATCATTCTCGATGGTGAAAAACTGAAAGCATTTCCTCTAAGATCAGGAACAAGACAAGGATGTCCACTCTCACCACTATTATTCAACACAGTTTTGGAAGTCCTAGCCATGGCAATCAGCGAAGAAAAAGAAATAAAAGGAATACAAATTGGAAAAGAAGTAAAACTGTCAGTGTTTGCAGATGACGTGATACTATACATTGAGAATCCTAAAAATGCCACCAGAAAACTACTAGAGCTAATCAATGAATTTGGTAAAGGTGCAGGATACAAAATTAATGCACAGAAATCTCTTGCATTCCTATACACTAATGATGAAAAATCTGAAAGAGAAATTAAGGAAACACTCCCATTTACCATTGCAACAAAAAGAATAAAATACCTAGGAATAAACCTACCTAGGGAGACAAAAGACCTGTATGCAGAAAACTATAAGACACTGATGAAAGAAATGAAAGATGATACCAACAGATGGAGAGATATACCATGTTCTTGGATTGGAAGAATCAATATTGTGAAAATGACTATACTACCCAAAGCAATCTACAGATTCAATGCAATCCCTATCAAATTACCAATGGCATTTTTTACAGAACTAGAACAAAAAATCTTAAAATTTGTACGGAAGCACAAAAGACCTCGAATAACCAAAGCAGTCTTGAGGGAAAAAAACAGAGCTGGAGGAATCAGACTCCCTGATTTCAGGCTATACTACAAAGCAACAGTAATCAAGACAATATGGTACTGGCACAAAAACGGAAACATAGATCAAAAATGGAACAAGATAGAAAGCCCAGATATAAACCCACGCACCTATGGCCAACTAATCTATGACAAAGGAGGCAAGGATATACAACGGAGAAAAGACAGTCTCTTCAATAAGTGGTGCTGGGAAAACTGGACAGCTACATGTAAAAGAATGAAATGAGAACACTCCCTAACACCATACACAAAAATAAACTCAAAATGGATTAGAGACCTAAATGTAAGACCAGACACTATAAAACTCTTAGCGGAAAACATAGGAAGAACACTCTTTGACATAAATCACAGCAAGATCTTTTTTGATCCACCTCCTAGAGTAATGGAAATAAAAACAAAACTAAACAAATGGGACCTAATGAAACTTAAAAGCTTTTGCACAGCAAAGGAAACCATAAACAAGACGAAAAGACAGCCCTCAGAATGGGAGAAAATATTTGCAAACAAGTCAACGGACAAAGGATTAATCTCCAAAATATATAAACAGCTCATGCAGCTCAATATTAAAGAAACAAACAACCCAATCCAAAAATGGGCAGAAGACCTCAATAGACATTTCTCCAAAGAAGACATACAGATGGCCACAAAGCACATGAAAAGCTGCTCAACATCACTAATTATTAGAGAAATACAAATCAAAACTACAATGAGGTATCACTCACACCGGTTAGAATGGGCATCATCAGAAAATCTACAAACAACAAATGCTGGAGAGGGTGTGGAGAAAAGGGAACCCTCTTGCACTGTTGGTGGGAATGTAAATTGATACAGCCACTATGGAGAACAGTATGGAGCTTCCTTAAAAAACTAAAAATAGAATTACCATACGATCCAGCAATCCCACTACTGGGCATATACCCAGAGAAAACCATAATTCAAAAAGACACATGCACCCCAATGTTCATTGCAGCACTATTTACAATAGCCAGGTCATGGAAGCAACCTAAATGCCCATCGACAGACGAATGGATAAAGAAGATGTGGTACATATATACAATGGAATATTACTCAGCCATAAAAAGGAACGAAATTGAGTGATTAGTTGAGACGAGGATGGATCTAGAGACTGTCATACAGAGTCAAGTAAGCCAGAAAGAGAAAAACAAATATCGTATATTAACGCATGTATGTGGAACCTAGAAAAATGGTACAGATGAACCAGTTTGCAGGGCAGAAGTTGAGACACAGATGTAGAGAACAAACGTATGGACACCAGGGGGGGAAAGCCACAGGGGGTGTGGGGATGGTGGTGTGATGAATTGGGCGATTGGGATTGACATGTATACACTGATGTGTATAAAATGGATGACTAATAAGAACCTGCTGTATAAAAAAATAAATAAAATTAAATTAAAAAATTAAAAAAACAAAAAGCTGCAGTTATATCTGGACAGCCTGTGGAGGCTTGTACTTTGTCCCTAGTACTTGGTTAGACTTTCATTCTTATTTAAATTTCCCATTTGGCTAGAATTTCATTCTTATTTAAATTTCCCTCCCTCCCTCCCTCCCTCCCTCCCTTCCTTCTTTCCTCTCTGTCTTCTCCTCTGGATCAGGATCTCAGTGTCTGTGGACCGTTAGCTCACACGTACTGAACCACGAACCTCGCAGCTCCATGGAGACTTCCTTCCCTCACTGACTGTGTCGAAACCTTTACCTTTATAAACACCCCAAAGAGAGCCAATTTATCCATTAGTGACAGTGACTGAGGCCCACTTTTGCGGGTCTATGAAATGTTTCAACATTTTTTTTTTGAATTAGAATTGAAACAGGAAGCTTTAGATTGAAGAAAATGTCTTAATATATAATATCCACATATTTACATTTTTATTAACACATAGCAAAATATAATTTTTCGTATTAGTTTATGGAGGAAAGGGCCCATGGAGGCAAAAATGCCAAGAGCCCATGAAGTCATAATGAGGCTCTGTCCCAAAAGCTTCGTATCCTTTGATACAGATCCTGGCTGGAGGTTACAGTTACCTGGGTAGGTTTTTTAAAAGCCCAGGCTCTACCCCATTCTTAGGGATTTTGAACTAATGTGTCTGTGGTGGGGCTTAGGCACTGGTTGTTTAAAAGACCCTCAGGTTATTTGAATGTGTGGTCAGGGCTGACACTGAACCATTAGATGCTTTCAAACTCTATCGTCTATAGCAGTTTCCTGGGGTGCTGAGTAGCCTGCGGATTCTGATTTAGTTGGCCTGGGGGAGGGGCTGAGACGCTGGGTTTCTAACCAGCTCCCAGATGATGGCGGGGCTGCCGGTTCACGGCCCACCCTCCCAGGAGGGGGTGGTGGGTCTAGAGCCCAGGGTCTGCTTTGGAGGCACACACCGCTCTCTGCCTGTGGGTTCTAGCTCCCTGATGATGAGAGTGGCTGTCCCTCACTGAGACCCACTGCTTGCTGGTCACCAGTGTGTTTTCGTGCTAATCCTAACGTAACAGCCATCTTATGGGGGAAGTGCTACTACCTCTCTTTCACAGATGAAAAAACTGAGGTTCAGAGAAGTTAAGACTGAGGCCAGGATCTCACGTGAGCTGGTGGTGCTGGGATTCGAATCAGATCTGAGAAGCGCCACGTCCATTGTCTTTCCCCAGCGCCATGGGTGGGCTCCCTTACGGAAAGCTGAACACCTGCCACGCAAGGGGTCATGGCATTCCCACCCATGGTTTTACATGAAATAGCCATAGTTTAAAAAGAATGAAAGATAAAAGTCAAAGAATGAAAATATAAAGTACTTAGTTAACTATATTATTTTTGATGTTGCCTAATTCCAGCTTCATTTGTACCCTACTGCTCAGTGAACCCCCCCAACATGGTTCTCACAGCATCATTCCCCGGCTCACATCCTGGCTAAACCTTCTGACCAATGGTCGAGGCCCTCTACAGTCTGGCTTTACCCACCTTACAAATGTCCCAGCATTCATTCATTCATTCATACAGCCGGTCATCCATTCACTCACGCCACAATCATTTATTGAACAGACGCTCCCAGGTAAGGCCTCTTCTGCGTGTTGGACCTCCTGTTTTATCGAGGGGCCAGTGATGTTTGGAAGAGCAGTAAGATAAAGACCTACGTAGCTTATAAATTAGCATAGTTTATTCTACATGAAATTTAATTTTCTCGCCATAACTTCAGCAGAATAACTAATCATATTGTGATAACTTAAGATTTCCACAAAAATTCATGTCCTATTACCAGTGAAGATCTAAGTGACTAAAATACAAATGCAATGTTTTCAAAGTCTACAAAATTTGAATACATTTTTGTTAAAGTATAAATTTAAAAAACTTAAAATTTAAGATATTAAAGTTATTTTTTACATAGGTTTTCCAAGAGTTGTGTTTCTTCCAAATTAGTTAAACTTACCTGTTCAAAGCAAAGTCTAGATTATAATTAATAATTTTGACAATTAACATCAACATTACTTTAATATAACTGAAATCTTTAATTGCTTTTTGAAGAATAAATTAAAATCTCATTATGGTTTTTAATAGAAATAAAAGTCTTCACAGTTCTAGCATTCGATATTCATTTGGTTGCCCAAGTAAGGAGCTGGTATCATGTTTTATGAATATTGTCTATTTCTACCTGTATACAAATAGAAGAGTATTATGAATCATTTAATATTACAGGGTGTTCCTCGGTCACCATGGACAAATGTTGCAAATACCACACTGGTTGCGCGTACCTCTGGGACCATGAGTTGAAACCTGGGGAGAAGCAAGAAAAGTACGGTTGGCAGTTCTGGGATCTATTGTAGGCAGGCCTTTGAGAGGAAGGGTAGAGAAAGAAGAGCCATCTGGCTTTTCTCTCCCCTCATTGTTTCCACTGCTCCATCTTTTCCTTCACCTCAAAGCAGTATCAGTACCCAGCCCTTAGACCTTCCTGGCCTTGGGGTATAGCCACCTTTTATCTCAAAGACATAGGGTCAAAGGCGTGGAGAAGCATGACCCTGGGGCTTGAATGGGTGTTACTGTGAGAACGGCTGTTTAAGGATGATGTGTTCATCTCCTATTGCTGCTGTAACAAATTATCCAACCTGGTTACCTACAACAACAGACACTGATTCTCTCTCAGTTCTGGAGGGCAGGAGTCTGGAATCCGTATCACCAGCTGAAGTCTGAGGGCCGCTCTCCCTCACGAGGCTCTGGGGGAGAATCTGTTTCTTGCCTCTTCCGGCTTCTGGTCACTGTTGGCGTTTCTTAGCTTCTGGACACATCACTCCAACCTCTGCCTCCGTGGTCACGTGGCTTCCTTGTCTTCCCCACGTGTCAAGTCTCACTCTGCCTCTCTCATAGCGACACTGTGATGGTATGTAAAGCTCACGCTGATAATGCAGGGTAACGTCCCCACTGCAAGATCCTTACCTTAATCACAGCTGTAAAATCCCGTATAAGGTAACAGGTTTGCAGGTTCTGGGGATGGGGCTGTGGATTTTGGGGGGCCACTTTTCAGGGGACCACAGATATTCTACACTGTGTCAGTGCTGAGTGTTGGGTCGTAAAGCACAGGACTAGGCAGGGCTTCTCTCCTCGCTTGCCCGTCCTGAGGGCAGTACCGGCTACCTAGGTGCCTATGGCTCAGTCCTGGGAGCAGAGCCTGGAGCGTAGTGAGAGCTATGTGAACATGAGCTCTTACACTTAGGGCCACATCATGTCAGCTGGTCTCCAGCTGTTGTGCAATGATCTTCGGGACAGGGCCTTTCCAGGTGTCCTTCTTTTAGGTGCATCCATCCCCTCTTGGGACCGCAGGTGACATGGTTCTTCTTCCTTGAACGTCTCTGGGTCTTTGGGAAGCTGGCAACCATCAAGGTTCAGGCACCGCTTCTGGGAGTCTCTGCGGGCACGTGGCCAGGAGAGCCATGAGGCTGCCAGGGCCACCTGCCCTGCCGCACCCCGACCCCAGGGCTCTGGGTCCCTGCTGCTCACTGGGACCCCACCAGGAGGGCTTCTGCAGGCAGCTGGAGTGTCTGCTTCTGGCTGTCTCTGTACTCTTGCGCCACCCCCATCCCCAATTCTCTTCTCTCCTGTCCAGGCTCAAACTACTTTTATTTCTACTCTACACTCTGATCTCTTCCATAAAGTTCAAACGTGTATTTTCATTTTCAGAATTTAAGAATTAGCTCTCTCTTTCCCTCTGCAATATTGCGGAAGCCATATTCTCACACTAAGGCCTTGGCTGTGTCCGCGTCTGGCTGCTTCAGTGGGGTAAGGATCATGAGAAATATCGGAGAAAGCCACTTTGGTTCAACAGGGGGCTTGATAGAGAGAAGCTGTACCCTCCTCCCACCGTGAGCTTGAGCTTGGCTTATGAGCCCACGTGGGCTGGCCTCTCCCCATGTGTCAGAGCTCTCTGGTCATGCTTCCCACACACTCTGCTCAAGCCAAACCAACGACAGCATCTTGAAGGTCATCTACTATTACCTGCAAGGCCCATCTTCTATCTACTTGCTTTTTCCCCACCAAAGAACCAGTTCTAGCTTCTTTGCTTCTGTAAAAGAAAAATTAATCCTACCTTCCTTTGAACCACCTCCGTGTGTGGCAGCATCAAGTCGGGAACGTAAGAGAAAAGATCCCTTGAGAAACGGAGAGCTGTCCTGTTTTTGTACCACTGGGGTCCCTGGTTCCCTGGTCTCCATTCTGTCGGCTGCAGCCGCTACCTTCCAACCTGGACAGTCCATTCCTCCCGGTGACTCTGTGTCATCCAAAGTGCAGGAGTTGCCACTGTCCACCACACCTGCTTTACAAAAGGTTGGCCATGGTGCCTGAGGAATGACCTTCCCTGTTCTCAACAGATGCCACACACCCCGATTTAACCAATTCCTATCAAATCCCCTACCTCACACCAGACATCGTGCTTGAAACGGAGATTCAAAGATGGTAAGACCAGGGCCCTGGCCCTCCGGGAGCTCCTGGTCTGGGGCAGTGTTTCTCAAACTCCAGAAATATAGTGACTCCTTTTAAAGGACCAAAAAACCCCTCGGTCACCGGGTGTTGTTTTGAACAAGTTCTGTTTGTATAAACACAGCTAGGAGTCGACCTTTATATGTTTATAGCTCCCACATTTCTGTAAAACAAAAACAGTTTTCCGGATTAGGTGTGAACCAAACTGAAATCCACTGAAGTTCAAGTGTGTGCGCTGATGCTTTGCTGACGCACATGGGCCCTGGTGCTGGCAGCTGGGTAGATCCTGGTTAGTTTGGCCGCATCGCTGCCCAGCTTGGGGTGACTCAGCCCTCCCACCGGAGGCCTCTGTTTGAACTGCTGTGAAACTTTCATTCATGCAGTGCTCGGTGATGTCATTCAACCTTTCACTCAGCCCGAGTTCACTACTTGCGTATCGTCGGCCCGCATCTGCGAAAGCAGAGCTCCACATTCCAACGCTGCCGTAAACACAGAGGCGGCAGAGCTTGGTTGTTAGGAGATTCGCCAGGTGACAAGGAGTACGGAAAGAGAAGCCTCTTCTTTTAAGGTGATGATCACAGTGAAAACAGAAAATGTTAACTTTTTCTAAGAAAAGACACAGACTGTTAAGAATATACCCTGGGATCTGAGTCTGGGAAATGTCAATCTAGCCACCATAGCTGGCATTTTCCAGGTCGTTCCCATTTCAAATGCTCTGCTTCCTTGTCTGTCTGTTTGCTACTCCAGCTTCTTTTGGTTTGAAGAAAGATGGCCCCAGACTTGAGTTCTGACCACCAGCCTTGAGTCACCTGTTTTGTGCCTTTGCTCACTCCTCCCTTCACCCTGGGAGGCTTCTGTCCCTTTATTCCTGTTGAAATTGTCTTCTCCTTCAAGGAGACCAGCTCAGATCGCACTTCCTCCAGGAAGCCCTCTCGGCCGTTGACTTGGTTCTTTTCCATCACGGCCCTGACCTTGAGCGGCCGCGTGTGATCTGCCCATCTCCTGCTCTGAATCCCGTCTTTGCCCCACTGGATGAGGCAGTGTCTGCACCCACCAGGTGCTCAGTGCGCCTTTGGGATTCAACTGGATTTGCGGGTCCCTCTTCTGCATCACGGATCAACCAGGGAACGAGTGAAACGCTGCTGTGGGAACAGGGATGGCTGCCCCTGTGTCCCTAGAATGAGTTTAATATAACTTTGCAACACTGACGTGCTGAGGAAGACCCAGGAAGAGTCCTGAAGAGGGGCAGACCTGGCACGGGCTGTGTGTCCGCACGTGTGCGTGTGTGTGTGTCAGGGCGAGCATCTTTAACCGTGTGCTGGAGGTCAGTGTACCTGCTGGTGGAGGTGAGGACAGTGAGACATTCTTCTCACCCAGGGAGGTGCCCCTTCTCAGGTCCCCCCCCCCAAATTCCTTCCCCATTTTTTTCTCCTCCTTCTTCCAGTGGGACTAGTGGTAAACAAAAGGGGCGGTGGGGCTCTCTAGAGGATCTTTCTCATTGGCCGTGTTTAAAATGAATCATATGAAATGATTTGCTGGGTGAACCCCTTTGCCGCCTCCTCTGATGTGTGACACCCTAATCACACCCTTGGGGAGTTGCCAGACACAGGGTGCTGCTGAGTGCCTCTTCTTCCCAAATGGTGCGATTTTATCTCAGACTATTCATAACACTCCATGGCGCTTTGTTTTTGTTTTTGGTTTTTTAACCGGTATAAATAAATCAATTATTTAAGGCAATCGCTTTGGTCATTACCAGCTGCCGGTTTGCGGTGGAGAATCTTAGCTGTTCTCGGAAGCCCCGTCCCCTCCCAGCACGCGGTGAAGCCCTGCCCTTCAGCGGGACACTTTATCGTCACGCGTCCTGCTGTGGCCAGCAGCTTTGAAATCAGTCACCAGGCGCCCCTCGGAGCCCAGAGCAGTGTGGGCGGCATGGAATTCCCGCAGGAGGCCCTTCATCTGAGAGCGCGGGCGCGGGCACAGCGTAGGCTGAGCAGGGGTCCCAGGGCACCCGTGACGCCTGCCATCCGCGCCCCCTTCAAAGGGGGTCCCCAGGGGAAGCCTCTCCTGCCTTCCTGGGAGTCCGGGCGGCGTGTCCTCTGAAACAACACTGACACTGGTAGGGCAAAACCAGTGGGATCTGTACAAATTAGCATTTATACCATATTAATGGAGTGCTAATTGCTCTTGCAATCTTTTTAAGACACATTCTTCTAGTCCTGTTTACACTGTCTGGTACCCAGTGCAATATATTCTAGCCTGTCCATTACTGTCAAAGTCATCATCAGCGTGTGCGTGGATAAGTAGCGTCTTTCACGGCAGCTCTCCACTACACACTTGACATCTTTTGGGGGAATAAGACTGTTCTAAGCCTGTTAGCGTTGTTTTAAAGTTACAGTGTCTCCCAAGGAGAGGGGCATCGGAAAGGGTGCCGCAGTGACATCCTTGTTTAGGCTTTGTGTGGACGGGATTAGCCAGCTGGCCCCGAGCAAGCGGCACCGGTGATCCCGGGAGGCTGGGAGCTGGCTAATGCCATCGGAGGTCCTCCTCCTTGCCCACCTCCTCTCTGCTTTCTGAGTGCAAGAAGCACTGAGCAGCTGGAGGGAGGGGGCCACATTGGGGCTTGAGGCAGACGTAGGAATAGGTACCCTGTGTATACATAGCAAAGGCTCCTCCCATGTTTCAAACCAGCCAGAACAAGTGAACAGAAGCTCTGATATCAGAAAACCATGACTATAGATAGCCCGTCATCCCCCAGGCTGTTTGTGCCCCAACGTCAACCCTCACGGGGCTGAAGGCTGCCCCGGCCACAGTAGTGGGTCTGGGGACATGGGAACCACGGCCTGCTAGAAACCACTGCTTCAGAAACCACAGAATCTAACACACAACAGCCTGTCTTTGTTTAAATGTTTGGATATTTTGTTCATGACGGATTTTGGCGTTAATTTTTATTTTTAAAGCTATTGCCTTAAAAATCATGTATCTTGATGACCGAGATTCCGGCTCCTTTTTCCATGGTACCTCACTTGCTGTACCCTAATCCTGGCCCTGAGTTGAAAAGGCCATTGATTCGGTAGCAGAGGTGACAGCCCTGGCGTAGACGGAGTATTGCCAGAGGAGTTGGGGATTCTGGGTCTTTCTTGGACTTCTCATCTTCTTATACGTTTGGGGAAAATCCGAACATTTTTGTTATCTTTGACAATGAGGGCCGGGTCGTTCAGCTACGTTTTTATAGAGGGTTTTTATAGAGGTAGCTGCTTCAAATCTCCTTAGATATAGGTGGGGTAATTATGAATAATAAAAATCATTCTCCAGATAAAATTAGAGTCATCTGAACACGTGTAATGTTGAAGATGAACTTTGGATTTGGGTCGTGTTTGGGTTTTAGTTGGCTCTTTCCCTTTTTAGCTGAGTGATCTTAGACTTTGATTCAAGATCTTTGAGCCTGTTTTCTTATTGGTAAATGAAAATAATGCCTATGTTTAGGGTTGTTATAAGGATTCAGTAAAACAATCTGGGCAAAGAATCTGGCATACCTTAGACTCAATAAATTTCTAGTTTCCCTCTTCAGCTGAAAAAAAGACCTGTGTTTACAAATGAATTCTGAATTCATGCCCAGCAAATGGTCATTTGGTCTTTTATTTATTCAGTCACACAGCTAGTAGACTCTAGTTGCTGAAGGTCACTGCGCTTCCTGAGGCCCCAGAGCCCCAGGATCCCGATGTGGTTTCAAGCTACAGCAGGACCTCTGCACCCCGCCTCCCCCAGTCATTCCCGGCAGAATTGAGGGCTCCTTAGGGATGCGGGGTGGTCCCTGCTCTTTTCCCTGCAGCATCTCCCTTCTTTCCTCCTTTCCTGCCCCAGCTCCTTGGGGAGACCTTTGCATGTCACAGAGCTTCTTCCGGGCTTCATGATGCCTCTCTGGGGCAGCCCATTGCTGTAGGGGGAGGGGCACACCAGTGAGGGGGCCCCGTCACCGTGTGGGGTGGTCCTCGGTATGTCCAAGTCACTCTGTGCTCTTGGCAGGCGTCGGGGGAAGCTGCTTTCCAGGTTCGGGGCTGTGGTCTTGCTGTTTACTCTAAAACCGAACCCCGTGTCGTAGGACTCCCTTAGCGGCAGATACGACAGGCTCGTGGTCCCAATCCCCAGGTGCGATCCCCTTGATATTTGCTACCTCTCAGCTGGGGGCGGCCACCGGGTATAGTGCCAGCCAAAGGGCTGAGAGGAAGCAGAGTTTGCTTAGAGTTCCTGAAAACTTGTGCTGCAGGGTGACTTCCTTTTTCTTTCTGATGGAACACACAGACACGGTGGGTGGGACAGTTCTCACCAAACGCAGCCCATGACCGGGTGGCCACGGCAGTCTCAGAATGCGGCCACTGAACCAGAAAAGTGAGCCCCTGATTTGTTTAAGCCACTGCGGTCAGGGTTGCTGTCACTTTCAGCCAAAAGCCTTCCTCTCTGGTACACCACCGACTCCTGCAATCCAGGGAGCACCCGAGGACTTCTGGAGGATGAACACGAGGCCAGGCCCGTCTAGTGCTTTGGACGGTCACCCCTGTGATCTGAGACAGCCGGGCTCCCGGCCTTCTCTAGACTTCGGGTGAGTCAGCCTGCTTTCTGATGCACACGGAGCCCCGGAAAGTCCACCTCACCTCTTAGCCGGCCCTGCCCGGATGTGTCAGTTACGGCCACAGACTTCGCTGGTGCTCCAGCTGGGCCCCCTGTTTCTGGAACTGCATTGTGACCTCTTGACTGGGAAAAGACACGGTTTCCGCAGAGTAAATACCTGAAAAGGGGGGTGAGGTAGGCTTTGTGGACACCACCGTTCAACGCAAAAATATGACCTTGTTCTAAGAAATTCTTAAAAACCTACTCTTATCCACTTAAAGTTTGTTGATGAGATGACGAACGGTAACTTCTGTGAAACTGGAGGGAAAAGGCATTGCAGAGACGGAATAAGTCATGAACTGTGATTTTCAAGGAAGGTGCCTTCCAAATGGATTAAGCATGTCAGAGGGAGGGGGTCACATCCTGTCTACTTTGCCATCACGCTGGGAGGCTATGATGCAGATGTGGGGGTCCTCGGGCTGCTCCTTCAGTGCCCCTCCCTGTTTGATCCTATGGCACCGCCTGGCCCTGGGGTCCCTCTGGCCTCCTTTGCTCCTCCTTCTGGCTGGGTCCTGCCCATCACCAACTGTTGGCAACTGAGCCGATCACTAACGTTGCCCCCAGGTGAACACACAGCTGACACAAACTCAGTTTCCCGGTCATCACTATAAGTTCTAACTCAAAGGCATGAATAGCATTGCAGGCACCAGGACAGACTTGATGGGGCTGGGGGGCTGATGGGCAGTGTCGAGTGGTGGAAGAAGGACATGTTTATCGGACAGCACAATGCATAACCCCCTTCCAAAGTTCTGGTTATATATAAGGGTGACATATGTTTATCTAGAATAGCTCCTGATGAATCTGCTTTTTAAAAAGCTCCGGACAAAAACAATCTTCTGTAGGTTGTGCAACTGTGGGAGGCTAATTTTACAGCGAGCCATAAATTGATAGACAGGAGGCATCACAACCATGGGGTAGAAGATGATCCGTTCAGAGACTGAGGTTGGCAGCTAACAGGAGATGACTTGCGTAGCCGAGGGGCTGAGGGTACTCGGGTCGGATACCAGGAAAACAAGCTGGGGGAGGGATTCCAGCCAGAGGTCCTGTGGCTTAGTCCAGGGCCCCAGTTGAGCTTGGGAGAGAAGAGGCCCTGGAAGCCGACCCAGCTGCACTCTCTAGGGGAGAGCCTTGTTGAAGGGACTCTGGGGAAGGGGGTGCTTCCCGAGTGGAGGCCGAGGCAATTATACAGCTCAGGCACAAAGGACCATGCCGCCCATGACCTCCAGAGAGCTCAGACAAAAACAGAAACAAACCAACAAACCAAAACACCTCCAACACTTCACTGCTCTAGGAAAAGGGGCAGAACAAGAGGAAGAGCCCAATCTATGGATTTTTTAATTTCATCTTTACCCCTGTGGTTTGCCTGCCTTTGTTACTTAAACTCAACATCGAGACTTGAGCGATCACACCATCGGGGGTGGGGTGTTTTCACTCTGCTTGTCTCCACATGAAGCCCAACGCTTTGTACATGCGGCGCCCAGGGGTGTTTGCTGATTGAATGGGAAAGCTCACCTCGGCAGGCAGGCTGGACTGAGAGGGCTTGGGTTCAGGAGAGGAGAGCCCCTACTCCTCTCTCCTGCTGCTGGAGGCACTGGCTTCTGGTTTGGGAAATTTCCTGCTTTGGAGTCTTTCTGTCCCCGTAGACTCCACCCTCCTGAGACAAACGGGAGAGAGACAAGGGATTTCACTTTCTGGGCCCCACATGTGCCTCTGGGGCTACTGGCCCTAATCCACGATTATAGCAACAGAAGAGAGATGATTGGGGCACATTTTCTCATCGTTTTTCAGGAACTGTCTTCTTTGGGAACATTTGGACACCATTCCGAGTGTGATCTTGAATAAACGTGAATTTTTACTTGATTTACTTTTTAAAATGGGCCCCATTCGTAGAGCTCACTTGTAAACTGAAATTAACCATTCCCTGCCTGTGGCCTCCACCGTACAAGCTTCCATCACGGCATCAATACGCCGGATTCACTTTGCTGTCCTTTTCATGCCCCCTCCTCCCCCCATAAGATGGGGACATCTTTTTGGCATCTACACCTTTCCCAGCACCTGGCACACACGTCAACTCTCATAGCCATTTTGCTGAAAATGATTCCAATGCTGAAGATTCCTTTAAAGTGTATCTTTCATATATGGTGGGAAATAGACGCTTCAATTATCTAGCTATTTCAAACCAAGAAATTCACCTTGACGTCAACTGTCTCTGTGCATAGGGCAAAATGTATTTTTGACCTGAAGCATATAGATAACTACCCTCTGCTTCCATGTTGCCCAAATAAACATATGTCATTGGTCTTTCCAGGTACAATGTAGCCTGTGGGTGATACTGTGTGAAGCACTCACAAAATTAGATGCACATATAATTATAATTCAACAGTTCACTTTGGCTGTCCCCTCCTCCGTGTGTTTGCATGTGTGTGCGTGCCTGTGTGTGCACTGTGTGCAGACTGACAGCTGGCATGCTCATGGCATGACATGTATTGTATTATGTGGCAGCTCTCTGCCAGGCTAGTCCCCGAGCCTCTTGCTTCTCTGGGTTGCAGATGCTGTAAGAAGTAAGATGACGTACAGAGGGTTACAAAATCCTGGAAGCCTGATACGGAAAGAGAAAAGAGAAGACCACATTTTTGTTTAGCAGTGTCTTGTAGTAATTAAAATATTGTTAACTTGATAGAAAGTTGGGTCAGAGTGTAAATTTAACAGCATTATTAAACCAATTGGCACTTAGTGACTGCCTTCTCTGATGGGTGCAAAGATGAATCAGGAATGGTATCTGCTCCCAAAAAGCTGATAGTCAATGAAAGAAAAAAAATACAGATAGATACAGATATATAGAGACAGGTAAACAGAGAGTCGATAGATACAGTGTACAATTTAACTGAGTGTTTATTGTGTGCCAGGCTCTGATGCCTTGATCATAGCATCACAATGAATCTTCATGACCCCCTGTGCGGTAGGTAATATTACTGTTACTCTTTTATATCTAAGTAACTGAGGAACAGAAAGGTGACAAAACGTGTGAAGGCGCACATAGCTAGTAAGCAGGAAAGCCAGAATCCAAGCCAGATTCGATGACCATGAAGTCAGTGGTTCCCCCAGGTGCCAGGTGGACACCGTGTCATTTGCACTTCTGCCTTTAGCTCGCTCAGGACAGGGAAGTGGGGGAGGGCAGACGGGCCCCTTCTCCCTGGCGGCAGCACCAGGGACAGGTCCTGGCCCATGGGGACAGAGCCAGGCACGGACTGCCCGAGTTCCCCAGTCTAGTTATGGAACGTGACCATGTGTTGGCGGGACAAGGGGTTTTAGAGGACATTTTAAAAATTGAAGTGCCGGTTAGAATCAAGTTTAATCAGAATCGCGAAAGTTAGAACCTGGTCAAGGTTAAGGGGCGGTTCAAACTTCGGAAGCAACCACATGAAGTTATGAAAGGTTAAAGACTGATCCGTTTTCAATTAAAATAACATTTTGGAGTCAGGGTACAGGTTCTTTGACAACGATGTATCAGGTAGGGTAACAATAGAAAAACTGAGGTCACAAAGTAATTAAGTCCAGCTGACTGCTTGTTTCAGATAAGTGGAAACACTAAAATATATATGAAAAGAAGGCAGCTAGAAATCCTTTCCTTATGTAGTCACGCATTGTTTGCATTCATGGGCTAAATAATCCATGCTGTTTTTAAGAGAGTCTTGACGTAAGCCCACCTTGAGAATATCAGGACTTTGTTCCGCTGCTTGGTTTATTGATGGTATTGGATTTCCTCTTTCCAGAAGATAAGCTCATTGCTATGAACAGGTAGTGTCACATAAGAGATGTTGTTGCCACGAGGTGATTACAGATGCTTGAAGACGAGGTGGCAGTTGAAAGAGGCCAACTGAATATGGGGCCCAGCCCGGCACGATGTGAAGATGCCTGAGAAATTGCAGATATGGGTCACAGAAACCGGAAGCTTCCTTGTCCACTCAGCTGAGGGACTTTCCATTCTGGGGGAGTAACGGCACCTTTTCAACCTCCTGGTAAAGCTGACATTAAAAAATGATGTCTACACTCCAGCAGGGCTGTAAAAACGGACGCAGGAGGACTGCTGGGCAAAAATGTGGCAGCCCTGATTTACTATTTAATTTCTGAGAGCCGGGAAATTTCCATAAAGAGGAATGTACAGGAAAAAGTGCTTTCATTCATTCATTCATTCACTTATTCACTGAAGCACTATTGAGAGTTGAATTTGTGCCTAGTTCCTGGCAAGACGCTGGTAACTCCCAGAGACACAGGCTTGGTCCACTGCTAGCTGTGGAGAAAGATGGTGAGGCACATGGGGACGTGCACAGGGCAGTGCAAATGGCAGGCACCCTGACGTGGTCATTAGAATGAAAGGGCCAGGGTCCCCAGAGGGGCCCATGGAGGAGTCGTTGAGCTGAGTTTTGCAGACCACGCAGGTGACTGAAAGTGGTGTGGAAGGGCTCTCCCAGCACATGCAATGTCCCTGATTCGTGTATATTCCTCTCAGTCTCTTGCCTTGCTAAGGTTTTCTGTTTTGCTTGGGCTTAGGATCACAGAATTTGGGATCCAGTTATTCTCTGGTCTTGCCTCCCCAATTAGATTCACTTCCTCTGTAGGGCACAGGGCATGAGATTGGGCACAAAGACAGTGCTAAGTTGGGGAGCAACTGGAAATGTGTGGATCTTCACTTCTAACTATGAAAAGCAGCTCCATCAATACCACCTTCTGCCGGGAGACTAGCATCAAACACTGTAAAATACAGTTGTTAGTGTTTACTAGGCACAGGACTCTTTTTGTTTCAGATTAAACGAGATGGCATTCATTTGCAATAATTCAGGAAGCAAGCAGTCAGAATTTTAGACTGTTTGAAAGAGTTACAGTGGCACAGCTAAGACAGAAACGTTGCCTTTCAGAGTCTTCAGGGAGCTGCAATACTGAATATTTAACTATGACTTATTTCCTGTAACAATTATTTTGTGAGTGAGTGCTTCCGATGTGCTGAAACAATGTCTTCCCTGATGCATTTTGACACTTTCCCCCCAAATACTGCTTATAAATTTAAATTGCTGTGTGAAAGAAGAAGAGGATTGCTGGGCAAAGTTAAACCTCAGCCCAGCATGAATGATTTCAAATCAGAGAATTCTGGGTTAATGAAATTTTACCTTGGGTCACAGTAATAGGTTTTGCTCTGTCAAAATGTGAAACATGCTTGGGGAAGGGGGCGTGGTGGAGGCAACATTTTGGAGGATTGATGGGGCCAATGGAAAACAGTTCAGGGAAGTTCTATTTCTTTCCCAGGGTCCATGCAAAGGACATGCGTTACACAGGGGAGCTTGGGGGAGCTGAGCTCTCAGCCACCTGCTTTTTGCATGGTGTCTGCAGCTAAGGAGCGGCAGAGTCAGAGCGTGGTCTCAGGGAAACGCAGGACTTTCTCAAGACCCGTCAGCAGGTGTGCTGAGCCCAGAAGGGGGACTGGCTCACTCTATGCTACACGCACCGTGCAGGCTCTCTGGAAGCCAGCTGTCCTGCTCACGGCCTGGCAGTGACCGTGCCCAGCTCTCCTTCCCTCCCATGAACATCTCCACAATACTTTCCTCATTAAGCACGTTAGGCTCCGCCCCCAGCATCTTCGTCATGAGATAACGGGACTAAGCGACAGGTGTGAGATGCTGGGGACCCCTCTCTCCTTTAGATTTGCATGAAGTATGGCTCAAGACGACTCAGGTCTATTTTTTTTTTTTTTTTTTTCCTTTGATGAAAGGATTCAAGATCCAGGAGTAAGAAATGTACTAGCTAATAGAAGAAAATGTTGCAAGACAATCCCCTTCCATTTTTAAAGCTCGTGGTCACCTTGATTTCAGATTTTTAGGCTGCTTTTATTTTGGGGTGGGGCTGGGCTGGAAGAAAGCTTGTCTCAAATTACCTGACCTTGAAGAAACAGACAAGGGCAGCGCCGTGGAATCAGTCTGTCGGTTCTGAAGTTCTGCAGGAAGCTTTGAAGTCACCAGCACGCATTGTCTGTATCTGATCGTCACCTCTTTTTCAACATCACCTGATTGGAATACAGATTATTTTTGCCATGCAGAAACACTTGGACATGGGAGGCAAGGCTTCACTTTCACTTTTATGGCTCATTTTTAAAGGGGAGAAATGCTGATGAGCACCAGCTGACGGTTACCTTGGGATCATCTTGTTGCATCTCTAACCAGCTTGTGCACCTCTTGCTAAACACTTTCCTGTTTGCAGAAGCCCGCTGGTGTGGCGAAAGAATTTCACAAGAGCCCTGGCCCATTTCTCTTATAGTTCTTCCCATATTTTATCGTCTGCTTCTGCTGATAAGAAATGCCTGTGTAATTTGGGTTAAACCACATCAGGGAAGAGTCAAAGCACTAAGTCCAGAGAGACCTTCTTTTTAAAAAAGTACATTTTGGCTTTTATAATCTAGGTACACTTTGTCTTCCACCTGAGGGTTTATTTCACAGAGACACCACTCAGAGCCCTGGGGACCATGCTTGCTCATTTGCCTGGGCAGGACCCGTTAGCACCTTCTCTGTTTGCTCTCAAAAATGTCCTGCTTTGGACAATGTGTATATAATACAGGCACCACACTCAGAGTGTACGCCCTGGTGCATCTCTGGCTCACGGAGATTCTGAAACACTCCAGGTTTCTCCTGGTTTCTACAGCGCTCTTACTCTGCATTTTCAAAGATGCAGCTTTACAGCTGGTCCCGTGTGGGGAAACAATCCCTTTTATTTCAGAGTTCTTCATGGCATAGTGACCAGTTATTTTGCTGACCCCTGGCTCCTTTAGAAAAACAAACAAAAATTGTCAAAATGTACCTGATGCTTTTGGACCAGTTTTCAAGTGCAAACTTAGAGTAGGGAAATGTGCTTCCACGATTTCTCAAGCCCTTGAATGCCTATGCGGTGGGGATAAAAGCCATCTTTCCAGCAACATTCACGGGGGTTGGGGTGTGTGTGGACAGCCGGCTAGACCAGCGGCTGCGTGGTGTGCTTCCCTCCCCAGGAGTGGTGCTGTGTGGCCACCATGCTCTAACGGAGCTTGTTATCCTAGCCTGCCTTCTGTTGCAGTTTTATAATGTAATTTCCCCAGATTCCTTAAGGAATGTTTCATCACAAAGGCTTGCTCTTGCAATGCCCCGGGGGAGTTGCTCTGTCTCTATTTTCCCCTGCTCTTTTTATTGCCCCAGCTTAATGAACTTTTCTTGGCTGTTTCATCTGTCAGTGTTTAAAGTCCACTGGTGAATGTTGGTCGGCTTTCTCTGCACTGAACTGGACTGTTCAGTGGCAATTATTGTTCTTAATCACCATGAGAAATTCGAGGGAAAGGTGAACCTTCCAAAAGTCTGTCAATACAGCAGCAGGAACTGAGTCTGGCAGAAATGGGAGGGGAGGAAACGAAGGTCCATTCTATTCTCCCGAGACAGAATGTGGCATGCACTGGAACGGTCTATGGAAATAAAGCCAAAAGGAAAGAAAAAGAGATGCCACACTGATTTCTCCCTTTGCTGGTATTGTTTATACGACACAATTGGCATTTGATCCATTCACTGCTGGGTTAATAAATCATTAATGGAATGCCTACTTTAGACCAGGCAATGCCTAGGCTTTATTGCAGGGACTTCTAGATAAGCACACATAATTCTGGACTTCAGAGAACTCTGAGCTTAGTGGGATGACCAGCAATGAAAGGACTCTTAGAGAATAGTCTCTGAAAGGGGAGATAGACCTGGGGAAGGCCCGGAAGCTGACGCGCCAGCAGGGAGCCGGCTAGACTGGGATGAAGATGGGCAGAAGACTGTCTTCCTGGATGACATGCCTAGGGAATCAAAAGGAGTTCAGAATGGCCACAGGAAAGATCTGATGGGGAACCTACGGGAGATTCATTCATTCTTTCATTCATTCACTCATTCATTGCTTCTTTCCAGCTGTTTATGGAGAACCTGCTCTGTGCTAAGTAGGTGAAACCCGCATTTATGAAAATGTGGCTAGAAAAGCAGGAGAGATCATAAAGGGCCTTGAGTACAGACATTAGCCATGGAGAGCCTTGGGATGGCTTAACCAAGAGAGCGATCTAATTAGATCTGTGTGTTGGCTGTTGCGCGGGAGACACGTTGGAGGGGGGACCCAGCCCAGAGGCAGCGGGGAAAGACAGAGGAGAAATGGTAAGTGAATGGTAGTGAGAGTGGGAAGGGGTTCATCCCATGCGATGTTTTATTTGTGCATCAGGTCTATTTAGGGTTAGAAAATGAAGGGCAGGTCTAGGACGACCATCTGGGTTCTCTCATGGGTAACAGCTGGATGGTGATGTTACTCACCCAGATCAGGGAGGAAAGACTAAAGGTTGAAGAAAGATGATGAATCCAGTTTTAGATGGATCTGGAAAGCTGGAGGTGCCTGTCAGAATGGCGAGAGTTACAGGGTAATGCCCACAAGACCGCTGGGCTACAGGGTTGACCGTTAGGAAAGAGAGATGGGCCTTGGATACAGACTGGGGGGTTATCAGCTTACAAATCATGGTGAGGGCATAGGTGCGAGTGAGATCACTTAGTAAGAAAATAATAACTAATAAGAATTAAACTTTGTGAGCGCTCACTCCGTGCTAAGCGCCCTGGGAAGCACCACCCATTTCATCTTCAGTAGAATCCTACGAGATACTATTCTGAACCATTTACAGAGGAGCCGTTTGAGGCAGAGAGCAGTTAAGTAGCTTGCCCAAGGTTGCACAGCATCTTAGGAGCGTGGGGGGAGGCGCCCCCCAGGAGGCTGAGGAGGAAGTGCTGAGCCAGGGCAGGGAGTTGAGCAAGCCGATGGGGCAGGGCCACTCTCTCCTCGCCCTGACTCTCCCGGGTTCCTGGTCTGATAACTGCCCCAGTAGCTGCTGAATGTTGACGCCCTCCTTGTCGGCACAGAGGCCACAGCGCAAAAAACCCCTCAAAATACCCCTCGTGCTAAGAGAGCGAGGCTGTGTGCTCTGAATGCAACGCCTGCAGGGCGTGGAACTCCCTCCTTCAAACCCCCAGTAAAGGGAAGGAAGCTCTGGATGTGGCTTTGTGACCTCCCGAGGCTCCCAAGACTTCAGCCCAAACTAACCTCCCATCCCAGCCTGTTGAAACCCCACTCATTCCTGGAGGCTCATTGAAGATGGCAGCTTCTCCGGGAAGCCCTCCAGATTGTCCCAAACAGGGCTCCTCTGGCCTCCACACTCCCCTGGTGCTTTGCATGAGCAAATAACTTATCACAAATTCTTTTCCACTGTTGTTTGTGTCCCTGTCTTAAAGTCCTGAAGGGCAGAAACTATCCCTTTTTTATTTGTGTGCCTTGCAAGTAGTAGGTGCCTAGTAAATGCTTGTATTAGTTGGTGCCCAGTAAATGGATTTGAATGGAGGGAGAAAAGGTCCTGGAAACGTTTTTTTGCTTCCTTAACTTTCCCTTTTCTGGTTGATTTCGCAAGCAGGCTCTCCTTGCAGACTATCCTTCTGATGTTTCTTGGTTTCCTCTCTCTATATTCCTGGGGTTCTTGATTGTTTCCTCGTCTGTGCCTTCATTGGCCTGACATATATTAGAATTAGCTGTGTCTCTGTGTGTCTGGGACCCCCTTAGGCTCTAAGTCCGTGGGGACTGGGTTCTTATTCTCCCTGAAGTGCCAAGTCAGTGGCAGTAAGGTAGGGGTGGAATTCTAGTCCCCCCGAAGCCCCTCTCCAATCTTCCCTGACCCATCTCCCCCACACAGACCATTCTCCCTAAGCCAATCAGCCGCGCCCTTTCCTTCCATCCTAATGGGGGAAGCAGGAGGCCCAGCCTTGCTCCCTGTGCCCTCTGTGCTTCTTCTTGGTCTTCCCAGACCCAGGCTCACACATGATGTTATGACGATATGGGCTTCAGCTCTGATCAAAGCTGAAAACTGCAGCTGAGACCTGAATTGGCTGATAAATGAGCAAAGACTTACTTCAGCTAGTTGGGCCAGAGTCAGTAAATATGCAGTGCCAAGAGCCTTTGCCACAGCTACAAGTCAGACCCTCTAAGCCATTCCTCAAAGAGCAACACACCGTGGTGGGGGGGAAACAGGTGCATTGCCCAGGTAGGATGATGGCTAAGGGCTCCTGGTGACTGAGAGGCAGGCGGTTGCACTTGTCATGTTGATTTTCTGCCAGGTCACTCCCACTCTCTTGATAAAGAGCGTAGGATGAGGTAGGAAAAGAGCAAAAGCAAAGGAGAGAGCACGCACGTTTCTGTTACTTATTTCCAATGTAAACATTACAGGCAAGCTCATGAGGGTAATATTCTCAGTGGAAATAACGTATTTCCACTGGACACAATGCAAGAATGTTTTGCTCATGGAATTTTCACTCAACAATAGGGAAAAAAATTGTTTTCACACAGGCAGTTTTGGCTCCAAATATGGCTTTGACAAGTGTTTCCCCAAATGCCACCAGGACTGGAGCATGCGGCTGCTATGGAAATTTCAGAACTCTCCAAAGAACCCCAAATGCAGTTTTTAAAAAATATCACTGAATCGCATATTTAAACCGTGCTTTCTATTGTTATTAACATTGGTGTATGATAATTAGAGAAACCTCAGAGATCTCGTCGAAGAAACATGAAACATTCATTTTGCTGCTGGACTTTTCTGCACTTTCATTTAGCATCATGGCGAAATGAGAACAGTGTGTTTGGCTAGTTTCACATCCTATTCATTGTCAGTTTTACTTTCTGGGCCAAAGACATTGATGTTTGGGTTTTCAGAACAGAAGGATGATCTTGAATTTGAAACTCATGTATCTTTGTAGCATTTTTGTTGAAGTCTCACCTCTGGTCTCTGCATCCCAGGTCAAAAGCTGTCCACGCATCTCTCTCTTGATCTGATGTGATTTCTGGTCAGTTTAATGCAGTTCCCTTACAGCCTGCCTTCAAAATCAAAGAAAGGCCATGTCTTCTATTCTGAGTCACAGTGTTATCAACTCAGCCCAGTGATGCCATCACCACAGGGCTGGATGCAGTTGGTTGGCTCCGAGAAGAAGACAGTTGTGAGACCCTCCCTCTTATGCTCATGCTGGGGACTTCCACGGGGCCTTGAAATTCAGTCAAAAATGACTCAGCTTTCTCATGGTTTTATTTTTCAAGCTCTTTTTTTCTTTTTTCCACTCAAGCCCGATATTGGTTTTCTCTCTCTGTTCCTTCTGGTTAATCTTATTATCTTCGAAATGTAAAATTAAGCTGCTCAATTTTAAATTAATTTACATGCTGAGGATTCTTTTTTTTTTTTTTTTTTTTTTTTAAGATTTATTTATTGATTGATTGATTGCTATGTTGGGTCTTCGTTTCTGTGCTAGGGCTTTCTCTAGTTGCGGCAAGCGGGGGCCACTCTTCATTGCGGTGCGGGGACCGCTCTTCATCGCGGTGCGCGGGCCTCTCACTATCGTGGCCTCTCTTGTTGCGGAGCACAGGCTCCAGATGCGCAGGCTCAGTAGTTGTGGCTCACGGGCCCAGTTGCTCCACGGCATGTGGGATCTTCCCAGACCAGGGCGCGAACCCGTGTCCCCTGCATTAGCAGGCAGATTCTCAACCACTGCGCCACCAGGGAAGCCCGCTGAGGATTCTTTTTAGGTGACTTTCTGTCATGATGACATTCAGCAGGGAAAGATCTGCTGAATTCTTTGAGTCCATTCTGAGATGAATTGACAATTCGGTTTACGCACATTAAAAATCTGTATAAAAATCTCCCCCAATGTTCCCATTAACTGAATAGTGTGGCTTATTGAGGGTAACTTGGACATTACTGTTAGGATAGAAACAGGAGGTCTCATTTGTTTTATAGGCTTTGTTATGTACCCATCACAGACAGGTAGGTAGTGGGATCGAGTAACTGAGTGAGAATAACTTTTCATTATAAAAGAACTTTTCTTTCTCAATTTTCAGTGTTACACCTATAGAACTTTGACCCAATTTCACCTTTTCCCAATCACCTGAATTAGCATCGTTACTGGGATCTTTAGTAAGCATAACTGTACAAACTAGATTCAACTTTCTTTTGACGATTGAAGTGTCAGGAAGTTCACTTTTTTTTTTTAAATTAATTTTTATTGGAGTAGAGTTGATTTACAGTGTTGAGTCAGTTTCTGCTGTACAGCAAAGTGAATCAGTTATACACACACACATGTCCACTCTTTTTTAGATTCTTTTCCCATCTAGGTCATTACTTCCCTGTTCTACACAGTAGGTTCTTATTAGTTATCTCTTTTATATAGAGTAGTGTGTATATGTCAATCCCAATCTCCCAGTTTATCCCTCCCCTCCTTTCCCTCTTGGTAACTGCGAGTTTCACTTTGGTTAAGAAGTTGGGAGGTGGCAAAATCCATACCTCATAAAAAACGTTCCTATCTCGAAGCTCAGGAAGTATTTTCAGTGAATTGCTGGTTCTGGGGAAAGCTGGAGAGGAGAGTGATGATTCTGGACGTAACTTCATCCGTGCTGGGTCTACCTGGGAAGCAGACCTGCTCTGCAGTCTTTTGTGCAACTTTAACAAAGACCACGCTAGAATTCAGCTGTTTCCTTGATGGCTTTATCCGGTATGTTGAATAAGCGTGGAAATTCATGATGAATGGAAAGGCTGGCTTAGTCTTTTCACGTTGTCCTGTTACTGGAGAGGTAGGTCTCAGGTACCTGTGTCCTCCTCGGTGCCCAGGGTAGGCAAAGCATGAAACTGGGGCTCCACCTGCATCCCGAGGCTGTGACCTATTCAGGGATGGGGCTGCCTGGCCCCCGGCCCCAAAGCAGGGAGCAGGGGGCCCAGATACAGTGTGGGGTTCTCCAGCATCCTTGGGCTCAAAGGCACAGAGGCACATGCTGGAGTTTCTGCTGGAAGGGCAGGCAAGGGGGCGTCACTCTTAGGAGGCGCCCAGAGCACAGGTCACTTAGCACCAGTACCCACCCCATGTTCCCTCACAACACCCGCCCCCCCAGGCGCTCCCATCCCCTCCCCGGCTTGGCCCCTTTCCACCCAAACCTGGGTGAGGCCTCCCTCCCTGGTTGCTCTGGTCTCAGAGCCCTTTCGCGGCCTAAATACGTTCTCTCTGGTGCACAGGACCTCCGGTGTCACTGCTCTCCAGCTCTTCCAGCAACCTGCAGGCTGGAGACGCCCCCCTTTTCCAGCCAGGGCTCCAGGAAACCACCCAGAGGGCTTCCCCCAAGCTCCGTCTGCCTGTCCGGTCTGCAGCTGGGGGAGGAGGAGTGAGAGGCTGCCGATTGGAGAATGACTTTACCCAGAAACAGGGGTGAAAAACCCCTCCAGGGGTCCACAGGAGCGGTCAGTCAATTGTCATCAGAGCAAATGGGCATTTGTCAGCTGACCTGAGAACATTCTTTCCACGGGACATTACAGTCCGAAATAAAAAATATCTACTAACAAATGCACTTTTAAAACAAGTGTTTTTTTTTGACCACTTACAATTTTTAAAGTTAATTTTGGACTGTAAAATAACGGAACTGCATTATAGAAGTTGGAAAAGGAGGAATGTGCATGCCCACCCTCCTAAGCCATCTACTCTTGTACTTCTCGTCTCATTTCTTCCCTACGCATCAGTATTTTACATCGCTGCGATCTTGGTGCTGATCAAACTTTGCATATTGCTTTTTTTCCCTTGAGGTTTGGATTCTAGGCCCATTCGATGCGGCTGTGAATCCCTGCGACCCAACAAAGATAGCGAGTGAATAGCCTGCCCCTGAATGAATGGGCTGTGAGTCACTCAGGTCGCTGAGACACCGTCAGTGTGAGACCTGGGAAGTGCTTATCGTTGGAAGTTTCATTAACAGCCTCATTCAAAGTTCTAAAAAGGGAATGGAAAAATTAAATGTCAAGTCACAGGAAGTGGAAAAACCAGGTTGTCTTGGCGTGTCCTCGCACCTAATTAGGCTACTGGCAGTGTCAGCATCACCGGCTAGAAAGTATGGTCGTACAAGAAACCTGGGATCTGGGAGTGTGTTTTGGTGAGTTTCCTCGCATCTCTTCTCCCCTCCTGCCCAGCAAGCCCGAGCTCCTGATTCTCTCTCCCCTTCTTCCTGTTGCAGCTTTTCGTCTTCACTTGTGCACCTGGGGGTCCAGGCTATATAACAGGAGGGGGTCTTAAGACAAGCGGGTTTGTGAGTTCTGTGGCTTCCCCTCCACCTTCCTCCCTGGCTCCATCCTCAGAAGTTGGCATAAAGCTCAAATATGGCACATTTGCCTACATCTTTTCTCCGATTGCCTGAGCTATTGCATTATTTAGTAGCAGAAGCACTGCCTTTTCAAAAACTATAATTTGAGTGCAGAGCCTTGTACACCCAGGTGGCATTTGGGGAGCATTGCTTTGGATATTGTTTTGCGATGAGCCTTATTTTCTCGGGGAGCAGAGCTGCTTCCTGACATGTGAGGAGCTGGTCTGGTGACTTCTGCCTATTTATGATCCAGGAGCGGTGATCTAGCTGGATTCCGGTCCTGCGGCGTTAAAAGCTAAATCAGACCCCGAAGTATACAGAAGGCAAGAGGCGTCCCTAGTCATTGTTGGGGAACACAGGGAGGGAGGGACAAGAGGGGAGCTTTCCTCCAGGGAGGTGCAGCAAATGTCTTCAGGACAAGGGAAGGGACCGCAGGCAGTGGCTGGTGGCCCGTGACGGGCACCGTGCTAGGAGATGCGCTTGGGTCACCTTACATCCCCACAGCAGCCTTGCGAGGCTGGAGCTAGGATCCCATCCTGCTGATGAAGAAATGGCGCTCTGGGAGGGTCAGCCCATCACTCTGCGGCTAAGGGGCAGAGCCGAGCCGCCTCCTGGGTCCGGCTGAGTCTGCTGGAAAGGAGTCTGTGGCCGGCTTCCTCCTGTGTGCCAAGCAAGGGGGGGAGAGGAGGAAGGGAGGGGAGAGACATCTGGGAGCAGTGACTGTGACTAAGGGCATACCTGGCTTGTCTATTTTCAGGGAGGCTGCTGATTTCCACTGGGCATGGCCATCTCACACCGGTACTGATGCAGACCCATCAGCCACTGCCTTCTGGGGTTGGGCGTCTGGATCCTGAAGCCCCACGCACTGCCCAGCGCGGCTTTTGCACTCTTTTCAAAAACAGTTAAACCTGATCCGACTGTGGTCCCAGAAACAAATAATTTAAGACCAATTACCCACCGAAAAGGTAATGTCATTCGTGGGCTATGTACAGTCTCTCTCACATTTTAAAGCGCAGAACAAAATAAATCAAGTCAGCTTAGAATTTAATAAAGCTACCCTGACACGCATTTTAAGATGTTGACCTGCGTACTGCAATGAAGCTAAACTTAGAGATGGAAAATTAGGAGAAAACCACCTATTTATTTACTCACCACTTGACGGTGAACCCTTGTCATATTTTGGGTCGGTCTCTGGGTAGTTGACATGTATCACCTTCCCTATGGAAACCATAAAATTTACATTTTCTGGAGCATCTTGCCTTTGATAAACTTTCCTCTATGCTCTGTTTTAAGAGCTTTGTTTCCTTTTCATCTTATTTCTTTACTAAATATATATTTCTAAGATTTTGCACTTTTCCTTTACGGAAACAACTTGATTTCACCGTGGTTCTTTTTGTGTTTTCAGGTTTACTGTAATTATTGGCTACCAATTACTCTTCGATTAAGGGACACTCTAAGGCTTATTTTAAGAGCATTTCTGCTCATGAAACTGACACAACAAAAAGGCCTCCGTGATGGTCAGGCCTAAACAAGAGACATGCCTGCTCTGAAGGCCGAGTGGCTTCTTTCTTTCCAAAGCAGTGTTGAACTCTGCAAAGAGGCAAGGATGAAAAATGGCCCTGTGGCTCCTGACGGGAGAGTGGAGATCACTCACTAAATAGTGCACTGAAAGTGGGGACCCAACCCTTCATCAGAAGGGAAATTGTCAAAGTGAGTGTTTCTCTCTAGGTAGCCAGTTCTTAAATTTTGAACATTGTAAACGTAGACTGAGTATCTGAGGAGGGCTAATGGAGAGCATAAGTCATTCATTAATTTGTTTGTTCTTTGAAAGATTTGTCTGTTATCGAGTTGATAAAACCAGAGGTCAGATATTCACACATCTTTAACTGCAACTCCACTGCGTGGAACAGTCAGTCCTTAAGAGAACGGCGGCCTGTGGGATCAGGCAGCATCTGAATTGACTCATCGGCCTTGGCTGAGTTATTTAGCATCTCTAAGCCATCAGTTTCCCTGCCCTCAAGTTGTTTTTACTCAATGGAGATACAGAGAACAGCCAAACAAGGACCCAAATAAAACATGTAAATTCACAATTGGGTAGGTGCTTAGGAGGCTGCAGCAGGACTCTCTAAGAGGTTAGGGAGATGGAGAAAGCGTCTGGAGGACGTGAGGTTGAGCCGAGCTGAAGGATGGGTGAGAGCTGACTGACGGCGGGGAGGGGAGGAAAGGGGGCTCTCGGCCGAGGAAGTGTGTGGGCAAAGGCCCTGTGGTCAGAGGGAGTGAGGCAAGTGTGGGGGCTGGCCAGTGTGCTGGGAGGGAGGGCAGGGACCAGGACATATAGGGTCTCGAAGACCAAGGTCAGAAGTTGCATTTCTTAAGAGCACTGGAAAGCCAGGCGCACATTCCTGTACATGCGCGAGTGTGCAGGCAGGTTGCGGGGGAGTGGTAATCAGGACTTGTTGTGCATTTGGAAGGGTCCCCGTGGCTCCAGCTGAGAGAGCCGAGTTGACGCAGGAAGTCTAGAGGAGGGCGCACCACTGGGGTCCAGGTTAGAGCTGCCAGCAACTTGTGCAAGGGTGCGGTACCAAGATTGGAGAGAATTGGATGGGTTTGACAGTATTTTGGAAGTCACCACACATTTTGGTGATGGTTTAGTTATGGCCCTCGGGAAGAGTGAAGGGGAAAGAATGACCTTCACTCCAGCCCCACAACTGGGTAAATGGAAGCCATCCCCAAGCCAGCCAGGGAGCGCTGGGAGGGGACAGGGATGAGGAAGGGAGACCAGGAGTTTGGGTTATGCCTCAGGCATTTGTTTTAAGCTGCCTTAGAGATGTCCTAGGGAGAGGACAGCCAGGAAGGCGGTTGATGCACGTGGAATGCAGAGCTTTGGGCTGGAATCGTACATTCTGAGTTGTCCATGCTGGGAGGGGCTGAGGCTGAGGTGTGGCTGAGCTTTCCCAGGCAAAGAGCCCACCGGGAGAGAAGGGGAGGGTCTGGCCTTGAGCCTTGAGCCTTGAGGGGCTCCAGTGGCAACTGGCCTGGGGAAGGTCTTCGAAGTGGCAGAGAAGGTGAGGCTGCACAGGTAGCAGTCAGACGGAGAAGTTTTCCGAGCTGGGAACGTGGTGGGCTGGGCTGAAGGCTGCCCAGAGGTCAAATGAGATGTAGGAGGAACGTTTTTGGTTGGATTTAGGGATAGTGAGGTCATTGACAATTTTTGGTCACACTTGGATTTTGTAGAACACAAACTTTCAGGTCACATTAGACAAGATTATTTCAGATAGAAGCAGGATTAAACGAGATCATCTCAGCAAAGCACTGGTGCATTCAAAGCACTCAAGTCCAGGGAACTCTCTCTCTTATTTTCTATAAGAAGGAGAGTTCCTGTTGATATATCAGATGTCATTGCCCTTGGGACTGTTGACATGCTGGGTGGGATGAATCTTGGTTATGTGGCTGTCCTCTGCATTGTAGGATGTCTAGAATCATCGCTGGCCTCTACCAGGTGCTGGTATATCCCCCCCTCAGCAGGAGTGACAACACAAAGTGACATTATCAAATGTCTCCTGGGGGCAGAGGGCAAAATTGCCCCTAGTTTAAATAAATTTTAGAAATGAGTTCAATACGCTCATATTTTTTCTTACTTTTAGAACCAAACAGCTGTAAGGGTTTGGCATCCTTGAAGTAGCTATGATGTCACAAATATAAGTCACAGGGAGGGAACAAAAATCATTGATTTAGTATTTGAACGTCTTAGTTGCCACCAAATATGCAGCTATTGTGAAAGATAAAATTAAAAATATGGATGGGCTGACTCTAAATGTTTTCTAATTCTTTAGGAATCATGAAAGCAGACAGTTTATGTCCTAGGGGAGAAACAAGCCAGCTCTCCCTGGGAAAGGCACAGTCCGTACCTGGGGGTACAATCTGCCAGTTGACCATCCCCCACACTTCGGGGCTTATGCTTTGTAACAAATTTTGTTAATATTTATGAAGAGATTTAATGCCCTTTGGTGTTAAAAAAAGAATCTAAATGAACATCGCTCATAGGACAGTGCCCTATCTCCCAAAACATATAATCTCCTTTCTGGGGGTTGGCAAAGTTTGCAAAATACATCTCCTCCATGCCACACACTGACTGCAGGATTTATCTCTGACACCCTGTGCTATTGAAGTTCTTAATGCCTTCCAGCTGACTTCAGCAAACAAATTTAACAACCTAGTTAAAACCAAATAGTTTTATAGAGATGCTGAAACTTCTTTTTTAAGTTCTAGCAGGGCAGATTTAGACAGGCAGACAATAAAAGTCCTGTAGTTGCTCATATACTATATATCACTGCAGAACACGGGCGCATAACTCCGACGCCAAGGCAGCCCGGGACGGCTGGCTTCTGGAATCCAGGACTCCTTTTGCTGGTCACTCTTTGGTGCCAGAACAAAAGGCATTTCAGCTTCCTGCTATATTGCAGCATTGCGGGACACGTGTTTAATAATTTTTTACCCTAAATGAACCATAAAAGGAATGTACTAATAGGCTCTGATGATTCTGTGACAAAGGGAGAAGCTTCCCAACAGGGTGGCATGGATTTTATTTTCCTGCAGAAGCCGTTCCCCCCGGAACAGGCGCTTTAGGCTGTTCAGGTCGGGCAGTTCACAGAACAAGGCTCCTGAGCCTGTGGGCGAGGAATCCCAGGCTTTGCCTTGTCTTTCTTCTCTGAATTAGTTTCAAGAATATTGATTGATTGATTATAAGGAATTGGCTTGTGCAATTATGGAGTCCCATGGTCTGCCGTCTGCAGGCTGGACGCCCAGGGAAGCTGGTGGAGAAATTCAGTCTGAGTCTGAAGACCTGAGAACAGGAGCACCAAGGACAGGAGGGGATCAAGGTCCCAGCTCTGTAGTCAGGCAGAAAGGGCCCAAGTCTCCCCTTCTCCAGACCCTCAATGGATTGAATGAAATCCCCTCTACCCCACACTGGGGAGGGCAAAGTACTTTACAGAGTCCACCAATTCAAATGCTGATTTCATCTGGAAACACCTCGCAGATACACCCAGAAAGAATCTTCAGCCAAATATCTGGGCACCCTGTGATCTAGTCAAGTTGACAGATAAAATGAACCATCATAATGGGTCTTTGGGGAAAGCTGTTCTCATTCTAGGAATGCTGGGATTTCTATCATGGAATGAGGGTATTGTTGCTGAAGGGAACCCGTAGAGCTTCAGATGCAGCTAGCTCATGGGACAGAAGGGAAACCAAGGCTCAGAGTGAGGTTCAGAGCGACGACGTGAGTTGCCCTGAGTCTCACACTAAGCGCGGCAGAGCGGGGCCAGGACCTCAGTCTTCGGAACCCCAAGCAGTCTACTCATCCCACTAGCATCTTGGGTTGATCCCTGGGCCTGGCCCCCCAAAAAGGCGAAATGCAAAATGGCGCAGGAGCTCTGGGCTGCTGGGCAGGCCTAGGTGGCTGGGCCTGGGTGGTCAGCCGGTTTCATTGTGGCCGGCGGTGGGCAGCCCCCTGTGACCGAACTGTGACGTGATAATGTTGCCTTCTTTGTGCACCACTGAGCTATCCCACCCTTTCTCTCCTTTTTCCATTGTCTTTGCCTTCTTGTTATCTGCCATTCATATCTTAGGAGTTAGGTTAGTTACCTCTCCCAGGGGACGTTTGCCTGGGAAACCTTTTTCCTCGTTGGTTTCCAGCATTGATTTAAGCAGAAGCCCCCAGAGGCTCCCGCAAAGCCCTGTTGTGTGGGGTGAGGTTCTCTGTGTCAAGATCCCCTGCAGAGCGGGGGTCAAGGGGGCCTCTGACTCGGTGGACCTCGCCAACTTCCCCTCAACCTAACCCACCGCCTAGAAACCTGGGAAAGCCTGTGGTCAGAGCTCCTGACCACAGAGGGGAGGGAGCCTCCTGTTTCTAGTTCTGGAAGATGGTGCCCATTGGGAGCTTCTGCAAATGACCCTGAAACGGCTCCCTGTGTCCCAGGCTGGGACGTGTCCTCCAGGAACAAGAAGCTACCTGTGCTGCTTTTGCCTGAGCTTAGCAGCTGGAGCAAAGGCACAGAGGATGCTGGCAACCTCTGCAGGCACCCCTCCTTTTACGGCGCTTCACAGATACTGCATTTCTTACAAATTGAAGGTTGGTGGCAATCCTGCCTTGCGCAAGTCTTCTGGCGCCATTTCTCCAACACCATTTGCTCACTTTGTGTCTCTGTGTCATGTTTTGTTAATTCTCACAATGTTTCAAATGTTTTTTTTATCATTGCTATATTTGTCAGGGTGATCTGAGATCAGCGATGTCACTACTATAACTTGCTGAAGGCTGGGATGATGGTCAGCATTTTTAGCAAGAAAGGATTTTTTAAATTAAGATACGTACGTTGTGTTTTAGACATAATGCTATTGCATACTTTATAGACCACAGTAGAGTGTAAACATGACTATTTGTGTAAGTAAAGTGTTTTATTTTTCAATAACTACGTTCACAACATATATAGTTCTCTTTAACCATCAAGTATGTTAATGTTTCGGAGCATCTTTCTCTCACTAGGTAAGGTTCTGAGAAGGAACATAATACTTATATGCGTTGGGAATCGGAAAAATTCACGTGATTCACTTTATTGCAATATTTGCTTTATTGCAGTGGGCTGGAACTAAACCAGTTTTATCTTCGAGGTCTGTCCGTACAATGATTTTTCAAAGAGAACATTAATTTTGTGTCTCTATGTTTAGAATCTTTAATGTATTTAAAGAAATATCCTCTTTACTTTGCAAGTGTGAAATTCTTGCAGAGAAGTTTCCAATTTGTTGGTTTCATGTATTCTGAGGCTCTTTGGTATTTTCAAGTAAGTTTTTAAAACCCAGCGAATATTTACTGACTGTGGAACACAGGCTACCTATCGTGGAGATTCAATGGAAGGTGTGATACAGTCCTGCCTTCATGGGGCTTCTAATCTAGGAGGAAAGAGAAGCTGAAGCCAGGAGATGTCAGCTGCTGATAAAGTAGCCACAATTTAAATAATGATGATTTCCCAGAGCAGTTTAGGAGCCCGAGGTCTAAAGCACTGTGGTTTTGAGGGGAGCGGCGTTTGTCTGGGACCCCGGGTCTGAGTCGGCTGCTTAATGGGAGACGCACAGAAAGGTCATCTGCGTTTGCACCTACAGTGGCAGGAACATGCTTTTCCTTATTTTTTAAAAATTTGCTCAATATTGGTTTCATCTTAGAATTTCAAACGATTTTATCCACAAAAGTCTTGTGCAGGAGCTTTCTCGGACGAGACTGGGGATTCCCTTCCTTCTCAGGAGGTTATAGGAACCTAGAATCCGCGGGGTGGGGACTTGGACAAAGCCGACGGCTGAGGTCGCTGCGTGCGGGACAACAGCTGCTGGGGTGCCACCTGCCACGTGGCAAGGCCAAGTGGAGCTGGCGGTCATGATTGTCACTGCCTTCGCCAGCCTCTACCACTGTGTCGCATACAAGGAAGACGGGGCCCAAGACTGCCCGTCCTGTCACGTGTATCGTGTGGCCGCCCCTGGCCAGTGTCTGTCTTGGAGGATGCGAGTGCTGATGACATAGTCATGCTGATTTTCAGGTTATAAAATGCCCCATTTTAGGACTGACTGCAAAGCCAGCGTGAAAAGATAAAGAAGCTGCAGGGGCTTTCAAGGCTGCACTCAATTTTATCGAGAACGTTTCTTTCTTCTTTTATTTTTTTTCCCTTCAGATCAAGATAGTGTGTTTTCCTGTAAATGCTAAAAAAAAAAAAAAAGAAAAAAAGAAAAAGAAGAAAATCAACCTGTTTTTCTTCCCCCTATATACCTCATAACCTATTTTGATGTCCTTGCTCCAGAAGTGTTCTGAAGCGGTTACCTCCGGGGGATGAGAGTGAAATTACAAGGACAGCGTGATCATTCGGCAAGGAACTGGTTCCCTCAGAAGTGAGACACAGCTTACTGTATATAGCACAAGGAACTCTACTCAATACTCTGTAATGACCTGTATGGGAATAGAATCTAAAAAAGCGTGGATATATGTATACGTATAACTCATTCACTTTGCTGTACAGCAGAAGGTCATGCAACATTGTAAATCAACTGTACTCCAATGAAAATTAATTAAAAAAAAGCTGAGCATCAATCAGTCAACAGACTTACTGTGATGGAGACATTGTGTAAGATGAAATGGTGGATAAAACAATTTGAGCAGTAAATAAACCAACGTTTGAAAAGACAAAAAAAAAAGAAAGAACGTGAGCAGCAGTTGCTTCTCATCTAACCCGTTTCTGGCGCCATTGTGCTAACATTTACTTCTTTGCATAAATGCCTCCTCCAGCCTGGGCCTCCGCCCATGCTTCTCGAGGGCACCTCCGTGTCCCCGGGACCCAGGCTGGAGACCAGGACTCCACGTGACTCCTCCTTCTCCCCGGTCTCTGTCCACACCAAGCAGCTGCTGAAACCTCACCCCTCCAGCCTCTCATGCCTTCTCTCCCCAGAACCATCACCCAGGGCGCCTTCCCTGGCCCTTTAGTGGGCTGGCCAAGGAGAGGGGGCAGACAGGAGGGCTCAGAGGTCCCCCCGCGGGTGCCCCAGGCCTGAGCCCTCCCCAAAGCAGGATGAAAGTGGATGAGGATGGGGCCAACCAAGGGACCCCCCAGGATGCAGCAAAGGCCAGTGGAGAGCGGAGTGGGAGTTTTGGGGCCTCAGGAGAGCCAGGCAGGTCTGTCTCAGAGCGTGGCTGGCCAGCGGGCCCCTGGGTTACCCACGCACTGGGATCTCAGGGCCTCCAGGACAGGTATTGCGCCCCCAGACCTGGCAATGGAGCTCGAGGTCTTGTTGGGCCTGAAAGAATTAGGTTGAATCTAAGTGAGTTCTGGGGACCCGCATTTCCACTAGCAGGGAACACACTCGGGTCTAGAAGTCCAGGCTTGCACAGACCACTCCCCGCTTGTCCAATACCCACACGAGTACTTGCCCGGACTCTGAGAATTTGCTCAGGGAGGGGCTGCACATAGGCCCTCCTTGGGCCCCAGGGAGATATTGGAGGCTGGCTAATCCCTCTGGAGATGCGTTGAGTATTCCGATAGAGCAAGCCTTGTTTTGCCCAGTAGACGTTATTTGAAGAATCCTTTCCCCAGGCCCATTTCCAGAGCCCTCTGCTGGATAGGATTTTTCGGGACTACTTGATTCCTCTGAGCTTGGTTTGAGATGGAGACTACAGAAGACAAATGTTAAGTGCTCTCATCTCTAAAATCCCGTGATTTATTTCTAAAAAGGGGTTTCCTTACAAGGAGTTTGCCTTAGGTAAGTGAATTCTGACTGTCCAGGGCATTAAAATACCCCAAAGTAGTTTCCTGTGCAGCTGGTGACTGTGCAGAGCCCCCAGGTTGGCTCTCCTTAGGGTGGAGGCTGGTTCTCAAGTTCCTTAGATGCCTCTCTCCCCACATAGGGTCCCCATGGCTTCTGGGTTCCATCTTCTCCCAGGAGCTGGCCTCCCGGTGTTACCATGGGAATACTGGCGCTGCTTCCAAGAAGGACCTCGAGGCCTGTCTCATGAGTGGAAGCCACAGGTCTAAGGAGCGTGGGCTGATGTTTAAGGAGGTATAATGCGATTTGGAGTCATGTTTGGCCTGGACACTCGTCCCTCCTAAAAGTGGCAGAGGACCCCAGAAGGGTGGCCCAGGAGGACCCTCTCCCTGGACACTCTGGCTGGTGCATAGACAGTTTTGGCCAGATGTGACACTTTTTAACATCTGAAGGCCCACAGCGGGTTGACCATGTCTTGATCCTTTGGGATGGGACTGAGGGCTCCTTGTTGAGAGACTGATCTCTCAACCAAGAGCAGCTGCTGTGTTTAGGTCCAGGCTGCCTCTTTCTAGCTCCTTCCGACTCCCAGGTCCCATGGACTTCACCGATGGCCGGTGTCAGGGGACCTCTGAGCAGGGCCCCTGTGCCACCTCCGCCTTGGGTTCTGTAAGGAAACTGGAGTCTTGTCCTGCTGTTTGCAAGCCTCGCAGACAAAACCAAACCCGTGCTGCATTCTCTGGAAAGAAAATCCAACATTTTCCAGTACTTCACCTCTTCCAGGCACCTGGAGGAAAGACGTAAGTACAGGTGCGTGCAAGATCTGGAGCGTCAGGGGCCCCTCACCTGGTCCTCACGGCCTGTGTCCTGACGTCCCTGTGGCTCCTGTCTCCGGAGCCACCTGTTCATTCAGCTCATCCCACCCCCTTCCCCTGAATTCCCTTTGGTTGAACTCCCCCAGCCCCAGCCCCTCCGCGTTCATTAAACATCTTCTGCGCAGGACTGGTTCCACTGTCCGCACCCACCGCTGACTAGCTGTGTGTCCCTGGGCTGCTATTTCACCTCTCACAGCCTCAGTTTTCCCACCTGTACAAGGGGAATTTACAAGTGATCTCCCTTTTGTGGGTGAGGAAGTACCAGGTGCCCAGTAAATTATAGTAAATGCTCTTTTGCTTGTTCCCATGTCCACGAACAAGGCAGAGCCTGACCTCTCCACCAAGTGTGAATCCAGTCCAGTGATCAAGGTCCCGGCGATGTCCCTGAGTCTTCTCTCATACCCTCAGCCAGATTCAGTTTTATGTTCTACCTGGGCCTCAGGAGAGATAATTGAAAAAAAAAATTGAATTAGAAAAAAGAGGAGTTAAATACTACTTACAGCTTCTCAGCTGCTTCAACTGTTTCTGCCCTTTTTGAAGGAGCTGGGGGTGGAGAATGTGTATCCGCCGGCTCTGTGGCTGTTATCACTATCCACACTGTCACACAACTATTTGTATGACATGTCTCTCTCCTCCTAGGGCGTCCGCTACTCACAGCAGAATAAAGGAAGGAAGGAGGGAATAAATGAATAATTCTGTGCTTGTGATACATGACCCAAGATTTGGAAAGTGATTAATATGCCCTGCTGTCTTCTCCTTTTCTGGTTAGGGTTGATAATTCTCTACTGTGCAACAATTTATTTCTTTTAATTTAAACAATCCTACAGCTGAAGCTGTCTCAGAAATATTTAGAAGAATATGTTTCATATCACTTTTTTTTTCTATGAATGTTGGGAGGAAGGTGTGGGATATGGACCCTGGTTGGAATTTGAGAGTGTAAAGGGATCAAGTTAGGTATTTTCTGACTGCTCAGTTTCTATTTATAGTGCTGCAATGACTTTCCTTCACTACCAGCCAGGGTGGAATTTAAATGATTGACCAAGGAGGAAGTAATTCATTTCTCTCTGCCATCCTATCCCTTGCCCTCTCTTCTGCTGTTCAGCTCCTATTGTGATCTTTCTTTGTCAAGGACGTTTCTCAAAATTAGGTGCTTGTATCTGCAGCTCCCCATCATATCTGTTTAGATATATTTCGGACAGATACAAATGCTAAAAGCAGCCTGGATTCCCCCTGCTCTAGACAGAAATGCAAGGAAGATTGTTAACTAATGGCATTTGACTTGTTTCAATTATTACAAAGTTATAAAGCTTTGAGTTCTGTATTCCTCTAAAAGTCTAGATCTTTTTGGTATTGAAGAAAACACGAGAAGCTTGAGTGAACTACCCAGTTCCACCTAATCCTTTTTATTTGGCCCCTGGGAAGACCCATACGAAACAAAGGGGGCTTTGATCCCAACCTGGACCCTGACTCTGTATGAAACGGGTAATGGTGTTAATAAAAAGTTGTTGCTTTAAGCCAATTTCCTTCTGGTGAAGTCTGTACTTGAAGTTCCTCTGCTAACGTATGTTTGCAGGTGGGCAGAACTGATGGAGAACCTTGACCGACAGCCCTCCCACCTTGGGGCCCTTTCAGTAACCACCAGGTCTATGGGGAAGTGCAACTCAAGGGCTCGTGGAAGTGAAAACTGCAGTGGGAGCCCCCAACCCCAGTGTCTATTTCAAGGCTTCTGACTTGGGACACTCACCTATCTGAAGGGCTGGTTTCTAGTGGACTGACTTAGGACCTTTCTTTATAGAACTCAAAAGCTTTGGTTTGTGGCCTCATCTTATTTGTCCTCGTAAGGTCTCTTGTCATCAGAAGCAAAGACATCTTCAACTACAGTTTTCCATAACTTACATTTTTGTCCCAAGTTCTGTGGTCATTGGTGGAACTGATGCTGGTCTTGTTGCCAGATTGTAGCCTGGGTCTGAAGAGCTGGGACCAGGAATGTCTGACATGGTGGGGTTGGACCCCTGGCTCACAACTTACTTGTGTCACCAAAAAGGTACATTGAAACACAGAAAGTCATTACTGCCGTTCTCATTCCCTCATCCTTGAGAAGGGGCAGAAGCTGAATTTAAAGGAGCTAAAAAGCTGTAAAGGGTATTTGACTTCTGTTTTTTCCCATTCTGGTTTTTTGATGATTCATCCTGAAGTCCACTTAGAACATGGAGTGGAATTTGATAAGAGAAAAGCCAGTACAACTTGTATAACCTCCTTCAACCACTTCAGATAAAAGATATCACTTTTATATTTCCAATTAATTTATAACAAGTCCACATGCCCCTGTATACCTGCATCTTGAGGGTATCCTCCAAAATGTATGTAAACTTGGGGAGGAGGGATTACTCAGTCCAAAGAGGTCCAGTCAATTCTGCTTCTAAATGTCAGCCCTGGAGGGAGTGGGAAGTTGCTCATCTCCACTGTTGCAGTTGTCCCTTCCTACCACATGGTGTCACTGTTGTAGACCAGCTGTGCGCAGCCCTGTGAATGCTTGCCTACTACGTGTCCTCCATCCCTGCATAGGCTGGTGTGGAGGGTCCCTAAGTGCCCTCCCACACGGACAGGCTTAGCCAGGCTTTCCCAGGAGCAGGGTGCAGTGCCCGGGTACCATGCTCTGAGGAGTTACCAGCACAAGCTGTGCCAGACCAGCACCCCCTGCACCCACCGCAAGACTTCAGGGCATGCATTGAGCCCAAGCAAACAGTGAGACTCCCAATGACTCTCTGCTGAATTGCTCTTTGGGACCTTTGATACCTTTTCTTACAGACCTTGGGTCAGGGCCACCACAGTTCTTCCTGACAGGTCCTTAATTGTGAATGTCTGGCTCTGTATTTTATTTTCTCGACAGGCTTTGGGCTTCTTTTACAGATATCTCAACCCTGTCTTCAGTGGCCAGTTCATCATACCAAGGGGGAGGAGATGTTTTCTTTTGTTGGAATGCAAAAAAGTTCATTAGACCCTGAAGGAAACCCTCCAGAGACTCATCGCTGAGCAAATAAGAGGTGTTCTGGAGTGGACTGATATTTTCACTTGGACAAGGAAGGATGTGTGTGTCCCTGGAGAAAGGTGGTGGGTACGGTGGATAGCAAATAGTCTTTGACATTCAGTTACAAGAGAGTCAAAACCACATAGATGATGGTTTGAATATAGCACTTATGATCTGTGGGCTACAGAAGCCTTAATCTCTCTACAAACTCTGTTCACTATCAGAAAGTCTCACTGGTTATTTGCTGGCAAATTGACCCATATTTCTGAAGTTTCAAAATTGGTTTCTAAAATTTACATAATTTCTTTTCACAAGAACAAAGCCTTTAAAATTAGGGGGAATATTTCTTTAAAAATAACTTTTGGAATTTTTAATATTAGAAAGTAGACCTATGTTAAAGGATAATTTTTTAAAAGGGTTAAAATCCTGACCCTTAGACAAACACAAATGAATGCCTATCAGAGGTTTTATTTAGCTCATTAATTAATGAAGGAACAAATAAGATGTTATAAACAGTTCAAAAGAGAATTCAAAATGCACACATAGAGTTAATCAAGAACACTGAAGTGAATTTACAAATAGATGCAAAATTGATCAAAATCCAGAGAGCAATAATCAATTGCATCAACACTAAACACAATTTGAATTTCTATGGAAAAGAATCATTTGAAGTTCTACCAGTTTCCTACAATTTTTTCTATTTCTACAACTATTGTAAAATAGCTCAAAGACAATAAAAGGGGGCTTCCCTGGCGGCGCAGTCGTTGAGAATCTGCCTGCCAATGCAGGGGACACGGGTTCGAGCCCTGGTCTGGGAGGATCCCACATGCCGCGGAGGAACTGGGCCCGTGAGCCACAACTGCTGAGCCTGTGCGTCTCGAGCCTGTGCTCCGCAGCAAGAGAGGCCACGATGGTGAGAGGCCTGAGCACTGCGATGAAGAGTGGCCCCCACTTGCCACAACTAGGGAAGGCCCTCGCACAGGAGCGAAGACACAACACAGCCAAAATAAATAAATAAATAAATTAATTAATTAAAAAAACAAAAAAAAGATTACTTACATTAAAAAAAAAAAAGAAAAAAGACAATAAAAGGTGGAGAGAACCTGAAAGGAAAACTAGACAAGGCACACAGTAATCTTTTTTGGGTCCATTTCAAAGTCTTACAAAATTTTTATAGACACTAGACTGGTTCTAAGGTCAGAAGAGGAATGATGGACAGCTGGAAGGATATGTTAACGATGGTGGTAATTGGCTTTGGTACCTGAACTTTAAATCAATACCTGTGTAATCAAAAGAGTAAATTTCTGATATGCTAATTTCGGATGGTTCTTAGGCACTCTCTTCTTGGACTCTGTGTGCTCCTCAGTCTCTGTATGGCGTGGTGGAAAGGATACTAGATTTGGAGGAGGTGATTCTATTCTCAGAGATTTACCTGTTGCTGCAGCTTTAGTAGCGCTAACTCAATCTCTCTGAGGCTCAGTGTTCCCCCTGGAAAATGGGGATAATAGTTACTCTGTGTACCTCACCATTAGCGGATTAAATGAGATGATGTGTGGTGATGAAGTACAAAAGGGTACCTCTTTTCAGATCAGATGCCAAGGAGTTTCAGATTCATGTATCCGATGATCTATGCTATAGCTCCACTTTGATGTCTTATCGTCATCTCAAAGTTAACGAGGCCAAAAACTCAACTCCTGGTTGCCACTGCCCCTCCTCAAGCCTGTCCTCTCGTCTTACTTGTTCCAATTAATGGCACCACCATCCACCCAGCTGCTTGATCCCAAAACTCAAAGTATTGTCTGATTCCTTTACCCCTGATTCCATACGTGGAATTTAACAATGTCTTGTTAGCTTTACTTCCAAAGTATCTTTCCAGTCTAACGAACCCCCATAATTTTCAATGTTGCCCCCCTGGATCAAGGCAACATCAGCTCTTTTCTGGGTTATGGTTCTTGAGTCTTAATCTCAGGTTGGTCTTTCTATACCCAGTCTTTCCCAGCTAAATTCCTTTCCCCCAAGGCGGCCAGATGACTTTTAAAAACTGTATAGCAGAGCATATTGCCCCTCTGCTTAAAATCTTCGGATGGATTTTTCTTGCAATTATAATGAAAATCTAAAGTCATCCTCCCCCACCTCCCCACATCTCAGAAGGTCTACGTGATCTGCCTGCCGTCTGACTCTCTGACTTTTTATCTTTATGTTCCAGCCCCGCTGGTTTTCCTGCTCCAGGCCAGGCTCATTCCTGCTGTGAGGACCTCTGGTTGGCTGTGACTTCCGCTGAGAACATTCCTTCTCAAGATTCAGTCTCAGGGTAAACGTCACCTTCTCAAAGAGGTCTTCCTTCCCCATCCTTGTAGGATTTGTTATCGTTTTTGTCTGTCCTCTGATTTTGTGTTTTCTCCCTCTTTTCCTGACTCCTTCCCTCCTCCTCTCCTTCTCCCATTGCTTTTTCATCTGTTTTCCCTCTTTTCTTCCCTTTTCATCTATAACAGACCAGACATAGCACACACTGGGCTTACCTATTGAAGGTGCCTTTTACTGAAATCATTTTATGTGCCCCATTCTTAATTTTAAAGGCAATGAGTCACATTATTCATATTTTTGGTCTCTAAAACACTCTTTGCACACCCAACCAAAACATATGGATTTTAACATGTTTATAGTTCTTAGTGCATATTTCTGTAAATCAATGGCTCTTAAGGAAAAAACAAAAAAACAAAAAAAAAAAATGGCTCTTCTAGACACAGGTCTTAGTTCCTGTCCTTCAAGGAGGAAATTCTAGAGCACTCAATTTCTGTTACTGGTGAAAAAATGCAATGACAAATGTTCTATGAAAACAGGTTGCAACTTAGGTTCATGCATTCTTGAACTTGACTTATTTTCCTTTCTAATTGTTGCACTGACAGGCTGTGTTTTACACAATTATTATTATTTTTCTCTCCCAGGAAGATAAAAAGTCTTTTCACGATGCACATTAATTATAGAATCCTTAAAGTAATTCAAAAAGGCGGGTGAGATAAATTTAGAAGTCATTAATAAATTTGTAAAATGGTTTGACTTTAGAAGACCTTTATAATTAAAATCTTTCTTTTTAGCCTTAAAAATATTGCCTGAATCAAAGCAAACAACTAAACAGGAAAATGGACTGTAAAGAAAGGTGAACACATTGCTCCTGGGTGAACACATCCTTGAGCGAAGTTGATAAGATATACTCTTGCCTGAGGTCCCCACAGGCTGCTACTCATGGAACAGAGTGATGTGTAAGTCCTTCCCATAGGGAGCACCCAGCATCATCTTATAAAGTGTGAACATGGCTTTAATTTAGTTGAAGTTTATAAACCGTCTTGCTGTACACATTAGCCTGGTTTGCTTTGACTGGCCACTAAACTATGCAGAGTTTGTACTCTATCTGGAAGGCAGCCTTGGCACCAAGCATTTTATCTGTCAATTTAGTCTTGGATTTGGGGAATTTTCTCCATACACACTTCGCAAGAACAGCCTTTGTGTCACTACCAAGTGTTGAGTGCATTTTGAAAATCACTTGAACCTTACAAATCACGTGTGTGTGGATGGCACACACTCAAGTGTCTAAGAAGGATGAAGCAAGGCAGGTGTTTTATAGTTTGACTTAACCTGCACTTCTGGGGATCACTTTACAGATATTTTTTTCATGGATTTTACTGCAAGGATTGTTGTCATTATTACTGTTTGGATTTTATTTGGGGTTTTGTTTTTGTCTCCACCTGCCTGTCGTTCTTCTGTTAGGACCTGCTCACTCAGCTGCGATGGTTTGCATGTAGGTTTGGCCTCCCCACCAGCTTGTGGAGGACACGGCATCTGGCTTGTTCACAGGTGAGGAATTTGGGGCCTTGCTCAGGATCAGGAATGGATACAACTCCTGGTGAAGGTCTAGTAAGTTATTGATAGTGCATCTTAGTGATGGATGGCTTAGCGGCCAAAGGGGAATTTTGTATTTCAATACCAAATCTAGCTCAGTCTGTAACCTGAGAGACATACAATATTTGTTCTCTTTCCCCGTGTTTTGTTTATAACATATTAACGTTGCTATTTATGTTTGGAAAATGTCCAAGATCACCAATATGGTGAAGGCACTGCCATCTGAGAATAGACCGAAGGTAGGACGGAAGGATGTGTTCCGACAGCGATGTTAAGAATAGAACTGGTAGAGTGAAACCATTAGGGAGTGTTCAGACCCAGCCCTGCAGTTACCCTTAAATCTGGACTAGATCTCAGGTGTGCCGCCTGCATCCAGCCATCTTTGCCCTCGGTCAAGCTCACTCCCTCCATCCCTAAGGGCTAGAACGTGGAACTTGAAGGAATGAAGTACGGAGACACCAGTGATGTCGTGAAAACACCACTTGGGTTTGCAGTCAGAGGGTTCCAGAATCAAGGTTTCGTACTCCTAGTCACGCAAAAAGGAACCCTTGCAAAACAAAATGGGGAGAATACCACTGAATTCATAGGGTGGTTTTCACATGGCTTAAATATTTATAAAATAATGTATATGAAAGCATGTCTGGCACACATGAGTTGGGTCCCACCATGACCTGACCTGCTGTGGGGTGGCCAGCCCTCCAGTGTTCCACCGTTCCCGTTTATATTTTTTCATCCACAAGTCCGACTGCGCCGACCAAGGCTGTGCTGTGAACAAGGGCTGCTCTAGGTGCTGGGGATTTAAAGATGAAAGTGTCATCCTTTGCTTGCCTTTTGGTGTGGGGCAGAGATGGTTTGATTTCATACCATCTTCATTGTCCCTCATGCAGGGAAGCCCCGAGGACACAGTGAGATGACAGTGCAAGTGAGCAGGACCCCTTAATGCTGGTTCTGAGAGCCTCCTCCAGAGAAGGCACGCAGGTGATTTAGGAGATTCTCCAAAATCTTACTTACAATGAGAGAATCCTGCAGTCTGGAAGCCAAATGGCGTAATACTTGTTGGCCAACCTGTAAATTAGGTGAAAGAATTCTATTCCATCCAAAGCAGACCTGCTCTCTCTTTCAAGATCTCCCTTTGTATGTAGAACAGAACAATATACCCACAAGACCCAGACCTGGGCGGTGCGCTATAGAAAAGGGTGCCGGGGTCCAACAATTTGGGGACACTCTTCTTGCTTTATCCATCCTAGAGAGTCATGACCTATAAAGGTTGGAGAGGATGCACAGACCTACCAAACCCTAGTGTCGTTACCTGGGGCGGGAGATAGAGCAGAGAAGGTGAGATTATCAGTATTGATTTTATAAACCTCCATATTGTTTGTTTACCAGGACCATGCCATTGTCTTGTAAGTAAAAAAATCCTATAAAATAAATAAAAGTAATCATAGGAGGAGACCTGAAAAAGTTCCTGAGAAGTCCTGTCATAAGGAAACCTAGCACTTCCCAAATGTTTCTGGTCATGCCACCTTTAGCTGGTTCTCTGGAACATTCTCTGGGCAGTACTGCTCTAAAACACATCCATCTTCCTCGACTGCATAAATCTTAGAATAATGCAACTTTAGTGTTAGAAGAGAGTTAAAACAACCCGAATGCCTCATAAAAGGAGGCCTAAGGAGGTTAGTTACAGCTCTTGCCTAAGGTGACATGGCTCAGTGGTGGTAGCAGGGGGGTGGTCCCATGTCCTTCACCAGGAAGGAGAAGGGTCCGTAGCTCACTCCCATGGGGCACGACACCCCTCCCACCATAGCGTCAGCAACAGGGTGGCGCAACAGGGGTGTGCACTGGGAATGCAGACCTCCAGCTCGCTGTGTGCTTTGCGCCAGGGCGTGTACCATCTCAGGCCTTCCTCAGAGATAAATACGCTTTCAGATCTGGGTGCAGGGACCTGCCGTCACTACCCTGGGCGATGAGAATATATTGTGTCTTTTTTCTCTCCCGACACAGCGTCCTCTCCCAGGAGGGTCTGCCCTGCATCTGAGCCACTCTCCCAGGCATTACAGCTGTGATCTTGGGTCCTTACTTCCTTGACATGCTTCCGCCTGGCTTCCCGGAGACCCTGCAGGGGCTGGACGGAAACAGAAGGCACAGGAAATGACTGACTGGGCGTCTCTCACCCAAGTCCCAACAGGACATTTCGTGGGAAATTTTGTGGGTATCAACCAGCTCCCTCTACCAAATGGGAAAGCCGCCTGGCTTCAGCACTCCAGCTCCTGCAAAGGCCAGACTCCTGCCGCCATCCACGTCCCAGGTAAGAGAAGAGACTCCCAGGTAAGAGAAGAGACTCCCAGGTAAAGGAGCTGTCGCTGGAAGCAGGGAACATCCGGCACGGCTGTATTTCTGTAGCTGGCAAAGCACAGGGGGAAGAGCCACAGATTTTAATTTCGACGTTCCTTAATTTAAGAAATAAAAACAAAACAGGCTTGCAAAAACTGGATCTGAAGTCCCCGTGGGAATCACGAGCAAAGGCAGAGTGAAGGCGGGGAGGGGAGGCTGGGAGAGCGTGGGGCAAACCTCACGATCAGAGGTCCCCCCCCAGTCATTTATAAAAGGCAAGTGCCGCCTTCCCCGGGGGCCCCCGAGCGCCACACTGCAGGTGTGATTTATGAGGAAGAGACTGGCTATAAATCAAACCCCCTTGTTTTAAGCAGTAGTTTCAGTGTAGCCGATCAATTCACATGCAAAAGAGAGTGAGGAAAAACTGCACCATATTATAATCTACAAATATCATAGATTCCAATTTCAAACTTGAACAAAGTTTCCACTCTCTGACCAAGGGCCCTCCGTGGAGTTCTTTGCAGGGCAGAGACCAGAGAGCGACCGCTGGGGGCCTCCAGGTCACAGGGGGGTGGCTTGATGGGCCCCACGTGCGGGGCTTCAGAGCTGGGACCTGAGGGGTTCGCTCCTTGTGGGGCTGACCTGACGCGCGGGGCTCTCAGAGGATCCTCATCAGGGACAGACCTTGGCCATCATCATCTTCATCACTAGTTTTGCCCCTTGCTGTGTGGCCGCTCCGGTGTTTGCTGCATCAGGAAGGGCTGATTCTCATCAACCCCATGTATCTGGGGATGAGAAAGCAGGTCTGGTTCAAGAACACCCAACCGGCTCTTGGAGTTTCTATGGGACGTTTGTTCTACTGATTGGGACTTGGATACTGTTTACTGTCTTAATGGTTCATAATGATTTCACTTCTTGTTTCCTTTGAGAGATGAACTTCCCAGAGCAGGGCTCAGACTTCGGTCCTCTTGCATTTCTCAGAATGCCTAGCGCTTTGTTTGGGAAATAAGAGATTCTGCTCCATCCTTGTTGGCTTGAATATCCAAATATCTATGGAAACAGGGGAGCGCCATTGCATGAATCATCAAAACCCTGGGGAGATTCAAAGCCTTCATTTCAGCTCTGAAATTTTGTTCTATTTCCCCTCCAACCTTTTATCATAAATACCACTAGAAAAAAAAAAAGGGAGATTATGATATCACCTCTTTTTGCTTCTCCTGGCCTCCTGCTGGTATTGAAATGATCAAGAGAGTAGAAAAGTGGCCAGAAACAGGGAGAAGGGAAGAGATGCAAAGGACTTAGAGAACCACAGAGAAGAGGCTGGTGTCGCCCTGACTGGCACCTTCCAAACACCTGCCTATTTCTTTCGAAACTGTCATGTCTCAGAGGCCATAAATAACAGAGGCTTCTTTGTGGTGCGGTGATGGCTTTCCCAGTGGGGCAAACTTAATTTTACACATTTGCATATGTTTTCACATTAGGGTTTCAGGTTGACTTTGAAGTTCATTCTTTCAAGGACGGAAGGGAATTCCTAAGGGTTCACTGACAGTAAAGTTTATGATAAAGCACTTCATCTGCATACCAGGGCTGTAGATTTGGATGTTCTTGGAAACTGTTATCCTTTTCACTCTAAAAAAAAATCTGTTTATTGAATACAAATGCTCTGTTTTTAATAAAATTTTGTAGCGTCATCGGCATCTGTTAGAGGTGATCTACCGGTTATCAGTATTTTCTAGATTGTCATAACTGCTGGCAGGGAGAACCAGGCCATGTTACCAGAGAGTAGCCTCAATGGATTCCAGCTAAGACAGACCATGAGGGTCAAATCCCAGAGTGGAATTGAGGTTGAATTTGGTAAAGGGAAAGCCAGAAACTTTCTGGAACTGCTCGCTGGTTCCTTCAGCAACCATTTACGGAGTGCCCTGCACTCGCTGAGAACAGTGATGAGGGCTTGGGCCTCTCAGGGGAGAGGGGCTGTGGTCATGGACGTGTCCAGGGCCTCGGAAAGGAGAGGAGGGGCTGGAGGAAGGGCGCTGCTGGGCAGGACAACTGACCTACTTTTGAGAGACGCACTCTTTAGGCAAAGAAGTGGGGAAGGGTGTTTCAGCTGTGTAGACACATGCCAGGATTTGTAAAGAAAATATCCGGGTAAGGCATTTTCCAAAACACAACTATGATACAAAATCAAACCCTTTAATCTTAAAACACTGGTTACTGGCACGTTAGGGGAGGTACTGGACCGTGAATTGCTCAAAAGCATACCCTCCGGCATCTTTTCTGTATCCTCAACAATTAGCATAACCTCCTGGCACAGAATAGGGGCTCAGTTTGTGTTTATGGAAGAATCAGTTTACCTCTTTTTTTTTTCTAGCCGTGCGGCTTGTGGGATCTTAGTTCCCCGACCAGGGATCAAACCCATGCCCCCTGCAATGGAAGCACGGAGTCCTAAGCACTGCACTGCCAGGGAATTCCCTCAGTTTACCTCTTATATGTGTATTTCCTTCATCTTCTTTTAACACTGAGCAATTAGTAGTAGAATAAAATGTCACCATAGCTGGTAATTCAATGGCTATCTTGGAGATAAGGATGAGATTTTTAATCGCTAAGAAAGTTTACTCTGTTTGTAATAACCACATTTTCTCCATCTAAACCAGGATGGTTCTTCTAGGGTGATGAATGATTTTGCTAAGTGATCTACTAAGCCTCCAGGACCCAATGGAAGAAGGCAGTGGTTTTATTTTTGAGAGTGAGAATTTTAAAATAAGAGAAGTTTGTAAGCTGTGGGTTCCTTTTGTGCCAAACTCAGAAGGAGAGCACAGGTTTCTGGCTTTTCAGTCTCCTTACCTTCCCGAAGAAACCACAAACAAGGAATCAGGACCAAAAGAGTCCGGCATCACACACACAGCCGGGCTAACCCTTTCTCTGCTGGCAGCCTAAGAAGGCGCTTGCTTCTCAAAAGAGTTGAACTGAGGGACTTCCCTGGGGGTCCAGTGGTTAAGATTTCATCTTCCATTGCAGCGGGTGTGGGTTTGATCCCTGTTCAGGGAACTAAGATCCCACATGCCTTGCAGCCAAAAAAAAAAACAAAACAAAACAAAAAAAACAAAAAACCCATAAAACAGAAGTAATAATGTAACAAATTCAATAGACAAAGAAAAAAAATGGTTCACGTTAAAGGAAATCACAGCTGAACACGTTTAAAAAAAAAAAAGAACTGAACTGAGACCCCAAATCTGAAAAATAATCATTTGTCACTTCTGGACCACGTGCCATGGGCTAGTCACTCTTAGGTGTTCTACAAGAATGAACTCATGTAATCCTCACAACAGATTTAGGACAAGGACACTGTGATCATATTCATTTTACAGATGGGGAATCTGAGGCATGAGGAGGTTACAAATTGCTCAGGGTCACAGACTGGTAAATGCCAGGGCTGGGCTCTGAGTCCTGGCAGACTGGCTGCTGGGTGATGTGCAGACTTCCCGTCTCCGTTCTGAACAAGGCAAAATACTCGAAAATGGAGGAGACCATCACACGGTAATGATGCTAAAGTGTTTTGTGGTCAAAAACAACATGGAAATCGATGGCACTCTGTGTTCTGGTTTAAAACAACTTTAAATGTTGTTATAAGAGCATAACAGAACGGTTATTGCTTTTTTTTCAACAGTTACTGAGATGTGAGTTTTGAGACCCAGAATTTTTATGAGCATTTTAAGGCTCCAAAGAATCCTTAAGAACTAATCATGAAATGAGAAACACAGCCAGTAAGAATATATTCCTTTCCTATTGATTAGAATAGATTTTATTTATATTGTGGATAGTTCTTATACGCATGTGATACAACATTCAAAGCTACGAATAGAATACCGTGAAAAGTGAGTCTCTCTTCCATTTCTGATTCCCATTCACCAAATTCCCTTCCTCAGAGGCAACCACAAACAGGTCTTGTGTATCCTTCTACTGATAGTCTATGTGTATATAAGCCTATGTGTCTGTATAGTTTATTTTTGGGAGGGAGTGAGGCACAAATCGTAACTTACTATTTATAAATAGTTCAGGACTTTGCTATTTTTACTTAAGACTGTAGACTTTGCTATTTTTACTTAAGGCCTTACGCTGGAATTCAATATGAACTTGGTCCAAAGTAGTACACTGAATCTCATCAAACTAGTCATTATTTATAAAAGCAATGATTTTTCTACATAAAATTTGCATCTTACAAAGTTATCTTATTCGTGATAGTTTCTCAGTGATTCCTTTTTATTTTCCAAATTAGAGGTCAGAAAATCTGAATTCCTCTTTCTAATTTTTATACTTCATTTGTATTTCTTTTATCAAATTGGATGAGCTACTACTTCTAGAACAATGTCAACAGCTGTGGTAACGGACATTCTTTTCTTTTTCTTGACTGAATTGGAAGCTACTAGCTTTTCTCTGTTAAACATATTGCTAACTTTTGGGTTGATACACACACAAACTAAATATACATACACACATACTTAATTGACATTCTTTCAATAGATGTTATATCTTTATATCATATTGAGGAATCATCCATCTTTTCCTATGTTTAAGAATATTTATTAAAAATAGATGTTAATGTATATAAAATGCTTCTTTATCTTATGTGGAGATGATTATTTGTTCTTTTCTTTTGATATACTCATATGATGGTTTGTGAAAATTAACAATAAATTTTAACCATTCTTGCGTTTTGAGATCAATGTTACTTGGTTGTTGTATATTTTTCTTTTAATATTTGGTTTAGGATTTTGAATTGCTATTTAGAAATGCGATTTTTTCATGTCCTCTATGTTTTTATTGTTGTTGTTGTTCTTAATCAATGTTATGCTAGCTTGAAGGAAAATAAATGGATTGCCAGCCTCCCTTATTCTTCCATGATCTAGAATAGTCTGAAAGAACACCAGAGTGAATCTGTTTCTTAAGGGTTTGGTAGATGTCTATTATCAAAACATTAAAGCTCGCTGCTTTTGGGGGATGTTAGCACTTAAACAATTCTTTCTACTTCCTCTACAGTAATTGATCTACTTTGAATTCTTAATTTTTTTGATGTGAATTTTAGTGATTTATGTTTTCCAGAAAATATTTCAACTCAGATTCTTAATTAGAGCCACATAGAAAACTGGTCTTGTATGATTCCTAAAATGTCTGCCCTTATCATTTCTTATAGTGTTTGTTTGTGGTTTCTTATTTGTTAAAATTAAGCTAATTAATAGCTGACTTATTTACTTATTTAAGCTCCTGTATTTATCATGACTATTGGGCTTCCCTGGTGGCGCAGTGGTTTAGAGTCTGCCTGCTAATTCAGGGGACACGGGTTCGAGCCTTGGTCTGGGAGGATCCCACATGCCGCAGAGCGGCTGGGCCCGTGAGCCACAATTACTGAGCCTGCACATCTGGAGCCTGTGCTCCGCAACAAGAGAGGCCGCGACAGTGAGAGGCCCGCGCACCGCGATGAAGAGTGGCCCCCACTCACCGCAACTAGAGAAAGCCCTCGCACAGAAACGAAGACCCAACACAGCCACAAATAAAAAAAAATAATAATAATATCATGACTATCATTTTTCAGTTTTCTAATTAATCAGTTTCACATTTTATGTCTATCAATTCCTTCCCTCTCATTCTTGGCTTTATCTATGTTCTTTCACCTTTCATTGGATGATCTATTCATGTATTTTTGTCTTTTCCTGTTTATTAACGTGTATAAGCAATTCTATGCCTTTTTTTCCTGAGCCCTGCTGTAAATGTAAACCATAGGTTCTGCTCTATAGCTTTTAAAATAATTGCTATTTTCTAGTTATAATAAAATTCCAGCTTTGATTTCTTCTTTGACTATGAATTGAAAGTGTTTAAGTTTCCAAGTGGGAAGGACTTGTTTGTGTGTGTGTTTTTGTTTCATTGTTAATTTCTAGTTTGCTCATTGTGGTCAGGGCATTTGGTTTCATTATTTCTACTTTTGGGAATTACTTGATGGGTTTTTGGGGGCCTAATTATCTTGGTATGTGTATGCATATTTCTTCCAATAGTTTCCAAGGTTTGCATTTTTGTGCTCATATTCTTTATATTATTTTAGAATATACTTAATCCTCTGTTTCTTCAGTGTATCTATTGACCCTGTCAATTTTTCCTTGGACATATCTTTTGAGTCTGCCTACTAAAGCCTTTTATTTCTGGAAAGTTTTCTTAACATATCATTTAAATATATGTATTTAGCCCTGTTCCATTCTGGGGACACCAATTAGGCATATGTTGGATCTCTTGATCTGTCTTATTTATCTTTCATTTTCTTCCTAGCCCTTCCTAATTCTTTGTTTATTTTAATTTTATTTTGATTGTGCTTCTCTGTCTCTTGATTGCTGTGTCTTTTGCTAGGTTTTCAGTAGTTTCTTTACTCTTCAGAGCTACTGTCAATGTGGCCTTCATTTCTGTGATGGCTTCATTTTTCTCTCCCACATCTTTTCTGAGCTCTATTAACTTGTTTTATCTCCTGTTCTTAGAAAACCATGGATTCCTTGAGCTCCTGTACCTGCTTTGACATCATGTTTTGTCAAGGTGGTTGCTTTTTAGTTTTTTAAAATACAAGTTGATATGCTGTAGATCATAATTTCAAGCTTCCCCTTAGTAACATTTTTCTGGTCTGTGTTTGTCTTTTCTTTGTTTTACTGGATCTTTACTTCCTTTACATGCAGTATTTTAAAAAAATGATCTCGATGTTGGTTCCTTTTTGGTCATTAGTTATATTTGAAAGAGGCAAATTCTTTCTGGTCCAGCTAATTTCAAAGTGACACAATGGAGAGCAGGACCATGTATCATTCAGCAGGAGTGACTACCTAACATGGACACTTAGCAGAGTTCTTCAGAGGACACAGGGCCTTGTGTTTAAGAGCATTCTTTCCAACCTTTACTTTCAAAATCACCTGACATGCTCAGAGGCAACTCTGCCCTGAATAATGCTGGGTTTCTCTTCTGCTTCCTTCTTCACTGATGGACAGCTTCCTGCAGATATGGTGGGCCTGACTGATTTCCCATCCAGCCCACCACATCCTGCTTTCCTTTTGAGTTTTGTATGAAACTCAGTCCATGGAAGCTTCTCACTTCCCACCTCTGCCTGCTGTCCTCAAGAAAGGAGGTGAGCTTGACCCTTAGGCTTGCCACTTTCTTTGGGACGTTTACCCTCTCAGCCTTGTCTACAGTCTGCAGCCATGGAATCCCCTCTCCTGTTTGACCATCACTAAATTTCACTTCCATTCCTTATACAGCATGGTTTGGGGTTTCCTATGCCTCTGAGTTTTGTTAAAACTTGCAAGTTGATTTTGCAAGAAGGTTGAAATATCTTCTTTACTCTTCTGTATTAAAACTGGAGGTCTCCATCATGTTTGAAAAATATTTGTGTTTTAAATACAGAGAAATTCAAATTTTGGAAAGCATTTTGTACTGCAACATGTGTAATATTTTCGGATTCTCTCTTGGCAGATATTTCCTAGCAATTCAAGAATTTTGTTAAATACATAGTTTTATATGGCTTATAAATTTAACTTAGATCATCAGATAAAATGTTTTGATGTGAAGAAGTAATGATGTGATTTATGAATTCTTATACTCAAATAGTTATAGTTTATATTCTATATAAATACCATTTTGGTAGATTTTGCATGAAAATCTCTTACAAATTTTCAATTTCTAAGAAAATTGATGCCACATGCTGAAATCCTCAAAATGCTGTCTGTTGTAAAACATACACATTTATATTAAAAAAAAATCATAATTTCCCTTTGCATGATTCAAACATTAAGACCTGTTCTCATCTCTCTTTTGTACCATCAGGTGGTGCTAAATATGTCATCTTCTGATGATTACATTTTCAGGAACATTCTCTATGCATAGTTAATGAAGTTAGAATCTTTGAGTAGATTGACATGATTATTACATCAAAATTAAAAATAGCATGATTAGAAAGTACAACAGCTTAATATAATTACATAAACTATAGAGGATGTTAAGTACCAACAGCATTTTTAGTGTTTCAACATGAATATCATCATATGTGAAAGTGAATCCATGGCCTTTTGTAAGGAATGGCTCAGGCGTATCTTATCCATGTCTAACAGAGAAGTTATGTAACCTTTCTTCAATGTCATTTCACCCCTTTGTTCTTTGGTAAGTGAAAGTTTGCTTAGTTGATTTGTCTAACATTAGCATATCTGATTTCTCCATGTCATATTTGATTGGGGTTTATTGCATTAATTTCGACCCTGGGATGAAAAATCGTTTCTATAATTTGCTTAACTGCAGAACCTGGAGGAGGAACTCCACATACCCGTGACCTCAACACATTCTTTTTCTTACATTTACTCTTCTGCTCATTATGGAGGTAGAAACGTAATAGACTTTCCAGAGGGGAGCCGGTGACTTTTAGTGACTCTTGATTGAATTTCAGAGGCCAGACATTATACTGAATAGTTTGCATTTAGCAGCAACATAATTACTAAATTTCTTTAGCAAGGGAAAAAAAGAGAGAGAGGTCATATGTTACTGATTTCCAAATCCCTGGGGAGCTCTTGCAGTTATTCAACGTTGTATGTTTTTTAAAACAGATTTTCTGCTTAAAAACAAATGTTCACTTCCTATATTTCAAAACTACAGTATCACCATGAATGCAAATATTTGGTGATTCTCCATTATCTCATACTCAGTAAGTGTTTTTTAAATCATTAAAAGCTTTCATAGTTTCTCTGTTTAACCATCATCAGGCTAGGCAGTGGAGAGCTGGATGTGGAAAGCACAGATGCAGGGACGTGGTTACCTGAGCCAGGTAAAAGCCAGTTTAGGGGCCAGAGGTCAGAAGAACAGGGAGGTCGGTCTTTCCTGTTATGCAAAGGCAGCTCACACACAGAAAGGATGGGATGAGACTCAAAACTAGGATTTCATATCCTCTCCCTGGCACTCCCCGGGCCATCCTTAATTATCGTGATGATCACAATCATGACAAAGACCCAGAAGAACAGCCTACTATGATTAGTTAACTGCCTGACACACCTCCATGATACATTTTTCCCCTAGAGTTTTTGGCTGTGTATCCCTTGCTTACCTCTTCATAGGACAAAAATTTTATAAAATTATTTTCTGTTTAGTGAGTAGAAAGAGAATGCAGTCTTTCTCCTGGTCTAAACGATGGATACTTGTTTCAGATTATTGGCGGTTTAGGGGGGGCTCTTTCAGCTGTGGGACTCCATGCTGGTGGTGACACTTTCTGCAGAGCTGCTTCCCGGGATGGCCTGGGAGAAGGGCAGCCTCACACTTCTAGGTGTGGGCTGGTGCACGACTACCTTAGCAGCTCCGCCAGGTCCTTGCGTCCCCGGTCCCCAAGCTCAAGAATTGTTGGTGGTCAGCTGGCCCTTCAGACTGGGCTGTGAGAGCCCCAAGCACAGAGCAAGACCAGCAGGACAGATAGCTGCTGCTCGGATCCTTCCTGATGGTCAGACCCGGGGCCTGGATGCACAGTTCGGGCCAGTTTGTTGGCAGTGGGCTGGCCAGTGTGGCCACAGGGCTGCCACCTGAAGCTTCGGTCCATCCCCACGACCATCCCCAGGGCAGAGAGGGAGGCCTGCAGGCTGGGGCTGAGCTGCGTTCTTCCAGGGAGGGGCTGGAGGGGCTGCTTCCTCCCACGTCTGGGTGGAGAGCATGTGGGGGCTTGGAAGGGCACTTGTAAGTGATGGGCCCTGAAGCTTAGGCTGCATAAGCAGATGGCATCTGCTTGGAGAGCATCCTTGGCTGTCATGACCCTCCCTGAAAGTGAAGATGGATGTGGGATTTTTTTCTTTCCTAAGCTCATAACATGGAACAGCTATGAGATGTGTAAATGTGTAGCTGAGCTTCTGTCTCATGGTAACTGCTCAATGACTGGCAGCTATTATGGTTATTAGTAAATTACCATCTGCTTTAATCCTTATCCTGTGAGTTTTATCTGAGCTTAGCTCCCCGGAGTCTGCTCATGCTGGGAGAACTCAACAGGCTGAGGACCAACTGTGACCAGGGCTCTCCCGGCCCTGTCATTGACACCCTTTGCTGGAACACCTCGAGTAGAAGTGTGGATCCTGCCTGGTGAACAGCGTGTGAATTACCCTTCAATGTCATGACCTGGGCTGTCCATCCTCTCCGTAAGCACTGACTGAGCGGGTCCTCTGGGGAGCACCGTACTGGGTCCAGTGGAGGATACAGGAGAAGATACAGGGCTCTTGCCCTAATCGATTACCCCAGAATCAGGTGAATTCAACACATTGTTAATGCAGACGCTTTGATTGCAAGACAGAAATTCTCTTCTGTAGCTTAAGCCAAAGAAGGGAGTTTATTGATTCATGCAATTGAAAAGTTTAGGGTTGGGCCACTTGGCTTACACGAGTAGAACTGGAGAAATGGGTTAAGAAACCATCAGGACCTTGTGTCTCCCAGCCTGTGGCTTCGTGCTCAGCTGCATGTTCTCCACACAGCGGATTCAGGCAACTTCAGCTGTACGTCCCCAGATCCGATAAACCAGAGAAAAGAAAACTTCAGTGTCCTAGTTTCCTCCCGTATTCTGGAGGCTGATGTTCTGGTTCTAACTGGCCTGTATTGGGTCACACTGTCCCTCGACCCAGTTGCTGTGCCAGAGTGGCAGAACGGTCCAATGGCTCCGGCCTGAGCGCTCCGTCCACCCTGGGGGTCGGGCTGCTTGACAGTCCAACCCTCGCCATCTGGCCTGACAGTGGATGGGGGGGACCCCTAAGAGTAAGCCTGGTCCTTCCCCAAAGTGGAGGCTTCAATAGGCGAATATCAAGTGGGCGTTAAATAGGCAAATACTGTAAACACACAATAAAACAATGTAAGATTTAACTGTATTAGAACTCTACTGCTGCCACTGCAGCATTCTACATAAATGATAAATTCGGTCACAGTTCTTAGCAAGTGATCAGAAAATGCTTCCTGATTTGATCAGCCACCAGATAAAGAGTTCTGGCCACAAACGCCGGTGTATCCTTGTCGCCGAGCAGACTATTTAGCATGTACAGGTGTTTCTTAAGTATGTGTTGAGTGACTTTGCTATAGGATTTCCGGAAAGGAAGAGAGCATATCAAGACTGATTGCTTTAACTTGGTTAACTGGGAGGCTGAGATGATAAACTTTTGGGGTCACAGCTATATTTTTCTGAAAATGCAATGTTGCCATTTTCTCCTGCATTTAGAAGTTTTTCCAGTGAAAATGTGAGTGGAGCCATAAGTTTGTGGCCTCTGATAACAAGCTGTCAATTTTACAAACATTTGTCAAACCTGTTTATTTATGCTGTGATGGGAGTGCTTACCTCTTCTTGTATTTTTAGGCTTTTTTTCACCTTGCAGTGTTTCTTTGGAGGCCATGGAAGCAGATGGGTTTCAATATTTGTTCCCTGATACAAACAATCCTGGTGTGTTCCTGTCTATAAACACATCTTCACCCTCGAGTGCTGGGTGGGAAGCCCAGAGGCAGATAGTTTAAAGTTGCAGAGTTGGGGCTTCCCCTCTGGGGCTCCCACCCTCGTGCTCTGCCCTGATCTTTCTCACACTGCCGGGCATGTGTATGTTATCTGGACTGTTCGCCTCTCCAGCTAGGCAGGAGCCCTGTCACGCAGATACCTGGGTCGCCGGCACACGGCACCAGCACATAGTAAGTGCTCAAGAAAATACGTAGCGACTGAAAGAATGAGTGGGGCTATTTTGAGGAATATTGCCTTTCAAAGGCAGGGGTGGATAGTAGTTGTTTGGGGAAAAATTCTATTGAAAACGAAGGCAGCGCATCTAAGGTTATGCTAGACGGTACCCACAGAAGGTTCTACTTATTGAGCATTTATTACTGGGTACTCAGGCCACAGGAGTCACAGGAGAATGTAGAATCAGACACTCTGGTTGAGGCGCTTGGGATATATTCAAGAAGGCGGTAGAGAAAACTGCAAAACAGCACGTCCTCTATCCCACAGAAATGATGCACGTGGGTTCTCTCTACGCTTTCAAGGGGCAAGAGCTTCTGTGGAGATGGGGACAGTGAACGAACTGTCAGTGGTCTGTCAGTCAGGATTCTTCCAGGGCGATGACAGGACACCTAATCAAAGCAGACTTGGAATAAAAGAAAGGATGGGGGAGGGCTTTATTAGCTCCATTAACGGAAATGACCTGGGAGTTCAGGCCTGGAGAGCCTGGGGCTGGCACGGCGTCATCGGGGGACCCCTTTGCTCTGTGTTCTGGCTCTGGTTTCCTCTGGGCCTTTGCTTCAGGCCATCACCACATAGCCCCGCACTTACATCCACATGGGTCTAGCTTAAGGTGGGGCTCTCTTTTCAGGCGGCTCCGGCAAGTGTCCAGGCTTGATTCTGGTCCTCTCTGCTCGTCTCTGCACCAAGCAAGGCTCTGTGTCTGAGCCTGCACCACAGGCTTACTCCCGGACCAGTGGCGGGTCAGAAATTCCACCTGTCAGGGCAGTGCATTAGGTAAATAATGATACATAAATAAACCGTGGATGAGGGAACCCATGCCAGGATCAATTATGGATTTGGGGAGACCCAAGGACATAGCATAGAGAGGAAAGTGCCTCTGGCTTCTGTGGGTGTGAAACCGTCTCACTTGCAGCCCCAAAGGAAGCCCAAGCACGGGCTCAGAGATGCATTGCCCATGTGGTCCCCATGTGCACAGTCTGGTCCGCTTACGATAGAGCCATACCCACTTTTTTTTTTTACTGAGCAGGTGCAGTGTCCACTTAAGGCTGAAGCTACTGGACCTTTCTTGCCCCTGGATGCCTGAGGCCAGGAGTGGGCTCTGGGCATGGGAGGGGACACGTGAGGTTGCTTAAGCCCTGAGGGGAGGCAAAGCCTTGTCCTGTCCCTGCCTCCATGGTTCGGACAGGCTTGCCCTTCCAAGTGGTAGAATCCAGGCTCTGAGGCTGGGAAGATGTGGTTCAATGGAGACTTCAAAATTCGCGTTGCTTCGAATGGCTCGTAGGCCCTTCACTGATGGGTTCTCTGGTCCCTGGTGTACAGCGTGTCACCTGTAACGCCCGACCTTTACCATTAAGATCTGACTCCACATCTGGGGGTCAGAATATAAGCAGAGCTCTGCAGGCAGCGTGACCCTGCCCCGTCGGGTCCTGCAGGCTGCTTCCTGCTGAGGCGGCGGGGATCCAGCTCTTGGCCGGCAGCTGGTCTTGCCCCTAGTGAACTTGCACAACTGCCGCATGTGGAATGCTGATCACATAGACACCCCCTCTTCTCCATCTCCCACCTTCGCTTTCCTTTCTTCTGGAAGTATTTTAAATGAAAATACTATGTGACATACAGAAATTAGCAGAGTGTTGTATCAAAGTGCGGATACCCCATACGTCATAGTATCACCAGTGGCATTGGAGTCTCCTTTAATTATCTGTCAGCTTTCAGATTGAGCTGAAACAAATTTTTATTATTAGCCAGCTTCCCAAGTCAATACCTGGGAGTTGCCCTGAAGTCTGTCTTCCCCTCGTGCTCTGGCCAATCAGCCACCAAGTCTAATCAATTTCACATCCTTCAGATCTCTTGAATTGCTTCTTGCGCGGCTTTCTTATTCAAACCACCTAATTGTCTCTCTGCCTTCAATTCTGCTTACCTCCCATACATTTTCCACACTTGTGCCTGCGTGATGCCACTGAAACCCCATCCGTCTACTACCTTCGCTGGCCTCCCCTATCTTAGGGGACACCTGCAGACCCCCGGGAGCTGGTCTCCACCTCCCTCTGCAGTCCTAGCTCTCACCTGCTCCTGGCTCTGGATCCTCTGAGAAGAAAGGGGATGGTTTTTTGGCCAAAGGTCACCAGGCAGACCCTGATCTTTGGATCTGCTGGATTTCTTCCTTTGCTAGCTCCCAGGTTCAGGGTCAGCTCGGAATCGAAGGCTGTCTGACGTCTACTGCTTTCTGGATGGACGGGCAGGAGAAACTTTGATGCTGACAGCCTACATTTGCAGTGAACCGATCTTCCAGACTTTTCCCCAGGAGCCACCATGAGGCCATGTGTCTCTCTCCTCACCCTGATTTCTTTCACCCACCTGCAGAGTTCTGCATTTGCTCTTACACTGGCACCCTCCGTTTTATCCCATCGACTTAAACAGGGCAACCCAGGTGGCACAGTCCCCGGGAGAGCTGAAGTCAACGTCAAGACCAGTTTCTGTTCAGCCCAACTTCCCGATCTGTTATACATTCTCCTGCCCATCTTTATGTCCTCCATAAACATAAGCGGTGACCGTATTTATGCCCATCTGAGTTATTGACCAAGATCTGGATACTGGTTGTGCTGGGGACAGACCTCTTGTGCCCCAGAGAAGACTTCGCTCTGGCTTAACAGAAATCCTTTAATCAGCACTCATGGGTTCCGTTTTGCAGCCAGCTATTCCTATATTTCTTTTCTTTTCAAGGAAACCACAAGAGATTATGTCAAATTAAACGCTGCACTCCAGAAATAGCCTGCGAAAGGTACAGGCTGGTATCTGATGGAGTGGGCTTTGAGTCACGGCTTCCCGACACGGACCCGTGTGAGCCTGAGCAAGCGGGTAGTGTTCCTCAGCGTTTCCATCTGCCCTGTGGGAGCAATGACCTGGGGGCAGGTCCTGCCTCCACCACCGTTTTCTTGTATGACGCTTGCTGAGTAGGAGTGCTGTTTTGAAAGCTGGGGTAGGAAAAGTGACAAAAACCCATGCCAATGGCTCTGGAAATGTAGCCCGTAGGAAACACTCAGAAGCACAAGTGTCAGCTCTTGTTTTGGCTATAGTTACCATCATTGAACTTCTCCACACCTCAGAGCCCCATGCACAAAACGGAAGTATGCTACTAAAAACCCTGTTGGGCTGTTCAAGAAACATGGGAAATGTCCAAGCCAGCCTCCAGCCCGCATAAGTCCTCCGTCAGTGGCGCTGGTTAAATCCACGGCACTCGTTTCCTCTGTCCCTGCAGTGATATTAGAAGAGAAATGATATGGCAGTGGCTTGGGAGGAAAGGGACGGTGTGAGTGTGTGTGTGTGTGTTCATGCTCTATTGTAACAGATTTCCTCCTGTGTTTTGAAAAGTGTGATGGCTCCTTGATTTCACAGGTTCGATCCTCTCTGTGTGCCCCGAAAACAGGTTGGTAATTACCTCCTTGGCAATTGGTATTCCCTAGGGATTAATGTTTCATGCCAGCTTTAACTTTAGAGCCATAATTAGAATATTCATTATGCTGATAATGTTACACCATTCATCGTATGTATCTTTATGTACGAGAAGATAAGATAATTCTGTGTAACTTACTCGGGGAGCAGGTAGGCTCCTGGATCGTGTGAAACATTCTTTTCCTAATCAGCTAAGACAGGAAGGAGGAGGAAATAAACATTAGCCGAGGACCCGAGATGTATCAAGACCTGTGTTAAGCGCTGTGAATACATGAGTTTGCAGAATACTCACAATCCTGTTCTAAAATACGCATTACTGTTTTCTCCATTTTCAGAGGTTTGGGGCAGGAAGGGACTGACTTCACGTCACAGTAGTTAATTGGTGCTTAAGCCAGGGGTTGAGCCCAAGGCGTCTGTGAATCAAGATGCCAGGTCTCTGTCCAGCTAAGAGGACCTAGAAACAGATCACTCCATTTTCACCTTCCTCATGAAGGGCGTGGCGGAACTCAGCTATGATTTTTGCAAAGCAGCTGGGGACATTTTAGCAAGAGAGGGACTGAGGCAAACATGAAGCACCGTTGAAATAATGCAGGATCTCATGACTTAAGTCCTTTATTAAAGGCATAGAAATGTGTTAATTCTTACAAACCAGAAGCAGCACTCAGAGAATGGCTAGATTCTCAGTTTGGGGCATTTTTAAGAGATTTCCAGGAGCGACCTAGTTTTTCTGTCGCTGTGACTCTAGGTCAAGAGTGGTCAGGAGAGGGGCTGGAGGGGCTGGGAGGGGACGTGTGAAAGATGCCGGTCACTCATCTTCCTGGGGGTCCACTCTGAGCACAGGCCCTTGGTCGCCTCTCAGCCCATGCAGGGAAGCTGGTGCAGCAGGAAGGCCCTGGCCCGGCCTTGGGAGTCCTGAGGTCTCCTTGCTGTGACCTCGGGAAGTTACTTTGCCCACCTGGTCCTCTTTCTCCTGCCTTGTAAGATGAGACTGTGCTAGTTGGGGTTCTTTGATCTGTAGGTGACAGAAACTCAAGTAATAATTGCTGAAACATCTCTCTTCTTTTTTGGCCTGCAGATGAGCTTCCTTTAGGCAGTGAGAAAGGCAGTGGCTGCAGGCTTACCCTGACCCCCAGATGAGGACCTGATCCAGACCTAACATTCCAAGGAAGGATCTGGATGGTCTGTCCTGGGTCTCAGCTTTACTCACGTGCCTGTGACCAAGAGAATGGGATTGTGAGGCTGATTTTTATCAGAAGAAGGTAAGGAGCAGAGATGCTGGGCAGGCAATAGCAACTGCTGTCCGCCAAAGAGAAAGAATAATCACCGTGAATTCCAAACTAAGCAAAATATGTTTGCCCATTTTATCAATTAAATATTTACTGATTTCTCCCAACAATCACTTTCTGCTTTCCTATTTTTTTCCTTCTTTAGTGTGACCGAAATTGTTTATAGAGTCGGTTGGAGTTTTATCTTCCTGTTCAGCATTTCTTCTGCTAAGAATTCGTTTGATCACTGACCGGCCTCTCTTCCCTTCAGTGGGTGCAGAAGACCCTCCCCACCGCCACCCCCCATAAGCCCTGGGCATCTGTAGTCATGATAGACAGACTCCCAGTGTGTAAAGGGGCCCCTTTCACTGCAGTTATCAAAACAGTGAATTTACCCTTCTCTCCATCTTGTTAAAACATACCCAGGTGAAAAGAGATCAACCTTCAAACATTAAATTTTATTATGTAACTCCATTTGCAAAAGAATCTGAAGAACTTACCCCTAAACACTCACACATACACACACAGACAAACAAATGGCAAATCAACCAACCAACCAACCAACCAACCAACGAACCAGCCAAAACAACTACAGCACAAACACAGTAAGTTCATCAAAAATCGGGTAGAAATAGACATTTGAGGGAATAAAGGAGAGGGCAGCTGGGTCACCATTGAACAAAAGGGTGATAACAGTCCTTGGATTTAACATCACATCAGTCCCAGGTTCTTGGTGTCCAGGACAAAGACAGAGACATCTTGTGACCTTAGAGAACATTCCAGTTTATAGGGAGCTATTAAGATCCCCCCTCCCCTTGAGACAGGCATTATTATCCTCATCTTTTCTAGCTCTATATCCTCAAAGAGATTTCACGTCTGAATTTCTGCTTAAACGTCCATGAATGGCACAAGGGCCTATTTCCTCAACTGCAGGAACAGACTGCATGTGACAGGTTCCTGTGACGCCTATTGACAAGAAGTGCTGGTCATGACATTAAGGACTTCTGGCCGGCTCCACATGGAGCTCACGTGGGGGCATTTGGGGGGCACTTGCTGCAGAAACTAAGCTGTGGTTACACACGTCTGTCACTGTCAAGTTCCAGGCCCGTGGACGCATGGCCTGAGTGATTTCACATCTCCCGCTGTGGCCATGGGCCACGCCTCCTTCCTGAAATGCCCTGATGTCCTTGATGTCCTTCTAGTGCCCCTTCTGGGGAGGCTTCTGATCTCTCCCAAGGCTGGCGGTTGCTCCTTCCCCATGGTTGTCTCTCCCGCACTCAGCCCTCCCAGAGCCCAGCTGTCTGCACATGCCTCCAGTGGGTCCTGGAAGCTCCTTAGCAAGTATTTGTCTACTGAATGGACAGAGACTAAAGGCCCATGATCTTCAGAAAATAGAAAGAGACACGACTTAGACAAATTTCAGGTGAGCCACCGTACGACCTTGAATTAGATACCATTTTTAATGCCCATGGGATGAGAAGGATAAAAATGTATCTGACAAGGGAATCAGAGGTAGGAACTTTCCAAAAGTCTGAATATACTGAGTTTTTTTAATCTATTTTATTTTATTTTTTATTTTTTGGCCTTGCCACACGGTATGGGGGATCTTCGTTCCCCAACCAGGGATCGAACCCGTGCCCCCGGCAGTGGAAGTGCAGAGTCTTAACCACTGGACCGCCAGGGAAGCCCCTCAATATACTTTTATTTAAGCTGCTCATCTACAGAAAACTGAAATACTGGTTATATTAGAAGAATCCACCAGTCAGCTGATGGTATTTATTGAGTGTCTACCATGGGCTGGTGTGACCAGTGGGGTGAGAGGCGGCTGGATGGCCGTGCAGTGCTGGGGTCCCCGCTCACAGGACCCACGGCTCCTAAGTTCCTGCCTAAGCAGCTGGTGGTGATGGGGCTGCTTCCTGAGAGAGAAGACGCAAGAGGAAACCGGATTTTGGTGATGGGCTTGTAGGGAAGGGGGTGGGTGGGAGGGCCAGTTAATAGGGTTTTTTGGGAACACATTACATTTGAGATGTCTATTGGATGTCCTAGTCGGTTATAACCAATAGGAAGCTGCTTAATGCCAAGTGCATTTTTCTGAAAATCTTGGAATACACTGTATTCCGCTTCTGTTACAGAGGTCTTAATTTTTGTTTGACTTTTCACCAACTGAATGCTGCTTCATGCACCACCTCATTCCTCCTCCTGTTCCTTCCATCCTTCTCTTTCTATTCACTTTGTTTCCTTTCTGTTGATTTGGAGGAAAGAAAATAAGCCCTGTCCTTTCCTACTCTCCTCAGGTATGGGATTTCTATATAACGGATGCCTGCCACGCATTCGTTCATTCAACAGACCTTTACCGACCTCCTTGCTCTGCACTAGGCTAGCATGAGAAGTTGAAAGGGGTAAATACAAAGGAGAATAAAGCAGAATACGGAGTGATGTGAGGCTACAGAATGGTCACCAAGTAACTGGGACACTCAGTTGCAAACAAACCTGAAGAGCAGAGAGAACCGCGGAGGGGGTGACTCTAGGTGTGCTGGAAAAGCTGCAGGGCGGAAGTGTCTTTGAGGTGCTCTTTGAAGAATGCAAGTCCATGAAGCAGAGTGGAGAGGGGAGCAGCTGGGGCCGGGCTGGAAGAGCCCTGGGCGCCGGGCTAAGGGATTTGCACTTTGAGAGTCTGGAGCTGGTCACAGTTTAAAATAATAACCTAATGACACCATCAGGTCGGACGATGTCTTACCTGCTGATTCCACAGTAACCCTGTGTCTGGGGAGAGGTTTACTGCTCTCCTCCTGTGTTACAGTGAGACCAAACATTCCAGAACCTTCTGCGCTGGCAGACTCCTCCATCCTGGGGACATAGGGGCCCAGCCATTACTCCCTCACCATGGGAACAGAGCTCGCTCTCTAGACCCCTGTTACGCTGACCCTCACTTCCAATTCTAAAAGGAATTAAATGTAAAAACTATGGTTGGTGGTAAGATTGCTCACTGCTTTCTGTGGCCAACAAAGTGGGGTCCCATCTGCCAGCATTTCGAAATAAGTATTCCATTTTTCACATCTGGTCAGACCCCCCTACCCCAGGTGGTGATACACCAGTGTGTGTGCTAGGGATATTTTATATTGGTGTCGTGGTCATGTGTGAGTGTGCGTGAGTGTGTGTGAGTGTGCGTGAGTGTGTGTGTGTGTGAGTGTGAGTATTTGTGGGTGTATGTGTGTCTCAAGGTGGCAGCCACAGCTGACCCGTCCCGAAAGAGTGCATGTCAAAGTCAAGGTAAAATGCTCGTCAAGCTGATTCACAGGCAAAGAAAAGGACTGCTTTTGTTGTGAGAGTATTTTCAGACCGTTTAGAACCAGAGGCTTCCAGACATGGTTGAAAGCTATGCTGGGCAGGAAACATAAACCTTCCTTGCAAACCTCCTATGAAGGGCATGCCAACCATAAATATTTAGCATTATTAAATGCAAGTATTTATTAAAAACATGGGGCTTTATTTTAAAGGATTTCCGGGCTTATTGTACTTCGTGTCAACAAACGTTAGCATGTATGGCTTTACCTCTCAGAGAAAAGTTTCAGTAGCGGGCATTTAGTGAGATCTGTACACCTACACGTTGCAGATGGTCTCGTTCTATAAGAGATGAAACCGCATTTGGTGGAGCTGATTAAATATAAAAACACCACCATCTGCCATTTATTCTAATAGAAAATGGTTTGGGCAGATGCTGACATCTTTGGAGACGATTGATTCATCCCTGACAAGAGAAGATGCCCAGAGCCGTCCAGCTGCCCACGGCTCAGACGATCCCGGTTCACAGCACAAGGGCCAAGCCCCGCGCTCTGATTTGGATGTAGCAGGTGAACAGACAGCACTTTAATAACGAAAAGCCAGGAATTTCTAAGCACATCGACTGTCTTCTCCCCACTCCCTGCCTCTCTTGACTTCTGGCCCATATTTAGCTGGAAGAATATTCTAGCCACACGCTGTATTGCATTAAGTGCCTGTTACTCCAGCACCGGGATACCTGGAGGAGAGTCTATTCTCATTTTAGTGTTAAAAACTTTCAAATGCTCTCTTCATGTGTTACTGCTGGGTAGAGAATTATTTTCCCTAAGTCGACTGTAGGGTTTCATTAAAAAATATATTGTTTACAAAGCAACCATGACACACGTTCCAAACTGACTTGGAAACAGCTGTATCCATACTGTGAAATATCTATGGTGATCAAATGCCCTTTACAAGGAGATAACAAATTGTGTCTTTCTGTAGGAATATTTTTGTAACAATTTTTTTACAGCCTACATATTTTGGGGAAGAAAATTTAGACATTAAGACATTTATTTGGTGCTATGTTTATAAAATATCTTTCTATTTATGTAGTGATTGTTAGATGTGAACTAATTTTTTTTTCCTCTGATAGAATTAAATTCAGAGGTGAAGCTGGGTTTTCCCATTTTGTTCATCACATTTTAAAATATTTGAATTCTTTATGTTGTGTTAGGCAAAGTGATTTAAGACTATTTCTTGATATTATTTTCAATTAAATGCAGCCAACGTATATCCCAATGCATTTGTGCTGCAATTACATACATTTGTGTGCCTAAAATTACGCCTGTTTGTACAGATATGTTTCCATTTTGTGCTCATAGAAAATTCTGTTATTTTGAATTAGGTGCTCGTCCAGTTAGTACCTCTCTATTTCTCTACGTCCTGTTGTATATTTCTTCTTCTAACCGCTGTCTACTCTGGTAATCAAAGCAGCAGAATTGAAGTTCATCTATTTCTCTGCCAGCATTTTACGTGAGACGCGCAGTAAGTGTTACTGGAAACTCCATCTCTCAGTCACGTTCCCAGCATCTCTCCTCTACCTCCTCTCTTCTCTTCCTCACAGCCCAGCCTTTGAACCACTTTTCATAGCCTGCTGACATCTTTCCTCCCCCTGCCCCCGACATTGACCACTGGTCTTCTCTACGTTGTTTATGATCTTCTTCCTTTCTTATTACTCCAGGTGACGGGCATCCTAGGAGTCACCTTTCCAGAGCAGTGGGAAACTCTGACGGGGTAATTTTCTCACTCTTTCACCGGAGTTATCCCCACAGCCTTTGGCCACCTGCCCACACCCTTCTTCTTGAACTTTCTCCTTCTCTCTCTACACGCAGATGCATCCTTTTCTTCCCTTTTCCTTCCTCACCTCTCTCTCCCTTTCTGGCCTTGCTGGCTCCTCCTCCCTGCCAAGAGGACCTACTCGCTAAGAGCTGGAAGCACCAAGAAGAATAAGATGCCGTTATGGGTAGAATTGTCCCCCACCCCGCCCATGTGCTGAAGTTCTAACCCCCAGTACCTCCAAATGTGACCATCTAGGAGAGAGGGTCTTTAATGAGGGAATCAAGTTAATGCGAGCTCACTAGGGCCGCCCTGATCCAATTGGACTGGTGTCCTTATAAGAGAGTCACCTGGAGGGAAGGTGACCCCACGAAGACACAGGGAGAAGACGGCCATCTACAAGCCAAGGAGAGAGGCAGGGAGGACAGAGCCTTCCCTCTCAGCCCTCAGAAGGAACCAATCCTGCTGACACCTTGACCTTGGACTTCCAGCCTCCAGAACTGAGAGACAATACAGGTCTGTTGGTCTTCCCCCAGCCTGTGGTGCTTTCTTACAGCAGCCCTAGGAAACTACTACAGAGACCATCCCTGCCCTCGAGGGTCCTGCTGGAAGAGAGATAAAGATGCAAAAGGCAATCATGAGATGGTGACAGTTGCTCTAAAGAAGCCCGGTGGAAAGACAGAGAAAGTCAGAATTTGGAGGAAAGGTCATCTGAACGGGCTGGGAAGGCTTCTTGGAGGACGGGGCACAAATGTTGCAACTTAAATGATGAGTAAGGAGTTTTCCAGCAGATGTTTAGAAACAAGTATTCTTTGCAAACGGGAAAACTTACGCAAACGTAGGAGGGCGCAGGAGAACTGTGGTCACAGGTGAGTTTTGTCTGGTCACTCGGGGAATGATGGTGGTCCATGTGGTACTTTTTCCCTGCGTCCCTCTTCCTTCAGGACACGAACCCCCTTCCTGCCTCTGCACCCTCCTTCATTCTGACGGACGTTCTTTGGAATCCAAACCTTGGATTTGAAATATGAGAGGAGCATGGGTCCTGCTACTTCTTGCTGCATAACTTAGTGGTTTAAAGTAATAACAAGTTGCTGTAAATCACAGCTCTGTGGCTTGGCTGATTTCAGCTGGACAGTTCTCTCGGGGTCTCTCAAGTGCTCCCGTCAGAGGGTGACGGGAACTGGAATTCATCTGAAGCATTGACCGGGCGGGGGTTCCAGACAGCTTCTTCACTCACGCCTGGCGCCCGGCTCGAATGGACGGCTGGAACAGCTGCGGTTGCCTGCATCTTTCCATGCCGCTTCTCCACATGCCAGCGAGGGCTCCCTCACAGCATGGTGGTACCAGGTGTCCAGACGTCTTGCTCAGGGCCTGGCTTTCTCCAGAACCAGCTTTTCAAGAGGCAAAGGCAGAAACTTGCCCCCAAGCCTTGAAAGTCATACAGCAATGCTTCTGTCACATTTTATCAGCTACTCCAGCTGGGCCAAGATTCAAGGTGCGAGGGGCTGCCAGGGGGCATACATACTGGAGGTGTGGCTAATTAGAGCGCAGTTACCACAAGCAGTTTCCAGGTCCTGTTACTGGTTTGTGTTGAGTCCCACCTTTCTTGTGGTTAGTGAGGTGAATCTGTGAGATCCTTGTCAGGAACTTGAACTAGCAACCAGCACCACGAAATAGATTTTATTTACTTGAGAAAACTGGACCAAAGGAGTGTCCGATTTAATAACTAAGTCCTCTTCGCTGGAGCCAGGATGACTACATGTGGATGTCGCAGTCTGGAGCTCTGCTGGACAGTTCAGCTAGAGCCAAAGTTGGCCAGTGATGGAGATCAGAAACTCTTCCGGCTGGTTTGATACCTGCAGGGTGACTAGAGGAATAAAGGGCGTCTTTTGTAAAGCCGTGAAGCCTTCCTTTAATGAAAGAGGGCCCGTTAGCGTGATCCTTCTGCCTCCTGTAGGAAGTGCCTGGGTTCTCTCTGACGCTGTGACCCACGAGTCATGATGGGGAGCCTTCCAAGGACATCCTCTATGAAGCCAAAGCAACTAAAATGTAAGTCAAGGTAAAAATTAAACTGGCTGCTAATTCCCTTTCTGTGAAGTATCTTTCAATCCTAGTTAACAGGATTTAATCTTCAAAGCAAGGAGCCTTGTTTGCTAAATGCTTGTAAGAGGCACAGTCGTCAGCAGGGACAGGACAGCTGGATTTTCAGGTGCAGGCGGAAGCCACGAGTGGTCTGAACTCACACACAGCATGTTCCCCTGGGGTGGCCCACCGTGCGGGCGGCTCCCAGCTCTTCATCCTCAGGTTGGCATTGCTGTGTCCACAGACGCTCGGACCGCTCTGTGTAATTTGTACCATTTCCCCGTGATATTAGTTTTCATTTTTTTTTTTCCTGCCAGCAGATTTTTCCTGCCATATGCTCATTTAATTCTAAGTGTGGTGCATGAACATCTTGTGCAGTAAGTGGCCATGTCCCTGGAGGCTCTGTGAAGCTGAGCTCCATGTGACCGGTGACACCCTGTCAACGTGAGACTCTCACTGGGCAGGTCCCGATAACGTGGATCTCCCATCCCCATGCACAGGTCCAGAATTTTTTTGTCCTCTTAGTAGGAAGCCTGTATTGTTTGATTGCTCCCAAATTGCTTACACATTGGTTAGGGAAAAAATCCCTATGTGATGTGTTTTTAGAAACAGTTTTCCTGAGTCCTGGGCCCTACAGTTTGAACCTGGCCAGTGAAGGCTGAAAGAAGAAGTGTTCATTTTTAAATTCCCCAGGACCAGCAGTAGAGGTTTCTTGGCCCCGGCAAGTTGACAAGACATAATGGTCCTCACCAGTAGGTCTTCTTGGGAACATCCAAGGCAGGCTTTTTCCCAAATGTTCACCTTCTCAATGGAAAGCTTGGCTTCTGTCTGCTCAGTGTCACTCGGCCTGGCCTTGCAGGTAAAGGGACAGGAAGGAAGGGGCTGAGCAGTGACATCCTGCCCTGTGATGTTGAGTTCTCACCTCAGAGATGAACAGGGCAACGATTTCTGTAGAACTGTAGCATCTCTTCCTGCGAAACTGATTGATGCCTCCTTGTTTCTGGTTTGACCAATGGTCAATTAACCTTCTCCTCTCACTGCCCACTTTTCTCTCAGTGCCCACCCTTTTTAGGAATGAGTCCCACTCATTTCTACACAATGTCTCCCAGCTAGATTTGAGTCACCCTCCCACTGGCTGTGTGCATATGTGCGTGTCTCCCACCAGCATGTGGAAGAGATCAACCATGGTAGTTTTTTTTTTTAACGTTCTCCCTTTCTATTTGTACTTTAATGCCTTTGCAGGTCTCAATCAGCTCACTTCTCAGTCTTCATATTTCCAAATTTCATATTTCTATATTTCGTTCACATCGAAGCTCTTCTAATCCTTTGGATGATTTTTGTTGCCTTTCTTCTGCTTCTCTCATCTCTTTCTGTAGAGATATTCACCAGAACAGCACCAGGTATGTCAGGGGGAAATTAATTCATTCACCATTTCACTAAGATTTCATCTGGTCCTGTGTTTTCCCAAGAGCTATGTCAGCTGTGTCAAGGTTGACAGATGCTTTTTGTTTACTTTATGATCACGTTTCAGAGTTTGGTTTGCTCTTTAGGAGGCTAGAAGCACCTTGAATTTTCAAGAAATAGCCTAGACCAACTCCTTGAAGTCTCCTTTGGTTGTGAAGCACAGCCTTCCTTCAAATCAGCTACAGTGGGAGCATTTACACCATGGAAATTGGCAGACACTGAAAATCAAGGTTTTTTTTTTTTTTTTTTTTAATGAAGAGTCAGTTTACCTTTGCATCACTAGTTATGATGGATAGATTTGGTATCCATGGGCTCATATGTACAATTCAGATCAGTTTATGGTTCATGAAACATTGATGCTCTATGAGATTATAATAGGTGTTCATTCAGCAAAGGGGTTTTGAACAATTATGGGGTAAAGACAATTAAAGATGTTTTTTTAAATCAAAGGGCTTCTTCTGGTCTTTAAAAATGGTAATGTACATTGTGAATATTCAAGAGAGAGAGAGAGAAATTGAATGAGTTGTTTCCCTAATTATTTAACCTAAGAACCCTCTCCCTTAGAATGCCAACCTGTTATGATGTCACTGGCCCCTGAGCGATCATGTTTTAGATTCTTTCTCCTGAAAGTATACCATGAGACTCATCTCAGTGGGTTTGTGAAAGCTTGCTGTAGGTGGGGCTCCACCCAAAGTCAGGGAGCTCACAGACTTCATGGTCCCTTATTCAGCCTGCATTCTTCCATCTCTGTCTTTGCCAGTTCTTGCTCAGTGTTCCATTCCTAACAAAAACATTCTTGTCCGTAACACCCAGTCTTTGGGACTTGACGAAATATCTTTTTTGAAAGTCTAAATAAATGTGTTGTGTTTCTTTTTCCTCAAGGAAAACCCTAATTAGTTAGATATTGCTGTAAGAAGAAAGCACCCCCTTCTCCCCCAAGTAATTGTGCTTATGTGTTGGGTGACCTCACCCTTGATTACAGGTTATGCCTACGTGTGATGAGCGAAGCGGTCCTCAGCTAAATACAACACAGCTACGTGCTCCTCATCTCGTAACCGTGATCCAGTGCCTGTGTTTGGACAAGGCCATGACTGTTAATTCTGCTTAAATTTGATTAAATATTGACGGTCATATTGATGTTTTTTGTAAAGCGATTTTTTTGTATGCTAGTAGATTTTATTTTGATGGTCCATTGATATGAATTGTGAGGAACAATTCAAGTAGAGTATTAACAGATAGCAAGAAAAGATTTTAATATGGAAGTAAGAATTGGAAGGGAATTGTTAACTCTCTGAATAAATACACATACATTTTTCTCAAGATCTTAGTTTTATGTTTCCTGAGGTCTGTGCCCTGACAATGTGCAAGTCTGTTTTACTGAGATTTTACTAAGGGGGTGGGGGACCCGAGACCCCTTATGGATGGTCTAAACAAATGAACTTCCAAGTGATAGATGCCCCTGAGGTCCAGAGCCGTTGAGAGACTGGACCTCTCACATAAATATTCATGAGCTGCTACATGGAGTTCAGTTTGGCAACAGATAACTAAAAATGGGCTTAGATCTGATGATTTCACTCTTAGAAACTTAAGTTAAGGAAATAACATACAAGGATATTTATTGCAGCACCATTTATAAATTCAAGAAAATGGGAAAACTTTAATGTCTACGAATGGAGGATTTGTAAAGCCCATTATGGTAGATGTATAAAATAAATATTATACCAATCATTTAAAATGGTGATATTGATCAATATTTTTTGACATAGGGAATATGCATGATATATTGTTAGGTTTAAAAAAGCTGCTCATGAAAGAGTCTGGTAGTATACCCATTTTACTAGCCCATGGGGTTGGTTACTTCATTTTGGGGGGTAAAACTTACATATGTATATATGTAAACCCAGAAATATATGTGCGTATATATGCATAGGAAAAATATAGAAGTTTATACATCAGGCTGTTAATGATCAATTTCTTTTAGGGAAAGAAATACGGGTTACTTTCTGCTTAGTGTTTTCTGTTATGTGTTTTTTTTTTCACTTTTTGAAAATAATTTTTATTAGAGTATAGTTGATTTACAATTGTGTTAGTTTCAGGTGTACAGCAAAGTGAATCAGTTAATGACCTAAATGGGAGATGAATCTAAAAAAGAGTGGAGATATATATGGAACTCAGCCTCCAGGGCCTGCCTACCTGGACTCTGCCTTGCTCCTGAGCCCGGTACTGGTCTTTGGTTTTTTTCTGATTCTCCATCCTTGAGTCCTCGACGTGTAATCTGTAGCATCCTGGCTCTTCCGGTGCCATCTTGCCTTGTTTGGGGCCTCCCCTGGCACTGGCATGTGGCCTAACCCGCCCTGTGTTTGCTGAGGTCCTGCTACTGGCTGACAGGCCACCTGCGACCCCCTTCTTGGGATCCATCACCCATCGAGACGGTTACCTCCGTGCACACCTTCCAGACGGCCAGGACAGTGCACCCACCAGATGGATTGCCTCTCAGTTCCCACGGGGGTCCCGTCCCCTCATCCCTGTGCCTGGCCCTGCTGGTGGGTCTCCTTCCTGCTCGGGCCTGTGTCCATTCTCAGGTATGAATCCCAGGAGATTCCACCCTTTAGTCCCCATGGCCCCGGACAAAACCAACTCAGACCGGATGCTGGATATACGTGTATAGAACAACTTGGATAAACTCACCCAGTTAGCGGGGATTCTGTCAGAACCAGTGACATGCTGGGGCAGGAAAGCTCATGTGAGAATCCTTCGAAGGGTTGTTTGCGGATTATGGGTCCTTTGGGGGCTTTGGTGGAGGCATTCCTGTGCGTCACTTTCCTACCCCCTCCTTCTCCCCATCCCTGTGAGGCCTGCCCTCTGATAAGAAACCAAAGAAGCCTTGCCAATGAGCCATTATGACGCAGGAGCAAAGGTTTGTCTTCGAACAGGGTTTTTCTGGGACTGCGTCCCAGCCCCGAGATTAGGCAAGGGTGATGCTGGCAGGCGTAGTTCTGTTATTCTGTGTGGAAGTCACAGACTTCACTCTTTCCTTAAAACTAAGTGCCAGCTGCATCCGTGAGCTTGACCTCTGCTCTCTTCTCTTCCATCCTGACTTCATCTCTGCTGTCTTCGCCCTATTGCTCCTTCAGTGCCCCCCCTTGCCATTAATGATGGTTTTTTTGTGGGACACAGTTCACCCCAAACAGCCCCTCCTCTGGCCCCTAAATTAATATCCTTCTTACATGCAAAGTACATTTCTACCCATTCTATTGGCCCAAATAGTCAAATATCCCTAGCTAAGCATACAGGGGCTCCGGAAGGGAGCCGATCTGGGGGACAGGCTTTTTTAGGGGTGTGCAGCACACGCAATGCTTTTGCATCAGGAATTTATTTGATACTTACAACTTGCAGGAGACAAACCAAGCCTGACACAGATGGAGCAGACATTAAAAAAATAAGTCAGTTTTTTAATATGGAAACAAGGCCCAGGGGGCTTCAGTGGGGGGGTTGAAGGTCACATGGCTGGTGGGGAGGGAGGGGGGCCAGGTCAAGGCCCTTTCAGGCATTCTGTAACATTCATTTGTCTGTGTCTTGTCTGCAGGAATTGATTTATTGATGGGTGACCTCAGAATCAATGTGTCTTTTTCAGGTAGGCTCTGTAATATGCATGGTGTGGTGCAGAACAGGTGACATCAAGTCACTGGAAAGGCCAAAAAAACAGCCTGCAAATCACCATGTCTGGGTTCTAGAAACTGGGGGTATGTTCTCTTTAGTCAAACTGTTTGGAATTCGATTTCAGGGATTCCACTGTGTTGAACTATAGCTTGGAAAGCACACAGTGATGCTTTTGGAGAGCGGAGGAGAATCTGGGGGGCCGTTCTCTTTTGCACCTCGCTTTGTCACTCCGTTCTCGTCACAGCCCTGCCGGGACAGCCTCTAACTCTTTGGGTGAGGCAGCTGCTTTTTCTTTGGCTTTGTCCAGTGTCCTGAACAGTCTGCAGCTGTTCAAATGGTGCTTTTTCTAAGCAACACCTCCGTGTTCACTTCCGCTGTTACAGGCTTTACTTCAGTAGGTAAATAAGATACAACGGAACTTGGTGTTCGGTAGAATGGAATAAGCAGGCAGTGAAAAAACAAGCGTGAGATGGGATTGCCCCGGAGGCAGGACAGGGAGCTCTCTTCTCCCTCTGGCCAAGAGGCTCTTCTGGCTTCACTGCGTGCAAGTCACTTAAAATCTCTTTTTCCCCCTCTCTCTTCCTGCCTCTCCCCCTTCTAAAATTCATTCTGTAGATCAATACTATGTCTCTAGGGTCAAATAATTGATGCAAACGCCTCTTCTCATTTAGAGGCCATTTGCAAAAAGGAAAATCATTCCTCTAACGAAAATTAGGCCTTAAATTTTTTGCCAGGGTATTAGCTATAGGAATGGCGTGGTTAGGAAACGTCCACTGTAAAGCATGCAAGTACAGCATTTAAAGCTTATTAAAGCCACGCTTTACTACTCAAAGCAATTTTTGGCTATTGCAAATGCAGCTTATTTGTTTTGTAGCACTAGGTGGCCACTGCCATGGTGTGGAGTTCCCTAAAGGAATCTTATCCTTAGATCCACAGAGTGAAATTGAACCGCGTGTGAACACCTGAGAAATTCGTGTGGCAAGTACAATATAATGGCCTTTGTTTTCTACTCGTCAGCAAAAAAGATAAGGAATCAATCATAGAAATGTGGAATAGAAGTTAAAACAGCCATAGCAGGCCTCCATCTCTATTTTTTCCACTGTCTCAACTCTTTACCCTGCCCCTGTCTCCTATCCGGCTCTGTGCCTCAGTTTCCTCATCTGCATCTGCATTGTGTGACTATTGAAAGGTTAAGTGAAATAACACACACCGTGTTTAGAAGAGTGCCTGGCATGCAGTAAGTGCACAAAGACGTGTGTTATTACGATCATTATTATAATACCATCAGCAGCCCAGACTCAGAGTGGGTTCTATTCCTCCAAGGTGATGGTCGGCAGAATGATATTTTTGTCAAACTGGTCCTTCCATAAGCACCATCTGTCTCTAGACCAGGAGGGTGCCGTGCTTGGGAACATGTCTAACGAACTGTGGGATGATTTACAAACTGGACATTGATGTTTCTTGGAATCTGCAGGTCATAAAATCTGCTTCAAGCAAAGCCCACTCTGAGCTGTCAGGATAACTTGAATGGGATGCTTTCCAACAATATATGGGGAGATGGGGCCCTGGCAGAAATTACATCTATTTTGATCATTTTATACAAAACCTCCCAAATTTTATGACTGGAACCTCATACGTCAATCTCACTGATATATGCGCTGTCAGCTCAGTGATCACGATAATGTATTTTGACAGCAACATCTGTCACCTGTTCCGAGACCTCTGTTTATTTGATGTAACGGACTATGTGGGATCGTGTTCTTCCTGCTCCTTCAGGTACATTTTCCCAAATTCCACGGGCTCCTGGAGTAAATGCCGCTTCGGCTGGAGGAGGAAGGACCTGGGGTCTCTGCCACGCTTCTAACTACATGCCCATGGCCTGTCTGCCAAATACGGGGTTGCATCACAATCATCAAAAATATTTGTGTATCCCGCAGCCCAAGCCCCTTCGGAAGACTAAATGCACAGGATTTATAACGAGACTTGCTTATGGTTGCAGCAAAGGTGAGAATTACAATAAAACCCAAAGCCAAGTCTCATTTCTATGAGAACGTGCAGCCGCCTCTCGCAAACCACATTTTTTACCAGAGTTGTTAACAAGTCCATCTATGGACATGTGCTACTTTCATTTGTAGTAAGATGATGCATGGGGCCTTTCTCGTGCAATTAGGATCCGCAGGGAGAAAGCAAAACAGGTTAAGCGCTCCCACATTCTAACAGAGTGCTAGAAGTTGGGGTCGGACACCTCCACAGGCCCCACCAGTGTCACCCGCCCCCACCTCGTCCCCAAGCTATATGAGAGGAGGAATGGGGAGAGAAGGGCAGGTCTGGAGGCTGGCCTTCCGGGAAGTGCAGAGTTGGGTGGCTGTGGTGAGAGCCTTTCCTTTCTCCCATGGTGGAGGGTGGCGTCTTCATCCTTGAAGTCAAGGGCAAGTCTCCAAGGGCATCATCAGGGTTGATAGAAGTGTCTGTGAATGAGGGGCCTGCAGCTCACCCTTTGGCAGATGCTTGCTGAGCTGATCTCCTCCCTGTATCTTATCCCTGGGCCCATCCTGGTGCTACTGTCAAAGTGGAATTGGGGGGAGTTCTAAGGAGAGCGCCACACAGGTTCTCTGACACTTAAAGATGTGCTCCGTCATGGAGATTGTTACCTTTTTGGATGCAGAGATTTCTGAAGGCAGGAGGCCAGTTGGGACGAGAGTCTGATGTGCCTTGGAGAACGATGGGTTGGACCCCCATCCATTCCAGCTTTCCAAGGCCATTAGCAGGCACAGAAGAGAGCATGCCAAGGTTCTTGTGGCTCCGCATGAGACCGTGGATGTTATTGGAGGTGCAGGACCCCGGGACCAGCGCTTCAGGACACGGAGAGGAGGCCTGGCTTCCTCTCCTCAGAGGCCAAAGTGGAGCTGAACAGCATCTGGAGAAAACCACACCACCCAACCACGGGGAGAGGGTCCTGTAGCCGGGGGTGTGGCAGCAGACTGGCGACCTCCTCTCTACTGCACCCATCCAGGAGCTGTGCCCCGGGCCCTCAGCCCCCTGCTGCCCTTTGCCTGGAAGTTTCCTCCATCTGCATCTACCACCGGCCTCCTGGCTTCATTCAGGCCGCCACTGACGCATTTTCTCCGTGTAGACACACTCCTTGGCTGCTTCATCTGTGAGAACACCTCTCGTCCCTCTGCATTCCCAGGCTCTGCTTTATCTTTCGACACCACTGCCTGACATTGTACTACACATTCATCAGTTCCCTGGTATCTCCCCTGCCCCCGACACAGGGCGTGTAAGGTCCAAGGGGACCCGGGATCTGCTTCAGCCGACACACTCTCTCCATGGCCTAGGAGAGGCGCTGCATGTGTCAGGTGCTCAGAAAACACCTCTTAGATGAATGAATGAATGAATGAGCTGGACTGATCCTTCCTCCTTCGTCAGGCGGTCAGTCGTGGTGGGCAGTCCCCAGCGTGAGTCGTTCAGTTTTCTTCCCTTCCAGAACCATCATCTGTCCTTCTTGGGCCTGACCCGTGCCTTGGGCTTAGCCATCAGGGCTGGGTTTGACCAGGAGAGACACCTGCAGAAAACTTGGAGGAGAGAGAGTTAGGGGTCATTCTTCCCCGGTTCCGTCCCTTCTGGGCTGTGCCTGGCAGTGGCTGAGGCTACCAGTGCCCACCACGGGTGCCCCCTCCCATGGCCGGAACTCCCGCCTCGTGCCCCTGAGACCCGGGCAAGGCTTCCTGCCACGGCCACGTCCTGGTCTTCACTGCGCCGCCCACCGCCCTGCGCCGCCCACCGCTCTGTGAACAGGTTCTTTATTAAGCTCATCCACGGCCCCCTGAATGTGTCGTCTCTTTCCTGCTGAGACGTGACTGATGCACCGGCCTCCTCACTCACTCACCCGCCTTCATCCTGAGCTGGCCACGGAGCCTCGCTGCCAGGGTGCGGTCCCCGGCCAGCTGCATCAGTGGTACCCACGAGTGTGCTAGAATGCAGAATCTGGCCTCCCCATGGCGTCTGAATCTGTATTTTGAGACGATCCGGATGATCTGTCTTTGAGTCTGCACAGCACCAACTGGAGAAGGGGGAGGCGCTGTGTGACTATGGGACCACGCTCTACCCCGACACTCCGTGGTTCATTTGTAAACTAGCAAGGCAGGCTCTTCAAACATCGCCTACACACTTCTTCCCTCTGCCTCTTGTGGGCAGAGTCGGGGACGCTCTCCTGCTCTGTATTCAGGCTGCCTGGATTCCAATCTTTCTTCTCCTCCTCACTAGCTGTGCAACTCAGGGAAATTTCCTAACCCTCTCTGTTCCCTTGCTTGTCCAGTGAGGATGGCAATCGTGCCGCCTAACGGGATTGGGATGATTAAGTAAGTCACATGATGCATAAGAAGTGAGGGAACCAAGTATGTGGATATATGTGGTAAGATGAACTCAAACCAGGAAGAAAAGCCAAGGAACCAGTGCCTGGAGCCGGTGCCGCCCACAACATCACTCCACGGATGCTGAGGAATCCTGGTGGAGGTGCCGGTGTGTCATTTTGGGTAGGAGTGGAGGTGGTCGGTTTTGGTAATATACAGGCTGGAAAACCCTTTTGTGTATTTCAGCTCCTAAATACAAGACAATCACCTGAAATGATAATCACTAAAGCACTTATATTTACTTGAGAGTTTGCAAGGCCCTTTCAAAGACATAATACAGATACTTAAAAGCCTAAGAAGCAAAGTCCTGAAAAGATCATTCTGGGCAGTGCTCAGTCAGATGGAAACCTTCCAGAATAAAGTTGACTGTAAATGAATCCCTGCTTCCAAATGTAATTCTGCAGATGCACTTTGATTTCACAGCCATTGATCAATAATTCATTTGGCTCGTGACTACCGATGACATGAGTTAATATGTCCAGCTAAATTACGTCCCCATAGGAACACTCAGGGGGTGTTTGGAACATGCATACCAAAGGAAAAAATTACAATTACCACAGTGCCGGCCCCGAATTGAAGCAAGGCAGCATACACGCCTAGACATGCTGTTTGAAATAAAAGAGGGACTTGTGATCAGATCAACGGAAGACCTAAAGCAGACACAGCTCCATGAGCCCAGGACCTTCTGCTGATATCCACAGCTCCTAGTCTGGAGCACGGACCCTTGCTCAGTATTTGTCAATACCCACCGCCAAGATCAGAACCGGAAAGGCCAAGGTGAGGCACACCCAGGGAAATTAACATCGCTTGAGTAATCCCGAGTACTTATTCGGACTTCCTAAGAAACACGTTCATCATCTTTACCGTTGGTGGGTCTCTGCTTATTTCTCTGTAATTGTCCTTTAGGCCCCCCTGGTTTAGTGTGAGGCAATTTGGGTGAAAAGGCAGAAGTAGGAAGGCACGTGTGTGAAGACACCGTGGTATGTTACCTGAAGAAAAAATACTACAAGGCTTGCTTTCTAACAACAGCAACAAAAGGAGTCCACCATCCAGGAGATTTTGTGTGAGACAAAGTTAAACACTAAAAAGAGTCAGATCCTACCCCTCCTTTGTTTTCGCTGTGGTTACACATTTTGGAGCCATATCTGATGCCTTTTGCTCATGTTGGGATCTCCTTCTTTCCTTGTCTGCTGCCGCTGTCTTTGAGTGTAACAGGAATCACAGCAAAGAAATTGTAACTAGGAGCATGGGGCCTGACATCAGACTGCCTGTGTTCAAATTGTAACTCCATTGCTCACTGGCTGTGTGATGTTGGCAAGTTACTTGACCTCTCTGTGCTTCAGTCTTCACGTCTATTAAATAGACATAATAATACCACCTCACCCCTTGTGAAGGTTAAATGAACTCTAATGCAACTACATTATTAGTGCAGTGCCTGCTATATATTTATGATACAATAAATGTTAATAATTCATATTCTCTATTATTATTATTATTACAAGTGGTTTCCTAATTGGTCAACTTACCTCCAATCTTTCTATCCCAAATACTGTTTACACTGCTGCCAAAGTAAAAATTCTGGAAGACCTCCTCTGACTGCAAAAACCTTAGAGACTTCCTAATTCCTGTGAAATAAAGATCAGGATTTTTGGAATAATATAAGAACATCCATTACCTGTGTTACTTATCTTTAGATTTCTCTCTAGCCATGCTAGCCTATTCCCAGTCTCTTAAAAGTCCTGCATTTGTCAACCTGTGTGTTCACGCTCCCCCTTCCTTCCACCCATCCCTCCACTCATCCACTCACCTGCCCACCTGCCCATCCACCCATCCAACAAATATTTATTGAATGCTTACTCTGTGCCAGGTGCATTGAGGAGACAATGATGAACAAGTAAAGGAAAAGCTAAAAAGATATTGGGGGTAATGACAGCTATTCTGAAGAAATGCGACAGGCTCACGTGGGTGGAGGTGCTCCTTTATGAAGGATGCTTGGGAAGCTCTTATGGAAAGGCCTTGGACCTGAGACGTGGGGAGGCCGCTATGGAAATACCTGGAGTGAGAATGTTCCAGGCAGGGGTGACAGCTCCGGCATAGGTTTCGCAGAAAGCCAGCTGTTGCGACAAATAACCCCCAAATCTCAGCTGCTTAACACAATTAGTGCATTTCTTTCTCATTTCAGAACCCAGTGTGGGTGGAGGGCATTGCTCCACCTGGCCACACACGGATGATGTAGCTCAACAGCCTCCAGGGGGTCAACAGCTGACAGCATCTGCTGTCGGGAGCGGAGTCAGAGCAGGGAGGGTCGGAGGGGGAGGGGCTGGAGGGGCAAATACCACGCTAGGAGCTCACTGCAAGGGAGTTTTGAAATGTAGCCTCTTTTTTTTTTCACATCTTTATTGGAGTATAATTGCTTTACAGTGGTGTGTTCGTTTCTGCTGTATCACAAAGTGAATCAGCTATACATTTACATATATCCCCATATCCCCTCCCTCTTGCATCTCCCTCCCACCCTCCCTATCCCACCCCTCTAGGTGGTCACAAAGCACCCAGCTGATCTCCCTGTGCTATGCGGCTGCTTCCCACTAGCTATCTATTTTACATTTGGTAGTGTATATATGTCCATGCCACTCTCTCACTTCGTCCCAGCTTACCCTTCCCACTCCCCGTGTCCTCAAGTCCATTCTCTACGTCTGCGTCTTTATTCCTGTCCTGCCCCTAGGTTCTTCAGAACACTTTTTTTTTTCTTTTTTTAGATTCCATATATATGTGTTAGCATACGGTATTTGCTTTTCTCTTTCTGACTTACTTCACTCTGTAGCCTCTCCACGCGACTAGGGAGAAAAAAGGACGTGGAAACACATTCTAATCTCTGTCCCAGGCATGAAGGCAGGAAAAACCTGGGCTATCTGAGGAACAGGAAGAAGTCTCCAGGCTTGGTCTTCTATTTAGTGTGAGGGAGGGGAGAATGGAAAGACCCCAGGGCAGAGGGTGGGGTGGAACAGGGCTGGTGGGCTATTTTTAGGAATTTGGATTTTATTTTAATCGCAAATGGAAGCCTGTAGAGAGAGTTTGATGCTAGGAAGTGACTTCAGCAAATTTATAACCTAAAGAGACCTTGCTGATGCGGGAAAGAATTGAGGGCATGTATTGGATTCCTATTGCCGTGGTTACAAATTACCACCAATTTAGTGGCTTAAGCCAGCACACATTGTTCTGCTACAGTCTGGAGGTCAGACGCCCAGAATCTAAGTGTCAGCACGGCTGTGTTCCTCGGGGAGAGTCCGTTTCTGGCCTTTCCAGCCTCAGAGGCTGCGTACATTCCTGGGCTCGGGTCTCCTCCCGCATCTTCAAAGTGCATCTCTCCAACTTCTGGCTCCATCATCACATCCCCTTCTCTCTGACTGTAATTCTACTGCCTTCCTCTTGCATGAACCCTTGTGATCACATTGGCTCACCCAGGTTATCCCGGGTAACCTTCGCATCTCAGAATCCTTCACTTTATCATAGCTACAAAGTGCCTTTTGTCATGTGAGATAACATACTTCCAGGTGCCAGGGATTAGGATGTGGACATCTTGGGGGGCCATTATTCAAAGCATGATGACAAGACAACCAGTAAGAAGACTGATGTCTTGGTCCTAAACTAAGATAGCTGCGATGGGCTGCATGGGTTTGAAAGCTGTTTGGGGGCAGGATATAGAGGCGGTGACTGGTCCTGGGAGATAATGAAGAAGGAGCATAAGAGAGGTCCAGGCTTCTTGCTTGGAGGTAATTGATGAAATAATGACCAGAATTGTTCAAGGAGTCTATTCAGTAACCAATGATGAGTAAAAATTCTAAAATTGTCTGTAATTTGTAAGGTTTATGACAAGGAAAGAACTCATAATTATAACCTGGCTATCACTGGATATTATACACTGATTTTGTCTGAATCATTAATTAGCAAATGAATCAACAGCTGCTGATAGCTCATAAACAAGCTATTCTTATTTATTTTTTAAAAAGCACCATGCAGTAAAAGGGAAGACCTATAGAGGTGAAAGCTGAGAAACGTTCCTTAGAATTATTTTCATGTTCCAGGGCACATTTTAAAAACGGTATTGGTGAGTCATCAACTTTCACTCAATAAGCTAAAGCAAAGGTCGAGCTACAATAAGTTAAACATAAACAGTTGCATAGTTTCCTATGTCTCAGAGACATTTGAGATTTTCATTGCTCTTCAGAGACTGTGGGCCTTCGACTTCCTTTTTCCACCTTCTTTCTTTCTCATTCCTGTCTGATTATCAACTGCTGCATGGCGAGCTACCCCACCATGCAGTGGCTAAAGACAGTACCCATCTTATTATCGTTTATGACTGTGTGGGTCATGATTTCAGGCTGGTGGTTCTCTGCTTCCCTTGGTGTAGACTGGGATGGCTCGGTGGTATTCCTCTGGGGGCTGGTCTGGTCAGGACCATTCCAGATGGCTTCACTCACATACTTGGAGCCTCGGCAGGATGGGCTGCAGGGCTGGACTCAACCAGACCCCCCCGTGGTCTCGCCAGCAGAGTAGTTCAGCCTTGTTACGGGGCTGCTCAGGCCAACAAGGGACCAAGGCAGAAACTCCCAGTTCTCTCAAAGTCTAGTCTTAAAATTTGTGCGGGGTTGCCAGATTTAGCGAAGAAAATGATAGGATGCCCAGTTCAATTTGAATTTCATCTGAACAATAATAATTATTAGTATAGGTGTGTCTCAAATGTTGCACGGGGCATACTCATCCAAAGACAGCTGTTATTTATCTGAAATTCGAGTTGAACTGGGGATTCTGCATTTTTTCTGACAACTATGGCCTGGAATCACTTGTACTGTCCACTATTGGTCAAAGCAGTCACAGGCCAGCCCAGATCCAGGGTGGGGGGCAGATGGAACCCATCTCCCCATGAGAAAAGTGGCAATGAGTGTGTGTCCTTCCTTTAATCACCTCCAACCCTGAAGTCCTCCTGGGACACTTTGCTCGCCCTTTGGGACCTCGGAACTGCCAGTGTGATGCTCTCTGTGCTTTTCCTAAATGCTTTCCCTATTTTTTCTATTTTCCTAAATAGTGCTTGGTGACACTATTTGCCTCAAATGCCAACTACCTTGGTCCAGCAGGCAGCAGGGTACCTGGGGGAAGGATCAGACAGACTCAGGTGAGAATTCCGTGTGACTGAGGCAGGGCCTTCATCTCTCTGAGCCTTGGTTTCCTGCACAGCCTACGTGGTTGTCACCATAATGCCACAGGTAAGGACTAAACAGGGTAAGGAATAGACCTAAAACAAAGCACCAGAAAACAGAACGTGTTCTCCATCACTGGGAGCTGCTCTTACTCTTATCATTATTTTAGCAAGTAGAAGAGACATGAAATGGAAAGATGGAACTTTAGTGGCCATGATATTTGTGAGTCAGGCCAGCTGCTTGCTGACTTACTTGGCTTTGCTCTTGAGATTTCACTTCTATGAAGTTTTGGTTCCTTTTAATGCAGAAAATGCCTAGTCTTCCAGTGGATTCAATACAAATGTGAATGCAGCTCTCAGCGCTTTTCACCAAGGCGTCCCATCCGGAGTAATGTTGTAAAGATTTTAGTATTCGAAGATCAGGCTGGGAGGACATGGATTTTCTTTAACCCTACCCAAGTTTCTTAATGTCTCCTAAATTGCTATAAATATTGACATATTTATCTTTTTAACATGTCAGGTGATTTTATCCTGTCCATCCCACAGTTGCCATCTAAGCGTAAAGAATTAAGGCCATTTCTGGGCACAGAAATGCATTTCCAGCTTTGGTCCCAATTGCAAGTTCACGTAGCCACCCTAGACTTGACTCTCCTCACTCCTGCCCTTACCTGGAGCTCAGTTTTTCACATGCCCTAGTGGAGACTTGGAGAGGACAGTCAGAGTTATTTGTAGTCTAAAGATGGATCAAATTAAAGAGAGGCAAAATAGTCGACAAAATGCATTTTGAAAAATAAAAATGAGTTTTAGGGCCTGTCACAGCCAATAAATTCACTTAGATGAAAGGCCCTATGTGTGATAAAATGTCACATTTAAGAAATTAAACGATCTTGTCACTGGTAACAAGAATTAATAGAATTTTTAAATGGAGTGAGCTCAAATGAAGCTGGTGAGTCACAATGGCCTTTCACATTTGCAATATTCCTAAGATAATTATTAATTAACACTTCAGGAATGATTTTAATGTAACATTATGGTACAGATTTAAACACCCAAGTGGAAAATGCTTCTTATGAAGATTTCTCATCCTTTCTTAAAATTAAAATGCTAATTAAAACCAAAGGTACTTTAAAAACAGTTTGCTTCCAAACAGATTTTTAATATATGGCAAGCCAAGTATGAGCCTAGAGCTATTTCGTTGGGGACAGAATCAGAAATCTATTAACAGTGAAATTTCTGAATGATGTCCTAACCATCTCTCCTCCACCTCCAGGTAACCTGCATGGCAATAAGGCCACTTATGGCAGAGTTTCTTACCAGATAGTGTATTTATTAAGAGGATTAGTGAAAATTTTCTAAAAGGTAAATCACACTTTATTATTACTCTGCTTAAGATATTCCTATGATCGTCCATTGCCTCTCGTGTAAATTTCAATTTCCTTGCTATGACCAAGAAATCTCTACATGATCTGGCCTCTAGCTATATTTTCTCCTCCATCTAATTTTTGTTGTTGTTGTTTGTACTTCAGCCATTTTAGCCCTCATTTTTCTTTTTTTGAATATGTCAAGCTTGTTCTCGCCCCAAAGATTTTGTATTTTCAATTCCTTCTAGAATGTTCATTCCCCAAATCATCTCACAGCCCATTCCTTCTTATCATTCTGGTTCTAACAGTCTTATCCGACAGGCTTCTAGTCTGGCCTATGACCCTGTGTTATCCATTTGGGGACACTTATCACGCTCTATGGTAACTTCATGTTTGTTTCCTTCTTTAGCATCTGTCTCTTTCAACTAGAACACAAGCTCCATGAAAGACGGGCCCTTTTCTGCCTTGTTCAAATCTGGATCCTTGGCACCTGTCACAAAGCTCAATCCACCTCGGTGGACTGAAGGAGGACATTTGTGCCATCCATAAATCACAACAGGAAATGATGACCCGACAGCTGGCTAGGGAAATTGCATCAGTTTTTAAAGAAGTTGCCCTTGTCTCATTGCGGGACCTTGAAGAAATTTAGATAAAAGTGTGTGGGCAGGAAGTGGGAAGCATATGTATTAATATGCTCGTCTAATCTCTGAATCAAAGAGAAAGAAAAAAGAACGATGACTTTGAAATGAAAAGGCTGATAGCAGTGAGGGGCCTGAGTATCGGTGTTAAGAGATGGAGGCTGTTGTTTTTTCTTTAATTTTATTATTATTATTTTATAATCTGAGTCTCTCTTTTTTTTTTAAAGTCTCAATTTTTTTTTTTTCTTTCTAGATTGGGAAGCGTTCACGTAATGCTTGTCAAATGCTTATTTGGGAGTTCCAATTTTCTCTTTCTTCCTATTCCTCACACCTAGTGTTGAGTCACGTTCATCCACAATAGTGAATAAATGGCTTACTTACAACATGACAAGACTGCTCTTTTGCCCTGTCTCCTCTCTCTTCTCTGGTGCAAAGTCACTCTAGCCTTCTCCATCACCTCTGTTCCATCTCACTTTCTGACCTGGCGGCACCTGGTACCCAGGAATTTATCTGACAGTGTGTCGATGGATCTGATCATTCTGTGGAAACTTGCTGTTGTTCTGGAGGGACATTTTTTAGGAAAACTTCTGTCGTAGAAGTTTTGGTAGAATGATCATCTTTTTCCCCCATACTTTAGGTTTGTGTACTTTTATCCTTCACTTTCTGAATGACTCTCCCTTATGCACCCTGAAGCCATGCATTTGTTGCTAATTTATCAGGAAGGTCTCCACCAGCCAGCCTCAGCTGTGGTCATCACCATGTTAAAAATGGGCCTGACATATTGAAAGGCTCACTATGGTATCTGCTAAGAGTGAGTATAAATAAAACAGCTAAAGGAGAAAGAAAACTTCTCGCAGCACTTATTACCTCTCATTGGTCTACAAGATTAAGAGTGATAACTCTCGTTTTCCTTTAGTATGGCTCTAATGTAATTTAGAAACAATAAATTTAAATCAAAGACAAGCTATGTATCTATCTATCTATCTATATCATAAATGCAATACATGTACTAGATAGGCAATTTGACACACATGTATTGACTGTCTCTGTGAGCCAGGACACGTGAAGGAGTCGGCAGTGACTCTAGCCCCAGAGAAGGTCCACTCGGGTCAAGAATACACGTTTGTCAGGAAGTAACTCTATCACTTCATTACATTTCTGAAATTTTAAAAATATAGTTTCTGATTTCAGAACACTGAGCAAGCACTCTGTGTCCACACTCTATAAAAATTTTTGTCAAAAGTAAACCACCAGGGCTTCCCTGGTGGCGCAGTGGTTAAGAATCTGCCTGCCAATGCAGGGGACACGGGTTCGAGCCCTGGTCTGGGAAGATTCCACATGCCGCGGAGCAACTAAGCCTGTGAGCCACGGCTACTGAGCCTGCGCGTCTGGAGCCTGTGCTGCGCAACAAGAGAGGCCCCGATAGTGAGAGGCCCGCGCACTGCAATGAAGAGTGGTCCCCGCTCTCCGCAACTGGAGAAAGCCCTCGCACAGAAATGAAGACCCAACACAGCCAAAAATAAATAAATAAATAAATTTACAAAATGTTGAGAGTGATTATCCATAGGGAAGAGGCTTAACAGTAACTTTGTTTTAAAAAAAAAAAAAAAAAAGTAAACCACCAAAGTAATAAGTTAGAGTAGAATGTTGACTGTCTCTGATAAATCAGGGCAGGGAGCCACCAACCCACCAGGGAGCCTGGAGTAAGAAATTGTTGATTTTAGGAAATGAGCACAAGACAGGTGAAAGAGCCTAGCTCTTGGAATTAGGAAGGACCGTGTTAGAATCCCTTTCCAACGTCTACTAGCTTAGTTCAGTTAATGTCACTGACTTCATTTATGGCTTCTGTAAACTGGAAGCTGCACCATCCTTGTACTCCCAAGAGAATTACTGAAGGTAACATATGTAGAATGGCCAGCAGGACGCCATGCCCTTTGCTAGAGCTGCTAACAATCACAAGGGACCACAGTTACTCTCTGAGGGGTCTGGTCTGTTTCCAAGTGTGTGTCTAAATCTCTCACCTTCGGAGGCACGTCTGTACGTTACGCCCTGTTCCAGCTTTCACCCCCGCACCCCCCGTGGGTGCCCTTCATCTGCAACTCGGTGATCATTGTACCTCTTGAAAGCTTGGTTTACCATTGAACCTTCTATTCTCAATTCCTAGTAACTTATTGTCGACACAGTTTTAATTTCTACTGTGGTTAAGTATTGATAACCCTCATACACAAAAATCGACATAGTTTTAATTTCTACTGTGGTTAAGTATTGATAACCCGCATACACAAAAGTCCTTTGGAATTCCAATTTTTAAGAGTGCAAAGTGGTCCTGAGACCAGAAAGTTTGAACTGTTGATCTATTAGATTGGGTTTAAGCTTCGCTGGCCATCTGGACTGGGGATTCTTTCCTCTCCTTTATTTATTCTGTTATTTAGCAAAGCTAACTGGAAATCTACTTTGTACAAATTATTGAACTATATTTTGGGGGCACAGCAACATCTTCGGGGGGCTGATGTGAGCTGAGGTGGACGGCCATCTGTCTGTTAGGAGATTGATGGCTTACTTTGCAGGATAATGCTTAACTCACAAAGCAGGTCCACAAGCCCCCTGTCTTTCTAGGGAGCGGGCATGGCAGTTGAGGTGGCGACAAGGGTAACACACATGACGATAACTGCTGTTCCTGCTTTTCTACTTGTGGGGCTCCTTCGTGGCGGCCCTGGGTTAGCAGAGCCTTGCACAGAACGCCCACGGGTGTGCAGCCCTGCGATGCTGACCACTGACCACACTCCCAGCAGATAACAATCTCCAGCCCCCCTCTGCTTGGAACTGAAGTGAGCTCTGAGCACATTTGGGTTCTGCGGTCTTAGCTTGGTAACTGCTTTTCTACGCTCTGCTCCTTTTTGATACAAAGTCTTCTTGTGCTGGACCTTCAAAATAATTGCCTCCCAAGACTGAGCTGTGCTCCTTTTACAAACCACTTAGGGTTCGAGAGGCCGTATGTGCTGCAGGAAAACTTCTCTTTTTACCCCTGGCTTGTTCTGTAGCCCCTTTCATTCTCATGTTGAATGCATGACCCAGTTTTCTTTCCTTTAAATTGGTAGCAAAGGGGAATAGGAACAAAGGGCATTTTCAATCATTTTATGAGGAAATTCAAGACTGATTGAAACTTCCTGTTGGTTGAGCCCATGGGAAATTTCATCTTCTGTTGGTTTACACTGGATTTTCCAAGTAACTTCCAGGGCTTTAATATTTGCTTCCTTATTCAATAAGTGACATCGTTTTACCCAAAATAGTTGTACACAGAAACAGATATGTTCTTGGAACCAGTTCTTACCTTCCTTACTATTACTGTATCCTTTCGCAGGGAGAATTCTTGTCTGATAAATATATTATTATATTATAGTAATTTACACATCCCTTCCCATTCTCAATAATAAGGATAAGAATAAGAATAATTTGCATTAAGGGTTTAGCAGTTTGCACATATGTCTTCAAAACTCTGAGTTTCATTTTACTTTGAAAGCAGCACCCAAAATATAGCAAATCATATGATGCCTCCTGCATGCCAGCCTTGCTTAAAGCACTGTACTGATATTAATTCATTCACTCCTCATTGAAACCCTGTGAAGTAGAGTTTATTCCCCCCATTTTACAGATGAGAAAACTGAGGCATGAGAGGTTAAATGACTTGTCCAGGTCACACAGCTGGTGCAGTGATGGAGCAAGATTTCTTTCCTCCGTCTACACCCCAAGCCCACGAGCATAACCATAAAGCTTTTGGAAGGGTCACCTAGTGGATCACTGAGCACCTAGCGTCTTGTGGATCACCTAGAGGATCGTGGATCACCTGGTGGATCGGCGATCACCTCATGGATCAGGGAGCACCTGCAGAGCATCCCGCAGGCAGGGTCTGGAGGCGGCAGGTTAAATGTTTACTGGGAGCCGACAGCATACAGGTCAGGATATTTACTTATTTTCAAGATCTTTTCCCTCACATGTACTGGGCTCCTCCCCTCCTCATTTATGAGCTAAAGTTGCTGAAACGATACGGGTTCCCCCACGACGAGTTGGGTGGAGACAAGAAGAGGAAAGGTCCCCAGGGAAAGAGCGCTGGGAGCAGGTCTCCCCTTCCCTGCACAGTAGCCTCTGAACAGAGAGCACACGGGCTCTGCTCATCACTGATTCTGGACGAACACTGGCCCCGGACAGCTCAGCGAGGACCCCAGGTGCCAGGTCTCGAGCTGGGTGCTGGGGACCAGCCCTAACCACGACGAAGGGCTCAGTTTTAGGGGCCGGAGGTGGGATTTTCCTTTCCTTTCTCACATCCCCTAATAGTAGAATAAAGAGAGCACATGTGACATTTTTATTCTGTAAAACACTATATATTTAAAGGTCGCAATGGATGTGCTTTGCTGTGCAAACCAGAGCTGTGGCCTTTGGGCAGACCTGTACGGGGTGCACCCTCCGACGGCCCTGGTCACGGGGGCGCCTGCACAGCTGGGGCCGCCTTCTCTGGTGAAGTCCTTCTGTATGCACAGAAGTTCCTGGTCTGAGGCGCACGGTTTGTAGCTTGCGCCGCTCTTGCTGCATCGTTTCTGGACTTCCCGGACTCCAGGGCACACGAAGCCTCACCTGTCTGCCAGCCAAGAGCCTCAGCTGTCAGGGGCACTTCCAGCAACTGTGAAGCCAGAACCAAGCTGGCTCTGCACTGTCACCGAGTAGATGCCTCTTCTTGCTCCCTCCCTGTTTATTTCAGTGCCTCCACTCACTTCTTTTTGATCAGGGACTCATGGTCCGGTGCAGAATGGCAACACCTGGCCCCTGTGCATCCGGATGCTGGGCTGCTAGGACAAGGGTGCCATTGAGACCATGCTGGGTGTTGGATACCTGTGTTATGCGCTTTACCTAATTGTTTCATTTAATCCTCACAACAGCCCTCTGAAGAATACAGAACTATCCTTGTTTATACACATGAGGAAGTCAAGGTCAAGAGAGGCTAAGCCACTGAGATACGGTCACACAGCCAGCAGTTAAGTGGCGGAGTGGGGATTCCCAGAGGCCCACACCTGGCGGTGGCACAGGGCGCCAGTCGGGCCCTTGCGTGGGCGCTTGCAGAGCCGCCCCATGTGGCTGGTGGTCAGAGCGAGGACCAGCACCCTCTGGACCGCCCTCAGCACCCTGGGGGGCTGGTGCAGCCAAAGGAGCACAGGAAACTGGCAAACGGTGTTTCAGGATTGAAGTTGAGCTGGAATGTGGGCGGAAGTTCGCTTATCCAATTGGCAGCTCTGGGGTCGTCTCGTGACTCTGCATCGGAATCCTTGACTGCTGGTGTGGGACGGGCAGGGGCCGCTAGCCACTCGTCCCAGGCCTGTAGTAGGTGCTCAGGAAACACCTCTTCGACAAACCAGTTAATGAAGAGGGAAACCGGCGGCGGCGGCTGGCTTCCCTCCCAGGCCCAGGGGTCCTGGACGGCGTGGAGGTGGCCGGGAGGGGCCCCTGGCGGGGGCGGCAGCCAGGGACAATGCCTCCTCCAGCCACTGGACACCCTCTGCTACTTCCGGTTGCCTGTCACCTCGCTCACCTGCCTCTGTGCCCTGTGTTCAGTCCAGGCATCTAGTTTCAGAAAAAGGAGCCCTTGAGAAAATGAGGCAGAAGGCAGGCAGAGGGAGCTGGAAATGTGGGTGTGGGTATGTGTTCAGTCCTCACGTGTCCATCCCTGAAAAAGATGGGTGATGTCTGGTCCGCCTTCGACAAACAGGTGTTTCATTCCCTTGGGCGCTGGAGAGGTGACCCATCGCGGTAGCTTTTAGCTTGTTTGAGAGGCTGGTGAGAGCCGTGGCAACTGTCTCTCCAGGAGAAGGACAGTCAGCACGATAATTTCAGGAGCCCTGTGGACCCCTGCACCTGTCTGGCTTTAGAAACTTTGCACTAAAGGGAAGAAGCGAGGGCTTTACCGGAGGCCAGGTGAAGTGAGAAGCAGCGACACAGCCAAGACTGTCAGGTTGTCGTCTTTTTAAAATTTGTATCATTTAACGCAATTACGGTCTTCAGCATAAAAAAATGATCACGAGGATACCAGTACTTTCTACCAACATTTTTTTAATCCCTTTGGTCGAGCTAAAATTTACTTGGAGGAAAATTCTACACCCCTGAACTTAAAACCCATGAAAGGTCACCCAAAGGTCTCTTTGGTGGAGGAGGTGACCAAGTGAGGTGGGGTCATGTCCCCTCACGCACATCCCTCTCAGGGTCACGGGAGAGCAGCACATCTTCATTGAATTTCTTCAATTTCTTCCAGAAACCTGCCTGGAACCCCTGCTGAAATGCTCATGGAAGACTGCCGTGACTGTTCCTCAGAGATCTTTCAGTGTATTATCTAGATGCTTCTCAGCTAGGATAAAGGCTGGGGCTCAGAGACGCTGACTCACCCACAGAGCCACAGAGCCGGGCCAGGGCTTGGACATGGCACTTCCCAGAGCTACCCCACGAAGCCGTGGCCATCCCTGGCCATTAGCCTTTCGGCAATAAGAAGTAATCAGGCAGCACAGCGCTGGCCCATGGATGGATCAGGAGCTGCCGGGCTGGGCTCTGGCGGGTGGGAGCAGGGCTGGGACCCTTGCAGGGATGTTTGCCAGGCCGCAGCTGTTCCCCCTACGCCGGCCTCCCCACACGGAGTCTCTCTGTGGTCAGCTGTGGCCCTGAGGTCTGGCCGGCACCCCGGCCAGTGGGAAGGGCGGTGAGGACAGCCGGGCTGTGTGAACACACACCTGTGTTTTCCTCCCAGCTCTTGGCTTCACAACAGGGCTGCTGTTAGCCATTGCGAAACATTTTCACGCCAGCCACCCACCTACTCCCCACCGCTCTGTAACATGTGTTGGCACTCACCATCGGGGTTGAACCGCTTTATTTATTTTTATTTAAAAAGGGACACCAGAATTCTTTATGTCTGGGACTGAGCCAACCTGGCCCAGCGTTGAGTGCAGAAATATTCCATCTCCCTTCTGCACCCAGAATTATTTTTATTTTCTTTGATACCCAACCTAGATACGGCTACAGCAAGGAAATCAGTTGATTTTCGAAACCCAAACTCCTTTCCTGTTTATCAGCATAGAAAAAAAATTCCACTGTTGTCGATCACGGCTCCAGTTTATCTCTGTGGGTGGTGTTGGATTCATTTTCTCTTTCATCTGCTGTGTGCTCCTAATATTGTACCAAAGGAAGTAGCTGTCCTATCTTCAGACCAAGATTAGTGAATGAATATGGTTCTTAGGATTGATGCTAATCCCTGACCCAGGAGGGATCTGGGAGTGGAAGGCACACAGGCCTGGCATCGCCCTGCTTGGTCCCTTGGGAGGTAAGTGCCACAGGCAGGGGGTCTGGACGACCTCCCCGAGCCTCATGGGCTTCATGTGAAGGGAGCAGCGGGGACGCTAGGGCACGAGGGTGCTTGGTCATCACTCTTCCTGACACTCAGTTGACTGCCTTCTTGTGTGTCACCTGCCCCTAGAATGTAAGCCCCAGGAGCCCAGGGCCTCCTGCCCTGTTCACTGCTGTATCTCCAGAGCATGGTGCTGACACTCAGCAAATACTTGTTGAAGAAATGAATGAATGTGTGAATAAGTGAATGAATACCAGGGTCTCTTGGGGAACTCAGCCTTCCTGAAGGGTGTTCTTTCCATCAGTAAAGCAAAGTGAACGCTTTAGGTCAAATGGGCAGTGGAGGAAGTGGAAATGCCCAGGTCTAGGAGGATTTGGTAACTGCCAACCCTCTGCCGCCTGCCTGCCTGTTTATCCTGCCCCCTCTGATAAATGAGGCTATGGGAGAGATCCTGCTGCAGCAGAGGGCAGTGGAAGGTGCTGGAAAGAGGTTGAGTAAAAAGAGAACATGGCCCTGAACATTTGCAGGCGCCAAGGGCAAGAGTGCAAACGAGCGCTCACACGTGAAAGATCTTCATGTTTAAAAGGATGCGTTTAGCTTACGAATTGTTGACTGAAACAGTTTCTCTCCTCCTGCCTTGGATGGTCAGCTTCGAGTTTGGAATTCAGACTCCGTGAGGCTCAGTGCCAGCACGTGGCAGCAGAGGGAGAGCTGCCCCCCGGCGCGCCCTCTCCGCACGCGTCCCCTCCCGTAGCACCTCCCAGGACCTCCCTCCGTCCCCCAGGGGCTCCCGTGAGTGTGGATGCGCCAGCCCTTGCATCCCAGCTCCTCTGTCCCCACCCGCAGGGAGGCCTCAGCTTCCCGGGACTCAGGGGTGGGCGTGTCACAGCGGACTTCCCCGAGGCGGACCTCAGCATCATCTTCTGGAAAATGGCGATAGCGACAACATTTACACCAGAGGATTGTTGAGCAAATTAAATGAAACAAGGTCAATGCCAGGCCCATGCAAAGCACACAGTGAATGTTAACTGTCATTTTGAGCTGCTCAAAACAAGCCTACCCTCTGTGACCCGATAGCTCTTAAAATATTTGATAATGGTTACCATATATTGAGTACCTTCCACACATCCAGACGTTGCCCACTCTCTCTCTCTTAACTCTCTGGCTTTTTACAGGAGAACCTGAGGCTCCAGGGCAACCAGAAGGCAGATGTCTTGAGACGTCGTGCCCAAGTCGGTCTGATCTCAAAGCCCATATTCTTTCCACTACGTGGGTTTGAACAACATTTTCATTCTTCCCTTTCTCCCAGAAACACCTGCCCCATCTTTCCACCACGAAATTTCTAGACCTGACCTTTGAAGTGCAAAGAGGAAAGGACAGATGTTAACCCACCAGGAGGGAAGGTAGGTACAGGGGCTGCAGGCATCCCAGAAGCCAGCTTACAGCAGGGGTTACCGCATCTAGCAGACCTTCCCTGATGGGCCAAACGAGAAGAGGAAACTGACAAACTGAATTTAGCTTTGTTTGAAGGTGTCAAGAGAATGGCCTGGCGCTGAGAGATATTTCCACCGAGCAAAAGACCCTGGGGATGGGCAGCTTTCCTGATGCAGGAGGACACAGACGCGTTTCCCCTCTGAGATCACCATGTCCTTTGTGTTGGATGGTCCCTGGCAGGTGTGAGAAAGGGGACCTTGAGAGAGTCCGATTGACATCTGGAGCGGGTGGGGTTGTGCCCCGCCATTCACGCCCTGCCGAGTGTCCTGTCGTGAAGCAGTGGAAGCACCAAGTGTTAATAGTTTTTCTTTTTGAGTTGTTGAGGAAAGTGACTTCTTTCACCACCTCGGATACGTGGGCATCTTGAGTGAGGTCGTGGCCTTCACTGTTGGCTCCTTTGGGGAGAGCGTGGCTTGGCTCCGTCCGGTGCTCAGAGGTGACAGACGTCGAGGGGGACATCAGGACCCTGCAGACAGCTGTCAGGGTTATGATGCTCTTTCATCATTGCTGTCCAGGCTAAACTTGGCCGTGGTCTTCAAACATAGCACGGCATCCAGCCCACGTCCTCGTGCAGCTTCGAGGAACCTGCTTTCACTGGTGGCTGTAATAACATCTGGTGCTTTACCTATCTTTTTTATTTTTAAACACTTCATTGGGGTTGCTTGTTTAAATCACTCTTTAAGTAGCTTACTGAGATTTATGCCTCTTACTAAACTGAGATAACCAAAGGATATCTCAGTGGATGGGGCTTTAAGGACTGACAAAATTTTGGGTGATTTTCAGGTATTTCAAAGGGCCTTTTGAATTGCCTTTTAGAGGATGTGTGGAAGGTCTTTGTCAGCATAGGTAACATTACAGAGCAGAGTGAAATGCAGATGAAATTCCTAGTTGCAATTTTCCAATTTCACTTTGGTATTTGCGGATTTTAGAAGTGGGATCATCCGGGTTCATCCTCAGAAAACTCCTTGTAATTGCAGATCTTCTTTTGTTAAAAACTGTGCTTTTTTTTAAATTAAAAAAAGTGTACTTTGGTGCAAAAGAGAAGTATTTTGAAAACAGATCTGGATATGAATTTTGGTTTAGGTTTTTAGTGGCAGTGGGATACCAGGTAAGGGAATTTCTGAGTTTCTATTTCCTCACCCGTAAAAGGGGGGATACTAAAAGATACCTCAAAGGGTTATAAAGATCAGAGGTGATACGTGTGGAAAAGAGCAGAGACAGCAGTTTCAATTAGTTTACTTTCACTGAGGCAGAACGGCTGGCAGGCCAGCGAAGAGTGAAGATGAAGTCACAGGACGGTGAAAGTGCGAGGCTGTGTTTTTACCTTAGAAGGAAGAATGAAGGGGCAAATTTGGGCAGCATCTGTCAGCGATGGATCAAATCACCCCGATGGTGAGAAACAAGATAAAAGCCCTATGGGGCCCTGCGTTGATGCCTGGGGGCTTGGTTCAAAGAGAAGGACACCTGATGACATCTGAAGGAAACTGTACGTTAGTAGCAGGCGTGCACGCTGAGCAGGCTTGATCACTTCGACTCTGGATGGTAAATGCATCTCTCCCCCCCCTGCAAATTCCAACTCACAACTGGGCATCACAGATGAAAGATACCTGCTTGTTCATTTTTACTAAGCCGATTGTTTAGCTTTCTGACACCTCTCCTGAAGTGATATTGTGGGGGGACTTCCCTGGTGGTCCAGTGGTTAAGACTCCACGCTTCCACTGCAGGGGGCAGGGGTTCGATCCCTGGTGGGGGAACTAAGAGCCCGCATGCCGAGTGGCGTGGCCAAAAAAAAAAAAAAAAAGTGAGATCTTGGGTGGGGCTGGGAGTAAAAAGCTGTGGATGCCATTCTTGGCTCTTCCCAAATGCATCACTTCAGCCCCTGGGTTTATGTTTCCTCACTTGTGGGTGAGGGTTTGGAAGGGATGCTGCCTTGGTTCCTTCCTGCTCCAAGGGTCTACTGTCTTCTACCCCAGGACCATCGCCCCCTTCACTGACTTCACCCTGTTATGAAGTCTTGCCGTCAAAATGCATCCATTCTATTCCTTGTTACTAAGTAATTGCCAAAGTGAAGGAAATTAGCATCAATACACGTTTTCGAAAAATATAAAGACATCAGAAGAAATTGGGAGGGAGAAATTCATTATTCTTTTCACTAATAATAAGGGATGCTTAGTTTCCATGGGCAAGGTTCAGAAGCTGGTTAATACCATACACATACAGTATTTGATGGTTATAAAGATTTCTGTTTACCTGTAGGCTGAAGATAATGATGTCGGCTTCAGACTTGGAGGTAAGACTTTTATTGTAAGAAAGCTCATGGACTTTTAAAAATTTGGTCGAGATTTTTAACTAATGACAATCCTGAAATTCAAAGTAAGATTCCCTAATGTTTGCTCTTGGCTTTCAATGCTTTCATAGCACGTTCACAAACACAGTCTTAGATCTTATTCCATTCCTCCAAGCTCGTGAGGTTGGGAGACAGGGGGAGTTCTACCCGTTTTATAGAATGTGATTCCCTTGAGTTAAAAAAATCTTGTCTATTTCATTCCCCATTTTGTTTTCAGCGGTTGGCATAGTGTCTGGAACATGGAAGGAACTTTGAAAATATGTTATATGAGTACGTGAATGCCTGACGGAATAAATGAATGAATGAGAAACTGAAGCACACACACAAAATTAAGTGATGTAGCCAAGATGATTTGGTATCAGTGCCAAGATTTTCATGAAAGAGACAAACATTTTGTACTCTTCAGAAATCAAACCTCAGAATGGTTCATGATCCTATTGCAACAATGAATGGTTAAACAGAACAGTTAAATAGTTTTGCCATTGTATTATTCCATTGTTGCCCAAATAATGCTGTAACAAACAGCTTTAAAATCTCAGTGGCTTGTAGCAAACACTGATGTGCTGCAGATGCGGGTCTGTGGGTTGGCTGAGGTTCTGCTGATCTTATTAGGTTGGCCAGACTTGGTCCCAGGCTCAGGTCAGGCTCAGGCTTGCTCCATGGGTCTTATTCTGGGGCCCACGTTAAGGGGAAGTGACTATCTGGGCCGTGTTCTCCTCATACTGCATCACAGGAGCACAAAAGGGCAAACCAACCAGGCACGCTCATTGAAAACCTTTGCTCCTATCATGTTTGCTCACATCCCATTGGCAGAACATGCAGCTGGCCGATTCCATAGTCAGTAGGGCAGGAACGTACGCTCTATTCCAAGAAGGAGGGGGAGTGACTATTTGCTAAACCATGATTCAATTTATCACTGCTAATCCGAAGGCAAGCAATTTAATCAAAAAAATTCTCAAGCTCTCCATCAGCTTTGTGGCTCTCCAGTTCTTGTATCAAACATTCAAGGGAGCTTAGTCTTTCACAAGTAGAAACTATCTGGTGTACCCTGATCAGAATTCAAGGCCAAGCAGGGACCGTTATTTGAGCTGTAGATTTAGCTGTTTGGTATTCACACATCCCTAATGATCTTGGAAAGTATAATGTTTTCTAACAGCTGTAAGGACAAGAGATTCTAACATGATCAATTGTATATCATATCCATGAAATTACATTGAATAATGTAATGAAGTGCTGTGCTGTCATTAACACATTATGAATACCTAATTTGAAAGGTTAATGAAATTGACAAACATGTGAATACTACTACTATCATCAATACTACTTAATGACAGATCTCTTGCCTTCATTTATGGAATCATCTGAAAATGGAAGACTCTGTCACTATAACTATATTTTTTCCCTAAATTAAAAAGAGTCTGCACAATATGTTTTGTTTTAATCTGAGTGTAGGTTTATAAAGTGTTTTATACTGTAGGTCTATGTGTAAATAATATATAATGTAATAAGACCATCATTATTTTAAATGGCCATTTTGTAGTTTTCCTGAGAAGGGTTACCCTTGCTAAGGGTGGGTATTTTTTCCTTGGACGGATCAAAGAGAGCATCAGGACCAAAGACAACTGCTGTGGGGAAAAGAATCCCTAACAGCAGGTTGTGATCCTGTAGAAGGACCCTCCCATCTGGGTTAAAGGACATAGAGCTTTTCATCTTAAAACTGGGAAGAATGATATGAAGAGATTATGTCCTTTCTCTCCAGAACCCTGGGTAAGCTTTTAGTTTAAGTGATTGGTTTTAAGCAGTTGAATGTCTATCAATAAGCTAATGAATATCAAGAAAACTCAAACAGGCAGATGGGACCCACATTATTTTCATTCTCAATATAGCAGCCCTCAAAGAATGAATATCATCTATGTTAAGATTTTCAAATAAAGAAAAATTTTAAATATATGTTGTTCCTCAGTGTGCAAGTTACCTCTACATCAATAATAGGAATACGAACACAAATACTAATACTAGTACTACAAGAGCAACGAGAGTAATGACAACATGGGTGCCTTTACACTATACGAAGCACTTTATATGCATAATCGGTTTGGTTCTTTGAGAAATCCAGTGAAATTATTGAGAAAACATTGCGACTCCACTTTGTCAATGGTGAAATGAGGTCTGGAAAGATTGTACACGATTTACCCAAAGTATAATGGTCAAGATGTGGCAAGGCTGTGACTTGATAATTATGTGCTTTTTAAAGTGTGCTTCACAGCTTTGCCATCTCCAGGGTCCAGAAGCCATGACTTTCTATTAGCCCTTTGTAGTTACATATCATTTCTGTTTAAAATGATTATTTTTTTTTCTGACTATGAAAATGACAAGGGGTCATTGTAGGAAATTTGAAAATATGGAGAGTTAAGGAAAAAATAATAACCACCTTACTCCTGGAATCCAACCATGCAGGTATAACACATATTAACTCTATTCTCTGTGGGTGTGCGTGTGTGTGTGCATGTATGTGTTTATGTGTGTGTGTGTTTGTGTGTGTGTGTGAACAAACTCCATTCTCCTTTCTCCTCAGTTCTGTCACATGGTTGCATGTGACCAGTGAGGACGTTGGAGAGTACCAGGTCAGAAAACTGACCCCAAATCCTGAGCCTCATGGAATCACAGAGTCTGGAGGTAGAGGAGACAAGACGTAGGAATTGTCTCTGCAAAGTCCCAGGAAAATGGTCTTCCACCTTGAAAGCCCCAGGTCACGTGAAGCTTGCTGGGAGTGGGCGGGCTGGCCCTCTGCTGGTTCTCAGGCAGTTCCGAGGCTGCACTGTGGGTGGGGAAGGCTTCATGGAGGGTTCTGGACATTCCTTACTTATTCCTCAGACTCTCAGAGTCCCACTTCACAACAAATTTCAAGTCACGAAGCCCTTCCAAGCCTCTGCTTCTTCATCTATCACATGGCGATATGAGCGCGATTGATTAATACGTGGTCGGGACCTTGAACAGGACCCAACTGCAGTTCATCCTCAGTAAGTGTTAGCTGTTGGGACTGTGGTTCTCATGGCTAGTATTATTGTCACCATCACTCTTTCATCCCCTGCCTGGCTCCTTTGGCATGGACCGTGTTCACTTGTTCTCCCTGGTCCCAGACACAGGACACACGTTGTACCTGCACATCTCATCCTGGTTCCTGCGGTTTCCTCCCCAGAAGAGGCTCCTGGAAGACCTCCTTCCCCAGCCCGTCACCCACACGGAGGCCCCCTCTGCCCTCTCTGAGACTCTCACTCACCCGCAGGAACTCAGCTCCAACCCTTTTGTCCCAGGCACGCTGCCTCAGCTGGGAGACCAGTGACTGGGGTGCGGGGGTGAGTCCAGTTTCTTAGAACTCTGCGCTTTGGGAATATTTACTTAGCTCTGTGTGCCTCAGGGTTCTTATTCTTAAACCAGAGACAATGCTTCTGGAAAGGTTGTTCTGAACACAAAACAAGACGAGATATTGCAGCTGTGTGTTGGATAACAGGCGTGTTCAGAATGCCGGTGGGTCGTTACCTCCTTCCGACACATTTCCCCACTTGGACCTCCCTGCAGCCTGGAAGGCAGGGGTCGTCACAGGTGAAAACACGGAGCTCTGGGGGAGAAGTGGCAGGCTCAAGGCCTCCCAGTTACTCGGGACTGAGCTCAACCTTGAATCTAGGACTTCAGACTTTCCATCCTATGTGTTATCTACTGTAAATTTGCAAGGGTATTGCTGCTTTATCTAGCAGGCTCTCAAACTTTCTCAAATTAAATCAAATCAGACAGTAAAATACTATTATATTCTGATTATTTATTTATCTAATTTATTTATTTGTATTGTATGTTGGGTTTTGGTTGTAAGGCTATCTGGAAAAATCATCAATACTTTTACTAGAAAGGAAAGAAATAGATGGATAGAGAGGTTGCTTTCTTGTAGCAGGGCACCAAAGGAAGCTTCCTAGGCAGCTTATTTTGGGGGGCCTTGAGACCCCAGATGTTGCAGCACATGCGTTCAAAAGCTTAAAAGACAAAGTAGCCTCTTCTGACATGTTAATGATGTTTCCTGACACCAGAATCCGTGCATGAAAGAAACCACGATACATACATGTTGAAAAGTGCTTTACTCTGTATAGGATAACTTTTACAGCCTGGCATGTTAGTTGATGTTAGCCAGCCAGCAATACTGTGGGGTGTGTGTGTGTGCATGTGTGTGTGTGTGCAGCTTTCTGTCTCCAGCCGACCCTGGCTTTACCTTTCAGCCCAGTGGGGCTCTCTCCATCCCCAGATCTGGTGTCATAGCTCACCCTTCCACTTCCGAAATCACATCAGGTATGATTCTATCTCAAAGACTGAGGATCTGACTTGAAAAGGAGCCAGCTCTCATAGCGTCATTCCTGACAGATTTCTTAATTAATTTGCTCAGATTGTCAATAATGTAATTCACTGTTGATTTAGAAACTAGTTATATGAGCACTGCTAGTGCCGTTGTGGGAAAACATCTGAATAATTCAGCTAATAGATGGGAAACTAACCCAGATTGCTGGGGCACAGGAAGAGAACAGCAAATTTGAATGAGATGAGCTCAAGCAGCGTGATTCCAGCAAATTCCAGGGAGCGGGGAGAGGTTGTCATATTACTGGGGGTGGCAGCTGCCTGGTGTAATTATTGTCATTTTGGTTTTTGGAAAAAAGAACATGTGCCTCACACCCTCTCAGGCAGAGGCCATTAGCACGCTCTTGAAAAATTCTGTGGAATTTCAGGGTAAAGTATGTGGTCTAGTTGATTATTAACTCTGACTTACACTCATGTGTTAGAGGGTCTTATTCTTGCTATGCGATATTATTTTTGTATGATTCTGACTGAAATATGTGAGTTTAGTAATAGGCATCATCAAAGGAATATGAAAGTGACGTCTTTTTTTATCTGGGGGATTCATAGTAATTCAGGTGTTTCCCAGAACTGGAGAGACATGTCTTGAGATTATGGTGATCACTCTTTTTACACCAAAACTTGAGGCTGTGTTGAAAATGAAGTTTATAGATTGGTGAGTCTAATTATGTGAAAAGTCTTACATATACATAAAAACTCAATCACTTTTAGTTCTATACTTAACATTTCGTTTTATTGAAAATAATAAAATTATATGGAGTTGAGCGGTTATACTAAATTTTTCGCTATGGTGGTTAGAGTTTTAACAGCTCTTAAGTGCAGATGAGTTAGTGCTTCGCTGTAAATGTTAATAAGAATCATGGTGCTTTTGATAGGAGATGTGAATTCAGTAGGATTTATCTGCAGGGTCTCAACTTTTCTTCTGTTTCTGTCTCTCTCTTCCTCTAAAACACACACACACACACACACACACACCCTTCTCTGTCACATCTCTTCCAAATTTCTATCCTGAGCCCTTCAAAAGGAGGGAAAGACCAAATAGTGTCCAGTTCTGATACTTTGACACTGACAAGCTTCTAGCAGGTGAAACTCAATTCTGTATGGGACCTGTTGCCTTATACTGGAATAGAGTCACATCTGATTTTACATCCTACACTGCACTGGGAAACTTAGGGGACAGAATTACCTTCCAGGGGCATAATAAACAGCCTCAGCAAGTAGTTCTTGAATGAATTGATAATAGAATAACAAGAGTGCTGCCTCTAGATAAACTGTGGGTTCCTGATGCCCACGCGTCTTGGGCTGTATAGAGGAGGTGTGTAGAGCGTGACACGGGTTAGGATTGGGTTTGGCTGTCTGTGACAGAACACCCTGACCCACAGTGGCTTGAAAAAGATAAGGGCTGTTTCTCTCTTCCTAAAGGAGTTGGTGCTGGCAGCCGAGGGCAGGGGCGGCCGCTCCACAGTCATGGTCACAGGGACCAGGCTCTTTCTGTCTTCCTGCTCCACCATCCCCGTACATGGTTTGCTTCAGTCTCATGGCAACCTCATGGTCAAGGTATTTGTGGGCGTTGGAGATATCACATCCATATTTCAAAGAGCAGAGAAGAGGAAGAGGACGAAAGGGCGGCCACTCCCTTCCCTTCTGCTTTTATTAAGCAGCCTTTCTGGAAGCTCTCCCTGGCCACACCTACACACATTTCATCTTGCACATCCTTGGCGGGGGCTCAGAGGACCACGCCTAGTTGCAGAGAGGCTGGCAAACGTTGTGCTTTCAGATGGGCATAAATAATACTGAAGTTGTGTTACAGGGAAGGAGGGGAACTGGATTTCTGATGATAGCCTGAAGCTAGCTTCTAAGACCCAACCGATTCCTGCAAAGAGTGGACGCTTCAGAACAAGCAGTTATGTTATCTTAGCTCTCATGAAAGCACAAATAAATGCTTCCTATTTTTACCGAGTGCTCGAGTATTTTGAATTGAGAAAATAATTGGAAAAGACTATTGTTTAATGATAGCTTAAGAGGAGAGGACATGGATCATGGCTTGCTGTGACTTGCACTGTATACATTCCCAGCTCCTATCGAGGAGAGAAAGTGACGATAAATGCTCTCAGCTGTGGGTGGATGAGGTGGCAGGTCCCTGAGTTTCCTAATGACACTGGTTATTTGGAGAATGGTTCGTCTTTTACTGAGAAAAGCAATTTGTTGTTATTTATGTGTGTAACACTAGCATTCTCTGACCATATATTCCCTGGGATTCTAATTTGTAAATAATTACTTGACAGAATGGAACTTGCTGGAAAATTCTGAATATGCAGAGGCAGAGGCAGGCTCCCGACAGGGGATTTTAGCTGAAAGGCCAAGCACCTGAATCGTCAAATCACAATTTCTCATCTTTCAGCAGTTAGCAGCTAATAAGGTCCCCAGTTAAAAAAACAAAAATTCTCAGGCTGCAGACGCAGTGGACATAGGCAGTCATTAGCAGAGGTGCAGGGAGCAGCTGTCCTGCTGGGAGTGCTGATGAAATGCTTCTGCCCTTTCACCTCCCCACACCAGAGGATGGTGGCTGGGACAGCAGAGTTGTTCTTCATGTGTGTAGGGTCGGAAGTGGGGTGGGGGGTGTCTGTAGCAGTGGGGAAAGCGATGCTATAGACTGAATATTTGCATCCCCTTCAAATTCATACATCAAAGCTCTAACCCCAGTGTGACTATATTTGGAAATGGGGCCTGTAAGTAAGTAATTAAGGTTAAATGAGGTCATAAGGGTGGGGCCCTGATCCAATAGGATTAGTGTCCTTAGAAGAAGAAGAAGAAGAGATACCAGAGCTCTCTGTCTGTGCATGCACCTAGGCAAGGTCACGTGAGGACACCGTGAGGGGCTGGGAAGAGAGCCCTCACCAGAAATCTACCGGCCCAGACCATGGTCTTGCACTTCCAACCTCCAAAACTGAGAGAAAATAAATGTCTGTTGTTTATGCCGACCAGTCTGTGGTTGGGTAGCAGCACAAGCAGACTAATGTGAGGTGGTGGAATGGAAGTGATGCCTCAGAAAGAAGATTCTGCCCCACGGCCCTCCCCAGAGTTCTCCTGTGACTCTCCAGCACTAATGCTCCTGTTCCCGCCAGCTGCAAGCACATCACCTGATGTGCTCTCTGCGGGGAACGCTGGACTTTTTCTTCCCTTCTGGATTCATTCTTTGGATTATTTATTTCAGCAGAGTCACTGAGCACCTACCACATCCCAACATGGTGATACAACAGCAGGAAAAAAAAACCCACCCAATTCTCATGATAACCAGTCAAAGGGGTGAAAATAGGCAAGAGGGCCAGTGTTAGTTACCGCTTTGGGAGTGCTTGCTGTGGGCCAGGGGCTGTCATAAGCGCACAGGGGACACACGTAAAATCACTCAAGGCTCATAATAACCCTCTAAGGTAGAGGCTGGTATTTCCCTATTTTACAGGAAAGAAAGAGGCCCTGAAGCTGCAGTGGCTGCTCCGTGGACACAAAGCTGGAAAGTGGCAGAGACAAGAGTCACAGCCAAGCAATCTGCACCAGCCCTACTACACTGAACCCTGCTGTAAAAACAGGTCCTTACCACCCAGTAGAGAGGTGCTTCCACGGCTCAAGCCCAGGACCCTGTGGGAGCACAACTGGGGGACCCTCCCAGGTCTGGAGGGGAAGGGAAAGTCTCCTTGAAGAAGTCATGTCCAGGCAGAGATCTCAAGGACCATCGGAGCAAAGGCGGTGCTCCCGGCAGCAGGGTGGGGGGGAACAGGGGAGCCGGGGGTGAGCTGTGAGTACGGCATGCAGGAGGTGGGGATGGCAGGGACCCCCTGGAGAGGCAGGGAGTTCACATCATGGAGGGAGCTGGAAACCATAGAGAACCATCGGAGAGTTTTATTCAGGGGGTGACATGATCGCCCTGCATTTTAGATAGATTACTATGGCTACACAGAGGTAGGGACCCTGGTTAAGGAGACAATGTAATAGCCCCCAGAGACAGGATGGTGGCTTGAACCCACGTTGTAGAGGTACGTGAAGGGATAAATCGGGGGTGTTCTGGAGAGCTGACTGTTAAATTTTCAGGAATTTTGGCATCTGGTTATTCAACACAGCCATTATTACAAATTAAAATATAAACATTTATCATTAAATGATTTATAGTAAAAACAAAGATAATAAATACTCAAATTCATCATTTTCTAATTACTTTACCATTCTCTAGCCTCTTGAAGTTATCTGTGTCCCTTGTATCTATATGGTGGACATAACAGTGTGTCATACCTGCCATGTGTGAATTCCCAATTCTGCGTTCAGTGATGTCACTTTGGTGGCTTGAAATTTGCAGTTATTCAGTGGGACTATTTACACCAAGGACTCTGGCAAACATTATAAATCCAGTTTTTTCTTTTCAACAAACTCTGGATATGTCATTACCTTTTCGAGGTAAAGAACCTCGAAGAACCCTCAAAGAATTTATCCTTCCAGGCTCCATCTGGAACCCTCTCCAGCCATTCTCTCCTCTGGGGCCCCCTGATGTGCTCTGCATGCCTTCCTCATAGATTTCATCTCCTGTAACTGTTACTTGTGGCTGCCTTTCCTTTCATTCTGCAAGCATCTTGATTCTTCTGTAGAACAGAACTTAGCCCAGACTTGGAGCTCGTTCTGTGCTCATGAAATAATGGACTTGTGACCAAGTGAGTAAGAGTGGCTCCCCCTCTCCTGCATTTGTGTCTGTTCTACCTTTGGGATGAGCCCTCCCTCCCTCACTAATGGGCAAAACACAGAGACGGCGAAAATCCTGCCCTGCTTTCAGCCTCAGAAGCAGACCAATGGCTGAGGTGACATTTTATAAATGTGTGTACAACTTGATGCTGAAATGTCTACTGAGAAACTCCTTGAAAAGGGCCACTTTTGAAAGCAACTACTTCCAAAACGACTTCATAGTCAGCTGAACTGAGGAAAGTGTACCCAGGGACCTGGGAGGACACATCAAAGGCATTCGGCAGGACGATTTGAAAGGAGAGCCAAAAGCCCGGATCACCTTGGGGAAAGTTTTCCTTGTAACTGATCTCAGTCGAGGGCAGTAGCGCACAAGGACATCAGATTTGTTTGAAGAAAACAGCATGCTGTTACTCTTGGGAAATAATTACACAAAGCCACAAAAGCGCCACTTCCTCCCCTCCCCCCATGCCCTCCTCACCAAGGAAGACATCATGCATCAAAGATCCTTCGAGCCGGACATCTGCCTCGCATGTCACCTCAGTTTACCATTTGCTGGCAGATGCTCAGAATGTTGATGTGAGGGTTAGAAAGAGCCCCCTGCCCCTTCGCTAAGTCATGGGACCTCAGTTCCACTGCTCCCTCTTCTCTGGGGCTCACCCACACCCCCAGCCTTGTTTTGGTAATTTTTCTAGATTCTGAGTCCAGAGAGCTGAGCTCATGGGCTGACTCCACCAGCTCCCAGGAGAGCTGGGCAGATCATGCCGACGCATTGCCCCGTCTGCACGGTGAGGTCTTGCTGTTGGCTTGCCCACCCCGGGGAGATTTGGGGAGACATCTAGATGCCACAGAGCTTTAAGCTGCTGACCTTGGACTCCTTGCTGCCTGTATTAGTGTCTCAGTTCCCTCTCAGAGGCGTGAAGGACCTGACCAGGGCCCGCCCGGGGTCTCACTGGTGGATCTGGGGTGGGACCTGGGCGTCTTCTGCTTAGAATGTGTGACTTTCTGCGTGGCCTTTCATATCAACTCTCACTCATCAGTCCTGTGGCGGTGAGTAATCTAATAATAGAAAACAACTGCCACCCATTTGCTATAAATTTCCATCCCGGGAATGCAGACACACCCCTATGCCCCCGCCCCTTGCTGCTTGGTTTTAGAATGCGAAAAAGTGCACCCCGGTAATGCTGCCACCATAGCGAAGTTAGTGCATGCTCTCTCACCGCCTAATAACACCATAAAATCAGGTTTCCCATGTCTTTCATGTTATGTGCCCTTTATTACTGTATAAATAATAATAACGGCAACAAGGGACATAGCACTGACTATACCCGACTCTTCCTGGCAATTTGCATATAGTAGCTCATTGAATTCTCAACTCTGTTATGTAGGTACTGTTGTTAGTCCCATTTTTCAAATGAGGAAACTGAGGTACAGAGAGGTGGTGTAATTTGCTGAAGTCTCGCAGCTGGCATGTGACAGTCAGGATTTGAACCCAAACAGTCCAGTTTCAAAATCTACGCATATTACACACGGCTTTGTGATGCTTGGTACCCAAGACCACGTGTGCTGAATGTTAGGGTGGTGTGGGGCTGTCAAGGTTCTGAGGAGCTAACTGCGGACGCAATCCCATTGCATTTTCCTTTCTTTTTTTTATTGAAGTATAGTTGAGTTACAATGTTGTGTTAGTTTCAGGTGTACAGCAGAGTGATTCAGTTGTACACACACACACACACACACACACACACACACACACATTATCTATCTATCTATCTATCTATCATCTCTCTTCTTTTTTAGATTCTTTTCCATTACAGGTTATTACAGATAATAATATAGTGAATACAGTTCCTTGTGCTATACAGTAGGTCCTTGTTTATCTCTTTTGTTTACAGTAGTGTGTATCTGTTATTCCCAAACTCTTAACTGTATTTTCCTAAGCCTGACCTCAGAACAGTAGCTAATCCCAGGAGGCTGGGAAAAGACAAAACGAATCAGGCACCCATGTCCTTGGCCCTGGTTGGGGATTTCAGTCCCGAGCTGTGGCTGGACCTCTCTCCTCCCAGGTTCCTGCAGCTATTTTCCTCTATTGCTCTGGCCATTGTTTGGCCTCTTATTCACTGTCCTGTTCCTTCTGTGCACTGTGCCCTTGGGATCACAGCTCTTTGGCCACCTTGGTGACCTGGCCCTACACTGATCTCAGCCACCCCCCATTCCAAGGCAGCCAGTCTCTTCAGCTTCTAGCCCTGTCCCTGGGGAAGAGTGTCATTTCCAGGTTAAGACCTTCCTAAGCATCTCCCAGGATCAGAGGTGACCGCATTGGCACTTGGGGGTCTCCCTTGCACGTTGAGAGGTTCAGGAAGGAGGGCAGCGATTGCAGTGCCCTCCGGTGAGTGCTGGGGGGGCGGCAAGCCTCTCAATGGGGGCCAAGACTGGGACTGTCCCTGTCCCCTGCCACCGCACCCTGTGCGTCCCACTGTCCTTTTGGTCCAGCAACAGAGCTGGCCCTCAGTAAATGTTCATTGAGTGAATGCATTCTTGAGTCATCCCTTCCTTGTCAATTTTGCTCATTCATTCAATTAGTCTTTCATTCAACCTTTATCATGTGCCATCTCTGTGTGAGGCACTGAGCTAAGTCCTGAGAGTACAGAGACCACTTAGATACACACCTGCCTCATAGAACCTCACTCCAACGAGGAAGGTGGGAATATACACAGGTAATCCTTTTGCAATGAAGTGAGAGCTACAGGGGGGAGACATGACAAGGCACTCAGGAGAGGAGAGACTGGTGGACGGGAAGGCAGGCTGTGTGAGGGGTGCAGGAGGGGTCCAGGGAAGACCCCCAGGAGGAGAGAGTCTGGGAGAGCCAGAGCCCAGGGTTGGCAGCAGATGGCTCCCGAGGGTCCACGGCCAGCGATCTTTTCAGGACAGATGATGTCTCCTCTCTCTGCACTAGTTTTCTACCAAATCTTCTTGTTCTGGCTTCTGGGTGACACTTGGACGAGGGGGAAGACCAGAGCACCTGAGTTCAACCACCTGACCCTCTTCCCTTCTTTCTCCTCTTTCTACCTTTCTTTCCTTTGTCGGCAACTTTCAAGTGGGCTCGGGAAAGTAGGTATGTAAATCTCTGCCTTTGTGCCTCGGAATCCACGGTCCAATTACTTTAATTTGCTCAGAGCACTGCTCCTTGCAGAAGTCGTTTCACTACCCTGTGGACTTCAATAATCGCCTGTTTTTCCGGAGGCAAAGTGCCCTTCAGAGCAGCTTTCAAGTGCAGTCCTCGGATAGAACAGTTTTCCTAGGCTTTAGAATGCAGTGGGTCTCCTCAATGGGTCTCCGTTCCACATAAATCAGAAGCCATTCAGAAACAGCAAAGTCCTCAGCTAGCATGCAGAACTATACCCTGGTATATAGGTATATAGCTATACCTATACCCTGAAAAATTACCTTTTCTTTACATCCCCTTTGATGAAAAGAAACATTTAGAATGGGTGGTCTCAGGGTGAGTTCCTTCTGAGGCTGGGTTCTTGGTAACAAGCTCACAGAGAAGCATAAAGTCAAATGGGTCTTGCACTTCACATTTGGTACAAACTCTTGATTTTATAGGTAAGGAAACTGAGGTCAGGGAAGGTCACAGAAGTTCCTGAATTAAAGCAGCTGGTGAGTGTTCTTGCTACCACAGAGCATTCATAGGCAATAACTTAATTCAATTGATCAAACAGCTATGATCACCTCTGTGACAAGCACTGGACAGGTGTCCTGGGGAGACACCAATGAAGAATGCAGAATCTTGATCCTTAAGTATATTACAGTCTAGCAGAGGACAAACTCCTGTATGTTAACCTCACCTTCAATGCCAAATGACATCATCGCTAAATAGAGAGGAACAAGGAGCTCCAAACTCCAAAATTTTCCTTTGAAAAATAGTACTTGAACAGGACAAATAGTCCAAACTGAGAGATGGCTGAAGAAATGGCGGTAAGTTTCTGGTAAACTGTGTCTCTGGAAATATACTTGGAAACAACTCTCAAAATCACTACTTCAACTACAATTCTGACAATTATTCTTGCATTTATTTCTAAATGAAATAGAAGTTTGGGGTTCCTTTTTCTTCTTCTTTTCTGTTTTCTTGGAATGGGTGGTTTTGTTTTAAGCTGTGAGCATGCACACACACCCTCACATACACACTCACACACACTCACACACACACATACACACACATTCTCTCACACACCCTCACATACACACTCACACACACATTCACACGTACACACACATTCTCTCACACACACACTCATACACACACTCACACACATACACACAATTCTCTCACACACCCAACACTTTCACACACACACTCATACACACACTCACACACGTACACACATTCTCTCACACACACACAACACTTTCACACACATTCACACACACACACACACACGGAGCTGTCCTTTCAGGAAGGAAGAGCAGCATTCAACATGGAGAATTCTCCCCTATAAACTTTTCTCCAGCTAGATTGTATGTGGGGCCAGCATTGACTTTCACTTTGTACCTGTGACATGAGGCACTGAGTGCTCTGATTCTTAGTTTATTTGCTCTGTCTGCAGTAAAATGGATTGAGTGTAGGGTTATCCAACCATGATGTGCTGCCTTGATGCCTCCAATATGGGGCTGATGAACTCTGAGTGCCTGGCACTATCTTACAGAAATATAAAAATTTGATTTGGTCCTTAGCCAGCTTCCCTCCAGCTTTGGAACATGGGTGGAACATCTGGGGAAAACATGCAACTCATTAACTGCAGCCTCGGACATTTGCATAATACCTGATCTATCAGAATCTGACACACTTCCAGTTGGCCTCAGATACAGCTTTCATAGCTTATCACAATAATGAATCTTGCTTTAATATCTTGCATCTTTTAATTTTTTGATGTATTATACAGAATTGTGGCCCAGTTTTTGAAAACTCAGAATGAGATAGCTATATTTATTTCTAAACTAAAATTTCAGATTGCCATACTTCTCCAGCTGCTGTATCTTTTGCTTCTTTTTCAGAGAGATAGTCTTTAGAGATCTCTTCCTAAAGCCAGAAGTTTTAAGCCCATTCTCCACAATTGGCTCCAGGGGTTCTCTGAATCCTCTCTTACACTCTATCCATAAACTGTGTGTTTATGAAGCTTTGTGTATGTTTCCAAAGAGAAGACCCATGTTTTCATCAGATACTTATAGTGACCCATGGCCCCAAGGGGTTAAAAAACGATTTTTAAAAGGGGTTTTAGAACGATTTCCCATCATTTTGAAACTAGAAAGGATCTGAGATGCCATTTAATGTAAACTCTGATTTCACAGATGGAGAAACTGAGTCGCAGAAAGATATAATTATTTTTCCCAGTCCAATGTAACAAGATAGTGACAAAATAGCGTGAGAATCCAGCAGCAGAACTTTGATTTTCTTTTAGCTTGTAAGTCTGAGCAACCGTCTATGGTTCTTCATCTCGTCTAAGACTTGGTAATCTGTGTTCCTAGGGAGTTAGGATGGTAGATATATGTTAAATGGATCATTTTCCTCATTTACATTTTTTGGTAATTTACTCTGGCACCTGGTGGGTATCTTATCCCACAGTCCTGTCCAGAAAATCTTGTTCACAATGTTAAACCACCCACCCATGCAAATAGCCAGTGCTGTTTTTTTTCGGCCATTAAGAATTGTCAAACCTCAGGCAGTACTCCACCGTGTATGTGTGTGTGCCCTTGCACACACGTGTGTATACATGTGCTAATGCAATTGCAGAGCAAACAGCAAATGCCCATAATAGGGAATCAAGAGAAAAATCTCAAGGTTTGCTTTAGTTTAACACTTGGCTTCTGAGAGGTTTTTAAAGAAGGTATATGTTTAGAGGATGTCTTCTTAAGTCTGGATGGGTGCCCTTACAGATGATAGTGTGGACTCGACTTTGCTTTTTGTTGTGAGCTGTAAGCCTGGTGAAGTTCAAGCACATTGGAAATTTACTCATCAGCTGCAATCACAGCAAGGGATATAAACACTCTCTAAGGGTGGCTTCCACATGGGGAGGACACCATGAGTGGCTTGGGAAGGCTGAGGTTGGTCTCAGGGAGACTAACTTCATGCATGGCCAAGTCAGCTCCATCATAGACTGTGTTTTATGAAAGCACAGCCTCAGAAACTGTTAGATGGGAAGACAGTTCAGAGAACAAGAAGCAAGAAGCTTGCATTTTACCAGCTAAGGAAACTGAGACCCCCAGAGAAGTGATTGGCTCAGCGGCAGGTTGGAGATGAAAACCCCAGCTGGGGGTCTTGCTCTTGTGTGGTGTTGTTTAGTACCATTCGGCTGTGTTAGGTGACATCCCAAAGTAAGCTCCCGAGGTACACTTTAATCATCTACTCAGTATTGCAATGCTGCAAAAAATCTGTAAAACTTACACAATAATAAAAGTAACGGGCAGCATGGAGGCCAACGTGCTAAGCACTTTACAAGAACTGTCCTATTTAATCTTTACAACAATACTGTGAGGAAGAGAGCACCGTTATCGTTGTCATTTTACAGGTGAGGAAACTGAGGTTCTGAGAGGTTAAGAAGCTTGTTCAAATGGCATAATTAGTGAGTGGCCAAGCTGGAACTTACAATCAAGAGTTTGTAAAGATCATGCTCTATAAGATTCCCTTGCCTACTTGTCTGTTTTGTTTTCCCCTAGAGCATACTCAAACTTCTCTGAGCTACCTCTCTCATGGAGCAGGATTTCAAGGGCTTTCATTTGCACTGGGCAGAAACTTGAGTCGATCTACACTAAGCCTAGATTCCTGAGATCTGACATGCTCTGGGCAGGTGAGTCCATCCCAGGCAGGACAGGGTTTGACCTACAGGTTCTTTATCTCCTCCATGGACCACCTGCGCTTCTGGCATCCCCTTTCAGCAGGAAGTTGAGCTCTTGGACCAGAGGCCTTTTATAGCAATCTATAAATTGCTTTATAGCAATTACACCATTATTCTTTACAATAATTTGCATTTTACTTCTAAACAAAATGACAGTTTGGGATCCCTTTTACTTCTTTTCCTTTTTTGGTTCACCGTCAGCTCGATTCCGATTTTGTTGTGACAAGTTCACTGACTCCTTGCTTACTTTCATTCATCCTTCTATTCATTGAACAGACAGTTCCTGAGCACCTCCTAATCCAAGGCACCCAGGGCTCATGGCTCAGCACAGGTGAGGTTTTTCTTTCCTTTCCTTTGACTCTTAACAACACAAATGAAATTTTAATAAATATCTTGATTTACACTCAGCCACCCAAATGTCTGTGATTGATTGCTTCTGTTTGTCCTTCATTACTCCGTGGATGCAATTCTCTGCCTTACCCATGACGGCTTCTCTCTGGGAAGAGTCAACAGTGGTTTGGCAGAAAGGGGAGAATTCTTCATGAATTCAATGTGTGCTGTGTGCCAGGTCCTGAAGAGGTAGAGGTGAGCATGAGAGCCCTGACCTCTCGGCAGTCTCTGTCACTCACGTGCATCTTGCATTTGCTTTGATTCCTGCCTCATGGGTGGGAGGGGACCTGTTGACCTGATATAAATAAGCTGCCAATTATTTCTCCAGCAAAAATGAGTTTAGTAATGATCAGCAAAGAATTGCAATATGGGGTCTGCAGCTATGGCAAGCCACGTGTAAGAGTATACCCAACAAGGGAAGGAGAATGCTTTTATAGAGAAGAAAGGAAGTTGGAAGGGCAACAGCAAACAGAGGTCATGGCTTTTCATGGGCTGAGCTGTTGCCAGGAAAGAAGAGGAGTCTTTCTTCTTCCTGTTGGGCTCCGCTATCATTGCAGGTCTTGAGCGCTCCCCATTTCTGGTCTTCCAAATTTTTTTAATGGATGTTTCTGTTTATTAATATTTTTACATTTCCCCCTTTTGATCAAGTTCTTTCTCTGAAAGCATCACTGATCAAGAGTAGGGTTTTCCAAATTCATCAGCTTTTAGTTCCTCAATGTCTGAAAGGACCTTTCCTGGGTGTAGTGTCCAGGAGGAAAAGTGAGCAGATTGAAAGCGTATTGAAATGACATTCAAATATTTTTAATAAAAGCAATTAGATCTTTGCAATATTGGAATATCTCTTCTTTTATCAGTTGTGGGTCAAAAAATGCAGGAACCAAGTGCATTGGGTGTCCTGTGACTATTTCAAAGGGTAAGAGTTTATGAGTTCCAAAAGGAGGAGGATATAAGATTTAGAAGGACAAATGGCAATGCTTTTGGCCAAGATATTTTGAGGGCCTCTACAAATTTTGCCAATTGAGTCTTAACAATGCTGTTAGTGTGTTTGACTAAACCAGAGGACTGAGCATGGTAAGCACAGTGAAAGTGTTGTAAAACTGGCCAAACAGTGCAGACTTGTTGAAGTACTTGGCCAGTAAAATGGAGTCCTTGTTCACTATAAAGTTTGAGAGGAGTTCCTGAGGTAGGGTTAGTCTTTTCTAAAAGGACTTTACAGACAAAAGAGTCAGTAGCTTGCCTGCAAGCAAAGGCTTTAGTCCAGCGTGAAAACATACAGACCATGACTAAAACATATTTATATCCACAAGATGGAGAAACTGTATGAAACCCATACAATTGCCAGACCTTGAATGGTCCAGTAGGTAGTTTAAAATGTCTATCAGTGTTAGATAGTCTGAAGAATTTTGTTGATAACAGAGGGGAGAAAATATCAGGGTTAAGGTTATTATAATGTAAAGTGTTATATGAGTAGCAATTAACAAAAGGACTTCATAGGAGGTGAGGTGGCTGACTGAGAAATGTTGATTGTGATAAGAATTCAGGAGGGCCTCTATGACATGAGGTACAAAAATGGTTAAAGGGGACCCCACAACTATTTTCTCAGTGGCCTTAACCAAAAGGGCAGTGGTTATAATGGCTCTCAGGCAAGGGGAATGTCCCCATGTCCATTTATTGGGTATAATGGTCAATGGTAGTCCCTGTGTATTGTGGTGAGTACCCCAAGGGCATTCTCTTCCTTTTCATATAGAAAAAGGAAAAGGGGAATCTGATAATTGGGATGTCCAATGGCAGGTGGGCTCATCAAACTCCCATTTAAGGCCTTAAAGGCTATGTCCTCTGGTTCTTCCTATAAAATTAAGTCAGGGCTGTTGTTTAGTAAAACATACAGAGGCTGGCTAGAAGAGAGAAATTTGGAAACCCGTTTCAGTAATAACCAAATAGCCCAAGAAAACCTTGTAGCTGGTGTTTAGTTTTGGATTTGGGGAGACTTAGGACACCAGGAAGCATTTCTGGATCTAGGGATAGCTCTTGTTCTGATATCAGATGCCCTAAGTATTGAACCTGGGTTTGGGAAAAGTGCAGTTTTTCTTTGGTGACCTTATGTCCCTTTAAGGCTAAAAGTTTTAGGAAGTGGATGCTGTCTTCCTGTGAGGAAGCTTGAGAAGGAGAGCAAAGAAGCACATCATCCACATATTGCAACAATGTAGAGCCCCTTCATATCATCTAGATAAGCCTTCAGGATTTGTGAGAAATAAGAAGGACTCTCAGTAAAACCCTGAGGCATTACTGTCCAGGTGAACTGCTTTTCTTCCCAAGTGAAAGCAAAAAAGACATTGACTAGTTTCATCATTGAAATACTAAAGAATGCACTGCATAAATCAATTACAGTAAAGAATTTGCTTCCAGTGGGGATGGATGTTAGTAATGTATGAGGGTTAGAAACAACAGGGTGTCCAGGTTTAACACTGTTGTTTATTACCCAGAAGTTCTGGAAAAATCTCCACCCTTGGCTGTTAAGTATTACAGGGGCCAGTCCAAGGGATAATGAGGCCTTGAGCTTGATAATCTTCTATTATGGGCTTCACGCCTTGAAGGGTTTCTTTGCTTAAAGGAGATTGATTAATTCTGGGAAGAGGTTTTGAGGATCTACTTGAATCTTGATGGGAGATCCACACTGAATTTTACCAACATCCGTCAGAGATTTGCCCATAAGGAGGGTGTTAGCTGATTCAACAGGGACAAATAATCAGTGTTTCCAGAATCAGCTTATTACCCTCAGAGATGAAACAAATAAAAGATGTCAAAGGGTTACTTAATTCACCTGCTTGGCTGCTTTGATGACTACTATAAATTTCTAGAATTATTTCCCCATTTTAGGAGAAAGAAATTCTGGCGTGATACTTCTTTAAGAAGTCTTGGCCTAATAAATATATAGGGAGGAGGAACTAAGGAGAAAAGAGTGCATTAACTCTCAAAGGGCCTAAACAAAAGGGAGTAGGCTCAGAGAAAGGAACCTCTTGAGGCTTATTAGAGATCCACAGTAACGTGAACTTTTAGTACCCCAAGGCAGGGGATTGAGCAACGAGAGTGTGGCTTTGTGTCAAATAGATTCATCCACAATCTGGAGAAATGTTTCTCCAAGCAGAGTGAGAGGGAGGATGGGGAAGAGCCCCTGTAGTTCCTCGGACCCCTGTCATTGAGAATGGGGGGGATGATGCAGAAGCTGGTTAGAAGGCTGAAAGTGACTGATGTGCTTAAATTTCTAACAATTTCACTTCTATTGTCCTGGATCTTTGCAATAATGGCTGAAAATAGAAGGCTTTTGCTTTTGTTTAGGGTCTTCACTTGCTGGAGTCAAAGACTGAGAATTTTAGTGGCTTTAGGTGACTCATCTAGAGTATGAGAGAGCTGGTCTGCCAGATTAACTAAATCTGGAGTGGACATAGTTTCCCATTCCATCCTGGTCCTTTTTACAAGAAGGGAAAGGTCCCAGTTCAGCCCGTTGGTAAACATAGAATTAAAAGCTACCCAGGTGGAACCAACATCTGAAGGAAGACCAGAATTTTCTTTAAAAATAATCTGAAGTTGATTGTAAAATTCATGAACAGATTCGTCAGATTTTTGTGTGCAAGACTGAATTTTGTTTCAATCAACAGACTTTGAAAAAACCCTAGGAATTGCCTGATGAAGTTGCCTAGTGATTGCCCGAGCCTGATCATATAATAAGTGGGCTAGTCTTCCCATTGTCATTCTAGAGACCTTTCAGGATTTCCCTAATTAGTGGTTTTCATCCAATGCTGAGCCTAGCCTTCACTGACAAACATATGAACTAGCTGATATAAATCAGAGAAACCAGGTTGATAAGTTTGAATGACTATGTTAAATTCCTCAGCAAATCTGTGAGAATCTTTAGTCACTTTGGGAATATCTTTGACTATGGCTCACGGTTCAGCTTTAGTCCAGTGTATATAAGGAATTAAGGGTTTAGCTTCTGGATCCTCAGAACACTTGATTTTAAAGGCACAGTTTCTGATAAGTTCAAAGGAAAAGGGAGTGGGAAGAGTTTCAGGGAAAAAGTAAAATTTGGTAAGAGAATTAATATGGTGGAGCTGAGGGTCTGGAGGAGGTGTACGCAGCATAGAAGGAAAAGAGGAAGAGGCGGAGCTTGGGACAAAAAAGCCACGGAGGAGGAGCATAAAGCTTTGGAAGCCATTTTGTCTTTCCTTAATGATCTGTTTGCCTCAGTTAATCTTAAAATTTTGCAGAGAAACAATTTTATGTTCCTGATAATGTTTGGAAACCTCAAAATACCAATTGAAATAGGCGTTCCGGGCTTCCCTGGTGGCGCAGTTGTTGAGAATCTGCCTGCCAATGCAGGGGACACGGGTTCGAGCCCTGGTCTGGGAAGATCCCACATGCCGCGGAGCAGCTGGGCCCGTGAGCCACAACTACTGAGCCTGCGCGTCTGGAGTCTGTGCTCCACAACAAGAGAGGCCGCGATAGTGAGAGGCCTGTGCGCCGCGATGAAGAGTGGCCCCTGCTCGCTGCAACTAGAGAAAGCCCTCACACAGAAACGAAGACCCAACACAGCCAAAAATATAAATAAATAAATAAATAAATAAAATTTAAAACAAACAAACAAACAAACAAAAAATAGGTGTTCCATTCAGTTTTGGAAATTTTTGAACTATGGTAGTCCAATTCAGTATTAAGAAAGGTAAGTTGGAGGATTTCAAAAGTTCCCCATACAGGCCATTGATATTCTAAGTTGCCTTTGGTTAGATTGGTCCATTTAGTTAGAAATGCACGTGGGGAAGGGCTATGGCTTTTAAACAAAAAATTAGCTGGCATCTCTTTAGGGTGGGCATCCTCAAAGTATTTAGATATATGGGATCCCATTTCTCAGGAGTTTTTCTCTGGAGTAAAAGAATAATTTTTGAACAAACTAAACAGCTCAAGTAGCTTACAGCTTAAACTTCTTGCAGCTCAAACAGCCTTCAAGCCTATTACCAGCCAGTTCTAAGGAGACAGCTTGGTCTCAGAGAAGCCAGGCCAAAGGCTTTTCAGCACCATTCCCATATAATAGCCTCTGTTCCAAAGGAATGGGCTGAAGGATGAAGCAGCACAGTGCCAATGAAACAGTCTGTGTTCCTGAAGGAACGTGCTGAAGGCTAGCCCGTTCCATTTGAAACCATCTGATTTCAAATCAGACAAAAGTACCAAACAAGTACTCACATACTGAACAAAGCTTTAAACAGAAAGGATGAAACCTTAAAATAGATCCTGAATAAAGCCTGGAGGGCTTCAAAACACAAAGAGGGCATAAGTGTGAATCCAGGAGAAAGACATACCTTCAAAACTCAGGGTTGGTGAGAAAAGCAGTGAGCAACAGTGGCTTCAAAGTGGGTAGAGCACTTGTTTGCTCACTAGCCCCAGAATTGTTGGGGGTCTTTTCTGGATCCCTTTATGGGCCACCAAAATATTGATCTTAAGCAAATTGAATGCCAGATATTTCTACAGCAAAAATGGGTTTATTCAGATCAGTAGAGATTTGCAATTCAGGGTCTGCAACCATGGTGAGCCCTGTGCAAGTCCCCACACAACAAGGGAAGGAAAACCCTTTTATAGAGGGGAAAGGAAGTAGGGAGGGCTGTAAACAAAGAGTCCCTGGCTTTTCATTGGCTGAGCCCCTGCCAGGAAAGAAGAGGAGTCTTTCTTCTTCCTGTTGGGCTCTGCTATCTTTGCAGGGCATGAGAGCTCCCCCTTCTGGTTTTCCAACTCTATTTAATTGAGGTTTCTGTTTATTAATTTTTCAGAGACCAAACACTGGGAGGAACAGAAACCAGAGATTGGGGCTCAGCAGGACCCTCCCTGTTAACCTCAGAACTGCTGGGCATCTTCTTGTTTCCTGTCACTCACCATAAGGGGCAGGGCTTGAACTGGTTTCTTGATGGGTCAGATGCAGCGGCCCTTTGGGTGGGTCTGACCTCTGTTGGCTCAGCGGGGACTGTGCCCATTGTTTGGGCTGTTTTTGCACAAGCCCTAGGGGCTGTTCAGTGCAAAGGAAGGTCAGGGCTTCCTGGTAGGCCTTATCCTACTTTGGTGACAACAGTAAGGCAGAGGGGTGAGTGGTGATGGGAGGGGCCCAGCCTTGCAGGGAGGCTGGGTCTCCAGGAAGGACGCATCTCACCACGTGGGCTTCATTGTCAGGGTTACAGGGGTATCACTGTTCTCGCCCCTCAGCCCTGGCTTGAGGCCTCTAGGTTGGGCACACAAGTGCCCAGGCTACCTTGGAGAAGCCTCACTTTTTAGCCCAGGGCCCGGCTGGTCAGGGAGGGTGCACACAAACAGGGTAAGGGGGGGGGCAGGTGATTTCAGCCCAAAGTTTCTGCCATCTACAGTATTTAGAATTTTTTCCCTTAAAGCAAAATCAAATACCAGCAAAAATCAAGGCTTTTTGGTAGGTAATGATAGAGAACATGACCTTTTAGTTTAAGTATGTCACAGAAAATGACATGCTCACACGTTGGAGAAAAAAGAAGAAAAAATATGTAATAATAAAAAATAGTGACCTCTTGATTAACAGCTAGCGTTTTTTGGAAGGATCTCAGAACATTAAAATGAATTCAAAGTTTCTGTTGTTCTGTAATAATAGATGATTTCTCAATGCTCTATACACATTATACAGTTTGGTCCTTGTAACAGATTCATGAGGGAAGCAGTTGTAAGGAGTTCAGATAAAAGGTTCCCCAGCCAGAAATCAGCGGGGCCAGGAGCGAAGTGCAACTGCTGCTCTCACTGGTGTGTGATGGGTTCTCAGGTCCCCGTTCCCAGCTTTCCTCCCTTGGGGAACCCTTCCGAGCAGCAGCCCTGCAAGGGAACTCTCTGCCCCAGCGGGAAAGTGGGTGTTAGCAGCTGTCCTGTGGGCGGCAGCTGCCTGTTCAGCCGACAGCACACACACATCTCTCATTTGACCTGCCTGAGGACCCTGAGAGACAGAGCGTATCACTTTCACAATCCTGCTTTGCAGACACGGAACTGAGCCTCAGCGGGTGGAGTAACTGCCTCCAGCGAGGCCAGTTCCCGGGTCTTCACTCTGCGTCTCCACAGCAGAGCTTGCTGCTTCCCAGCCAGGGCTCTGCCCACCTGCCCGCACTGCCCAGGCTCGGGGGTAGCTGCTGACTTGCTGCACTGAGCACATGCGGCTGCGTTTTCATCTTCAGTGTTATGCCCTTGTATCATGTTTGCCGTATCTCTCCTGCTCTTGTTTTAGAAAATAGCGTGGTCCCTTTAGATCTTTACATCAAATAGGTGTACTGCCTGGTACTGGGGCCATTTTTCTTGGACACAGAACCACAAAACAGACCATAAAACTGACCCCATGACCCACAGTAAGGAATCTGGAGGAATGTGAATGACTTACTTGATGATTTCATTTATTCATTCAATGCTTCTTGGCACTGCCGTGTGAAGCACGGAGGGTCCTGGGACGTGCAGGACCATCATAGCCCTTGAGACGCTTCAGTGTGATGGGAGAGAGAGAGTGTGTACAAAAGAGTGAACCATTTCCTAGGAGTGCACAGAAGGGGATGGGCAATTCTTAGCAAACTGTGCAGTTGGTCCGGTGGGATAGTGTTTTGAAACGTGAATTGTGGTTTCCTCTTTCACCCCGGGTTTCTGTGTTCCCTTTGCTGTCCCTCCCAGCCGGATAGGACCTTTCTCTGCTCCTTATCTTAGGTCGGGGGTGAGAGCAGGAAGAAGAGCGCAGAAAGCAGGCCCGCTTTGGCTGAAGTGGCACTGGGGGGTCTCCAGGGCAGAGCGCTCACCTCCCTTGCTGGGAATGATGGCCCACGGCTGAGCGGCTCACTGGACATCACCTTGGGCTTCGGAGCTGCCCATGCGGGGCTACCCATGCCCTATGACGGGCAGGAATGCAAAGGCTCGGTCCCCTGCGCACAGTCTGAGCCAACTCTGATAGGCCATTTCAGCCCCAGGGCCCCCTGAGGCTTGGCTGGAGGTGGCCTCCTTTGCAGCCCTATTTTGAGTCAGCTTCTCCTACTACAAAATCCTGTCTTTCTTCCTTCTTTACAGATGAATCTCCCCAAAACACTCTGCGGTAAACCTTCTGACTGCAGTTTTCCGTCTCAGACTCTGTTTCCAGGGAACCTCAAGGCAGTCGACACGGGAAGTGTTGTCAGAAGTGGCCTCTAAGTGGAAAATTGGAGCTGGAGGCCACAGGCACTGACAGTGTGGATCCTGTCAGTGGGGGTGAGTGGAACGTGGCTGGCGCTGGAGAAGCATTAGGGAAACGGTGACTAGAAGGTCCGTGGGATGGGGCGGCTGTGGCCGATTTGCTGGAAAGTGACAGGCTCGGGGTGACTCATCACCTGTTTAAGGCAAAGTACCTCCTTGGCAGCATCTAAGCAAATCCCAATGTCCTGCAGCTGGAAGACAGGTCAGCTGGAGGGCCGGTCTTAATCCTAAGAAGAACAGAGTTTTGGAGAAGGTTAAGTTCTCGGGCCTCCAAGGTCAGGGTCCTATAGGGAAGAGGTAGGACCCCAGTACTTGGGGTGGGTTACCTGCACAGTTGAGATCCTTGTTCCCCTGGATCCTCTGGGCCTACAGAAGTGGTCCCCTCCACTTTTGCAGAAGGCTGTTGATTCTTCTTTCTTAACGATCCCGCAGAGGCCTCAAACAAGGCAGGCTCTTATAAGACAATGGTTGCCCCCTTAAGCTCTAGCTCCATCTTCCTCCCTGGCAACAAGATGAATGACAAGGGCCAGATCTCAGCACAGCCTGACTGGGGCTGAGCTGGGTCAGAAAGGGAAAATAAGTCTCTGTGGCAAAGGAGCTGCAGGATCAAGCTAATATGTTCCAGAAGGACCCAGGAGAATATTCATGGGATCAGGACAAAGACTATAGACTCTAGAGTTGAATAAGGGAGACTTTAGTGATGGGGGGCACTCTACTTTGGTTCAGGATTTCACATTTTGGCCGGGATCCCTGGAGACAATGCTAACGCTTGAAAGCCTGGAGGAAGCAAGGATCCACACTCAGCCAGACGGTGGAGGAATGGACACAGTGGCTCAGAGAAATGGACATGCTGGAGCGGATGTGCTCCCAAGACAGCCTGGAGGGCTTCCTGTGCCCAAAGCAATGCGCTAGAGGGAGTGGCCCCAGCGTCACCAAGAAGCTCAGGAATGGCTATGCTCTGTGGGTCAAGCTGATGACAGATGATAAAATTACAGAGCTGGTTCTTGGGAGCAATGGGGATGATAGGACCCTGAGATGATACAGGCCAGGTGGCATGCTCCCCAACAGAAGCAAGGAGGAGACAATGACCACAGTGAGAGGCAGGATCAGTGGACCCCAGGTGGTACCCTGCCCTGAAGAGAGCTAATGCTCCTAGAAGTGACCGGGATGGACAGCCAATGAGGGTGACGCTTGATTTATACAACTAAAGGAAAGCGACTATGGACAATCGAGGAGGAACAAAGCCACCTCAGACAACAGTCAGGATCTCTTGCCTTGTTTCTTGACTTGAGTTAACGCTAAGGTTCAGAACCCATGGACTGAAGGAGGAGTAGAGTTCCTCCCAGGAAGGACCCAAAAATATTACAGCAAGCATATTCAGCACTACTTTCCCCAGTTCTTCCCCAAAGGGATGCAGCTTATTCGCTAGACAAAGATGCGCTGGGGAGAGAGCAGTACCTCAGCTTTCCAAGGATTACTGAACTTACACGGGACCCAAAGTGTCACCGTGGCACTCCTGTTAGAGTGGAGACCAGGGAGTCAGGTAGTAAATGGAATCCTCGCTCAGGTCCAGCTCACAGTGAGGCCCCCGGGTCCATGCAGGCACTTGTTGTCATTTCCCTGGAACCCAAGTACAACTGGAAACAGAGGCACTTGGTCTTTGACAGAATCTGTCCGCTGGTTCCCTTGCCCGGAGGAAAGAAATATGGTAGTGGGGCAGACGCTTTCCCCCACAAGATGATAGACCATAAAGAGGATCGCATCTCATGTTGGGACAGGATGCAGAATCCTGAGAGACAGAGAATGCGGGGTTGTGGTCCTTGTCAGAGCCCACATTCAATTCACCATCTGACCCCACAGAAACCAGATGAACCTCGATGGAGGACAGAGAACCTCCACCAAGTGAATGAAGTAGCAGCTCCCTTGCAGCTGCTCTGCCAGATGTGGCATTTCTGGCTAAAGAAGATCCACACAGTCTCTGGCCTGGGGAAGGAAGCCGTTGATTTGGGGAATGCGTTCTTTTCCATCTCCGAGACAATGAGGCTCAGAAGCAGTTCAGATTTACCGAAAACAAAAAAAGAATACTTTCACAGTCCCGCTACAGGTCAGTGTTAACTCTCCCACTCTTTGCCATTTAGTCTGAAGTCGCCTGGACTCTCTGGACATTCCACAGAATGTCGCGTTCATCCACTACATCCATGTGCCACTCGACTTGGACTAAATGAGCAAAGAGTGGTAAGAAGTGTCAACTGAAAAAAACATCAGCGACCTGAAAGCTGAGAATTCTGTTTTATCTGGTGGACTTTCTGAGGACTCAAGTGCGGGAGGCAGCCTCTCAGATGCTCGGAGGGGCCGCTCCAAAGAGGTCAGGGAGGGGCCAGGCTAGATAGGGGATTTTTGCAACAAAGGACAGGTAGTCAGAACATCAGAAGATTACTGTTCATTAAAGAAAACCAGACATCTCAAGTTAAGGAATTTAGTGCTTTTCTATGTATGGGAAGATGCAAGAGTCTGGGCTCACTGAAATCATTCCTTTGATGTGCACTTCAGCTGTCTGGGGCCAGTATCCTGCTTTTCTCCATCCTGAGACCCCTCAGGGTGCGCAGCTAGGGGCAGCTGCACTGGCTGCTCTCTTGCTGGCTGCAACATCCTTAGTTTACTGATACGGCAGGCGACATTTTTCATCCACAGCCGGTTGAAGGCCTTAGTAAGACTCAACAATATCAAAGGCTGCGAGGTAAGCCCTATGAAGACTCAGAGGCCTGCCATGTCAGTGACATTTTTAGGAATCCAGAGACTTGGGCTGGCTGGGATAGTCCCTCCAAATAAGGAATGATTGCATTTCATACCTTCCACCATTAAAAAGAAACACAACCCTTAGCAGGCATCTTTGGGTTCTAGAGGCAGCATATTCTGTCCCTGTGAATACTGCTTCAACCCATTTTCTGGGTGACATGGAAGGCTGTCAGCTTTGAGTAGGGCCCAGAGAGGAAAAGAGTCTGCAGCAGGTAATGTGGTGGTGCAAGTGGTCCTGCCGTTTGTGCCATATGACCTGGCCAACCCTTTGGTAGACACGGCATAGCATGGTAGCTCTCTAGAGAGATGTGTGATGGGGAAGGACACCACGCAGAACTTATGGCAAGCCTGGGAGAGTCACATGGTGACTCCTGGCATTCTGGAGAAAGGCCGTGTCATCATCAGCAGAGAAGTATACGTCACTGAAGTGTGGCTCCTGGGGACCCCATATAATCCAATCCACCACTGTTGTCCCGGTGTTCCTCCTTCCATTCACGCTGATGGTCTTCTGTGGGGCTGACAGAAGGAGTGGATGACACCACTCAGGGACGGCCTTGCAAGACAGCATTGAGGGGAAATCCCCCAGGGGACACGTATCTGGGTGGGTCATCTGGTCATCCACTTTGTAGGGAAAGGGAAGTGGCCTGAGATAAGAATAGATGCCATGTGACACTTATGGCCTGAGATAAGAATAGACGCCATGTGACACTTACATCCAAGCTCATGGACAGGGGTGAATGTTCTGGAAAGAGAAGGATTGGCATACAGGAGACAAGGAGGTCTGGGGAAGAGGCCTGTGGATGGACGTCTGGGAGTGAACACAGAGTGTGAAGATCGATGGATCACAAGGCAATGCCCAGCAAAGTGCGTTCCCTGTGGATTGTGGTAGAGGTAGTGAAGAATGAACTAGAATGACTGGGTCTGTTGACATCAGCCAGCCTGTCATCAGCATCCACCCCCGCCGCCGCCCCGCAATGCAGTTACAATTGATGCCACGACCAGAGATGAAGGCTGCACATGAGCCCATTGGTAGGATTTCCACTCACCAGGGCGATCTAAGTGCTGCTGATGTCGAATCTGCTAGCAGCAGAGACCAGGAACACTGAGGAGGGCACATGTTCAATTGCCGGCTGATATGTGGGCACAAAGGCCCGGTCCCCGTGCCTCAGCATGGGATGGACCTGAGGGGCAGTTTCCAGCTCCAGAGCCCCCTGCAGGAGGCTGGGGTCTCAGGTGCAGCCTTGTTGAGAGTCGTCTTCCTGCGCCCAATTCTACCTTCCTCCCTTCCTTGGTGATGTGTCTTCTGAGAACGCTCCCCAGTAAACCTTCTTGGTACAGTTTTGCATCTCAGACTCTGTTTCCAGGGAATATAAACTGGCTTTTGAGTTCCAAGGCCTTTAGGATATTGGAAGACGTCATGGAATACATAAGGTTTTGGGAAAAAAAATCATGTGTAAGGGTACCAATAGCTCCCTCCCAGACAAAGACAAAACAAAACAAAACAAAAAAATTAGGGAAAAAAGTTTCCCAGTGAATTTTCTTTCATTATTATGTTGTAATCCTCTTTATCCTTAATGATATTTTTGCTTTAAAATCTGCTTTTCCCCCTGACATTAATATAACTATTCCAGTTTTGTTGGTTTTACTGGTAGCATCTGGAAAGTCCAAAAACCTTTAATGCATGAATTTTGTTTTCATTAATGTTAATTTGGGTAGAAAGCTTATTTTTCATCACAAATTCCCAAAGGCGTCCCCAGCTCCTAACCCAGTCTTCTCAGCACCGACACCGTCTCCTGGGGGCCTGGGTGTGAGGTTTGCATCCCTTACCCCTCACAGTGGGGCTGGAGTCCTGGAGTCCTCTGGACCCCAGGTCTGCATAACAGGACCTGGGTTTTTCCATAAAGGCCATGAAAATGAAAGTTCATCATATCTGCTCTCAAGGCAAAAATGATTTCACTGCTGTTCTTACTTCTGTTTTTTCCAACTTAGCTTTTGGCTTGACAATTCCTTGTGATGTCATAAAGATATTTTTAAGAATGGAAAAAAATATTCATAATTTTTAGCTATTTTCAGTGTTCAGTTTGAACACGTAGCCTCTAGGAAACAGAACTCCTAGAGGTCAATTTTTAAAGAAGGAAATGATTGATGATGGTGAAATTTCACCATCCACTCACTCTGCACATACACAGAACTTATTTAGCTGATGGGATGTAAATATCTACTCTGAACTTGGCAGGATGTACTACAGGACTCTAAAGCTCCATCGTGTTCATTTTAATCAATTTCATGGGGGAGAGAGAGAAAGAGAGAGAGAGACTCAGAGTCTTCACTATTTATTGGATGGATGCATGCTACCAAACAATTTCAACAGTTGATTTGCATTATACTGTTGAGACAATAAAACTGAAAATAAATTAAAGCCACTTAAACAAATGTTTTGTGGAACAAATATGTAAGATTTGAATATTTATGATGGTAAGTCAGATTAAGTTGCTGAACGATTTTTTTTCTAATCTGTCATCAATGATGCAAAGCTCTCAGGAGTAAGTTATCAAGTTTTTGTAGTCTGTTTTGATTAAATATAAATAAACTAATCACATTTTCATGCTTATAAAATAGTTCAGCAAATGGAGGAAGCAATGAAAACAGCCTCTCCTCCAGAAACGCGTGGTTAGCAAGGCAGACTTAGCGAGGTGGTGTCGCACTTCAACATCTCGATTAAATAAAATCTCCAGAGCCTAAGAAATGATAACAGATTTTATGTAGCTGATGATAAAGCTTCATGAACCATGTTTCAATGTTTCAAAAGTGTCCCAGAAGAACTATGAATTTATTGTGGTTGTTTATTCCTTGGGACTGTCCTGTCTCCTGGTCAAAATTCTAGAAAGAGGCTTTACCTTTGGGATTCTCTTCTTTTTCACCAAAAGGTGAAAGGTAAAACACTTAGGAAAATTTGTAGGTTTCTTTTTGCTAGGAAACATAAAACAAAACCCACCTTTTCTTTTATTCTCCTTGTGCCTTGGATTATAGGTGCTTCCATTTTGAAGTGGATTCTGCACTAAGGACACACTTAGTTGAAGATGGACGTGAGTGAAGTTGAGGAAGTAGAAACTCATTGAGTCCTTGATCTGACACCTGGTTGGTGGTGGGTCACATTTCTGCTCTGCCAAATGACACTTTCAACAATGTCTTTGTTCTCCCTCAGCCTCCAGATCCTCCTTCTCTTATTCTGGCCATCATGTCTTTGAATGAAGCTCTATAATATTCCTTATAAATGTTTTATAAATATTTTGTTAGATTATTTTTAGGTACCTCACATTGTGTTGTTATTGAAGAAGATGGGATAATACTTTCTTTTGAAACTTAAGAAACTTGTATTGGTTATTGCTGGTATTGATCTTTAAATTGATTTTGTATTCCTACAGCCTCATATCTAATAACTTATTTTAGATTTTCTAGGATTTTTTCTAACATCTTGTCCATTGCTTTCCACTCATTACATTTCTTTTCAAAAATATCTGTACAGTAATAATAGTCATTCAAATTTATAGAGGGTTTTTTATGTGTTAGATTCTCTTCTAGCACTTTGCATGTATTAACTCGTCATCCTCATGGCAACTCTATGAGGTAAATATTATTATTCCTATTTTACTGGTAGTATTTGAGAAAAAAAATTATTCTGACACTTGTTAAAATGGTAAGGAAAACAATTTGGGACAATTGTAATAGGTTTCAAGACTATTGCAATAGGTGAGAGAGATTGTACTCAACTCCAAATATAGCAAGAACAAGTGGGGATTTATAGTCAAGGATCTGTGGATGGGAAATTACTAAGAGGACACATCAGGGGTCAGGGGATTCTCGCTAAACTAACAACAGGATTCTTGCTGAAGGCAGGTCAAGGATTTAGATATCAAAGTTGGGAGTAAAGAATTTGATCAGATTAGACAATGATCAGATATCGAGGGTGGGGGGATTCTCCCTAAACTGACTTAGCAAAGTGCTTGCTAAGGCTGGCCCAAGACAGTACCCAAGAATGAGGCTGAGATAAGAAGCAGGCTCATAGGAGCCTGACTAAAGTTTAATCAAGGAGACTCTTTGTCAGTAGGCAATTGAGACTCTTTGTCAGTAGGCAATTGCATGTGAAGCCCTGATCATTTGGTTCTAGGGTCATTGCTTTCCGTCCCTCTGATATGATGGGCAGTAGAGCTGGCTGTGGGGAATCTTGTCTTCTTCCTGATATTAATGGGAATGAGGCTCAGTCTGCACTATTTAGTGTGATATTGATATTTGCTGAAAGTTTCGCTAAATACCGTTTATGTAGTTAAGGAAATTCTTGTATATTGCTGAGAAGTTCTTTTTTTCTTAATTTGAAAGGAATTTTTAATTTTATTTAATAATGTTTCTACATCCATTGAGCTAATCTTATGACGTTTTTCCCTTAATTCTGTGAATGTGGTAAATGACACTGATAGGTTTTCTGATACTGAACCATCCTCGTATACTTAGAATTAAACCCTAGTGGGTCACAGTAGAAATAAATTTATTATAAATCCTAAATATCTTAACCTAGCTTTGATTTTTGAAACATGGTTCCAAGTTTTTTGTTTTGTTTTCCTTCAAGAAAAGGAAAACAAAACTTGAGAAGCTGTTGACCAAGTATTTTTGTGACTGCAAGGCACTAATTTATCCTTATCCATTGCTTAGAAAGGTCAGAAAAAAAGTCATTGATTATTTACAATTTAATGCTAAGATAATATTTAGGGTTAATCTATGTTGATTTTGTATTTTATCACCATCAATTTGAGTAAAAAGGCAAAGAGCTTTCCTCTAATGTTTAAAGATTTGCTTGATTAGTTCCCGTGTCTGTTGATGGTAATGCGGGAACTGTAGGATGCTCTTGTCACTTTCTTTGTGGAAATTGTACAAGCACGCTGGGTTTGTAGGTCCTGACAAGATATTAAGGTCTGAAGGTCTGTTGCTTTGTGTCACTTGTTGGAGAGGTCCCTGTAGCGGGGGGTCAGGAGTCCTACAGTTTGGGGTTTAGGAGACCTGGATTAGAGGCTTCTTTGCCAAAACAATGAATTATGTGTAATCTGGTGTAACCTCGAACACCCAGCACTGTTGGCTGTAAAGTGAGCACAGCAGCAATCACCGCCCAGCCCAATGCGTGGCATGTTGCTCGGAGATTGGCATGTACATAAAAGCCCTTCGAAACTCACTGTTCAAATGTGAGATGCCGCCTTTACCTTGGACATGCTCAACAGGAGGAAAAGCCAGCAGCCTGACGACCGAGGGTCCGGTGGACAGACAGGAAGCCTCCCGCCCACATTCCTACTGAGCGCTCTCTGCAGCTTGCTCCCTTCTCAGAATCTCTGCTCCTGGACAGTCAGGGGGTTGAGACATGTTTCATTCATTTTGCAAAAAGGGTCCTGAGATTGAAATCCTGGTCAGACTCTGTTTGCTCTTCTGGTTGGATTCAGATCCTATGAATTGAGTTGATCAGTTTCCATATCCTATGATTACCTTTTCCTTTCCCCGATTCTCTTTCTTTTCTCCTCCTAAGGCTCATTTGAGGGGTGCACGTGGCCCCATTCACAGGAAGTTCCGCCTTTGAGCTGCCTTCCCCGGGGGCCCCAACCCTTCCCAGGTCCTATTCCTGTCATCTGAAAATGTCCCACTCTGATTTGGCAGCTGGGACTCTTATAAAGGGGCTCAACTGTATTAATTCCCATGCTCTGGTCTTGTTTGTTCAAAGGGAAAAAAATGAAAAGAAACTCACTTTCCAGTAGAAAAGCACGACAAGACACGGAGTCCAGAAGCCCTTGGCACACAGCACACTTTCCGTCTCCGTTTAGGTGTACGTAGAGCAGGCTTCTCTCCACTCACCGCCATGCCGGTCACTTTCCAATGGTTAGGATACTCTTCCCAGAAGCCTGCAGTGATGGAGAGTTACCTGCTACCTTGTGAGCCTTCTCCTAATGGTTTTTATGATGGCTGATGTCATCACAGTACCCATGTGTTTTAATGGGGACGTCTGTCTTCTCGCTGTTTGTCTACATCACAGATCTGAAGGGGAAAATTACAGAAAGAGAAGGGCGTGTGTCTTTTGTACAAGTGTGTTCGGAGCCAAACCAAGTGGTGCATTTCTCTTCAGATGCTTTCAGAGGGGGTGGCCTGGATAATCTAAATTAACGAATAGCCTAGAATACATTCTACTTTCCCCCCTAAATTCATCAGGATTGCTGTTCTAATTCTACTGCATGGGGCTAATATTGAAACGATCATGAAAGTTGACTTTGGGGAGAGCAGGACACTAGCACAGGGAAGAGAGGCCATGCCTGCCAGGTGTGCATTAGGTACCTTACCTTGTTAGCTTTTTGAAATGTCACAAATACCTGTGAGGAAGATACCAGTAACCATAGTATAGATGAGGAAACAGGTGCAGAGCTGAAAGACTGTTCAAGGTCATTTCCTAGAAATTAGTAGAATAAGTGGTTCTATGTTCCTCAGTCCAACCCACGTGCTGAACAGAGGGAAAGATATGTTTTAATGTAAATTGCAATGTGTTTTATCCCTACGAAAATTGTGTAAATTCTCTTCTGAGTGTATGTTGTTTTCTTTTCAAGCAAAATTCTTCTCTGGGTTCATAGCATGGCTTGGAAGAAAACAGCAAAACAGAGATAAAAGTACACTATTTTGCACAACAAAGCGATCATTGAGGCTGGGGGCTGGAGTGGGGCAGAGAGGCCTATGCAGGTGAGGGTACCGCAACTTTTATTACAGGCTCCACAGAACTTTTGAGAACAAAGGCATCTAAGAAGTCAGTGTTTATGTTACTAGCAGGGAAGTTCTCTGATGTCACAAAGCATCCTTCACCCCAAATCTTCAGCAAAGTGTACCAGGCACAAATAACCCGGCGTCAGTGGAGACAGTGGGTTTGCCCTGAGGCCGAGGACCCTGGGAGGTCAGATGAGGCGAGGGGTGGACGAGAGTTGCGTATGAGTCAGGGTTCTCCGGAGAAACAGAGCTGAGAAACAGGGGGTCGGTATACAGGTGGAGGTTTCCTATGAAGAATCGGCTCACGTGATTATAGAGGCTGAGAAGTCTCATCATCTGCCGTCTGCACGTGGGAGGCCAAGGAGAGCTGACAGTGTGGTCCAGTCTGAGCCCAAAGGCCTGAGAAATGGGCGGAGGGGCGATGGGGTGTGTCCCAGTCTGAGGGCAGGAGGAGAGGGGAGGAGACACCCTGGCGAAAGCAGGGAGGCAGGAAAACAGGAGCAAACTCCTTCCCCCACCTCCTGCCTTACTCAGGCCCCCAGCGGATTGAATGATGCCCACCCAAGCCAGGGAGGGCCGTCTATTTCAGGGAGCCCACCCATTCAAATGTTCATCTCACCCGAAACACAGACACACCCAGAATGATGTCTAACCTGGGCGTCCGTGGCCAGTCATGTTGACACATACAGTGAACCATCCCAAGCTGCCTGTGAGAGTGTGAGCCCCAGGGAGGTAGGAGATGTTGCAAAGGACGCTCAGCTACTGTCTGGCCCGGGAAGAGTGAGGCCAGGGCTCCTTCCTGTACATCTTCCTGGGCAGCGTGGATTCGGCAGGCACGTGGCCTACACAGTATAGACAGCCTGACAAAGTGACGCGTTAACCTGTAGTTACCCCCTTACTTTCAGCCAGCAGACTTAGAGCCATATAATTACCACCCTAGTGCATCCTAAAACCTCGCTACTCCGAGTGTGGTCCCTTGGCCAGAGCAGGGGCGCCATCTGGGAGCTCGTTAGAAGGGCAGGATCTCAGACCTACCGAACCTGAATCTTCACGCAAACACAGCCGCTGAATATCCCCAGATGACTCACCTGCGCATGAAGGTCTGGCGGGGAACACGCAGGTGTTGGGGTGAAATGTGGCGAGGGGTGAGTGGAAGGTTGGAGTGAAGGTCACGGGCGGGGGACAGGAGTTGAATTGGGGTTTTCAACATTTGCCGGGTATCCGCTCTGGTACTTAGGCATCGCTCCGAGCTGAGGGTGGAAGGTGCAGCCCCTGAGTCCAGCCAAGCACAGCCCTGCACGTTCACCTTTCCCTTGTCCTGAGCCCCCTGCCTCTGGACTAAAGCCCTCAGTCCGGGCTGGTCCGCGTCTGGATTCCCTCTCTCCCCGCACTCCTCTCCAGCAGCCCAGCCTGCGGGGGGAAATATTTGTCTTCTTTCTTCCTTCTCTTCCGCACCTTTGCATTCAAAGTGTATCTGTGTGGTCACGCGTACTGTTTAGCTCACGGGTCATGTCGGGGGAAGTCAGGGGGTGAGCACCCCCCGGGGAGAGTGGGCTCGCTGACGCCGGAATAGTGGGGATGGGGCGTTGCCTCGGGACCTACTTGACTTTCCTCCATCAGGGAGGGCTGTGTCGCCATCACCGTTCCACGTCCGGTAGAGGCGCCTCTGAATGCACGGGAGAAGGCTGTGGGGTGTGTGTGTGGTGTTGTGTTTCCCACGTAGCACAACGATGGGAAGCGCTTGACTGACTTTTGGGCTGCTTCCTTATTTGGGGGGAGGTTTCACGGGGCACCGAGGATAGGCCTGTCCTACTTGACCCTCTTCCTCTGAGCAAGGCCAGTTCGCCCTGACCTTATCCGCGGCACACGCCCCTCTGGAGGGAGGTGAACCGCGGAACGAGAGGCCCTTTGGGATGATTGCGCCGAAGCGCACCCTTCACGTGATATGACTTCTGTCTGTACAGACATCGGGGCAGGACGATAGTTGAGAAAATCATAGAGGACCCTTTGTGTGCCAAATAGACTGGGCCCTGCATTTTCCATTCAAGACATAGTTCTGGAACATTTACTGCAAGCTAGTTCCTGTGCTAGAACCCAGATCTGACCTTTGCTCTTCGGGAACCTACTGTCCAGTGAGGAGGATGGATATTGATGAAAAACCACTGAAAACGACAGGTGCGCTAAGTGACAAGAAAGGAAGGGTGCACAGAGCTATGAAGGGTATAAAAAGAGGAGTGAGCCCGCAGGGAGACCAAGGAAGGATCCCTGGGGAGGTGGCAGCTGAACTGGGTCTGGGGGGTGAGTGGAAGGGTCCTGGCCTGGACGTGTGGGCGGGGCTGCAGCGGGGGCGGGTCTCTGTGCATCGGAAGGCAGGGCCGCTGTGGCCGAAGCCCAGACAACCCAGGGCAGTCAGTGGGAAGGCAATGGGATGGCAGGTGGGGCCGTGTTAAGGACTTTTTAAAAGCAGCAGGTGGTGGCGAGTGGTGACGGGTCAGATTTGTCCCGAGCTGGGGAGGATTAGGAAGAAATCAGTAACTAAATATATAGGGTGGTTTTAAAGATCAAGGCAAAAGTGTGTGGTAACTAAAACAACCACTCGGGCTTCCCTGGTGGCACAGTGGTTGAGAATCTGCCTGCCAATGCAGGGGACACGGGTTCGAGCCCTGGTCTGGGAAGATCCCACATGTCGCGAAGCAACTAGGCCCGTGAGCCACAACTACTGAGCCTGCGCGTCTGGAGCCTGTGCTCCCCAACAAGAGAGGCCGCGATAGTGAGAGGCCCGCGCACCATGATGAAGAGTGGCCCCCGCTTGCCGCAACTGGAGAAAGCCCTCGCACAGAAACAAAGACCCAACACAGCCAAAAAAAAAAAATTAATTAATTAATTAAAAAAACAAAATCAAAAAAAAAAAAAAAAACCACTCATCTGGGCTGTTTATTGCTAGAAACACACTTTACACAGGGGCGGAAAGATGAAATGCTGTGAGCTGCTAGTACAGGCTCCTAAAAGGCAAGTGAATAGAGTTTTCAGTGAGAGATGGAGTTTTCAATCTTAGCAAAATCACAACTATATGAGGTGCATTATTCTTTTTTTTCAAGTAAAATGGGAAGAAATTTTCTTTTGCCAGGAGATCCACAACTTCATTTTTCTAAGCAAAAGTCAAGGTTTGATAATCGTTTCAGGATGATTATTTACGGCTTAGCAGACAAGCCTGTGGTGCCCTTGGCTCAGGCATTGCCTCTGCACTATCTCTGGCTGTCTCCTGAAGTTATTGATTTCATTAGAAGATAAGAATCACAAGAATGGTCTCTAATACTGGGGAGAAATGTAAAACCATTAGCAGGTCCTTGTTGAAGTCGGGACATGCCCTGGTAAGGTTCTTAGGAAACCAGTGGCAGCCAATGATACAGGGATTAACCTGCCTCTGTGTGTGTGTACAGGCCATGCACTAGGCCTGCCTTGAAGGACTTGTGTAGGATAAGTCGTGACACCAAAGGGATGGATCCATGGGTTATTGACATGAACAATTACTTTTTCCTTGCCTTTCCTCTTTCTTTCTTCCTAAGTTTGAGGTTCCAGATGCGTCTGTTGGACGTGAGGCTGTGTTTCGGTGGGCAGGGGAAGAGGATCTGCCAGCTTGACCTCTGCTTACCAGCTGGGGTCACATGGTGTCCTGGGAGTGACTACTGGCTGCTCCTGCCCGGTCCGCCCGGGGGCCAGTGGGTGGCACCGTGGGCTGTAATGTGGCCTCTGAGAGGTTGCCTCCAATGCTGTCCCCTCAGAGCAGCAACTGTGTCTTCACCTGGTGGAAAGAACACAAGAGCTCTCTGGAGTCTCTTTATGGGGCACTAACCTCATTGCTTGGTCTCTCCTGACCTTTCCTCATGGGACAAGACGGGGAGGCTGGCTAACAAGTGTGGCGTTAGTCACTGTTAAGTCCTGGGAACTTAAGACTTTAGAACTGTTAAGAACTGTTAAGCCCTTAAAAGAGAAGTGATTTTTTTTCAGCACTGAAGGTCATTAGTGCTTGTGGGGAGGTTGGAGAACAGGAAGGGGCCTTATTCACGTATCTCTCGTTCTTGTGCATTCCCCTTGGTGTCGGCAATGTGACAGTTTGCTAGTACCTCACTTGGATGCTTCAGAAGATCACAAGGTGGAGGGGCTTTAAACGACTGTCTGATGCAAATGTGTGGAGCTGTTATGCTCAGCGGGGGGTGGGCAGCTGCTCGCTCATGTTTCTGAGGACGGGGCAAGAAGGAACAGGCCCGCAAGGACGGCAACGAAAGACGGAGCCCTCATGCAGAAAGTGGGCAAGGGGCGTCTGCCTCAGTCAGCTCGGGGCTGCGACAACGAAAACACCAAGTGGCTTACACAACATTCATTTCTCACAGTTCTGAGGCTGGAAGTCCAAGGTCAAGGCTCCCACAGATTCGGTGTCTGGCGACAGCTTGCTTCCTGGATCACAGAGGGCTTCTTCTTGCTGTGTCTTCCCCTGGTGGGAAGGGCAAGAGAGCTCTCTGGGCTCTCTTTATAGGGGCACTGATCCCATTCATGGGGGATCCACTCTCATGACCTAATAAACCCCGCCTCCTAATACCATCGCTTTTGGGGTGAGGCTTCAACATGAATTTGGGGGATACAAACCTTTAGTCCATAGCACACACATGGAATCCTGGCTGGGGGCTCCTTGGTCAGCCTCCCTCCTCACCTTCCTGAGTGAGGCCAGCTGAATGCAGGGCCAGGATGCCAGCTTTCTGAAGACCTGCCTTTCCGTAGGGTGTGATTTTATAAAAGAGGATTATTTTAATTATTCAGCTCACCACTCATTCACTGGCATTTTTAAATTGCAGACTTTAGATATGAGAGATTGAAAGCTAAGAATAAACCTCCACCATGGCAGCACTGAGGACACATCAGCATAGAAGCTGAATTATGTGGCTTCCAACCCTGACCTTTGCCATGGGACCTTCAGTAATTACCACTGTGAGCGCTGTCTTGTCTGCCTGCAAACTAATACCAAGCCCTTTTCTCCTATGTGGTGGTTGTGAGAACCAAGACATCACAGCCTCTAAAATGCACTGAAAAATCTCCAGTGCAGTGCCAGGCTGGACAGATAGACTTATTGTTAGGCAGTTAGGAAGAGCCATTTTCTGGAGGTCTAGAAAACTCATCTGTCTTTATCTTTTGCACTGTGGACCTTCTGATTGTTAGTCCTGTTATGTAAGTGACTATTGCAGGAAAACTGAGCACAAGAGCCAAATCTAATGTAATAATTCGAAGGCACTATCTAAGAATTTGCTCCTAATAACATAAGACGGCTATAGTCTTCAGTTTGGGATATGATGATTTACTAGAATAGGGTAGCCAGAAAAAACGCAGAGGGTCAGTTAAATCTGAATTTCAGGTAGACAACAAATAATGTTTCAGTATAAGTGTGTCCCATGCAATATTTGAGATATACTTACATTAAAAATTTTTTATTTATCTAAAATTCAAATGTAAATGGCTTCCTGGATTTGATAAGTCTGGCCACCTTATCCTGGAGATACAGCTTCCAGCAGACATACAAGGGTGAAATTCCATTCCCATATAAACTAATTTTTAGCCTTTTTGTTTTTTGTTTTTTAACATAAATAGGAATTCCCGAAGTAACAGCTGCATGTTAGGAAATTTCCTTAAGCCTCTCTTTTTTCATCTGTAAAATGGAGAGAATGGGAAGTTGTGGGCCGTATGGGGTCAGTCGGGGTGGGGCGTGGTCAGTGGGATGTAAGGTCCCCATAGCAGGAATCTCATCCATCTTACCCATCTTGCTCAGTGTTGCCTCCTCCGTGCCAGGAACTGTGCCTGGAGCATAACAGGAGCTCCATCAACGGTGCTGGTTGAAAGATTGCGTGGAAAAAACAAAGGGAAAGCACAGCAGCGGCAGCGTGGCCTGGCGGGACCGGCGACGTGGTGAAGGCAGGTGAAGGCCCTGCGCTGACCTCAGGTGCTGCTGGACAAATCGTGGCCCCTTCGAGGCCTGTTTCTCTTCTCCTGAATGGAGGGCATGGCCTCCTTGCGCTAAAGTCCATTGAGAATGAAATTCTTCTATTCCTGAGTGAGTCAGTGACCTTCTTATTGATACTGCACGTCCTTGGTGGAAACTCCCTTGGCGCATGTTGGTGTTTCAGTGAGTTCTGGAAGCCGGGCCCCAGACTGCAGAGTCATGGCTGCCTGCCGGGGCGGCTGGAGGAATCTCAGCCCATCCTGAGTCAGGTGTCCCCGAATGGGCAGTGCATGGACCAGATTCCCAAGAGGCATTTCTGGGGTGTAGGTAAAAGCGGGGTGCTGGTGGGGAGGGGTCTGGGGACACCCTGGGCAGCCGAGGGGCTCCTGCTAGGCTCTCGTCTCAGCTGCTGGGACTCGGTGCTGTGGTTCCCTGCAAGCTGTTTCATCTGCCTGCGTCTTAGTCTCCTTAGTTGTAAAATGAGGCATTAGTGTTAACTCGACAGACCCTCTTCAGCTTTCAACTGCTATGATTACATACTGTGATCTTGGGTTTTTTTAATCTTTATCTCCGTGTACCTTTGTTTCTGGAAGGCCCAGGCCCTGATGACCTTTTCCCTGCCCTGTGCCTTCAGAGAAGAGGGCGGGAAAGCTGACTCTGCTCCTCGTGTGTCCTGAGACTTTTACTCAGAAAGAAGAGAAAGCTGGATGGGTTGGGTTTTTTTTTTTTTTCTTTCTTTCTCTTCTTCAACAGATATTTTTAGCTTTTCTAAAAGCTTCTCACTCTGAGCCTTAAAAAGAAATAGGAAAAAAAAAAAAAGAAAAAAAGAAATAGGAACCTCTTCCAAAAATGCAAATGCTCTGGCCAGAAGCTAGAGGGGGTGTTTTCAATCTTCCCCGAACAATTGTTTTCTCCTCCGTGGACGTTCACGGTGTAAAGGGGTGAAGCCTGGGGGTGCAGAGGGAGAGGTGTCAGGGTGTTGTGACAACCACAGTGACCCCGGGGCCAGCAGGAGCCCTTTCCGGGGGCTGCCCAACGGTGTGTGTGCTCTGGCCGGCTTCCCTCAATCAGAGGTTTGTTCAAATCGCTCCTGAACCCTTCTGGGCTGGCCAGTGGGCTGCTGTCTATGTTTAGAATGTTGTGAGTCCTGACAGCCCTGCAATGTGGAGGGTTCTTCCTCCCCAGCCAGCCCCCAGCCCGACACAGGCTTAGGAAGTCAGCAGGAGCGGTTGGTGGTGCCCCAAAGGGGAAATGAGAGCAAAGCAGAGCTCCAGTTGGCTTCGTTTGTGTCCTCAGCTTTCAGTGTTCCTCACTTGAACCCCATGGTGTCCCTCTGGCTACCTGAGGTCTCTTGTCCCCCACTGTGCCTTTTCTTCCTTCGTCTCTCCTAGCACAGTGTTCACACCACAAAAGAACACCAGCCGAGGAAGAAATGACGAATTGTAGCCCATCTATTTCCCAAGGGGAGGAAAGAACAGGGAGCAGCTCTAACTTGGTGAATACTCGGCTAAGCACCTTGAAGTCTGTTGCTTCCCTTTCTCTTTACGATAAGCTTCAGTTATGCCTAATTCATATTTTTGATTCCCTGGCATCTAGCTTAGAGTATATACTCACTATCTGTTCAGTTGTCTGATCTAAGACTTTTTATTTATATCTTTTGGAGCTAATTCAGTTTGCTTATATTCTGAAATAATGAACTGGCCCAAAATAGTGTTGAAAAAACACCCAGTTTGGTTCTGTTTATGTTAAATTCACAGGACATTTGTGAAGGCAGCCTCTTTAAGGGGACATTCAATACACTCCAGTTTGCAATGGGATTTTGCAGAAAGTGATTACGTTGACATAATGATCTGAAAACGAAGGGTACACCCTCCACTCCTTCCACACTCAGTCATGAGTCCCAGGATGTCAATGGTAGAGGTGGAAACCATCTGAGTAGGGAAACTAGGCGATGTGGCCACTTTTGTATACAGCAGCTTCTGGAAGCACAGCTCAGCTTGCCTGTAACTGAACCACAGGCCTAAGGTCCATGGCCAGAGAATCATGGGTGAATCAGGAAAAGCACACAAGAACTTAGACTTTTCACTAGTTTTCTTAGAGAGCCTGGAGCCCCACTATTACAGCAAGGAAACCAATGCCTCCAGAAGGAAAATGATGACTCAGATATTAATGTTGTCTTGGCTTCTCGGTAGCTGGGACCAGAGCTCCTATCTCCTCTCTTCTGTCTTCTGCTCTGCCCACCGTCATTGCCTGGCCCTGCCATTGACTTGGATAGATCGTGTTGAATTGATCCTCCCGGTATTGCCGACTTTTAATGTACTCCCCTGTATTAAAAGGTTCTGAGAAGACAGACATAAACCCAGTCAACTCTGAGTACACAATATGAGTTGAACCAACTTTCCCTCAATACTTTGGAGGCATAATGGACAAAGATGTTATAATCATGCTGGGTGACACACAGATCTTTTGTTTCTGTCAGCAGTGCCATCATTAAATTGGAAAGGAGCCATGAGAAAGAACACAGTAACATTCAAACACTGATTCCTTTTTTTTTTTTGAAGTGTACTTCCATAATGCGACACCATAGTGTTCTAAATAATGATGTGTGTAGAAAATGAACGTTGACTAGTGGGAAAGGAACATTGGCTAGATGGGATGAGAATAAGTAATGGAATTGGAAATGGAGTCAAAAGGATGTATTGGACATTGATTGAACAGTTACTGTGAACCAGACAGGCTTTTATGCATGAGCTCATTAATCGTGTCATGACTGAGGGGTGTGATGCTGTTATACCCATTGTACAGGTAAGGAAACTGAGGCTCAGAAAAGTTGAACATCTTCCTCAAGGTCATGAACTTAGTGTCAGACTCACAATTGGAATCTAGCTCAATCTGACACCAAAGTCTGAGCTCCTTCTACACCTGAAGAGAAATACTCTGGTGTTCCCATGGGCACTCACCTTGATCAATGAGGTTAACCTTAGCTCATCACAGGGCCAAGCACTTTGGGGCTCCAGGAAGTATAAAGCATTGGCCATGGCCTCAAGGAGCACAATTATGACCTAGCAGAAAGTGGGCTAGATCCACATGACACATTCAGTTGTAGTTTAGCCAGGTCATCATTAAATGCTAAATTTTTGGTCCCAGACAGTGGGTTCAGAGAGGTTCATGGGAATCCCAGTCAGGATCTGTGGCCTCCATTTGTTGGTATGATTAGGGTCTGGACCAGGACGGGTGGGTGGTGGAAGTGATCCTTCTAAGCGGGCAGTGAGACCAACCCAAAGAAAGGAAGCGGTGGCCGAAAATAGGGCTTTTATTCAACAAAAGGCCCCCAGATTTGTTCAACGTCTGCTAGATGCTGGCTGCTTGGAAGGCATGGGGGGAGAAATGGAAAAATGGGGTTCTTGAAACAGTGCAGTGTGAGTCTACAGCCCTGGGCTCCTCACCTTTAGATGAGAAAAGAAAACCCTTGGCAAGAGCTATTCCTCATCTTCCCTGAGTCACAGGAAGACACTCAGAAACTGTAAACTGCTGTGAAGGTCAGTCTTCCAATGATTGCTGTCATCACAGTATCATTACTATCATTTCACGGTACTTAAAGCCACATCACTTTGCCTTTTGGGACTGTATTTTACCCGTGAGAAATTTAGGGGAATAAGAGGTTTCATTTTCTTTCTATGATTATCCAGACTTTGATCAGTTTTAACAGTTGTATATTGTTTAAACTGTGTATCACTACTAGAAAATTATTTTTGAACAAAGGATCCTATATATGTATAATAGTTTATTTATAACTTCTATGCTATATCATTGTGTTAATATATAATACTTTTAAAATATATGCCAAAATAGAAGTCTTAAACTAATGAGATACAAAGGAGTCCTAGAGCTTTCTTCCTCAACCTCAATGAGTCTCCATGTGCATCTTTGGAGAATATGGGTCTAGACCCTAGGCCCTAGGAGGACGTCTTCTGAAGTGGCAAACCTGGTGCGCTGGTGTTCTAGACTGCCATAACAAAGTGCCGCAGAATGAGTGTCTTAAAGTACAGAAATATATGGTTTCACAGTTCTGGAGGTTGGAAGTCTGCGATCAGTGTGTAGGTGGGGTTGGTGCTTCTGAAGGATGTGAGGGAGAATCTGTTCCAGGCTGCTCCCCTGCCTTCTGGTGGTTTGCATGCAATTTTTGGTGATCCTTGGCTTATAGAAGCATTATCCTGATCTCTGCCTTCATTTTCCCATGGGGTTCTCCCTGTGTCTTTTCACAGTCTTCCCTCTGTGCACCTCTGTACCTGCCCAGATTTCCCCTTTTAATAAAGACATAGTCAAACTGCATTGGAGCCCACCCTAATGACCTCATTTTAACTTGATGACTTCTATAAAGACCCTATTCCAAATAAGGTCACATTCTGAGTCCTAACTAGGGGCTAGGACTCCCACATATCTTCTGGGGGAACATAATTCAAAATCTGTAACACCTGGTAAACCTATACTTTGTTTTAAGCAGTTGAGTTGTGCCTGAAAAAGTTGTATGCAATTTATGTATTTACAATCACGTGCTAGTGTAAATTACTGACGTGTTCTTAGAGGCATTATTTATAATCTGGTCTCTGTGAAGCCACTCCAATTTTTTTTCCAGTGAGAATTGTTTCTTCCTCTACCTGTCTACAGAAATTGTCTTAAACTTTTCCCTAGCTCGTATTTATTTTACCTTTATAACGGTTGCCATGGCAGATTCTCATATAAAATTGAAAGCTTATCAGGGAAGGAATGCTTTCATTGACATTTTTGTCCATTTCCTTTTATAACAACTTCCTACCTTCCCACTTGCCAGCTCCAAACATTTTTTTTTAGAATCTTCTTAGACACGGTGGATGATCAATAAACGCATCTTGAGTTACATTGACCTTTGTGTGAAGTGTGAAATCCTTGTATAAAGTTAACGGTAACTTCCTGATCAATTATCTTTGTGCAAATCATCAACTGCCTTCCAGTCAAGCAAGGTTGTGAGTGTACAGTCCCTCCCCCACATCTATCATTCTTTGCCCCACAGTTTTTAAAGGAGAACTGAAAGCATTTGCTAGTACGTGTTCAGGCTCACAGAACTTTACTTAATTAAGCAGAACTTGGCTAACATCTGGGGTGGAGACACGTCTTCCCCACAGAAAATTGCCTTGTTCCCTCCGGATGAGTCATGCCCCTAGGTCTTGGCCCGGGAGCGGGTGTTCAAGGGAGTTGTGTCCTGGCCTCCAGCGACCATGAAATGCTCTTTCTGTAAGTGGCAGAGTTTCTGGATGATGCAGAAGCACCTGCGTTTCTTTACCAGCTTTAGAGGAAGTTGTATTTTCCTGAGTGTCACGGAGACTTTTTGTGTAAACCTTCAGAGTTCCTGCTTATCTGCTGGCGTGGCTACAAGGCAGTGAGAGAATATGTGATGATTACCTATGCTTTTTGTAGGTATTAGTATTTATTTTGGCTTTATTAAATAACTCTGGTTGCTGCTCTGGAAGAGGCTCCAATTTTCTAGCCCACTATTGATTAACTGTTTTGCTAGACATCAGCCTTCAGTCAACTCTAGCAGATGTCTGTTGCTATGTATATTACCAAAGGTTAAACCAGTAAAGGTCAGTTTCTTTCAATCTGTGACTTCTGTGTCACGCGTCAGCTGGATTCACTGCATAATCTGGTCACCCCAACGTCATTTTGTTCTCTTTGAGGACAAGGTAAGTCAGTGAGCCCTTCTGATCAATGGACTTTAGCCATAGGAATTACCCCTGCCTTTTGATTCTGAAATAACTTGTCCTAGAGAGTTGGCCAAGGAAAGTCACTCTCCATTTTTGCTCAACCAAGATTTTCCATCGGCAGCGTAGCAGTGTGAGAAAGCTACTTGGACTTTCACTAAATTGGTACAAATAAATTGGGTACAAATAGCATTGTAAATTGGGTACAAATAGCATTGTTCTTACCAAAAAGTAGCTGCTTGATAATTGGCTGAAATACTTCGAGACACCAAATAAGGATCTAGCAAAGTACCCAACTTTTGTGCCAGACACTTCACAATTATCTCATTTAATAATTATCCTTACAATGAGCCGTAAAAAAAAATTTCATGAATAAGGAAATTGAGGCACAGAGAGGTTAAGTAACGCACCATAGGTCACACAGCTTTGAGGGGCAAACCCCCAGATCAGAAGCCAGGGACGACCAAATCTAGAACTCTTTCTCTTTGCTCTATTCTAGTGCCCACAGACTTTCAGCAGATTTTGCTCCCCTCTGCCCATTTCAAGAATTTAGGAGTTTGCCCAGCACGTTGGAATTTCAAAATGGATCGAGTCTGATGTAAATAAAGATTACCAGCCTGCCTCGTGGCACAAGGCTCATCTCTGTAATGTACTACCACATGCTGGAGGAGTTGCTTCACACAATGACATGATGGAAATATTCCATTTTCCTTCAACAATGACCTTTTATTAGTCTGAGAGAGTGGCTTACATATCAGTGATTCAGGATCGAAAAGCAGAATTATCTGTTTCTGAGAAGGCTCACCACCCACCTGCATGTTCCCTTCCGCTAACCCCCCTCCCTCAGACTTCAGAGGACAGCGAGTTGCAGGGGATAAAACATACGGCCCTTGTTAATTGCAAATTAATAGTGCCAAGAATCCATGCAGATGGCACCTGAAGTCAGTTGCTGATGGCGTCATATTCTGGTTATATTTTTCTTTCCTGTAAGGCTACTGAGCGCCCAGCAAAGGCAGAGTGGTCTCAGATTCTTGTTTTGTTCTGTGTTTCTGAAGGATGGAATCGTGTTCCTGGCTGGCCACTGTTTGTATCTTACACATTCAGTGGTTTTTGCTTTTATTTACTCATTAATTGTAACCAGTTCCGGGCTTTGGTGGTCACAGGACACAGATGTGACTCTGGACAAACATTCTGTGCATATTAGACTACACTTGCTTAGCTGGTAAATATTGTGCTGCGTTCCTTTGCTTATTCTCCAGCAATCCAGAGGGAACCTCCAGTGTTGTAACAGGTCCATAGGGAACATTTGTGCTTTGGTTGGCACTTAGGTTAAATTCATCAAATAATCTTTTTTTTCAAGGTTTACATTTCAGTACATTTTTTTTAAAGGTTGCATGCCAACTGCCAAACTCAATTAAGCAAAGGCAACACCCAAAATTTGTCAGGGAGAACGGTCGATCATTGTAGTAAACTGGATGACCTGGGGTGACGTAAATCATCCTCCTGACTTTCTTAAACAGGATGGGAAGAACAGTTTTAAACTCTGACTTTGACTTATGTATTTAGGACGAGTGGTAGCACAGCTTATGATACTATGACAGACCTTGGGTAGGTGGCTGGACCCTAGACCACCCTGAGCTTCTTAAGTATCCAGCTGTCTTCTCAATCTTTGTGATTAGATCCTTCTAGAGAATAAGAGTGCAGGGAGGTCAGGCCCGTGTCTGTCTGGCTATAAAATCTTAGATCTGGAGGGACAGTTGAAATATCCTATTATGATAACCCATTCTTTTCTAGGGAAGCAGAAGTCCCTGCCCGGCACCCCGATTCTTGAGCTTCATGACCACGTGCCAACCTAGGAATGGGCGCAGGTGCTAATCAAGGCCAGCTTGGTCCTCAGTTGTGGCTGGAAGCAACAAGACTGGCCAAAGCGATGGGCAGCAGGTTGGAAATCTGAAGACAGGGAAGGCTTGGATCCCACTTAGTGGCACCTCCTGAACCATCCATGCCCACCTCCCAGGATGTTAAAAATGGAACCAGTAATGATGCCCTGTGGGAGTTCATTTCTTGTTGCACTGCTGTAATTAAAAGTGCTACACAAACTGAATAGCGGCAGGAACAGAAATTTAAATTCTAGGCTTTCCTCCAGCTGGGGGCTCCACAAACGCCCTTTCCACGTCTTCTCCTCCAAGGCCCCTTTCCAAGGTGTCTCTCCTTTTGCTGTGTGGGTGTATCCTTCCCAACCATCCACGCTCTGCAGGAGCTGATTATAATGGTGGGAATCAGCCCTGGGCTCAGGTCCACGAGAGGCATTTGTGGGCAGGAAGCCTTTGGCCCATCTAGATAACCACCTACCCTCTAGACAACCACCCGCCTGCACTGTGAATAGACACAGAGCTCTCCTCCCTGAGCAGTGCTGTGCTCAGACGGAGGGAGGGGAATCCAGGGAGACAGTGTGGCCCATGTGGGGTGGGAGGAGTTAGCACAGCTGCCCTGCTTGATAAAGCAACACGTGCTCCGTCTTCTTGTTTGAACAAGGCTCCTACGTTGCCCTTGCAGGACATTGATTAGCAAGACCTCATGGGATTAAGGCCTGCAGAAAGGAGAGAATGAAAGCAGGATGGGGCAGAGAGAGACGTAGACCTGGATGGGGGCCCAGGGAAGGTTCATCTGAGGTCCCGGAGGGCGGTGGACCTGGGCTGGCCCTTCAGAAAAGTCCTGAGTTGCAGCCACTGGCAGGGTCTGGCGTTGATTAGATGTTGGATCCAGGCTGTCCTGGGAAGAAGGCATGAACGTGGGAGAGGCATGTTTGGCTGTCGCCATACACACCAAGTGTGGTGCAGTCTGGGTACCTTACTCTGGGGCTGAGTTGCCCTCTAGGTATCTTACCAACAAGTGAAATTCAATTAGCATTAACTGGATATTTACTATCTGTGAGAACTCTGTCAAATGCTGAAGGGCATATTTTTTAATAAGTAGGAAATATAGGCTATGCAGGGTGGGTAGGACTTAGATGGGAAAGGGGCAGTCAAGGACATTCCAAACAGAAGGAATGGTGCATGCAAAGGCACCGACATCGGAGAATATGGAACACGCTTGAGAGAATGTGTGCTGTGCCTGTGTGTCGGCGGGAGGGGATGGGCAATAGCTTAGTTTGGCCAAATAATTAGGTAAGAAAGTAATAGGGCAGTGGTAGGGCCAATTCATCTCTTTCTTCCTCCCATCTCCTTCCCCTGCTGGCCCCTAATTCCAAACTGAAATGTCCTCAAAGACTGTCTTATTGATCCTGTACCAGACAAGAGGGGGGCAAACACCTGTTGATTCCACTCAATCAGTGGGCTTTAGTGCCTTTCTCTAAATCACAGAAAAAGTAGATGGGACTTGAAATATCTGTCCCGTTGCTTCCCTACTGCCCTTGGAGGCTCTTCTTGACCCTATCCTCCTCCAATAAGAGAACAAAAAAATTTTTTAAAGCAGCCTCTGCTGAATCCTACAGCTATTTGTAAAAAGGAATCTGAAATAAAGTGCCAGCTTCACACACCTGGGAGAAGTCAACATTCTCAGTTTCTTCCAGGCTCTTCAAGGAAAGATGGCCACACGGGCCTGAGACCTCGGGCTGTGTAATGGTCCCTCACCCTCTGAGGGCTGGTTTCCTGAGCTATAACATTAAGGATGGCAATCCTCCAGCAGACCATTGCTGTGCAATTTAACGGAAAAAAATGTGTGCTAATGTGTACATAAGGGACTTCAGAAATGCAAGTTTATGGTTGGAAAACAAACGCCAATAATAAAGACACTTCATTACTTTATTACTAGGGGATACCAGTTTCCTGCATCACATCCTTCCAGAAGACAAAGGAGCACGCCTATGGGCCACCAAATCAGTCCAGCGAATGGCTGAGTCCTATTACAGTGTTTAGCTGGTGCGATGATCTCACCTTGGTGACTTCTATGTGCTTCTGACAGTCTGTCAGGAACCAGGCAGAAGATCGTCAGTGGCGGGACAGCAGCCAGCCAGCAGAGAAAGCTGTCTCTGGCCGGGTCCAGGCCCTCGTAGCAGAGGACGCTGTGCAGCCCTTGGGGGGAGGTCCAGCCTGGGGGCGATGCTGAGCCCTGACTCGATATTCACCTTCGTCCTTTCGACCACAACTTCTCCACCCAGGTGTCCAGAGAAAAGACGTACTATTACTTGTGTGCAGGCATTTGGCCCACAATTAAAAAAGCTGGAATCTGTATCAAATACCACACAAGAAACCTTTAGGAAGGATATAAATACTCCTCGCAATCACCATGACTGCCAAACAGAGGGATCTCAATATTTAACCATTAAATGAGTGAGTTTAGAATTGGGGGAGTGGAGATGGGGCCGGAATGACCAGGAGAGGCTCTTTGGAGGAGAGAGAGCCTGCACGGTTGCCGAGAGATGGGAAGAATTTGGGTGAGGGAGTGAGAAGTGTAGTCTTGCTGCACTAGTGCTGCAGACTCTAGAGCTGGGGCAGCTGGGAGATGGACTAAGGGCGGGTCCTACGTTCATTTCAAGCCTTTGGGGGATTTCCCAGGCAGCAGGGAGCTGGGCAGGTCTCTATGGAGATAAGGAAGGAGCTTTTGCTTAGGGAAGACTGTTCTGTAAATAGTGCACTTCATAGACTGGAATCAAGAAAGGTCAGAGGAATCTGATGTGAATTCCCAGTTTACGGTGTTTTCTGCCACACATGGGGGTCCCAAAGCATGGAGCTGGAAGACAGTCCAGGAGTGCCCAGATGTTACTCTTAGTTTTTTCTTATAGACTCTATGACCCATTTGTCTCAAGAACTTCCAAGGGCTCTCGTCCAATCTTTTTATGCTGGAGATTTTCCAAACAGAGGGGATTTGTTGTTTTCACCTTTGAGGAGAGAGCGACTAGCTGACATCCCCAGGGTTCACTCTCCCCTTCTCTGGAGGGCTTTGTTTGTGCCCAGATGACTTTGCTTCCAGTTTACAAAACGCCTTTGTTGAGTGCTGGCAGGTCGTTTAATCTCTTTGTCTTCAGTTTTTCACCATCAACAAAATGTACCTGCCTCCTAGGATTGCCATGGGGTCAAGGCGATCATTGATATAAAAGTGCTGTTAGCCCATGTCAAGAACAACAACTTTGCAGGCAACAAAAGGGATCCTTTCCTTTGAAGATGCCTTCCCGGTTTATTCTTTGAAGTGCTCCTTGCAATGACTTTGAGTGTGCCCTTTCAAGGGGATCTCAAGGTGGCTTGGGATGAACCTTTGAGAGGGAATTCCTTTAGATCCCTGTGTGTAGCTGAAGGTTTGAAGGTAGTCAAGTAGTCAAGGAGGGAAGGGACACTGTGAGAAGATTCTGTTGCAGAGATGGGCAGAGTACAAAGCAGGAGGAAGAGGAGGGAAATCTATTTGCGTTTGTTGAGTCTCTGGGCACCTGGCATTTTAGGGATGGGGTCCTGTTTAGAAGTAGCTCTCCCACTGATCCAGGAGAGCCTGTAGAGCTAGTGTCACCACCATGCTAAACCATGAAAAAATATGTCTGCATTCCTGACCGTTATGGTCAAAGACATTTGGGAAGTGCTTTCAAATATATGAACTCATTTTTACTGTTATCACATTTTGATCCTTTCAACGGTCCTTTGGGAGTGTTTCCGGGGATTAAACCATTTATACCTCTAAACAAACCTGGACAGCAGACACTGTAATGACCCCTATCTTCAGATTCGAAAACGGAGGATTAAGAAATGACAGCACAGAGCCTAAGGTCGTTGCACAACTAGCATGAGAGGCTGCCGGGTTGGACTTGTCTTCCAGGGAATCTGCCCGGGCGGGTGGGGAGGGTGGGATACGCGCCCCCCACCCCCCAGCCTTCTTGGTTGCTGGTCAGCGGGAGAGGGTGCCCTGCCACAGGGACGGGAGACACAACTACTTACTGTTCCTGATGCCTAATTAGATTCTGGAGGAAGAGACTGGGGCAGGACCGATAAGTCTAGAAACTTCTGTCTCTCCCTGCCAGCACCGCCTGGCAACCTGAGAGCAGTTTGGTCTTGGCTTTCTTTTCTCGGGGCTCGTTGGAGCAGCGCTCAGCATCCGGCTCTTTTCTGGGCACACAGGCAGGTGTGGACCAGACCTGGGGAAGCACTGCATCCCTGGATGTAAGCCTGAGAGTGAGCTGCTCAGAGCTGACAGCACAGATAATGCACAGCCTTCAAACTCTCCCTGAGCGGCGTTCCTCTGCACTCAGTGCCCTAAAATCCCTTTATAGAGGCAAGTCCTGAATATAATACAACCTCACTCCAGAATGTCCTGGAATCTTCCCCAATCCAATAGAGAATAATTATACTGTTAGGCTGCAATTCAGCTGCTGATAAGGCCAACCCCTGTGCCGGTCAGGTAGTCTTCTCCTCCAGTAGTTATAGAAAATCTTAAGAGTACTGCCTGCACGGACTGCTTTAAGCCTGGCAAATGGAGTGATAAAATCCTTAGCATAAAGTTCAATTTTGTCCTTTACCGCCTCTCCACAGTCAAATGAAACTTGAAAGGGCTTTTTCTCACCGTGAGGGGGAAAAGTGCCATTGAATAAAAAATAATCTCACTGACAAATTAACAGATAAGGGTCTACCCTGCTGACACAGTGCCAAGCAGAGGTAAAAATTCAATCTCTTTATCACAGAAAAGTCATTTTTCCTAAATCGGGGAAATAAATGTAGGTCAGAATATATGAACGGTTTCTCCCTCTCGATGTCTTTTCGAGTTTGAGATCTAAAACTAAAATGGAAATTGGCACTTGTTTGCAAATGACAACCCTATTTTCCTTCAGATGACGCCACATTTATTAAATTTTCTATGAGAATTTATAAAGTTGCCCAAGGAATAAAAGTTATGCTCATGATAGCAGGGCAGAAGTATGGGGCTCTTTCTAAACAGCATTTTCAGCATGATAATTATTGCTTAGATAAAGTCCTATCTCTTCAGGGCCTCTGGGTTTAACATCAGAGCCGGCAAATTAATACAGTCATTATACAGCCAAAGCTGTATCACTTACCAGTTCATTACTGTTCAAATCAAAATTCATACTTTTCTGGATCTCCCCAGGGTTAGGCACTAGATAGGGAGGTTTATCATTCTGCAAAATAATCTCTCCTGGTTCTCCTGTGCTAAGAGAAACAGCCAATCACGTTTCCCCCTTAATTTTCATATTAATGGGTCTTGTGCTGACAAGTTAAGAGAGGCTCCTTCTTTCCTGGTTCCATCCAGCACGCCTTCTCCGACTCTGCTACCTGTACGGAGAGGAAGAGTGGAATCCCTGATTTCTTGCCCGTCCCCAAATCTCACGTCAGGGTCATGGAAATTGCTCAGCGTCCTTGATAGTCAAAATACCAAGCTATCTCCTAATTTTCAGGTTGTGGCTTCTCAAAAGAAGAGGCAATCTTGCAAATGTGGGCCTTGCTGAGGGAGCTGCCCTGCCGAGCAGGTGCCCGTCTAAAGGTTGCTGACCAAGCCCTCTGGACAGCGTGGGTTTGGAGGATGTGTAGAGAGAGGGAGACTGGGAAGCTATTAAAGACGGTAAATTCCAGTTTTTTACAGACTAGGACATTTTCAGTCGAACATAGCTTCCCATGTCATGTAACCAATTTACTGTTTTTTAAAATTAATTTTTATTGGAGTGTAGTTGCTTTACAATGTTGTGTTAGTTTCTGCTGTACAGCAGAGCGAATCAGCTATACGTATACATACATATATCCGCTCTTTTTGGATTTCCTTCCCATTTAGGTCATCACAGAGCATTGAGTAGAGTTCCCTGTGCTATACAGTAGGTTCTCATTAGTTATCTATTGATATTTTGTACATAGTAGTGTATATATGTCAATCCCAATCGCCCAGTTCATCCCACCCCCCTTCCCCCACTAGTGTCCATACATCCGTTCTCTACATCTGTGTCTCTATTTCTGCTTTGCAAATAAGTTCATCTGTATCATTTTTCTAGATTCCATGTATAAGTGATATTATACAATGCTTGTTTTTCTCTTTCTGACTTAAGACATGGATGGACCTAGAGACTGTCATACCAATTTACTCTTATTCTAATATTTAGCTTTTAATAATTTTGATTAAATGTTTTATCTGAACAAATAATGTTGCCCACTTGAGGTCAAAATCGGAAATTTTTTTTTTCTTTAGAATTATGAACTAGGAGAGGGACTTCTTTTTTTTTTTAACATCTTACTGGAGTATAATTGCTTTACAACGTTGTGTTAGTTTCTGCTGTATAACAAAGTGAATCAGCCTTATGCATACGTATATCCCCATATCCCCTCCCTCTTGCGTCTCCCTCCCACCCTCTTTATCCCACCCCTCTGAAAGAGAAAAACAAATACCTTATGCTAACACATACATATGGAATCTTAAAAAAAAGAAATGGTTCTGTTGAACCTAAGGGCAGGACAGGAATAAAGACACAGATGTAGAGAATGGACTTGAGGACATGGGGAGGGGGAAGGGTAAGCTGGGACAAAGTGAAAGAGTGTTATGGACATATATACACTACCAAGTGTAAAAAAGACAGCTAGTGGGAAGCAGCCGCATAGCACAGGAGAGGGACTGCTTGATTTCCAAGTAGATTCTACTGTGTCTGAATCCCTGAGCAGCAACCCCTTTCTCTTTTTTTCCTGCTTTTTCTTCTTCTTGCTAGCATTTTCTGTCTCCGTTTGTACCTGAGGCCCACAGGACGTTTAGAGAAACATGACTGTGGAAGGACAGATTCAAATCACAAGAAACACATGCTTCCGATGGAGCATCTTTTTCCCCCAGAATTTTTCAGCAGCCGGAGAAACAATATGATCATGTCACTCCTACCACCCAGTGAGAGGCAGCCGTGGAAAGTTCCAGAGAAGGTGCTACTGGCTCAATATGCAGGAACCCTAGCTGATGTGTGTTTTGGGGATGGAATCTTCACACCTTTCTGAAGCCAGCACGTAGTTTTCTTAGCTGTGAACACACGATGCTCAGATGCTTCATTTGATCAGGACTCCTCGTTCTGGGACACCACCTACATTTTGGCACATGATTTACGGAACTGAATCATCAATGTGCTCCCAGACCTCTCAACATCACCTTAGTTTCAGAATCCATGTTTCTTATTTTGACAATCCATGATTTCCTCCATCGCTTTTATAGTAAACCTTTTTGTATCAAACACTTCATTGTATGAGTTCCTTTTCTAGAAAGGCAATGAGTATGAAGACCCTTTCCATAAAAGCTATTCCAGGGGCTGATATGCTGTCGGAAGCCATGAGCATGTCACCCGACGGGGACAAGTTATAATGACTTAAATCAGTCTACTTTGCATCATTTTCAAATTTATCCAAATGGCAACAAATTCTTTTTAAGATGAGACAGGATCCAACTCAGCCACCCAAGCTGGCGTCAACGCGCCAAGGCTCCATTTGATAGTTTTCTGTAAATGAAAGTATTTATAGCTTCTCTGAGCTTTCTGCCCCCAGTTACAAGAAATGAAATTCCACTTGGGGTTCTCAGTGCTGTGGTTGCTCCTTTGCCGTGTAGAATGGCTGCTGGGCTGCGTGGGGGTAACAACTTTGCTGAGGAGTTTATACTGATGCAGGCTTCTCCTGCCCACATCAACTCTGGGGCATCGGAGCACAGCCAAACATATTTTTCTGCTACGTGTTTTGTTATCAAGAAGTCTCCTTTTCAGAGATCTGTTCTGATGGGCGCTATTATTTTTATTTACATGTGGAATGAGAATCAACTCAAATGAAGGTCCAGCAAGATGCATATGGTATTGGTAAAAATGTAGATCTGGACTAAATTCGTTTTAAAATTGAATTGGATGCTTTCTTTATGGACTGGCCTGGAATGCACTTGATTGAATCACTCATTTTCTAAAAGTGTTTGTTCTTATTTTAGTGGAGATGGAAGCAGGGGTGCCACGCGGGATCAGAGAGTGGTGCGTTTTGTGGTGTTTCGTGCGCTTGGAAGGGACAAAAAATAATTGGCAAGAATGGACACAGGCCTCTCTTCTTTGGTGCTGCCACTGTTGCAGAATCAGATCATACAAACCAGCATTGTCTTCACTTCCCCTCCCTTGTTGATAAAAGGGAAGAGGGGCATGGCAAATGGTTTTATGCAAGTAGATCCATTAGTGAAAACACTCACTAGCTTCATTAGCCTGGACTTAGTTTCTTCAACCATTAAATGGGGATAAAATAAAAATTAGGCCTCATAGGGTTGCTGTAAGGCTAGTTGATGGATGTAAAGAGTTTAGAACAGCCCCTGGCACGTGGTTAGCATAAGTGCCTGCTAACTCCATGTTGTTATGATGACTAATCATCATTATTATTAATCAGACTTAGACCCCTTTTTGGCGGCTAGAGGTATTTCAATAGAAGCTGAAGAAATTCATGACTCTAAGTGCATGTCGAGTCAGACGGCTTCCACTCCTGCCTTCCTGGCTCTGTGATTTGGGGCAACTTAAGCTCTGTCAACCTCGGTTTCTTCAGCCATAAATGGAGATAAGGACATGGAGATAAAGACATAAATGGAGATGAGCCCCACCTCATGGGACTGTTGGACTTTTACCCGATTGAGCACATCAAACCTTGTGTCCACGTGGATTACCTGTGATGGTTCTGGGCGCTATTCCATTCACGTTGGGACCACTTGCCATCCCCTGCCATTCTGTAGCTCCTACTGTGATTCACTCCAGACATAACTTAGAGTCTCTTGTTTGTGGCAGACACTTTGCCTGCCTCATTTACTGCCAGTTTCTGACCTAGACCTACACCTTGACATTTATCTGAGATTTTATAAATCAGAGTGAAGCCAAGATAGGATGAAGAATTTTCCATATCCATGACATATTAATTAACTATAATTAATTAACTATAATGGCCATGTTCATCCTTCTGAATATAAGAGTGACAATTGGCTTCTTTTGTTTGGTCATCATGACTGATTATCCCCACAAAATGTAACATGGTGACATGCTTCTTTTCCTGTAAAGATGCTAGGAGTTAAGAGTTGGGACTTATAGGAAAAAACCAGAAGAGATAGGATAACTGTTCCAAGGGTAGCCTTGGGCAAAAGGCCATCCCCTCGACTGAGTGGTGAGTGTGAGCAATGCCTCTTGGTGTCTGTTGATGGCCCTGATTAGAGAGACTGAAAATTATAATTCTTGAAGTCATTCATATGCCTCCTTCTAACCTGTCGCTAAAGCAGGGAGACGTAGTAGAGATCTAGCATGGGGCAAAAAGTGGTGCTCATGAATGTTTGCTGAACAGGCTTTTCATAATCTAATCAGAGTTTTGTTTCTAGGGATTCATTTCAGAAGACATAGCATGACTTTCAGGATAAATCCAAATCCCTGTCATAATAAGCTTGGCAACTTTTGCTTCTTCCTCCTCATCCATCTCCCTTATTTAAAAATAGGTGCCTTGAAGCTTTGGAATCTCTGACCAAGAAGGCAAATGGACCAGATTCTATTCCTGGCTCTGCTGCCCCAGCACTGCAGTTGGCAGTGCACTTGACCTTTCTTCCCTTCCCTTCCCTTAGGGAAGATGCCTGCTGAGTACAGACTCCACGGGGGCGGTGGGAGGGTTTCAAGAGTGAAGACAACCATCTCGGCTTATAATACGATGTTGCCACCTACTTTGGGCCCTGGGATGAAAGATGCTGCATGAAACAGCATTGTTATTACATTTTGTTAAAAATATGGATCAAAGGCTCGCTATATAGTAAGTGCTAAATGTTAATTATTGTTATAATATCATAACAAAGCAGATGCCAGAATGCGAGATTCCATGAGAAAACCTATTATAATAAGCCAGTGTGAAATGTACATATTACAAAGGTATTTGGCAAGGAAGCAGATTTGGTTTTCAAATCTCAATGAACAATTAAGCAGAATAAAAAATAACTTTTAATGCTATGAAAAATATAACTGTCTTGACAACTCTTTAACATAAAAATAAGAAGCTGCCTTTTCCTCATTGAATAGAGGGAGCGTTATTGCTTTTTTTGCCCCCAGAACAGAAGATATATTTGTAGCATTTTTGGATACAGAAAAAAAGCAACATTCTTCCTTACAATGACCCCTAAAATAACTCTCTTTGTGACAAAGATGAATTGGGAGAAAATTCTCTAAGTTTATAATAGAGCGATGAGTAAATCTAATTTTTTTAAACTGCAAATGAGTTTATGTTCCTGTACTGCCTGTTTCTCTTTCCTCCTCCAAATGCTTGTTCTCTTTGGTGACATTAGAGGATGGACTTCTGCAAGCCTTTATAAATGCCACCGGCTTCTCTTAGCCCAGGCTTTTCACGTATTTTCAGATCTAGAAAGCAGAGTACATCATGTAATACCGCTGGGAAAAGAAGGAGAGGGAGGGAGGAAAGACATAGAAATATGGGTTTGGAAGGAGAGCCCTGTCCTAAAAACCTCAAGGTCAAGAGAAAGTAATTTCTATGTCTTCATGCTCTCTACGAATGGACCGTGTGTGAAGCCACTCAACCTTTTTTCCAGAACATTGTGAGAGGTGAGTAACCAACTCTCAGGGGAAAGTCAAAGCATATCTTTGTACTGGGAATTTTTACCTTTGGGGAAGAAAGGGAGAATGGAGGCGGACTTCACAGCTCAGAACAAGCTTACAGCAGTCAGTGCACCCTCAGCTGATGGCATCGTGGCCAGGCTGCAGTTCAGTTATCTTGGTTCCACCTCCGTGTTTATCTGCTCTCACACACACCCAGCCACCTGCCAGCTATTAATCCATTCAACACTAGCTCCGGTTTTTCCTTTAAACTTTTTTTTCCTGTTACTCTAACTTTTAAAAATGCATTTGTTAGAAATAAACAGGCGTCATATCTGTTGGTGCATTGGGTCATGCGTTCTTTTGTCTGCAGGGGAGAAGGGGGGAAATCACAGGTAGTAAAAGGAACTGATTTGGGTTTGGGGTTGAAATGTGAACTAATCTAGACTTTGCCATTAAAAAATTTCAAGATGACTTGCCTTAGACCCCAAGGAAAACCCCTGTGCCCATGAATTTCAAAGGGAACCAGCGTCTAAAATACACCAGTCCTTGGAAGGAGGTCGCCACGCCCAGCAGATGTGCGCTCCAGCTGGCCTGCCTGGGGCTTGGGGAGCAAGGACATCTTGCTTTACTCAGGACACAGTTGTTGTTTTCCCAGCCCTGTGATGTCAAGGAGCTTTTATGAGAGTGCTGCGGCAGCCGCTTGTTAAAAAATAACTGGAGGCTGGAATGACAACCTGTCATCAGGATTTTGGAGAGTGAAGCAGGTATGAGAGCAGGGCAAGGTGAGGCGTGCAAGCAGATAAGGAGAAACAGGAGGTCAGGCTGGGAGGGACTCCCTCATCTCATCTGGCATTTTCCATTGGATCTCAGCCTTTTCTGGGCAGGTAATTCCAGAGAAAATGGCCTGGAGTTACTGGATAGCAGAGAGTAAAAGCCATTGAAATATCCTTTGTGTCTCCACCATTTACAACTCTATCTCTCTGCTCAGCAATTGATTTAAAAATTAGGGATTTTTTTGAATGACAATTTTAAGTTTTGATTCTTAAAGTATTTCATTCCTTTTATAACCAATATAGTCTGTGATAGAGCATCTACCATGTGCCAGGCAGAAAGGATAAAAGTTAGGTAAGACCCAGCACTGTCCTTGATCTGCTGAAGACTTAAAGGGATATAGAAAATCAGTAACTGCAGAAAGGTTCCAGAGGTCCTGAAACAAGAGGGAATGGGATGGGTTAATTGTACTTGGAAGGCTGGAGGTCAAAGAGGAATGACTTTTGATCTAGGTCTTACAAGATGAGTAGGTGAGTTTATCAGGTGTATCAGGTCCTATGATGGACGTTATGAGCTGAATTGTGTCCCCTCAACTTCATATGTTGAAATCCTAACCCCAGTAGCTCAGAATGTGCCTGTATTTGGAGATAGGGTCTTTATGAGAGGGAAGGAAGTTAAGATGAGGTCTTTAAGGTGGGACCTGATCAAATATGACTGGTGTCTTTATAAGAAGGGGACATTTAGACACAGAGACATGCACAGAAGGAAGATGATGTGAAGAGACACAGGGAGAAGATAGTCATCTCTAAGCCAAGGACAGACAGATCTTTCCCTCACAGCCTTCAGAAGGAATCAACCCTGCTGACACCTTGATCTTGCACTTCTGGCCTCCAGAACTGTGAGATGATAAATTTCTGTTGTGTAAACCACCAGTTTGTGCTACTTTATTAGGGCAGCCCCAGGAAACCAGTGTAATGGGACCAAACAGTTTGGGCTTCTCACACATTAATCTGTGTCTATACCACCTGGCTGGCATCTGATAAAACTTAAGTGTGGACTTAGTAGGTCTGGGGTGGAGTTCAGACTGTATTAGCAACAAACCCCCAGGTGATGCCTGTGCTGCTTGTCTGAGACCACACTGAGGAACAAGGACACAGACCTATGGGTCTAAAACCAAGCTTCGCATTAGGATCTCCTGGTGACCTTTTAAGAAGTTCTGATGCAGGCCTCCACCAAGACCAATGAGACACGGGCCTCCACCAAGACCAAGGAGACACGGGCCTCCACCAAGACCAGTGAGACATGGGCCTCCACCAAGACCAATGAGACACGGGCCTCCACCAAGACCAATGAGACACGGGCCTCCACCAAGACCAATGAGACACGGGCCTCCACCAAGACCAAGGAGACACGGGCCTCCACCAAGACCAATGAGACACGGGCCTCCACCAAGACCAATGAGACATGGGCCTCCACCAAGACCAATGAGACACGGGCCTCCACCAAGATCAAGGAAACACAGGAGTCCCCTGAAGACCAACCAGATGTAAGACTCCACCAAAGACCAATACCATGAAAAGTAGGCTAGGGGCTGGGTCCCACTCATTCCCTTGCAAGCCTGCTGGGGCATCTAAAGCACAGAGGTGAGACTTACTTGACTTGGGGAATCACCGAAGGCTGCTGGTTAGCAGAAGAGACAAGTGCAGAGCTGTGTTCTAGGTGTGTCACCTGGGGTCGGGCTGTGTGGGTGAACGGCAGGGACAGCAGATGGTTCGTCCTTTCTAGCCTTCCTGTTTCACCTCAGAGAAAAAACATAAACTAACAAACGCGTAAACAAAGGACACAGCTTTAAGGAAATTGATTAGGACCACTACAGCCAGGGAAGAAAGTAGGGGAAGGAAAACAATAATAGCTCTGCCTCTGGGAAGGCACAGAAACACCACAGTCCAAGACCCAGACCCAGGTTGGCTCGTGAGGAGGTTAAGAAAAGGGAACCATTGTGCACTGTTGGTGGGAAAGCAAGCTGGTGATGTTACTACAGAAAATAGTATGGAGATTCCTCAAAAATTTTAAAATAGAACTACCACATGATCCAGCCATCCCACTTCTGGGTATACATCCAAAAGAAATAAAAATTGGACCTCAAAGAGATAACTACACTCCAGGTTCACAGCAGCATTATTCACAATAGCCAAGATATGGAAACAACCTAAGTGTCCATCAACAGATGAATGGATAGAGAAGATGTGGCATATATACAATGGAATATTATTCAGCCATGAAGAAGAAGGAAATCCTGCCATTTTCGACAACATGGATGAACCTGTAGGGTGTTAATGCTAAGTGAAGTGAGACAGACAAATACTGTATGATATGTATCACTTATATGTGGAATCTAAAAAAAAATTTTGAAACTCATAGAAACAGAGAGTAGAAAAGTGGTTGCCCGTGTTGGCGTGGGGGAAATAGAGAAACGTTGGTCAAAGAGTACATACTTTCAGCTCTAGGATGATTAAGGTCTGAGGATCTAACACAAAACGTGGTGACTATAGATGATGACATTACTGTATAACTGAAATTTACTAAGAGAGCAGAACTTAAACACTGAAAAAAAAGATTATAGAACATGCCCCTCCCCCACTTCCTATCCCCAGCGTCCAGCACAAGAGCGGATTAACTTGAAAGATTTGTAAGGTACAGACTCTCCCTAAGGGTCAATACAAAGAGAAGTCCCAGAGTCAAGAGGGGAGACACAAAAAACACTGGAGGGATTTGAAGCCACTGGTACGTCCAGCTACAACATGCATTAGACGTGGCCCGACTCCTGGCAGGTTAACTGGAGGCCGAGATTGCTCTGTTAGATGCCAAAAGCCAGTGTTCTTCCCACTGTACCAAATTATTTCAACAACCAAGTCTCTTTCAATGATCACAACAAAGATAAACATGAGATTTAAGCAGCCTCAAGAATTCCATTAACAATGATACATTGGCTGTTTGGTGAGTGCCACACACCTTCTGGACGCACATGGTATCATATTCAATCCTCATCTGTCGTCATCATTTTCACTTTACTGGCAAAAGTCACAGGTAGGGAGTAGTTGTTGGAGCTGAACTGGAGACCAGATTTACTGTGTCTAAAGCTCGTGTAGCCTGTAGTATCTACTGCTTTTTGCAGGACCTTCAGCTGTAAGAGGCAGGCAGTCCTATTATTTGGTAAAAATTATGGAATCCAAACAGTGATCCATGTTTTCTCTCCAGCTCTGATGCTTAGACAAGGCCACCCCACACCTCTGGTAAGAGGGACCCAGCATGCGGCAAAGAAACTGAGGGAAAATGGGCTTGTTCTCCCAGTAAATATTGGTTCCGAGGAAGCAGTGAACAAGCTTGTCCTAGAGAGAGAGGAGAGTTTCTCCAGCACTGGTTGCAAGTTGCCTTTCTGTGACACTTCACTAAGAAGAATCAAGTACTTGGGTTTTCCTAGGAGGAGGACCCTTTGCCTAGAGTTATTGGGTCCCATTGTCATATGGGTGGAGATTGTCCCAAGTCTATGGGCAAAAGTCGGTCCCTGTGGCTGTCGTTAGCTTTTAGGATTTTTTCAATTAAAAATGCCCTGAGTGAAAACAACCCACAGCATTTCCTGAGCACTAGGTGACCACTCATCATCTGGGATCCCGGGTGCGTGTGATGCATGAGATTATAATAAGGAGCAAGGGCCTTAGTGTTTTTCTTGAGGAGACTCAGATGGGAACTAAAAGATGTAGGGTTCAAGGGTTAGGTTCTTCTCAAACAACCCAGACTAGCATTGGAGGAATCTGCTAGCAATGACTTTTACATTGATATTTGAACATGTAAAAGCATCTGATACTTTTACATTTCTCTATTTCTTTCTTTCTTGGTTTATTTGTCTTCCCCACTGAATGCTCAGCTTCATGAGGCCCCTAGGGACCACTGTGGTAGGCTGTCAGCCTGGGGGTGGTAGTAGCTGTGTTGGAAAGGCACTGGTGAGGGGGGTGGGAGCTGAGCCTAAGGCAGGGGACCAAGAAAATATGCTCACTGGGAGGCTTAAATTGTTGAGTAAATGTTCTTGGTTCTGTCCAGTTCATAGCTTTTCTGGGCGTCAAAATTCATTTCATGTAGGGATCCAAAATTTCATCTTTGGATGAAAATTTTATCTTTGGATGAATTTATTTTTGGATGCTGGGTCTACTATTTCAGTAGCAAAGGAAGTTCGACTACAAAATTTAGTTTTCTAAAAACAAGGAGTAATAATTCTTTCCTTTACAATTCCGATATGCAGAAATCTGTCACAGAGTAGTTTTCAGGGTATTTGTTTATAAAATCAAACTGTTTATAAAATAAACCTTTACTCTGGTCATAATAACTTCACAGTGGGTAAAAGCAGGGGCCGGCTGTAGGATAGGCTCAGTAGTGTTTATTCTTTTTATTTAAGCACCAATTAGTGGGGTAAGACCTTTCTGTCTCTGGCAAAATCCAGTGAAGTGCTTTCTGAAGGATGTGAGTCCTTAACGGGATTCAGAGTTGAGCTTAGCGAGGAAGCTTCTCCATCATTACCCGAGAGTTCCGTTTAGGCAGAAGGCAGCTCACAACAGGAACATTTGACATCACCACTCAGCCTGGCTTGGCCAGTGACCCAGCACCATTCTGGCCAGAAGGACCAGTGGCTGGCAGAGACGTGCCCTCCGGCACATCGCCCTCGACCTTTAGAAGAATCATGCTGCTGGGTCCTCTATGACACAGCCCGCTGGATGCGAGGACTTGAACTTCACCGGGGCAGCTCACCCCCAAAAGCCAGTCCAGAGTCGACACGTGGACACAGACAAGAGCCCGTTAATTAGGACAATTAGATTGTATTTGATTCATGGCCCTTGGCAATATTCCACTCAGAACTGCGGTGCCTGGACCAGGACCTGACAGGCCAGCGAGACTCCAAAATGCGCTGTTTCCCTCAAAACCATTCCAGGAAAGCCGGTGGTGAGCCGAGGAACTGACCCTCACCGATGGCTTCAAAGAAGAAACAAGTGTCAACTTTCCATTTCTAAACCAGACACGCTGTTGGCTGACGCGTCTCTTTTGCTTAGAGAAAATGTCATTGATAAATCCTGAAGCTAAATGTAGACACTCTGGAGAGAGAGAAATAATGATTGGATCAGATCTGTTTTTAAAGCTCGAGAAAATGTACTGGAAAATTCCAAGTCACCAAAACAAAATTTTGTGAAGCCAGGAACTGCCAAACTAAACAGTCCTCTGCTGAGTAATTCTTCATGAACTGATTTGAGTGTCGGGATCCAATAAAACCTAATCTCTGCCATGCAAATAAGCTAGGGCTTTTATGGGTGACAATAAAAGGAAGTTTATCTGAGAATCAGGTATTAGCTGGGTGGAAGGATTTTTTTTTTTTCTTTTTGGCAGGAAAGCTTCACGATCCCAATAAACACTGAAGAAGAGTGAAGTAACAGACAGCGTCTGCCTTCATGCCTACATTCTTTGATGGGAACGTAGACTGGATTCAAAAATAAAATATGCGTGTTGTTCAGTGAGTCTTTGCTATCTGTGCTGTGTTGTGTAGAGGGAAGGCATGTGGGCAGCGTGCGGGGATGGGGTAAAAGGCCTCTGCGTGGACGACCGTGGGGCAGGTGCGCGCAGCCGGCGTTTATAGGGAGGGCTGTAGACGATGAAGAGCCAGCTTGCAAGTTGCCGAATGCGGAGAATGGAGGCCAGGGTGAGGCTGGAGGGAGGGAGGTTTGCGTGGCAGGGGAGACCTGAGACCCCCTGTCTTCCAGAAGCCCCCTGGTTTCCCCGGGGCACATTCCTGCAGGTGGCGTGGCCTGGATGTGAGACGCCGCCTCTTCCCGCTGTGTCAGCCCCCTCGGGGCCCCCCTCCCTGGACCCCTGCCTGGCTCACCTGCGTGACAGCAGTGGGTGAAGCGAGCTCTCCCCTCCAGCCCATCCCTGCTCCTTCTCTCCCGGAGGGAAGACTCAGCACCCGCGAGCCTTCCGGCCGTCTTTACGACTTCTTTATATTTGAAGCGCCCCATCATCCCCACCCTTGGGTGGTGCTGGCGATGCTGGTCGCACTCTTGCTTCTCCCTCTGAACTGGCTGCAGCCAGGGTGGTAGACGGGCAAGGCCCAGCCACCAGCAAAAGCACCAGGCAGCGCTAAGCTTCTGGTCCCACCATCCTGGAGCATCTCAGGATGTGTGCCCTGACCATAGCTTCATCTCATATATTTGGGAACAGAGGACCATGGAGACCTCCACCCAGGCCTTCAATCTTGCCGCTTGCTTCCGTGTTAATTCTCCTAATCAGGATGCAGTGACACAGAAGTTGCATGCTTAGCTGAATCATGAGACTCTTTGGGTTTTTGTGAAGTCAGGTGGGATTCTGATGGGCTTAGGCTGGCAGCAAGGGCCCCATCTGGCCCCCTGGGCACCTCAGAGGTTAAGGGAGAGAACAAATCTGAATCCGGGGGGGATGTGGGTAGAGGTACACTGAGGTTAGAAGTCTGATCTCAAACAAGGCTGTCCTGGAACAAATTCAGGTAATTACGGGCTTAGAGAGCCTGGGAGATGCAGCGTCTAGGGTGGGCGGTCTGGGGTGATACCTGAGGCAGGGAGTGAGAGTAGCAAAGGGTGGGGGGCATGCTTCAGTTAGGGGACAAGCCACTGCTGGTGTTCTTCTGGCCGGCTGTGTAGACAGGCCAGCCTGGTTTCTCTTCAGGACCAATATAAAGAGAACATTCTTTCTGGCTCTGTCTGGACAATGTGCCCCTAACTGAGGATGACCCGCCCCTTTTCCTTAGACGTGGGTGATAACCTTTCCAGTGTACACCTCATCTGATCCTGAGTGTCTATGTTTACAAGGAAAAATCAGCTTGTTATTTCAGCTCCTGTGTTTATACCCACCCATAAAACCGCACATGGAAACCACAAACAAATTTATTTGCCATTTTTTGAAAATTTGGCCCTCAAAGGGCATTAGCAGGAACATTGTGCCATTAGCACAGATTGTTTTTAAAACACTTGAAAAGATCCAAATTCTGCTGAATTTGGGGGCCAAGTAGAGTGAAAATTTTATCTTGTATCCCAGGAGCTCGTGCACTGCAGCTGTATGTATGTGAGAACAGAGAGTCATTTAGCAATGACCTGTGTCCTGCACGGAGGTGATCTGACCCTGGACACATTTCTATCAGTGCATCCAGCCGTCCCCTGGGCCACAGACCCCTCCTGGAGGAGACCAGAGTGTCTGGTGGCCTGAGTCCTCCTGCAGGGGCTGGGCCCTGGGGAAGGTGAGGTGGGCTCGCTTCCGGCTTGAATGCCTCACGGTGCCTTCAAGGAGCCACCTCAGATCCGTGTCTCAGGAACAAGGCTCTGTGTCCCCATATTATCATCACTGCCCACAGGAGAAAATCCAAGCTCCTTTCCATCTGCTACTCTCCACACAAACCCCAAGATCCGGCTCTACCAGGCCTCTTAGGTTGCTTCCAAAGCCATGACTGTCAGTGTCCGTGTCTGGAATGTTCTTGCAAAGTGCCATGGCTGAGCCTCAGTGCCCCCCTGGGGCCTCATCCTTGTGACCACCCCCTGCCCCAAGCTGGCCAATCAGAATCTGTCCTGGGAATTGCAAGAGTAGGTGGAGCCTAGCTTGCAGGTGTCTGGAGCAGAGCTGTCCAAGGGCCAGGCCGTATGGACAGCTGCCCCAGCTCTCCCTCCTGGGCCTGGATTTTCAGTCTTCCTTCTGTTCTGGGATCTATTTCGTAAAGTGCCCCCTTTTCCTTAATAATAATGTAAAGTTATTTAGAGCTTATTACGTACTTTGCTAAGGACTTCATGAATAATATTTTGTTTCAAAAACTCCCATTACTTCTGTATCACAGATGAGGAAATTGAGGCTCCGAAGGTTTGCATAATTCCCTTAAGCAAATACAGTCTGTGTTTTAATGCTGAAGCCACAGGTCCCCTTGAGTAATTTTAATCATGTTGTTGTCCGTTTCGACAACTCCCGCCGTCAAGACTAGGTTCATACCACCTCTGTGATGCTCTTCTTGACCGGGTCGTGCTGTTTGGACAGTTCCCTCTAGACCCCAATAGGACTGGTTCATCTTTATCACGCATCATTGGTTAACTTCTCTCTTCTCTGAAAGTCTATTACTTCATCAACAGTAGAGCCCTGGGTTATGTATGTCCATTGCTGGGAGCTAAGCAGGAATTCAATGAATGTTTGTTGGATGGATGGGTGACTCCTTCTTACCGGGGGTGGAGGGACAGGAGGGAAAGAGAAAGGAAAGAGCAGGTGAGGACAGCTCAGGCCACCATCCGCATGTTTCTATATACGCTGGAGCAGGTACATGGGCTGAGGAACGAGAGTTGTTTTGAGAGCTAAATTCTAATAGGATCAAATAACTTGATTTGAATCATTTCATTAAATTAATTCAGGAAATATAAGTTGGTGATCTTAACAAGTCTCAGTAGATACTGGGACACAGGAAGGCCAGAATGAGGAGGGTCTCTGGACCGCGGGGATCTATGATCTGCATGTACAGGTGTAGGTCAATGTCAAAGGTGGTCTGGCAGAGCCCCTGGAGTGGAGAAGAGAAGAGGAAGGAGTGGCTCGTTCTGATGGGAGCCCCCGAAGTCTCCCCTGAGAAGTGGCATCAGGGGTCAAGTTCAAGGGCAAAGGGGCTGAAGACCTCACAGACAGAGGAGCTGGGAGAATGCATGGAGAGGGGTCATGTGTGCTGGGGAAGGTAAGGGGGGAGGGTAGGTGAGAGTCGCTGTACTTGGAAAGTCTGACTTTGCTAAGGGGACATCACAGAAGATTTTATCAGTTTCTCTACTTATTCATGCTGTTTTTATGCAGAAGGAAGGAAGTACTGCTGTTTTCAAGGCTGGCTGCAGTTTGTGCTGATGCCTTTCAAACTGTGGCTCTAGGTTACCAGGATCCTTTTAAAGTGCAGGTTCCTAAACTTCTCCTACAGAAATTGTAATTCACCAGGCCTGGGGCAGAACCCAGGGATCTACATTTTTATCAAACATCACAAGTGATTCTGATGCAATGGGTTCTTCCAACCCGATATGTAAACCATTTCCTAGAGTCTCTGTGATGAGGACCCACAGCTGTGAAGGAACCTTTTGGTTATTTGATCAGATCATGGTTGTGGGGAGAGTCTAGGGCTGGGAGGATTAGATCACGGGGGTTTAACTCGTTTTCATAGAAAGAACACAAGGTGCCTCCCTGGGGTCCGGAGGTCTTTCTGCTATAAAATAATCAGGAGCTTCTAGGCAAATCCTAGAAATGGAGGTTTTAGCTGGGAATGGTGGTGGGCAGTGGGAGAAGCTCTCTGGGGAAGGAGCTGGCCTTGCAGCAAGGTGACAGCCTGGGACCTCCGCCAGGGTTTCTGCTAGTTTTGCTGGTTAAAAGCTTTGACAGTAGGCAAGTTGGATATTATTTCTGGTTCTGTGCAGTAATTTCCCTCTTTTATGCCCAAATCTTCAGCAAAAGTCTGTTCCACAAGACAGCACTGGGTTAGGAATATTCTGGGGAATTAGAGACCTGGATCCACATTTACCTTTAGAGCAGAGGGTAAAGATGTAGCTGAGATGGCATATTGTTTCCTGGAGCTGCGGTTACAAAGAATCCAAAACTGGGTGGCTTAATACAACAGAAACTTATTCTCTTGTGGTTCTGGAGACTAGAAATCTAAAATCAAGTTGTCGGCAGAGCCATGATCTTTCTGAAATCTGTCGGCAGATCCTGCCTTGCCTCTTCCAGCTTCTGGTGTGTCATCTGTGGCTGACAGCAGCGTCACTCCAGTCTTTGCCTCTGTCATCACATGGCATTGCCCCTATATGTCTGTGTCCAAATTTCTCTCTTCTTATAAAGATACCCATCATACTGGACTAAGGTCCACCCTGATGACCTCATTTTAACTTGAATTATCTGCAAAAACCCTATTTCCAAGTCAGGTCACATTTACAGATACTGGAGGCTAGGAGGGGAACATACCTCTTTTTGGGGACATGATTCAGCCCATAACCCATGGTCAGATATGAGAGTGGGTCCCCTTCTATCACGCACCTTCTCTTGGAATTTTCAGCAATATTTTGGAGGGGGGCTGAATTATTGGAAGAAATATTAGCAATTTGTGAGACTGAAGTTTGCGTTATTTTATCAGGCTATTACAAGACAAGGTGACCCCAGATGAACTTGGGCTCACTCTGGTTACATATGTGTCATGAGTGGTTAGTGCTCAGAGCTGTTTGTCAAATGCATTACCTAACTTCACTTGTACTGCAGCCAGCTCTGCGTCACCATCACAGGACCCGAGTCTGGCTTGTGTTGGGCCAAGCTGAGTTCTCAATGCAGAGAGGTACTTCATAAATGCTTTCAATGTTCAGGCAATTAAATGAAATAGCTGTGGGGTTCTTAGGTTTTCAGTCAAAAAGATTGCTATGCGAAGTCAGAGCCTTGTTACTTTACTAAAGGTTGGAAAAATAAGAAGAGACTTGGTTACATAGTCCCCCTGGCTGGCAGTTGCAGTGCTTTGGACACCGGTCACATTCTGATGTCTGTTTTTGATCATAAGCACCTGGTCCTGGAAGCATCTGCAGTTTGTGTCATTTTTAGAGACTGGGATGGCAAATTTAAAATTCAAATTCTCCTGAACAGCGGAGAGGACGTAGCTATAAAAGTGTTTTCAGACCACAGTGTTTTAAATGAAGGTTAATTTTCTGATAAAATAGGAAATGAAGGAAAAATTATCTCCCCGCACGCAAGCATGGTTTAGAATACTATAGCTCAATTAGACGTTCTGATTGTGCAAACAATCAGCTTCGTGTCTTGTTAAACTTCTCCTTTTCAAATTATGAAGCTTTTCTATACTAAGATTAGCAGGGGTATTAAGGGTACAACAGATAAAAGATCCATCTGAGCTAGAAGGAAAATTATAACTTGAGAGGGTTCAAAACTAAATGAGAACTTCCTAAAATCCCATGGTGCCTCCAATGTTATTAAAAATTGTCCAGCATAGAGATTAACTGCTAGACTCAGAGGAAAGAAAAGTTATTACTCTTTGCCTTTTTTCCCTGAGATATTGAATACTTCTTACTCGATGGAATTTTGCTTTGCGCATACGGAAATATACATCAAGCTTGTTAATCAGACCTACACAATGTCTTAACTGCAAAATAATTTTTAGTGATACAGAATGCTTACTGCTTATGGGCTGGGTTTTGGGGAAAGGGAAGCAGAAACCACTGGAATTTTCTAACTTTTCCTGCAAATCAAATGTGATACCATAATTTTATAAGTACATCCTTTTTCTGATTTATTCTCAAATCTTTTTATTCAGCTCTCACTGGGCTGTATCCAGAACAAAGAGATGTGCAGTCACTTTGTGCTGAGTCTCGTCTATTTCCAGTACTGATGGTAAAGGCACAGATGTGTTAACACACACTTTATGGCACTTAGTGGAGTTTGTTCACCGAGTGAGGGAATGAACCCTCATCTTGGTAAGATGTTTGGTATCGGTCATGGCTGTCTCCCTTCTCATTCCTGTTCTCAGTGTACGATCCTTCCCGGTACCTGTGCTGGGACCTTGGCAATGACCGCTAACTCTCCTCCCTGCCTCTGAGATCCCCTCTGATCCCCCCCTTCTTCCCGTGAGAGCTGAGCGCGGAGCAGAGCTCAGCCTGTGTCTTGCCGCCCTGATGACCAGCGGTGCATCATCGCCCTGCCTTCCTGTGTGGCTCTCTTGAACTTTCTCCTGGATATCTTCCCAGGCTTTGTGCAGCTCGGAGGTTGCATCTTCCAGGAAGCTTTCCCTGACCTCAGGCTCCCTTGATGAGCACTTTCACAATGGGCTGTCGCCTGTCCCTTGTCTGTCTCCTCCTGAATCATAAGGTCTAAGGGCAGCATCTGGGTACATCCCCCCTGATATTCCAGCCTGTAGTGCAGTACCTGACATGTACTGGGTGCTCGATCAACGTTTGTTTGCTCCTCACGTGAGTGATAATTGAATATATTGGCGTTCCCGGGGAGACACAGGCTCTTCTTTGAAGATGAGATGCACTTTCACTGAAAACCTAAAAAAATGTGACTCTACAAGTCCAGGACTGAAGGGGCTGTGCTGAGGTTGCCTGGGACAAAGGTTCATCACACTCTGATTCCCAGGTTGCAATAGGGTTGTGCCTGTTTGAGGGGAAGAAGAAATCTTAGGTGGATCAGTGGCCGGTAGCTTGGCAGATTCTGTCACCTACATTTAGTCCAATGCAATGAATTACTGAAAGTGATCGTGGATGAGATATCATTTTATCTCAGTAAAAGGAACTAAGAAACACTGTCCTGGACCCCTTATTCATTAGTATATTGTTTTCTGAAGGGGATCCAGTTACTTGCAATGTCTAGTGAAGGACTTTAGGATAATGGTCAAGAGAAGAAATTTGTAGCCATACAGCCTACATATCAATCTCTTCACATTTATTAGCTGGAAAATCTAGGAAAAGGGCTAATTTCTGTGTATCTCAGTTTTCTCATGTGTAAAATGGGATTAAAACAGCTTCATGGGGCTTCCCTGGTGGCACGGTTGTTGAGAGTCTGCCTGCCAATGCAGGGGACACGGGTTCGAGCCCTGGTCTGGGAAGATCCCACATGCCGCAGAGCAACTGGGCCCGTGAGCCACAACTACTGAGCCTGCGCATCTGGAGCCTGTGCTCCGCAACAGGAGAGGCCGCGGAAGTGAGAGGCCCGTGCACCGTGATGAAGAGTGGCCCCCGCTCGCCACAACTAGAGAAAGCCCTCTCACAGAAACGAAGACCCAACACAGCCAAAACTAAAATAAAAATTAAAAAATTTAAAAAAAACTAAATGGAAGAATTATGTGCACAGCAAATAATCTGAAGTTTAAAAAAACAAAAAAAAAAAAAACAAAAAAACCAAAACAGCTTCATGTAGTTGTAGTGAAGCTAAAATGAGATAATATATGTGAACATTTAGCACAGTGCTGAGTGCAGAATACAGGCTTCATCGATAACTTATTTAAAACAGAGAAATGAGGTTTGAAGGATTAAACCCCTGATGTGATCCCTTAACTAGGGAAGAGTGACTTAGCCAGCTAATCACTTAGCTAGGGAGGATTTTGAATCCCAATTTGTTTGTCTTACAAAAAAATAGGATTTTTCCTGCTTTACTGGACCTTTGCCCTAGAAACTCACTGTTACACGTACCATTGACATCAGCGTTTTGAGCCTTTTGACCTCCTGTAGTTCGCTGCAATGATTTTAGGGATGTCGCCATCCACAGAGGACTGTTCATATGTTGTCTTGTCAGTTACCTGACACCATAGACATTTTCATGGAAATCCAAACTATATGTTGTTGTTTCTAAATTTTTAGTTTTCAAAAAACATTCCTGGACCTGGCTGCAAAATCCCATATATTCAATTGAAATCAGTCACATTTATAACGGGGTTGTTAAAAAGCTGTAAGTGTTATGAATTTATGACTCAGTGCTCACATTCAGCTGTTCCCTGCTTCTGCTTCTAGGTCTTTCTATCCCATGTGGGATCAAATTTATATTTGTGGGTGAGATCATTATAAATCTTTAATGCAACACAAGTGCAATTTTAAATGTTTCCAAGCATGGAGAACTAGACCCATGAGATATCTGCTATATTTTATGGATTATGGCTCTTGTATAACCAGCAAACAAACAAACAAAAATCTCTCAAACCCAAACCTAAACACTGAACTTTGTAACCAGCATCTAGCCTTCACCTAAGAGGAGCTGCCTTATGATGAAGCTAAACTTTGACTCCATGGGTGTTGTTTTAAAATCCTCTTCTTTTTCACATTCAAAAAAATAACTCTCATTGACGACCATCCTTCCAAGTGTCCCATACAGACTTCTGAGTTCAGTGAGAAAAGAACAGTTCTCTGCATTAGAATTTTTTGCCCCTTTTTGTACTAATCAGTAGGAAAAGCAAGGCCAGCACAGAGCAGCTGGTGGCCCTTTCTTCATTATCTTTGGAATCTTGACCCTGAACTTGTGGGTCACAGAGGTCAAAGTGTTAAAGAAAATGATAATATCTGGAGAAGCCTTAAAAAAAAGTATTATGAAAATGAAAGTGTATGTCTGGGAGACCTTCAAGATGGTGGAGGAGTGGAGCCTGAACCAAGATGGAGGAGTAGAAGGATGTGATCTCACTCCCTCTTGCGAGAACACCAGAATCACAACTAGCTGCTGGACAATCATCAACAGGAAGACACTGGAACTCACAAAAAAAGATACCCCACGTCCAAAGACAAAGGAGAAGCCACAATGAGACGGTAAGAGGGGTGCAATCACAGCAAAATCAAATCCCATAACTGCTGGGTGGGTGACTCACAGACTGGAGAACACTTATACCACAGAAGTCCACCCACTGGAGTGAAGGTTCTGAGCCCCATGTCAGGCTTCCCAACCTGGGGTCTGGCAACAGGAGGAGGAATTCCCAGAGAATCAGACTTTGAAGGCTAGTGGGATTTGATTGCAGGACTTCGACAGGACTGGGGGAAACAGAGACTCCACTCTTCGAGGGCACACACAAAGTACTGTACGCATCGGGACCCAGGGGAAGGAGCAGTGAACCCAGGGGAGACTGAACCAGACCTACCTTCTAGTGTTGGAAGGTCTCCTGCAGAGGTGGGGGATGGCTGTGGCCCACCGTGGGGACAAGGGCACTGGGAGCAGAAGTTCTGGGAAGTACTCCTTGGTGTGAGCTCTCCCAGAGTCTGCCATTAGCCCCACCAAAGAGCCCAGGTAGGCTCCAGTGTTGGGTTGGCTCAGGCCAAACAACCAACAGGAAGGGAACCCAGCCCCACCCATCAACAGTCAAGTGGATTAAAGTTTTATGGAGCTCTGCCCACCAGAGCAACAGTCAGCTCTACCCACCACCAGTCCCTCCCATCAAGCCTCTTAGATAGCCTCATCCAACAGAGGGCAGACAGCAGAGACAAGAAGAACTACAATCCTGCAGCCTGTGGAACAAAAACCACATTCACAGAAAGATAGACAAGATGAAAAGGTAGAGGGCTATGTACCAGGTGAAGGAACAAGATAAAACCTCAGAAAAACAACTAAATGAAGTGGAGATAGGCAATCTTCCAGAAAAAGAATTCAGAATAATGATAGTGAAGATGATCCAGGACCTCGGAAAAACAATGGAGGCAAAGATCGAGAAGATGCAAGAAATGTTTAACAAAGACCTAGAAGAATTAAAGAACAAACAAACAGAGATGACCAATACAATAACTGAAATGAAAACTACACTAGAAGGAATCAATAGCAGAATAACTGAGGCAGAAGAATGGATAAGTGATCTGGAAGACAGAATGGTGGAATTCACTGCTGTGGAACAGAATAAAGAAAAAAGAATGAAAAGAAATGAAGACAGTCTAAGAGACCTCTGGGACAACATTAAACACCACAACATTCACATTATAGGGTTCCCAGAAGGAGAAGAGAGAGAGAAAGGACCCAAGAAAATATTCGAAGAGATTACAGTTGAAAACTTCCCTAACATGGGAAAGGAAATAGCCACCCAAGTCCAGGAAGTGCAGCGAGTCCCATACAGGATAAACCCAAGGAGAAACATGCCAAGACACATAGTAATCAAATTGGCAAAAATTAAAGACAAAGAAAAATTATTGAAAGCAGCAAGGGGAAAATGACAAATAACATACAAGGGAACTCCCATAAGGTTAACAGCTGATTTCTCAGCAGAAATTCTACAAGCCAGAAGGGAGTGGCATGATATATTTAAAGTGATGAAAAGGAAGAACCTACAACCAAGATTACTCTACCCGGCAAGGATCTCATTCAGATTCGATGGAGAAATCAAACGCTTTACAGACAAGCAAAAGCTAAGAGAATTCAGCACCACCAAACAAGTTCTACAACAAATGCTAAAGGAACTTCTCTAAGTGGGAAACACAGGAGAAGAAAAAGACCTACAATAACAAACCCAAAACAATTGAGAAAATGGTAATAGGAACATACATATCGATAACTATCTTAAATGTAAATGGATTAAATGCTCCAACGAAAAGACATAGACTAGCTGAATGGATACAGAAACAAGACCCATATATATGCTGTCTACAAGAGAGCCACTTCAGACCTAGGGACACATATAGACTGAAAGTGAGGGGATGGAAAAAGATATTCCATGCAAGTGGAAATCAAAAGAAAGCTGGAGTAGCAATACTCATATCAGATAAAATAGACTTTAAAATAAAGACTATTACAAGAGACAAAGAAGGACACTACATAATGATCAAGGGATCAATCCAAGAAGAAGATATAACAACTGTAAATATTTATGCACCCAACACAGGAGCACCTCAATACATAAGGCAAATGCTAACAGCCGTAAAAGGGGAAATTGACAGTAACACAATAATAGTGGGGGACTTTAAAACCCCACTTTCACCAATGGACAGATCATCCAAAATGAAAATAAATAAGAAAACACAAGCTTTAAGTGATACATTAAACAAGATGGACTTAATTGATATTTATAGGACATTCCATACAAAAACAACAGAATACACTTTCTTCTCAAGTGCTCATGGAGCATTCTCCAGAATAGATCACATCTTGGGTCACAAATCAAGCCTTGGTAAATTTAAGAAAATTGAAATCGTATCAAGTGTCTTTTCCGACCACAACGCTATGAGATTAGAAATGAATTACAGGGGAAAAAACATAAAAAACACCAACACATGGAGGCTAAACACTACGTTACTAAATAACCAAGAGATCACTGAAGAAATCAAAGAGGAAATCAAAAAATACCTAGAAACAAATGACAATGAAAACACAATGACCCAAAACCTTGGGATGCAGCAAAAGCAGTTCTAAGAGGGAAGTGCATAGCAATACAATCCTACATTAAGAAACAAGAAACATCTCAAATAAACAACCTAACATTACACCTAAAGCAATTAGAGAAAGTAGAACAAAAAACCGCCCAAAGTTAGCAGAAGGAAAGAAATCATAAAGATCAGATCAGAAATAAATGAAAAAGAGATGAAGGAAACGATAGCAAAGATCAATGAAACTAAAAGCTGGTTCTTTGAGAAGATAAACAAAATTGATAAACCATTAGCCAGACTCATCAAGAAAAAAAAGGGAGAAGACTCAAATCAATAGAATTAGAAATGAAAAAGGAGAAGTAACAACTGACACTGCAGAAGTACAAAGGATCATGAGAGATTACTACAAGCAACTATATGCCAATAAAATGGACAACCTGGAAGAAATGGACACAGTCTTAGAAAAGCACAACTTTCCGAGACTGAACCAGGAACAAATAGAAAATATAAACAGACCAATCACAAGCACTGGAATTGAGACTGTGATTAAAAATCTTCCAACAAACAAAAGTCCAGGACCAGATGGCTTCACAGGCGAATTCTTTCAAATATTTAGAGAAGAGCTAACACCTATCCTTCTCAAACTCTTCCAAAATATAGCAGAGGGAGGAACACTCCCTAACTCATTCTATGAGACCACCATCACCCTGATACCAAAACCTGACAAAGATGTCACAAAGAAAGAAAACTACAGGCCAATATCACTGATGAACATAGATGCAAAAATCCTCAACAAAATATCAGCAAACAGAATCCAACAATACATTAAAAGGATCATACAACATGATCAAGTGGGGTTTATCCCAGGAATGCAAGGATTCTTCAATATATGCAAATCAATCAGTGTGATACACCATGTTAATAAATTGAAAGATAAAAACCATATGAACATCTCAATAGATGCAGAAAAAGCTTTTGACAAAATTCAACGCCCATTTATGATAAGAATCCTCCAGAAAGTAGGCATAGAGGGAACTTACCTCAACATAATAAAGGACATATATGACAAACCCACAGCCAACATCGTTCTCAGTGAAAAACTGAAAGCATCTCCTCTAAGATCAGGAACAAGACAAGGTTGTCCACTCTCACCACTATTATTCAACATAGTTTTGGAAGTTTTAGCCACAGCAATCAGAGAAGAAAAAGAAATAATAGGAATAAAAATTGGAAAAGAAGAAGTAAAACTGTCACTGTTTGCAGATCACATGATACCGTACATAGAGAATCCTAAAGATGCTAACAGAAAACTACTAGAGCTAATCAATGAATTTGGTAAAGTAGCAGGATACAAAATTAATGCACAGAAATCTCTTGCATTCCTATACACTTATGATGAAAAATCTGAAAGAGAAATTAAGGAAACACTCCCATTTACCATTGCAACAAAAAGAATAAAATAACTAGGAATAAACCTACCTAAGGAGACAAAAGACCTGTATGCACAAGACTATAAGACACTGATGATAGAAATTAAAGATGATACAAACAGATGGAGAGATATACCATGTTCTTGGATTGGAAGAATCAATATTGTGAAAATGACTATACTACCCAAAGCAATCTACAGATTCAGTGCAATCCCTATCAATCTACCAATTGCAATTTTTATGGAATTAGAACAAAAAATCTTAAAATTTGTATGGAGACACAAAAGACCCTGAATAGCCAAAGCAGTCTTGAGGGAAAAAAACGGAGCTGGAGGAATCAGACTCCCTGACTTCAGGCTATACTACAAAGCTACAGTAATCAAGACAATATAGTACTGGCACAAAAACAGAAACATAGATCAATGGAACAAGATAGAAAACCCAGAGGTAAACCCACGCACCTATGGTCAACTAATTTATGACAAAGGAGGCAAGGATATACAATGGAGAAAAGACAGCCTCTTCAATAAGTGGTGCTGGGAAAACTGGACAGCTGCATGTAAAAGAATGAAATGAGAACACTCCCTAACACCATACACAAAAATAAACTCAAAATGGATTAGAGACCTAAATGTAAGGCCAGACACTATCAAACTCTTAGAGGAAAACATAGACAGAACACTCTTTGACACAAATCACAGCAAGATCCTTTTTGACTCACCTCTTAGAGAAATGGAAATAAAAACAAAAATAAACAAATGGGACCTAATGAAACTTAAAAGCTTTTGCACAGCAAAGGAAACCATAACAAGATGAAAAGACAACCCTCAGAATAGGAGAACATATTTGCAAATGAAGCAACTGACAAAGGATTAATCTCCAATATTTACAAGCAGCTCATGCAGCTCAATATCAAAAAACAAACAACCCAATCCAAAAATGGGCAGAAGACCTAAATAGACATTTCTCCAAAGAAGATATACAGATTGCCAACAAACACATGAAAGGATGCTGAACGTCACTAATCATCAGAGAAATGCAAATCAAAACTACAATGAGGTATCACCTCACACTGGTCAGAATGACCATCATCAAAAAATCTACAAACAATAAATGCTGGAGAGGGTGTGGAGAAAAGGGAACCCTCTTGCACTGTTGGTGGGAATGTAAATTGATACAGCCACTATGGAGAACAGTATGGAGATTCCTTAAAAAACTAAAAATAGAACTATCATAGGGCCCAGCAATCCCACTACTGGGCATATACCGTGAGAAAACCATAATTCAAGAAGAGTCATGTACCACAGTGTTCATTGCAGCTCTATTTACAATAGCCAGGACATGGAAGAAACCTAAGTGTCTGTCAACAGATAAATGGATAAAGAAGATGTGGCATAGATATACAATGGAATATTACTCAGCCATAAAAAAAAGAAATTGAGTTATTTGTAGTGAGGTGGATGGACCTAGAGTCTTTCATACAGAGTGAAGTAAGTCAGAAAGAGAAAAACAAGTACCATATGCCAGCACATAGATATGGATCTAAAAAAAAAAAAATTGTCTTGAAGAACCTAGGGGCAGGACAGGAATTAAGACTCAGACGTAGAGAATGGACTTGAGGAAACGGGGAGGGGGAACGGTAAGCTGGGACGAATTGAGAGAGTGGCATGGACATATACACACTACCAAATGTAAAATAGATAGCTAGTGGGAAACAGCCGCATAGCACAGGGAGATCAGCTAGGTGCTTTGTGACCACCTAGTGGGGTGGGATAGGGAGGGTAGGAGAGAGACGCAAGAGGGAGGGGATATGGGGTTATATGTATGCGTATAGCTGATTCACTTTGTTTTAAAGCAGAAACTAACATACTATTGTAGAGCAATTATACTCCAATAAAGATGTTAAAAAAAAAAGAAAAAAGAGTGTATGTCTATCTTTTGTCAAGGGAACAGCTGGGGGCTGGGTGCCAACCACAGCGGGGTGACTTCAGCTCTGTGGTGACAGGGCGAGGCCTCTCGGCAGTCCTGACAACAAACTGGGAATTAAACCCACTTGAATGATGTGACCAAATTAAAAGGGATAAGAGAATGTGATGAAGTATCATTAAAAGCAAATAATGAGATTGATGTTAATATACTCAAACACTTTGTGCTGACTTTGGGCTTTGCAGCACGAGGCTCTCAGTTTTGCTGTGTTGTCAGTAGGAAATGATTCTTAAATTAATCCAAGCGACAGAATCATCTGGAGGGACTTTAATAAAAAAAAAATACACGTTCAGGACCCCGTCTCAGATCTGAATCAGAATTCCTGCAGCCACAGCACAATTTTCTGTTTTTACTGAGATCTGTGGATTGAATTCTGGGAACAAGAGCATAGTTTGAGAGTCACACTTTCTTTATAGCCTTTTGAAAATGGATGTGAATGACTTTGGGCTTGTCTCTTCATAGGAATGAATACTAAGTAAGGTGTGATTTTAGGGATTCTCACCTCCCTTTTATAAATAGAGAACTGAAGCTCAGAGAGGTTTACTACTTGCCTTAAGGTTGCACAGCTTGTTGGGGGCTGAATCAGGACCTGAACTCAAGCCTTCCAGGCTGTCCAGCCCAGGGATCTTTCACTAGACCTGTGTGTGATTCCCTCTCTAAGCTCTGGAGCACCCCAGGGTGCTAAAGTGAACTCACATGGGCCCTGCAGGGTGTTTAAAATTTTCAATTTTCTAGGGAAACACAGTGATGCTCTGTATCTATCAGACAGTGTGTGAACTAGTAGCTTGAGAGACTTTGGTTCCCATGTTGGGCCATGCCACATTCCTTTAATGACATACCTTTGTAGAGCTGGGGTTTTGGAAACCCCAGAATAAAAACAATTATGGCATGAAAAGAATAAAATGGCATGCTAAGAATAAAAACAACTATGGCATGAAAATCAGTAGGAAACAGGACTTGAGGGTGGGCCATGTCCACTCTGAGTCCAAGGATTGAGAAGTTGTGCTGAGCCCAACAGGGGCCCACACCCACTAGTAAATGGCTATTTTGGAATGAAAAACAAATGTTATTTTTCCTTTCAATTAGTGTATTATTGTTTTAAACAGCTACTAACTTCCCAGGACACGAATGCTTATAACTTAATTACTTAATAAGTGGAACTATTAACTATTTCTTTTGGCACAGGGACACTGTGTAAAATTACTGAGACACTAAGGACACCAAGAATAAGGAAAGTTAAAGAACTAGATCCCACTGTCTTCCCGTTATCACACAGTGAATTTTGACTTGGACCATTCCAAAGCTTTGGTTTCCTGAGTTTTGAAAAAAACTGGTATCTTCTCTTCTTTTGGTGTCATTGGTCTTGCCATTTACTTCAGACTCCTTGCTTTCAGAAGAATCTTTTTATGAAGGAGTTTCAAATGATGGTAGTTTTTGTTTCAGCAGCAAAACCATACATTTCTCTTGAAATGAGGTTATATTCAGGGCTGTCTTATGGAGGAGTAGGGTGCTGATGATAGGAATGGAACAAGGCAGTTCATCCATCCAAAATACCAACCCTACTGCCTGTCGTTCTACCACCACAATCCCATTCCTTTGGGTTCTGTAGACAGTATGGGTTTCTAGAAACCACCATCAAAATGCAGGAGTTTCTTGGCAGGCTCGTTTTGTTCAAACTTATTTGTTACTGAAGAGTCAGCATGTGGTTACCTGATCCTGGAGGCGGAAGACGTTGGGAGGATGAGGATGAGGATGGACGCACATGTTGCTGATGGAGCCACATCCTGAGCTAATTCAGATTTTGCCGAGATAATCCACTGCACTTTTTGGTCATTTTGTTTAATTGGTAAAAACAACCCCTTCCATCTGCCTTAGTGTTTTACCTTTCTGGAAGCTTTTTTCTTCTTTTCTTTCTTTCTTTTCTTTTCTTTTCTTTCTTTTTTTTTTTTTTTTGCCTAATCTCATTTGGTTCTCCCTACAACCCTGGGAGGTAGGAAGTCAGAATTATGATTCCCAATTTTAACAGATGAGGAAGCTGACACCAAAACAGGCGAGATGCCTTGAGCAGTAGAGGAAAGAGAAGGAATAGGAGCCAGACTTCTGGCTCTTGGTTCAATGCGCTTTCCCTCTGCCACATTTTCCAGGTTTGAGGACATTTCATGATGAGTGTCGTCAGCACCATCAGGAAGAGTGAAGAGGCCAGAGGACGTCGTGGTGCCTCTCCTCTCAGTGTCACGGCTCCGTGCTGCAGGTACCCTCAGGGTCCTTGGTTCAATGGCCCTCGGTCCTTGGTTCAGCGCGCATCTTACCCTGTTCCTTCTGCCTCTGCTACAGCCGCTGCTGCTTTTCCCTCATCACCTACTGCGCTCCCAGCACTCAGGGTCTTCTTTTTAGGTTTCTTCAGTGCAATCTTGAGATGTGATCACCAGCACAGAATTCAGCTCTCTGGGCCATTGTATTTCCCCAAACGTGAATTCAAACCCTTTCTGTGTGGTCTCCATCCATGACGTGTAAAAGTGACTTGCAGCCTGTTGTCGGTCTGAGAACTATGGGTCCTTCTTCCAGTTCTGAAAGCCCTCTCCCCATTCGTGCACCATACAGGTGTGACGCCTAGGCAGGGGCAGACTTGTTTTGTTGCAGGGGAGAGGACTGCATTATGGAAATGTTTTCGCAACTGCGGGGCAGGGAGGACAATAAAGCCAATCCCACAGAGAGGAAGCATGCAGGGCGCTTCCAGGTCTCAAATGGAGTGAATCATCTGCCAGGGCTGTGGTTAGTGTTCAGTCTGAACGAGGCCCGCACAGCTGGGACACTCGGTACTTTTGATCTGGCCTTTCAAGCTTGGGTGATGCCAGGAAATTACATTTAATGGACTGAAGGCTGCAGTATAGAAAATGAGAAGGGATTGCTATAAAAACGCTAGAGACCATTTCACCACCCCTCCCCCTACACCTGTTGTTCCTCTGGGGTCCGTGAGTCTCAGCTCTGCAAGGGGGAGCCTGAGACTGGCGGGCTGGGAGCCCCAGGGACACGCGGCCCCAGCTGGATCTGCTCGTGGTTAGAGACCTTCCCCAGAGCCCCAGCCCACTCTGACTGTTTCAGATCACCACGACACATGCCACTGAGTCATCCCCACACGGCCAGTCATTCGGCACAGGAAGCCAGGCACCTGCACTTCTTTGCGGTGAAAATAACTAACTGGGGGGAAGTGTTGAGCCAGCCTCATCAGAGTTCAATTGATGAACTTCATACTCATGGCCACACCCAAGCCTTGAGGGCTGTGGATGTATAAATAACCCCAGAAGTGACACTGCAAGGCTAGGTTTACCTCTTCACAATAGAACTGGAGAGTTCATTTCAATAAAAGAGGAGGGAGGGAAAGCCACCCCACACTCACTGGGTGCCCACACCTGTCAGATGGGCCTGAAGAAGCGCTTCCTTCCTTCCTCTCATTCTTCCCATTGGAACCGGGCGGCGGGTGGACTTTCCACATGGCTGACAGCATTGGGAGCAGGTGCAAAAGCAGAAGCGCGTAGAAAACAGCTGATTTGGCTGCAGAGATTAGAAATTCTTGCTCGCTTCCTATTTCCATATGACTGTATGTCATCAGGCACTGACATGTTTTCAGGACAAAATCCCCCTCTTGTGATAGAAGGGGTGACACTAAGTTGTTCCACATCACCAGGGCGGTGGTTCATGCAGAGGCGGTTTGTTCACTGCAGAAGGAATTCTAGGACTCAACTGCATTTGATCTTAAGTAATCCTTTGACACGGAGGAAGCAAGTATCAATCAATCTCCTAACACTCCGATGGGAACACCGAATCTTAGAATCTCACAAAGCAGGTCAGTGAGAGGTGGATTTGGAGCTGGAGGCAATGCATTCATAACCGGCACCAAGGCTAAATTACGTGGCCAAGGTGTTCAACTAGAACATGACACCGGAAGTGGTAGAGAGGCTAAGGAGAAGAAAACCACTTGTTATATGAGATGTCGATATTCTTTTTGCCTAGAGTAGTCAAAAGTAGAGACATTAGATGAAAGCTAGAGCCCTTGGGGCAATTCTTATCTTGGTGTTTTAGTCTGAGGGATGTAATTCCGATGGCCTGTTTTCAATTATTTCTACGGTTATTTAAATCTTTAAATGAAGGCATGCTTGATTGTTCTCTTAGCTTCATCATTTACCCTTCTTTACAAAATTATTTGGCAAATAGCTAATACTAAGGAAGTCACAAATCTACTCCCTATCAGTTTTTCTGTTGAAGGTCTCTTTCCCTTTCATGTGCAGGGCCAGATCTGCTCAGGGCAGATGTGATGAAGATCTTTACTGTTTGCCAATACTGTTTTAGGGTACCGGGAAAACTGAATGGAGCTTTTTACCTTCATCATATTCTAGGGGCTTATATTGGACAAAAAAACTAAAAGATACATTAAAAAGGCACTATTGTAGGTACTGAAATGATTCAATATCCCATGAGGCACCTGGCCCTTTCTACAGAACCAACATGGAAATGACTTTCATATGAAAAAAATATTGGACTGATGAACTCTGTCATTTCCTCTTCCTGAGCGTCAGTTTCTGCTTCAGCATCTGTTAAGGTAACACCAGCTGCTGTTACAGGTAAAGCCCCCAAGTCCCAGTGGCTTAACACAGTAAAGGGGTCCTGTTTGTGTCGAGGTAGACTGGGTGATCTCCTTGCTCAGCTCACCGGATTTCCACCTGATCTTTCAGTGATCAAGGATATTTCCCTATTATAACGCGGTCCTGTCCTCCTTGTCATTGAGTTGGTGGATGAGAAAAGAGTTGAAGATTATGTGGGAAGTACTTTCGAATAGGCAGGTGTCACATCTGTTCATATTTCCTTGGCCAGAACTGAAACACAAGGCTATACCTAATTGCACATGAGGCTGGTTAATGCATTCTAGTTTTGTGCCGAGAAGACAAAACAGATTTCATGAACAACTGGTTAGTTCTCACACCACCTTTAAAAATGAGACCTTGGAGTAGATGAACTCTTAAGTTCTTTTTGCTGATCTAAATTCAACCACCGCAAGATTCTAAGATCCTTGCCCTTCATGGACTCATACCCCTGTGTGTGAATTTATCCATATATGTCATCCCAAAGATGAAATATATCCTTAGTGATGTGAAAGATGACCAGTACCTGACGGGTGAAATTTGATGAGAACACTTCCATCAAGATAGTTCAGTGAGTCCAGACATATCAATGACCAGTAAAATATTTTTTTAAAAATTTAGAAAAAAAAAATAGGCTGTCATGATGGAGTTACTGGGACCATAAACAGGTAGAAAATTGGATCAAATATGTGAAACAACTCTTTGCAGGCACTGGAGAACAGACTACAGAAATTGGAAACAAGTAAGGTGAACCAATATCCCTGGATTTCTGCCTAGTGACACTTCCTAGGCCAGTGTGAGGAGGGGTTGCAAGCAGAGATCAGTGGTGTTGACAGAGATCAGGGCTCAGAGGGGTGGAGGTGCTAGGGTTAGTGGCACACAATACCAGAGGGGCAGCAGCTGTGCGGAGAAAGCCTGCCTGGATCCACATTGGTTTTCCCGCGGTTCTTTTGCTGATTACTAAACCAAATGTACAAAATATGAAATTCCATGACTCCAGGCAAGAAGGACTGGGCAGATGTAAGGTGAATAATCCCTAGAGCTTACATGGGGCTAGGAGATGTTCAGGTTCCAACCAGCCAAAGGAGACCCTCCTCTTTGCATATCTGGGGCATTCAATAGAGGCACTGAACGTGTCCTGCCTCGGTGGTAGGACGTGAATGGCCCTGAAGTAAGTGCACCTGAATGTGTATTTTCAGTTGTTGAGTGTGGGATTCTATGTATTTTAATTAGATTATTTGTTGTTTGTATTGTTCAAATTTTCAGTGTCTCTACTGATATTCATGACTCCTTATTCTTTTAGGTACTAAAGAGGTGTGTTATACGCTTCAGCTGGGATTGTGGATTTATCTTTTTATTTGCCTTTAGTTCTGTGAATTTTTAAGATTGATATATTTTGAAGTTATATTATTAGATGCATTCAAATTTAGGCTTGTTTTAGCTTCTTGTTGGACTGATCTTATTATCCTAATGAAATATACCCTTTTATCTCTGCTGTTATTAGTATGATCAGAACAGCTTTCTTTTTATTAGTGTTTGCATCCTGTATATTTTTCTGTTTACTTTTTTTTTTAAATTTATTTATTTATTAATTTATTTTTGGGTGTGTTGGGTCTTCGTTTCTGTGCGAGGGCTTTCTCTAGTTGCGGCGAGCGGGGGCCACTCTTCATTGCGGTGCGCGGGCCTCTCACTGTCGTGGTCTCTCTTGTTGCGGAGCACAGGCTCCAGACGCGCAGGCTCAGCAGTTGTGGCGCACGGGCCTAGTTGCTCCGCGGCATGTGGGATCTTCCCGGACCAGGGCTCGAACCCGTGTCCCCTGCATTGGCAGGCAGATTCTCAACCACTGTGCCACCAGGGAAGCCCTCTGTTTACTTTTAAACTTTGTGTATCCTTATATTTAAAGTATGTCTCTTGTAGGTAGTATACATACATATATACATGTATACTTATATATTCACTTATATATATTTTTACTTATACATACATATATTGTTTTGTAAATTCAGTCCGACAATCTTTGTCTTTTACTTATAGTCTATTAATATTTAATAACATTATTAGTTATTTAGCTGTAAATCTTTTCTTTTATTAAATGAATTTCTGTGGCATCGGAGCCAATACATATGTTTGGATTTATGTATTAAAGCATTTAGTTTAACCTAACGAATATAGGAGAATAACCTTAAAAAGAGAAAACAATAGTAGTTACATTTTTTAGGCAAGTTGTGAAATGAGATACACTATTATTAGGTGGCGTTTTATTCTGGATAATTGATGGGAGATCATATTCCCCAGTGAGCGTACATCCTTTGCTTTGAAGGCTGCTTAATGCCCCCATCATCCCTTGAGTTCCTCCCACTCTCCTCCAGGCAGGGGGAGGTACCTCATCTTGTGTTCCCACCTTCATACCTCTCCAATTCTTGCATCGTATTGAATCTGCTCATTTACATATCTTGGGAGAATATGAGCTTCCTGGCAGGTATCATGCCCTATGGACTATTACATCTCATAAACAGCTCTTAATATTGATAATTTTTGTTGAATAAATGATGCAGGCATGATAGGTTTTAGATTAACCCCAATGGCATGAGTTTAGACGTGAGGAGTGTTAGAGGTTGGCTAAGGCCAGGAGTGGCCATACAAGGTCCAAGATGGTCCTGAAAGTTCCATTCTTCAAAGGGGTCTAAAGGGCTTTGGGTGAAGCCAAGGATGGGGCTGCTCCCTTTGGTTGACCTAAGCTCACAAATGGGCCCTAGAATCAAATCAGTCTCTTCTTTTGAGATGACAGACAATTCGTTTGGGAAAAAATTTTTCAGGAGGCTTTCCCATTATTTATCAATTTTAGTGTCTATGAATAACTTTGAATACAGAATTGCATGTGCAAATCCTTGTGTCTGCTATCGAATAATTGACTGATCTGTCACTCACAGCCTCTGAATGAGGGGTCCTGGCTAATTGCACCCGCAATTAGGCAACCGTGGGGACAGTTGTTCTCTTTCCGTTTAATTGCCTGGGCGAAAATGGAGCACCCCCTTTACAAACCGGGCCTATTATCTCATTGTGAGCCTTTGCAAATATAAGATGACCCCAGAAACAGATGGAGAAAATGTATAGTTTTATTTGCTGCTCACCAATTAATGCCAGTAATATAGCCAACATTCCTGCACTTTTCATTCCAATAAGTGTATTGGAATCAGCCAACACCCCCATAACGTACTTACCACTTCAACGTCTAGTTTTGCGATTTTATTATAACACATATATCCCAAATGGTTCTGATTCCTAAAATGTTTCCAAGTTTGTATTGTACTCGTCAGAGAACCTACTGAACGTGATTATTGTAGTTCTGTTGCTTTTGGAGGGGAATATAAGACCCCAATGGGAAGATTTTGTTCTTTGAGTAATTGACTTCATACTATTTGTAGTTTCTGACTCGGAGTTGTAAAAGTCTACTCCACCGATTATGTAAAATTACTTCTTTTAACAAAAGTACTATGTTAAAATTCAGTGGGACGTTTGGGAGATTTTGCCTATACTTACTGAGTTTTTGTTTTTGATTTTTTGGTCATATTTGCTAGGTAGTTGATGCAGAGATGTGCTGCTCAAATGCCCTTTGGAGAACAGGAATGCTTCCCACTGCAATGAGTGTAGCTGGCTGGTAGCCTCCGGCTGTTAGTTTCCGGAAGATCTGCCTCAGTTTTCCAGCCACGGTTCTGCTGATGCCCAAGTGAAGTGGTGGAGGAAGGGTCTATCCATTTCTGCTCAACATGACTTTCCGAAGGCGATCCTTGCCCTGGACCTCCCTGGGGAGACTTGGCCTTGCCCTTTGTCATTGCAATCTGTCAGCTCCTCTGCCCAATCCTGCTTCCTCCCATTTCTTTCTTAAAAGATGTTTCTCCCCAGTAAACCTTTTGTGCTTTCAATTCCATCCCAGCATCTGCTTCCTGGAGACTCCGGTCTGCAACCACCATCAAGTAAAGATGAATTAGGAATAGCTCAGAGGATGTTTATATTATTGGATCCAAGGCTTAGCTCCAAAAACAGCTTTCAAGGAAATCTATTTTGCTGTGCAGTTGTATAAGAATTGCTTCTTTTCAATTTCTTTGTTTTCTTTCTTTTTTCTCTCCACCAATATCAAGAGATTAGATATATAAAATAATTTAGAGCAAAATAATAGAATGCCTTTCATAAGTGTAGAACCTACATTTCAAAGGATTTATTTTTATTTAAATAATAAATATAAATGTTAATTAATTGATTGTTAAGATTTTTATTATTTATGGAGACCAACTCTTCCAAATATTTCTAAGTGAAATAGAAATTAGCTCTAAAGAGGTGTTAAAAATTGGAAGAGATGTTTTACCTTTGTATCATTACATCACCAAAGCAACATGGCTTTCATTTTATATTTACAATTTATTTGTCTTTCAATAAAATTCTTTGGGATACCTTTTCATATTAACTTTTATTACAGTGGTGGAGAGCATTATCTGATAAAAATTCTACTTCCTGCCTTACAAAATCTACATTATAAATTGTATCCTCTTTCTACCTTAACAATTGGGCTTCGTGTTTCCAAACTTCCGACAAATCTTTAATTAATATTAACATTTGGGATCTGAGAATAAGAAACTGAAATTCTTGGGAATTCTAGGGAATCCCTGAAATCATGAGCTTGGCTGTATTTCTCATGTTTTATATATGTATTTTAAATTATGAATGATTTTTATTGTAAGAAGGTTATAATAATAACAATGAATAAACAATGAATGGTTATTATAATAGGGTTATAATAAATAATGAATGATTTTTATTGTAATAAGATTATACTAAAACTCAGAAGATTTCTGTAAGCAAAATTTATCATAATAAATGTATGGTTTATTATTATGAACTAATGCATTATGGTAAGATTACATCTTTTGATAACATGTAAAAGTGATCTTTTCCTGATATAGAGATATTTGATAACAGGAAACATTAAAAGAAGAGAACTTTAATATAAAATATATACCGAATAAAAATCATTTCAAAATGGAAAGACATTATCCCAAATATCTAAGTTTCCATTTTAAAAATAACACCTGAAGCATCAATTGCCTCATGTGATACTCTCGATCTTTGTTTTGTAACAAATATTCCAGACGTAGACAATTTCCTTACATTTTGTCTTGAGTTGGTCTAATTATTCTTTGTCCAAAAGCACCTTCAATTTGGGCATTACCACATATGTCACTGGTTTTTCTTTTTTAACAATGAAAATGAAAAACAAAAAAAAAAGAAGATATTTTGTCTACTTGCCCTGATTTTGGTGTTGCTGTTGAAATCACTATCACTTATGCTAATTCAAAAATTTTTTTTTGCTAATTCAAATTTTACATCAGTTTCTGATCTCATGTAGTAATCCACAGCACTGTCATTTTCTCTTTGCATTTCTTCTGTTAAAATATTTACAGAGAACTGTAGTCTATAGCAAATACTCAAACACTAGAAAACACTAGAGAATATTATTGGGTATGTTTGAATAATGTAACATTTAGCTCTCTTAGCCTGGTTCACAGCACCAGAGAATCACATGTCAATATTCCCAATTTAAGTATTTATTTTTCTTCCCAAACTTGCTATTTCTTGGAACACTCATAAGATTTGTGTAAAGCATACCCTGTTCTATACATGTATTAATATTTATTTTATTTGCAGTAATGGTGCACCCTTAGCAGCACACAGGGCCAGAACACACATGGCAACGGCCCCAAGCAACACAGACTGATTAAATCACGACATCTCTCTGCTTCTTGCTCTGCTCCCAGTTTCCAGTCACTTTGATCTTAACCCTGGACTCCACACGTAACATTTCCTGCTCTTGCTTTTGACTTGAGTCAGTGGCTTCCATTGAACTAATAAGGTCTTGCCTGTTAACTCTATTTCTTGTAGGAAAATTATAATTATTCCCGTTTTCCTCGTGTGTTCACGATTGACTTTTCTTAGGATTTGGGATTCAGAAGAACATAAATTTCCTGAGAAAAGCAGGGAAGAAATTCTCACCTAAAAACACTGGTTGTTATCTTTGGTTGAATAATGAAATTTGCTGGGCATTTCACTAGAAGAAGACTGGGCTTTTCTCCCTCTGGGATCTCTGGTCAGGGAAGGAGCTACCGTGAACAGTGGAGATGTCTATGAACAAGTGCAATGGTCTTTGTATCTCCCGGAGCCCTCGGCTGGACTTGTTGCACAATCACAGTTAATGCTGTGTCAGGGATGCCAAATCAGTTAGGGGTGGAATTCCTGTTCAGATATATTTTTACATACTTTGGGTCTTGATGTTTTTTAATCATTCTGAAGCTGAATGTTATGGAAAGTTTATGACAGATAAATGTCATTTTACACATTAAGATAGCATTCTTCTCTCATAAACTGGTAAACATATACAGAGGAGAGGAGGAAAGTATTCGTTTTAAAGTGTCTTGTTTGCTTATTAATATGAAGTCATTTTTGTCAATATACTGTAATTATATGAGTCACTTGTGTGGGTTGGTAGAATATGTATTGATTTGATTAAATTACTCCAAATATGATAAGCTAATTTGCCATATATTTTATTATAGTGATGTAGTATTTGGAGGTGATGATATGTTTGTGAACATGAAGAAAGGACATTTTTTTTTTGCTTGAAACTGGTAATTTGCTCCTCACTCAGATGCCATAAATACTGGTTTTGGCAAGGGGGAAATCATGGCATTTATCTCTGAGCTAAACTGTGAGTCGAATTTTAGACCAGGAAGCCTTTTTATATAGTTGCAAGTTATAGCCTAACTGGTTACTTATATTAGTCCTCCCCAGCTATAACCTCCCTCAATGATGGCAAACCACAGTGCAATGGCCAGTCTCTGGACCAGGGCTGGGAGGAGGTGACCTGGTTTCAGCACCAGAACTACTCAACTTCGTGACTCTGAGCACGCCACCTTGCCCCTCCTGGACCTGCTTCTGATGTTTGGATGTGTCAGGTCATTCCAGTTCAGAAATCTTGTAATTTTCTGATCTGAATTATATCCTTGAGCAAACATTAGATTCTCTGGACAATAAACTTTGGCGATCCCAAGCCTAATCCCTTATGATGTTTAAGATGTTACAAGAGAAATAAAGAGATAGACTACACCAGTGCTGGACGAGGCTGGCTTAGGGTCACTTTTAATTGGAGGCACATTCACATAAATTATTGATCAGACATTTACAAGTAGGTTTGCTAAACAACTTGTAAACACCGTCTAGCCTGTCAGTTTGCACCTTGTTTTTCTAGATCCTGGGGATCCTCATAAACATGGAAACCCCTGGAACAGACACCTGCAGCGGCTTCCTCTCAGCCTTGGCTGTTTCCTGAGGCAGAGGAGCAGTGGCTTGTTTCTTGGCAGGAGTTAATGCCTCCCGCCCTTTCCTATTCTGCCCTCCAGACAGTGATGTTCTTTGTAATGGGGTGTGAGCCAGGGCAGGGAGGGGCGGTCGACTCTGGTCCGTGGATGCCGTCAGCCTCTGGGGTCCACAGGGGAAGACTCAAAATAGAACAACAAATGCTTTTTTCCAAAAGTCCATTTGATTCATGCCCAAAACAGTTACACATGAATTTTTTTTTTATTTTTTATAAAAGATTATCTCTGAAATACAATAGCTTCTAAGTGATTATATAGAATCACTAATCTATCCATCCATTCATTCACTTGCTGAGTATTTATTGAGCAGCTGCTAAGTAGCAGAGTCTCTGTGTAGGGATGGCAATAGAAGTTCACAAGAGAGACCGGGCCCTGTGGTGGTGGATAATTTTATATGTCAATGTGGCTGGGTCATCTGACCTAGATATTGAGCAAACACCAATCTAGATGTGGCTGAGAAGGTTTCTTTAGATGAGGTTAACATTTAAATCAGTAAACTTTGAGGAAAGCAGATTACCCTCCATTATGTGGGTGGGCCTCATCCAATCAGTTGAAGGCCTTAAGAGAAGAAGAGTGATTTCCCTGGAAGAAGAGGGAATTCTGCCTTCAGACTGCAATGTCAACTCCAGGCTGTAACATAACTCTTCCCTGGATCTCTAGCCAGGATATATATGTCAACCTGGGCTCTGAGTGTTATCAATAACTGGTCCTCCTCAATAATAATAAAAATAGCACTTTTAATAAATAACTAATGTTAATTGAAGACTTATGCCCTGCCAAGCATGCTCTGGGAGCTCTACAAGTATTGGCTCATTTAGTCCTATGAGGTATAGGAATTGGACTCATTGCCTTTTAATGGGTGAGGAAACCAAGGTATACAGGTGTAAAGTAATCTCTCCAACTAGTCAACGGCTGAGTCGGGGTTAAAACGCAGGCTGTCTCTCCGGCTGCAGAGCTGGTACCTGGAACTATGCACCATGTGCCCTCCGCCTCCAATTCTCCTGCTAACCCTGCAGCCATGTGACCCCTTGGGTCCTGTCCCTTGTCACATCCACTTCTTCGTTTGATTCCTGCAAGGATCCCGTGGGATAGGAAGCCCTGCTGGTTCATTCCTTAGCTCACGAGTGAAGATACGGAGACACAGAGAATTTGTGCAGCCGGTGCCAGGTCTTAGGGCCACTGGTCACTGTAGTTCCTTTGTCTCCTGACCAGGCTGGTATAGTTTCCACTGCCCTGTGCCTTTCTCTCCAAGGCTTGCTGTGTCCACTGAGGTTGGGAAATGGGCAATTTTCTCAGCAGCTCAGACTTCAGGCCCTGGGACCACGTGAAGGAGGTAAAATTGCAGCCAGTGGAGTGGACATACTTTTAAAAGTCCTCTTGTCTCCTTGCATCTTCTGAGGCTGTACCTGCTGGATATCCCTTTTGGAGTATTTAATTTCTTCTCTCCGTTGGCACTGTTTCCCTTGGTTTGTGGGTTCAGCTTAAATCCATCCTTCTAGAACATTCCCCGACAGCCCCTCTCTCTTTTCTTTCCTTCTGCATCAGATTGTCTTGGCCATACACGCCATTTGATAATTAACCATTGGCGCAATCCGCATGTGCCTTGATTCTTTCAAAACCTCAGGTGTTGTGAGTCCCTTCTTTCTCCAAGAAGCCTCTCCAGGTTTCGGCCCCCTGGTTGAGCCCAGAGCCTGGCACACGGGAGGCATAGAGTTTGTGTTTGCTGATTTGATGTGATTTAATATAATTGAAAACGCAGGCCAAATTTGGAAATGACAAATCAGCTCAGAATACTCCAAAGCAAGGCAGGTCAGGAAGCCCACGGGGCCTGGTTCCCGCCCTCCCCACTGTGGGAACGCCTCCAGGCCCCTGCTGTGCCATCCTGCAATTCTTGTCCAAAGCACAATAGGACTTTTAGTGGGTGTAATCATGACCCTGCGATTCAGAGCTTCAGCTTGAACACAAGTAATGTCCTCAATTCAGCTCACCACCAGGGAGCATTTCCTAGGGACAGCTCGGAGCTTGTTTTATAACACCTACCTTAATTTGGGCGCTTTTAAAGTCGACCCTGCAGGGCGGCCTGAGCTCACAGCACCTCTCTCTGTCCAGGCTGCTTAAAGAGGCCCCTGAATTTCTTTTGCAGCAGTTGTAGAAAAGGGCAAAATCAAGGTCATTGCTACATAAATTAGGAAGTAGGTAGGGGAGGAAGGATTGAAGGGTGTACGCCGATGGCAGGGCACATGAGAAAATGACACACAGGGGATAGTCCCTAAGCACCTGTCTTGGGAAAGTTGGATGGGGCGTGTAGAACCACAGAAAGAGAATCAAGGAAAAAAGGAGCCACAACATCACACAACCACATGCAGCGGGGCAGCCCTGAGACCCCAGTGCCCTCATCCTAGAAATTTTAGAACTTAGGTCAGTGAATTCTTAACCTGACCATGGTTCTGGATGCCATCAAAGCCAAGGCCTTTATTGGAGAAAAGGGACGGAAACACAGAAGCACAGAGAATGGACGGGTCCCTTCCTGACTGGGGCCAGCACGGGAATCCCTTCCCCACTCCCCTCCCAGCCTGGACTCCTCCCACTGCCCCCAAAAAGAGGCCCGCCCGGGGTTGTTGTTTGGCATCAAATGAGCCAATTCTGAGTGCAGACTGAGCAAGACATTTGTAGCTTCAGCCGTCAATGACCTGAAGCCACGCGGGGAGGGGGAATAATGATACTGCACTCTAAGTAGCAACCTACAATTGTATGGATTTTACGTTGGCATTAAAAAGCACTTCTGAATGTACTGAGTGTTTCTCTTACACATTATGTCATTTAATGCCCACAGAATCTTCGGAAAACGATAGTGTTACTATTTCCATTTTGCAGCCAGGTAGGGTTGAAAGCCGGACTGCCACCTGGGTGTCCTGAGCTCCCAGGTCACTGGCTTTGTCCCCATGCATGCCTCCCACACAGCACTGGGCTTTGTTGAAGCACTGCTCTCCTCCTCCACGTGCTCGGATCCCCCCATCTCTCGGTCAGGTGACCATCCACCCCGTCCTTCACGTGCATCAGCTGTTTGGAGTCCAGTTCATTGAAACTGTCAGGCATCCCTGTCTGTGATACATCAAGGACCAAGTGGGAAGGTGAGTGGGAGCCACAGAGGGGAATCCAGGGGTCCTCTCCTTCTGGGAGTAAATGGTCCACATGACTAATTGGAAAATTGATTCCAAGGGGGCAGACAGTGGGGAGAAGCAGCACACGTTTCTGTCCTCGATGAATAGGCAGGGCTGGAACCGAGGTGGAGGAGGGATGGAGTAAAGTCAAGCATCCAGAGAACGGAACAGTGAGTGATGTGTGGGGCTGGCGATGGCTCCGTGGGTTCCTGACCTGCCTGCTCCTTTCCTGTTGATTCATGGGAAGGGAATGGCTGGGGCTTGCGCTCTGTCATTGAACATGAACTGCAAAAATCACGAGTGACATCAAGGGGCCGAGAGGTTCCTTGACTCACCAGGTTCTTTGGAGACTTTTCTCTTCTCTTGCTCTTTCCTCTGCCCCTTGCCCCCTCCTCCCCTGTTCATCCTCTTTCAGTCTTCGTAATAGAGCCCAGACACTCTGCAATGTCCGGTCCCCTCGACCTCCAGCTTGGGGTAAAGATGCTCTTCTGCGCTTCCTTGCAACTGCCCACTTACCCTCTTCCTGACCAATATCTTGTCAGCTAGATAGGCAGGGCACAGCGGGGTCAAGCAAGTTAACAAAACAGAACAAAGCAAAGCACCCCTGGCGGTGGCCTCGTACAGAACCGAGTGCACATTCTGGTTCTTTTGCTGATTAAAGCCGAGACTGCGGGGAACTTAATCATTTAGCCGAATTTCCTGCCTCGTGGGATTCTTGGGTGCAAAGTGTCCGCCCACAGCTCCACGAATAGGTCTCTTCCCACAAGGACAGTCTCTTGTTTGACTGCGTCTGCAGCATCATGACGTCATTTTTGTTTTTTGTTTTTTGAATTTTTGAATTTTATTTTATTTATTTTTTATACAGCAGGTTCTCATTAGCTATCCATTTTATACATATTAGTGTATATATGTCAATCCCAATCTCCCGATTCTTCACACCACCACCCTTCTGGGTGCATCCAGACTGTGACCTAAGCCAGCATCTGAACTGGGCTTAAGTCTCTGTGGGAACGTCTCAGAGCCTCTATGTCTGGTGTGCCAGCTGATGGCCGAGTGCTGCAGTGTTACATATAACACGTGATGCTGCCCTAAGAGCCTGGTGAAGAACAGCGTCTGCAACATCGCGGCCCTTGACGCCTCACCTGCCCGCCGTCCTGTCTGCGCTGCAGTTGTGGCCAGACGGACACTTGGCCGGAGCCTCCGCGTCTGTGAAGTGAGGGAGTTGGGGGGCCCTTCCAGCTCAAGGATGCTATGATTCTCTCTCACACCAGCGGGAGGGCAGAGATACAGTCCCCGCTGGCCGTATCCATATTTCAGGCCCAAGGGCCATCTCCTCGTGCAGATGAAGCATTGTTGAAACGCATGCTGGCTCCAAGCAGCTGTGTGGCCAGACCTGCAGTGAGGGTTAGAGCTATCGGGTCCAGGGCCGGCCCTGCGGCCTGGAGGGGAGGGTGGATGGCAGAGCGAGAACTAGACCAGGCCCCCGGCCTCCTGGCCAGGGCTTATCAGAGGCACCCAGCAGCACCCGCTTTGCTGGCCCGTGTCTCAGGACGTCTCTGGGCTGAGCCGGCGCACCCAGGGCCCCCGAATCCAGGTCTGGATTCCTCGTAGCTGCCAAGTCTTCTGTGCAGGGAAGGGCATAGGATGGGCTCAAGGGCAGCTTACCTCCCTGGGAGACAGTTTTGAAAAAGCTCAGCTGACCAGGAAGAGGCCCCTGTAATGTTTTCAGGGTTGACATCAGTAAAATAATACTCACCACCGGCCCCATATTTCACCAACAGGTGAAATATGCTTTTTTTCTGAATCCCAAATGCTTTTTTTTCTGAAAATGATGCTTCTGCTTATTGCCTTTCGTGGGGCCACCTGCTCAGCACTTGGGACCCACTGGACACCCCCCATCATTCTCTCATTTGCTCACGTCTTGCAAAGCCCGTTCTTCCAGGGCCCTGTTCTGGATGATGAAGTTGATGAAATGAACCCTAAATGCTTTCTTCTGGTCATGGCCACTCAGAATGTCCTCACTGGCCTCTTGTACATTATCACCTGACTTCATTCAATTCAATAGACAAGCATTTACTGAATGCTTCCCAAGGACACGGCGCTTACTCAATACCACAGTTTTTGGTGTAGGTTCCTTCGGTGTTGCCTTGGACTTGGTTCTACAGCAGGAGTCTAAGTTCCCTGAGGGCAGACGCGTCCCCTTGTGTCCATATCCCAAAGTACCCAGCCATTAGGGGGTCTTATTAAAAATTTATTGCAGTGTTTTTAAAAAAATAAGAATAACAACAAAATAATTGCTGAACTAAATAAAATGCCAGCAGTGATGTAGAAATGATGAAAACTTTTACCTAAGGACAAGAACTTTTATTTCTAGTGGGTAAAGGACATAATAGCCACAGCTGCCATTGCATGTGACACACGGCCATTACCTCTGGTGATGTTAATGGTCCTTCTAGGTACATATTATTATCCTATTTTAAAGATGAGGAACCGGAGTCCTGCTCAGAGTAACAAATGTAGTAAGTTGTGATGTGATTTAAGGTGTGGGTCTACGTAGGTCTTTTAGACTCCAGAGCTGTGATCTTTTTGTTAAGTTATGTTGCTTATTCTGTTCATTCACTGTGTTCATCTACAGGTCAGATTTAATGTAAAAGGTCACTGTACAGATGTTTCTGGCGCCTGCATTATGAGAGGACATAAACAAGCCCAAGAGAGATTAGATAGATCTTATTCTCATGGGTAGGATACACAATCACAGAATATGATTAAGTACCAAATAAGAGGCACAGAGGATGTGTGTGTTGTCTCAGAGAGTTTTGTTGAACATTTGTGTTTCTTTATAAAGCTAGTGGCACAGCTAGAAATTGGGGCCAGGAACGTTTTTGAGAGCTGGATTTTAGTTCCCTCTGTCTTGCTGGCAATTTTGACCTCCTGATCCTATAGTTCTTTTTCTCTGAAATAGGAGCATTATAAATGGCCCACCCCAACTCAGCCTGATTATTTTAATGTGAGCTGAAAGAACCAAGTGTTCTTGAGAAAGCATCAGGAGCAAATGGCTCCTGCGTTGGGAGTGGAGGGGTGTCGATGCTTCAGGTATCTTCAGGGTGAGCTGATCTGGGATGATAAAAAGACAGTATCCCATTCGACTTGCAGCTCTTCCTTAACTCTAACAGAAAGGCAAGAGAACATTAATGATTAGGGCATCCCCGTTTAGTAAATGAAATACCTGCCTCCAAGACCTCTACACATCAAAACCTTGGGAGTCGGAGGAGGTCACACACCTGCACATACTAATGAGAGTCTTTATCCCCAGGAGACCAGTGAGGTCTGCAAAGGGAATTTATCGTGGCTATCCTTTGCTTTGACAAAGGAGCCTCCTTTGTCACTATGCCTTCCTTCTGTCTGTGTCTATCATTAAAGTAGTGTAGGGGCAAGGTTGGAGAGAAGACCCTTCCGCTGACAGCTTCCTGGAAATCTAAGAGGCTCAGCTGTTCCATGGACAGAAATGAATTCGGCACGTGGCACACAGCTGGATGCGTATTCTTCACCACTGGGAGAAACTGCCAATCCAGGCAGGTTCTGAATCCTTCTAGATTCAGAATGGTGGTGGCTGTTTTGATAGCATGTCCTTCGTTAGTATAAAGACTTCATCTGGGTTTTTGAAAATCGTAGTGCGTGTTCCCTGTAGCTGGTGGGAGGAGGTGGCCCTGAAGTAGATTCCATCAGGGATGTTCCTGAAACTTCCTGTGCTCTCGTTCATTAGGATGAAGGTGATGGACGGGGGCCTGTGACTGGGGTGGCGTGCCTGCAGGCTTAACGGGAGAATCCAGCACCTCTAAACATGTTGCCAAAAGAACGTAAGCCACTGAAAACAAGCTGAGCTTCTCAAACAAGGAGTAGGTGGTTTTCGTCTGCTGAGAGGCTGGGATGTGGCACCTCCGTCTGCCTAGCACTGTTAGAGGGTGTCTGGCCAAAGCCACCTAGCCCATTTTTGCAGTTCTGATAGCATTTGCCATATAGAAATTTTCTTATGCTATTGTGTATGGAGTTCCTATCATTTTAAAATAGCAAAGATTTTCAGTTGGGGAGATGGAGGTGTCAAGGAGTAAGTGGACAGATGCTGTGACTCAAACTTTTTGTTTAAAATGCTTTCATGGAGCTATTAGTCTTTTGGCTGCTGTTATTTTTCTCCTATTTACTTCCTTTTTGTAATAAAAGTATTTTAAAAGTAATATATGCTCATGGCAGAAAGTGTGGAAAGTTCTAAAGAGCATAAAGATTCTAAGAAAAAAATAATCTGTGGTTGTACCATCAAGGGGCAGCCATAATGAATATTGTGCCTTATTCATCTTTTCTCTTTTGCAGAGAGAGATTACCAAGGGATGTGTGTGTGTGTGTGTGTGTGTGTGTGTAAATCATTTTTGCTAGAACTGTATTATCTATTTAACTTGAATCCTGTATTTTGAACTCAGTATTATAGAGTAAGCCTTCCTATTTTATTAAAAATTTTTGCCAACATATATTTTTTTCTGGTTTAAAAATACTGCTTTCCCTACCACATGTTTCTTTGTGATTCAAAAACAATTCTACCTTGATGGGGCTTTAGTTTGAATATAAACAAGTCCAGTTGTTTTAAAGCAGTTTTTTTACCCTAAGGAGAGACTTTCCATTTGTTTCTGTTTACAAGTTACAAAATATTTCATCCTCTGTGACTTTTGTCTGGAGTAGGTGCAAGATTGGGAAACGGTATTGGTTGTTTCATCTGATGGTGCTTGTGGGTGAAATTGGGTTGTCTATTTTCTTTCCAACAAATGCATTACTTTTCCCCAAATCTAACTTCCAAATTTTCTCTTCTCTAAATTCTCATCACCTTATTTGTTATTCTTCACAAAACTGTTCTTTAAATGATTTTTGTGGAACATAAATTCCCTTTATCACATAAAAAATCTGAAACCCAGGTCAGGCTTCGTGCACAGCCCCCCGTGGGAGGGTCCACCCGCTTCTTTATATTTCATGTGATGCTTGGCAGTCCTTCTCCCTCTTCTCTCCCTTATACACTTTGGCTGGAACAGAATGATTCCAAGCAGGTGTGTCCTAGCCCAGAAGCCCGGGTTTAAGGATGCTTTCGTAAAAACAAATGAGCAATGAACATATTCAATGCCATACAATTAGATCTCAAAATAGCAACTCTAGATTTTTTAAAATAAAAGATACCATACCTAATGGAAATGACATGATTCCAAAAACACCTACAGTATAACATTTCTACATGAGTCAAAAAAATAAAGATACAATTAAAGAAGTATCCGCAAAGAGAATCAGAAAGGGATGTGACTTAGGCAGAAGCTAACTCACATAGAAAAAAATTGACCAAAGAGACAAAAACAGTGGAAGTGATCAGAGAAAAACGTTCTCTTCTCTACAAACACCTACACAATGAATGCCAAGGAACAGGGAAGAAAATGAAATAAGCCGCAGAAGTAATCAGCTTTTATCTCTTTATTGTAAAGTAATGCATGCACTGAAATAGAGTTTTAGCAATAGGAGGCTTTAGTCAGTGACCGCACAGCCTGGGTTGCTCAGGACGGTCTCTGTTCTTACCTCAAATCCCTCCATAATTATTCTCAGTGTTGCCTTTCACTCTCAGACTTGTGGTAGTTTGGACATGAAGTTATATGGTCTCTCTAGAACAGCAAACTCAAATATTTGTGATATGGAAAATAATTAGTACGGACAACGGTTTCCTTCAAGGTTTTTGGAATGTGAGGTCAAAATGACAAGACAAAATTCAACATGTTTCCATCAACAGCTCAGATCTACAGTGACATGGGGGAGGGACTGAATGAGGATTTCAGGAGAACATATAGAATGGGGTGTGGAAGAATTAAGTTACTGCTGTCGCTATAATCATACATTTGTAGGGTGAGCAGTTTCCAGAGACCTTCCACATCCCTCGACTCCTGAGTTCTCCTATGACTTTGAGTGGCCTGGAAGGAGGAGATAATGATAACTGTGATGGAGTAGGTGCCAGCTCACCTTGCTCTTGGGTTTTGGTGACACCACCCTGAGGATGGACGCCACCCCCTACTGATTCTGGAGGGAAAGGAGTAAAAACAGACTGGAACACATTCCAAGGATTGGGACCTCAGAGGCAGGAATCTATTGGGAAAATCTTGGGAAATGAAATTTGCAGATCAACATAGAATTATGACTAATGGATCCCAGTAGGTCCAGCTTTGGAAGAACAGTTTAGGGGTTTTAGGGGCCTGCTTTCAGTGGAGATGAACAGTTTACATGATTAATAGAAAAAGGACCAAATAAGGAAAAGTAACTCCTTAGGAGAGCATTTTGAGGTGATGGGATTGACCATCTGGAAAAAGGTGGTTTGGTACCCAAACTCTTTAAATGTGTCCTTGGAAAGGTCAATAGATTCTATAGAGCTTTTTCTTATTTTTTTCCTCCTTATTATCCACGATTAATATTAATATTAATAGGATAATATTATCTGTTATTATCATATTATCCAAAAAAGTAGCACTTCCCCCACCCCAGAGAAGTAATTGAAAAGAAATGAATATTCGAGTGCAAAGTGCTTGACATTCAAACGTCTGTATTTGGGGAAGGCTATCAATTGCCAGCAATTAGCTAAGTGACTGGGTTATCAGTGGTTATGGGCTGAGGAGTGGTTCACTTCCCATTGGCAGAAAGGTAGGTTCAAGTGTTCAAATCTAATCCCTTTGGGAATGACTGTGGCAGGTGATCCAGTGATGTGCATTCATTCCAAGAGGAGAGTGTATCCCAGACAGTTGGCTCCTTGCTCCTCTGGAGGAGAAATAAGGACATACCGAACCTGTGACTTGCAGAGGGATCCCTTGCCCCTTTCTGAGTCATCCAGGAAGTAAGTGGGATATATCTGGAAAAATCCGACCTAGGTTTGATTTCCAGTTTCAGTTTACCAGTGGTGAAGTCTTAGGTCTGTTTCTTAATCTGCATGGGGTGGTAAGCGTGGAGGAGGGCAGTCATGGGAAGATTTGCTGAGAAATTCTAATGAGCTATTGTATTTGAAGTACTTAGGGTTCTGCAAGGAGGCTATTCATTGCATTTGATTCCCTGGATCTGGTGGTACTCTGCTGTAGAGAACTGCAGAGGGACCGGCGTAGAGGGAACTACAGCCTCTGGGCCAAAGAACTCCATGGTTTCTGTGATTTCATTCTTATTAATTACTCTGTACCAAAGTAGACTTTAGTGCAGTAGCGAGGTGGTCTTTTATTTAAAAGCTTTAGAAGAAAGTTAAATGAGCTGCAATAAGTGACATAATCTAGTTTAATTTTAAATTTCTTGTCACTATAAATAAATAGAACAGTTTTCTTAAGATGTGTATCAACATTTTTACTCTTTTAATTAATTCATTCATTAATAGACATACTTGCCTGTGCCTTATAATTTGAACTCTCTGTAATGTTATCAGATGGCAGCAAGCTTCTGACTTTTCTAGGCAACTCCTGGAAGGTGGGACTTTTACTAAGGGTTTTGTGGGAAGACCCAGGAAATGGCTTCCCTTGTACACCATGTGGCAACACATTGAAAATCCGCCCTGAAAGTGCCTATGGCTTCTGCTGCTCTCTCTATGATGGATCCACATTCTTTGTTCCCAAATCCCTTCTTGCTCTCCCCTCAGGCCGCCTTTGTATTTCCCTATTTCCAACCTCCTCCTTCTAGATCTTTTCCCTGCATGTATTTGCTCTACTTTTTATACGTAACAATTAAGCTCCTTTTTTTCTTCTCCAGTTTATCTCCTCCCGGCCCTCTCCCTTTTCCTTCCTCTTCAGAAAACGAAGGACCTTCCTTAGGACCCACTGGCTTTAGGCTCAGAGTGGGTATTCTAAATGATGAAGAATTTTTGAAAATTCCTATGACAATAAAATGACTCAATGACATTTATGGCTGCCAGGACTGATTAGCCAGTTGTACCAAATATCATAACATATAAAAATTCTATGGGATAAGAACACTTTAATTTGCATTGCAATTTTAAAAACACTTTATTTACAAAAGTAGAGTGGGAAAGGATTTATGACTCTCTTTACTGTCTTGGCCTGGACATTCTTTTTCTAGTTTCTTCTAGTGGATTACAGAATTGGTATTTACATTTCTATATGCTCTGAATTAACAATTTTCTATTTACTAATAGCGCTTGTCAAAAAAGATTAGAGAAATAGGAAAGAAACAGGGAGAGAGAGAGAAAGGGAGGGATGAGCATAAGACACTCTAAATGACTTCTTCGAAATGTCATGTCACTAAGTGGTAGCTAAACTGATGGACGGCCACACCTCTGTCTTGTGCTAGGAGGCCACGCCCTGCAATGGTTTAAAGGGCTCAAAGGTCAGACTCTGGGTTTTGGATACCTCTTCAAGCACTTGGTGGTTTGTAACTTTCAGTGAGTTACTTAATGTCTGTCCAACTTAGTTTCCTAAATAACAATATTACTGAGGTGTATGGTTTCCATGGGAAAATAGATAAGTGTTTAGAATTTTGCCCAGCATATTATAAATGCTCAATAAAAGTCAGCTGTCATTAGTTTTATTATAGGGTACACCTTCAATGATATTTTCTGAAGGCAAACCCAAAGACATGCTTCCTAAGACAAGATCGTGGTGGTGAGTACTATCGTGGTGGTGAGTACTGTCATGGTGGTGAGTACCAGGTGTGCATTATCTCCAGGTTTCTTGACGATTCCAGAATCAGAGCCAGGCATGGCACTTATAAACCATGCATCAGGGTTTAAGGCACATTGCAGGCCTGGGCAGGACCCTGCCCCACTGAATTCTTCCCTAAGATCCAGTCTGGCATCCCCTGCTCTGTCAAAGTTGCTCTGTGGTCGACATTCCTGTCTTGACCTGTTCAGCAAAGATTTGTGTCTGCTGTCCTCCAGACTGCTTTTGTGTAGAAGACGTAGAAATGACCAAAACATACAGTGTCTTGGCTCTTGTCACTTGCATTCTAGCAGGGGGTGGAGGGTGGGGTGAGGCGGGTTGGAGACAGAAAAAGAAACAGAAAAATATGTAGTCTGTAAGTCTTTTGCACTTTTAAGAATTATATTATTTTTTAATTAGACTTTTTATTTTCAGATCATTGTAGATTCACGTGTAAGAAATAATACAGAAAGATCCCAGGTGCTCTTGACCCACTTTTCCTGACTGGTAACATCTTACAAAGCCATAGTACAATATCACAGTCAGGACATTGACACTGACTCAGTCAAGGTACAGGACAACTCCATCACCACGAGCAGACCTTCTGTGGCTCTTTTATAGCCATACTTGCTTCCCTCCCCCCCTCCCCCCATCTCTAGTCCCTGACAACCACTAATCTGGTCTCTACTACGATTTTGTCATGTCAAGAATATTATATAAGTTGAATCATAGAGTACGTAACCTTTTGGGACTGACTTTTTTTTTTTTTCCCCACACAACGTGATTCTCTGGATATTTATCCAAGTTGTGGCGTGTATCAACAGTGTGTTCCTTTTTATTGCCAGTAGTACTGTTCCATGGTGTGGATGTGCCATAGTGTGTTTAAACATTTACCCATTGAAGAACATCTGGCTTATTTCCAGTTTTTTGCTATTATGAATAAAGCTGCTATGAACACTGGTGTGCAGGTTTTGAATGAACATAAATTTTTGTTTCTCTGGGATAAATGCCCAGGAGTGCAAATGCTGGGTGTATGGTAGTTATATGTTTAATTTTAAAGAAACTACCAAACTGTTTTTCAAAGTGGTTGTGGAATTTTACATTGCCATGAGCAATGTATGATTGATTAAGCTTCTCCACACCCTCACCAGCATTTGGTGTTGTCACTATTTCTTATAACTATTCTGTTGAATGTGTAGTGATATTTCATTGTGGTTTTATTTTGTATTTCCCTAGTGGATACTGATGCTGAACATCTTTTTATGTGCTTATTTTCCATCTGTATATCCTCATCAGTGAAAAGTCTGTTCATTTCTTTTGTATATTTTGTGATTGAATTGTTTGTTTTTCTCACTGTTAAGTTTTGAGAGCTGTTTATATATTGAGATTAGTCCTTTGTTAGATATGTGGTTTGCAAATATTTTCTTTCAGTCTGTATGTTGGGTTTTTATCCTCTTAATAGGGTCTTTCACAGAGCTAAAGTTTTTAATTTTGATGGCATCCATTTTATCAATTTTTCCTGTTATGGATTGTGCTTTTGGTGTCAAGTATAACAAATCTTTACTTAGTCCAAGATCCCAAAGATTTTTCTCTTGTTTTACTCCTATAAATTTTATCATGTTTAAGCCTGTGATCCATTTTGAATTATTTATATAATTATAAGATTTAGGCAGAAAAATGGTAGGAATACAATTTATTTTTGTATGTTTATCTTGTATCTTGTGATTATGATCTAGATGAACTCTATTATTAGTGCTTGGAGATATTTGGAGATACTTTGCTCCCCATTTTTTTTTTTTTTTCTTTTTGTCCTATGGACATCCAATTACTTCATTACCATTTGTCAAAAAGGCTACCCTTCCTCCATGGAATTACTCTTGCTCCTTTATCAAAAGTCAGTTGGACATATTTGTGTGTGTCTATTTCTGGGCTCTCTGTTGCGTTCCATTGACCTATGTGTCTATCTTCCATCAGTACCACACAGTCTTGATTATTATAGCTTTATAATGTCTTCAAATTGTGTAGACTCATTCTTCCCACAGTATATTTTATTTTCAAAATTGTTTTAGCGACTATGTTTCTTTTTCCTTTTCATATACACTTTAGAGTGATCTTTTCTCTATCTGCAAAAACTCTTGTGGGGATTTTGATAACAATTACATTAAATCTGTATATCAATTTGGGGAGAATTGACATCTTTACTATGTTGAATCTTCTAATCCATGAACATGGTATGTCTCTCCATTTATTTACATCTTCTTTGGTTTCTTTTATAAGTGTTTTATAGTTTTTAGCTTGTAAATCCTCTCTATATTTTATTCTATTTACACATAGGTAGCTCTTATTTTTTGAACAATTGCAAAGAGTATTGTATTTTTAATTTCAGTGTCCACAGGTTCATTGAGAGTTTGTAAAAATACAATACACTATTCAATATCTGGTGAATTGTAGTAGTTTGTGTTTTTTGAGTAATTAGTCTATTTTATCTGAGTTGTTAAACTTATGTCTGTAGAATTGTTCATACTATTCCTTTATTATGCTTTTGGTATCTGCAGGGTCTGTAGTGATATTCCGTCTTTCATTCCTGATATTGGTAATTTGTGCCTTCTGACTTGCTGGAGGTTTGTAAATTTTATCGATGTTTCCAAAGAACCAGTTCTTAATTTTATTGATTTTCTCTATTTTCTGTTTTCAATGCCATTGATTTCTGCTCTCATCTTTAGTATTTCCTTCCTTTTTCTTGTTTTGAGTTTGTTTTTCTCTTCCTTTTTTAAATTCTTGAGATGATAGCATAGGTTATTGATTTGAGATTTTTCCTTTTTCATAATATAAGCATTTAGTGCTATAAATTTCTGTTTCAGCACTACTTCAGTTATGTCTCACACATTTTGGTATGCTGAATTTTCATTTTTATTCAGTTTAATTAAAAAAAATTGCATGTATCTCTTTGTATGACTGTGTTAATTATTGTTCTAGGTCTAGGTCTAAACATATATATATATATATATATATATATATATATATATATATATATATATATATATATATAATCTATCTATCTATCTTTTTGTTCAGAGAAACTTCTCGGCCCTTCTTTCAGTGTAGGTCTGTTGGTTACAAATTCTCTTAGTTTCCTTCCTCTGAGAATATCTTGATTTCTCCTTATTTCCTGAAGGAAATTTTTGCCAAATAAAGAATTCTGTGTTGACAGTTCCTTTCTTTCATCATTTGAAGACTGTTATGCCACTTCTTTCTGGCCTCCATGGTTTCTGATCAGAATTCCACTGCCATTCAAATTGTTTGCCCTTGTAGATGAAGTGTTTTTCTCTCTCTGAATTTGAGAGCTTTTTCTTTGTCTTTAGTTTTGAGAACTTGACTATGATGTATATTTGCAGGGGGTGGTTATTCTGTTTGAGGTTTGCTCAGTTTTTTTGAATCTGTATGTTTATCTCTTTTGCCAAATTTGAGAATTTTATTATATCTTCAAGTCATTATTTCTTTAAGTACCTTGTCAACCCTGCCCTATGTTTCTGAGATTCTGATGATGTGAATATTGGATCTTTGTTATAGGCCACAGGTCCCTGAGGCTCTGTTCATTGTTTTTGCTTTTTTTTTTTTTCTTTTTTTTCCATTTATTTTCTCTCAGTTGTTCAAATTGGGTAATTTATTATATTTTGTCCTCAAGTTCACACTATCTTTCCTCTTTCCCCTCTATTTTGCTGTTGAGCTCATTCATTGAGGTATTTATTTCAGTTATTGTATATTTCAGTTCTAAAATTTAGATAATTATAGGTACATATTTTTTAAAAATAGCATGACCATAAGAAGCCAAGAGACATTCTGAAAGCCCCCTTGTGAGAAGGTCCCTGGATCAGTCAGATGGGCTGTAGTTTCATTCAACCACATTTATTCTAGGGTAGAATTCTGGCACATTAGATTATTTAAAAAGGAGTTTTGCAATCTACTGTTCATTTTCTGGCGTATTTAGAGAGGATTCTGTGAATTTTACAATATCAAGTTCAGCTGGAAGACATTTAAAAACACCACCATGGGTGTATATCTCAGCTGTGCACCTCTGGTTGCCTATACTGAAGCACATAGGTTGCTCATTACTTTCAGTTACTCTCCTGAATAAATCAAGGTTCTCAACACTTCTTCTCTAGTCCTAGTCACTTACCTTTGCTGATTCTTGAATGGGGAGCATCTTGCAGATGTAATGAGTTGGTTCAGTGACATCTGCGAAGATTATTTGGGTATATGCAGGACCACTATGAACTGCACAGGGTGCAGCTAGTGCAGATCCATCTGAGGGACAGTCGTGCTTGCCCACATTCCCCGCCCTCCAGCATGACTGGCTCTCCACTACTTCCTAGTGGCTGAGTTCCAATTTTCTTTCCTCTTATTCCTGGTGCAATATTCCTGAGCCACTGGAGGCCACCAAGTACCAAGCTTAGTTTACATTTTCCCCTTCCTCAATATCTGCCCCAGCTTTGAGGCAAAGCAAAGGAGGGGTTTTATTGCATGGTATTGAAATAAACCTATTATATACCAAATTTGAAATAGATGTTGAACAGTACACCTCCAGGATAAAACCAGAATGGCAATTTGAAGAAAGGGCTCTGGAGAGGAATTTGGCTTTGAACCAGCTTCTACATCTTTCTACTCCCCAGAGTGTGAGGATAAAATATACCTCTGGTGATTATACGAAGATTAAATGAGATGGTGCAAGGTCTGGTGCTCAAGGCACAGTGATGTATCACTGCTGCCTCCTGAAGACGTTTATCCTACATCACACTTAACACATTGTGTGGGATGACCTAGTACTTAATAAACCTGGCTGAACGAACCTAGAGCCAGTCTGACTGTTCCAGGGGCCTTCTCAGAAGGGAGCTTTCAGAATGTCCCTTGACTTTTTGTGGTCATGCTATTTTCTTAAGAAAGTATGAACCTATAATTATTATCTTAAGACACTTTAAATAAAATAGGCACAAAGTCTTTTTTCAGTAACTGTGGCCTATCCATTTACGGGGTAGATTATTTTTCTAGTTGTAATTCCATAAATTAATATAATGTAAATAATGTAAATCTTTAAAGAATAGATTCTTAAAGTAGAAAGAGTCTTTGTCTTTTCACTTGAGCCATCTCTCACTTGAGGAAGAAATGAAATCTATTGTATTTCAGGCACAGCCTGTATACCATTCATTCATTCCTTCATTCAACAAGTATTTACTGTGTATATACTAAATTTGTTAGTCACTGAGTAAAATTGTCCTTAAGAAATTTAAAATCCGGTGGAAGAAACATGCAAAGCAGTCACTTAAGTGCAGGTTAAATATCCAGTGTTTATTGTGTGTTTAGTATATGCCAGGAACTGTTCTGTGCTGTCCATGGATGTACTCATTTGATCCTTACAACGAATTATGAGGTGGCACCCAGAGTCGTGAACTCTCAGCATCCTTGCCTTACAGCTGAGGAAGCACGTAACTCTACTGTTCACAGAAAGCAGAGGCAGGATCCCAACCCAGGCGGTCTGAATCCAGAATCTGGGCTTTTAATGACGGTGCCCTAGAGGATGCTGGAACATAGGGAAGAAGCACCCAATTCAGCCTAGTGGCTGGGAATTATCAGGGTTTGCTCCCCATGCCGGGTACCCAGGGACCCGGCAAGGGGAACACACTACCTGTAGAGACAGGTCATTGGCTTTGGATAGTTCATGAATGTGTTCCTGAAAAATAAGAAAACACAAAACTAAACACTACTAAATGTTAGAAAGGGAGGGAGGAAGGGAGTGGGAGTGAGTAACCTGGGGAACAGTAGGCTGTGGGGAGATAAGGGAGCAGTCGGTGAGAAATGGGGACTTCTTCTTCTCGTTTCACGACTGTATCACTGAGACATAGGAGCCACCACCTCCCCGTCCTTCAGCTTGCCAAGATCCACCCCCTCCACCCGCCGGCCTCTGCCTGAGACACTCACCCCACCGTGGCCACGCCACTCTCTCCCTCAGCATCATGTCCTGGGGGAAGCTGCCCCATCCCCTAGATTGTCTTCATCCCTCCATTATACATTTTCACATAACCCTTCACAGACCTTACCACAACTGTAATTAGGTAATTATTTGGGTAATTATTTAAGTGCTTGTTCAACATCCGTCTTTTTGTCCTAATTCTAAGCTCCGTGAGGAGGAGGACAGTGTTTTGTTCACCGTTATCCACCTGGTACCCAGTGTAGTGCTAAGGTCAGCGTAAGTGCCTGTTAGGGGTTGAATTGTGTCCCTCTACTCCCCAAAAAGTTATGTTTGAGTCCTAAACCCCAGTACCTGGAATGTGACCTTATTTGGAGATAGGGTTTTTACAGAGGGAACCAAGTTAAGATGAGGTCATAAGGGTGAGCCCTAATCCAATATGACTGGTGTCCTTATAAAAAGGGAACATTTGGATACAGACACACACACAGGAAGGACAGTATGTGAAGATGAAGGCAGAGATCTGTAAGCCAAGGAACCCCCAAACTGCCAGCAAACCACCAGAAGCTAGGGGAGAGTCCTGAAAAGACTCCCGAACACCTTCAGAAGGAACCAACGTCATGATCTCAGGCTTCCAGCCTCCAGAAGAATAAATTACTTCTTCAAGTTACCCAGTTTGTGATACTTTGTTACTGTCCTTATCAAAGGGGGAAATTTAGATACACACACAGACACACAAACACACACAGACACACACACATACTATGTGAAAATGAAGGCAGAAATCTATAAGCCTAGCAGTTAGCTAACACAGTACCTGGTAAATATCTGTTAAATACAAGAAAGAAGGAATCATGCATGGATTCACACAACCCCTTTCCTTTACTTGGAATAAGGGCTCAGTCAATGTCTGTTGCTAATAGGATGTATAATGTGCTACCTTTTTCTGTTTGTTTGTTTTGGTTTTATTTCTCATTGTTAATTTCAAAGCCAGAAGAGTTTAACTCTCTGTATGACTCTTAAAAAAAACCCAATGATGTTTTAACTTCCCCAATTTTTTATTATTCTTCATGTCCTGGATCTTTGACTGGAGAGGAAGGAACAGCACAAGAGTGGCTGGTGTCACCTGAGACCATGTGTGACTTCAGCTCTAAGCATGAAATCTTGAAAATCACATATTGTAGAACCAGTATTACATTGTGGGGGAAATGTGAGTTATCCATGCATTTGTGCTGATGTTGCCATGCATGGATTGGTACCTGGCAGGCTTCGTTTTGTCTAGGATTTCTGCCACCAACTGTCACTACATACTTTTCAATTTGCACAATCTCATCACTGCCAAGAACGAAATACCTCTGCGTGACTTGTAATTACAGAACTGCTCCTGTAGCCCCACTCCCCAAATCCCTGGAGATTCAATTTGCACATTCTGACAAAGTAATTTCTTGATTTTGTTTTCTGTACGAGTCATTGAAGCTTTCCTGAATGAGCTCCATTGTAAACAGGGAGTCGGTGTCAACCCCCAAAAGTACTTCTTCCCCTGACAGTTTAATTGTTCTCTTGGTTTCCAGGCTTTTCACCTTTTATGAAACATGATGCTTTCTCTACATCTTGTCTAAATACAGGTATGCAAACACTGGACAGGTTTATAAGCTAAAGAGCTAAAGTCTAATTAGAAGACAAATGGGATTTTTTGCAAATATGTACAGGACGTCTTGAAAGACCGTTCAGGTTTTTCAGGTGCCCTTGATGGCTCGAGACTGATGTCCCGGGAAGCAGAACAGAAGGAAAGGCAGGGATTGTCTGGAACGCCATTCAGACACCTGGACACTAAATGTCATTTTCGATCAATTCCTTGTTGGCCAAAGGGATGTGAGTACCTCGGCTCCCCTGGAGACTGCTTCTCCAGCCCATTACTTGCCTTATGGTTCATGAGCCTTGGTACCTTGAATCTGTGTAGCCACCAGGTAACCCTTGTTCAAGGTGAGTCCCCCACCTGTTCCCGTCAGCCCCCGCACCTGCTCTACATTCTGGCTCTGCCACTGATATCTGCTCCATCTCCTCTGACTCTCACCTCCTGCTTTTCTGTGACTCCTTCCTCTCAGCCTGTGTACACGTCAAGTATATACGATCCTTAAACGAAATGAAACAAAACAAAATTCTCCTTTTAACAAGCCTCCTCCTCAAGGTAGAACCCTCCTCTCTCATTTCCTTTTTTGCAAAAACCTGGAGAATCTTTCTAAACTGAACATCTCTTTCTCACCTTCCACTCACTTCAGTTCACTGTGTGGCCGCCTCGTCGTACCTGCCCTTATTAAGGTACCTAGATAGTCCCTAAACTGGGAGACTTTCAGTCCTCATCTCACTTGACCTTGGAAGCATTAGCAGCAGTGACTGAGTGGCCACAGCTGAGCTAACCCCAGGGGGCATGAAAAATGGATGCTGGAGGTCAGTCTCTGCCCCGCCGATAGGATTCTCCTTGAGTGACTCAACCTTCTCTTTTTTTCTCTTTAATTTTCACCTTGATTGGTGACTATCTTAGGATTTGTACTCATATCTTCTTTTCTCTTCTTTTTCCTTTTCTTCTTTCATGGTATCCTCTCACTTTTATCTTCTTTCAGGGTGTCGGTATCATCTTCTCCAGCTTCAAGTGCCACCTCTGTACCTTGACTTCCAAATCTGCACTTTCATCCAGGCCATATGTTCTGAGCACTAAACTGATATTTAATTGCCCACTGGACACGACCCCAGCAAATTGCATATGCACTTCGAGTTACGGTGCCACAAGGGGAATTAGATAACGTCTTCAGAATTGCTCCTCTCCTTGTATTCCCTATTTCAGCAAGTGGCAGGACCTCCTGCCCCTTACTCTTAGCCAGAATCATGCATATTTCCTTGATCTTTCCTCTGTTGCATTTCTCTTATCCAGTGTTATCAAATTTGGTCAATCTTGCCTTACATATAACTCTCAAATTTATTTTTCTTTTCATTTGTATTGCCATAATTTTGGTTCTGCCCTTAGCACCTCTAAGGTCTGTTAACTAAGAGGTAGCTCAGGGCTCTTTTTCTCAACGTGCGATCTTGTTCAAGTCTGGACTCTGATTTCGAGGGTCTGTGATGGGGACTCTGGACTTCTCACCAGGTCTGAGGTGCTGCTACTGTCGCTGGCCCAGGGGCCACACCTTGAGGAGCAATGGTCCCAACAAGCAGCATCTTACTCTCACCTTCTCCACCCTCCGCTCCCCCACCCTGACCTCTGACCCACATAACACCTCCACCTACCTTCACAGGTCATTCTCTACAATGTGGATAACCTTCCAATTTCTTAAAGCAAAAATCTGATAATGCCACTGCCTTGTTTAAAAAGCTTTAATTAGGAGTGCATTGCTTTCAGGACGAAATGCAAGCCGCTGGCTAAAATATGCAGGATGATTTTAATGATCTGAGACCCACCTGCCTTTTATCCCCCTGATGTCTCAATCCATAGGATATTTATATCCCTTTTTTTTTCCAGGGAAAGGGACTGACGACTCTGTTGGATTCTCAAAGTGCTGTTTAACCTTGGAAAGGGGAATAACTACTGTCCATTCTTGATGAGGAAATATTATAGATCAAGAAACAGTGACCCACATAGATTGGACAATTTCTCTGAGCTTATAAAGCCCAGAGAGTTGCAGATACTGCACTAGACCTTCAGTCCTTGGAGTCCTAGCCCAGTGCTGATTGCATGGAGCTGTAAAACCCACCCTTCATTAGTGAGTGAGATTGGGGTCAAAATGAGATGTGGCTATGAGGAAGTGCGATGACTTAAGGTCATAACAGCAAAGTAACTTGCTTTAGTGTCTTGAGTTCCTCCTCCTTTGTTACATTCACACTGGGGGAAGGCTTGACTGTACTTTCATGACAATGAAAAATAAGCAGAAGAAAGAGAGAAGCTCCGGCACCGCAGGAAAGGCAACTTAGACTGTGGCTGGAAGAAGTGGGTAGGAGTGTGCCATGTCAAGACGGTGACCAGTGAGCCACAGATGAAGGTGTATGGTTACTCAGCCGGAAGGAGAGAGGTCGTGGGGCTGGAGTGCTTTTCCAAGAAGTCATGCAGTCAGTTCTCCAATATCTGCCAGGTTGCTATGAGGGTGGAAGGGCCAGGGAAGCAGGTTCCTGCCCACTAACAGGTAGAATTATCCAGGGATGGGATGGGATGCAGGTGTTGCTCTAGCAGAGCTTCCATGACTATATCACATGGCTTCTGTGGATGTGACTTCTTAATAGCACAGAGGATTAGATCAGATGACCCCTGTCTGCTGCCTTTTACCCCCAGCTCCAAGACTGTACTTGCGTTAGTAAGGAAGCCGTAGTGATGGGTCCTCACCTAGTGAACAATTTAATGGTCACAGAGGTAGGTGAGTAGATACCATGGATGACAGCCATAATCAGAATAGGTATTTTTGATCAGGTCACCTCTCCTGCATCTACTCTAAATGGGTGACTATTTACTGTCTTCTCATAATGTTCTAGGGTGTTCTGTGGCTAACCTATTTCAGAGTAAATCAGAGATTGTCAAAATGTTTCTCTAAAGGATCAGATAGTAAATTTTCAGCTTTGTAGGGTCTCTGTCTTGACTACTCGACTCTGCTGTTGTAGCATGAAGGCAGTCGGAGAAAATCTATACATGAATAGGTGTGGCTGGGTGCCAATAAAACTTTATTAACAAAACAAGCAGCCATCCCAATTTGTCCCAACAGACTAAACAGTCCTATGGAGCAAGCACTTTATGTTTAATTTGAAATATTGTTTGAAAAACAGAAAATGCATTCAGCATGCATTGATTTTCTATGATGTGCATGTGACTGTGTGTATTTGTATGGTGGCATAGAAGTAAACAGGGTTTCCACAGGCATGCTAGTTTAACTTTTGGTTAGTGTATTGAAACATCATCTCAGAAGACCAATGTTACTTCTTGTTTCTGCAGAAGACTTCCAAACCCACGAGCAGAGGGAGAAATATACGTTGACTTCAAAGCTATAAATTTACTATCAGTATTGTTCATCTTTAAAAATACAGTTTTGACTCTCAGAAAACATTGTTTTTAAATGTCAAAATAAATAGCATTTGACATTTTAAAATACAATTAGTGTTGAGCATTCAGTAGGGGGCGGGTAGGAGAAGCAGCTGGGCTTGTGGAGGAGGAGTGGTTTCTGGTAACCCCCGTTTATTACACTTTTGGAATAATGGCAAAAGGTGGTGACTGCTACATCTTTGGGTCTGTTTAATCTCCAGCTGTGAACATGTGATCAATCATCTCACGGACAACAAAAGACTTTTTCCAGGACCAGCAATGATTTCCATGTGCTCGCAGTGGTTTATGTAAGTGCTGTCCTGCCAGCAGGTCAGCCCCAACGATGCATTCTCTGTGCTCCGTGACTCCGGGGAGCTGGAAAAGAAGACCCAGGACTTACTGCTTCTACTACTGACTTTGCAGCTAACTCACTACCTTGGGGGGGGGGGGTTGTGCCCCAGTTTTCTTCCTAACAAAAATAAGGGAAATAATACTTGTAAGTTTGCAATTTCAAATGCAAATATTATCAATGTGCAGATCGTTGTAATTGTCTCTTAATTGCTGCCTTTTATTTACAGAAGGCTGAGTCTCTTCCTCCCACTTCTGGACGAGACATTGAAAGGGTACCAAAAGGAGCCTCAGAAGAAATATATGTTGTCCAGACATGGAAAATCTGTAGTGCTACTTTCAGAGGGTAAGAAAATGTGGGGCTACATCTGCTACAGGAAAAAAAAAAAAAAAAAGGACTCTTCAAAAATGTCAAGATCATAAAGGACAAAGAACTACTGAGGAATTGTTCCAGAATAAAGAAGAATTGAGACATGACAACTGAATGTAACTCATGGTCCTAGATTTTCTTTGCTTATAATGAATGTTACCAGTATAATTGGCAAAGAATAAGGCCATTTAGTATTGTATCAGTATTAATTTCCTGATTATGATACTTATATTATAGTTACAAAAGAGAATGTCCTTGTTTTTAGGAAATATACATTAAATAGATAAACTAAATGTATCTATTTAGGGATAGATAAATAGATAAAGCAAATGTGCTAAAATGTTAACATTTGATGAGTCTGAAGGGTATAGAGGATTCTTTGTACTATTCTAGAAACTTTTCTGTAAATCTGAAATTATTTCAAAATAAAAAGTTTAAGAATTGAAAAAAAAAGAAGTTTCAGGCTATTTGGCTAAAATCCCTCCATGTCTAAGGATGTATAGGGTGAATATAACTCAGCAACTAAATACTTTTCAATTCAAATTTGAACCTGGAGAGCTATCTGAGGCAAAACCATTTTTCAGCATTTTCATTCTCTATAGTTTTTGGGAATTGAAATTGCTTAAAAGAATTTCATGTTTTATTTGTAACCATTTAAGAACATATCATGGTAAGGCTGTGAAATCTACCATTGGAGTTCCCATTTCCACCATTTTCAAAATGGATAGGGCTGGTTGAGAGCTGGTGTGACACTTGCGGGGGTTTTCTAAGTTGTTTCCATCATGTACTTGGTGAAATATGGCAAAGCAGATGGAAAGCTGGTGATTCATCTCCATGTAAGATTTCCTGGGGAAGGTTGAGATGCATTCGGTGTACAGAATTTCCCGCACTGTACCCCGCTGAAGCTTTTGCCTTAATGAAACAGAAGCATTTGATCTGTTTCAGACTTTCAAATTAATGATCCCAGAAATGTTTTCTACATGAGTGTTTTCCTCTTTTTTTTTTGTCTTTGTGTGGTGCCACCTCCTTTTTCTAGTCTTATCCATAAGGGTCCATATCTCAAGTAGCTGAGTATCTCAGCTACTCTTTCCAGGTAGCTGAGGGGTGAGTATTTGAACTTACCTGTTCAGTGGTGTTGGCAGGGGTCAGAGAACACAGCCTGGTGAGTCTGTAGCAGTGTAGGTATCCCAGAGTGGAGGACATTATTAAATCAGGAAGACTGTTTCAACAAATAGATGGCAGCATGTATCTTAGTGATGGTGGCAGGTAAATATTTGGACAGGACAAGCTGTTGATTACAAAAACTAATTTTGTGGGAGATCAGTGTCAAATGTACATACTAACAGTCCTTGATTTATCAGCATTATTCAAAAATTGAGCTTAATCTACAAAATTCTAAGTGCTCGCGTTTGTTATTCTGTTGGAGGTTGGAGAGTACATCTTTCACAGTTAACTTCAAAGTATCAATGACATAACTGGAAGAAACTTGAGATATGGATGTTTTTCGTAACAATGTTAAAATGCACAAAAACATTTTAATAGTCTGCTATGATTGACCATTTATCTTATATCCATAAAATGGAAAATGGTGAGCCATTGGAAATTATTTAGCTTGTTTACTTTCAAACTATTAACATGTTTAATGTCAGAAAAAGGAGAGTATGCTACACAATTAAAGTTTAAAAATCAGGATATAAACAGTATGGATGCTATGATCCCATTTCCTTAAATCTATCTACAGCATTAGGTTGAGCCATATCACATTGCCATTTTGTATGTCAAATGGTTTGATATCAGCAATCTCAGATGATTCAGGGTATAAGAGAAAACACACATATACACACACACGTGAAAGATAATTACGAAACGTTCTGGATGGTGATCATAGGTATATAATTTTTTTTATTTTTCTTATTTATACTTTCTAGAATTAATGTGCATTACTTTTCTGATGAGAGAGAGAAAGAAATTTTTTCTCTATGCTCCAGAGGCAGAACCTTTCATTGTGAAGAGGTATTGGTTCTGGAGCTAATCTACATTGTCAGTAGAAGATTTGAGAATTTTTGGTCTCTGGTTTCCAGAGTTCTTTAGAAATGACCAGATTTGGTGAAAATACCTATCTTCTCTTTCCTTCCCCAAGTAGATTCCCCCAACTAACAGTGAGATCATTTGTGTGCAAGCATCTGGCATTTAGTAGGTGCCCAACAAATATTTGTGAATGATTGAATGAGTGAATACATGAGGGAGAGAGTGATTAAATAATTATTATGTAATACATTCTGAAATTTTGCTTTTTTCCTCCTGATTACTAAACGACTTGAATTGTCTTAAGAGAGAATGTGGCAGAATTTTAAGTCCATGTACACGTATTGCTAAGAGGAAAATCCAGTCTGTCAGAAAAGACAAAAATGAAAATATTGAATGGACTCTGCCGAATAGTACCTTCCCAATTCTCCTGGGTAGAATATAAAATGTCTGGGTAAAAATCTCAGTTCATTACGCATTTCTGCAAGATGTTAACATTTCTGGCCCTTTACCATACAGGCATTTCTAAAGCAGCTTCACCTGTAAGGGCAAATGAGCAGTACCCGGCCGGCTCTGGCCTCTAGTTCTAGGTCACAGAACACATTTAACTCTGTCTGTGATCAGAAGTGTTCCCTTCAATGGCTATCCATTCCTACTTTGGAATAAAAGGAGGATGAGGAAGAAAGGGAGAGAGAGAGGAAGGAAGGAAGGAAAAAAGGAAGGAAGGGAGGGAGGAAGGAAAAAAAGAAAGGGAGGGGCAGAAAGAGAGGGGAGAGGGACAGAGAGATTTTTCGCCACGTGGGATTGTTCAGTCCTCTTTTCAGCAAATGGTTATAAAAAAGCTCCAAAGGGTAGATACTGATCATTCACCAGCTGACAAAATCAGTGGAGCATTATTTTCATCCCGTGATTACCTCTAAGTGACTCATGCCAGCTTAGATGGGTTCTCAGCCCCTGAGTAGAACATGTCCTGAAATTAACATGAATAACCTAATTTCTACCTTCCCGCAGCCTCTCCTTACACACTGCACAAAGGGAAAAACAGAAGTGAAACAAGAAAGATTAACAAGGTCTGTGCCAGCTGTTAGAAGAGAAGGCATTGTTTGTCTGCATTTAAGGAGAAAAGGACACTATTTGGCCGCGTGGGGTGCCTCGGCGTCGGCTGGTGCTAATGATCATCCCGAGGGTTGAGCTGTAAGGCGAGTTGCCCGTGGACCAGCCCTGCCTGCTCTGCTGACAGGTGCTAATGGGAGGGGGCAGGACACAGCTGCCTGAACAGGAATCCCATTATCTTTTGCTGGGTATTGATTCGCCCTGTGGGATGTTTTCTCTCTGGCTGTGTTAATGTTCAGAGCACACACTTGCCTTGTTCAGGCACAGAGTCAGAGGTGCCTGGGGCAAACGTAATGGGTTCTGCCTTCCAGCCTGCAGAGGTTGTGTCTGTGGGGATGTAGGCTTCCTTAATTATAGGCCCTGCTTGGGGACAGGTCTGGAAGAATAGCTTTGCCACGAATAGAATTGCCCGAGGTGCATAGCAAATTAATCTAATGACATGAGGTGCCTGTTGAAAGTTTTTTTCTATCCATAAACAGTGGTTCTCATTTTAATACTTGAAATTTTGCACAAAAAATCCAGAAAGTGATCCAACAGTGGGAATCTTGGCCATCCACAATCCTCTAAACATTTTTCAGACTCTTCTTTGTTTCCAGTGAGGGCTTCTAAAAAATCTCTAGAGATGATGTAGAGATGATCTTTGCCTTTGGCCATGCTCAGTGATTTGGTGGCTTGTTGAAGGGCAATATGTGATTGGGTTGGGTTTATTGGAGTTAAAATGATTGAATATAACTTTTAAAGAGATCTTATCGCACGGGTGAGTCAAGACAGAATTTACTGTGAAGAATTAACACAGCACAGACTCAACTCTGAGCAGCAAAGGTGTCTGTAAGTCATCTCATTCGACTTTCTCCATCATCAGCCGGTCCACATCATTTACAGAACCTCTATGTGTTAAAGTCTTCCTTATATTGAGCAAAAACCTGTTTTTCTGTAAATGGTATGCAAGTGCACATGTGTGTGTTTGTATCAAGACAGTGGCATTTTAGGGCACTTAAAATCCTTCAACATTCAATTTAGTTCACCAATTGCCCAGTTTCTGCCAGCTGCTATATTTATGTTTTCTTATGATACAGAAACTGTATGAAGCCTTACTTTTGAAGGGACTCTAATCACAAGTGTTGCTTTCATTTCTCAGCCTCTGTCTCTGGCCCTTTCTCTATCAGCTGTCCCATTCTCAGCATCTTGTTCGTGTTTCTGAGTTAGTGAGGGCCACACCCCTTTGCACTCAGCTCTCCTGGGAAAGGTGAGACAAACAAGGAGGGATCTGGACTCAAAGCCTTGAGAAGCGACTGTCCTGGAGCCACCAGCTGTGAGGTCTGTTCGCTAGACGATTTCTACATCCATCTGCAGTGCTTCTGTTTTACAAGGAAAATTCATTTCAGAGGTGTAACTCAGCCAAAGGCAGAGGATAAGCTAGGGATGAACAGTGTATCTAAGATGGTCAGAAATGGTTCTCATAATGGTGATAGGCTCTTTGCCCCTCAGCAAGTTCAAGACATTTTCTATTCCCCTTTCATGGCTTGTGGGAGGGATCAATGCTAATCTGTTTTCAGCCTCAAGCCCATTTGATAGATCAGGGACCGAGGGAGTGGAACATGTCCACTCAAGAGCTACAGAGGAACCTAGGCCAGGATCTGATAAAAATATTCATGTGGATTTGGTAAAAATATGTAGAACTTGCGAACGCCAAGCGGCTGCACTCCTTTTTCAATGCATTACCTTTTTCTGGTTATGCAAATAATTATGTAGCTTTTGTGGGAAATTTAAAAATATAAAAAATGACAGACATTCATAATTCTGCTATTCAGAAATAATAACCATCATTACTATTTTGATAATTTCTGTCCATTTCTAATTCAGTGATTTTTTTGCATCCTTTTAATCCTTTGCTGTTTTGCCCCAAAACGTTTCCCCGCAGCATTAAATACTCTTTAAGGATGTAAGTACCAATGACTGAGTCAGATTCAGGACAAAGAAGGACCCTGAGGGAGGTAGTCCAGCTCCACAAACCAGGAGCACTGTGGACGGAGGGGTGAATTCTCCAAAGCAGGTAGAAAACTCCGTTGGACAAGATTTGTATGGCTTGGTGGCATTTGGGGGACTTCTACCTCCCTGTGTGTTTTGATGAAATGGGAGGGGAGTTAGAAGTGAATGAGGAACTTTACAGTGATCGCGCCTTTGAAAGAAGCAGGTGACTGTGTAGAAGGCTAGGTGGGAAATGCTACCCACTGGTCTTGGAGGGCTCAGGAGAAGAAAGCTGAAACAACTTCACAGTTCAGACCTCCAGCTACTCAAGCTCAATCCTCTGCCACCTCCAACACTATCCTGCAAATACGTGATTCACTGAACACTTGTCATCAAATAAGGTACAACCTTTCCAGATTGACTCCAACCAGGAATGGAAAGTTAGAACATGAAAAGTAAAAGTCTCATAGAGAACACATACCAGAAAAAAATGCTGCACAGCGAAAGAAAAGTATAAACAACTGGTTCTCCACGGAGTCAACGGTGTTAATGAAAAGATGACCTTTCTTAGAGTAAAACTCCAAGGAGACCTACAGGGGCTCAGAGTAGAGATTAGAAAACTGAGAAAATCAAAATCACTATGGAAATGAGACTCTTATTACAGAAACAAAAAACTATATATGGCTAAAGACACATCTGGGATGTAAAAAGTCTGTTTGAGAGAATGACCAAGATGAAACAGAAAAGAAACCAATTACAAAGGGTTCTAGAAGGAATCACTGGTAGTGAAGACAGGTCATATAATCATAACTGCACCTGGAAAAGAGAAGGGAGAAAATGTAAGACAAACATTTTAAGTGAGTTTTAAAATTTGGGAAAATTAAAGAAAGAAAAAGATTGAAATACAGAGCTTGAGAGAGAGCACCACATTCCAGGAAAAACAAATTTAGAATAAAACCACTCTAACGTGATTTGCTAAAGTGAATGGAGATAATTCTGTGGCACACAGGGAAAAATCAAGTTCTCTCTCTGGGGAAAAAGGCAAGGTGACCCCGGACATTTTCATAGCATGCAAAAGTGAAAGTCAGCGGAGCAATGTTTACAGAGTTCTTAGTGATAAAATTGTGACCCAAGATGTTTATATGCAACTTAGCTGTTACTCAAGTATAAAGTCAAGACAGTTCTTCTCAAGCACCCAAGAACTCAAGGTATATAGACACCAGTAATCCTTAAAAAAAAACAACCCCAAAACAAAACAAAAAACAGACCTATGAGAGAATAAGCTGTGGGCAAACAGATGACTAGGGTTCTAAGATGAATCAGGAGGAGGAGGAGAGGGAGGAGGGGGAGGAAGAAGGAGAGAAAGGGAAGGAGGAGGGAGGGAAGTAAGGGAGGGGGAGAAAGAGGGAAAAGCCTGTTGGTAGCATTGAACTGACTGAAAGGGGACACGAAGTTGAATAACTGTGGGGCGTGTGATTAGAAAACAGAGTGCAAATTTTATAAAATATTTTAATGATAAACTAACAAAACACTGAGTTTGCGTGAGAAGAGGAGAGGATGATATTTAAGGAATATATCCAAACAAAGAGACATAGAAAGGATAACTTTAACAGAAGAGGCGGTGAGTTACCAAGGAATAAAATAAAAATGAGGCAGAACTGTGCAACTAATGTCTAGCGAGTTTTCTAATGAAAAACTGATGAACTCATAAAAGTGCTAACAAAAGATCAAGATGAAAAAAAAAAATTAATTACATGGGACTGAGTGAACTGATGAGGATGAGTATAATTTTTGTGACTTTCTGTCTGAATTTAAAAAAAAAAAAAAAATTCCACAAGGACTCAGAGGCAAAGAATATACAAATCAATTTTCACTGCAAAGTAAAGGAGCTGTTACAGTGGAGGATTACTGGACTGAATGTCAATACTATGACATAGTAGGAGTGTGTTTCATGTTTGGTAATTGCAATCATTGTTGCTTTTGTTGTGGTCATCCATGTACAATGCTTGGTGTCAGTCGATTTATCTCTTGTAAAAATAAAATACAGTGTGTGTGTGTGTGTGAAAAAAAAAAAAAAAATGTCTAGCGAGTTTTAACAAAAAGCAAAAACTATTAAAGATAACCACTGTATAACAATAAAGATAACAATCCACAGTGAAGATCTATCCTGGATGTTAATCCACCAAGAGTGAAGAAAAAAACCTCATAGAAACAGGAAATAAGAAAGAAACGAAGACAAATATTATGTAATATTACTTAGATGTGAAATCTAAAAAATAACACAAATGAACTTATTTGTAAAACAGAAACAGACTCATAGACATAGGAAACAAATTTATGGTTACCAAAGGGGAAGGGGATGGGAGGGATAAATTAGGAATAGGGGGTTAACAGATACATACTACCATATATAAAACAGATAAACAACAAAGATTTACTGTATTGTATAGGAAACTATATTTAATATCTTATAATAACCTATAAGGGAGAAGAATAAAAGAAAAATATATATATGTATGTGTATATATATATATATATATATATATATATATATATATATATATAAAACTGGATCACCTGAAACTAACACAATATTGTAAACTAGCTATATTTCAGTTAAAAAATAAAAATTAAAATAAAGATTGGAGTCAAAAAAACAGATGAATGGATAAAGAAGATGTGATATATATAGACACACAATAGACTACAGCTGTAACAAGAATGAAATTTTGCCTTTTGCAGCAACATGGAGGGACCCTCCAGGAGGATATTACGCTTAGTGAAATAAGTCAAACAGAGAAAGACAAATACTGTATAATATCGCTTATATGTGGAATCTGAGAATACAGCAAACCAGTGAATATTAAGAAAACAGACTCACTGATATGGGGAGTAAACTAGTGGTTACTAGTGGGGAGAGGGAAGGAGGGAGGGGCAGGGTAGGCGTATGGGATTAAGAGATCCAAACTCCCTGTATAAAATAAAAAAGTTACAAGGATATATTGTACAGCACAGAGAATATAGCCAATATTTTATAAATGGAGTATAATCTTTAAAAATTGTGGGGCTTCCCTGGTGGCGCAGTGGTTGAGAATCTGCCTGCCAATGCAGGGGACATGGGTTCCAGCCCTGGTCTGGGAAGATCCCACATGCCGTGGAGCAACCGGACCCGTGAGCCACAACTACTGAGCCTGCGTGTCTGGAGCCTGTGCTCCGCAACAAGAGAGGCCGCAACAGTGAGAGGCCCGCGCACCGCGATGAAGAGTGGCCCCCACTCACCGCAACTAGAGAAAGCCCTCGCACAGAAACGAAGACCCAACACAGCCAAAAATAATAAATAAATAAATAAATAAATAAAAATTGTGAATCATCGTGTTGTACACCTGAAACTTATATAACATTGTAAACCAACTATACCTGAATAAATAAATTTTAAGAAAAGAAACAGATGAAAACACAATAGGATAGGTATTTCTATTACCTTTAACTTATCTTTCTTAGCTCATTTTATTTGATATATCAAATAAATGAACAGGTGAAAAGTAGAAATAGTTTGGATATTATCTGAGGACAAGGGTATAAAAACCAGAAATGAACAACTGTGACAGACAGTGTTATTGAGTCTCCCAACTCTCATTCTCTCTTCTGCCTTGTCGGCTGAACCTCAGTTTTCTTTGCTGGGGACGGGGGTGATGTTTGCAGATGAAAACGCTCACACGGACTCTTTTTCTGCTAGCGAAGCATGTGATGGGGTTCTGGCCAGTGAGATATAAGCTGAGAGTTCTGGAAAAGCTTTTGCTTTCCTGATGCAGTGCTACCCTGATTGTTTTCCACTTTTGTTTTCTTCCTGCCTCCTGCTTGGAAAGCAAATGTGACACCCAGAGGGAAGATGAAAAGCACAAGGAAAAAGGCCCACATACTTACACACGGTTACAGTTAATCCATCTATCGGGATCCACAAAGTGGTGACCACCCCAGTGGCCTGGCTCACTTCATAAATCCAAGCTGAAATCAGCCTGCATTTATAGGAAACACCTCACTGTCAAAGAAACCTAACAAACACTTTTGGGTTTGCATCAAAACAATGACAGGTCTGTTTACCAGGTAATCCTAAACGCAAGAGCTGGGCAACTAGCCATTTATTTTACTTAAGACCATTCTTCTTTTCTAATATAAGCATTTAATGCTGTAAAGTTTTCATTAAGCATTGCTTTAGCAGTAAGCTGCAATCCAGAAATTTTAATATGTTGGTTTTGAATTTTCATTCAGTTCAAAGTATTTCCTAATTTCTCTCTAATTTCTTCTTGGACGCCTGGGTTATTTGTAAGAGTGTAATATGATTTCCAAATATTTGAGGATATTCCAGATATCTGTTACTGATTTGTAGTTTAATTCCATGGTGGTCGGAGAAGTTATTTTGTATGATTTCAATTCTCTTAAAATCATCAAGACTTACTTTATAGCTCATCGTATGATCTATCTTTTAAATATTCCATAAGCCCTTCAAGAGCACGTTGTTGGATGGAGTGGTCTGTGAATATCAATTAGGTTAGTTTGGTTGGTAGTTTTGATCAGGTCTTCTGTATGCTTATTGATTTTCATTTAATTGCTCTACCAATTACTGAGGAGTTGCTGAAATCTCCAACTATAATTATGAATTTGTCTATTTCTCCTTCCAGTTCTATAAGGTTTTTTTCCATACACATTGAAACATTTTAAATATGTGTTTACAATTATTTCTGTAGGCTACTTATTATTATAGTATGTCCCAAACTATCTCTTGTAATAATCTTTATTTTGAAATGCTAGTTTGATGTTAACATAGCAACTCCATGTTTCTTTTGATTAGTGTTTGCATTTCCAATGTTTTTTTTCCCCTTTTACTTTTAATCTGCCTTTGTTTTTATAGTTAACTTAGATTACAGATAGAATGTAGTTGAGTCTTGTTTTTTTTCTTTTAATCCCATCTGACAGTCTCTGCCTTGAATTAGTTTTGTCCATCTATGTTTACTGTATTAATGGATATGTTTGAGATTAAATCTACTCTCTTGCTATTTGCTACCTATTTTCTATATGTTCTTTACTGCCTTTTGTTTGCTTGCTGCCTTTTGTGGATTCATTAAATTTTCTTATGATTCCATTTTATCTATACTACTGGATTAATACTTGTTTCTCTTTTATTTTCTATTACTTGTTCTAGAGTTGATACAATTTTAATTTATCATACTCCATATTCAAATAATATTTTACTGTTTCAGTTTTAGTGTAAGAATCTTACTACAGTATACTTCCAACAACATTTTCTTTTCCCTCGTGACCTTATTTTCATAATTGTTACTTCTACTGATGCCATAAACCTCACAATGCATCATCATTATCACCATGGTTATTATTATTGCTTTAAACAATTATGTTTTAAGACAGTCAATTGATTAAAATGTATTTCTATACCAATTCACATGGTTACTGTTCTCAGCACTCTTCTTTCCATCTTATAGGTCTAAATTTTCATCTGATATTATTTTCCTTCTTTTTGAAGAAACACTTTTAAAATTTCTTATAGAGCAGTTGTGATGGTAGTGAATTATCTCGTATTTTATCTCAAAAATGTCTTTATTTCGGTTTTGAAATGCTCTTTTTGCTGGATAAAGAATTTTAGGGTGATGACTTTTCAGTATTTTAAATGTATCTCTCCACGGTCTTCTAGCTTGCATAGTCTCTGGTGAGATGTCTGCATATTTATTATCTTTGCACCTTTTAATTTATTGTATCATCTTATCTTGTTTTTTAAAGATTTTCTCTTATGGCTAATTTTCAGAAATTTTTGACTTTGAATGTTATCCCTTTTCATTTATTTTGCGTGGCTTTGTTAAGCTTTTAGGATCTGTAGATTTATAGTTGTCATGCAATTTGATTAATAAAAAGTCTCTGTCTATATTTCTACAAAAATATTTTCTGTTCTTTTTCTTTCCTCTCCTTCTACTGCTCTGCTTACATCATCATTTATTGTGGATAATTTCTACTGCTATTTAAAAAAACTCAGTTATCTTTTCGTATGCAGCATCTAATCTGCTCTTAATCCTGTGCTTTTATTTTTATTTACAATTTTTTTATTTCTGAAAGTCTCATTTGGGTCCTTTTTTTTTTTTTTTTTCGTCTTAAGTCATTTCCCTTCTCATCACAGTCATGCTTTCCTCTATCTTTGCGAGCACTTGGAATAAAATCATATTAGCTTTTTAAATTGTTAGTCTGCTAGTTCATTCATATCTGTCATGTCGGTGTTTGTCTCTATTTTTTTTTCTTTTGGTTTTGGAAAAAATTATGCTTTTTTGCAAGCCTGGTACATTTTTTTTTTTTTTTTTGAAAATTTATTTATTTTTATTTATTTATGGCTGTGTTGGGTCTTCGTTTCTGTGCGAGGGCTTTCTCCAGTTGCGGCAAGCAGGGGCCACTCTTCATTGCAGTGCGCGGGCCTCTCACTATCGCGGCCTCTCTTGTTGCAGAGCACAGGCTCCAGACGCGCAGGCTCAGTAATCGTGGCTCACGGGCCCAGTTGCTCCGCGGCATGTGGGATCTTCCCAGACCAGGGCTCGAACCCGTGTCCCCTGCATTAGCAGGCAGATTCTCAACCACTGCGCCACCAGGGAAGCCCAAGCCTGGTACATTTTTAATAGAGGCTGTATATTGTAAATGTCATGTTGTTTAGTGTTTGAATGTGTGTTTAAGAGTGATCGATTTTTGTTTTTGCATGCCATTAAGTTAGTTGGTGTCAGTTGGTATCACTTTGAGACTTGCTGTTTCTTTTTTTGACTGCAACCATATGTTATATTTTATTTAGTGACATTGTAAATGCATGCATATATCTTTGTATATTCAGGTGTGATATTTACTAGAGTTTTATATAATGCAAGCTAGTTCTGTATTTTATTTCTTTAACTTTTATTTAAATTTATTCCCAATGTTCCTTAAATTTTATTTCCAATTTATTTTTTTAACTAAACTTTTTTATTTTGTAATAATTGTAGCTTAACTTGCAACAAGAAACAGTACAAAGGGATTTCATGTGTTCTATACCCAGTTTCTCCCAAAGGTAACATCTTGCAAAACCACAATACAGTATCACAGTCATAATATTAATATCAGTACAGTAGGATATAGACCGTTCCATCACCATGTTGTGTGGTCTTTCATGGAACACCCATTTCACTCTCAACCATGCCCCCTTTCTTACCCCAGACAACTACTAATCTGCCCTTCATTTATATAGTTTTGTCGTTTCAAAATGTTATGTAAATGAAATCATACAGTAAACAACTTTTTGGAATTGGCTCTTTTCACTTAGCATAACTTTCTGGAGAAGTATCTAGGTTGGGACATCTATTCACAGTTTGTTCTTTTTTACCGTTGAGTAGTATTTCATGGTGAGGATGTGCCACGGTTTATTTAACCCATTGAAGAGCATCTGGATTGTTTCCAGATTTGGGCTATTACAAATAGAGCTGTTATGAACATTTGTGTACAGGTTTTAAGTGAACTTCAGTTTTCATTTTTTTTTTTTCGGGGATTAATGCCTGGGAATGCAACTGCTGGGTATAGGGTAGTTGCATGTTTAGTTTTTTAAGAAACTTCCAGACTTTTCCAGAGTGGCTATACCACTTTCCATTGCTACCAGCAACATATGAATGATCCAGTTTCTCCACATCCATGCCAGTACTGATGTTGTCATTTTTTAAAAAGTTCTAGCCATTCTGATGAGTGGTTTTATCTTGCACTTCACTAACAGATAATAATGTTGAATAGCTTTGCATGTTTTTATTTGCCATCTGTATGTCTTCTACAGTGAGATGTCTTTTTATGTCTTTTATACATCTTCTAATTAGATTGTTTATTTCTTTACTGTTGACTTTTGAGATTTGTTTATACATTCTAGAAAGCAGTCCTTTGTTGACTATGTGATTTTCAAATATTTTATCCCTCTCTGTAGCTTGTCTTTTCATTTTTTAACAGTCTTTTGCAGAGCAAAAGTTTTTAATTACAATCAAGTCAAAATTATCAGTCTCTTCTTTTATAGATTATATTTTTGGAGACAAGTCTAAGAACTCTTTGCCTACCCTGAGATTCTGAAGATTTTCCCCTATGTTTTTTTCTAAAATTTTTATTGTTTTACATTTTACATTTAATTCCGTGATCTGCTTTGAGTTATTTTTGTGTAAGATGTGAAGTTTAGTTCTCGGTTCTTTTTTTTTTAATACATGGTTGTTGAATTGTTCCATACCATTTGCTGAAAAGGCTATCCTTCCGTCATTGACTTGCTTTTGCATCTTTCTCAAAAATCAGTTGTGAGGCTATTTCTGGGTTCTGTATTGTGTTCCATTTATCTGTGGCTCCACCAATACCACACAGTCTTGATTTCTGTAGCCACAGGAAATCTTGAAGTTAAGTAGAAAGACAGAAAACTTCTCATTTCATTTATTTAAAAGACTATTTTTTAGAGCAGTTTTAGATTCACAACAAAATTTAGAGAAAGGTGCAGAAATTTCCCATATATCCACTGTTCCCACAACGTATAGTCTCCCCCATTATCAACAACACTCACCAGACCGGTACATTTTTTTACCAATGATGAACCTACCTTGAGGCATAATAATCACCCAAAGTCCGGGGTTTACTTTAGTGTTCATCTTGGTGTTGTACATTCTATAGTTAGACAAATGCATAAGGACATCTATACATCATTTCAATATCATACAGAGTATTTTCACTGCCCTAAAAGCCCTCCGAGCTGTGCCTATTCATTCCCTCACACCCTTACCAACAACTACCAGTCTTCTTGTCTTCATAGTTTTCTCTTTTCCAGAATGTCATATACGGTTGACCCTTGAACAACATGGATTTTAACTGCATATGTCCATGTATAGACTGGCTTTTTTTCAATAAATACTACCATACTACACGATCTCAAATTGGTTGAATCCACAGATGCAGAGCCTCGGATACAAAGGGCTGGTGGGATGAGAGTCTTGGCTCCCTCTTTTCCTTTCCAACCCTACCTCAGGAAGGACATGTGGGTGCCTGACTACAGCCAGGCAAGGGTGGAGGTCTCAGTCTCACAGCTGGTTTTTTTGCTGACATGAGTGGGTGTGAGACCACAATTATTTCTGTGGTATTTGGCTGGAATAGAGCAGGCAGTATGCAAAAGTTTTCTCTCTTTCTAGACTGTCTCTTTCCTGGACCTCTTACTAGAGAGAGGAGACTTTTGAGGGGTCTCTTTCTCTTTTTTTTTTAAACATCTTTATTGGAATATAATTGCTTTACAATGGTGTGCTAGTTTCTGCTTTATAACAAAGTGAATCAGCTATACATATACATACATTCCCATATCTCCTCCCTCTTGCATCTCCCTCCCACCCTCCCTACCCCACCTCTCTAGGTGGTCACAAAACACTGAGCTGATCTCTCTGTGCTATGCAACTGCTTCCCACTAGCTATCTATTTTACATTTGGTAGTGTATATATGTCCGTGCCACTCTCTCACTTCGTCCCAGTTTACCCTTCCCCCTCCCCATGTCCTCAAGTCCATTCTCTCTCTACATCTGCATCTTTATTCCTGTCCTGCCCCTAGGTTCATCAGAACCATTTTTTTTTTTTTTTTTTTAGATTCTCTATATATGTGTTAGCCTACAGTATTTGTTCCTCTCTTTCTGGCTTACTTCAGTCTGTATGACAGACTCTGCCAGACAGACAGGTCCATCCACCTCACTACAAATAACTCAATTTCGTTTCTTTTTATGGCTGAGTAATATTCCACTGTATATATGTGCCACATCTTCTTTATCCATTCATCTGTCGATGGACACTTAGGTTGCTTCCATGTCCTGGCTATTGTAAATAGAGCTTCAATGAACATTGTGGTACATAACTCTTTTTGAATTATGGTTTTCTCAGGGTATATGCCCAGTAGTGGGATTGCTGGGTCGTATGGTAGTTCTATTTTTAGTTTTTTAAGGAACCTCCACACTGTTTTCCATAGTGGCTGTATCAATTTACATTCCCACCAACAGTGCAAGAGGGTTCCCTTTTCCCCACACCCTCTCCAGCATTTATTGTTTGTAGATTTTTTGATGATGGTCATTCTGACCAGTGTGAGGTGATACCTCATGGTAGTTTTGATTTGCATTTCTCTGATGATTAGTGATGTTGAGCATCCTTTCATGTGTTTGTTGGCAATCTGTATATCTTCTTTGGAGAAATGTTTATTTAGGTCTTCTGCCCATTTTTGGATTGGGTTGTTTGTTGTTTTGAGACTGAGCTGCATGAGCTGCTTGTAAATTTTGGAGATTAATCCTTTGTCAGTTGCTTCATTCGCAAATAATTTCTCCCATTCTGAGGGTTGTCTTTTCGTCTTGTTTATGTTTTCCTTTGTTGTGCAGAAGCTTTTAAGGTCTCATTTGTTTATTTTTGTTTTTATTTCCATTTCTCTAGGAGGTGGGTCAAAAAGGATCTTGCTGTGATTTACGTCATAGAGGGTTCTGCCTATGTTTTCCTCTAAGAGTTTGATGGTGTCTGGCCTTACATTTAGGTCTTTAATCCATTTTGAGTTTGTTTTTGTGTATGGTGTTAGGGAGTGTTCTCATTTCATTCTTTTACATGTAGCTGTCCAGGTTTCCCAGCACCACTTATTGAAGAGGCTGTCTTTTCTCCATTGTATATTTTTGCTTCCTTTGTCAAATATAAGGTGACCATATGTGCGTGGGTTTATCTCTGGGCTTTCTATCCTGTTCCATTGACCTATATTTCTGTTTTTATGCCAGTACCATACTGTCTTCATTACTCTAGCTTTGTAGTATAGTCTGAAGTCTGGGAGCCTGATTCCCCCAGCTCCATTTTTCGTTCTCAAGATTGCTTTTGCTGTTTGGGGTCTTTTGTGTTTCCATACAAATTGTGAAATTTTTTGTTCTAGTTCTGTGAAAAATGCCATCGGTAGTTTGATAGGGATCACACTGAATCTGTAGATTGCTTTGGGTAGTATAGTCATTTTCACAATGTTGATTCTTGCAATCCAAGAACACGGTATATCTCTCCATCTGTTTGTATCGTCTTTAATTTCTTTCATCAGTGTCTTATAGTTTTCTGCATACAGGTCTTTTGTCTCCTTAGGTAGGTTTATTCCTAGGTATTTTATTATTTTTGTTGCAATGGTAAATGGGAGTGTTTCCTTAATTTCTCTTTCAGATTTTTCATCATTAGTGTATTTGGGGGTCTCTTTCTCTCTGCACCTGCTGGCATTTCTCTGTTGCTGTCTTCTTCAGCTCTGAGTCTGGGATATTTGCAAAGAAACATGAAAACTCAGGGAGCTCCTTAAGATCTCAGGTTTTGTGGCCCAATGTCCCTAGATGGTTTGCTTTCTTTTCTTCACTTTAAAGAGTTTTCTTATGTTTGTTTTATATATAAAGTTCAAGGTTTTAGTTGTGCTTAGAGAAGAAATAGGGAAAAGTACGTCTACTCCTTCTTCCTGGACGCAAAATCCCCTGAGGCTTGTTTTTAAGATTTTCTTAAGGTGAAAACAAGCAGAGTTTAGTGTGGGGTTAGTTTAGTCCCACTACTAATGTCTTATCCTCCTGGAGTTTCCACTTAATGCCCCATGTATTACAAAGTCTTTCCACTTTGGCTGGTGGGGATGCAAACGCTTCACAAAACATACCTGCCTTTTGACAGTTATGTTAGGTAAGAATATATTTGCTTTAATTTGTAAAAAAATGATTACCATAGAAAGTTTAGTGAACATCTGTCATCGCATATAAATATCGAATTAAAGAAATAGAAAACAAAATATTTTTTCTTTGTGATGAGAGCTCTTAGGGTTTACTCTCTTCACAGCTTTTATATATAAGGTACAGCAGTGTTTATTACATTGGTCATGTTGTACATCACATCCCTGGTACTTATGTATTTTATAACTGGAAGTCTTTGACCACCTTCCTCCAAGTCCCCCTCCACCCAGCCCCCCACCCCTGGTAACCAAATCTGATCTCTTTTCTATGAGTTTTTTTGTGTGTGTGTTTGTTTTTGAAGTATAATTGACCTACAACACTGTGGTAGTTCCTGATATACAACGTAGTAATTTGACATTTCTATATTTCAAAATGATCACCATGGTAAGTCTAGTTACCATCTGTCACCATACAAAGGTATTACATAATTATTGACTATATTCCCTACACTGTATATCTCATACCCGTGACTCATTTATTTTGTAACTGAAAATTTGTACCTCTTAAGCTCCCTCACTTATTTCTCTCTCCCTCCCCCCCAACCTCTGGCAACCACCTCTTTGTTCTATGTATCTGTGACTCTGTTTCTGTTTTGTTATGTTTGTTCTTTTTTTTTTTTTTTTTTTTAGATTCCACATATAAGTGAAATCATACAGTATTTCTCTTTCTCTGTCTGACTTATTTCACTTAGCATAATACCCTCTGGGTCCATCCATGTTGTTGCAGTTGTCAAGATTTCATTCTTTATTATAACTGAGTAATATTCATATATATATATATCACTTCTTTTTTATTCATTCATCTATTGATGGGCACTTAGGTTGCTTCTGTATCTTGGTTATTGTGATAAGTGTGGGTTCATTTCTGGGCTCTTTATTCTGTTCCCTTGATTTATGTGTCTGTTTTTGTGCCAGTACCATACTGTTTTGATTACTGTAGCTTGTAAGATAGTTTGATATCAAGAAGCAAGACACCTCCAGTTTTGTTCTTCTTTCTCAAGATTGTTTTGACTATTTGGGTTCTTTTGTTTTTCCATACAAATTTTAATAATTATTTGTTCTAGTTCTGTAAAAAATGCCATTTGTATTTTGATAGGTATTTCATTGAATCTATAGATTACCTTGATGTATGCTCATTTTAACAATATTAATTCTTCCAGTCCATGAGCCCAATATATCTTTCCTACTGTTTGTGTCGTCTTCAATTTCTTTCATCAGTGTCTTTCATAGTTTTCCAAGTACAGGTCTTTTACCTCCTTAGTTAGATTTATTCCTAGGTGTTTTATTCTTTTGACATGATTATAAATGGGATTTTTTCAAAAATTTCTCTTTCTGATAGTTTATCTTTAGTGTATAGAAATGCAACAGATTTCTGTATATTAATCTTGTATCCTACAACTTTACCAAATTCAATGATGAGTTCTAATAATTCTTGGGTGGTGTCTTTAGGATTTTCTATGTATAGTATCATGCCATCTGCAAACAGTAAGAATTTGACTTCTCCCTTTCCAATTTGGACTCCTTTTATGTCTTTTTCTTGTCTGATTGCTGTGTCTAGGACTTCCAATTGCTATTGAATAAAAGTAGTGAGATTGGGCTTCCTTGTCTTGTTCCTGATCTCAGAGAAGATGCTTACAGCTTTTCATCATTGAACATGATGTTAGCTGAGGACTTGTCATATATGGCCTTATTATATTGAGGTATGTTCCTATATGCCCTAGGGGTGCCCTCTATGTGGGCTCTGTGGGCCTTATTTTGTCCAGAAGACTACTGTAGGGACACTGGTAGGCATGGCTGGCCTCCAGTCCAGTTGGTTGCCAGGCCCTGTTTTGTTTAGATGTTGCTGGCAATTGTGGGTGGAGCTGGATCATGAGATGGCCAGGTATAGAGCCCTGGTGGGGGTCCCAGGACTAGTGATGGCCAAATGGTGGGCAGAGCCATATCCTACAGTGGCTAAATGCGGGGCCAGGAGCTGGTGTCTGCCCACTGGTGGGCAGGGCTGAGGCCCAGGGGATCCCAGGGCTGGTTTCCACTCATTTGTGGGTGAGGCCAGGTCCTGGGGCTAGTGATGGCCCACTGATGGCTAAGCTGTGTCCAGGGGTCTTTGGCTGCAGGGCCCTGGGCGTTCCAGAGTTGGTTTTAGCCTGTGGATGGGTAGGTTGAGGGCACAGTGTGCCCCAAGGCTGGTGCCTACCTCCTGGTGGGTGAGGTAGAGTCCTGGGGTTAGTGCCAGTCTGCTGTTGGATGGGGTTAGGTTCAGTGTTTGGCTATAGGGGTCCCAGGGGTGGGGGGCCTGGGCTAGTGCCATTTCCACTGGCGTGTGGGGCTGTGTCCTGGGCCCTCTGGTGGGTGCAGCCAGGTACTTTGGTGGGGGTGGGGGCTCAGGGAATTCTACCACAGCCGGCCTGGGGTGTCCAGGGCTTCCCTGGTGGCGCAGGGGTTAAGAATCCGCCTGCCAATGCAGGGGACACGGGTTCAAGCCCTGGTCTGGGAAGATCCCACATGCCGCGGAGCAACTAAGCCCGTGCGCCACAACTACTGAGCCTGCACTCTAGAGCCTGTGAGCCACAACTACTGAGCCCGCGAGCCACAACTACTGAGGCCCGTGTGCCTAGAGCCCGTGCTCCACAACAAGAGAAGCCCGCACACCGCAACGAAGAGCAGCCCCCGCTCACCACAACTAGAGAAAGCCTGCGCACAGCAACAAAGACCCAATGCAGCCAAAAATAAATAAATTAAATAAATAAATTTTTAAAAAATGCGGGTTTTTCCTCAGATAAACCCAGTGGGCTGGCGCCCATTGGCTGGTGGGTAGGACCAGGTCCCAGCACTAATAAGCTAGGAGGAGGATCCAAAATGGTACGTGTCAGTTCCAGTGTCCTTGTGGTGAGATGAGCACCCCAAAATGGATGCTGCAGCAATTACGTCGCCAGGTGGGTCCCAATTGCCCCCTGCTTCTCCGGGAGGCTGTCCAAGATCAGCAAGTGGATCTGGCCCAGGATCCTTTCAAATTACGGCTTCTACCCTGGGTTCTGGAGCATGTGAAATTTTGTGTGCACCTTTTAAGACAGCGGTCCCCAACATTTTTGGCACCAGGGGCCAGTTTCATGGAAGACAATTTTTCCACGGACTAGGGGTGGGTGGGTGGGTGGGTTCAGGTGGTAATGCAAGTGATGGGGAGTGGCAGATGAAGCTCCGCTCGCCCGCCCACCTTTCACCTCCTGCTGTGCGGCCTCGTTCCTAACTGGCCACCAACTGGTACCGGTCCGAGGCCCTGGGGTTGGGGACCCCTGCTTTAAGAGTAGAGTCTCTATTTCCCAGGGCCCTCTGGCTCTCCTGAAAGTAAGCCCCACTGACCTTCAATGCCAAATGATCTGAGGGCTCATCTTCTCCATGCAGGACCCCAGCGCTGGCGATCCGGAGGTGGGGCTTGCACCGCATGCTCTTTGGGGAGAACCTCTGCAATTGTAATTATCCTCCCGTTGTGGGTCACCTACCTGGCGGTACGGGTCTTGACTGCACTGCATCTCCGCCCCTCCTACCCATCTTGTTGAGGTTCCTTCTTTATATCTCTGGTTGTAAAAGACTTTTCTGCTAGTCTTTTGGACATTCTTATTAATAGTTGCTCTGTAAATATTTGTGTGTCTGTGGAAAGAGATGAGCTCAGGGTCTTCTTATTTTGACATCCTTGCCATTATCCTCTGTTTGTTTTGATTTGATTTGATTGTTTTGATTTATTATTATTAATTTATATAATTTTATATATTATATATATATAAATTTATATAATTTAATATTATTATCAAATATTATTATTTGATTATTGTATTTATTTATTTGATTTATTTATTTTTGTTATTGGTGTGGTTGGAGATTTTCTTTTATATGTAAATTCTGTATCTGCCCCTCGATGCCTGTAACTTTTCCAGTTTGCTAAGAGTCACCTTGTCATTGAAGGCTTACATAAGGTCTGGCTTTTCCATCCTTAGTCACTGATTTCTTACAATATCTGTGGAACTCTTGAGGCTGAGGCTGGGGAGGTTTTATTTCCCCCAGTCACCTCTTGTGCTACGTTCCTGCTCCTCCTCCATTACCACTGCCTACTTTTTGCTTCATGTCCTGTGTATCCTGGTTTTTTTCCTGCACTTTGCATATAGGTGGAAACCACTCTCAACCTTTGGGCTCTCAGAGCACCACTGACTCAGTGATGGGACGCAGCAAGCTCTTCTGAATGTTGGAAAGGGCGAGGAGGAGGTCATATTAGAGCATCAGCTCCTTGCCCTAGAGCCTAGGAAGCAATTGAAAATCCGGTGTTACACTTCTCAGCAATCTCTTGCTAGCCTCCGTATGGGGGCTTTTCCTCCATCAAGATTAAGTCTTCTTTGGTCGCAGGCATTCCGCCACATTGCTCACCCCTCTCTCCTCAACCACTTCATTCCTCTTTCCTTCCCTCCGTCTCTGAAATTCCTCTTCACTTCCCAGGCACAGCACAGTGGCTCCATCCCTTCACGGTTGCCTGTTCAGACCTTGTCTGGAGAGCGAGCAGCCTCACATCTTCCTCACCAAACATTTTTCACATACGTTTTTTCCTGAGAAGAAAAAAAATTTTTTTTTTTTTTTTTTAGGATTATCCATTGGAAAACTGCAGGGGGCACCTTTCACAGAAAATATGCGGTGAGCAAGTCCTGGATCTGTCTGCCTGGAACCTAGGCCTGGGTGAGGTGCAGACTTTAGCTCTTTGACTGTTAACATATGTCTTCAGCACACTCTTTCTCATTTGCAATCTGTCTTAGAATGTTTGTTGCTTTATCCTGCTGTATAAACATATTTATATGCATAAAACCTGTATTTGAAATTGATTATATGATTTTCCCTTTATGTGTATTTATTATTCAGGCTTATTTAGAAACTCCTTCTCTGCCTAAAGGTTATAAAATATCAGTTACATTTATTGCGAGTACATGTCTTATTCTTTTTTAAAAATTAAAAGAAAAATTGTGAAAAAAAGATTAAAGTCTTATCTGGACCCTCCTCTCCCCTGGCCCTGTGTCTTTTACATCTTGTCAGTTGTGTCCATCATTAACCGTTTAACATTAACATCCTTCATAACATCTGGTTGCTGAAAAATGAGATTATCTCTACCCCCCACTCCCTATCATGACTTCATTTTATCTCTGTTATTCTAAAGGCTTTATCTTGGGGTTCAAGGTCCTAGACTGCCAGACTTATATGGAGTCTGAGAGCCATCTGGGGCCCGCACATCATGCCATGGATGGAGAAAATGAGGACATAAAAATATAGCAACCAGGCTGCTGATGTGTGGGGAGTCATTAGCAGGGCCAGGATTTAAGTCAAGTTTATACATTTTGCCTCTACCCTTCATCTTCATTTCTACCACATCGCATGTGTCCTTGTAATTTACCTTTGCTCGTTATGCTGGCCTCCTTCTCCCCACCTCAGTGCATGCTACCCAGACTTTCTACCATGATCTTGGAAAAGCAGAAGCTTAGCAAGAGAGAAGCAAGGACGGCGTGTTGCCTGTGTGGGAAATTCTACCCTGTTACACCTCATGGGCCTTTCCTGAGCTATGTGGAGTAAGAAGACCCTGAAGTCAGGGCCACCTGCCTCTGGAGGCTGTCTGGCCAAGTGTGACTTGACTTGGGGACGGCTGTCCTCCCAGTCCTGGTGCAGGACCCCAGGGATGGCATCTGGCTCAGAGCTCACTGGCAGGGTCAGTGGGAGCAGCACCAGGCCCAGGTGCCCAATGATGAGGCTGGTGGAAACGGAGCAGAGACCAACAGACCTGCAAGGGTGGTTCCTGAAAGACAAGCCACACTGGCTGCTCTGTGAGCTGAAAGGCAAGCAGGACATGGGCATGAGGCCCCGGTGCGTGTGTGTGTTTTGTGATGTGCTGCAGAGATCAGCGGTGTGAACAGGGTGACAAGTAGGGGGTACCTGTGAATGCTGGGAGGATGGCATTTGGAGAGGAAAATACTGGACAGAAAATGTGGACACTTTCCTGGCTGTAAGGGGAATGGTGTCTGCTTCTCCTGGGAAACGCCGTGTCCTGAGGCTGTACATGAAGGATTTCTAAATGGCCCCCTTCTGAGTAGTTTCCGTTGTACCTGCTGCCTGGGCCTTGGCTGGGAGTGACTTTGGGACCTGGTGACCCCAGGGCGGCGATGTGCTGCTTCATTCAGTTTCTTGGGCAGGTTCAGCAGCTTTATCATAAAGGCTGCTTGGTACCAGAGAGGAAGGTGATAATGGTTAATTGATGTGGACCACGGGACTTGTTTAAAAGCTCATAGAGGATCTTCTCAAGTCTTCCAGAAACAGCAGAGAACATTTTTCAGGGGATATAATTCCTGCTTTGTGGAGGAGAAGCAACACAAATTTTATTGCCTGAGCAATATAAATTTCACTGATAATGTCACCCCATTTTTCTTCTTTTTGACCTCATTTTTCATACCAAGTTGAGGTGGCCTGAGAAGCCTTGGGTTACATGTATTTTCCCACGTTGCCTTGGACACACAGTATGTTAGTTGAGCTGTGATGTTCCGAGATTAGCACTATTCAAAATATGCTACCTTTGCCCCCAAGTATATGGCCTGCATTTTTTCAAGGCTGAGGCCTGTCAGGAAAAGAAGGAGAGGCAAGTTGTGGGAAAGCTTGATAATAGTCAAAAAAGAAGAGAGTATCTCTTCTAAACATGCCTCTGAAGCAGATTCCCATGGAAATCATGTTAAGTTTGTAATAGAAACGAGGAGCAGGTATTCAGAACGCTCATAATTCTAAAATGAATTGCAAAATAGAAAATCTCAGTAGTTCTGTTTTGAGTACATCACTGTGTAAATATTAACAGATGGGGACATTGACTCAACACGGTTACTTCTCATAGTAGGTGGCTCCCCTATAGATACCTTAGAACTCTTCCCTTGGAACAGAGGAAGCAGAAGCTCATACCTCTCTGGGTGGTTAGAGGGACGAGAGGCTCGGGTGCTTCTGGCTATCATTTTTCTTCATGAACCTCCTCCATTTTGGTCACTAATCAGTGATGTTGGCAAGAAGTTACCCATTAGGGTGGGTTCATACAGCATTTTGAGAAATGCTAGCTGTGTGTCTACACTGGGATTGGGGAAACCCCACAGAAGAAGGTTATGGACTGAAGAATGTTTGTTTTCCCCCCCCAATTAATACGTTGAAGCCCTGCTCCCTAATGTGATGGTATTAGGAGGTAATGATGTTTAGATGAGGCCATCCAGACAGAGCACTGTGATTGGATTAGTGCCCTTAGGAGGAGAGGAAAAGGCACCAGAGCTTCCTCTCCACCAGGTGAGAGCACAGCAGGAAGGTGACCATCTGATGTCAGGAAGAGGGCCCTCGCCAGACACCGAATCTGCCAGCAGCAATCCTGCAGTCCTCAGCCTCCAGATCTGTGAGGAAAACGTCTGTTGTTTAAGTCCCCTAGTTTATGGTATTTTGCTCTGTCAGCCCGAGTAGACTAAGGCAGAACAGGTAGTCCCAGTGTCAGAGAGAACTTGGCCCCAGGCTTTCCTCCACTGCCCAGCTTATCTGGATGACCTTGCACTTCTCTGAACTCCAGTTTTCCTCATCTCTTAAACAAATGTAATATACCTTCCTTGTAGGGCTATTGTTCCGTTTAGAACACACACACCCAACCCTTCACTCCTTCTTGCCCCTCCATGTATATATAATGCATCCAGCCCTGTACCATTGGTACATATTTGGACCTCAATATATAATTCTTATTGTTTATTGGTTTAGAAAAATAGAAGCTCTTTTGGAGCTGCCATCTATGTGGTGAATGTGATGTGCTAAAGGAGACACTGAGAAATTGGACTTCAGACTGGAGGCACCAACTGGATTTTGGAGGTATTAAATTTGGAGGGACTTGCATTTGACTTATTTTTAGGATACTTGAATATGGAAGCTAAAAAAGATAACATCCATTCTACTCTAGAGGTAGGCACCCAATAATAAACTCCTATGAATAGTAAAGAAAAACTGCTGCATACAGCTTTTCTATTTTTTGATTAATAGGATCCGATCCCACGGTAATGGTATTTAGTAAATTATAACGCTCCCATTAAATTATAGTCCTGTGTCAAGTAGTTGTGAATTCAATTATGCTGCTTAGCTTCTAGCTATCCTGCATATTTCATCAAAAGCTGATTTGCCAGTGATGGCAGTAGCTCCACATTGCTATGAGGAAAAGGACATACTAGGTAAAACTTGGGTTGAAAGTCAACCAGTGAATGAGAAGCTTATCAAAGTCCTACATTAACCAGGTTATTGCAGTCATCCTGTGACCTTCTGTCCTAGGGAGGCTGTCTTTTTTCCTGTTCCTTCTGTCCAGGCCTGAGACAGGAGGAATGCCAGGTTCCTCTCAACTCTCAGGTGAAGCCAAAAGTGGATCCCACCTGAGAAAAGGGAGGCTTCAGTGCACTGGGCTCAGGTGTAAGTCTGCCAGGAAACCTCAAGGGCAAGTTAGCCCCCACAGAGCGAGCATAGACTCCAGTTAGTGACAGGAAGCCTGAGGGTCAGCTTTCTTTAGGGGAGAGGATCTGGATTAAATAGCTCCCCTGAGGAATGGTGAAACTCTAGCATAGACCAAAAAGTCTTCAAAGCAAGGTCAAAGGCAATAAGCAACACTGGCATGACCAAAGGAAGTGATTGCCTGGGAGTTGCAAGTTCTTTATAAGAGGGCTGGGGACCCATTTGTTTATTATTATTATTAATTTTTTACTTTTGCTTTTGTTTCCATTATTCCAGGAAATGAATCCAAAAAAAATATTGTTGTGATTTATGTCAAAGAGTGTTCTGCCTATGTTTTCCTCTAGGGGTTTTATAGTTATCTGGTCTTACATTTATATCTTTAATCCTTTTTGAGTTTATTTTTGTGCATGGTGTTAGAGAATGTTCGAATTTTATTCTTTTACATGGAGCTGTCCAGTTTTCCTAGCACCACTTGTTGAAGAGACTATCTTTTCTCCATTGTATATTCTTGCCTACTTTGTTGTAGATTAATTGACCATAAGTGTATGGGTTTACTTCTGGGTTTTCTGTCCTGTCTCATTGATCTATGTGTCTGTTTTTGTGCCAGTACCATACTGTTTTGATTACTGTAGCTTTGTAGTATAGCTTGAAGTCAGGGAACAAATGGGACCTAATTAAACTTAAAAGCTTTTGCACAGCAAAGGAAACCATAAACAAAATGAAAAGACAACTTACAAAATGGGAGGAAATATTTGCAAGTGATGCGACCAACAAGGGCTTAATTTCCAAAATTTACAAACAGCTTATACAGCTCAATATCAAAAAAACCAAACAACCCAGTCAAAAAATGGGCAGAAGATCTAAATAGACATTTCTCCAAAGAAGACATACAGATGGCCAACAGGCACATGAAAAGATGCTCAACATCACTAATGATTAGAGAAATGCAAATTAAAACTACAGTGAGGTATTACCTCACACCAGTCAGAATGGCCATTGTCAAAAAGACTACAAATAATAAATGCTGGAGAGGGTGTGGAGAAAAGGGAACCCTCCTGCACTGTTGGTGGGAATGTAAATTGGTGTAGCCACTATGGAGAACAGTGTGGAGATTCCTTAAAGAACTAAAAATAGAGTTACCATATGATCCAGCAATCCCACTCCTGGGCATATATCTGGAAAAGGAGAAAACTCTAATTCACCCCAACGTTCATAGCAACACTACTTACAATAGCCAAGACATGGAAGCAATCTAAATGTCCATTGGCAGATGAATGGATAAAGAAGATGTGGGGTGTATATATATGTATAAAATGGAATGTTACTCAGGCATAAAAAAGAATGAAATAATGCCATTTGCAGCAACATGGATGGGCCTAGAGATTATCATACTAAGTGAAATAAATTAGAAAGAGAAAGACAAATACCATATGATATCACTTATACGTGGAATCTAAAAAAATGATACAAATGAACTTATTTACAAAACAGAAATGGATTCACAGACATAGAAAACAAACTTATGGTTACCAAAGGGGAAAAGTGAGGGAGGGATAAATTGGAAATTTGAGTTTAACAGGTACACACTACTATATATAAAATAGATAAACAACTAGGACCTACTGTATAGCACAGGGAATTATATTCATTATCTTGTAGTAACCTATAACAGAAAAGAATCTGAAAAAGAATACATATGTATATTCTTTTTCTATATACATATATAGAATATATTCTTTTTCTATATGTAGAAAAGAATATATATATATATATATATATATATATATATATATATATATATCACTGAATCACTTTTTCTATACACCTGAAACATTGTAAACCAACTACGCTTCAGTTAAAAAAAATAAGAAGGATGGGGAGTACAATAAAATGGAAAGAGAGGCTGTGTGAGGATAAACAAATTGTTCTTCCTGGCAAAAGTACAATTGGATAAAAGAACTTGGTCTGTAGATCTTAGGACAGTCAAGCAACCAGCAGTTTGACAGAGTGGAAACACACTTGGCTGTGGAGTTGTGTTCAATGCCAGGTTCAGATCCCTGTTTTGATGTTCACAAGGGGTGACCTTGAAGTAGATCTCCATCTGTAAATGGAAATAATGACCCTTTCATGCTTGTGTTGAGAGGTCTCAAAAACCAACCTAAAGCATCCTGATGCAATGCAAGTGTACAGTGAAAGAAACCAGGGTCTCTGGAGCCAAACTGCTGTGGTCTGGATTTTGTCTCCAGTACTGAGTAGTGGTGTGATTTGGGGCAAGCTCTTTTATTTCCCTATGCCTCAGTTTCCTCATCTGTAATGGGGCAAACAACATTCCTTACCTCAAAACACTGATGTGAAGAGTAAAGGAATAATGCTTGTAATATACTTGGAACAAGTGCCTGGCATTTAAGAATGTTACTATATAAGTGTTTGCTATTATTGTGAGTAGGCGTATTATTATTATCACTCCTTGAGGAACTCTATGGTCCAGAGAGAATATCATGTAGGGGAATCATAGGAATGAGAAGGATGCTTGAGAGGGAATCAATAACTGTCTCCATTTTATAGTGTAAGATGACCTTGGTTCCATTTCTACCTGATTGAAGGACACACTTTCCAACTCCATCACCTGATTGTGATGCAGAGCTGGGATTTGAATTCCGTTATATTACAGTACCTCCTCCTAAACATCCATTGCTATGCAACCAAGATAAAACCTAACTGATTAACTGGCTCCTTGTCTCTAGGACTTGACTTATTAATTTATTAATCAGGGTTGGTAGTACAATACTATAAAACCTGGCTTGGGCCGCTGTTGGGAGTATTTGAGCAGTCGTGTAGCTGAGAGCATGCCAGGGCAGAGGAGGTGTGTTATCAAGAGGGAAAAGGAGATCCCAGAATCTACAGGTGATGTTGATTCCTGTAAGGTTCTAGAAGATCCACGCGTTAGGCATGAAAAATGTTTACTCATGTCTCGTTCTCCCAATGACTGGTCAGAGGATTGATCTCTGCTTCCTGAAAGTTTAGCATGGGCTTGAGGAGAGAGGTGATAGACGTCAGTTCTTACTTACTGGGGCACAACTCTGAGTCTGCTCTTCTCTGGTCCCCGCGGCAGAAGTACACGTTGGCATGAAAGTGCCTTGAGAACAGAATATTCTGGTATTCTGAGCTGACTCAAGGAGGACAGCTGTCTTGGAGAGGCACTAAACGCCTCTTTGTAGAGCCACTGTTATTTTGGTTTTGTTCTTTCCTTTTGTATTCGTTTGTTTTTTAAACAGAAGCATTGTTTATCTTTTTTTTTAAAAAATAATATAGGGAAGCATAGTCTATCTTGATTGATATTATATGGCTTTTAAAGGAATAGGTATAAATAAAAAGTGATCATTAGGAATTCATAGACGCTTCCTATATGTGATGAATATAGGCCGTTCCTTTTTATTGTGCTATTAGACTAGCAAACTGGGGTGATGATGTATCATGTCACTACCGAGCTTTCATTACACTTCTTGAGAAAAAAATTATTAAAGTTTCTTGCACAAGAAGGAAACGTATTAGTTTGGTGCTATAAGAGTTAAGTGGATTTTAACAGGTTGATTAATGTATTAAAATGAATCTGAGCAAAACCCCTGGTGAAGTATCATGGGATTGGTTCATTCTTTGCTCTGTACCTTCCATAAAAAACGAATGGATAGAACCAGGATTTATAATACTCTTGTTAAATGCATAAATCAACTAGATTAAATTCAAATTAATTGTGTCCAGTTGTATGCTTTTAATAGTATAACATAAAATTTCCATTATCACTTAATATAATGTTACTTATTTTCTCCAAAGATTGATAAACACCTAGCTAACCAAGAGTAGGAGAACAGTTAAATATATTGCAGTTTGTGTCCTTAAAGAACATTGAATGTCATAGGGTTTGCTAAAGATATAATGTTAAATTAAAAGATAAACTAATTACAAAATTATATACAGTGTGATTCCAATGTGGTTTTAAAAGGAAAGGCCCAAAGTATCAAAGGAGATTTTTCTTCTTTCTTTCTCTGTTTGCATTTTCAAGAATTTTTTACATCAGCGGGTATTATTTTTATAATGAAAGTAACATACTTTTATAAAGAGAGAAAACTTTATATAATGATTTCGGAGTTAGGGTAGAATCTCCTTTTTCCCACATGTAGTTGGGATCTGCATGAACTTTAATACCTCAGTTGAGTTTGTCATGCCCATGATGATGTAGGAAATTTGGGGTCTTTGAAATGTTATTAGTGCCGCTGCCCGAGCTAGTCTACCTCTGATCTGTGAGTTCATATTTTAACATAGTTTAAGGTATTTTCTGGAAAACTATACTGTAAAATATGTCAGGCTATTTCAATGTGGCAATAGTTGAGGTAGACAGCATTCAAATAAGTTTTTTATCTAAACAAAGCAAGTATTTTCTTGATTTGGGGTGTCCTTGAATATGCTTGCTTTTTTTGAGAAAGTGCACTTAAATATTTATCTTGTTTTAGATGAAGTTAACAAGTACCTGAATTTCAAATGTTTTTAAAAAGCTCTTTTCAGTTTATATGAAAGACCTTTTTCATTAGTTTTGTTTTTCTTGTATTTTATTCTAGTACTGCATCTAGTTTCTTCCTAAATTTAAATAATTTAATGGGGGGAGTTAATATTTCATTACTTTAAATGATACTTAAAAATGTGCTCCGAACTTGCTTGAAGATCACCTACTTTATAGCTCGCTTGCTGCACAGTTGGTTTTAGCTCTTGCCATTTAATTTTCACTACTTTAAAAAAGAAGAATTTAAAGTACAACAAATTCCTCATTTATTCTACATTTTTAATACATTATTATAACTTTCATTCTAAATGCTATATTGAACTGGGCTGTGTTGCAATGGAAAATATATATGTGAAAGATGGGTAAGTTAGCAGAATATTTTTGTTTCTCAGGCACCCACTTGCATTTAAATTGGGAAACTTCTAAGAACCTTATAAATGCTTTATTTAATAGAATACATTTGGGGAAGTGTACTTTGATTTTTAAAGGGTTTCTCCTGATTTAAGACCCTATGGCTGTATGGTTTTCAGTGGTCCATTCGAGGTTTCTTTATGACTCATGGTTTGAAATAAAAGATATTTGATTAAAAACAAAATAATAAACTTCCCAACAGATATATAAAGAACTTTGCAAAAAAATGTATCAGAAAAAATCCCCTGGACTTTTCTCAAGTACTGTCTGCTTTCATTCATTCACACATTCATTCTTTCATTTGCTTGTTCATTCAGCACATCAGTATTGAGAACCTAAGGTGCTCAAGGCCACGGGTGCCCTAAGTCATTTGTTAGCTCTTCAAGTACCGGTCATGTTCTCCACTGTACTTGAGTGTTCGGAGATGCTGAATTACACTGTGAGCTGTTTGTCACAATATTACTGCTGGTGTATTGTAAAAATTACAGTGTGTTCATTGTTCCCTCTTCCTGTACTAATTTCCTTCCTTCTAGCTGATGGAGAATTAAAACAGATGCAGAGAGAAGAGGGCAGAATGGCAACCTTAGCCATCACAGCCCGGGAGCAAGAGAGCGGTGGGTCAGATTACACAGGGACCTATTTGGGGTAATTTTTACCATGTATTTTGCATCCAGGACACTTTCCCAAGAGTGAGAAGCAAAACATAAGAACATACACAGGTCAAGGATTTGAGGTTAGTTTGATTTGTGTTGTTATCTGGGAGCCAGGGAAAGCAAGAGGGAGGAGCTTGACTTGTTAAGCCAAGATGTGCACGTATGTGCAACTAGTTAATTTGTTCAGATCCTTAGCGGACAACATCTACCTTTTAAAGTAAATAATAATGATTTTGAAAAAAATCATAGGCAGAAATGGTGCTATGCAGCAAACAGGCCCTTGGAAGTGCCTCCCCACTTCTGCATCCTGGCACCTTCACTGTACCAGGTGCAGAGTTCCTAAGTGGTACCTATCAGTATTGGTTGTAGGTTGAATTGGCTGAGCCTTTCACTTTTCAACATCAATTCATTTATAGGGGGGTACTTTTAATATACTAAAATATAGTAGAATGTGGAAAAGAAAAAATTTCACAGTCATGGAAGCTTCCATTGTCCCCCCGGCACTGTATTTTGTAACTTAAAAGTCGTAAGTCATGGGGAAGAAAGCATTTCATAAGCCTCTTGGGAAACAGCTCTCTCCTGTATTCCCTGTGGACTGTTATTTGGAAAAACTGAAAGGCCAAAATATCCTCAGAATTAGATGACCAGGCAATTTCACTTTGTTCCTTTATTGATAACGGGATGGCAGAGATAAATATATTTTATTTGAAATGTAATTTTTTGCTTAAAAAATAAGATGTCCTTATAAAAATTCAGAAACTATAAGAACATATTTTTATCATATAAATTTACTTTTAAACATATTTGAAAGTAAAAGTAACCCTGATCTTCCCACTAGACATAATCACTGTTTATATGTGTAGTTAGATAGAAATATACATATATATATATATAATTTGATATAAAATTATACAACTCTTCATATACAATATAATATAATCTCAACTGTGTATATTTATAGAATGTTTTGCGTTTTTCCTACTGTTACACATAAAATATTTTCTTAGCACTTAAAATATAAATTGACATACCTCCTTTTATAAACCTCATTTTATTGCCTGCATAATATTCCATTCTACATTCACAATAGTGATTTTTTTCATGTAAGAATTCCCTTTGGGTATAAAATCATAGGCTGTTACTGTTTCTACCTGCAGAAGCATCGTAAACTCTAAGAAGATATTTCTTAGATCAATTGCTAAAAATAATCCACAGACCATGGCCAGCAATAAGTGTCAGGTTCGCCTACTCTCATCTAAAACTGGAAAGAGTTAACATATGTGCTGTCACCATGAGCACAGGTGTGGGCAGGAAAGCCGTTCTCCTCCTTAACCGTTTTAAAATCACACCCATGATACATCTGGAAGTGATGTCAGGCCAAGACAGAAGCGCTCCTAAATTCTCATGAACACAGCGACAGGATCACACAACGGAGACCTCGGAACACAGAAATCCAAAAGCAGACATTGTCTCTCCGTGTCTATTCAACGACAAAGTGTCGTCATTTGCTAATTAAATGCGCAGAATCTCTTCTCACTTTGTGAAATATATTTCATTCGTATACATTACATAAAACCCTGTAACTTAAAAGGAGAAATTATATGACTATTTCTGGTTGGGATTTTAAATTCTGACTTTACAGAATGACTAAGCCGTCTTGAATTCATAAATATATCTCACTTACTCAGTTGTGTCCACAATAGACGGATCTGCCATCGTCCCATTTGCTGGCTTTGCTGATCGCCTGCGTTTCCAGAATTAGAAGGGCCACTGTCTAGACCTCCTGACGTGTGTGCAGCCTGGGCTGTGATCTTCCTGGCCTGCAGGACCGCTCCTGTCAAGACGCGCCATCCCCACTCAGGCTCCGGAGACGTGTTTAATCTTGGTGCTGTTTGCAGACAGACTTTAAAAAGCTGTCCCGAGAATACATCTCTGCCAGTAGTTTAGTATGTCAAGCTGAGGACAAGAATTTTGTTCTATTCTTAAGATACAACTATTTGTGTATGGGGAGTTTTGGCCAACGGGAAAGAAAGCTGAAGGTCAGGAAAACAACTCTGTGGGATCCCACACCCCATGAGGTTCTGGAAGGGCCTCTTCTGGGGAGGGAAAGATCTGGAAGGGTCAGCACACCCCGGGGGTGGCTATTTTGTGGCTTCGTGAGATATTAACCCTCCACACTCCAGGGTACAGATGAGAGATGTCCAAGCTAGAAGAATCCTCTGTTTACTTAAAAATTGTTTACGTTCTTTTTTTTTTTTTTTGGAAAAATAATAAAATCCTCAACAAGATTGTATGCAGGCACTTGTTCAGAGGAAGAGGCATGAAGAATAAAGGTAAATATTTGCAGAGAGACTGGACTTGAGGAGACTGGAGGGTAATGCAAAATTTATTATCCTGGAGACTCTAAAGATGCTTTATTTTTAAAACGGCACTTAGTATCTCCACTACACAGGTGGGGAAGGACTTGGAACATGAGGGCAAGCCTCGTGTTGGGTGGGGTGACTTCCCCGCCACCTGCCTGTCAGCCCAGTGCCGTCATGGGCCACTCCGAGGGTTGGCTCAGGACTCCTCGTGTGAATAAGAAACCAAGGAAAGGATAATTTATGGCATGTGCTTTGAGATTCCCTTAAATAGAAAAGACCAGCCGCTCAAGTTTTCTCAGCATGTTTGCCGCTCCCATGCCTCTCACTGAACACACGGCAAACACAGACCCACAGAAATGTCTGGAAGAGATTTGGGAGCAAGCACAGCGTCCAGATTGCAAGGTCCTGAATTACTTCGTAAAGACACCCACCCCGCAGAATGATTGCAAGGTCAAGTGAGGAAGGGGTAGGAACACACCTCGCCAGAGTCTGGCCCTCCTAGCTGGTCCCCCATCCATCAAGCCTCATTTCTTTTCCCAGAGTATAAATTTGACCAAAGAAGTAGCTTATTAATTATAACCCCCAAGTAATAGCTCACTTTAGAATGCATTATAAATTGTGATTTATACATAGTCTTAATTGTCAACTGAGCATATGTTAAATTTTAACTTTGAATAAAATTGAAATTAATTAAATATCTACCTGGGATGGAATATTTCATTACTATTTAAAATACTTGGGAAGTCATCATGTTAGAGCTCATATTCCCTACAACTAGAAAGAAGGAAAAAAATTAACATTTTGTAGACATCTGCTATTTTTAGATCTTGTGCTCAGCGACTTAAAATATGTGACGGTTTTATGTCAGGAGGTGAGGGTGAGTTTAGGGACCCCCTGTGCTCTTATACCCATTCCCAGGCTCCCACTGAAGACTCAGATTGGGTATTTGCGAAATTCAAGGGTAAGTGGTTGTGATGTGTGAGGGGTTCTTAGGAGGAGAGCAAAGTGGTGAATCTTAGTCTGAGTGTATAGAGGGGGCGCCAGCCGAGACCCACAGGTCCAAGGGGCTGGAGGGACACAGAGGAGGCGATGGTCAGCTGGAGTAAGGGAGCCTGAGGGAAAGCTTCTCAGAAGAGAGGGCAACTGGAGACGGTCCTGTGAAAAGAAGCAAGGACATTCCAGCAAAGAGAGCACAGGAAAAGGAGCTGTCGAGGTCAGGGTGAAGGCAGGGTTAGGGTATGGCGTATCTGGGGAGTAAGATGGAGCCCGCTGCGGCGAGAGCCTGGGCTTGGCTGTGAGCCAAGCTTGGGAGAGTCCTGTGTCCTCCTGTAACTTTACTCTGATGTGATGCAACAGACACAGCTGGCTGGAAGGGCCTGGAGAATCAGTTACCCATTTCCCAACACTTGCTCAGAAAGTGCCCTGGGGAAGAATCCACAAGCTTCCCTGGACTTTGCAATTGCACATGACAGAACTCTGAGTCCCAGGAAGCTAAAGAGAGGAGGAACTTCATTTCATGGTGGGAGGTGCTTTTTAGAGCAGATTATTTCATATCTATTGTCTTCATGACACAGATGAATCATTTTAAAGCATTTACTGAGCACATGCCGACTATGTACTTAGTGCTATATAATATATACAAGGAGAGTGGAGGCAACCTGGCCATGAGAAACTTCCAGTTGAGTTAGATTGACTCAGCCCATCCAGGCAGCTGGGTGAGGGGCTCTGTACGGTGCTCATCTGGGGCAAATGGGTATGGACCGGAAGACAGAGAGGGCTTCATGAAAGGAACAGGGACATGACTGGGATGGCAGATCACGTCTAGATGGATAAAGAGGAGGAGGAAAACATCCCATGCAAGGGGAATCCCCCAAAACATGCCTTTGGGTACTAGGTTGTGAAATGGAAATAAGAGCTTTGGAGATCAGCCTTAGTGGAAAGGAATAAATCAAGTGTATCTTGGCTGGAAGGGAGGAGAAATGTAGGGTAGACATCGATGTTTAGGTGATTGAAGAGCCAGGTAGATGGGTTAAAATGTGCTGCATTCAGCAAGAGTAGCAAGCACATACGCATCGCTGTCTTCAGGGCTGGGCAGCTATCACAGCCTGAGAAGCCGTCAAGTGTAGGGCGATAGGGAGTGGTGGAGCCTGCTGTAAACCAGAGAATGCAGGGAGGCCTCCAGATATCAGACTCTATTTTTTAACCTAGTGCTGGACGGACAAAATTTTGTGGTGGTGGTGACAGACGTTAAGTCTGTCAACTCTTTTTTTTGGGAGGGGATATAATTTTAATATTGTAAACTCTCTCAGGAAATAAAGGAACGGTAGTTTTGGGAAGTTAACCTGATTCTAAGTCGAGAGAGGGAGCAGAGACTGCTATAGAGACGAGGTGATTTCTGAGCTCTGGACCTGAGCCATAAGGCCTGCATGTGAGAAGAGTGGGTGTAAGAAAGGCTGAGAAATTATTCCCATGCACCGAGAAGGGCCAGTTTTGAGGAGAAGAGATTGGAGGTGAGGCTAATCCATCCAGAGCAGCTGTGTCCTCCAAACTCTGTGAGCAGGTGACAGTCAAGGATGTCCACCCTCAAATTCTGAAGTTTTATAATTTCCCATATCCTAAGTCAGAAATGATCAAACCAGAATAGTTTTACAAAGGAATGCTGGAATGTCAAAAAAAATCCAACTTAAACCACAACCCCCATCTTTTTATAGTCTTTTGCATTTTCTTTGTTATTATTACTAATATTACACAGGTCCACACAGTGTGATAGTATATAGTATAGCTCCAGGAACTGTGGTGAAGTAAGTGAGAAAAAAAGAGAGAAAGAAAAAGTGGAATTCCAATGAGGAAAAGTGAAGCATCTCCAGCTTAAAAACAAACGAAACACTGCCATGATTATTAAAAATAGAAACTTGAGATAAACATCCAAGGATGTTACAAATACACACACTTTTCATTAATTCTTCAAGGAAAAACTCCCGCAATTTCACAAAAGCTTTCTCGAATCCTGGAGATGGGGGGCAGGGTATAAATAGATGTGAGGGAGACATGAATTCAAAGATGGTTCTAAGCATGCTGACAGGATGGTAAACAAGCGAGCAGTTGCCTTCATGACACAAACACTGGGACTCGGCTAGTTTTGATTTCTAGCTCTGATTCTGTGTGACTGTGCCATCAAAATTAAGATTTCTCACTTTACATCTCACCATTCTTGACGGGGCCAGAGCTGGTACAACATTAAATTCCGTCTTGAATGATTTCACCCTCAAAGCAAAACTGCAGCATCTCATATGGCAACGCAGCCTTGTATTCATGACTGCCTTTTCTTCCTTCCTTTCTTTTCTCTTTTTCATTTTTTTTTTTTTGTGAGCAGAAAAATAATGTGGTTTGATGCAATGGTCCAACACAATAGGAGCTAATGAATAGAGCATGTTGCACTCGAGAGACTGCAGTTCAATTACTGGTGGTGCCAATCAAGTCAGAAATATTAACCATGGTAACTGCAGACTTCCAGCTCTATAGATGCGTCAGGAGGCAGTTGCTCTTTGGGAATCACTGGGGTCCTGGGAGGGAGAAGGGCTTGGCGTGACAAAGCAGCACTGAGCTGGTGAAAGCCGCCTTCACAAAGATGGGCATTGATGGACTTCTGCTGCAAGAAGTCCTGCTGAGGAGGCCCAGGGCTTTATTCCCAGAGAACTTGCAGGAGTCCAGGAGGGAAGGTACAATGGCAGAGAAATATGTATTTAGAGGGAGCTGAATAGGGAGAGAAGAAAGAAAGTTACGTGCTATGGATCATTCATAACTACGATGATCTGGATTCATTAGGATTTGGGGGCTGTGAGTTATGTACAGGATAAGATAGGTTGTATGGGTCGAATTGTGCCCCTCTAATACTCATATGTTGGGGTCCTAAATCCCAGGACCTCCGGATGTGACCTTTGTTGGAAATAGAGTCATGGCAGATGTAATTAGTTAAGATGAGGTCATCCTCGATGATCAGTGAATTGGGTGAATCCAATATGGCTGGTGTCCTTACAAAAAAGGGAAATTTAGACATGGAAATGCACACAGGGTGAGTGCCGTGTGAACATGAAGACAGAGATTGGGTTGATGTATCTGCAAGACACGGAACCCCAGAGATTGCCAGCAAAGCACCAGCAGCTGGGAGAGAGGCACGGAACAGATTCTCCCTCACAGCCTCAGGAGTTAGCAACTCTGCAAACACTTGATGTTGGACTTCTGGCCTCCACATTCGTGGGACGATTAATTTCTGTTGCTTAAGCCATTCCGTTTGTGATGCTTGTTACGGCAGCCCTAGCAAACCCGTACCACCCAGATCTATTGAATCAGGAACTCTGAGGGTAGGGCCCAGTTACCAGGAGATTTTGATGCACACTCAAGTTTGAGAACTACCCCTGCAAACCATAAGTTCCCATTAGAACAATCTAGGCATGTTTTCTAAAAAATTCCCAGACTTTTGGTCTTTCTTCCTAGCGGTTACCATACTCCTTGCCCCCCCTGCACCCCCACCCCCCAATTTATTGAATTAGAATCTCACAGATATTTTTTAGAATAAGTTCTGAATCTTAGGGCCCAGATTTTCCTGGGGCGTGTCTGGTGATTCTTCCATGTAGAAAGTAATTGATTTTCCAATAAAGAATCTTCACTTCTTCATAGTGTTTCCTGGTTTATAATACCCTTTAACATGAATTGGCTCATTTGCTTAATTTTAGATCCCGACCCACCCGTGGGGAAGAATGAAAAGGAGAAACTTTCACTTGTTCAGCGGCCCCCTGGTGAGCCTGGCATGGGCCGCAGGCCCGAGCAAGGCTCTGTCCGCCAGTTCCCCGGGGGAGAGCCAAGGACATCCGGAGATCTGGACGATCACAGGGGTTTGGTTTACAGCCAGAGAATCTAGCAACACTTGCTTGTTTAATGCTTGGTCATTAGTTTGGTGGCCTTATTTGGAAGGGAACACTAAAATGTGGTCTTGACCATGACCCCACTCCCAGCCTCTAGGGCCTCGTCTGTCTCTGGGACCTTCAGCATGGCACCCGACTGCCCGGGCGGAGCCCTTCATAATTTACCCCAACTGACTTCACCAGGCTCATTTCCCACCCGTCCGTGTCCCCTCCCGCCTCATTCCGAAGCTCCGAGTCATTAGCTACAATGAGAATAAAGGCATCAGCTAACATCGCCCTTACTGTGCATCGCTCTGGGCTCTCCTCAACGTGCAGACACGTTTCCTGGGATCACGTTCCAGTCCAGCGTCTGAAGTGGGCCCAGGACTCTGTATTTCTAATGAGCTCCCAGGTGCCGCTGATGGTGGGCAGATCACATTTGAAGGAGCAGGCACTTAGCACACATTGACTTGTTTAATCCTCACAACCACCTGTGAGGTTGGTGCTACTGTTGTCTCTATTATTCAGACGGGAAAACTGAGGCAAGGATGGTGACGTGGCTTGCTTGTGGTCACATGGCAAGTAAGTGTCAGAGCTGGGATTCGAACCCAGGAGGTCTGGCTGTAAGGTCCACTTCCCTGTGCTGCTTTTCAAACAGGCCTGGCAAGCTATTTGTGGTTTCCAAAGACCCCGTCTTCTCTCTCTCCTCCCCTCAATGTTCTCATCTGTGAAATGGGGCTTTGACAATACTTACCTCATAGGGTTGTTATGGGGATTGAACAAGATCATCTGTGAAGTTTGTTTCCGCTTCTCCTCCTTCTTTTTCTTATTGTTTTTGTTATGATGTGGTTCATAATGTGGACTTAAAGTGCACTGTCTGTTGGGGCCGCAACCCTAGGACTCCTTAGCTGGCGTGTTGCTGAAACTCTGACTAACTTTCTAAGTCAGTTTCATCTTTTAAAAAAGGCATGATAACCATTCCTTCCTCACAAAGTTATTTTTTGAAAGATGAGCTAGATAAAGGCTCTTGGTGTAAGCTCGGTACGTAGAAAGGTGTTAAAAATGTTAAGTAGTATTATTTTAATTCAACAAACACAGTTCTTTTAGCCACATCCACATATTCTTCTTCGATTAATATTCTAAGCACTTTCTCATGAAAATCGTATGAAATGCGTATTCCCATTGTGTGGATGAGAAAAAGGGAATCGCAGAAACAGCATGCCTTGCTCAGTGCCACGCAGTTCACTGTTGGTGGAGCAGAGTTGAAACCCCCAACCACGTCCATGGGCTCCTCTTTCCGAAATGGTCAGTGTAACCTTCACAATGAGTGACCCACCAAATGCAGAACAAGACAACTCACATGTGCGAACTTTATGGAGGTTCTCTGCAACCTAATACTTATCTACTTGCTTACCTCTGAGTTTGGTTGCGGTTTCCTTAAATCTCTTTCCTTTAATTATGTGTTTATGTTGCTTTTTTTTTCTTACTCTGACAATGGTCCCTTTTGTGATAACTCTGAGCAAGTAGGCGTGTCCAGCTCCGGTGATCAAACTATCCTTGGCTCTTCAGTATCATCCCTGTAGCTGGCCCCTGAGAGCCAAGTCCCCAGAGTCAAGATGATGGGGTCAGAGGGGCAAATGGCTTAGCAGTCCCTGTTCCTGGTAGCGCTCACCTTCCCCTTCATCTTCCATGAAACAGAGGCAGGAGCGATGGATGTAAAGTTTGAAAACTGAGTTCAGGTTGATTTCAGTGCCACGTGCAGCTGTGTCCCGTACGGTGCCCTGAGATGATCTGAGCATTGTCTAGGGTGGAGGCCAATATTTTTCCTTAAGTAAATCGAAATCTTTCTGAGGTTGGTGGTGAGCTTACAGATATTCATGCATTTTGGATTCAAGTTTGGAGAGTTGGCTCTCTCCAAAGTGTGACGTGTTACATCACCTATATGAGTATTATTTGTAAAATTTAAGTGAATTCATATTAATTTTATTTTCATGTCAACAAGCATTTATCATAGGCCTGTGATGTGCTTAGGAATAGGACAGATCTTTTCGGATTAAGAGGATCAGAACACACCCACCCATACACGTGCACAAGCACGATCTCTTAAAAATGAACTCAAAAAGATTTGCTTCTAGCTTGGAGACCTTACAAAGAAATTAACTGGGAAATATTTGTAATGTTTTCCAATTAAGAACCCAAAGGAATGTGTGGTCAAATGCTGGCTGCTGTGTAGTCAGGCAAAAGTACTCCTTTTTGTGAATAATTTGGACCACTTCATCTTGCTGGTGTGAAGGGAGATAGAATTTTCACATTATCGGGGTGCAGAGATCTGTTTTTTTAGAATGTAAGCGGTGATACTGTGGAAAGAATATTGGACTCGGAGGCCAAACACTAGCATCCCAATTTTTGGTCTGATATTTGTTCACAGTGGGATTTTAATCAAGTTAATCAACCTCTCTGAACCCAATTTGCTCATCTGTAAGATGCACTTAACAATATCTGCTTTAAGGATTGCTGAGTGGAGAAGATCCTCAATAATAGATGGGAACATGTTCTGTAAACACTGCAGTACTGTCTCATTAAGACGTTATGATGATAACAATTCTCTCAACATAACTAACATGCACGTCCACACGTGGGGACGATTTTGAGTGAGGAAGTGAAAGAGCAGATCCATCTGGCGTCCCCATTTCTGTCTCTAATGAGCGGCCAGGCCTGAACTGCGGGAACGAGAGTCAATGTGGTTGAAGCATCGTTGGTGCAGCCTCAGGGAAAGGTGAACCCAAAGCTGGAGTCGTGTAGAGTTCAGTCGTATTACGTATATTCACAATGTTGTACAACCGTCGCCATTTCTGGTTCCAGAATTTTCCATCACCATACTTGTTAAGGAGTTACTCTGCATTCCTCCCCCGCCCCAGCCCCTGACAACTGTCTCTATGGATTTGCCTATTCTGAATATTTCATAAAAGTGGAATCATCACCATATGTGACCTTCTGTGTCTGGCTTCTTTCACTGAGCACAATGATTCTGAGGTTCATCCACTTTGTAGCAGGTATCTGTACGTCATTCCTTTTTTAAGCCTGAGTAATACTCCATCGTGTGGGTGTATCACATTTTGTTTCTCTGTTCATCAGTCGGTGGATGTTTGGGTTCTTTTCACCTTCTAGCTACAGTGAATAGTGCTGCCATGAACATTGCTGTGAACGTTTTTGTTTGAAGCTCGTATGATCTTGCCTCCCACTACTTCATTCTCCATTTGGCCAAAATAATCTTCCGGAAGATAAATCTGATCTTCTCATCCCTTTCTTAAACCCCTTCGGTGGCTTCCCTGCCTTGTAGGATAAAATTAAAAATCATGCACATGGTCTGCAGGCCTTGTGTGCTCTGGCTTTTGCCCACTGCCTCGGCACGCCACCCACTCAGCACTTCTCTTAGTTCCTCGAATCCAGCAAGCTTCGACCACCTTCTGTCAGTCCCATGGTTTTCCAGCTCAGCCTATAAGGCTCTTCTGGATTCTTCTTTACGAAGCACCCTCTTAATCACACTTCAGAGTTCAGCTAAAATCTCACTTTCTGGGGCATCGTCTAACGACCTGCCAGACTGAGTCCAGCCCCTCCACAGAGCCCAGTGTTTTGTACTCTCTCACGCCCTGCACTTCTACTTGGCAGGCTGCACCCCCTTGCCATTACAGTGATGAACTGTCCCTCCCTGAGAAAATGTGAGACCCTCGAGGGACGGTACAGGATGCCTCGTGCACAGCTGTAAATCTAACATGTAGCACGTTTCCTGCCACCAAGTAGGTGCACAACTTTCATGTGTCAAATGTCCAGGGTGTCTGACCCCCAGAAACTCTGACACATTTAACAGCCTCTGACCCTCTTCTCGGCTGTTCCACACTTCCTGTGTTTGCACAGTGTGGGGAAGAAACAGGGAGGCCCCTCTTTCCCATGAAGAATTCGGGGAATGTGCATCATTTCCTGTGAGGTCTGAGTAGATGGCCAGGTTCCCCGGGTTTTGCCGTAGCTGCAAGGTGAGAGGTGTGGCCTTTTACTGGAGACTGGAAAATAAAAGGAAGGTGCCATACCGGAAGATTGCTTTCATCGGGTCCATGACTGTTTTCTGTCGAGTGGAGGATCTGCAGCCTGAGCAAAGTTAAGAATGTATCATGGCTGCTATGCATGAAGCTTTGGGCCAACGCTCGTACATTTGAAATGACATCAGAGCCACGGAGACACAGTCACTTAATCTCCCACAGAAACTGAGGAAAGTCAGTGCCCGTGGAAGATCGCTTTCAATGTTTTCCTCCTGAAACAAACGGGGGTGCAAGTGAGGTACACTTGCCTCCACCAAGACAACAGCCACGGTACCCACATTCTGCAGGGCCCCTGCAGGACGGCAGGCAGTGGCGTCAGCTGGGGCCCACTTTCTTATTGTAAGAATGAGTCACTGCAGTTGGATGACCATACATGGGGAGAGGATGTGAAGGGCTTCATCTGGACCGGTGGCCTGGGGTGAGGTCGGTCACCGAAAGCTGGCAGTGAGCAGAGTGAGGGAGGCCCAGCTGGACAGGTTCTTGGCTAGAGCAGCCCTTCGGATCATTCTGACTATTTTGCAGCCCATGAGGCATATGGAAAGTCTTAATCAAGAGATTGCTTTGGTTCGTCATTTTTCTATTAAAAAGATTTTTAATGAGGAAATATTTAGAATAAAACATTAATTATCTTTCAAAAAGGCTCACATCCATAAACACGTCTCCAGGCCAGGTGCTGGGCTGTGTGCCTTACTTGCATCATTATTTCTAAGTTCTCACAATGACCTCCCAAGTGGGCATCCTGATTAACCCATAGTACGGCAGAAATGGGAACATGGGGCATTAAATAACTTGTCCTAGAGTATTTAGCTGATAAAGGCAGAGGTAGGATTCTGACCCAGTTTTCTTTGAATTCAGAGCCAGCACTTTTAGCTTTTACAGCAAATTGACACTATTTTGGAGGTCTGGGACAAGGGCAGGACCCACCTAGGATTCAGTCCTAAACAGCAGGGAGTAGCTAGAGGTGATGAACTAGAGAAATCCATCATTGGTGTCCCCAAGGAGCCCATAGAAGATTTCTCCAGAATCATGCACAGGTATACACACACAGAAACACATACACATATACAAGGCAAAAACAAAAACAAAGACGGACCAAGAGCCTCCAGGGGCAGAACCTTCCTGTCAGCCTTGTGAGGCCCAGGGAATTGGTTCAGGTTGATGTTGGGCTTGGAATCATGTGACCAAACTTAATATGCAGTCATCCTCTTGGATTCTGCACTTCTGGCTCAATGCTACACTTAACTGTAGAATTGACCTTGAAAATTATCAGAAGGAGGTGGTTCCTTTTCAACTCTTCCCCTTGTACAACCTCATGGCAAAGTATGGAATACCATGCTGTGATTCACAGGGAGGTCGCTTGACTCAGGGCTTAAGAACACAAGCTCTTGGGACAACTGTCCAGTTTAAATCCCAATTGGGCTACATGTCACCATGTGACTTGGGCTAGTTATGTAAATAATCTGTACCTTCTTTTCCTCTTCTGTCAAATGAGGGTAACAAGGGTACCTTCCTGTGATAACTTGTATTATCTTGGTTAGATCATGGTACCCAGATATTTGGTCAAACATCAGTGTAGATGTTGCATTTAAATCAATAGACTTTGAGCGAAACAGATTATTCTTCATAATGTGGGTGGGCCTCATCTAAGCTGATGAAGGCCTTGGTAGAGACTGATCTCCTTCAGGAAGAGGGAATTCTGCCAGTAGATGGCCTTCAGGCTCCATCTGCAGCAACAAATCTTCCCCGGGTCTCCGGCCTGCTGGTCTACCCTGCAGAACTTGAACTTGCCAGTCCTCACCGTTGCATGAACCAATTCCTTAAAATCTCTTTCTCTCTCTCAGCAGGATACATAATATCCTATTGGTTCGGTTTCTCCGGGGAAGCCTGACAACTACACTACTGCACTTTCTCATTGGGTCGTTTGGAGGATTAAATGTCATTAGACATGAAGTTCAGAGAGCAGTGCCTGGCACAGAGTAACAGGTCAACATGTGAGCAATTATGCTGAATCCGGTGCTCATTCGATTTGCTCACAAACATGTGTAGGCACTGGGTGACAGGTGGGGTGAGGGGTGGAAGAGGACAGACCAGCGGGAAGGACAGGCACGCACTCTGGCAGGTGAAATACGCGGCAGAGAAAGAGACGGAAAAAGAAGTCCTAATAGTGGGTTGACTGAGCGCACAGTCTTGCTTGTCTGCTACTCAAGGTCAATGCCTTTATCTAGGTCCTTCCAGTGTCACAAGAAGGGGTGAGTTTCAGATGCTGTCAACCTCCCAAATGCGAGACTGGCTTTTGCACAGGGAGGTTGATTCTTATTCAGTAATGAGGTTACAAAAGGCAAAGCTACAAATGAATCTGCAGCCCTTGGCCGTGGGATAGGTAAAGAGCAAATCTTTTTGGAGAGATCTGTACGTCCATCTATCGTAAGGTGGGCACAGGTACAGGTGAATTAGACAGGGAGCTCCTGTCCTTGGGAAACCCAGAACCCTGGAGGGAAATCCTCACCTGAAAACCAATTCCAACACCACGTCCTTGTTGGAGTGGAGGTCAGGGCCAGGGTGATGGGAGCACAGAGGAGGGAAGCACCAGGGCCAGTGGGAGGAGAGGAAGATGGTGGAGATTCTGTGGTTAAATATTGCCCTGGGAGAAGCAGGGGAAGAAAGCACCCCAGAAAGAGGTGCAGCCTGAGCGGGGGCTGAAGCAGATAGACACAGGAGGTCCCTGTGTCCTGGGATGGGGAGGAGGAGTGGCATTAGATGAGGGGACTGAGACTGACTACCCTCAGGGACAAACTCATTTGCATTTGTGCATCATTCATGTTGATTATGTGAAAGCAGTGGCATAATTGTTAAAAAAAAAAAAAAACTGCCTTCACTCTAGCTTACTTCTTTTACTTAATTTTAAGATAATTTTATGACACCTCTGAGAGAAGGAACACCAGTTCCTTGGAGACAAAAGCATTGCCATACCGTTTGAGAGCCCTTCTAGCGCTCAGAACAGTGCCTTACCTAAAATGCATTTTTAATACATTTTTACAGAAATGAATCAAATGGTAAACCTTTGCTTTTCAGCTCATTCAATCGAGTCAATCAATGTTTAGTGATTGATTGTTGACAGAAATCTAATCAAATATTTTCAGATCTAAAAGGACCCTCAGGTATTGGCTATTCATCCATCTTATTATAGAGACAGAGATACTGAGGCCTTGAGATGTTAAGTAATTTGTCCCAAATTACCAAGTAGCATGGCTTGCCAGGTGGAGGCCATCTAAATCTTTATAGTCTAAGAAACAGAGTGATAATGCAAATCCTTTGGGATTGGATTATGTCTTCAGATATGCTTTATTCATTTATTCATTTATTTGTGGCTGGCCATTTCTATTTTTTAGAGAGAGGTGCTAATAAAATAAAGATGGCTCGCCCAGTTCCATTACAGATGAGTTGGCTGCCATCTGTCCCTTGGTGATGGATTGCACTGCTCACCGGTTCATAACACAAAAGATCAATGGTGGGAATGCAGCTGGATCGTGCAAAATCACCTCTCAAGTATTTAGTGGCATTCTCCAGAACTGTGCTAATTGCTGGAACTTAAGGAATATTAGATGAATCAGACATGGTTCTTGCCTTCATGAAACTCAAAATTAATTCCAAAATATCATAAAAACAAGAAACAGTATAAGGAAAACAAGAGTGATGTGACCATAGAATGCAGCTGGCAACTTCCAGGCTCTTGCCCTTATGATGGTAGAGCAGCGTCTCTGTAACTTCAGCCAGGGTTCAGTTTTGCCTTCTGTCCGCTTGGATCAGAACCAGTTGGTAACCTTGAAATAATTTGCCATTAAAAAGGCAAGGAGTTGAGGTTTCCATCATGAAAAGCAGGGATGGTGAAACAGCAGGGAAGAACCAGGAAGCACTATTTGCAAGATGATGCCATTGGAAATGCACAAGAGAATGTTGTTGGGGCATGCTCCAGAGTTCTTCAGGATGGACTTCACTTCTGCAGAGAGAAAAGGAGAGCAGGAAAACACTAGTTTGTAATACTGTTTCCCAGACAAGAGAGTCGGCTTGTGGGTTGTACATGATCTCCCAAGTAGAAAACACATTGGGGCCAAATTGATTTTGGATGGAAATCCCTTTGGAAGTTGACAGTTGAATATGGTGGCACCTTTCACTGAATTTCTTAAGAAGCAGCAAACATAGCTTTTTGGTAATCTGGATTGGATGTATGTTACCAAGGCTACCCAAAAAGAGCCAGCCCATTCATAGCAGGATATATGGCAGTTTCTGCATTGGTGAGAAAAGACATTCATGCCCATTTCTCATTAGAGTGATCCTAGTGGAGCCACATGGTTTGTTATGACTAAGTTTCCATAAGAAACTTAGCAGAACAAATCCAAATCATTGAAAAGATAATCATAAGCATCGTGTCTAAAATGAAGCCCTTTTAAGACAGTACCTGCTCAGAGGAATCTTTGTGTCACCCATGATACTTTGCCTGGGCTCTAGCACATAGTAAGTGCATATTAAATATCTGAGGAATGCATGAAAAAAATGCATGGCAATGGTAAGAAAGAGACTTGGAAACGCATTACAGTAATGTCTTTATGTATGAACATGCATACATAATTAAGAAAAGGAATCGATTTATAGATTTAGGAAATAACCACTCAGGACAGTATTTCTCCACAATGTATCGGAATTAAACTTTACAGGCTGGGTATGTTATCTAATTGACCCTCACAAGAAAGTAGACACTTTTGTCCCCATTTTATGGAAACTGGCTCTCGGATGCATTAAGTGACCACCATGGATGATTACTACAAAAAATACAGGTTCATCGATTGTAACAAATGTGCCACCCTAGTCGGGGGGGTTGCTAATAATGAGGGAGGCCGTGCGTGTGCAGAGGCAGGAAGATTATATGAGGAATCTCTGTACCTTCCTCTCAATTTTTCTGTGTAACTAAAACTGCTCTGAAAAAAGAAAGTCTTTATTAAAAAATGACATGGAGCGAATGAATGAAGGACCTGCCCAAGGTGACCTGGCTGACATGTGATAGGACAGACAAAACTTGCTTCTCCCAATTTAGTGCCCTGATATAAAGTCACTCCTGATTTAAGACCAAACAGGAATGCGTTTCTAATCAATAAACTGCCTCTCTGGGTTTTCGTTACGGAATCAGTAGCTGCAGGCTACCATGCAATGTATACACACTTGTTCATCCTCATTCTGTAGGCATTTCTCCACAAGTGCACATCACTGTTGCCCACACAGCAGGTGAGTTTCTGGCAGGTAAGCCTGGGTACCTTCTCCTCGCTTGGTTCTCCCTTCTTGCTTTGTACTTCCCTCTCTTGTCACTGCATCCTGAGCAGGCCTTTGTCTCTGTGTCTCTCGTCGTATTAGGATCTCAAAACTGAGGCTGTGTTGTAACCAACTTTCTAGGCCCTCTCCCAGCACAGCGCTTTGTGTACAATAGGTGCTTGAAAACTGCTTACTGTAGAAGGACTCTGACCGTTGAACTGCCTTTATCTGTCCCATAGAAAACAGACCCCAATTAAATGCCTTTTGTTGATGGTAACAACAACAAATAATAATGCCCCAAATTCTCATGTTACTGCCACGTTTTCAAATAAAAGATTACATAATTGTAGGAAAGAAGCTGTTCCTTTGGAAACTACAAAGAAGTCTTCACTTTTGTCATAAAATATTTCGGACCCTAGTATGACTCAATCACTCAGAATAGGACGATGACAGTCTGTGGATGGCGGAAGTAAGATTAATAATTCACATCTCAGCTGGCAGGTGTTCCTAACTGGATCCAGAGAACATTCTCTTTTGCTCACTGTTTTGGAACACATACCTTTGAAAGGCTAAAGTCCACTTTTTGAGTTGATGTTTATTGAGTCATATCTGGTCAGCAGAATGTCATGAACATGTCTGAAGTTGGTGACATTAGTTACTACCTAACATTAAAGAAAGGCGACAGTGGTAGGAAAAGTAAGGTCTAGTTCCTACTGCTTAGGAAACATAGGCTGTAGGTTAAACATTGGAGATTTTCTAAAGTTAAAGTTTCCACCAAAGAAAAGAACTTGAATCAAAGCGAGAAACCAAGTCAACAGACAGATGAACGTGTTTCCTTCTGGTGCTGATAAACCAAGTCAGATAAAGGGACCATCAGGCAAATGTTCGTAAGTGAAGTTTCAGGGACAAAAGTGGCATTGGACATATAGACAGAAAATTTGCTTCAAAAATAGAAAGTAATTTGTTCAGTAAGTCAAAAGATGAGCTAGGCTGTCAGTGCATGAAAAAGTTGAATAATGGTCACTAAAAATGTGTTTAATCCCAGGGAGCTCAACTTTTGGCAGTAATTTTAGAACTGGATTAAAAAGTAGCTTCAATAACTGCCTTGCCAATCCTTTATTCCTCCTTTTTTTGGGGGAGAAAGAAAAATCCATGTTTCCTCTGAATCGAGTTGCAACATTCCTCGTGGAATTTGTCCGAGGCTCTGTAAATTGCTAACATTCCAGCTTGCCATGTCTTATAAACATACAAAGGGCTATGGTTGCACATTTAGGTTTTTAATAATTTTTCAACTCCTTTACCTCAGGAGTCCATTTAAAGTCACCCTCTGTTGTTGTTATTGTTGTTGCTTTGTATATACTCTTCTAGATACTCATTTTATTTAATTGTTTTTTATATTGGAGTATAGTTGATTAACCATGTGTTAGTTCCAGGTGTACAGCAAAAGAATTCAGTTGTACATATACATGCATCTATTCTTTTTCAAGTTCTTTTCCTATTTAGGTTATTACAGAATATTGAGCAGAGTTCCCTGTGCTCTACCATAGGTCCTTGTTGGTTATCTATTTTAAATATAGCAGAGTTGGGAAACCATATGTGAAGATCAGGGCTTTTTATGAGAACAAAGAAGTAGTCTTTCTTGTAGAGAATAATTCTACACTGGCAGAGAGCTGTACTGGATGACCCAATAGGCCCTTTCTATCTCTAATTTCCATGATTCTATGAAAATCATCACCCAGTATAAGAAACAGATGCTGGCTGGTGACATTGGCTGTGAGGACCCATCTTTCTCCATCAGCCCTTTTCAGAGGCATAGGTTGCCACCTCTTCCCCCTCCCCACCACTTCTCTACTCTGTGGCAGCTGATGAGATATTTATAGCTCTCTTCCGCAGCCTGCCAATTATAATTATCAATATCTCCACTGATAAAAAAAGAGGCATCATCTGAGTTGCACGCAGTATGTGATAAGCCAAGTTTGAGTTGAAAACGAGCATAGTTTCTTGCAATTATGGACAAAAGAGAGGTGCATTTGGTGGTGAGGCTGCCATCTAGGCTCTGTTAACGTGGCCACAGGGAGGGCTTTTGCCTCCCAGGAAGCACCTCTGTGAACAAGAGCTAGGTGGAGATGCTCTTCTGAGCAGCTCTGGCTTGACTAGACAATGCCGTCTGTACTGTACAGAGTTAGAGAGTTGCTTTAAATATAATAAATAAAAGTGAAATCTTACACAAGGCAGCACAGCTTAGTAATTGCTGTTTTGGAGCTCACGTCTCTGCAGTTATTGAGCTCAGCATTTCATCTCCAGCTGCAGCACAATTTTTGCCAAATATAGATAAATGAAGTTAAAGTTATTGGCAACCACTAGTTCTGTCCCTGTTTTGAGTTTATAGATTTCATAGGAAAGGCATTACTTTATTTCTGCAGCAGACAATTGTTCTTCTGAAGTGAGAACTTTTTCCACGGTACAGTCCGTATGGCATTTTGACGGAGGCTGGAAATTTTAGCAGAGAGATCTCTGGGCAGCGGGAGTGAGGTTCCTGTTCGAACACTGGATCGGTTGAAATTTAGAGGTGAGGGAAGGCAGGCTCTCAACCCAACCAGTATATTTTAGATGTTTCCAAATCTTAACAGAATTTTCATCAAGTATCTGAAGATACTCCCTTTCATCATGGGCCCCCTTCCGACAGTGAGGGCTCCATTCCCATCTGCAGCTTTCCGACACCCACCTTCAGAAATAAGCAGCCCCATGAAAACAGTGTTTGGTTGTAGCCTTTTATTTCTGGAGAAATTGGAGGCTATAACATTTCTGGTTAGATGACTCAAAGATACAGATGGGATATAATCGAAGAATTATAGCACTAAGAATTAATAGTGACCCTAGAGCTGGAGTTCCATTTTCCATAGGGTATCACTCCCTTCTGAGGTGGATGACCCCTGACCTCTTTTTGATCCCGTTTGAATGGACACAGAGCTTAGTCTTACAAGAGGCATTCACCTCCAATATCTGTTCTCATTGCTGTGGTTCAATATTTCTTTGGCAGTTTTTTGGGTAAGGTGTTCCCTTCACCATGCTGAACTCATCGATTCCCTCCAAGATCCTGTTATAGCTTTGGTTTTAGACTCCTTAACATGCTGGTGGCTTTGCTGCTTTGGAAAAATAATTTCTAGAACCTTATGTAGCTGCAAAATAAGATAAGAAGACACATTTTGGAAAGAGATCATCACATGGGTCAGTCAATTCCATTCACACACACACACACACCGTCCTGGCTGTTAACTGACCTGGAACTACTTGATTCAATTCTTAGTTTTTCTATGCCTCTCTGTCTCACGAATACTTACCACGTGGTCATTCCCACATTTCTTTGCTTGCTGACCCCTCTGTAGATGATATTTGAACACAGTCATAACTTATTCTCTTTTTCCTCCTCTTTCCCCCCACCCCTTTCTTCTCTCCTTTACACTCTCCTTAATGTCTTTTTCCAGTAGTGATTTAAACCCGTTTCAAAGGTGAATACAATTCAGCAAAGAGAAAATAATTGAAATATTCTAAAGCGCATCTTTTTCAATTCAGAACATTTTGGTGAGCACCTCTATTGGAAATCACTTTAGGAAATACCTTTCCTGTTTATTGTCTTTCTAGCAAATCTCAAGACTCAGGGCAACCCCCCTCGCCCAGACAGAGTTGGGAGGACCCTTTTCCACAGCCCGTGTGTGCTCTGTTAGGGCAGTTGTCACACTGTATTATCAATATGTATTTTTACATAGCACCTTCCCTCCAAACTGGTTAGTGACCACTTTTATTTTCACATTCTAAGTCCCAGCATGCTAGTGACTGATGCAGAGACGGTCCTCAGCAAATATTTACTGAATGGATGAATGTGTTAACTACAAAAATGATTCAGGGAAATAGCAGCAAATAAAGGGAGAGCCTCTGAACACAGTTTGTAAAAGAGATGAGGATGCTTTAGTGACCGTGTCTGGGATTTGGAGACACCCGCCTGCTTGCACCCTTGGCCCAGATCCCTGAAACAGCCTTGCCCCAACCAGGCGTGGCTTCAAGCCCTTGGAGCAGGGCAGGCTCTGTGCCTTGAGGGTGAGATTCCAGGAATCACCTGAAGGCACTGCTGTTGGAGAGCCTTGCTAAGGGCTCAGCTGTAGGCTCAGGGCTGAAAAGTGCATTTGTGCGTTTCTTCGCTGGCTGCCTGCTGGATGCAGACCTCACTCTCCTGTCCCTCCAGATGCACCAGGATCTGCTGCTGCCCCATCTCCTTTTGAGACAAAGTGTCAGGAGTGGCTTAGGGAGCGGGGGCTGCATACCCTCTCTGAGCCTGAGTTGGTGACAGCTGTCCTGTCTTCTAACAACAGAGCAAGGAGTAAGTTTCTGACCCCTCCTCAGTTATTTCATTTGAATATGAAGAGACCTTCCCTATAGGAAAGAACCTGTAGGAATTCTGTTCTTTTGCATCTGAAAGAGGCACCCAAAGGCCCACTTGTCCTGGGTCCTAAGTCTTGCCCTGAGGCAGAGACACCAGGTCTGCAAGCATCTTTCTCCAGATTGAATATTTTATGATTCTGAGGAGACCCAAGTGAGCTGCACCAAAGTGTTGAAATGGTCGGCCAGATTCCTTGCCAGCTACAGCCTGAGAAAGGGTTAGGGAAGACCCCAGTAGTAGCCAGGCCACTGGCTTTGACTCTGAGGTCAGTTTAAGGTCACCCTTGAGTGCTGGGGTTCCTCTGATAAGTCGTGCTTTTCTTGGTCCATTTAATCCCACAGCTACCATTAGCTTTCTTCTTTCTTCTTTTTTAAATTAAGGTGAAATTCACATAACATAAAATGAGCCATTAACCATTTCAACGTGTGCAATTCAGTGGCATTTAGTCCATTCACAGTGTTGTACAGCTACCACTTCTATCTAGTTCCAACACATTCTCATCGCCCCAAAAGGTGGCCTGTGACCATTGATCAGTCACTCCCCACTCCTCCACCCCTGGCAACCACTATCACGCTACTGTGAGCTTTCGCATCTTACCATGGTGAGCGTTGGAAACAACTCCTTTCAGTCCTTTGATTTTATTTTACTTGACAAAAAAACTGTATCGACACATTTTGTGCCAGGCATTGCACTGGGTTTAATATACCTTAACTCATTTAATCTTGGAAGCAACACTGTAAAGTGTTACTATCTTTCTTCCTACTTTACAGGTGAAGAGATAGAGGCAGAGGGTAGCCTGGTGATTTGCTCACTGTCACGCAGCTGATAAGTGGCAGAGTCAGGGCGGAGTGCACGCTCGCTCCTTGCGGCTTAGCTAGTGTCCTCTGTGCTCTGCTCCTGGATGCCCTGCCTCTTCCTGCTGCCACAGAACTGCCTTCCTTTCTCACTGACCACATGAGCCTTTCAATTCTTTGCCTTCTCCTTCCGATTTTGTTCTGTGGCTTCGTGGCCATTCTGGGCAATGGAAAAAAGATCCAGTGTTAACATCTGTGTTGTAATTTTCCATGACCATCTCATGGTGACTGAAGACATGACTGCTATTTTCTGGATCAAGATGTCTTTTAGGCTTCAGACTGACCTCTTTGGACAGACAGGGTTTAGGTAAGAGTCCAAAGGCTTCACAACATTCTTTTGGCAATTGAGCAAAGCTGGAAATTTAGTTAGTGAGAAACAACCGAAGTTCATGACCAAATAGTAATGTGTTTGCTTAACTTTGGGGGAAGAAGGTATTTTTTCAGTTATAAAGTTTGATGTCATTGTAACCCTTCCCCCAACTAAAAAGGCAACATAAAACATGGTAGGACCCAGGGCCAAAAATGTGAAAACATTTTGTATGTGTGCATATAAACATACATATATTTAATATATTTTATTTTACTATGAATATAGAGATATGCTTCTTATAAATACATCGACCTAGTTCCTTTCAAATTTCAGAGTCGCGGGAGTTATTGTCTTTATCTATTTCTCCAACATTAACAATTTTTGTTCTCATAAAATGAAGAGAGCTTTGAAAACGATGCATAGAATCATTGAGAATCATTACAGTGGTGAGTGGGTTTTGGATTTGGTCCTGTAGTTGCTTATGAGGGATCTGAGTGTGAGCATTTGGGCCGCGTCCCGTCGTGTGTACATGTGGGCGCTCTGGTGACCTTGAGCCTGTGGGCCCACATTCCTACTTGAGGCCCCGGAATGATGATGGTGGTCATCATAGGGGAGGCTCACAGGGTTGTGTGATCCCTAAGTGCCCGGCACGTTTCACTTCCTTTAATCCTCACAGCAAACCCATGGAGTGGGTGCTGTTTTCATCCCCGTCTTACAGAGGAGGAAGCTGAGGCCTGGTGTGCAGTCAGGAGGGGAAAGTGTGTTCTGGTTTCATTGCCAGCACCAGGAATATGGATGTTCTCCATCTTTACTGTTCAGCTTCTTTCTGTTTAGATAAATGAAACCCAAGGAAGTGAATACAGACTCTACTGCTGGATTTTCTGTTCAGTCTCCTTGGACAGGACAGAGAGGGGTCCTATCGTCTTCCACCTGCCCAGGGTACCCATCCTGCCCGTGGTGGCCTCGGAGCCTAAGGAGGGCCGAGTTGGAGCTGGGCCTCGGAGAGACACGGGGCTATAGATGACCCTGTAAAACCACTGGCTTCTTGCTGTTGGTTTTTATCTTGCAGAGGAATGGACACGTTTGGTCCTATTTTATGACTTTGGGTTTTTCTTTTCACTTTGTCATGAGAAGAGTGGAAATAGAATTCTACACTCTCTCAAAGAAATGGAGCCATATATTTTCCATAAGAGCACACATTTTTTTTGAGTAAAATATTATATGTGGCCCGACAATAAGAGTCTCTCAATATAAATACTTTGCACAAACGCACGGCTTGGTGTCTTCAAGGGTGAGGACTATCATTGACCATAGAAATTCTCATCCTCACTTCTGTCACCTTCAGCTCTGCGAGCAGATTTTATGCTCATGTCAAGGCTCTGACCTGAGGGAGTAAAGTAGAAGAAATGCAGGGGAGAAATGACAGTAAGAGAAAGAGCCCGGGAATCCAGTTCCTTGCATATGGCCGGTAGGAGAGAAATGCAGCCCAGTCAAATATAAAATGCCTGGGTCCGCTCCGGGTAAGATCAAGATAACAAATAGATTTAGCTTGATGTCACAAGTCTCTCCAGTTGATAGTGGGTGTATGGAACACTTTGATGAAAAGGATTTTTAAGGCTGAGACGCCAGTGGGAAGCACACAGGGATGGCTTAGGACGTTGGCCGTGGTTCAGCAGGGGCTAGGAGACAGCATGCACATTGTACCTGTGGCCAGGTGATCAAGGACAGGACAAATATTTATCATTTATTAAGTCCTACTAAGAGTGCACACCAGATATTTCACAAATGTTAACTCATAATTCTTCTAACCACGCTCTGAGATACTTGTTATTAGGTTCTTTTCCAGATGAGGTCATTGAGAATGAAAAAGCTTAAGTAACTGATCCAAGGTTACAGGGAGGTTCAGTGGCAGAGCCCGGGTTTGACCTCACATCTTCCTGTCTCTCCACCACTCCCTGCTGGCTGCAGTCGGAAATCAGCTGCCATTTCTGCTGAGAAGTAGCACATGTTCCTGATGGCCTTTTGTCCGGGTGCTGAGCTGGGGCATTTCCTCATCAGCAGATGCTCATCTTAGTTTGGACATAGAGAAAATCCCCAGGAGAAATATGGATTGGGGAATAATTGATTGATGAACTGGACATTCTGCCTTTTCTTTGACAATATTTGGCATGGATGGGTCCCCTTCAGAGTGACAAACTGGGAAAAATGTGCAGGTCATTGAGACATGGAAAACATCTTACTTTTACCAAATATATCCAGGGGCCCATTTTTGTGCATTTGTTTCAATAAGTCCTGAATTACCAGGGTAGTTGCCTTGTGATTCATTACTCTGCGTTTCATGTTTAGGCACCGTCCAGGGATAACGGGAAAATTAGAGAATCCCACTATCTTGTTCTTTCCTCCATTCCCCACAGTGGAAAAAGAAATGAAAAAGGCTGGTTTTGGGCCTGGCTGGTAACTGAACTGTCCAAATCTGTACTAAACTTGGCCGATGGTGATTCCAGCTTTGTTCATGAATAATCAACAGTCACATCTGGATTCACATATTTACCTAAATGTAGACAAACCCAAATTATCTTGGATCTGCCTGATGTATTTCTATCTGATGCTGTATTTTTTTCCCCTCAATAGCTCACTCCACCATCTCACGCCTCCACATTTCTCTTTTCTCCAAAGACTTAACGACAAAAATATGTGCTTCTTTCCCCCCTAACATTCTCCACCCAAACAATGAGTGTAAGGGGAGAAATAGACCCTCTTTTCCTTTAAAGTGATTCAATGCAAATTTTCGAATCCGTGTGACAAGCAAAATAGCAGAACATCTTAAAACAGCGATACCTTCAGAGATAGCGTGTTTTAACGTCTCCTTTTAAACGAAGCCTGAAAAAGATCATCTCTGCACCAAATAAGGAGCATGCCTTCAGGCACACACACATGCACACCCAGCCCTCCCTTTCATTCCCCTCCCCTCCCCCACCCTTTTTTTTATTAGAAAACACTTGAAACTTATCATGTGCAGCAGATGGGAGTAGAAAATGCAACTTGAAGACAGTTATATAAATATATACTTGATGTCTGTTTTGCTTTTCAATTTGCAACGAAAAGTACAAAGGTAGAGCTGCGTGCCAGCAAGGGCCGCCTGTGTCTCTTGATATCCATTCCAGATGTTGGCTAGACTTTGTGGAGCCAGGCTTATGGCACTGGGGCTGGAGCCGCGGGTCTCCTCCTCCAGGTGCGATGCCTCATGCTGACCCCCCGCATGCTTCTGGCCTTGTCCAAACACTCTGAACTCCAGCACCGGGCTCCACATCCCCCCCCACCCCCACCCCGGACCTGCATTTACCTTCCCTGATGGCTAACTTTCTGGAGGGGGTGGGAAATCCTAGAATCAGGGTCACATGTCCTTACTTATCACCTTGCCCTTTCAAAAACTGAGAACCTTAGAAAGGAAGAAAATAAATAACTGAAAAGGAAAAAAAAAAAATACCCAGAAAGGAAAAGGAAATAAAAAGAGGGGGAAAAAATGAATCCTGGTTGTGTTTGCAAATGCCAGCCCACAAGAGGCTCCCTGTGCCCGTTTATTGCTGTGTTTCATGCAAGGCTGGGCTATTTGACCCTCGGGCCTGGCAAAGCACTAATGGTCCTCTTGTACACGCTTGTAAAGGATGTTACACCATCCTATGTTAACTTCCTGATTAAACAGTGCTAAACACAGAAGTGTACCATAAATCTTGCAGGCGCCAGCATCATTTATCTGAACGTTGGTTACTGTCTAGTGTGGGTAAACACATGACAGGGGCATTTATTACGATGTATGGGACCTCGGAGTAGGGCCATTAATAACCTGTGTGCCACGTCCCCTCATCCAAGTGCTACCTTGTCTTTGAGAGAGAGACTGCCTGAGGCCTTTCTTCTCTCAGTTCACAACCGTCTCATCCAGGAGAGGGTGAATATGCACAAAGAATTTCAGGTGAAAGATTATTTGGCAAAATCAAGAATCACTAACAGCCCCCCAGTTCCCCTGCAGGGCAATTCAGGGCTCTAAAGACCGATGGGGACCAAGCGACTCTTGGGATGTCACTGGTCTGTATGGTGCTTTGTAACTGGAAAACGTTTGACAGAACAATTCCAGGGAAATTATTAGCAATGACAGACGTGTTGAAGGTTAGGGATGGAAATGGGAGGAGTGGGTCTAGAGGGAGCCCGTTTTCTCTCTGGTGCCTTTAGAAGCAGGAAATGAGCTGCATTAGGCATTATTAGCATGAATGGGTCTATTCCTCTGTGTTAATGACAGAAAACAAACCCTGGGAGATTATCTTGCTTTCCCTTCTGCTTCCTCAGGACAAAAAGAACCCATTTTAATTGGACACATCTTTACTATTTTGAATCCTGTGTGTGTGTGTGTGTGTGTGTGTGTGCGTGTGTGTGTGTTTGTGTGTGTGTATGTCGGAAGGGGGGACAGATATACACCAACCTATGGATAAGATAATAGGGAGAAAAAAGTCTGAATTCTATTTGCTTTGCCTTGGGTACACGTGTTCAGTCTTGGGTACATGTGTTCATTGTGGTCTATGTGTAAACGTTGGTCCCCTGAAAGTTGTTGTGGTATCATTTGTTTTTCCTTGAACTAGCCGTATGCCTTTGGGCATATTCATCAACCTAAACTTGATTTTTTTCACCTGTAAAATGAGGAAAATAGGGTTACCTTGAGCTCTAAATAAAATAATTTTTATGAAAGAGTTCAGCGGTGTGCTAGGCAAATAATCTTAATACAGTTAAGAAATGCAGAATTCAGAAGAAGGCTCTATCTAAGATGTCTTTGATGAGAAAATCCAAAATACTCTAAGAGTTTCTCCTGTCATTAGATTTATTTTCAACAAACAAGTTTGAAGGCTTAGCACAACAGGTGTACAAGCAAGTGTTCTACACATCGTGGGACACAGAGATGAGAAAGTCAGGACGCGTCCCCATGGGGTTACAATCTAAAGGGGAGACTGAACGTGGACGCCATTGGTGATACTTGTTTGGTGGAAGGAGCTTTGTTCAATGGCTTCAGTGGTTCCAGTGGCGCCTGAGGAATAGGCTCGTGGATACGGAGAGGAAGATGTACAGAACGATGCCTGGCTCTCATTGGTGTGGTGCTCAGGAATCAGCCATGTCTCCTTGGGAAGACACATGGGGAAAAGCCTCCAATTATCTTCTTCAGAAAGAATCAGCGTACCTTCACGGCACACGCACGGCCACCATTCCTGCCTCTTCATTCCCCGACCCTCACGGTCCAGGGTCCCGCCAGCCACGGCCACCCCAGCTTCTCCCGGCCATCCTCACCTCCACTCCTGCTGTCAGGATCGATTTTCCTCCATTCTCCAACTGGTCAAATCTTGCTTTTTTCCCCCAGGGTTCTAGCTCAAAGTTCTCTGTGACGTCTGGCTGCAATCAATCACTCCCACCCTGGGCTCCCCAAGCCTTGCACGTGCATTTTTAGAACAGCCCATTTTCCACGCAGCTGTCTTGGAAGTCGGGGCGGGCAAAGGGCCGTGTCTCACTCTGCCCCGCGTCCTTGGCAGCAGAAAGGCGATGCTGAGGGGGCTGTGGAAGGGGAGGGAGAGGGCCCTTTCCTGCCCTGTCTGCGTCCAGGGGGCACAGCCCTTTCCCACCTGGCTTCATTGGCCCCTCCCAGCAATGATGGCACCACATTTGGGGTCAAGAAACTGAGGTTTAAAGAGATTTATGAACATGTTCGAGATCACGCAAATAGTGTGATGATGGAAATCAGATTTGAACCCAGGTGTTTTTGATTCCAGAGCCCGTGACTGGACAGGGTTCCAAGGGAAAAACCCGCAGCCAGGACGGTGGGGGCAGCTGGTTAGTGGCAGCCAGCGAGGGCGCTTTGAGCAGGTGGCCCCAGCGTGTGGCCCACTGACCTGTACTCCAGGGTTCCTGCCAAACTGGGTAGAATGGGTCACGGTCTACAGCTAGTTATCCTGATAGTCATAGCCCGGGCGGTGCAGCCGGCATGGTGTGCAGCTGGGGAGCCGGGTCTAAACACCCCCTTCCCCAGCCTCTGCCTACAGGGTTGTCATGATGACACACGTAGAGCACATGTGACAGCGCTGGACACCCAGGAGTGATCAAAATGCCATTCAGAGTCATATAATAATACTTATCATTATTTACCTCCTGCCCTCAGAGTGCCAAGAAATGCTTTTACAAGAACTAGCAATTTCCAGAGACTTCCAAAAGGCGGAACATGAGAGAGCATCAAAAGGAACTCAAACTTGGTGCGCTTAGAAGCTTCTTGGACTCAAGTTCACCCTGGCAACTGGTTGTCAGGGAAAAATAGTCTAGATTTTTAGAATTAACACACAGGGATCGGCAAAATGCTGCCTGCAGCCAAATCTAGCCCTTGCCTATTTCTGTACAAACCATGAGCTAAGACTGGTTTCCACAGTTTTAAAGGTTGTGAAAAAAAATAAAGCCAAACAAAAGCAGACTCTGAGAGAGACCCTACATGGCCCACCAAGCCCGGAATATTTCTATCTGACCCGCGGTGGAAGGAGGTGGCCCACCTCTGTTTGGAAACATTGTTCCCCCAAGTGCAATCTATAGATGCAGGTATTAAAACAGGGATTTTGGGAAATTCTGGGCTGAGCAAAGCTAAACAGAGAACTGAGCTGCAGGGCCCTGAAGAACCTTTAAGTCCCCAAATTTATTTGACCTAGGAACTCTGTCTCTATGGATCACCTTGAGGACACATGTCCTAAGACAGTATTTTAAGAAACGCTGATGTAAGAATTTTAATACAAAGTCATCTCCACCAGTTAAAGTCTAAAAGAGAAAAGTACGGGCCAAAGTCACAAGTTGTAGACAGTCAGCTTTTAAAGATGTCAGTTCTGGTAGGTTTCACATGAGGGAGAATGGTTGAGAAAGTGAAATGCCCCCAAGTGGTTTTCATTTCTGTGGACGAGTTAGTGTTTTAACTTTGCATGATAGTGGTGAAATTAAGATGGGAAGATTGTATTGTCGCCAGCAAGTGCCTTGAACACGTTCTAGAAGGCTAGGCCATCGGTCTCCTGCCCCCTCCATCAGTCCCTGAGTTTCACCCCAGGACGTGATGTTTGCACAGAAGAAATTCCTAACAGACTGGAGCATAAGTCAAGCCAAGCTGAGCTGTTTGTTGAGCCCAAGGCCCCCGTCAAGCCTGGACTCATTTAGTGAGGAGAAGCCTGGGTTCATTATTTAGTGAGGAGTACATGAAAGGCCAGATCTGGCCAAGGTAGACACAATCCAGCCAGGATTGAGCCAGAATTATAACAGGGCTCAACCTTCCTTCATCTTGCGGCTTCAGACATTTACAGGCACCTATTATGTGCTAGGCATTGTGCTAAGTGCTGGTGGATACACACACAACCAAGACATTCTTTCACCTTCTAGAAACTCATGTTCTTCATAGAGCTGATAAACACTTGTTAGGCTGTGACTATGTGCCATGCAGGGAAACATGATAGCTCTGACCTTGGCCTTTATGGAGATCACGGTCTAGGAGAGAAGATGACACTGAGCAAGTAACTGAATCACAGTTAAGCTAAGTCCTGGGACCAGAGTGTCGAACAAAGCAGATGCGGTCCTCCCGCTCTTGGAGGTCACAGCTCAGTGAAGAAGACAGACACGTGCAGTAAGAGTCACAGGGCAGTGTGACATTTATAAGAAGGATGAGAATGGTTGCTATGAGCTTACAAGAGCCATGATGCTAATTTTGAAAGTGGGATGAGGAAATGTTTAGTCTGTTGAAGGGGTGCTAAGGTGTTCACAAGACAGAAGTGGGAAGGTCATTCCTGGAGGAGGGAATCTCGTGTTTGGAGAAGAAGGATGGGAAAGAGTGTGGCGTGTTGGACACAGAGGGCAAGGAGGCCGGGACCACGGTGGTGCCAGAGCTCTGAGAGGGGGAGGGAGCCTGAGCCCCAACAAGGGCTTTGTTCTTACCCTGTGCATGTTGGGGGCATTCCTAAGATTTAAACTATGAACGATGACCAGCACTGCTGAAGACATGTGAATTACATGTGCTTCCTGCCGATTCCTCAGATCGGCTGAAATCTCCAGATCAGCTACCTTGAGATGGGAGAGTGTCCCCGGAGTGGGCCTGGGTCAGTCACTCCGGCAAAAGTGTCAGGCGTCACGCAGCTTCGTAATGTGCTCTTTGAGAAGAAGACAAGGGCTTCCTTGAAACCACGGACCCTGAGCTGCTGAGGCGACCTGTATGACAGAAAGAGAAATTTCAAAACTCAGTTGTTTTAAATCTTAAATGTTTTGTAATTATGAAGTCTATCTGCTCTCTCAAAAATTAAGAATGAGCTTTTGTAAACTGACACAGATAGGAACTTGCCAATACAGATATAATTTGATTAGTACAAAATATGCTGGGTCACCCATGATCCTTGTCCAAAAGCTTCAATCTTTCAACCAAGAAACACTTGATGAGTTTTTGTATCCCTCTTTTCAAAGCACCATCTTGCACAAATTCATCTTTTTTAAGAGTGAAATTTTTTCTCCTTTTTTTTAAATTGAAGTATAGTTGATTTACAATGTTGTGTTAGCTTCTGGTGTACAGCAAGTTGATTCAGCTATATATATATATATATATATATATATTCTTTTTTATATTCTCTCTCTATATATTCATTTTTATGTGCTTTTTCAGATTCTTTTTCTTTATAGGTTATTACAAACTATTATACAGTTCTCTGTGCTATACAGTAGGTCCTTATTGGTTATTTATTTTATACATAGTAGTGTGTATATGTTAATTCCTCCAAATTTGAATGAGTTTTACTTAAGGGTTTTGCAAGAGCCCTGTAGTTGAGTGAGGCATGCGTGGGTGTCCAGGAAGAGCACGCACCCAGCCACAAGCCAGAGTTCCAGGTCTGGCTCCCCCATTCATTGGCCATCTCGCTTGGGGAAAGTCTCAGACCTTCTCTGATCAGAATTATTGAAAAGTCGAAGGGACCTTGGTAATAATTTAGTCTGTCCCTTTATCTTCTGAATGAGGAACTCGAGGCCCATCATGGAGGAGACTGGGGAAGACCCTTGCGCAAGGCGAGGGCAACATCATGCCTGGACCAGAGCCCCTGGGGTCCTTCCTCTTATTCCTTCCTGCCTGACTTGTCTGAGCTTCCTCATCTGTAAACTAGAACAGTCATTCCTGCCTTGCCTTCCATACTAGCTTGTGGTGAAGATAAATAGGATGAACGTGGAGAAGCACACGGGGAGTTGGAATTCACTGTCCTGGGCGTGTACAAGGCTGTCGGCCACACAGGACAGGAGGGCTTTTGTTCGCCATGTCTTTCTACCCTTCTGGGGCCTTTTCATCCCTCACTTGTAGTAGTAACCTACACGTTATGGAAAGAATAATAGATTAGCAATTTAGAAGTTTCAGACAAGATTATTTACTTCTTGAACATCTACCAGGTGTCAATGTTTTGTTCAGTACTTATTATTCAAAGAAGTGATGGGGATTAGTATTTACTGAGTGGGGTGTTTTGTGTGTGTTGCTTTGTCACATGACTTATTTCACCTAACCCTCCCTAAAACCACCTGAGGTTAGGCATTCTCTTTGCTTATTTATTAATGAATAAAGTGATAAGCCGCAGACAGCTGAAGTCACCTGGCCAGGCTTACAGAGAAGGAAGTGGTCATGGAGCTTTTGAGAGCAGGTTTTTCTAACTCCAAAGCTCTAGTCCTTCCTTTTCATTGTGCCTGCTGACGCCTGCCTATGAGTGGTTTTGTCTTGAAGGCACAGGGTCAGAACGACATCCACAAGAGTAGCCAGCATTTCCTGAGCAGTTTCTGTCTGTGAGCCCCTGGCAGGTACAAGTGTTACCTTCTTCCAACCTCACGAACAGCCGGCGATGAGGTCCTGTTATGAAATGATTTCAGAGATGAAGAACGGCAAGCACAAGGAGGCAGGTGGCCCGCCCCACCTCACCTCACCTGGGGATGCAAACTTAGTTCGGGAAGCCCTGGCTCTCACCACCACCACAGCCATCCCCATGTGTGCCCTGCACTGGGGTCTCTGTCCTAGCAAGAGAGACGAACATCTGTCCGTGTTTTAAAACAGTATTTTTCAAACTGCTCAGAGTTTATCACAAGTAAGAATTTACTTATAATTTTCCATTGCAGCCCGGTATGTGCGTGCTCACACACACACGATCACGGAACCAAAGTTTCGCACAACGCTACTTACCCTTACCATAGAGCAGGATTTCTCAGTCTCAGTGCTGTTGACATTTGGGCTGGATACTTCTCCTGTGATGGCCACCCTGCACGCTGGAGGATTTTCAGCGGCATTCCTGCCCTCCACTCACTAGATGCCGCTAGCACCGACACCCACAGTGTGACAACCCCAAATGCCTCCAGACATTGCCAACATTCCCTTGGGGAAAAACACCCCTGGATGAGAACGAATGCCATAGATGGCGCACTCGTATTTTCTATACTATTCAAGATTATAGTCTATTTATTAAAAAAAAAAAAAGCAGGTTGCAACCTCCTAAGCTGATCTGACCAAGTAATAGGTCTTGTTTCGCCATTTGAAAAGCAGTATTATAGGACTGTGGGATTGGGGGGGGGGTGTTTTGTAAAGGGGGGGAAATAGAAGATAGCAATTTCCAGAAACAATGTGTAGCAGGAATTTTATAATAAATGAGGAAATCAATAATACAAACTTGGTAATAAAAATACAGTGACCGGAAGGTCCTGGTTAGAGGTGACTGAGCCTTCTGAAATATGAAGAGGCTAGACTCTTTAGGAGACCTTGTAAATTGTTCAGAGATGAATTCTTCTCCTGAACGTTTGGGGAGGGGGTAATACATCTGGAAAGAATGTGCTGAGTTCTCTCCCAGCCTCCCTACAGAGTTGAAACACAGGTGTCTTCAGGATCTGAGAATGTAAATTGATAAAAGGATTTTTTTCAGTGCTTTGTGACCACCTAGAGGGGTGGGATAGGGAGGATGGGAGGGAGACACAAGAGGGAGGAGATATGGGGATATATGTATATGTATAGCTGATTCACTTTGTTATAAAGCGGAAACCAACACACCATTGTAAAGCAATTATACTCCAATAAAGATGTTAAAAAAAAAAGGATTTTTTTCATCGAAGAATTTATTTGCAAATTCTACCTATAAACAAGACTAATGACTTTATAAAAATGTAAAATTAATAAATATAACCAGAAAAAACTATGAACAGAAGGGTTTTTTCTTCTACTTAAAGGGAGGATAGAAATGTACGCAATTTTCTTAGAGCTCAAAATGTAAACACAGGCTCAGTAAATTCATGGGGCCTTGGTGACTGCTTTCACGGTTTAGCTATCAGTATAAACTGAACCCCATCATGAGCATACAAGGGTCTGAGGAGGTGAATAAAACAGTGGCTTGGAATCGTACAGGCCTGAGTTTGAGTATGGGTTCTGTGTACTTGCTATGGGACCTTCCTCAAGTTACTTAGTTCCTCTACACTTCATTTATATCATCTTTAAAACTGGAATGATGATATCTGTCTCAAAGCTGTCTCAAGGCTTCTAACTTCTGTGAGTATTGAAAGAAATAAGCCTCCCAGTGCCTGACCTATAGTATGTATTCAGTAAATGCCATAGAAATAAAAATCAGCATTATTATTGATGAGTAGCATTGATATTAAACAAAATCCTTGGACCTTGGACACTCCAGGCTTGCTCTGGGTAGAGAGTGAGCTGCTGGGAGCACCATTTTCAGCTGTACTTTTTAAAAAGTCTTCCGTAAAAATGGATATTAAACAAAACAAATAGATGCACGTCCAGCAAAAGAGATGTGTTGGTTGAAGTCACAGAGGGGTAGCTGACCACTGGTGCACGTGCGATCACCCAGTGATGTTGCCTAGAAACAGGGCGTTGTCAAAGAGAACCTCAAGTCAGGTTGGAGCAGTTCCCAGACAGCACAGATAATTTGCAATGGAAAAAACTCTAATATCTGTTCCAGCAAAGTTCTTTTCTCTTGATTTAACTTCTTCATACCTGAGGAGATAATTTTGGAGGAGGAATGGTAGATATGGTTGATACTTCCCTTGAGAGGATGGCAGGTAAATGAGATAATACCTCTAAACACATTTTATAAACTGTGAAGTCACTGTGGAAGTGTATAGCTTGTCAAAATGGCCATTAAAAAGATGGGGAAGTCTGAGGAGAAAACGATGAAAGTTGGTGATTAAAAAATGATGCTAGAAATTTCCGGCAAGTGCAGATCGGAAAGGAGACCCTACAAATGACAGACGTATCCTCCACCGGAGTGTTGACATAGGTCAGCAAGTTCCTAAATGTTTCATCAGGACAGTAGCAGCTTATCTGAATGACAGCATTCAACTCCAGTCAGGACCTTCCCTCTCCAAGGACAGTAAGATATTTTTAAAATCCCATCTTTTGTGACTATCATAGTTAGAAGGGTCTCTTTATTATTATTAATAATAATAATAAAATGTTTTAAGGCTTCCCTGGTGGCGCAGTGGTTGAGAATCTGCCTGCCAATGCAGGGGACACGGGTTCGAGCCCTGGTCTGGGAAGATCCCACATGCCACGGAGCAACTAGGCCCGTGAGCCACAACTACTGAGCCTGCGCATCTGGAGCCTCTGCTCTGCAACAAGAGAGGCCCGCGCACCGCGATGAAGAGTGGCCCCCGCTCGCCGCAACTAGAGAAAGCCCTCGCACAGAAACGAAGACCCAACACAGCCAAAAATAAATAAATAAATAAATTAATTAATTAATTAATTAAAAAGAAAATGTTTTAAGAAAGCCAGAATATCTAGAAGAAACACTAAGACGGAACAAGTAAGAGAGATGTAAGATTGAATGCTTACAAAACCACCTAGCCCAGTGGATTCCAAAATTTCTCTCAGTTAGTTAAAGGGTGAAATTCCGTTTTTTGTTTTGTTTTTTCTTTTCAAAAGACCTGTCATTAGAAAGCCAGTTAAGCAAGATAAATAAAACTATAGCTGCCCCAGGGATGGTAGGGGGCAGTGGATTCCCACCACTTTCCTCTCTCCAGTCAACCTTCAGGCACCTACCCCTCGGCCTCTGCCCTTGAGCCAGTGCCCCTGATGGGTGGACCTGGAGCTCCATGAGGGGGAAGGGGCTTTCTGGAGGCAGCTGAGGGTCCTCCGAGTGGTGTCATCCAGGAACATCCCACTGCCAAAGGGACCATCCATCCATGACCCGTCTGGTGAGAATGAACATCCTGAAGAAATGATTTGCAGCACCAAGTGCTTTAGTGGAACGTGTCACCCACAGACATCTTCATGGAATACCAAGTATCCATTTTCAGCACATATTTTGCAAATCCAGTCCCTGGCCCATACATGAAAATTCCCAAGTAACTATGAAATGCTCTAGCTGAATGTCAATCGGCGGGAATTAAAGTCTATTTCTTACGGATTCATTTACCTTCCTCTTCTCTCCTGGCACAAAGATGGCATCAGGATCAGTCTCCCAGTATTTCCTTCCTGTCTGAGGATGTTCACATAAAAAAGTATGCACTGCTATTAAAATAGGTTATTTGTGAATCTGCGTGACTGTGCCGATATGTGTATGTGTGTGTATATATGTATATGTATATATACGTATGTGTATATGCACATGTTTTTTCATTTTCACTACCGGCCACCAACAATGAACAATCTAGGGTCCCAGCTGCTTTCAGAACTGAAACCAGGGCTTTGTTGTGAACTCAAAACTTTGCACAGGGTTTGGGAATCTTAACGTCTGAATCAGTTGTTCTTGGAAAGGCTGAGTTTCAATTTTCTTACATTTGGCTTCCGGAAGAGAGTGGGATTTCCCCTTGATCAACGAAGGAAAACTTGACTTCTGAAAGGGCAAACTGATTTCCACTTGGTCTCCATTCCTGCCTTCCTGTGATTGGCTCTTAAAGAGAGTGGAGAATTTTGGAAGGCACCAAAGGGAGATATTTCTACAGGAAGGCACACAGGTACTTTCCCTGTAACCTGCACGCCTTTTAAGGTGATAAACTGCCATTGTTTAAAACTTGGCTCCCTTTCTTCCCTCAGTAAGAAGTCGAAGTCTGCCAAGTTGAACTTTAATGGTCTCAGCTGTTTTGGAGTGCTGTAATCACATCGTTAGGTTCATTTTGCATCTGGACTGATGAACGATATTCATTCAAAAACCAGCTTTACCTGGTTGAATCCGAGTTTCCTACATATGCGCTCACAGGGGCACATATTTACCTCTGGCCTCGCCTCAAACAAGGAAACCTTTAATCCTGGAGGAAATTGTTCTTGCTATTATGCTGGTGCTCTGGACAGGCGGTGCCTGCTCTCTGACGAGCCCTCCAAACAGGTGAAAAGGGAGCTTGTATTGGGGGTGTTCTCGTGCACTTGGAGGACGTCTTGTCTATGCAGCAGATTCTGCTTCTATTTCTGAGAATTTTGTCAGGAGTCTTGACAATCGACGAGAACTGAAAACAATTAGTCACAGTCATGGGGCTCTCTTTAAGTTCACAGGCAGAACATCTTCACAGGAAAGTCGAAGGCGAAGATCCTTCACATCCGAAGGCGAAGATCCTTCACGTCCGAAGGCGAACATCAGGGCTGGACTGAATATGGTTTTTAACCAGACAATGGCGTCTCGGTCTTGGGCTCAGGAAACATCATGACATTCCCTTTGTTTAATCAAAGTTCTTTCCAACTCGCGAATGCTGGCTGATTTGCAGGGCTGCCTTATATTTCCTGTCTCAGAGATGATGCAGTTGGTGTTGAAATCTTTACAGCTAATCTGAGCAAAACGTTTTCAACCAGTAAAAACGCAGCCAAACAATGTCATTCTCATTATCGATCAAAAAAATTTCTGAATTTCTCTGAATCAGGGAGGGACTCAGTTTCCTTTCACCCCATTCAACACACCCAAGTGAATTCACAAAGGTTTGAGAAGCAGTCACTCAGGAACAAGGAACCAAGCCCTCTGCTACTGAAAGAGGTGTTGGAAAAACTCATTTGGAAAATGCCTCTTGGCAGAGCTGAGACCCCATTTGGCCTGCTTTTAAGGACACTTTCATGTGGCCCCTGTCTTGCATGGTGTCATTTTCTTGTTGTCTCATGTCAGGGAGAGGAAAGGTGCAGTGCAAAGGATATTCATAAATGTTTCCAGAAGCTCTGCTTTTGCTGAGACATGAACACAGGCAGAGCCCCAGCTCAAGGGCGAGAGGGGAGGCGGCCCCGCAGAGAAGCCAGAGCTCGAAAAGGTCTGAGGAAGAGTGACAGATGTTTGTTGGGGGTGTGGAGGGCGTGAGCAGTTCTTCCTGGGTTGTTTGCGGCGGGCAGGGAAATACTGAAGAATCTTGAAAGACTGACGGGGTTTGCATGGGAAGGAAAGACATTCCACCCAACAAAAATGCATGGACACAGGCACAGAGACCTGGCACAGCTGGGTCACCAGGAGCCCCTTCCGCTCCGTGGAATGCGTGGTGACTCTATAATCCTGACGCATTTATTTAACCTCCTGAGTTTTGGTTTCCTCATCTGTAAATCGAGGATAATGCTCATCTTGCAGGTTTGTTAAATAAGGATTATCTTAAGGGTTAAATAAGGTAATATGCACACAGCACAAAGTTTGGTGCATAAGACACAAAGTAGGAAGGTGATGGGCTGGGGTGAAAGAGGACTCCCTCCTCACCCTGGGCTCCCCACCTCTCCCCTACTTCCGTCCACGGAACCTCAGACACGATGGGCAGGACTGCAGATTGGTTTGCTGGTCTGTTTTCTTCATTTCATTGCTTTTCTCCTGGGCTCTGGCCCCTCTGCTGTGCTGTCTCTGGGTCACTCTGGGCTCAGCTGGGATGACCACCAGTGTGTGAAGTACTCACCCCACTCCGGCTGCCCTGAGCAGAGTTAGTTTTTTCAGGCCCTGCCTGTCCCTGCCCTCCATCCTCCCCACTCCTGCCTGGAAGGCCTCCTTATGCCTCTGCATGAACCTGCGTGTGGTAGAAAGTCAGAGGTGGTCGGCTGTCACTCCCAGGCCCAGCAGGCTTGTGGAAGGATGGACAGTCGACAAACGCCGTGGTTCTATGGTGGGAGGGAGCAGGAGGCGGGGCTTCCCCAGGCCCTGGAGTTGGAGACTGTCTGCCCTACGGCAACACAACAAGAAAGCAGCACAGCGATAGCCTTAGAGAAACCCTGTGGGTTGGCCGTGTCTGATCCAGAGAAGTAGGCGAATCGAAAACGTGGCAGAAAAATGTTCCCTGCTTTGCCCAGATCTTATAAAATGAATCTGGAGCAAAGCCCCCTGAGGAAAAGATTTGCTGGTTCCATTTCTCAACTCTCTTCCTTGCTGTGCTCTTCTCCAGGTTGGAAAGGAAGCTCTGAAAAGCCGCTCTTTTCCCTGGGGGACAGGGTAAACTGGAGGTGACTTCCCTCTGGGCAGACACCTCCTTTCAATAATTTGAAAACAAAAAGAAGAACTGAAGTCAGGAAATGTAGGCCATAGATTCCCCATAGGCAGGCAGTGAGGACACCATGGAACCTTGGGGATGTTTCACCCCAGTTTTGTCTTTCCTTAGCATGAGTCTGGCCCGGGGCCCTGGACCCCATAGCAGCCCACAGCTGCTGCAAATTGATTTATCCTCTGATGAGAGCTGGGGCTGTTGCCTATAACATCAGAGAGACACTACTTTTGGGGCTGTTTTTTAAAGACACAATGCAATTTCCTTAGCTCTTTTCAGTTCTTTTGGCCATCTGGCATTTTGGGGTACAAATTATGGTTTATAACTATTGTTTTCTTCAAGTAGGGATTGTTTTGAGATGCATGTGTCTGGGGGAGTACTGGGATGATAGGTCACATGATTCCCATAAAACACCCCAAGACACCTGCCACACGGGGCGGCTAAGCGCATTGGTTTTTTTGAAAATGCTTTCATGAATTCCTTTTTTGTTACTATTTCTTACCCCTTTAGGACAAGTTGAACCAGAAAGTGAGGAGAAATATGTCCTGACTCTAACTGATCGTATTCTCTGCCCAGTTAGGGAACTGGGCAGTGGTTCTTGGAGCTGAGCCAAGCCACCGACATGCCTTAAGCAGGGAGGTCACCGTGAGATGCTCAGCCCAGGATGCAGCCTTCCAGGGAAGAGCCCGAGCTGGCCAGAATGGAAGGGGCACTGCAGCCTGGTGGGAATGGCACAGGGCTTGGAGTCCAACGGACCTGCTTTGAGTTCCCTTTCCACCTCTTTCTAACCCTTGAAAGAGTCATTTCATGCCTTTGGATTGTGAGTACTTCACTTCGAAAAGAGTAGAAATAAAGACACAGACGTAGAGAACAAACGTATGGACACCAAGGGGGGAAAGCGGCGGGGGTGGTGGTGGTGGTGGGATGAACTGGGAGATTGGGATTGACATGTAGACACTAATATGTATAAAATGGATAACTAATAAGAACCTGCTGTATAAAAAAATAAATAAAATAAAATTCAAAAAAAAAAAAAAAAAAGAGTACAGCACAAGTCACCTCTTAAGAGTGTCGTGAGGATTAAGTTAAATGATGTAACGTCTGCAAAACCTCCTTGATGGCAGGACACAGTAGATGCTCATGTGGCATCTACTAGGGTGATTGTTTTATCTGGGATGTAAGCAGGCCACCTGGAGTGGCCAGAGCGTGTCTGAGAGGGGGACTTGCTTTTGCAAGAGTCTGCCCCCTCCTGCCGTTCCCTGCCCCTTGGGAGGGTGTTTCCTGTGGACTTGCCAGCACGATCTGCAATGCCAAGTTCAAGATTCCATTCTCAGGGGCTTCCAGAGCCTTCTGAAAAGCTCACCTGATCCAACTTACTCTGAGAATGCTTCCTTATACTCTGTAGCCAAACTGCTCATGAGAGCCATTTGTAACCTTACTTCGAGAGAGAAGCCACATCAGGAAAGAATGGGATAGAAGGGGGTTGTCTGGATTCGCTTAAACTCTCAGGCCACCCTGCACTGCACCTGTTTACCTCTCCCAGCCTTGGGGTTTGAATGTCACCTAAGACTTGGTGCCCCGTGGCTCAGGGATGTCGTCTCAGTGTGTGCTTTGCGTCACGTAGAGTTGCCCTCGTCTTCCAGCCCAGGTCGGAAAGTAGCCCTAGAAATCCAGTCACCCATATTCTGCCTTGACAATAACACATTTCCAATTCAAAGCACAAGTTTGCAGGTATGAATCATGAACTTTGTGTAAATTCTTCTATGCGATGATTTTTTTTTCTTGACACCAAATAAATTATACACAGTGAACCTGGCCTACATTTATACCACCTCGTCTATGAATCGTGGGTTAACATCAAGGGAATTGATTAGAATGACAACTAATTCAGGGGATGATGAGGACCCCATAATATGGACCCTGGAGGCAAATTATTCTAGAGAAGTGAAGAGTCAAAATAGTTTTTGTGAACCAAAGGGTTTTATAATTCCTAGAGGTCCTTCCAGACTCAGAAACTCACCTGACATATGCATTACTCATCTCCCCTGTGCAAAGCCTTAAACCAGTTCCCAAAAGAGGCACTGATTATACACAGCTCTCAATGACCTACTTGCCTGGTCCCCCTTCTCTTCTGCCTGCACTAAGGAAGTACAAAGAAGGAAGATTTCAAAGCAAAGTTTGATTTTGAAATTAACTTTGTTGTGATAACCTAAGCTATCACTGGCCCATTTTTAAAGCTGTGTTTAATACCAACCTCCCTTTAAGAAGAAGTCATTTAATAAGCCTGGTAACATGTAACATGCTCCTGGGACCTGAGGTTATGAGCTGACTACAATTGACTTTCCATCGCCTTCTTCCTGGAACAAGTGCTGTTAGATTTGGGGTCATGTAAACATAGAACTGCAAGCAACCAGGGAGGCCCTTCCTATCTTTAAGCATGCAAATGAAGGAACCAAGGCCCAGAGAGGGTTAGCATTTTGTTCCATGACACACAGCACAACTAGGTACGATTATAACTACGTGGAGCACACAGGCTCCCTGAAGACATTCTGGTCGGTTCTCCCCTCCCCCATCTCCTTTGTCTTTGCTGCTCCAAGTAGCTAGTCTGTGTACCAGCATCTTGATGTCATCTAGGAGTTTGTCATAAATGCAGAATCTCAGGCTCCAGCCCAATCCTACTGAATCAGAATCTGTACTTTGGGCTAATTGGCCACTTCCATGAAACTGGAAAAGAAAAACAAAACAAAAAACAAAAACCAGTGAAACAAACTCCTAATTTGTATCCTGGTAAATTCTGTGAAATGTTTCCCTTGGTTATTTTTCTTTATCTTCACATAATTAACTACCACCCACCCCTAAAACATACACACACACATACATCATGCCAGACTTCTAATTGGCCACTAAAAGCTTTGGGTGTTTTTTTCTAAATATCTCTGTGATCTCGCCTCCGACTCCTCAGCTGCCCATCTGGAGCCCCCTGCCTCCAGGCTTCCTTTCCAAGGTTCCTCCCCATTGATACCAGAGTGACTTTTATGAAACTCAGCCTGTTCATGCCCCTTTCTCAGCTTAAATCCTCCGTAGGTTCTGGTGTGGACTGAATTGTTCTCTCCCAAATTAATATGTTGAAGCCCTAACCCCCAATGTGATAGGATTTGAAGATGGGCCTTTTGGGAGGTAATTAGGTTTAGACACGGTCATGAGGGTGGGGCCCCCACGATGGAATTAGTGTCCTTATTAGAGAACTTGCTCTTTCTCTCTTTACCATGTGAAGACACAGCAAGAGGCGGCCTTCTTCAAGCGAGGAAGAAGGCTCTCACCAGAACCTGATCAGGCTGGCACCTTGATCTTGGACTCCCAACCACTAGAACTGTGAGAATTAAATGTCTGTTGTTTAAATCCCCCTTAAAACTCATTCTGTGACAGTCTGTTATGGCAGCCAGAGCTAAGGCAGGGTCTGTTCTGTCCAGGGAGGGAAGTGCAGACTCCTCTAAACGATTTGAGGATTGTACAGGGCTGGGGCACCTTGCCAGTGCTCTGTGTGAGTAAATCGAGCACTGCCGTTTGTCTAGGAGTTGGTCCAAAGGTGGAAGTGATGGTGGAGAAGGGAGAACTCATTCTGAGCATCAGACAAAGGATACTGGACTTCATGCTGCCTCAGCGTTTGTGTTGGTTAATTTTATGTCAACTTGACCAGGCCATGAGGTTCCCAGACTCTTGATCAAACAGTATTCTGAGGGTGCCTGTGAGGGCACTTCTGGATGACATTAGTATTTGAATCAGTAGACCGAGTAAATGCCCTCCCAGTGTAGGTGGGGCTCACTCATAAACTGAAGACTATGAGCAGAACAAAAGGGCCGAGTGAGAGGGACTCCTCCTTCCTGACTGCACTGAACTGGTGCCTTGTTCTCCTCTGACCTTTGGATTTGGACTGAAGCGCTGGTCCTTCGTGGGTCTCCAGCCTGCCAGCATTTTCAGAATGGAACTACACCATTGGCTCTCCTGATTCTCAGGCCTTCAGACTCAGAATGGAATTATACCACCACCCTCCTGGGTCTCCAGCTTGCTGACTGCAGATCTAGGGACTTCTCAGCCTCCATTGTTGGGTGAGCTGATTCCTTATAATAAAGTGCTCTCTCTTCTCTCTCTTTCTCTCTATATGTATATATGTGTATGTGTGTAAACACACACACACATCCTACACACACACACACACACATACACACATTCTACTGGTTCTGTTTCTCAGGAGAACCCTAATGAATGCAGTGTCTGTAAGAGAGCAGAGTCAGGACAGTGGACTGCAGGCCTGGGGGCAGCCCTTCCTGCCCTTCTCCAACTCCCACTTGGCCCAGCTGACTGGAGTGCCCCAGGGAAGGCCAACATCTCAAGTCCCAGGAGAAGAAGATCAAGTAGTCATAGGATGGGAGTAAAACATGGCCTCCCCCACATAAAGCTGGAGCCTTGCAAGAGGCACCTTTGTTCCTGCTCAGATGATGTGATCAGAATATGTGTGTCAACATTACCAGGTGGATCCTGAGGCTCAGCCACTGCCCTCTCCCTCCCCCAGACTCACCAATGCCTTAATGAGGCTGATGAGAGGCAGCAATATGGCCCCAGGGCCCCACTTGTGTCCACCACTGAGCTGCAGCTGCAGAGTATTCAGGGGGATTTTATTACTTTTTCTTCTCTTGCTCAATCCAGACGTTAAAGATGATAGCAGAACCATCTAGAAAATGAGTTGCAGAATCTGAACAAAAGGTAGTAATTCCTTGCACAGTTGTACATTTAGCTCCATTAGTTTCTTTTCAATTTAGATGATAGTAAGATCTTGCTAGGTGGAATAATGGAGGCCAGGGGCAAGTCCAGGTTGTGTGGCCTGAAGCATTTCCAATTTTGCAGACTCTCTTTAAGAAAGAGAATATAAATTATAGATGCAAAATGACAGTATTTATTTAGAATGAGAAAGAAAATTTTAGGAATCTGAAAAGTATCACAAAGTCTTAAAAAGCATAATATTTTCACTAATTAACTGCTCGACACATCTCTGTAATATTTTAATTCCGAAATTTTTGGCTGCATACTCTATGAAGTGCTTCTTCATTGGGCAACAATTTATAATATTTTCTTTAGAGAGATGAGAAGAATAACTCAGTCTTCTTTTAGCACAGTTGATTGAAATCTATTTTAATTATTGATAGTTGGGATGCTTAAATATGCAACTCCACACATAGATGTACTCACTGTTTATTCTAAAGTCACAGACTTGTACCTCACAAACATGGGTATGCATTCAGATAGAGTATATTTGTTGGATTTCCATAAGCATGTATGATGTATTCATAATTGCATATGCTACATTATTGATTGTATTCTTACAGGAGACAACTTCCATTTTCACTGGGCATTGAGAACTGCATCCTTTGTTTGCAACTTCACATGACTGATAATTAGAAGAATTTTCCAGATTACCTTCAGGTTCTATATATTTAAAACCTTACTTCCGCTCCTTGATCCACTGTGTCAGATGTCATAAGATGCATTTCTATTGCCACATAATCTCTGGCCCTGGACTTCATGTCACAATGTCATAGGAGCTGGCATAGTGGGCAGCAAGAATACTCTCACAAGCCATCCCTGCACTGGGGCATACAACAATAAATTAACTACACATCAAAGAGACATAATCACATAAAGAAGCCCCAATAAACCCAAACTAAGTGTGTCCTCACTCAACTTCTTATCCAAAATACAAAAATGCACAAGCCATGCCAATTGAATCTGAGAGAAATATGATGGGAGGAGGGGAGGAGAAAGAACAAGTAGTCCTAACTGATTGCAGTTAAAATGTTTTCATTTGACAAGTTTTTAAAAAATATCAATTGTTAACCATACGGACGCATTGTGAGGTCCCCAACCAAGGGCATGAAAGAAACCTACAAAGGACCAAGGTCCTACAACTTCAGCTTCTTGGTAAATCTGCCTCTCATAGAGACTCAAAAACTACTGTGCAGAAGAGTTGGGTTGAGCTTGTGTTTGTTCAGAAGTTTCCCTTATGGCAAAGTTAATATTGCAGAAAAATATGTAAATTGCCTGTGCAAAACAAACTTCTAAAGCTCTTTAGGAGTCCTATTTGCATACAAATAATTGATATGCTAATTTAACTCATTTTCAACCATTCTTTGGAGTAAGTCTCCCAAAAATTTCTTCATTTACCTAAAAATGAGTATGAACACATACCATAAAATGAAGGTTTATTTAAATAGAAACATAAAATGTTGGTCTTGGGATGTTCCCTGTCACAACTCCTTTCAATATTGTACTGGAAGACTTTGCTAATTCAATAAGACAAGAAAAGGTAATAAAAAGTACACAGATTAGGAAGGAAAACATAAATCTGTCTTTGTTCACAGGTTACCTGGTTGTCTATGTAGAAAGACTGAAAGAATTGAGCAAAAAACTCTTGGATCTAATAGGCGATTATTGCAAGACTGCAGGATACAAGCTTAATATATAAACGTCAATCACTTTTCTATATACTAACAATGAATATGGAATTTGAAATTACAAACATGATACCATTTACATTAGCACCCCCAAAACTAAAATGCTTAGGTATTAAATCTAACAAAATATGTACAAGAACTATATAAGGAAAACTAAAAAACTTTGATGAATGAAATCGAAGAACTAAATAAATGAAGAGATAGTCCTCGTTCAAGAGGAAGAAGACTCAATACTGTCAAGATGTCAGTTTTTCCCAAGTTGATCTGTGGATTCAAGTGCAATCCAAGTAAAAATCCCAGCAAGTTTTTTCATGGAGATCAACGTGAATCTAAAGATTATATGTAGTGGCAGAAGACTCAGAATAGCCAACACAATATTGAAGAAGAAAAAACTTGGAGGACTGATGCTACCCGACTTCAAGAATTACTGTGAAGCTACAGTAATCAAGACAGATTCATGTTGGCAAAAGAATAAAGTCGGTAAATGGAACAGAATAGAGTCCAGATATAGACTCATGTGAATAGTCAGATGATCTTTGACAATGGAACAAAGAAAATACAATGAAGCAAAGATAGTCTCTTCAATAAATGGTGCTGGAACAACTGGACCCCTCACATGCAAAAAACAAACTGAATCTAGACGAAGACCTTACACTTTTCACAAAAAATTAACTCAAAATGGATCATAAACCTAAACGTTAAATGCAAAACTACAAAATTCATAGAAGATAACATAGGGGAAAACCTAGATGACCTTGGGTGTGGTGATGCTTTTTATTTTTTTGGTGATGCCTTTTTAGTTACAACACCAAAGGCATAATCCCTGAAAGAAATAAGCTGAATTTCATTAAAATTAAAAATCTCTCCTCTGTGGGAGACGACATCAAGAGAATTAGAAGACAAGCCACAGACTGGCTTGTAATGAGAAAATATTTGCAAAAGACACATCTGATAAAGGACTGTCATTCAAAATATACAAAGAATTCTTAAAACTCAACAATAAAAAACAAACAATGTGACTTTAAATGGGCCAAAGGTTTTAACAAACAACTCGCCAAAGAAGATATACAGATGGCAAATTAACATGTGGAAAGATGCCCCACATCATTTGTCATCAGGAAATGTAAATTTAAAAAACAATGAGGGACTTCCGTGGTATTCCAGTGGTAAGACTCCATGCTTCCAATTCTGGGGGCACGGGTTCCATCCCTAGTTGGGGAACTAAGATCCCACATGTCGAACTGCGTGGCCGAAGAAAAACCCAGAGAGATACTACTACACAACTGTTAAAATGGTCAAAATCTTGAACACTGACAATACTAAATGCTGATGAGGATGTAGAACAACAGGAATTCTTTTTCATTATTGGTGGGAATGCACAATGGTACAGCCACTTTGAAAGAGAGTTTGGTGGTTTTTTTTTACAAATCAAAACATACTCTTACCATATGATCCAGCTGTCATGCTCCTTGGAATTTGCCTGAAGGAGGTGAAAACATGTTCACACATGTACCTGCACGTGGTGTTTCTAGCAGGATTGCCTTGTAGAGAGCAATTGATTCATAACAGGATGTACTTCTTAATATTTAGGGAAATAGTAATAATACTTCAAAAATACAGAGGCGTAACGACTGTTTAAATTGGGAGAATCTCTATAAGTTTTAGGTCAGTCCTGGGGGTACAGAGTAAGAAGCTGAATGAAGGTGTCTCCCATAGCTTTATCTGTCTTATACAACACAGAATTCACTAATCTGTGTTTCTCTGTTGACAGCACAAGCAGGATGAAATGCGTGTCCATGAATTCACTGTTGGAGTGCAAAGCAAAATCAGAGGAAAATCATGTGGTTATGTCGAAATGTAAACTGTGCAAGAAATAAATTATTTCTGACTGGGTTCTATTAAGGAGCTCAAACTTGATTAATCTGTGGCCCAGATAAGCATTTACCTCCAGCAATTACATGCCACTATTACAGTGATTATTTTATAAAAGCTAATAAACACTATCTGGAGTTAATATTTGCTCCTGGGGAAAGTTTGCCAAGAGCTTAGAATACATTTATGGAAGATTTTGTCTGCTAGGTTTGTGCACAAAGTTTGAGACACCAAAATCCTTTTAGCATCATTTATAATAAAAAAAGTTTGTGCATAAACAGTTGTATCCAGTGAAGCTGAAATATGATATAGAAATAGACAAAGCTTAGGAATTTTGCATAACTGTCCAAATATTGTCCATCCCTAATGAATTCCAGCCAACTAATTCTGCAGTTGATTTAGTCTCTGAAATGACCTCTGCTTAAATCTATACTGTGTAGCCTTGTGTGTGTCAGATAGTCCTAAGTAAAATAACTCTTGTTAATCTAATGATTAGATGGAACTTGTGCTAAAGAAACTGTAGTGTGTTGTCTTAATCTACCCAGGCCAGAGTAACAGTGGGATATTTGCTAATGTTCTCAACAGGGGAGAGTAAGTAACTCATTCATGACCTATGTATCTGGTTAAGTGTCCAGTTTAATAATTTGTTTAAGTAGTGTTTTCTTTGACTTACACTCCTGGTGAACATACATAAGCAAGTATATTTGAGTTTTAGTAAATGTGTTAGACATTCACACATCCTCTTAAATAGGCCAGGGGTCCAGGAAAAACTAATATTTTCTTATTATGGTATTATAATCAAAATATGGCATCCTTCTTACATTCACATATGATCGACATTTACATCAAAAGAATAAGCCTAATCCTGACCCATGATCCCAGGTTGGCTACCATAATTGTCTCTATTTACCTATAGATGGCAGGCTGGCCCACAAGGAACATGGGGTGAGTGAGGGTAGAGGGGGCCACCTTCTGAGTCTTTGAAGTCATTCACTTTCTGCAAACTCTATTCATTCCTAAAGCTCTCAGGCCTCTTTGTTTATTGAGAAACTTACATAAGATTTCTTGTTGGTAATGGGTAGGGAGTTAGATCCAAAACTTCTTCTTCCATTCTACAATTTGGTGTGTGCCTAAAACATTTTTCTTAGGGCAAAAGATTATAACAAGATGTCTTATAAGCTAGGCTATGTGTATGTATCTATCCTGAGAAGGTATGGAGAGAAGGATGCTTTGTAAAGTACTAAAGTGTGTGTGTTTCTTCTGTGGAGAGGATGGGTCCTTTGGGGGATTAAATGAGTAAATGCATGAAACATGCTGACAGCTACCACACGTGGCCACCACCAAGGATAGAGGCTACCTTGAGGGACTGAAGAGGCAGCTCTAACAGTCTTATACTCCCAGCTCAGGGGCATTAGGAGGGAAAACAGCAAGGACACAGGTGCTAAGGAACCACAGGAAAGAACCTTAGACATCAATAATAACCGATACTTTAAATGAATTATTTGTCTGCCTTAACAATATAAATTAGAGCAAAGTCTTTTTATAATGACATTGCTACTTCAAAGAAGTATTCTTCAAAGAAGGATAACAAAATTGGAACAATTCGGGAGTGTATTCTGGGGAATTTTTCATCTGCTTAAGGCTTTGAAGCTAAGGGCCACGCATCTTCTTTATACCATAGGAGCTGCCGCCAAAAAATTGTTAATGACCAATCATTCTTCTTCCAACTAAGAAAGCATTTCTCTTACCGTCTCAAAATACAGGTTTGGGGAAATAGATGAGCAACTCTGATGCTGGTGTATGTGTACACGTGCGTTAGTGTAGAGTACATCAACTCTGCTGTGTGCATGTGAAGACTTGAAAACCTCCCTTTCCCTTCTTGTCAGAAAAGCAACCATGTTGTGTCTCCACAAGAGCAGCTTGGGACATAAGGATCTGGCTTGTGCTGCTTGCTGGTTCTCCTAAAACTTTGTCTTGGAAGCCAGGAGTACATGGAGCTATTGAAGCATTGTTGTGGGAATTTAGGGTAAAGACTAAGACTTACTTCTTATTTCTGATCTGATCTGCTCAAATATCACCTGTTTTGTGGAGCTTCTCCAAAATGTGAAACTCTCATTTCTGTGTTCATAGTACTGATTATATTCATTTAATCATCACGTTTAGATGGTGTGTGTGTGTGTGTGTGTGTGTGTTTCTTCTGTTAGACTATGAGCTCTTCACTTAACAAACATGAAGAAACAACCTAAGGGATGGGAGACACATGAAGAAGGGTCCTGCTGAAGGGGAACCTCTAGATGGAAATCTTCTCTGGGGAATGGTAAGTGTGGGCCAGTTGTCCCCCATCCCAACCCCTCCCCCAGCCCAAACAGAACAGAGTTTGAACACAAATGTTGGACAGACCAGAAGTGCACGCTAACTCTTTGCAGATAGACTTGGCAAACACTCATTTCAGAAGTCCTGGCTCAGGTTGAGAGGAAGTGAAAGTGAAAAGGTGGAGGTCTGGGCCAAGTGCAGGCTCTGCTCCCACAGTCTGGTACCCACAGCAGAGGGAGAGCTTCATGCTGGACTTGGTGTCTTCGTCTAGAAAATGTGCAGGTTGATGGAGATGCTTCTTCATCCTAAAGTCCTATGATTCTGGGAAGGATAAAATAATCATCTCTCTCTCTTTAGAAGGTTTTATTAGTTTTGCAAATATTTCTTAATCCAGGAGACTTCAACAGCTGAACGTGCAGAGATGTATTTTCTTTTTACAGAGGTTTTACTCTGAGAATGTAATTGCTAGTACAGTTATATAATTTGTGTTATCTCTAGGGACACTATTATTGATCGTTTATGAGGTGATTTACATTTTCTTTTAGAGTTTTGAATTTTTAGATTTATTTTTAACTTTTAAATGAAGTTTGAAAATTTATCTGGCACGCTGGATATTTTCTAATGGAAACACTTGCCCAATTTCTTAAGCATTAAGATTACACTCTCAGAAAAGTTGTTTAGAACCTTCTTTTTAGAATCACATCTCTCCTATAGTTTCTCTTCTAAAAATCCAAATGTTGCAATAGTTGAAAAATATCTTCTTGAGTTTCTCCTTGCCTGTAGTTTTCTGATTATGTTTTGTTATAGTTTTATTGAGATATCGTCACACACCATATAATTCACCCATTTAAAGTATACAGTTCAATGATTTTAGTATATTCACAGTTATGGAACCATCACCAAAAACAATATTAGAATATTTTCATTAGTCCTAAAAGAAATACTTTTCCTTTAGCTATCACTCCCCAAGTCATTCCATTCCTGTCTTCAACTCTAGGCAACCACTGATCTACTTTCTGTTTCTTTTAATTTGCCTAGTCTAGAGATTTCATATAAATGGAATTGTATATTATGTGGTCTTTTGTGACTGGCTTCTTTCACTTAGCATAATATTTTCAAGGGTTCATTCATGTTGTAGATGTATTAACACTTCATTTATTTTTATGACTGAATAATATTCCACTGTATGGATATGCCATATTTTGTTTATCCATTCATCAGTTGATGGTCAGTGGGTTCTTTCCATTTTTTGGCTATTATAAATAATGTTGCTATGAACATTTGTGTACAAGGATTTCATGGATATATTTTCATTTCTCTTGGGTATGTACCTAAGAGTGGAATTGCTAAGTCAAGTGGTAACTCTGTGTATAATCATTTGAGGAATTGCCAGACTGTTTTCTAAAGTAGCATATAACATGTTACATTCCCACCAGCAGTGTATGAGGGTTCTAGTTTCTCCACATCCTTTCCAACACTTGTTATAACCTGTCTTTTTGATGACAGCCATCCTAGTGAGGTGCAAATTGATATTTAATTGAGGTTTTGATTTGTATTAATTTGATGACTAATCATGTTGAGTATATTTTCATGTGATCATTGGCCCTTTGTATATCTTCTTTGGAGAAATATAACTATCTTTTTAAGCGTGTTCTGTTGGGATACACAGCATAGTTCCATTGGTCTTCTGCCGTCTGGTGGCCTTGCAGGATAGGCCAATTGGCAAATAGGTTCAAGTCTGGAGATTTGGGGAACCACAGTACAGTATGTTTAATGACACATCAGTTTTATTACTCTGTGACTCCATTTTAAAAAGTAAGTAATATATAACTACTTTTATGAGAAAGCACTATTTGTCATTATACATTCCCAGTGAAACATGATACAGTTCAGCTCTCAACTTTAATGTCTTCATTTCATATACTTGATTAGGATAATTTTAGTTTTCATAATATTATCTTTAAACATGATGAAACACTAGTGGTTCAGGACAAATCAACTTTAAGTACAAAGTTTCTAGTTTATCTTAGAAATACTAGCAATCAAATCAGAGAATTAAAGTAAAACAAATGCTCAAGATTAAGTTTCTTCTGCTCCAGAGGCCACTGCTGAATTCTAAGGAACAACATTTCTAGTCTTTCTCTTTGGATCTCCTACCAAGGGTTCACTGCCAATTTACCATGTGGTTTTCATATAGAGGGAGTTCATGGCAGTGCATCAGACTGAGTTCTCATCTCTTTAGATTGATTTCTTCTAAAAGCATGTCATTAGTCATGCCTTAAAAACCTTTTCTATGAGTGAAGCTTCTAGTTTGGGTCTCACTCCTGATTTAGTTCACACCTGGGAAGTGTAAGTAAATTAGCTCTGGATCCTAGACTAACTCTTCTTCTCTGTCTCTTTCTGCATTTCTTAAGACTCTGTTTGTTGCTGGGGATTAAAAAAAAAAAAAATCAGTAATACCTAGTCATAGCTCAATGAATGAGCAGGGATGTGTGCAGGGTGCTAATGCACCAGTGAAGTTGCTGTGATGGAGAAGAACACAGGGGACAGAGAAGCACCTGGTGCTCAGGTGGCCACGTCTTGCAGTGCTGGAGATGTTGCGGTCAAGATTGCACAGAGGAGGAGATAACAGAGTCCACAATAATGAATAGGTGTTCTCAGGTAGACAAATAAGAGAGGGCATTCTAGGGGAAGGGCCAGAATGATGCAGGCCCAGAGGAGTGACAGAGTGACTAGTCTATGAGACTGGAACTGGGCATATGTAGGTGGGCTCCCTGGAGGAGTCGGGCTGGAGAGAATAACAAACGCCCTTCTCAGAGGCACTATAGCTTATATTTTTTTCTTCCCATTGACCTCGGTTTTACTCTCTGGGACAGCAAAGAGTGAATTGAATTATTCTTTCATGAGAGCGTTTCACAGATTTGACAACGGTGCTAATAGCTCTCCCAAGTCTTGTGTTTTCCAAAGGGAACATTCCTCATTCCTTCACTTTTTTCTCATATGGAAAGGTTTCCAAGACCTTCTCCGTCACAATTTTCTCTATTGGATAGGCTTCAGTTTGTAAAATTTCTTCTGAAAATGTGGCTCCTGATGCAGAATCCAGCACTCCAAATGTGGTTTGCACAGTGTGGTGTCTTGGGGCTATTCTTTCCTCTGCCGTGAGTGCTAAACATTGGCATCCAATCATATCCACACAGGTGAGCTCATTTCTAACCTCTGAACCTCGTTGACCTACTAAACTAGGTTCTTTTATCCTTGGTCATGTTACTCGTTGACTCAGAAGCAGGACTGGTTCTTTGTAAGTATTTATTTTCATCTAGTTAACTTTGGCTCATGTTTCCCAGGAATGCCAGAACCTTTTAAAATCCTGATCCAACTCTCTAATAATGCCTTGGTGATCTCTCTCCACCTAGTGTCATCTGAAGATTTCAGAGTAATGAAATATTCTATTTGTCTCTGTCCAACAATATGATAAAAATGTTGATAACAATGGCGTTGAGTACAGAGTCAGCCAATTAAGAATTGATGTTAGTTCTTCAGGGTTTACGTGACTGTACTGAACTAATATTTGTGAAATTGCCAGTAGTTTGGAAAGTGGTGGGACTTCCCTGGTGATGCAGTGGTTAAGAATCCGCCTGCCAACGCAGGGGACACGGGTTCGGGAAGATCCCACATGCCGCAGAGCAACTAAGCCCGTGTGCCACAACTACTGAGCCTGCGCTCTAGAGCCCACGAGCCACAACTACTAAAGCCCGTGTGCCTAGAGCCTGTGCTCCACAACAAAAGAAGCCACCGCAATGAGAAGCCCGCGCACCACAAGGAAGAGCAGCTCCCGCTCGCCGCAAGTAGAGAAAGCCCGCGCACAGCAACGAAGACCCAACGCAGCCAAAAATAATAAATAAATAAAATAAATAAATTTGTAAAAAAAAAGAAAAAAGAAAGTGGTGCTCACTGATTGATAAACAGACACACCAGAGCAGCATTTCTGAGTTAAATCTGGGGATTTCTTCTACCACAATAAACTGAGATGCTCTTCAAATGCTAATTCCTGGGCCTCCTTGGAGACTTACTGCACCAGGCCCTAGAGGATATGCATTTTAACACGCGAGTCACCTGAGCACTGGGGCTGGTTGATGGATAGTGGTCTAGGACAGGCAGTTTGTATCTGGTTTAGTGTAATGAGCTGTGACATTTTTTTCAGGCAAATATGTTTGGAGTGATGTGTTGGTTGAGTGATGCCACAGAGGTTTTTGGTGCACTTATAAAAAATCCAAAACCTATGATTTCCTCCCTATGATCTAGCCTTTAGCCCAGGCCAAGGATCATCTTTGCCTCCTAGCGGGGGTGCCAGCATGATTTCAGCATTATTGCCGCTTTAGTCACCGCTGTCTTGGGAGCATGACTGTTCTGCATTGGCTGCATGAAGTGGCTGATCTCACCCTTGAGCACAGCTTCTCCAGCCCCATGAGACTCTGGAGCCCTGAGCCTCAGTGGGGCCGATGCACAGCTCTTTCCATCTACCCTGCAGCTCTGCCTTCACACCAGGGTGGACTAGACATGCTCAGGAGGAGTCTCCTGAAACACATGTTTACTGAATCACAACTTTTAGACGCCTGCTGTATATTTACTCATCTAACATGGCTGCCAAGGTCCCACCTAGTCTCCTGTGACTCTGACACTACCGGGGATTTAAAGATCACTATTTTTAAAGCTAGTTGTGAATATCACACCTTCCCTCTCCTCAGAAGATTCTAATCACCTGTTTGTTAGACGTGCCTCTGTTCTCTGCAGCTTTACTCAACTCCACGGGCTCTTTATTTTAGGAGCGGGTGTAAATTGTTCTTCAGGATTTCTGTAGGGAAATCTCACTGTCTAGACTCTTTCCTCTCCTGGTCAAGTCAAGAGCATCTGGAGGTCACTCTAGAACTTTCTGACATCTAGCTACTTCTCCAAGTTCGTGTGTTACTAAACTTTCTTATGTCAATGTCTCTTGAAATAGATCTCAAAGACTTTTTCTTGCTTCTTATTTATAAAACTAGTATATCTCCATTTCTACCATCCTCTTTCGACTATAACACCAAGAAGAAAAAGCTCTTTAAAAAATGAAGATTTTTTTTTTTCTGATTGTGAAAACAAACGTGGTCATAGTTGAAAATTTATTAAACATAGAAATGTAGAAAAAATCAATTATACCACCAAAACACTACCACATTTTGATTTAGTTTAATTAAACCTTCCTCAGTGCACATTTATTTTCACAGCTGTCATCATCCCTTATCTAAAATTTAGTATCCTTTTTTCACTTAGCTTATTAGTTCCCTGTTTCGTGTCATTATATAAACATCAAAATATGGGCTTCCCTGGTGGCGCAGTGGTTGAGAATCTGCCTGCCAATGCAGGGGACACGGGTTCAAGCCCTGGTCTGGGAAGATCCCACGTGCCGCGGAGCAACTAGGCCCGTGAGCCACAACTACTGAGCCTGCACATCTGGAGCCTGTGCCCCGCAAAGAGAGGTCGTGACAGTGAGAGGCCCGTGCACCGTGATGAAGAGTGGCCCCCGCTTGCCACAACTAGAGAAAGCCCTCGCACAGAAACGAAGACCCAACACAGAAAAAAAAAAAAAAAAAAATTAAGTAAACATCAAAATAAAAATTACTATGTAGTTGACCCTTTTGTTGGTCATTTATGATGCTTTTTATAAATAACATCATGAGGATTATCTTTGATATCAAGGTTTTCTCTCTATATCTCTCTTGGGTAATTTCCTCAAGATAAAGTGAAAGAAGTGCTATTATTATACCAAGAGGGCATTTTTAAGGTTCTTGATACACATTTCTAAATTGTTTTCCAAAAGAGTTGAAAGTATTTATTGGCATGATTTATCCTAGGAAAAGCATGGTTACACATTTGAAGGTGAAAAGCATAGTATTCTATATTAGAAGAGAGATGAAAGCATTTTCATAGTTGAAGCAGATCTCAGGACAGGTTCCATGAATATAGGGTTCAGAATGCTCAGCAAATCCCTTGTCCATTGGGCATGATACGGTTACCTTCCCAAAGAGAGTGAGGAACACCAACAATATATACAAAGGCTGTTATGTAGACCTCTTGCTTTTTTGGTTTTGACTTTTGAATCACTGAGTCCTTCTCACAGCTTCCTTTTAAGAGCAAAGAATGCCAAGTGTAGTACATCTGCTTGATGCTTTATGTGTATTACCTGGGAACCAGTTTACATAGACAAATCCCTAAAAATCTCAAATAGAGGTGATAATCCAAGAAGTTTGCTCTTTGGAGGTAACTATTTTGGTCTTGTAATATGATAAAAGGTTTAATTGCTGCCTTTCAGAGGACTCAGATTTTTTTTTCAAACCATAAAAGTAGAAATGAAATTCAGGTAGGGTAAAATGGAAATAGCAGAACTGAGGACTTGGTATAGGCTATCAAAGTGGTTATTCCAGGCTAATTCGCACTATGGCCCTACACGGTATCTGCACATCCAGACTTCCCCAGCCAGGCTGGAGGAAGGGAACAGATCTGGGGCCAAACAAGGTGGGATTAAGATCGTGGTCCTGCTACTTCTGTAGGCACTTGAGAAATTTACTTAACTTCTCCAAGCTTCATTTTCCTTACCTGTCAAAACAGAAAAAATTTAAAATAAATAACATTTACTTTTAATCTAGTGGATTAAATGAAACAACATGAGTACTTCACATGAATTGTAATGCACACATAGACATTATTCAACAAACGTCTATTTCTTCTCTCTTCCATCTCTGTACAGCTCCCAAATGTATGACATAATAATCCTGCCTTGCCCTGCTGTTTCCAAAGTTCAGAAGATACTTCAGTGCAAACTGATCTCTTTCTTCTGTAATCTGCTAACCATCATGGCTTGGGCCATTAGTCCTTTGCTTTTATAATTTTATTTTATTTTTTTGCTACGCTGTGCAGCATGCGGGACTTCAGGACCAGGAAGGACCCGCGCCCCCTGCAGTGGAAGCATGGAATCTTAACCACTGGACCACCAGGGAAGTCCTAATCGTTTGCTTTTTCCTTGGAATTTTCAAGCACCAGCCAAATCCTTCTCACAGATCCCTGGAAGAATGTTTGGTGCCATAGTAATATTTTTATTATATGTTTCTGTGTCATCCCAACTAGATTCTCTACTCTTCTAAAGGTCAGGAAATACATCTTTGCATTCCCCCAGGATCCTAGCACTGTTTCTGAAATTTAGCAGACCATGGGCAAGTGCCTACGCGTTAACTGAACGTCCAACATTCATTCAGTATCCCACATATCTTTTAAAAACTTACTCTCCTGGGTGCTAGAAATGTAATCATGGATGAGACTGATAAAATACTTATCTCCTGGTGCTCCAGTGCATGTCTACCATCTCCATGCAGGAGCAGCTCAGAAGTAGAAGAAAGCAATAGGTATGGAGCTTGAGGTGGGGGACTCGTCTGGAGATTGAATGTTCACTGTCGAGCAATTAGGAGGAGACAGAAATGATCAATTATCTGTATCAAAGGAAGGGATGCTGATGGATGTTGTTAATGCTCAGTTATCAACCCTTCCCCATGCTCCCCATCCCTCTTCCAATGGCTCCTAGAGTGGTAGAGAGAAGAGATGTACTAGCAGAAAGCTACAGTTGTGTGGTAGATGCTACTTACAGGTAGTGCAGGATCCTACAGAAGCACCTAAGGAGGACCCAAACCCAGAGGACCAGGGAGGCTTCTCATAGGAGATGACATACCAGCTGAGCAAGGAGGTACATAGGCTGTGTAAGACGACTGAGAATAGGTGCTTCACAATGAAAGTGCCATATGTGAATAAGCTTGGCGCCCCAGAGGGTGTCATATCTTTGGAGAGTTGAAGGTGGTTTAACATGGTTGGAAAATACAGGGGGTAGGAAGTAGTGAGTTAGTTGGCTGAAAACTAAGCAGGTGAGGAGCCAGGAAGGGCAGTGTAAACTTTTTAAGAGTTTGAACTTTATCCGGAGAGGATTAGAGAAAAACTAAAAGGTTGTGATCGTTGGGGTAACATGATTGTAACAGAGCAACCCACTGATGGGCAGAGAGTAGATGTGAGCAGGACAAATGCAGGCGGGGAGACCTTGGGACTGTTGACACCATCCAGGGGAGGTAAGAGTACCTTCTGGGATACAGCAATGCCAGTGGGCTAGGAGGGAATTGGGCGTATTTGGAGATAGTTATAAGGTAGAAGTACTAGAGCTGGCTTAGATGCGGACATTTGAAAATTGTATGGAATAAGGATTACACTTAGGTTTCTGATTTGGGTGAACAAAATGGGAATGATTCTTTTCACTGAGGGAAGGAACACAAATAATTGAATTCTATCAGAAAGATCATGAGCTGGAAACATTCTGAACTTTAGATGTTTGTGGGATATCCCAAGTGGAGGTATGCAACTAAGAAATCATGTGTTGGAGAATGAAACTCAGAAGATTACTCTCTGACCTGGAAATGAAGATGTTAGAGGCATGCATGTATAGAAGAAAGGAAACCAAGGAAGTAGATGAAGCTTCCCAGAGAAAATGAAGGCAGTTAAAAGAAGCACATGATTACAGTATTTATATGCAACAGATAATCAACCGCAGACATGGTCAAAAAGGTTATGCTACATTGTTACTCATTTTAACTTACTCCTTTTCCAATTATTTATTTATTCATTCATGTATTCATCTTTTTTCTTTCTCTATTCATTCATGCATTCAATAATCATTTGTTAAGCCAGGCACTGAATTAAACTCTGAGGATTCACAGATCAATGAGATACAGTTTCTGCTCCAAAAGGGGAGTGAGTCTAGTTTAACAGCGAAGAACTGTAATGACTGCTCAAGTCATAAGTACTTTTACGTTACTAAGGAATTATTTGGATCCAGGTTCCTTACCTACTCTGGAAATGCCTTCAGAAGAATGTAACCCTTGAGTGGCAACTTGAAGGACAGGAGAAATAGCCTCAAGAAAAGAATGAGGAGGTCGTGGGCTATTTCAGGCTATGGGAACTATTTGCCCCAAGCTCTATTGCGTGAGACACATGATTCTTTGAGAAATTCTAAGTTGTCCAGTGTGACTCAGCCAAAGGGTACTGTTGGCATGTGGCAGGAGCTGAGATAAGAAGTGGCCCTAGGAGCCCATGATGAAGACTCCATAGGCCAGAAGCGGTAGTTTAAGCAAATCTTGGAAGCAGTGGGAAGCCACTAGGAAGTTTTAATCTGGGAGAGATGGATTAAAACAGAGAAAGGTACTCTCTCTTAGAGCTGGCAGTCCTTCTGCAGCAGGGCTATCACTCTAGAACCACTGGAACAGCACAAGATGACAGAGAGTATCCATCAAGTATTAAATTGTGGGACACATACCTTAAGGACATTAGGGCCTTAGAAGAGGAGCCATCAGAAGAGCAGCTAAGAGAAATCGGGGCTTTCTGGAGGCAGGACTTGAGCTGGGTTTGGAAGGGTGTGGGTTATACACTCAGGGTGTCAAGAGTATTCAGTGGTGAAACCAACTGTCAAACAGGCCATGGGCTTGGAGATTCTGCATGTCTTCCCAAACCATCATGCCCATTTAGGATTTTGGATTAGGGGACTGTCATAATTACAGGCTATTTGTGCCCCATGACTGCCATCAAAAAACTCCCTGGCACATCTTTCACTCCCTGAACATTCGATGGTTTCTTTTGATGGTGTTTCAGAAGTTTTTGGCCCCTGGGAGATTCAGTGCAGGGGACGCCTGCCTCCTTCTCCAGGGAGTGCTGAGCCTGGGCAGCAGGGGGGCTAAGGAAACGGGGGCATGGTCCATTGGGCTCTGCTTCATACCAGGCCCAGACCCGGCCGTGCTGACAGCCTCCCCTTGCTGGGGGACCGGTGGCTCACAGAACCTCAATCTAGAGCCAGGTTTGTGATTAGATGGGCCTATTACTGAACAACTGCCCATATCGCATCTTGGTCGGAGATACTTTCAGGGTGAGGACCAACGGCTCCACCATCCCCAGAGAAACTGACTCTATATTGTATGTCTGGCTTTTATTTCTTACATTGACAGAGACGTTACGATAGAACATAAAGGAGGCCCCTGATGCTCATTCCAAAGCTGCAGCAATACTTGGGGCACTGCAGGCTGCCACAGAGGCTTGGGGGCTATTGGCCAGGGGACCTAATGGAGTCATAGCCCCTCTGCTGTAAAGTGTATTATTGCTCAAAAATATTCCTAGCTGAAAGCTCTGGCTTGACAACTGCCTTCAGTCCCTCAGTTTGAACAACTCACTATGACCCTCCTCTTTGGTGCATTAGGCTAAGTTTCTCCTTTGGAACTCAGTCCTCAGCTCTGCTCACTCCCACTCACTTTGTTTTCAGTGTCCTCATACATCTTGGCGTGATGCTTCTCCCTCCAGCCCCAGTGTCCTGGAATCCCACCTCTCCAGAACAGATCAGACTGGTCTGTTTTAGGCAGGCTAGATGGAGGGAGTTATGCTAAAGGTTCTAATACCCCCTTCATAGGGATGAGTTTGATGCTTGGACATATCATCTAAAAAGGCAGCCTCAGCGGCTGGGGTTGGCATACCCTTGTCCACCCTGGAGACGTTGGCTGGAGTGTTGGTGTCTGGGTCTTGGGCAGAGCAGTCTTAGACAGACCCTTCTCTGGTAAACCTTCCCAGCCTGGGGAGTTTTCAGGGCCAACCACCCATAGATGAGAAGGGAGTAGCAGCAGAAACTCATTTCTATTCTGTCCCAAGGGCCTGAATCTTTGTAGGGGGCAGCTGAACTGCCTACAAGACTTCTCAATCTCAGATAGAGCTGGAGCATTACATGTTCTTCCTGCCGACTGCAGTTCTGGGAGTGTGTGGAGAGTTCTGAAAGGCTTACGTTTATTTTCCACCACAGAGATGAGTCTCCTGGCTTTTCTCAAACTTGACATGCATGAACAATGCCTGCTGTGAGTCTTGCTTCTTCAAAAGGAAATAAAGGCTCTTCACTGGCTAATCTGTCTGCATTGAATGTTTGCTTGCTGCTACCGCATCCCCAAGGTAATCCTACCATCACTGGGTAGGGAGTGTTGGCAGAAAGTAAGGGATGATGGGACTGTGGTCCCATGAAAGTGCCATTGATATTAGATTCTCACCTCTGTTTACTGCAGCGCTGTGACCTACCATGAGTTGTACACCGTAAGGAACAAAATAACATTTCCTTAGAGTATTTTAGAGCTGTCGTATTTTTTTATTTAAATACATATGTATATTAAATGTATACATATGCCTGATAAGAGAAAACAATAAAAAACTAAACCAGACACAGTTCTTAACCTAGACATAGGATCCATGTAAAAAGACATTATAGATTCATGACAAGATAATAAAATATTGAGCATGAGAGAGAGAGAGAGAAATGTATTGCTAATAAGGATAACAGAACCTCACTGGGGTTGGTGGCGGCAGGAGAAAGTTGCCTGGTGGAGGTGAGACTGGAGATAAGCAGAGAGTTTCCCCATTGCATTGAGGATCAGCTCTGTATTCCTTATGTTGGCCTTGAAAGACTGCCGTAGACTGTTCCCACTACTGACTCTTCCTCACCCACCCAGCCTCTTCTCCCCACCAAGCCCTGTCTCCCACCCACCCCTTAACCACACAGGCATGTGGAGCCCCACCATTCCTTGGACTGGGCGCCATCTTGTCCTAGGCTTCAGCTTACGCTTTCCTTCCTTCTGAGTGTCGTTCCACTGTCCGTCACATCTGAAGCCAGATGGTATTTCCATTCTTTCAATATCAATGGGTTAGAACTTCCAGGATCCGAGACAAAGAGAACTTGCAGGTTTTACCATTCTCCCTCGTCCCTTCCAAAACGCAGTGACCCAGAATATCCGGACATCACCGGCGCTGTGTTGGAAGAGTTTACTCATGTGAAGCTGCCAAAGGGTTGAGACCCTTTTTAGGACATCCTAGGCTTCAGAACTCCAGACAAATTCTCTTCTGCTTCTCCACTTGGGAAGATGCATAACTCATCAAAGCTCAGCTCAAAAATCATTTCTGTGTGAAGCTTCCTCTCATCTTGCACCCTGCACCCCACCTGGGGTAGACTTAATCTTGCTTCCAGAGTTCTTACCATCTGGAGTCAAGCATTTTAATAAAGTCTTTTCAAATGTCAGTGCTGAAACTTGGGTGCCCATCTCTCTCCCTCTGTGTTCTTCTGAGGGGAGGGTCTGAGCTTTGCTCATCTCTGAACCTCCATCAGGATGCCCAGCTCATCAGACACGAATATAAGGTGATGCTTTAACGAATGAATGAGCTCCCTGTAACTGGAAGGCTGGAGGAGAAGGCAGAAATGACATAGCTAGAAATTCTCTGACAATTCAAACGACTGGAGAAGATTTACATAAAACTGTGAGGAGATCATGAGTGCAGAGTTAAGTAGACGTTTGTCAGACTAGAAAGACTGATCAATGGTGTCCACACTTTCCTTATCCCTGCAAGTAATGAAGAGTGATGTGAGCGAAAGATTCCGACATCAGTGTTAGCCCTTCCAGGGGGGCATCCAAGAAAGAACACGGGACTTTATTCAGCTTCTGTGTGTGTGATGGGGAGAAGAGGGAGGGAGAAAGGGTCTTGTCACAGGTTCTATCGTTCGTGTTCTCTCTGATTCTCTGGTCCCTCAGTCACAGAATGGAGACCAACGTACATCCCATGGGGTCGTTGTTATTAATAACGGGGCCGGGGTCATGAAAGCATCCAAGCACATAGTTGGTACTTAGGTTTATCTTTGCCCACAGTCACATTTGAACTGAGAACACAAGCATTTGACTGCCAGCATCTCCACAATTTCATTCCCGAGTGACAGCAATAGAAGCTTCAATTTATCAAGTGCCTACTACGTTCCAGGCTCTGGACTCTTTCTTTCTGTGCATTATACTCAGTACTCAAAACCCCGAGACAAGGACAATAGGTCTGTCTTTATCCTGCTGGTGTAAAAACCGAGGTTCAGAGACAGTAACAGACTTGCTCAAGAACAAATGGTCTGAGCTTAAACCTGGCTCCGCACCACATTTTAACAATTTGTTTCCACCTCACGCTGGATCGGCTCTCAACCCACATTCATTCACCTTTTCTACTTGGAGAAGTCAAAAAGCGAGAGCCTGTACTTCTCAGCAGCGAGGCTTTTTTTTTTTTTTTTTTTTTTTTGAGTAAGTATTTATTCATGTTGAATAAGTATTTCTGTAAACTTTGTATTTTTCTTTTTTTTTTTGAGTATAACTATTTTTTGAAATTTTTATTGGAGTATAGTTGATTTACATTATTGTGTAGGATTTTGAATGAGAATTGTCTCCCTGCCATCAGAAATAGCTGAGTGAGATTTGGAAGGCAGCTTCCCAGCTTCCATCCCTCTGGTCTGCTCAATGATAAGCACCCAATCCCTTGTAGCAAGTATTTTTGTGCTCCAAATATCTTGAGTAGTTTCTCTTTCCTGCGCTGGATCCTGGCACCCACAATCACAGAGCTAGAGGTAGATTGGAATGCCTGAGTAATGAGCTCCAATAATTATGCACATAATCATGGCATCATTTGCATATAGTTACCCTCTTTTACATCATCTACCTTTTCTTTTTACCCTTAACATAATAGAATTTTTAAAAATAGATCATAGATGATGTCTGATTTTTTTTTTCCTTCTGAAACATGTCTTTTGACCTGTAAGAGTAAACAGAGCATGACGCTGAGATGCTGAGGGATATCCTTCTCGTTCAGTGTGAAGCATCTTTGCTCCAAGAAGTCTGAGCTTGTATTGCAGAAGGATGTCAGCTCTGGGTCGTACACTGGCCCTTGAACTACTCATTGAATTGACTGTGCTATCTTATGAAATTAATCAAATAATGTAGCGATGGTGATTGTGAGTGACATGAGACAGAACATGACACTTTGCATTACGCAACTTGTCTCAGGCCAGGAAAAGAGTGATGGAAGAAGTAATACTTAAAGACATTAAAGTTAGACATGTGGAGTAGTTTATATTTATGCATATGGTCTGTCCCCAGGCATAATCTGAATGCATGATAATGTTACAAACAGCAGCAAAAGTATATATATTGACGTGTTGGGATTCTACGCTTTCCTCCTCCCCTCCCCAACTCTGACCCCGACAGAGTATCAAGGGGTTATCTGCTCCACTTGTTTCTCTTGCTGGAGTTTTAAAGGAAGAAAACACGATGACTGGGAACGTTCTTTCTGGAAAAGCAGCCAGGCAGAGTGAGAACTCCGCTCTCAAGGGCTCTACACCGTGAGTGGTTTGGGAAAACAGAAGGATGTGGGGAAAGAGAGGTTCAGAGTGTATTGTGGAGGGGGAAATGGAAGAGGCAGCCAATAAGACTGGGTATCGTGAGTCATGGTTTTATAGGGTTACAAATAAAAATAACATTTTAATAAGGATTTTATATGTGGGTTTTGATGATTAGGAAAAAAGGAAAGAGAAGAAGAGGAAATCATTCAAACAACATACACTTTATGAGCATCAGTTTTGTTCTGGTATGGGCATTGGATGCTGGAAAAAAAAGATGACCAGTATACTGGTCCTTCTCTCAAGTAGCAGAGGAATGATAGAGATAAATATATTTGTACAAGGAACTGCGAGGCATAAATATTAATAGAGGAAGTGTTACCAAAGTGCTTAGAAATTCTGAAGTTGATAGCATTCCATGTCATCATACAGACAGTTGAGTAAGACATCTATGTGAAGATGCAAGGGAGAGTGGAAGAACAAATCACTCCACCAATATTTGGGGATTAACAAGATGAACAGTTTGGCTATAATGAAATAATAATTCCAGCAATACTAGGCACTTAAACAACAACACACATTTAGCGATCGTTTGCCATGTAGACATTTTACTAAATATTGACAAAGCATTACCTCTCTTCATCCCCAGGTCGACCCTATGAACCCATGAGTTAGACACTATGATTGTCCTCATTTTATAGAAGAAGAAACTGAGCTTTCATTGGGTTTAGTGACTTCTTGTGTGTCACACAGCTGCCAAGTGCTAGAATTGGGATGGAGGCCCTTAGGCTCCACTCACGTGGGAAGGCAGGAGCAGGTTTGCCTGGGAAGATAGCTTAGGTCAAGTAGGACAGAGGTGCTGGGCTAGGAATTTTCACTTTATGTGCTAGGCAATGCAGAGGTTTAAGCATTGCTCTAATTTTGAGAATTGGCAAAATTGATGTTTTGATAGAGGAGTCTGAGGTCCATGTACAGGCTGCATGAAGAGGAGAGACTGGGCAAAGGGACCCTTGGAAGGGACCCCAGGGATGGGGGCCTGGGGTCAGAAAAGATGAGCCTTACACTGTCATTTGTTTTGGGCAGTGTTTTGTGTGTGTGTGTGTGTGTGTATGTGTGTGTGCATGTGTCTATGTGTATGTATGTAGGTAAATACATACAAATATGCAAACTTTAAACTATACCCAAGAGGAGCTTAATTGACATTTATATCCACTAATTGAGGACATGCCCTAAGCAAAGGCCCGTGTTACAGAGGAGGCTGCTATAGGCTCTTCTGCTGAGTTACCTCTCATTATAATCAGATGGTTTGTTAAATAACGTAATACATTTTATTAAAAGGTGGGAAAATGTGGGTGGTTTTTCATTGCTGAAATTAATGGTGGGTAAGATATGTAGACACATGTCAAGAACACATAAAAAACTCTTTAAACTCATTAAGAACCTAACTCAATAGAAAAATGGTCAAAAGATAAGCACACATTTTCTAGCCAATAAATTCTTGATTATCATGTGATCAAGGTAATACAAATCACGACCATGCTGAGACACCACTTTTATACCATTCGGTTGACAATACTTAAACATTTGATTATTTTTAATATCAATTAGAAATCATTGCTGGGGGGACACATCACAGAACAGCTCTTTTACATTGCTCATAGGAGGGTCCCTGTGGCAACCGTGGTGGAGGAGGGTTTGGCATATTTCTTCCAAACATTTATCTACCCTGTTGACCCAGTAATTCCACAACTCAATTTATGCTGAAGATAAACTTTTGTACATGTACGGCAAGAGATTGTACAAGAATGTTTGCAGCAGAATTGTTCAAAAGAGCAAAAAACCTCCCCAAATCTGGAAATAATCTACATGCCCATCAACTAGAAAGTGGATGAATAAATAGATAATATAAAATAGTCAAAACAAACTATAACTCCTTGCAACAATATTAAAGTTCATTAACAAGGTATTTAGGTGAAAAGAGTCATAAAGACTATATATGACATAATCTTATGTTAAAAATAATTACAATAAAAATATGCATATATGCTTTTTTTAAGGAGCACATATAGATACAATAGAAGAATCTAAGCAGAATGCAAAAGAACTTTGGGCACAGAATTCCGTTACCCCCGTGAAGGTGAGGTTTGGAATGGAACGACCACAAGTACCACAGGCGCAGCTTAGTGTCAAGGTCTTAGCCCTTTTTTTAAGTTAGTGAGGTCACTGATGCTTAATATATAATTAAAAATACTAATTAAATAAAACTGATGGAGAAACACATGTGGTCTGACTAGCTATATTACTCAGTCAATTCTACCTTTGTGTGAACAAGATAGAAAGTTCCAGTAAGTCTAATTTCCAACATCCATTGGAATAGACCCCTAAGCTACGGATTCCAAGCTTGTCTCTGTTTAGCTGATATTTTTGTCATCTGACTTGAACTCGGTCAGCTGAATGATGCTGCTAGAATATCAGCATTGAGTGGATATTTCATGCAAAATACTCAGACTATTAGAAAGCACAGGGAGCTGGATTTCATCAATTCGTTAGAATAGGTTGTGAAATGCATTTTTTTCCTACGTACTAATAAATAGACGTGGTTCAGAATTCAGCTGAGACTTGTTTTAATTATGACATATCTGCCAAGCTTGTGAGGGAAAAAACCCAGAATCCTCCCTTAATTCCAACTAGATATCTATCAAAAAGTGTCTCGTAATTGTGAATGCGACAACCTTGGCCCTGGATGGGTTGCAACGATGGGTTTGTTATGAGTTAGTATGTCAGGATTAAACGATTGATTGAATGGGAGAAGTAGCAGTGTGAAAGGATTCAGAAATTATACTGAAGTGTGGGTCCCCATGGTGGAACATTCCATTCACCAGAAAGAGCAGTCTGTAGAAAGAGCCATTTAAGGAGGGCAGTGATGTGTAGGATTCTACCGGTTGAGTCTGAGTTGCTAGAGAGAATTAAGAGTGAAAGCAAATCAGTGTCTGGAAATTCAGTGTTGAAGCCGTGGAGAGGAATGCCAGGAAAAACACAATTTTCTTTTTCATTCAGTTATGTAGAGGCAGAGAGGTGATGGATGAAGCTTTAGGAGTAGTGCAACTACAACAGAAAGGAGAGAGAAGGAACAGGCAGTGTAGGGTTTTGGTAAAGGAGGGTAATAAATAATCTGTGAAAGGAGGAATGAGGAGGGTGGATCATAGGAGAGACTAGGAGAGTAAAATTTCTTTTTTTCGAGATAGGGCTATTTGGGAAGGTTTTTTATGGGAAAGAATGCAGGCAGCAGCATTAACTTGGAAATGCTGGAGAAGGAGCCATACTTTGTTCAAATCCAGAAAAGAGTGTATACAGGTAGGTACTTGCATTTCAGGGACATTGGACAGAGAGACTGAAGAGGCCTGATAACTACGGATGGGCCAGCAGGCTTTTGATCTGGAAGTCAAGGGGATATGCTCCACGCCTGCAGCATTATGAGAGATAGTTAACTTGAACATCAGTGAAGTTAGCAAATCCTGGACACCAACAACCAGAAAACGTATCTTCAAACAAAAAGTAAACAGGTTTAATAGAACAGAAAGGAAGTAGCTCTTTACACAGTGACAGGAAAGCTTAGGGAGGAACTCACACAATGACCAGATCAATCTGACGTCAAGTAACATCAATTAATCTGCTCCTTTGAACTACTTTGGTATTATTTTATTTTTATTCGTTTCCTACTTAATATTATGTTTAATCGTGTATGTTACCTTGTGGATTAGGTAAAATTACGGGTGACAGATACTTTGGGCTGAACACAGACCTGGGAATCATGCTCTCATTTTTGAGGTTCAATCAAAGTCCAATTATAATGGGTCTTTGAAGTCTAATATCATAGAGAAAACATCAGACACCATGGGCAAGAAATTGATTCAGTCAGTCAGTAAAGATTTAGAGGCAGACAGACCAGAAATTTGAATTTTCACTCCACTACTGACAAGATGGCTTGGGGAAAAGTCCCTGGGCCTTTGCTCACCTTTAAAATGAGGTCAAAAAACCCACTTCTCGGGCTTCCCTGGTGGCGCAGTGGTTGAGAATCTGCCTGCCAATGCAGGGGACACGGGTTCAAGCCCTGGTCTGGGAAGATCCCACATGCCGCGGAGCAGCTGGGCCCGTGAGCCACAACTGCTGAGCCTGCGCGCCTGGAGCCTGTGCTCCGCAACAAGAGAGGCCGCGACAGTGAGAGGCCCGCGCACTGCGATGAAGAGTGGCCCCCGCTTGCCACAACTAGAGAAAGCCCTCGCACAGGAACGAAGACCCAACACAGCCATAAATAAATAAATAAATAAATAAAATGCAGTGATTTAAAAAAAAAAAAGGTATTGGATTTAAAAAAAAAAAAAAACCCACTTCTCATGGATGGTATGAAGATGAAAAGATTTCACAAAATTGTAAACCACCTGGTGAATTGCTGAAACTCAATAAATATCAGTTCGTCCTCTTTCCTTATGAATTGTGAAGAGAGAAAGGTATAAGACGTAGATGTAAGGTAAGTAAGAAAATGTAGAGGCTTGGAAGAAAATGAGGGGAGAAAAGACATGCACACACATATACACAGAACAGGAGAGAAGGTCAAGCAAACAAGCAGGTAAAGTATGTTGAATGTCACAACTTATATACCCAGAGCCCATGGCCTTTTCTAGCAATGGTCTCATTTTTCTTCTCTTAAAGAACAAATATCACTGTCTTAGGGACACATGCTGTCAACCCTGTTCTGGCAGACTGGGTGGAATGTGGACCCAAGATACAGTTACATTTCATAAAAGGAAAATGTTTAGTTACTCAAGTCAGTTGTAAGAAAAGATGATTCAAGCCTTTCTAAAACATAGCTGAACAATTCTAAATTGTATGATTATTATTATGCATCTTGAGATTGGTCATATTTTTAAAATAGTCTTTATTTAACCTAAAATTAGTAGATACTATATAAAAGTTGGAAAATACACCTCATTAAAAAGAATGGAATAAAATTAACCTATAACCCATTTCTCTAATCTAACCACTGTTATCACTTTGATGTATTTCCTTCCAATTTTTGGTACTTTCATTTGTACATGGTTGAGATTATATTGTGCAATTTATCCTATTTTTGTCCTTTAACATTATGTAGTAAACATTCCTCCAAATCACTATAAGTGTTTAGAATACTAATGAATTATGGCTGCAAGACATTACACTGAGTGTATGTAAATACCATAAATTATTTCTCCATTCACCTACAATCCGACATTTGTGAACATTCCATTTTTATTTTATAACAATAGTAAGTAATATGATGAATATCTTACTCATTGAAAGCTATTTTATTCATGCTTTTTGGACTTCTTTTTCTTTATATATATGCACACAATTGGAATTACTAGGTCAAAGCACATTATCATTTTAAGACTCTGTGAGTGTGTGTGCTTGTCAAACCATTTTCTAAATCATGACACCATCGTACACTCAGCAGCTGTATATGAGCTGGACAAACACCTTTTAGAACATAGTGTTGAATACATATGTGACCCTTTCTATGCCAGGGTTGAATCTTAACAAACAATGGTTATATTTTTTTGCCCAAAGTCTTTGGGATTGCGTGACTTCTGGATGGTCAAGAAAGTCTACAAAATGAGAAAGCAAACATTTTCATCAAATAAGAGCTTCATTGCACAGGTTGAGTTTGGGTTGAGAGCTGCTGAAATGTACACCCAAAGGCTTGGGTAGACTTTATGGGAACATGAGAAATTTCTTTTATCCTGTGATTAGTATTTTAGGTTTCTTTTTGTCTGGCAGCTACTACTATAGTACCATCACATAATATCTACTAATCTAATCTGTCACACTCTGTGTAACCATACATTGCTGCTAATATTTAGAATCACTTCTCTTTCTCCAAGTATCAGGCAAATTTCAAACCCTACTAAGCCAGAGAATATGTGTGTGCTTTTTCTAACCCTGTTGTTATATAAAACACATGCACTCACACACATACACACACATTTAAAAAACTCACCCTGAAAAATATGGCCTTTGCTTAAAAAAAAAATAAGAGAAGACAGTTTACACTGTTGCATAGCAAAGACCATATTTTCTCGTATTTAGGAACAAAGACATGTCAAGCTTTATTGAGCACATCACTAACTATATAACTAGCGTTAAACACTCTATTTGCAACTGTTGCTGTGTATTTTGTGTGTGATTATCACCCCTAGATCTGCATCCTATAAAAAGATATTTCTGTTTGCTTAATTATAAAGCTCTTTATGAGCAAGCTCATCTGTAAATAGCTTGGTGCAGCTGAAATAGAAATATAATTATAATGAAGGCAGATGTTTGTGAGATACTGGCTCATGAAACTTTTCAGAATCTACAAAGGAGAAACGTTGTGAGCGTGTGTGTTTACTGCGGGGCCAGACCTGGAGCAAGGAGTCTTTGCCTCTAGACCTATTTTAGAGTTGTCTTATTTACTCTCAACCTTTGCTTTCCTAGATCTCTATAATTTGGAAAAGGAGTGGCTTACCTCATCTTATTACTGAGCTGCAGGGAAAATTTATTTATAGGAGAGTTTGAGACAAAGCCAAAAAGAATAAAACCATGAAGTTGGGTTTAGGGGAAGAAACAGTGTTTTTGGTTGTGGCTCTGTCACGGACACAACTTGGGTTGAGTTTCAGTAGCTAGAGATTCGGGATCAAAGATTTCAATGTGGTTAAGATGACATTATTTCAGTGATTAATTTCTTTTTGTTGTTTTTAACACAAATTTTCTCAAAGACACACAAGAAAGTGCTAAACATATGGAGAGGAGAAGTTTAAAAAAGTGCTGATATGACAAGCTTTTAACCAATCACCATTCTGTGAAGTGGATATGTTGAGAAACCACCCCAGGAAGCTAATACCTAGGGGTTTGGGCATACACAGCAGTTCATATGAGGTCTTAAAATTAAGAAATATTCATCCAATCAAATAATTATTTCCAGGCCAATAATCAGCTGTTTTACTGAAATTTTGATTCAAACAAAATTGTCTGAATTCTTTTTAAATGAGCATGGTTTTAAATTACTACATTTGATTTGCCCAATTTTTCTGAGCCATTATTGTGTTGAAGTCTTTTAAGCACTCTGAAAATGTTAGTGCTTAATTTTTAAGTTGTTAAATAAGCAAAAGAATTAAAAAACAAGTTACTCTCCCTGAGCTAATCCATCTGTGGGCACACTCTTTGTGGTCATGCTTTCAAGCCATTTGCAGCTATGTGTGGTTATTTCAGAATTCGTGTTGGAAGATCAGTAGGCATTGATAACTATGATTTTCAAATGTAAATAAACGTGAATTAGTTTCTGTGTGTACCTCAGGTGATGAAATATATGTGCCCCTGAAACACTGACTATAAATTGTACTTTTAAAAGTCCAATTAATTACATTTTAACTCCAATAGTTAAAGCTAGGAGTCTTATGGTGGACCTTCTTCTTCCATGATTTTTTTCATAATGTGAACAATTTCCTTTATTTTCTAATTTATTATATATTATGCAGCTACTATGTATATAAATCTATCTAGCTATCATTTATTTATCTCCTGTATCTTTCCATTTCTTGAACTCATCCACCCAAATTATTTTATCGCATGTACTGGCAATTGGATATCACTCATTAAGAATGTAAATATCCATTGTAACAAATAATATTCCTCCATTATTCACCATCTCAAGGGAATCATCTCAGTAAGTGAATTTTTGGTGCACGTACCCTTTTCAGTGTACACTTTCAGAACCGTCAGTATTTGGCTGGCAACTGCTCCCACAGCCTGGGGAGCCAAGAGGGCTCCCTGGGACCAGGAGTACTTGGCAGGAAGCACCACATGAATCGGCAGAGAGAAGCTGCTGTCAGAATCTTGCTGGAACAACAAAAGATGGTAAAAACAATGATGACTTGAATGCCCACTGTGTGCCAGACTTTGTTACAAGTACACACACGACATACACAAAGTGGGTTATTACCCCTGATTTTCAGAAGTATTAAGATATTAAGCACTGTCTCGGTTTGCAATGATAAGTAATCGATGTGGAGAGCACTCCTATACATAAAGCTTAGAATCCTTATTTGGTTAGAATTGTTTCTTTAAATTTTAGTTTTATTTTCTAAGATTCTTGACATATATTTCCAAATGTTTCTCCTGAAGGATAATATAGGTGCACCCTTTCTGCCATATGATTGCCAGCGTTGTAAAGTGTCATCCACAAACGCTTAGCACCTTGATGGGTAAAACATGGTATCTTATTTTGTCACTTGGTGGAACCTATTTTCAAGTGTGTTACCATTTGTATGGGTTCTGTAAATTTTATGTTTAGTCATTTTCATATTTCAAAAAATTTTTGAATATTTTGAAGTTTTATTTTTGATGAATAAGTGCTCTTTCTATAGTTAAAATATTGACCTTTTATCATACTTATTTTGGATATGTTTCCAGTTTCTTTACCTTATTATTTGCCTTATAATGTCATTATATGATTTGTGACATCATTCAAACTTACCAATAATTTTCCTCTCTTTTTGTTTTCATTGTTTAAATGCTTAAGAAGTCATCTTCTATAAAGATCAGTTGAAGATTCACAAATATGTTCCTTTTTGTGCTTTCTTTTAAAAGTATTTAACTCTCTAATAAATATAGAATTTATTTTTGGTGGACAATAGAAGGTAAAGTTCTCACTTGATTTTAGTTGTTAACAGTCAATTTTTTAAATACTAGTCACACTGAATAGTCCATCTTTTCTTTCTAGTTTGTGATGTTTTGTCTTCTGTCACTATTTTTCTCTTCTATTTATCTGTCCATTCTTCTTATACCAATGCGACAACGTTTTTTTCTCGACTTAGTTTTAAAGCAAGTTTTACTATTTAGGTAAGTAACATCTCTCCACTCATCTTTTAATCTTTCATTGTTAGTGTATAAGAATACAACAGGTTTCTGTGTATTAGTTTTATATCCTGCAACTTTACCAAATTCATCAATGAGCTCTAGTAGTTTTCTGGTAGTGTTTTTAGGATTTTCTATGTATAGTATCATGTCATCTGCAAACAGTGACAGTTTTACTTCTTTTCCAATTTGTATGCCTTTTATTTAGTTTTCTCCTCTGTGATTCGCTTACATTTGATTATTTAATCCTCATAGTAACCCTGCTACTTATGGACCAATTGCCCTTTTAAGAAAAAAAAAATTATATTCAAGAATATTTAAAGTTATCTTTATATATTCTTCAAATGAATTCTAGAATTATTTTGTTAACATATAGAATATGTCAATTGAAATTTTGATTAGATTGTTATTTAATAATTAATTAGAAAAATAATTTTACTGACATTTACTGACATTTTCAGTAAAAGTTTACTGAAACGAACTAATCTATAAGAGAGCCAAAGGCAGTTTTGGGAACTTGGATATATTTTGTGCAAACTGATAACAAAGAGCTGTGTTCTAGAAAAAAAAGGTAATGCACCCTCCCACCTGCTCGCCCCTCAAGCTTGGTGCAGGTACTTTCCAAGAGCCATTTTCACCATACTCGTTTTTTTTTTTTTTTTAATGTCCTAGATTATTTGAAGAAGCTAAGGTAGCTGGATACATGGATCTTAAGTAAGAGCAGAAGAGCCTCGCTCAGACATTCAATCACACTCTGGAGGGGAGGGGGGAACGCGACTGGCATCATCCCTAGATTTGGAAATAAGGCAGAATTACATACTTAAAATTCTTATGTTTTCCTCCTATATGGTTCTCCTTCTTCCTTTTCTTATTTTCTTTGCAACTGGTTTAGCCGCAGCCTGCCAGGGTGTTAGGCCCTCACCAGTGTGTCTGTGTTGATGCTCGGAAATTTTTCTCTCCTCGGGATTGCAAAGTTCTCGTAAGTTATGAACAGAGCCGGAGACAAAAGCCCCTCCCAGGCTCTGAGTGAGTGTGTGTCACCTGGGGTGGGGTCCAGGCTCCTCTGCTTGTGCACAGACCCTCCCAAATCTCCCCAGAGAGGCAGTTCTCCTACTTGCTGTTCTCAGGACCCTCTCACACTCTTAGAGTTTGTTGAGGACCCCACGGAAGTTTTGTTTACTGGGGTTACATCTGCTGATATTTACTGTATTAGAAATTAAAACAGAGACATATTTTTTGAATTTTTATTGAAATATAGTTGATTTACAATGCATTAGTTTCAGATGTACAGCAAAGTGATTCAGTTATATATGTATGCATACATGTATATAATGTATATAACATATATATGTATATATGTATGTATAACTGAATATATGTATATACATTTTCTTTTTTAGATTCTTTTCCATTATAGGTTATTACAAGATATTGAGTAGAGTTCCCTGTGCTATACAGTAGGTTCTTGTTGGTTACCTATTTTATATACAGTAGTGCATATATTCTAATCCCAAACTCCTAATTTATCCCCCCTTCCCCTTTAGTAACCATAAATTTGTTTTCTATGCCTGTGAGTCTGTTTCTAAAGCAGAGACATCTTTAAAGCAGAAGAACACGCACCTACCATATCAGAGTCTGCTAGCACACCTCCGAGAGACTTTGCTCCCTTGCAGGCTTGAGGAAGGGCCACCATGTTGTGAGAAGCCCATGGAGAGCCCACATGGCAGGAAACTGCAAGAGGACCCTGAGCCGAGAGTGACCTCAGTCAAAGGCCAGCAGCAAAAAAGAAAAAGGAGATGAATTCTTCCAACAACTAGAGGGAACTCAGAGGCAGGTCTTCCCCTCGTCTACCTCTGACCACGCCTGCATTGCAGACTTGTCAGACCCAAGAAGAGCGGAGGACCTTTCTAAGCTGCACCTGGGTCCTGGTCCACAGAGACAGTAAGGTAATAAACGTGTGTTGTTTTAATCTGCTAATTTTGAGGTGACTTGTTATGCAGCATGGAAAATGAACACACGTGGGATGGCCAGTTACATGAGGAGCATATCTGTGAAACCACTAAAAACAGTGGATTCCTTCCTGTGTATAAAATCATGTGTTACTATTAAGCAAATTTGCTTCATTTGAAAGAAGTCCAGTGGAGGGAACTCAGAGAAAAATTAATCACTGATAACTTTTTATCATACGATTTGATTAACATCAACTAATTTCCAGGTGAAGTTACAATACGATTTGACCTTGAACAATTTGGTTTGTTCAGAACTTCTTTGCGACATCCGTCGTATGTAAAGGGACATGGGCCACTAACATATTTCTGATGGAAAGCTCAGAGCATCTCCACAATAAAAAAAATTTCACGTAAATTTAGAAAACATGGAAACAAATATTTTCTTGTCTTACCATGTAGAAGTTAAGAGGTTGGATGGCAAGTGACTTTTCACTGCTCATGTCAGTCCGTGGTCTGGATCCAAAGGAAACTGCTGTCTTTCTGTGAGGAATCTTCTGTCTCATTGCTACAGATAAGGATTTTTCTAGATTCTTTCCACTTATGGGTTTTCAGTACTAAAATCAAAATTTTGGAATTTTATATTAGAAGTCACTTTACTCTGCCAATCAATTAAGTGGAGACGTTTTTAGCAGCATTAACCAAAACCATTTGTTTGTGTTAAGATGATATTGTGTGGCCCTAGATTAGAGAAGCCAAATGGATGTGTCCCTAATTAACCCCCTCATAGCTCATGCATCTCAGACGATAGACAGAGACGTGCCATCCTGATGCCTCAGCTCCAGAAACTCGAATTGCCTCAGAAACCACTGAGTCTTTGGTTTGGACCACACTTAATATTTGGTCCTGAAACATGATTTTACATGTGACATTTGCTTCAAGGGCCAGGCATTTGCTTCTTTTTCAAATTTTGGAGAGTCAGTGGTAGAAAAATCTTGTGTCCTACAGAGGCAAAAAGGAGCCCTGGAAAGAAGTGACCCCACTCTGAGGGGAGCAGCGTTGGTGGCAGGTCTGGAAAGAACATGAGTTCCCCTGCGATGGAAGAACCCTCTGCCTGAGACTGAGCAGCACGGGATGACACAGCTTGGACTTTGAACTTTATCTCACAAAGGCAAGATAATATGATCATGGACAGTATCTCCTTTTGATTTTCCTTTGTTCCTAGTATCTCTGGGATAACTTACGAGAAACCCTGATGAGCTCTGTGGGTTAGAGTGAGACAGCAAAGGAGGATGGGTTTTCATTTAGGATCAGAGTGGCCCTGGGTTGCTGCTAAAATCCTCCCGGGCAAGATGCCACGAGAGTGCAATGGGGTCACTCTGGAACAAGAAGGAATTTGGCAAGCAGAGCCCCACACCTCTGTCTTGATTGGGATAAGAAAGAACCCAGGATGAATGAATAAAGAAGACGTGATGCACACACACACACACACACACACACACACACAGGAACATGAATCAGCCATAAAAAGATGAAATCTTGCCATTTTTGACAATATAGATGGAACTTGAGGGTAGTATGCTAAGTGATATAAGTCAGATTGAGAAAAAAAATACCATATGATTTCACTCATATGTGGAATATAACAAACAAAATAAATGAACAAACGAAACCAAACAAAAATAAACACATAGATACAGAGAACAGAGTAGTGATTACCAAAGGGAAAGGGTGGGGGGAGGATGAAATGGGTAACAGGGGTCAACTGTATGGTGATGGACCAATGTTACATCAATTAAAAAAAAAAGGATAATTCTCCAGAAGGGTAGTGAAGATTAATGTGGCTTCTCAAGAAAAAAAAAAAAAAAGAAGAAAAAAGAAGAACCCAGGGAGTATGTAACTGTGATTGTACAGCCAGCTTAGAACCTTGAGCAGCAGACAACAGAATGAAGCTGATATTCTCACCACAGAACAGATGCAAAAAGTTCAGGAACCACAGATCCACTGAGCCTGAATCCTGCACTATCTCTAGACTTCCATTCAGACTAGGCAATGTCTCCATGATTTTTATAAATACTACTATGCTACTACTGCTGCTACTACTACTGCTACTACTATTGCTACTAATACTACCGTTACAACTATTGCTACTACTACTACTACTGCTACTGCTGCTACTACTATTATTGCTACTACTGCTACTGCTGCTACTACTACTGCTATTACTATTGCTACTACTACTCTGGCTACTGCTGCTACTACTACAACTACTGCTACTGCTACTACTGTTCATTTCACTTAATCCTTAAATATGGAATTGAAGGAAGGATTGTTAGTCTCATTTTAGAGACAGAGAAACAGTTGGTCACACAGCTAACGAACAGACGGACAGGAATTACCCAGTTGCGTCTGATTAAAGCCAGTGCTCTTTCCACGGTCCCTTGTGCGTGCTCTCCCTCGATAGTTATTATGTTGGTTATTTTAGAGTAGAAAGGAAATGTGAAAATTATCTAGTCAAATCTGCCAATTATACAGAAAATAAAATGAAGCCTTGATTGGGTAGAGATGGCAACTATTTCTAATTCGGGGAATAAGGACATGAAATGTGGAAATCTGAGGTATGAGGTGTTAAAATGCTGCAGTAGTTATTCTCTTGCAATCCGAGCATTTGATTTTACATTAAATAAACTCAAAGTATTTTGTATAAATGAGTATATGATTTATATTCTTAAAGGTAGGAAATCTTCGAAGAGAGACTACCCCCTTGTATTTTTTAAAAGCTTGATAGGGAATGGGGAAAAGGAGTGTTTGTTTATTTAAAAAAACACAATAAATAGTGTGCTATCAGGACCCCCTGCATTTTTTACATTGTTCTAAATACCAGGTATCAAAAATCTACAAACAATAAATGCTGGAGAGGGTATGGAGAAAAGGGAACCCTCCTACACTGTTGGTGGGAACGTAAACTGGTACAACCACTATAGAGAACAGTATGGAGGTTCCTTAAAAAACTAAAAATAGAACTACCTTATGATCCAGCAATCCCACTCCTGGGCATATACCAGGAGAAAACCATAATTCAAAAAGATACATGTGCCCCAATATTCATAGCAGCACTATTTACAATAGCCAGGACATGGAATCAACCTAAGTGTCCACCAACAGAGAAATGGATAAAGAAGATGTGGTGCATATATACAATGGAATACTACTCAGCCATAAAAAAGAATGAAATAATGCCATTTGCAGCAACATGGATGGACCTAGAGATTATCATACTAAGTGAAGTCAGACAGAGAAAGACAAATATCATATAATATCACTCATATGTGGAATCTAATTTTAAAAATGATACAAATGAACTTATTTACACAGCAGAAACAGACTTACAGATATTGAAAACAAACTTACGGTTACCAAAGGGGAAACCTGAGGGGGGGGAGGATAAATCAGGAACTTGGGATTAACATACACTACTATATATAAGATACATAACCAACAAGACAAGGACCTACTGTATAGCACAGGGAACATTACTCAACATTTTGTGATAACCTAGATGAGAAAAGAATCTGAAAAAGAATGAATATATGTATATGTATAACTGAATCACTTTGCTGTACACCTGAAACTAACACAACATTGTAAATCAACTATACTCTATTAAAATTAAAAAAAAAACTATGTTGTATACAAACATGTTATTATTTTATGATCAAGGAGAAAATTGTGGTCAAATGGTTCCGTGAAAGCTTAATAGGTCTGTAGTTTTGTTCTGCCCCAGACTTGCACTGTAACACATTTAGCCTGCTTAATGTAATTCTTTTACAATACTTGTCACATCCCTTGTGCTTATTTGCTTATGTTTTTCTTGAGAGACAAGGTCCTCATTAAAAGCAGGAAATACAGTTTGTTTATCTCTCTATTCCTGTGTCTTGCAGAGTGCCTGGCACACACTGTATGCTCGATATGGGTTTGTGGAATTGAATCATGTTTTTAAAATACAACACTGAAGTTTTCTGCACCAGTCTGAAGACACAGTATGCCCTAGCTAAAAGCGTAGGTAAGTATTGAAGACTTTGACCAAGCTCTGAGGATCTTAACTTCTGAAATTTGTTTGCCATAAACATTGTCCGAACCCCCTGACACCCAAGAGAGCCCTGGCTAGTCAACTGGCATCATAGGTGGTGAAAATTCTTTGCAAAGCACACGGGGAATTTGGCTGTCAGGCCACCGACAGCTACACACAGATGCATCGCCAGGCTTCCCAATTTTGTATGACTAGTCTCCACGCTGAGATGATTGTTGCGTTCGTGTATGACTCTTCAGCCTCCTTGTGACAGTACCGCCACGTCACCACAGCTGTAAAATGGCGAGAATGAGATGGGGGTCTGAAAACTTTTAGAGAAGCTTTGCGTTTTGCATCCACATGAATCAAGCACTCCTCTCCCTTCTGCTGAGGGGGAACTAGAAGGTTCCTCTCTGAAACTTCTGTGGAGTTCCTGTGGTTTTGTGGTGTACGCCCAGGTTTGGGTCAGCTCTAAGTTTTCTTCTGCTTCTGAGTGCAGAGGCCCATCTGGTGATCCTAAAAGAACTTTCTGGGTTAGAATACACATGCCTCCCATTAAGAATGTCACCCTCTCCCCTCTGCCTATGTCCAGCCACTCCCAGCTTTTCCCAATCTCCCCGATCTCCCCTTGACGTGTGCTCACAGTCTGTGACACACACGCGACCACCAAATAAATCCTTCTCTGAGTTGTTTGTTCTCTTACAGATTGTTTTTGTGTTGTTCTCACAGATTATAATTTCTTGAGAGCAGGAGTCCTGTCTTAAAATTCTCTGTGTCTTGGGGGCTTCCCTGGTGGCGCAGTGGTTGAGAATCTGCCTGCCAATGCGGGGGACACGGGTTCGAGCCCTGGTCCGGGAAGATCCCACATGCCGCGGAGCGGCTAGGCCCGTGAGCCACAACTACTGAGCCTGCGCATCTGGAGCCTGTGCTCCGCAACAAGAGAGGCCACGATAGTGAGAGGCCCGTGCACCGCGATGAAGAGTGGCCCCCACTTGCCACAACTAGAGAAAGCCCTTGCACAGAAACGAAGACCCAACACAGCCATAAATAAATAAATAAATACTTAAAAAAAAAAAAATGTCCATTAATTAAAAAAAAAATTCTCTTTGTCCTGAAAGGCCAATTATAGAGCAGGTTAAAAAGTGGGTTCTTAGTAAACATTTTCTAACTTCACCCCTAGAGGTTGAAAGTATTTCACATGAAGTTTACACCACAGTAAAACATTCAGAGAGTTGAGATTCAGTGATTCCACATACCTATTTTGGGGAACCAAATTCAAGTTCTCCTTTGTTAACGCCCTGTCTGCTGTCCCGGATATTCCAGGGTTGAGTGGAGATGGGCTGCTGGAAGCGGTTTCAGATCCCAGTGAAAAAAATTTTTGACCTGCCAATAAGAGTAGGTTTGTATTTATACAAAACAGTCCAGGCTGTACCATAGCCTAATAATTTATATTTTTTACCCTTTTCTTAGTTGCCTGGTGGTGGCAAAACTCAGATATTTTCAGTGACTGATGATTGACTAAACTGGCCTCTCTGGGGACCCCAATATCTTTACTGGGGAGACCCTTGGTTTTTATTTTGTTCTTTTGAGTTGAGTTTGAATGTGTCCCCACCCTTATTCATGAGTCACTAAGAATAGGAAGGTAAGTGTGGGTTTAGGAGAAGGTACTAAGGAAGAAGAGGTAAAGCATGCTGGCCGTGGCAGATTGAAGCCCTCAGAAGGCAGGGCTGGGTCTGGTTATCTCTCTCTCCTCCTGGCATAGTTGGCAATCAGACAACATTTACTGAATCCATGATGAAAGGCTGGGTTGAAGGAGCAGGGAGAGATTTCTTTGTCAATGAAAGATTCACTATACAGAGAAATTCAGTTCTGGAGGATAGACCTCTGGTGTTCTGTCTCACCATCATATACCATGATTTACTTGGTGATGAGCACAACTTAGGGAAGTGTGCTTTATTCCCAAACCTCCCTCATTGTTTAAAGATGCTGGCCAGGTGTCAGCAAAGGCTGGGCCAGGGAGAGGGGCTGGCCAGTGTGTCATCACCTGTCATGCCTGTGGACTCCAGGGACCAGGACGTTTACACTCAGAATCACAAAGAGAATTAGCACATTAACGCTTTTGTTCCTAACCACCAAGGCCATTCATCCTGTCCCCAGCCTGGCTTCAAGGTCTTTGGAAGCTCTGACAGCCTCCCCACCTGCCCACCACTTTGCCCTAAGACTCCTCCTCAACAGTATCTTGCATTTTGTGCTTCTGGGTGGTTTTGTGATTGTTCAGAAACCAACAGCATGATTCCACCTTCCCTGTACACAGGGCATCATTGGGTATAATGAAGGCTTTCATCTCCTTTTTCTATTTTTGCTATATGTTTTTCAGTAAAATTGGAGTTTGGTTTCAATTTAATTCAAGAAATATTTGTCTACTGCTTTTAGTGCATCTTGATGGAGATAAAGATAGATGCTTCATTCACAATTACTTAGTGCACAAAGGATGCTTCTCTTCCCCTCTATTCTAGGCTGGGTGTGAGAGGAGAGAGTGGATTTTCCTTAAGCTCTATCCTTCCCCAGTACTTTCCGTGCTTGGTTATGAGTTACATTTCTTGAAGTAGTCTATGAACCAGGTGCTGTGCCAAAGCCCTTAGTGGCATTCTCCCATTCATCCTCTTCACTACACCCTTTACCACTCTACAGATCAAGAAACTGAGATTCAGGCTCAGAGAGGTTGGATGACAGGCCCAAAGCACCCTGCACAGATGACAAGTAAATTTCTCAAGGATATGGGACCAGTAAGTGATGGAGACAAGACCTGAGCACAGGCCTGTGGGACTCCTCCATCCTAGCCATCAACACACAAGGCTGTCTAAACTCTTTACAAACTGAATATATGGATAATCCATTCTATGGCTGGATGATTTTACAATATATTTGTGAAGACGAGATAGACAGACCTTAAAAATGGGCAAGATAAAGTAACATATAATTAAGTACTAAAGGAGATCAGGGATAATTAATTTCATGCTCCAAGAAACCTTTGCTATCCAGTCCAATCCTATTATTTCACATCATCAGTGAAGAAGCTGAAGATTATTGACATTTCAGATCTTGTCCAAAGCCCCAAAATTGCCACCAAAGGGCTGAGCCAGCACACAATTCTAAGTTACCTTAATGCCAATTCATGATTCATTTTGATGCATCTTCCTGCCTTGATGGCTTCTCAGAATCAAATTTTATTATGAAAAAGTGTCAGTTTGGGGCAAGTAGTGTCCGGTTGTGCATTTCAATTCAGGGAAATAAAGTTGGCCTACTTATGGGAATTCTGTGAGTTGTTCTTCATCCTGAATTATGCAGCCATATCTGGGTGAATCTTCAAGGCTCAATGTCTTACCAAAAATGTGTAATGTCAGTCTGAACTGGTATTTACAAATGAAGAGATGTTATTACCGGGGTAATTTGGTTAAATGAATATTGTGCCAAATTATCTCAAATTTATAAGATAACACTTATAACAATTTTATGGAAAATTGCTTCCAGAATTATACCCTTATAAAGTGCACACATTAATAACACCCCACAAGGACATGTACATTATATGAGAGTCATATCTTTTTGCACTTGCATACATTGAATAATGTGATGTTTTTGCAAGAGTCAAAGATATACTATGTTATTAAAACATGCTGGCATTTTAAAATGCTACATTAATATCACTGTAGACAACCAGAGGATATCAAAGTAATAAAGACATAGTATTTTGACAAGATGAAATTTATTCCCCCTCTATAGGGAAAAAAAAAATAATAATAATACCACACATACAGAGAAAGATGTGCTCCAAATAAGAATTGGAAAGGGATGGGGTCATCTGCAGTTATTTGGTATAATTTGTAACATTGAAATTAAAAGATGAATATGATCATCAAAAGTATGAAGAGTTCAGTTATCCAGCAACAAGATAGAAGCACTTGTTTCCATTAATTCCTGGGAACTGTGGCTGCTTTGCCAATGTGAGAAATGAATAGCACTCCTAAGTCTAGAAATGGTGTCTGAGCACCCCTGTCGCTCAGATAGACAAGCGTGCAGAATGGTACAAAGGTCCGTCAACACACCATTCTGTCTGTGTGTGTTTCCATATCATGCTTCGGTTAATCTTTTATTATGCTTAGTATTCCCATCTTTCTTGCCCCATATTCTCTTTTCCCTTCGATGCTCTGGGGAACACAAACTCATCTTTCAAGATTTGGTTTGACAGTCACAATCTCTATGAAGCCTTTTCTGACCCCTGCAATTTTTGCTTCTTCATTTGGCCTCTCCTTGAATCCCCTTGAATCCACTTGTTGGTCTCCATGGTGGTCTCTCCACTAGACTGTAAAGCCTTTTTCTTTTTTGAATTTTATTTTATTTTTTTAAATACAGCAGGTTCTTATTAGTTATCTATTTATACATATTAGTGCATGTATGTCAATCCCAGTCTCCCAATTCATCCCACCACCACCACAATCCCCGCCCCTCTCTCCCCCTTGGTGTCCATACGTTTGTTCTCTACATCTGTGTCTCTATCTCTGCCTTGCAAACCAGTTCATCTGTACCATTTTTCTAGATTCCACATATATGCATTAATATACAATATTTGTTTTTTTCTTTCTGACTTGCTTCACTCTGTATGACAGTCTCTAGGTCCATCCACATCTCTACAAATGACCCAATTTCTTTCCTTTTTATGGCTGAGTAATATCCCATTGTATATATATATATATATACCACATCTTCTTTATCCACTCATCTGTTGATGGGCATTTAGGTTGCTTCCATGACCTGGCTATTGTAAATAGTGCTGCAATGAACACTGGAGTGAATGTCTTTTTGAATTATGGTTTTCTCTGGGTATATGCCAGTAGTGGGATTGCTGGGTCATATGGTAGTTCTATTTTTAGTTTTTTAAGGAACCTCCATACTGTTCTCCATAGTGGTTGCATCAATTTACATTCCCACCAACAGTGCAAGAGGGTTCCCTTTTCTCCACACCCTCTCCAGAATTTATTGTTTGTGGATTTTTTGATGATGGCCATTCTGACCAGTGTGAGGTGATACCTCATTGTAGTGTTGATTTGCATTTCTCTAATAATTAGTGATGTTGAGCATCTTTTCATGTGTTTGTTGGCCATCTGTCTAATACATACTTTTGACTTACTTCTCTCCATCCTCATTGCCGCTAGCTAATCTGTATACCATCTTTCCCTTCCAAGTGACTCCTAGGGATCTACTTGCCTTCACTCCTAGACCTTCACACTGACAAAAACCCCAAGGAGCATCATTCACGCAGCACATAATGCTGTGTGTCCTGGTGGCCTGTACTTGTTATGCCCCCTGTCTAATTCACTTCTCACACTGCAGCCAATGTGACATTTTAAAACACATCTGCTTATCACCTCAACCCTCTTTAAAAACCTTGAGTGTTAGTGTATATATATGCCCTCCTTATAAAACACATCTCATAGCCCCATAGGGTATCTACTTTAACTAGAAAGACTACTCTCTTTCTTTTTTAATTCTCAAATAAATATAGTATTACTTCTTTTTTTCTTTGAATATAAAATTACCATCCTAAATATAAAGGAATATTTAACAATAAACAGTTAAAAAGAAGAAAGTAACAAGCCTAAATATTGGGTCGGGCAAAAAGTTCGTTCGGGTTTTTCCATAACAGCTTACATAACGAACTTTTTGGCTGACCCAATATTATCTCCCAGATATAATTATTGATAAGCATTTGGTGATTATTGTTCTAGATTTTTCTCTCTCTGCACATACATTCACATGAATTCACACACATACACACACAGACACATCGGTATTCTTCACTATTGAAACATACTCCAAAACCTTATAGATTCAGGTCATTTTTTTTTGTTGTTTTGAGATATGATTGGTATCCTTCACTGTCTGAGCTCTGATTACTCACTTTCCAAATATAGAACCAAGTAGATTTAAATAACATGGCAACTCTCACTAACCAAATTTACTATCCAAAACCAGGAAATGAATACTTTCATGTATGTGTATATATAGCTCAGACTTCACATGGATGGTTATATAGTATATGCTATTTTACAAATTGTGCCCTTTAGTTCAGTGGTATGTCCTGCTGCATCAGAGATGCCTTCCTGCTCACAAAAATTTACACCCCTTTCCTGATGTGGAGTCTTAGCTGATAAACGGCTGCCAATCCTAGGACTGTTTTCCCAGCATCTTTGTGTCCAGGTGGGACCCTGGGCCTGAGTTCTGGCTGGTGAATTGTGGGTTAAAATGATGTACATTACTTCTAGGGTCATGACATCAAAATTACCCTCATGATCCTCCACTTTTCTCTCCCTTCCCTTGTTTGCCGTATGCTTGTCAAATCTAGAATAACTGAGAGCCATGCGGTAAGGATGAGAGACCTCTGGAAACCTGGCGTGCCATGTGGCTGTGTGGGGTTCAGACAGGAGCCACCTGAGGCCTGTTTCCACCTCTGCAGTTCTGGAACCTTCTCGGATGTGCTGCCAGCTCAGGGCAGGTGTGAATCTCAGTGCAGCCTTATGGGGGAAGTGATTCAGTGCCCCTGGTTTCTGTTGAGACGGTCACAAGCTACTCCACACTGTGCTTCATCCTGATGGCTTGAGCCCTGTCATGGCCAGAGCGGCATGGGCGCTGCAGCAGCAGGGCAGGTGTGAGGGGCACCTGGCGAGCTGGCCCAGCGCTGCTCTGCTTGGGACTTGCAAACCCCGAGGCTGCCAGAGCATCATTTAAAAAACAGCTATGCTTGCAGATGTAACAGACAGAAGGAGCCTTCAGATGCAGTGTTTGTAATGAGGAAGACGCCACATGGACCTGTGCTGAGCCGAATAGATGAGGAATATAGCTTTCCTGCCTGTTGTGAGCATTGCGTGAGCAGACCTCTCTCCCTGGGAGGCAGTGATAACCAGCCTCGCCTCCCCCTTGTCCTGAGTGTAAAGCCCTCTCACCACTGGGACCGCAGGCAGAGTGCATTGCCTGGCCCATATGAGACTCACTAGCTGGAAATACATGGGCCAATTATTATATGAAGGAGCAAATGAATTTGGGGAACAAAATAAAAATAAATGCTAGGATAACAAATATCAATGGTGAAATTCTGACACTTAAGTGGTAAGTAAATGGGTTTCCTCATTGCTCCAAACACGGGTTGTTTGAATGAAATATGTGCTTTCTTTTTTCTTCATCCTTTGTGTGACTTGAAAGTTGCCTATCACCTTTGATAGGGGATGTTCTGCTGATCTGTCTGAGAAGGGACTTTGGGAATCTTCACACACACACACACACACACACACACACACACACACACACGACCTTTTCCAAGGGGTTTGACAATCCTTAGTCATTATTTCCTTAGGAACATTGAGGGCTGTGTCCTGTTCATTAATTTCAGGAAGAAAATAATATCACAGATTTTCCATAAAAGGACTAGAAAGAATTTGAGATGATGTTATCAGTGGTTTCCCCCAAAAAGGTCCTCAGGTGTGGGAACCCACAGAAAAGAAGTGGATTATTAAAAAGACCTTCAATAGTTGAAAACACCTTATGGGAATCAGACATTTACTCACATTTGGGCTATAGACTAATAAAACCATCGCTCTCTGCAGTTGAATAGAACTACGTACCCCTGTGTGTCCCCCCTGCTCACTGTGGAGATAGACTAGGGGCATCTCTCAGGGCACAGGCCTTTTCGTCAGACTTAAACTTGGAACTTGAGTCCGCATGGGGAGAGATGACTATTTCCCTGGTTTGAATGAGCATGCTGAGATTCCAGTAGGTTAGGCACAAGGTCCAAATTCATACAGCTCGTTAGCACTGGGGCTGGAGACTAATAAATACATCCTGCTCTAAGCCCAGTGTTCTTAGACACGCCATGTTGTGTCTACACAGAGAGCATCCTTCGAATCTAGAGAGAGGCCTTTTTGAGGTACTTAGACCTTTTCATTCACAGTATCTCGGGGTTGAGGTGGGGAAGTTAGGGAGGACATGCCAGTCTGAATTAGTAAGAGGCTGTAATCATAAAACATTTCTAGTTGAGAGAATACAATTTTACAGCGCTTAGGCATGGAGATAGAATAAGGAGAATCTACTCACAAAGAATGAGATGCTCAAAGTCATTATGGGACCTTAATGACCAAATAACAATGTCTGAGTCTTAGTATGTCACTCGTGTGTGAATAGGTGTTTCTGCAGGGCTCGGGCTGCTGAAACATCTATTGGTTTGACCACAAGAGAAACCAAGCTTATTCATGTCACTAGCTTTCTTGTAACGGGCTGGGAGGATAGCAGGTTCTTAATAAATAAGCACTGGTTAGACAGTATTAAGAGTTATCCCCAAACACGTATCAGAAGTGAAGGGTTTCCTTCTTTAGCTCCTCCAGGGACAGCTGGCTGCCCACAGGATAATCCCCCAAATCCTCACGGGGGAGTTCAAGGTCCCTTGCGAAGTGGCCCCAGCTAAGCTTTCCAGCCTCCCCTGCAGGTCCTCTCGGAGTCTCAGGCTAATATCCAGCCAGGCTCAAAGTTGCCCTTTACCCTGCATCACAGCTTCTCTGCTTCCCTGCCTTTGCCCCGTGTGGATGCTCCTGCCTCGACGGCCCTTGCTCTCAGATCCTCCACCAGGAAATTTCTTCCCAACCGTCAGAGCTAAGGCTAAACACGGATCTTACCTATAGCTTCCCTTCCATCCACCCACACCCCCGCCTCCCACCTGCAAAACCAAAAGTAACTGTTCCTCCTTCAGCGTTTCCATAACCCTTTAAGGCCAGAGAACGTGTCTCGTTTGTCCTTGTGTCCTGTGGAATTGGTAAGTGGGGATGTTCCGAGGTTTCCTTTGTAAGATAAGAATGGTACCCCGGAACAGAAGGTTGCCTGGGAGGTCTTGCGGGGCAGAGGGGATGCAGAGACCAGGATGTCCAGGAGGTCAGAGACAGAAACACGCCGACTTCTCCCCACGGTAACAGATCAGTGACAACTCCTGGGCCCATTGGGTTGGCCCTGGCCTGGGAGGCAGGAAGGGCAGTGAGTCGCCCTGAGGCTGAGGCTCTTGAGAGTTGGGGCCGGGGGATGCTAGGCCTGATGGCGCTCTAGGGGGAAAGGTGACGTTGCCGCCGTGAGGGCACTTGTTACTGGCAATGGGCCCAAAGCAGTCAGTAAGTCCTACCAGACCCACAGGGAGGGGCTTACATAAAGGCACGAGTACCAGGAGGTGGGCACCATGGGGGCTCCCCCAAACAAGAAGTGAGCAATGATCGTGCCCCAGGAAAGGGGCTCATTTCTGAGGATCAAGGTGGATGGAGAAGCGAGGAAAAAATTCAGGGAGAAAGTAGTCCTTGAGAGGTGCCTTGGGGACCTTGTGACTCTCATTTGCCCACTGAGGACCCATGAGTTGCTTGCTGTTTTTTGAATAAATAGACGAAGAGGCACAGCTCCACTTTGGACCAGCCTCTACCTGAAAAGCCCTGCCTTTTGAACCTCAGCGATAACGATTCCTGGGGTGTGTCTGTGGAAGGAAACTGTCTCGGTCTGGAGCCCTGTGACCAGCCGCAGAAGCCCAGCTGCTCACGGCCACGTGCTTCCCCAGCGGTGAATCTACGCACCATGATCCACCTCTATGCAGCTGCCCCAAGAGTATCAGGTTTAACACACAAGTGAACTGCACTCAGGGCCAGTCTGCACTTGGCTGACAGACTAGTCTTCCCAGCAACCTCGTTCCTTGCCTGGTCCCCCTGCACGCAGAGCTGCGTGTCCAGACCACGTGGTGAAACTCCTCCGACTCGCAGCCATTAATCTGCTCACCTGGGCCAGGGGCGGATCTCCGATATGGCTTCACTGGAGGCGGTTCAGAGTGGTGCTAAATTGCAACGTGGCTCAAAATAGACTTCGGAGCAGAGATGGTGAGCACGTGGGCTGTGGTTTCCCAGCGGCTTCACCGCGTGCGGAGCTGACCTCTGCTCTGTGGGCACACGCTCGTGGGCAGCGGTAGGACCAGGACATCCCAAGGGCTTCTTGGAGGAGCCAGGTGTGCAGACACTGGAGTGACTCCATCCCTCCTTCCCAGAAGGGAGGATCGGTTTCAGACAAGGCTTTTGATTTCTGCTCTTCTGCTTTCAGATCCCATGCTGGTATCAGAACACAGCCACAAGTCGGGGTAGGGGGGTCTCTAGTGTTTAATCATCTCACTGCCCCACATTTTCCAGGAATCCCAGGTAGTGGGCGGGTTTGCTTGTTGCACCAGAAGCCGGTTGTAGGGGATAAACAAACCATTTGTCTCCAGATTAGTGAAGCTTTCGAAAAATGCTTTTAACATTGTATTAACAACGCGCTTTTCTCTGAGGCCATTGTGTCCTACCATCTGATTCCCCTGTAATGAATCACATCTTCAGTGTTAATTCTAAAATTTGACTTATCCCAGCTCATTTGGGGGGGATATTCTGTTTGTTTTGGCATCAGCTTGTCAACCTGAACAATATTCACAGCCTAAAAGTTGAGAGTTGACATCCTTTGTTTACTGACATGGCAGGCAGTTCCATTTAGCAAGCTGAAAAGCAGCTTTCCCGATCCTGGTTTGTGCCTGTTATGGAGAAAATGACCAGAAGCGTTTTGCCTGACCTAACATCTGCAAAATGTTCTTGGGAAATCCTGGGTCTCATCCGGGTCATCACTACCCTCCTTTACGTGCGGAGAGTCTTCTGATCTGGATGATCTTCTCTTGAATTGTATTAAGTACGTAATAAAATGATCACGAATAGATTGGTATCCATCAGGGCAGTCAATTCAATGCCTTCAGTGCGGGGAGGGTAGCGGGAATGAGGGAAGCTGCAGGGGGCAGGAAGGCGGGGACAGAGCAAGAAAGCACGCATCCTGCCTACAAACGTTCACATAGACTGGCCAAAACCTGTCTGCAGGCCAGAGGGTTTCTAGTCAGTGGGCCCCCATTTGATTTCTTGCACTGTATTCCTGCCTATTTGGAGCAACACAAATCCACAAGGTAGAGGATGCCGCTGCAGACCCCCAGACACATGTCTCAGCAGACGGGTCTGGTCCCAGCAGACGGGTCTGGTCCCAGCGGCACAGCTATGTCGCCTGCTCTGTGGACCCAAATAAGCACAATCAGATACCTGGGGCCCGGTAGCGCGGGTCCTTCCAGGGGTGTGAGAACTAAACTAACAGCATGAAAAGTGTTAACTAGAGGTGGGAGCGGGGTCTCTGTTGACCGGCACCCCAGGCAAATTTCTGAATCTTGCGTATCCTCAGCTCCCTTACTTGGAAAGAAAGCATGACATCAGTCCTTCCCTGGAGGGCTTGCCAGGAGGGTCAATGCGGAGATTTGGAGCGTGCTCTGGGCTCAGCCAAGGGGGCGCCCCTGCTCCTGGGGTCCTTCCTTCTGCAGTCCCAGGAGACAGGAAGCGTACCGACCAGGACATCAGAGCTGATGGAAAGGCACGGGGAGAAGTTCACTTTTAAACCAAAGAACTTCCAACATACTTTAGATGGCTGCAACCCTCCTCCTGATGCCTTGGCTTTCTCTGGGGGTCTCTGAGCCCCTACTTCTCAGCTTTCTGTCTCTCATCTCCACCCCATATTCCACATCCTTCCAGGGTCTGGGATGGTATTTGCTGAGTGAATCGGGGAGCCGAACAGAGGCTCCACTGGGTGATCATGTGCTCACTTTAGAAACAGGCCTTCTTCCTTTCCAGACATACGGGCTTGGCTTTCTCACCCTCTCACGAGGCGACATCTCAGCCTGGTTTCTGGACCCCTCCTACCTTTGTGGCTCCTTGAAAAACCCTCCTTTCCCTGTTATCCGACCCCCAGACTTCGCAGTACTCTGCTGGACACGGCATGTGTCTCCACTTCACCCCGCTGTGCCTCAGGACTCTTCCCCCGAACTTCTGAAGCTACGTGTCTCAGATGAGTCACACAGATGTGCTCTGTGTCCTTCCACCCAGCCCTTCAGTCCGTCTCTGCTGGTGGCCATCCACGCGGCCCCGGCTACTATCACAAAATACCACAGGCTCAGGGGCATAAACAACAAGGGCCCCACCTCCAAATACCATCACACTCGGGGACAGGTTTTCAACATGAATTTGGCAGACACAGTCTGTAGCACCCATCCCATCCTTCTAGACCGTGTCAAGCCCTGGTACCATCGCCACTCCTCTCTGCTCCTGTGCAGAGGCACTCGGCCAGCCTGCCACCCACAGAGCTTTCCAGATTGACCTCCAGTGTCCGAGTCACGGCCACGGCCTCCCCGTCCCCAGCGTTCGGGTCTCTTCCTTCTGCACAGGAATCGGCATCCTCTACCCGCGTGTCCTCTGCAGGTGTATGCACCCTGCTTCTCACAGGGGGAACAACATTCATCATCCCTGGGAGGAACTTACAACTACAGGCAATGTGCCATTGCAGCTTCACGGAGAGTCAATTTTACTTTAATCTGGGGGAAAAGCGGTGACGTTAGTTTTAACTTAAGATATAGACACATACGCATACATACCTACACATGTCTAGATGGACTATACTAGATTCAGGCAATGTTTAAAAATTAAAAAAAAAAAAATGTTTGAAGAAACGTCACGTGTGTTGTTTCTGGTTTGGGCTGTGCACCCAGATTCTTACGGGTGGGCGTTGTCTCTGCTGAGCGATTGGAAGGGTTCTGGGCAGGGAGTGTTTCAGAAGAAGGATGAACAAGACACTTCATCTTGAAAATTAATTTCAAAAACCGAAAACATCATTTTCCTGCCGGAGAAGGACCTCGTCACCCCCTCTGAGTTTCTCCCAGCCGTAAACCCACGCTCCCAACTCCGAGTCTCTCTGAGGCTCTCCCTCTTTTCTGCTGATAACATGTGACAAACACTAATGATTCTTTATCTTCTAATATCTCCAGGATCTGCCCTTGTAGTTTTTACTCTCAGAACTGCGGCCATAGTTCAGGCCTTCAGACTCTTACCCAGAGATTATTTCCACTTCATATTGGCTAGTCTCTCTGTTTCTTCTCTGTTCATTTCATCATAAAATTTTAATATTGTTTTGTTTGAGGTTGAAACACAAAGACGCACAAAGAACAGAAATATGTACTTTTAGATCTCTTGAGGAAACTGCGAATGTGATGTCTTTGTTTCTCAAGGTTATAAAGTCCCACAGATAAAGCTCAGCTTTTAATAAAAAACATGGTAGACTCCAGCACAGCTTATTACATTATGATCCCCCAAAGCTGCTGATTAAATTTTACGACCGTAGCAGAAGAAGAGAGCTACGTGGGAATCTGCGTAAGGACCGAGGAAACCATGGTGGCCAAGCTAACTCCTGCTTTCACGGAACAATCTACAATGGTACCAACCACACTCCATGATAGCTGTTGTGTTATTGTATCCAGAAAACTGAGGCTTAGAAACGTTGAGTCATGCATCCCAGATCACACAAACTGTTCAATTCCAAGTCCGTTATCTTTCCTTGAAACTGTACCCTCTCATGGTCAGGAGAGTTGTCTTAGCATCCAGGATAGTGCCTTCCCATGGGAGTTGCCAAAATTTGCTTATTGAATGGATAGTTCAGTTAACATGGTGTCCTACATGCACATGGATATGTATATTTACATATTTCAATTTAAAGATCCTTCTTAAAAAGATTTGAAAGCTACGTAAATTCAAAACTAACTCAAGAACAACTTTTTGGTTTTTTTTTAATTACCGAAAGGTTATGAAAATGACAGTAGGGACAAATTTCTTAGAGACTTGTTCATGTTATTCTTTGCTTTGACTTTTGCCAAAAGCTGTAAAAATATAAGATTATGTGCATGGACCTTTCTATCCTAACCAGTATCTGCTTATTACTGTAGGGAATGGAAAATAAAATACAGCCAAAGAAAAGATTACTAACGAGTTTTGATAAACAGCTTGTGACGGTCAGCAACTTTGATTCCAAGTGCTCTCAGGCCATAATTTGTGTGTGTTTATCTTTGTTAAGTATTGAGAACTTGTTAGATTATTTAACCTGGTCACTTACACACTGTCATGCCACACTATTGGATGCAATGTATCTCTAATTTAGCAGGAAGAATTCAAGTTTCCAAAATGTTGGAAAGTAAAATCTTTGCTAGAAAACATGTATTTCACTTAACCTGCCGTTCTGCAGGGGGATGAGAAAGCAGTCATGACGCACAGACTTTCAAAACCAAGATGGAACAATGCCCCGCTTTCCTGGCCCACTGATTTCCTGACGAGACACGCCGGGGGTCTGTCAGTTGGACTGTGGGGTGAGTAGCAGGTGGTGCCCTGGGTCACACATGTTTCTAATACTAAGTGCTAATGCTTGACTTTAAACTGGTTCCCACCCTTTAAAATCACAGACAGATTTAGAAGAAATACAGAAATGTTGTAGTAGTAAGGGGAAAAAATAACTTTCTTCACTGCAGATTTATGGTGCTTGCGTGAATCACATACCTCCGTGTTCAGTTTTTTCAAAGTGAGGTGAGCTAATGAAGGCTGGTTGGTTTTGCTTCAGGCAGCCCCGCCGTGCCCGGGAGTTCCGTCCTGAATCTCTCGATGAACCGGCATATCCCCAGGAGCACCATGGCTGGCTTGTCCCTGCTCCTCCCTCAGCGTTGCGCCAGGCGGCTGACGAGTCTCGGGCATCTCCCCCAACTAAAAGAAGGGACACATCTTCCCCAGAGTTACCGTGGTCTCTATGCCCTCATCAGAATTCCTGCAAACGACCTGTCCTGGTCCCTCCACGCTCCTTCCCATTCCTTTGTCTCTTATTTTATTTCTTTGCATTCTCCCTTGGTCTTTGCTGCTGTCTTGTCGAGTGGTACCGACCCAGGTAAGAGGGGCCCCCGCTCTGGGCCTTGTGTTTTAGAGAAGCCCCCTTCCGCCCTCTTCTAGCTGTGCCCCTCCGCAGAGGGCCAGGCCACCAATATGGCACCAGGAGCCCCACGTGGAGCGCCCCCTGCAGGCCCCCTTCCAGGCAATGCTCTGAGTACTCGTGACTCCAGAATTTCCTAACTAAACAGCTGGAGTCTTACTTGAGGGTCTGCCTCAGCTTGTCCCAAGGGCAGACTGCTCCGCTGCTGTCGGGAAGCCCACTCCTCGGCACGAGGGGGTGGCTGGAGCTTGGGGCTGCAGGCCGGGGGGTCCACACACATGCTCGTGGGAGCCCCTGTGCTGGGGGAGGGGCCGGGGGGAGCCAGGAGCCGGGCAGCAGGCTGGGGGCCGAGGGCCTTCCATTGCACTGCCGTCCCAGGCCCCACAGGCGTGGGCCGGAGGGCCCCACTGAGCTGTCACATCTCACCACACAGTGCCCTCAGCTGTGCCCACTTGCTGCAGCTTAGAAGGGCTGGGCCCTCTTGTCTTCCCGACGGTTGCCCTGACACCAACCCCGCCAGGGGGTAAGAAGCCAGGCCTGGCCCTCAAAGAGCATCTAAACAACGAGGGCTCTCGGACTCCGTGATCCACCTCTGGCCAGGGCCTCCCCCTTGGGTCAGTGCCAGGTTGACTTAAGGCTCTCTCACTTCAGTGGTGGGAGTGTCATCATTAAGCCAATATGTCACCATTTTCCAAACACTCTTTAGCACTGGGGGGCATTTACGTCCCTTGAAGGAGCGCTGCTTGCTGGGTGGGACAAGATCACGCCCCGACTCTGAGCTCCGGGCCCCGCGCTTCCCCCCCCCCCTCGCCCCCGCCCCTGCGTCCCCCACACACGAAGACCTGAGAGAAGCCCGGACGGACCTGGCAGGTCGGAAGGTCCCTAGAGGAGGACGCGGTTGGGTGGAGAGACATCTCCGAAGGGACCCGGGGCCTCGCACTTCCTGGTGGCAGCACCGCGGACTCGGGGCGGCCCCGAACCAGTGTGCAGCGCGCACTCCGTGGGCCTCAGGTGCTGCGCGCTCGTGCCCCACTCGCTCTACGCAACTCCCGTCAGGCGGTGTCTGCTCGCCGTCTTGCTTACGACCGACTGGAGGCCCGGATGGTGTCACGCGCGTCCCGGGGCCACGCTGCTGTGAACCACTGGGGTCTGAATGCCACTCCTTCTCATCCCACGTCCCTGTTCTTCTCACTTCTGCAAACATCTTCAAAGGACATCAGCCTTCTGAAATTCTACGTGTCTCAAGACACAGGCACCGTCTCTTTTCTCTGATCCTTCTGTGGACCACACAGGAAATTGGGGTGGGGGGCACCCACTTACAGGATAAGGCAATCTTAGGGAGGACAAGAGGCGTGTCGTTCTGAGGGTTAGAGCACAATAATCCAGGGCATGCGTGCGTGTGTGCATACACACATGCACACGCGCACACGTGCACACACACGCGCACGTGCACACACACACACAGAGCTTCTGGACAAAGTAGCCACTGATTCTGAGGTTAGAAATATTGATCTTTATTTGGCTTTAATCAGCTTATTTACAGAAGCCCCAGACTTCTTGGACTAGAGGGGCAGTGAGATCAGGTTCAACCACACTTCTACTTGGTTCCGTTTATTAAGAACCAGTGTGCGTCTTTGATGTGTCCAGAAAAAGTGGCAGGTACGATGTTCGCCTTCTCTGCGTTCTGGCTCTTCCCGGTCCCACAGGAACAGACATGCTTCGTTGATCTGACCGTGGTTTTAGGAAATCTTGAACATGTGCTTGCACCCCGTCACCGCAGTGAACGCTGTTTCTGTGGCGCACTTTGAATTGCCCAAATGGAACATAACTCCCTCGCACTCCCTCCCCTCAGGCTGGCCCACCCCAGGCACCACTCTAAACTGTGCTCCCAAAGTTGTAATCACGTTGTGAGTTTCAGGACACAGGACGACCGCCCTGGGCTTCCTGGGGTTTCTTAGAGGGTGGTCATTGCGTGCGAGAGCCATCCGGGCTCTGGCTCCTCCTCCCAAACCCTGGGGTCTGAACGGCAGGTCGCTAGCCGGCTTTTTGTCCTGCACAGGTGACTCCTGCTTCTTCTCCTACAGATCTTCTGAGTACAATAAAGCGGAAGCTCAAATTTCTCTCTCCCCACTTGTCAGCTGCCAATTCCCAAGCCAGCTCTGATCTCATTTGGATAATAAAGTCCTTGAAACCGCTACTTACTCTTCAGTGGGTCTCTGGTACCTCATTTCTCAAGCAGCAACGCAGCTGCAGGGTGGCCCTCTCTGGCCATCAGCTCCAGTCCTGACCCCAGCCCCCTTCCCGGGGGGCACACACAAGCCATAGAGACTTCAAATCGTCAATTTTTTATATTTGGTAGGGATCTTAGCAATGATCTAAATAAGCCCTTCCATTTTTACACTTGATGAAGCTGGATTCAAGGGAGGTGAGATCCTCCATCCAATGTCACCACCGTGCAGTTGGTCATCTGGTCAGAACCAGAACAGAGGTGCCTAGCACCCCATGTGGTGGTCCTTCCCTTGTCCCATGTTTGGGTTCCAGTCTCATTTATATCACTGGTTGTGGCTTGTTTATTTTCAAATTCTGCTACCCTCCACGTATATATTCCTGCCCTGCTTTGTTCCAAAAAAAAAAAAAAAAAAAAAAAAAGAAGTGGCTTGCCAGACTCTAATACAATAAAATAGCAATAAGTAGATAAGTTTTTAAAGGTCGATGTGAAGAAAAACGATAGATAAAATGGTGTGATGGAACCAGAGGGAAAGTTAGTCATGGGAATTTATGCCATAAGGTCCTACTCACTTAATGAATTTGGATTGCAAGTTAAAACATAGGCTTCCTGGCAACCAAGGCAAAAAGGGAAAGTATACAGTTAAAGCTTCACACTGTCCCTAAGAGAAAATATTAATTGCTCAGAAGTAAGCCTTTCCTGGCCATATTTTGCCATACTTTCTGTATTTGTTTCTTTTGTCTGAGACATAAATGTCGTGTCCCTCATTAAATGACGTGTAAGTTGTTTTTTGTTTATTTTTTCTGCCATGCATTCCCTCCAGGTTGCTGTACCGTTCCCTGGTTTCCTTCCAACCAAAGGCCGATCCTCTTCTTGGAGTGATGGCTTGCAACTTCTCTTTGGCAACCAGCCTCCTGAGCTTTCCTAGCTGTTCGCTCTTCGCTTCTGCCCAGGGCTGTCATCTTTCTTCAGAGCAGCTGCTGCTTGAGATGTTTGCGGCAGCTCATCTGCATTTGCCTGGTGCCTGAACAGAGCATCTGGACACACGGGCAAGAAGTCCTCAGTGTTGTGCTGTTCTTCGGCCCGCTGGCAGCTGTAGAGGAGACACAGCAGGGAATCGGGGTCTCCTGTCACATCCCCCTCCTGCCACCATCCACTGTCTGCAGACCAGTGCTGTTGGGAAGCCTGGTCCCCTGCCTGTCACCTGGAACAAAGGAATGCTCCGGGGCCCGGGTAGAAATGGCAGCTCAGAGACCGGGAGGAGAACACAGTCTGCCCCCAGCAGAAACCAGCCGAGAGCTGTTTTTCTAAAATTGTGATATACCATCTATTTTTATTGCCTTTCTTTGCCTGTTTGCAAAGTCTCCACTCATCCTGGCAGCCAGGACCCTGATGCCAGGCAAGTAAGCTTAGCCCCGTTTCCCGTAGATACTGATGCCCATCTATGCGTTTCTTGCCTGTTTCTATAAATTATGTGAAGTGACATAAAATGTCAGACAATGCAAAAGGGTAAGGTGAGTATCTAAGGGAGCCTGGGCTAAGCTTACTTGCCTGGCACTGGGGTCCTAGCTGCCAGGATGATGGAGACTCGGGGATAATTTGAGTTCTATTACCCTCTAATGATGAGTTACTACTATTCCTTCTGTAACAACTTCAACTTTGAACTTCTTTTTCTCCTGGACGTCTTGTGAATTGACAAGCCGTCTCTGGACCACAGGCGTTCCCATTAACACGCTCAACCAGCACACGCCATACAAGCTTCCAGTCATAGCACAACATTTGTGTAAAGCTTTACAACACGGACTAATTGATTCTCGGGGGGAAAGGATTACTTCTAAGAGCAGGGATTTTTGTGTCCTGTTTTGTTTTTAGACCTCTGCTGCCATCACCAAAGTCATAGGACAGAGCCAGAAGACCTCACAGTTTGACCACCACGTTTCACAGCTCTGCCTTTCTTTTCAGATTTTCCATAGCTTGACCAAGGATGGGGAAGGGGGAGATGGTATTTGAGAAAGAACGCTGGTGGTGGAGGGAGATACCTTAACCCTGCTCAGCTAATAGCATGCTGGGCGATCTCAGGGAGGTCACTTCACCTCTCTGTGCTTGTTTCCTTAGCTGTAAAAGGATGAGATGAATTAGATGATCTCTGCTGTACCTCTAAGACTAAGCATTCAGGAGTCTACATACTTCCTGACAAAGACTTTTCCTGGAAAAACGTCACATTTTGCCCAGCTTACAAATCTCAGGATTCTGTTTCATATTCAGTTCTCAGTTCCTGGGCCTCACACCCCTTTACAGCCCGTTACAAAAGCTGAAAGGGCAAAAACAAAGATCAAGAAACACAATGCAAAGAGTGAATCAGTCACTAAATCCCTCATTCCGTACAGAAAATTATCGCCAGCTGTCGCACAATTAAATGCAGCAATGTTGCAGAGCTCCAGCAGTTCAAGGGGGAATGAACCCGCTGCACGTCCAGAAAAACCACTTCCACAAAAACTCTGAGGATTTGAACACGAACACGCATTTGTTCATCAGCTACGTTTGTGTTTTCGTTAGAAGCTTTCCAACTCAGGACTTGGTGAACAGGCAATGAGCTCTATTCGTTTCTGCACTGGGTTTTACACACACTGAGCCTTCAGTGTCCCTAAGAAGGTAGCTTGAAATGGTCCTTTTATTACAAGTGCTTCAGGACTATCTTAAGCTCTTATTGGCGCCCTGTATCAGGAACAGATAAAGGTAGCGGCATCCCTTACCGTGAATTCACCATACACTGACTGTACATCTTCTGTGCCAGACCTTTTGCTAAGTTTCTGAGTATAGAATCAATTAGACAGGTTTCCTGCCATGAGGGAACTCAAAGTCTGGCATAACTGACAGGTATGGAAACTATAATACAATATTACAACATCATAAGGCTTTTCCTAGGAGCTTGAACCAAAAGAGTATCATGATGCTTGGAGGAACCAGAGAAAGCTTCTAGAAGGAACTATGTTAGGGCTGGGCCAAAGGCAAGGCATGCATGGCTAGTTTCTAAATTTAATATAATCCTCTATGATTAGGGATTTTTCTTTTTTGGTCTTGGGTAAGAAACTTTTTCCTACCTTAAAATCATAAAGATATTTTCAAGGGATGAAGATTATCACTTTGCATTATCTTCTAAAACCTTAATAATTTTGCCTTCCACATTTAGATTTATAATATATCTGGATTTGGTTTTTGTGAAGGTGAAAATTAAAGGTCCACTGTAATATTTTTTCCAATATGGGTGCCCTGTTGGGCACCAGTGCCATGTTGAATGCAGATAGAGAGAGTAGGAGTTCCATCTGGTTGGCAACCTCAGAGGAAAAGCTTTCGGTATTTCATTACAGGTTTCAGGATTTCTGTAGTGTTTTGACTGATGTTCATTATTAATTCAGGAAGTTCTTTCAAATTTCCCTTTGTTCACAGTATATATATATTTTTATCATGACTGATTATTAAACTTTATCAAATTGGTTTGATCCATTTTTAAAGATCGTATGGGCTTTCTCCACTAATCTGTTAAAGTGGTGAATTACACTGATGGAATTTCTAATGCTAGAACAATCTTGAATTCCAGATATAAACTTAGTTTGGCCATAATGTATCAACTCTGGTATATATTTCTGGATTTGGAATACTAAGCTCTTTTTTTAGGATGTTTGCACTTATGTTTAAATGTCAGATTGTTCTATAATTTTCCTTTTTTTTTTCAGACCTAACTGAGTTTTGGTTATCCAGGTTCTTCTTATATCTTATTTGTTGAGAGTACCTTTCTACCTCATTTTTTTTTTTTTTTTTTTCCTTTATCCTCTGGAAGACTTTGGGGAAGATTGGTGGAATTTGCTGTTGAAGCTGTCTGGGCCTGATATATTCTTTTTAAGGAAAAAGTTTTGTTATTAATTTATTTAAATTAATTGAGTCAATTCTGGTAAGACGTTTCTCTAGGAATTTGCTCATTTCATGTAAATGTTTGATATTGGCATAAAGTGATAAATCCCCCTCTTTTTCATTTTGGATCATGCTTTCTCCTTCTCCACTTTTTCCTCCCTCTTAACCAATGTTGCCACAAGTTTATCATTCATTTTAGTTTTTTCCAAGAATCAACTTTTGGCTTTTTGACTTTCTCTATCGTGTCCCTTTTTAAAAATTTTATTGACTCCTGTATTTAAATAATTCTGTTCTTTCAATTGTGTATGGGGTATTAGTCTAGTCTGTTGACATGGATGTTTAGCTCATTAATCTTCAGGGTTTTTTTCTCTTCTAATATATGCATTTAAAAAGATCCCCCAAAGAAAAAAAGGGGGAGGGATAAATTAGGAGTTTGGGATTAACAATACACACTACTGTATATAAAATAGATAAACAATAAGGACCTACTATGCAGCACAGGGGAGGATATTCAGTATCTCATAGTAACCTATAAGGAAAAAGAATCTGAATCACTTTGCTGTACACCTGAAACATCAACTGTACTTCAATAAAAAATAAAAATTAAAATATAAATTAAAAAAAGAGAAAACTTAAAAAATAAAACTAAAAACATCCCCCAAGTTATGATAGGTAGTATTTTTGTATATTTTATTTAAACATTTTTCCAATTTCCATTATGAATTATTATTTCCCCTTAGGCTCATGGATTGTTTAGAAATGTAATTTTTAATTTCCAAATATATATACACACACACACACACGCACATATTCTAATTGTCTTTGCTTTGTTTATTTTTGACTTCTAGCATAATTGCGTTGCCATCAGAGGGCATGCTCTATGTAAATTCATTCCTTTAAAAATGAGTCATTGTTTTATGACCCAATACATAGTTAATTTTTGTAACTGTCTCTGATATTCTTTAAAGGATTCTGTGTTCTGCAGCTTGAGGGATAACATTCTAGGTCTTTATAAGTCAAGCATATTAATCAAGTTGTTTAAATCTCTGTCATTCCACTGTTTTTTGTTTTGTTTTGTTTGCTTGGACCACTAATTAATGAGTTGTACCAAAGTTTCTGAAATAATAGTGGTTAACTCTATTTCACCTTGTAGTTCTAGCAATTTTTTTCCTATAGATTTTGAGACTGTGTTATTAATTGCATACACATTTAGAATTTTTTTTATCTTCTGGGTTATTTGAACATTATGTTATTATGGATTGACCTTCTTTATTAATGAGTTTTGGCTTAAAAATATATAATATAGTTACACTAGGTTTCTTTTGGTTAGTGGTTACATGGTCTATGTTCTTTCTTTTTACTTTCGACAGTTCTATATATTTTGTTTTAGATATGTTTTGTATAAACTGAGTAAATTTGGATTTTGTTTTCTTATTCAGGTAATTTTTATCTTTTATCTGGACAATTTAGTCCATTCATATTAAATATCATTAATGATATAGTTGGTTTTCAGACCTTCATGTTATTTTATATTTTGTTTACTGATGTTTCTCTTCCTTTTCTTTTCTGCGTTTTTTTAGTGGTCATCCTAGTACTTATAACAACAATATTTAATTTATCTAGATTAATAAATTCTTTTGTCCTCCTTTTGGACAAGAGAGTATCATGGAACACTAACTCCATTTATCCCCCTCCTGACTCGTTGGCTGCCATCTCTCTTGCCCTTGGGAATGACGTGCTCTCTCTTTTTTTTTTTTTTTTTTTTTTTGACGTGCTCTCTTAATCATTCCTGGAGCTCTTGGTGGATCAGAGCCCTTGGTGCCCCTCTGACTTTGCCCTCCATTGCAAGAGTCACACTTACCTTTCATCTAATGGTTAAGCATTGCCACCTAGCTTTTGCTCTTTGGTGATCCGGTTCTCCTGTTGGTATCAGGAAATACAGCTCTGTATCAACACTTCCTGTGGTCAGTCATGATCTACAGAGAGCAGTCACCACTGAGCTTTTCTAGGAAACTGATGCCCCATTCACCAGAGCATTCCTTCTTACTGTGGCAAACAGAGTGTCCCCCACCCTCCTGCCATATTAATTGGCAGGTATTCTACTCACCCCTGTTAAAATCAAGTGGCTTCCATAGTATACCTGGTCTAGCAATCCCACTTCTCTGATAATTTGATCAATTCTTCCATGTCTGCCAGAGAAGCTCAGGATTTCTGCTTCACTTAGTGTAGACCATGGCTTTCTCCCAGCTCTCAAGTGCATCATAGTGTGTTAGCACCATCTCTGTGTTAAATCCTTGATCACGGGAGAGCCCTCTCTTTTCCCCCTTTACGTTTCACCCTCACCTGATACCCCACCTTCAGGATCTTCTCCCTTGTACACTCTCCTAGCTCTTGCTGATACATGTTGGCGAGGTCTTGTGGCTCATTTGGAGTCTGGTCCATTTCCTCCCTCAGTAGACCCACCCAGCACTTCCCCTGCCATGTTATGTTGGGACTTAACCCTAGTTATTGACCTGGTGCCTAGAAGTGTTGACAGGATAAATGCTAATCGGTGCAGGGGTAGAATGGAGGAGGGGTTGGGTACCTTTTGTCTAAAAGATGGAGGGCACTTGATTTTAGCAGGAAAGGGAGGGTCACTTCTGCTTGACCAGAAGGTTTAAACAGATGAGTGGATTTGAAATTTTCAAGTGCATTGATCTAGATGCCTGCACCCCACACCTGAGGTTCTACCTTCCCAAACAAGGACCTGACTCTGGCATAGTAGCCTTGATGATATGGAGAATTCAATTCTTATCTCTTTGAGATAGTGATTTCATTTCCTTTGGATATGTACCTCAAAAAGGAGTTACTAGATTGCATGATAGTTCTATTTTTAAATTTTTTGAGGAAGCTCCATACTGTTTTCCATAGTGGCTGCATCAATTTACATTCCCACCAACAGTGCACAATGGTTCCCTTTTCTCCACATCCTTGCCAACATTTGTTGTTTCTTGTCTTTTTGATGACAGCTGTTCTAACAGGTGTGAGGTGATACCTCATTGTGGTTTGATTTGCATTTCCCTGATTAGTGATGTCAAGCACTTTTTCATGTACCTGTTGTCCATTTGTATGTCTTCTCTGGAAAAAAAATCTCTATTCAAATCCTTTACCCATTTGTTTAATCAGATTTTTTTTTTTCTTTTTGCTATTGAGTTGTGTGAGTTCCTTATATATTTTGGATATTAAGCTCTTTTCAGATAGATAGTTGGCAAATATTTTCTCCCATTCTGTAGGTTACCTTTTAACTTTGCTGATTATTTCTTTAGCTGTGCAGAAGCATTTTAGTTTGATATTGGTTTTATTTTTTCAAAGTGGTCGTGTTGCCATTAACCCAACCATCCTCTCTGCCCTGGACCCTCTTATAGAGAGGCTGTTGCTTTTGTGAGGTGCCTGGGGCTGTGGCTGAAGGGCTTGCTCATGCACAGAACATACCTGCAAAGTATGATGTCTTAACCAAAAGACGTGTGTTTCAGGTAAAGGTTTTATCTCTGCCTCCAGACCAAGGATCAAGGAGATTTTCTGCTGATTCCATTACATCGTCCTTGCAAAAGTTTTCATGCCCCATGGTGCTTAAAATAATACTGATTATACCTGACATTTATTAATTGCTTCATAATTATCAAAGTGATTCCAGAAGCCTTAATTCCTCACTAGATCTAACCATGTGAAGGAGATTGTCCCCCTTGGGCTGCCACTGTTCCGGAAGGAGCACCAGCCTGGGGACCCAGACATCACTCCCCAGGAGGCTCAGTTGCAGGAAAGCTCAGAGGAAAGGGGTATAGTTACCCAAACGGCAGAGGCTGTGCCACATAGAACGTGATGGTCCAAATACCCCCCACCTTTAGTGAAATTGCTAAGCTTATTGGATTGGATGATAAAGGTAAATATTAGCACGTCTGACACAGGGCATTGTGTGTAGAGAGATCGAGCTGGTGGGACTCAGAGAAATCCAGGGCATTGAGCTTGTACTCCAGCTTCAGAGTTCAGGCTGTTTTTTTTTTTTTTTTTTGATGGGGACTTTTTTTTTTTTTAAGTCTTTATTGAATTTGTTACAATATTGCTTCTGTTTTATGTTTTGGCTTTTTGGCCATGAGGCATGTGGGATCTTAGCTCCCTGACCAGGGATCAAACCCGAACCCCTGCATTGGAAGGCGAAGTCTTCACCGCTGGACCACCAGGGAGGTCCTGAGTTTAGGCTGATTTTAACCAGATTTCAAATGCAGAGAAAGACCTATCCAACATCTGGTCACATGAACAACAGCGATGGGAGGAAAGGACTCTCCCCATGCGAAGGCTGGGAACAAAAGTCCAAGTGGGTAAAGGGACAAGTCACAGCCCGCAGTGGTGATGTTAGTGGTTAAACTAAGGCCGCCCCCTTCATAAACCCAAACGACCACCACGGACTAAGCATGGATTGTGAGAACGTGTCTCTGAGATGCAGATCCGTCATCAGCAGAGATGCCTCCTGATGGAAAAGGGGAGGAAAGAAACAGACGGGGCACAAGTATTCCTGGGATTGTAGTGTATAAGGGGATGTGCTGCAAGGTCATTTTTCTCTCAGGTTCTCCGGGTCTCTTGTGGCGTTTTCCGAGGCTTTGTATTATCTTCAACAATCAGTGTTAATTACAACCTTTACCGGGGTCCTGCGCATCCTGACTCAGCGCCAGAGATGCGCTGAGTCAGCAGGAAGTGATCTCATCAACTCTGTGGGAAGTTCCCACAGTGTAATGGAGAAAACAGAATCCAAATAAATCGGATTGAAAGGAAAGTCCTCATGGGCAAGAATGGGAGTTTGAAGCATCAGAAGTAACTGTTGTGGGATGCAGTGGTGGGGGACATTTTAAATAGGAAAAGTTATTAACTTTGGTTTAAGGGAGATAATTTGGTATAAGACAAAATAGAAATAGACAGTCAGATCAAAGTCTCCTTCCTTTATTTTCATCACACTTGCAATGTATATTTCTTAGAACTTATAAAATTATATGTCTCAAATAAGGCTGGGAAACTCCTTTATAATTCTTTTACTAAGGGAAACCAGCAACTTTCCTTAATAAAATAGGTAGGTACTGGGCCTGAATTTGATTTGTATGCTAAAAAAAAAAAAAAAGTTGTCCCTTAGCTTCTTGTTTCCAAGGGGATTTTTTTCTCCCCAGAAATATATTGCTTATAGGATGGTGCATCTCTAATTTTGGAGACCATATGTTCTAGGTATTCTGGGAAGGATCTGGGTTTCAAATACTGTGTCCATTTTTCCCAGAAGCACAATATACTTGAGAATCTCAAGGGTGATGTTTATCTCTGAGTGAACACTTTCCACATCCCAGGGATTTATGCTCAGTAAGTCATTTAATTTTCCATGGCAATACTTGAAGTAGGCATCACTGTTACTACATTCTTATCTATTTGGAAACCGAGGTTTGGAAAGGTGGCTCAACATCTCCCAGTTGGCACATGGCAGAGTTCTTTGGGTTCATAGTCTGATATTTTAATGAATATAGGAGAGTGACGATGCTCTTTCCCTTGGTTGTCAAATCTGGTGCGCTCCTGCGGCCAGCAGAGCTCCAAGACGACCCCAGCACCCTTGCACACACATCCAATGCCCTTCCCTTGACTGCCGGTAGAACCTGGGAAGATGGTGGGGTCTCATACTCCTGTGACTAGATTCCTAATCGGGTGACTTTGAGTTCATCAAAACGGAGATTATCCAGGTGGGCCTGACTTGATCAGGTCATCCCTTTACAGGCTTTAAAATGGCCCTTCCTGAAGTCAGAGAGATGGGAAACCTGAGAGGACCTACAGGTGGGGTCACCTGGCTGGGACGTAACTCCACCTCTGGGAGCTTTGTTCCCCAGGCTGACAGCCAGCAAGCAAGAAAAGCGTTCCCTCCTTAGCCTCCACATAAGGATAAAGCAGGGGTCAACTTGACATCAGTCCTGTGACCCTGAGGGAGGGACCAGCTAAAACATTCCAGACTCCCGAAGAAGCTGTGAGATGGTGAATCTGTGTTATTTGAAGGCACATGCCTGTGGAACTCTGTTATGCACCATAGAAAACAAATACACCTCTCCCTCTTCCTAGACCACCTTTCGTCTTTCCTTCCACACATATTTACGGAGCATTTATTATGTACTAGAATGTGTGCCAAGAGTTGCAACTACAACAGTCAGCAAAATCAGATGAGGTCCCTGCCTCTGTGAAGCTTATGATATGGAGAAGAAGAGAGATGTGAATCAAATGACAGCAGGGTACATGTGAAACTGTGCCTGAGATAACGGGGCAGAACCCTCGCCCCGCACAAGGCACTGTGAGACTGTGACCCTGACCGCCATGGTCCACCTAGCCAGAGAGCCCAGAAAGATGCTCCGCCCGGCAGCGGTGGTTAGGCAGGAGCCGCAGTGTGAGCAGGGATCACCTCGGCCAAGGTGCAGGGAAGGGCATTGCAGGTAGAGGGAACAACAGGACACGTCCCTGCGCAGGGGAGACCGGGTGGGATGGAGGGCCTGAGGCTGCAGGTGGGGATGGAGAAGCCAGACGTGTGGGGCTAGAGGGGTGGTGTCTCATAGCCATACGTACTGAGGGGTTTCCTTTGTCAGAACAACAGGAAGTGCAGGGAATGTGAAACGGGCACGGAGGCAGAGCAGGGGGAAAGCACCGAGGACAGCCTGTAGGAGGAAGACCGGGGTCTGCCTGAGACCATGGCTTAAGGGGGAGGGGCACAGGCAGAGTGAGACAGGACACGGGGTGTGGGATTTGAGGAGAAGAGGAAGTCAATAAGGCTCCGGTGTTTCTGGGTCTCGGAGGCTGAGGGAAGCAGCCTGTCAGTGAGCAGACTTGAGAAGGAAGGTCTGTGTCCGGCTCCACGATCCTGAGTATATCTGGGTGGGACTCTCTCCCTACCTAGAGGCAAAAGTAGGATCACAGACTTTCAATCCACAGCAGAGGCGGCTGAAATTATGAGAGCGAGTGGAATCTCTGATGCTGAGGGAACAGAAGGAGACCAGGGACGGAACCACCTGGGGACCATCTATTTCCTTCTCACCTGTGTGAGCGACTCATACTTTCTGTTTCTTAAAAAAAGAAAAAGTGGGTGACGCACTCCATTCCTTTAAGTATCCAAATAATGGAAAATTTAAATAATAATAAATAATATAATATAAATCATATTGTAACCGTCATATGTTTACATAAAATAACTTAAATAATTGACTTTCAGAGGCTATCACGTGATTTATGGTTGAGGATCTATAATCATGGCCTCACACAATATAAATACATTACTACATATTTAATTTAGGTACCTTTAATAAGTTTAAGTTCACCATTTAGCCGGCCATGATCAGAGGACCTACGGCTGTACTGAATCTACTAGATACTCTTTGTCTGGTTTGCTTTTAGCCAAAATTATATGTATTGTAAATTTTTCATTCAAGCACATCTGGAAAAAAGTTTTTAGTTTTGATTTGAAAATGAATAACTAGAAAGACTTCACATTGAATTATGTACTCACTGAACTAGATGAGAGAATTTAAGTTTTAGGAATAAAACAGAATGCTATTTTCAGCCAGGAGATGCAGTGGTCAGTATCACTTGCATCCTCAACTCCACGCCAATCCTTTCCCCAGGATATAGTCCATCTGGAATCAGGCAGGATGGCTTTAATCCCAGCTCTGTCACAGACTTGTTCTATGACTCTGTGGAAATTATTTATCATATAAAATAATTATCCATTCATCTGCCGATGGACATCAGCTCACTGCTTTGCAACCACCTAGAGCGGTGGGATAGGGAGGGTGGGAGGGAGGCTCAAGAAGAAGGGGATATGGGGATATATGTATGCATATGGCTGATTCACTTTGTTGTACAACAGAAACTAGCACCTCCTTGTGAAGCAGTTATACTCCAATAAAGATGTATAAAAATAAATAAATAAATAAAAACAAATCAAATTGCCCTGAAAAAAGAAATAAATAAAAAAATAAAATACTTACCTCTTAAGGATGTGGTGAAAGTCACAGGGGATAAAATAAGCAATGTGTCTAGAAAATAGTATCTGATTGATAAGTGGAAATTTCCTTTCCCGGTTGTGTCTTTTGTGTCTTTTAATCAAAAGGGGCTGATTTAAACTCCAGTTTTAGGTCAATTTCCCTCCAAATAAAATCTTATCCTCTCAAGAAGTAAAGTCACAAAGAAGTGAAATTTTTATAATATTACCTAAGTCTCTCCTGGGATACTGTGGATTGAGTGGGGGAGTTCATAAAAAAAATTCTAGCATTTCATTCATTTTCAGCTGCTATCTCTGACATATGGAAGGCTGTAATTTCACAAGGAAGTGAAACCTTACCTCCTACCAGGTGCCAATATATTTTAAGCAAAGAGATATCACAACTCTGGAATTATTGAAAACCTATGTTCTTTCTCTCCAATCGCCTGAGGCCGACGTAAAAAGCCACATTTTGGAAATCAGCATATGACGTCATTGGGACTGGTTATCAAGGAGGTGACATTGGATGTGGCAGACCGTGAAAAACATTCGGGCTGAGCAGATCTGGGGGGCAGAACTATCTTTAGAATTTTGTAATGCAGGGCTACTCTGATGTTCTAAAAAAACTGTGAAACTCTCACCTCTCAAAGTACATTGATAGTTCATTGCCTTGCAGTCTAAAAGCTTTTCTTTTCTTTTTTTTTAACATCTTTATTGGAGTATAATTGCTTTACAATGGTGTGTTAGTTTCTGCTTTATAACAAAATGAATCAGCTATACATATACATATATCCCCATATCCCCTCCCTCTTGCGTCTCCCTCCCTCCCACCCTCCCTATCCCACCCCTCTAGGTGGTCACAAAGCACCGAGCTGATCTCCCTGTGTTATGAGGCTGCTTCCCACTAGCTAGCTATTTTACGTTTGGTAGTGTATCCATGCCACTCTCTCACTTTAAAAGCTTTTCTTAAACTTGTTTTCTCTCTTTTCCTCGGCTCTCAATCTCTTTAAAGGTTAAAAATCAGAAGGTAGATTGCATGTGTCCTCTCTGTGCACCCAATTTCAGCTGATTTTAAGTATCTAATTGACTTAAATAGCCTTCAATTCATCTTGGAACTATTTCAACATAGCAAGAAAATATAAGGATGTATATGACCTACTGGCATAATAGCATCTTGAGAAGTATGTGAGAGTGTGCGTGAGGGTGTGTGTGTGTTTACCTCCCCCAAGGAACACCAGTGCCCCGTATTTACTCTGTTCCTATTTTGGTCCTTTGTCATCATTGCTGTAATGGAGCCCGCTGTCGTCTGGTAGGAATATTTACCCGCTGGATCTCGCTTGCCTGGTAACAGTGAGTGCACATCTGGAATCTAGACTCCGTGGCTCTGCGGGCAGGCTCCTATCCCAGAGCTCCGTGGGCCCCAGGGCTCCATCGCGGGGCGCCCTGCTCTGTTGACATAGGTGGAGGCCTGCCTCATCTGTCTCGGCTTCCTTTCCTTCCTGGACTTCCCTCAGCCTCCGCCGCCCGGCCGTGTCCTAGCTCGGACTGTGCACTTTGGAGGACAGACACTGGAGGACCCCTCCCTGCTCCCTTCAGTGACCACCCCCCGTCATGCTCAGGATGCTTTGCCGGGGGGGGGGGGGGGGGAGGGGGTGGGCAGGAGGGAACTTCTAACCGAGGAATCGAGCCAATGAGAAATCTGAGGACTGGTGATTCTGCTTGTTAGCTTGTTAGAGTTGATGGCTGTGTTGAGTTGGAGAGAAGAGCTTTGATAAATGCATCGAGGATAGGAGAGAAACAATCTGATGTGAAAAGGATGCAGATGTTGGAATATATACTTTGGGTTCAAATCTGGTACTCAGCCATCACACCAGATGTGTGACCTTGAAGGTCTCTGAGGTTCTAATTCATTATCTGTAAATTTGGGGGAAGTATGACCACGCCATAAAGTTGCTGGGAGGACTACATAGGTCAGTAAGGCAAAATTTGTTAAAGTGGGATATAAAAACTAGTTCCCCTCTTTCTAACATGTATCTCACATATATAGATGAGAAAGTGATTCGTTGACCCAAGGCAAGAAAAATAACTTTGATATTTGCTGAAAATATAGGGTGGTCGTTTGTCTGGGGTAGGGTAGGGTGGAGAAGGGGGTGCTGAAATCTTCCTGCGAGGTGAGCAGTTTTTGAAGTTGGTCCAACAGCAATACCTACTTTTAGAAATAAGGTAACGGAGAAAAAGGCAACCGCATTCTTGTGGCTGCAACATTTCCCACGTGAGATCTTTAATTCTCTTGCTTCTTTTTATAAAGTGAAACTACTGTTAGGCTCTGATAAAGGTTTGTGACTTCTACAGAATTAGGCTGGGGCCCCTGAGGAGTTAAGCTTCCCTTGGCATGCCATGCTTGGCATTTGAGAGATCCTTAATGCATGTGCATTGCTTTATTTTTTTTTTTAAACGCTGGGTCATTTTTTAATGCATTTCCTGCACAGAAATGCTATATTAAACTGTAACAAAGAAGTTAGCTATATCTGTACCTAATTAATTATATTTGTAATCAAGTGACACCTAAATAACTTTCCTGTAAAAAAAAAAAATCATTTGCATGTCTACCCAGCAAAGAAAAGCCAGCATTTGCGAAATTACAGTTTTCTTTCAGAAAATGTATTGTATTATATTGAGGTCAGCAAACCATGACCTGCAGCCCACAAGATAAAAACTGTATATCTTCTGCCAACCCTAAAATATTTACTCTCTGGCCCTTTGCAGAGAACATTTGCCCATGTTTGTAATTATATAAATAAAGAGAATTTTTAAAATGTGGTTTTCTCTTTTAAAATAAGGAATACATATCTGTCAGTATAATCTTACCCTGAGACTACCTGACTTGAAATCCAGCCAACACTCTCATTGACTACTGTCTTTGTCAGTTTGGACTGCTATAACAAAAGACCACAGCCTGGGCAGCTTAAACCACAGATACTGATTTTTCACAGTTCTGAAGCCTGGATGTCCAAGATCAAGGTGCAAGAAGATTCAGTTGCTGGTGAGAATCCTCTTCCTGGCTGTGTCCTCACATGACAGAGAGAAAGAAACTCTAGTGTCTTTTCCTTATTTTGTAAGGGCACTAATCCCATTATGGGGGCTCCACCCACATGACCTGATCTAAACCTAATTACCTCCCAAAGGCCCCACCTACAGATACCATCACATTGGAGGTAAGGGCTTCAGCATATGAATTTGGGGGGGACAACTTCAGTCCACAGCAACTACACAATCAATTCCTTACCATGGTGTAGAAAGCCCTTCTCTACTTGATATTAAAGTGACATTCTGACTTCCTTCCATGGCACTCAATGCTATGTGACTTACGTTCCAGACAAATGATCAGGTTCCTATAAAGTTCGATGGGAATAGACACAAGGGAGCAGGTAATTTTGCCTGAGGTCATCAGAGACATATGAGGGTATTTGACTTGTGCTCTGAGGGATATTGGAGAAGGAGTCACAGGAGTTGGAGCTGATTAAGACATGGATCACTGTGGTGCGTGTGATGCAGGGAACCAGGGCATCCGTAGAGCAGAGACTGGGCATGTGAGGCCAACCTGGAGTCACGGTCTTTGGGAAAGCACTTAGGGTTATAAGCTTCAACGTTCTCATCTGTGAAATGGGAATGCTGACAACACCTATTTTGTAAGGCTGTTGGGAAGAAGAAATAGAAGTGAGGTGGCACAACGCAGGGACTGCTCATGAACATCAGAAACTGCTGCCCTGGCCATGACCTTGTCACGTACCAATTCGTCCCCTCATGCTCCTCCACGTCCTCTCCCCCCAGGATAGCCCCCTCTGCAAGCTCTGCCTGTTGGTATAAAGGTCCAGCTCTCCATTACAACCCTGTGGAGTGTGGTCTCTCTTGAAAAGTCATACTACCGAGGAAAACATCTGTAATTACAACCAGCAAGTTGTCGGCCTGCCATTTCAGTACACACGTACGCTGTGCCCTTCAAGAGATATTTTGAGCCTTTAAGAGACCAACAATCAAAGATTTATGTTTGGTTTGGGTTTGGTTTTTTCACCTATCATTTTCCAGTTTGGTAACTAGTAGCAGAAATCTACCAAGTTGAGCAGAAGTTTTAGCAACATGAAAGTATATGAAAGCACAATCACTCAAAGGCCTAACTTACTCCTTACTATGTTTTAACATCACCGGCCTGTACAATTAAGTGTATAAATAGATTTTTAAAATTAAGTGTTTTTGTTATAAGTCCATCCACGTTTAGATCTCTTCTTCAGACCAATAGGTATAGTATATTTTAAGTCTGGTATATTTTTGAACAGTTATAGTGAAAATCCCTAGCACCCAAGCTAATTATTTGTTTTGATTTGTTTCTTTTTTGTGTAAGTGGAGAATTGAGCCTAAGTAAAGACAGAGGTATACATTAGGTTTTCTTTTCATGGTCACCAGAATTTGCCAATGCGTACAGCAAAGTTTGCATCACAAGGGTTTTGGTGTGTCATCAACCAATTCAGAAGCAACAGCTGGCCTTGTTCAGTGGTTGTGTGTGCATGCAAGAGCACATGCATATGGGTTCATGCATTCGTGTATTGTGTGTGGCATGTACATGCATGTGTGTGTACGAGTGCACACGTCAGTGGGTCTGAATGTGATATATGCTGATGCTTACAGATGAGGAAATATTTGAATAATAGACAGCATTGACTGCACTGAAGGTTTGCTGACTCAAGGGCTGGAAAGAAAGTGGAAATCTTGTTCTTATTGATTATGACAAGTCCCAGTGTCCCCTGATTACACTCTTGCCTTTGGATGGAGGTCTTGCTGGGTTCACAGCAGGATCTGATTTTGAGTCATGAGTTCTCCCCAGTTGCTGAGTTCCTCTGGGCCTGATGGACAGGAGCCAGAAGTCTACAGAGATCTGGTTCACACCACACTGCTCTGTGACAAGCCTGTCTGGCACGTGAAGTGGGGATATCTTCATTGTCACCAGCAGCAGAATCTGCTTTCTTACAGCATGCAGCATGCGGCATGCCCATCCCTGCACTAGGATTTCTCTTGTGGAGCCCCAAACTAAACCTCTCTTCAGGGGCCAGTCCAAGAGAAGGTCAGTCCTGGGGGGTGAGGTTAGGGAAGGGCTCATCAAGTACCATTATTTTATAGATAAAGGATTTGAGGCTCAGAGAAGGGCTTTGCCCCACAAAAGGCCAGACCGCCTTTGGTGGAGCCAGAAATAGAAACAGTGTCTCCAGACTTCTGTCTAGAGCTCTTTCTACCACCACATGCTTCCTGATCTTCTAAAGAAACTGGTAAGAAGGTCCCATATTTTAGCTACATTTTATACTTTGTGGGGAGGGGGGCACATTGTACATGGTATCTGACATAGAATATGCCTTCAAAAATAATTTTTTGAATGAATTAATAAAAGAATGAATGTAGTTAAATTCCAATGATCTAGAAAAGATATCAAGATGTAGAGAAATGTCCATGCTATCTAAGAAGAAATAATTTAGATCTTGCTCCTAGCATGGTACTCAGTTAATTCTAGCTGTAATTATCGTCATTGTCAAGACTGGGAACGTACCATTCTTTTCTGTTGCAGCGCTATCCTGCCTATAGCTAGCTTTGCTGTTGCTATTAGAATAAAAAGATGCTAAACAAGGTTGGTAAAATAAAGCAGTTGGAACCGGGTCTTAGATTTCTTCCTGAGGGAAGTTTTCATGGAAGGGGTGGCATTATGCACACAGCCTGAGGCTGTGCTTCCCAGATTCTACTACGTCATCTTCCTACGTGGGGCATGAGGACACCTGCTACCTGCAAACCCAGTGCCCACTGAAGACCCCACGTTATCAGCCCTGACTTCCCTCCATCACCACTGCCATTAGTGAACCACTGCCAGTCTGGAGCATGTGACCAGTTTTCAATGTATTTTGATGAGTGAAATCAAAAGATGTGCAAGCTGATTTAGAACATACAGTTTTCCAAATCCTGTACTTGTATAATAATAAGTCCAAATAATAACAAAAATGAACTTTTGACTTACTCCATAGTTTAAAAATACTTTCATACAAATCATCTCATTTATTCATAATTTTTCTGGGAAAAATATTCCATGCTATGGAAAGACTCTGCTTTGTGACTTTGGGGAAAGTTTCTGCTCCCTGATAGCAGGGTGATGTAGAGAAAGAGTCCTGGAGCCTCAACCCCTCCTCTCTGAGGCTGTTCTGTGAGGATGTAATGTTAGAAGCTAAAGCAGCTGTGATCTGGAGAGGAGCATTCCCACCCCACTGGGACGGGAGAGGAGGAAGGAGAAAGGACCAGGGTCCTTGGTACATGTGTTGAGCTTCAGAAGCGACTCTGACACCAGCTCTCTCCAGCCTTATTTCCCATGAAATAATCAAATGCCTTTGTCAGTCACAGTTGGTCAGTTATTTTGTTACATGCTTCCCAAAGCATTCCTAATACCATCTCTCCATGAAGTAAACCTGTCTTTTAATCAATTCAGACGTAGCAAGGATGCTAAATGATGTTAGTATAGCTGCTGAGAACAAGCACTAAGGTGAGCTCTGTGCCCCCTGAAGCCAGGGAATAAAGAAGGAAACATTCGCCTAATGTTGCACGACACACAACATCAGAAAGAAGGAAACAACCTATCTGAGTAGATACTATTGTTTTGGCAATAAATTTGAGAAGCCATTTCTCGCATTCAGTATCATAAAGGTGATACTGAATAGCATAATGGGCTCTTTTCGGACAATTTTAATCCAATTAAGTTTGTTTTTTAAATGGCTGCTTCTTAGAAGCAACCTTTGACTTAAAGCAAAGCCAAAACAAAGCAAGGACATAATATTGAAGTGAAACCGTTGCTGCTTTCTGTGTGTCTTCATTTTCCTTTCTCGGTTCTGATTTTCTATCTACAATTTATCAATTTGATCATCACTTGACTATGTCTTTAGATGAAGTTGCTTCAGATCCTTTCAGGATCAGAGAAAAAAGTGATTTAGTGGCATAAAAACATGCTAAGCAGAGCTGCATGGATTTGTGTCTGCAAGTGTAGACAGCAATGTGTATCTAATAAATGGACCAAAAGAAAGTGATCATGGCCTTGAACCCTGTGCCCTCACTCTTGCCAGTGCGTGTGGGTGCTGGGCTCTGGCAGCAGCTACAGGACGACAGGGCAGAGGGAGCTGGGGAGGGCGCTGAGCTAACCGTGGGCTGCCTGTCAACGTGGGTGGTATGTTTTAAGAATCCAGAAGAGCATCGACAGGAAATTCCTGTTGATTATGGATGACCAGTTGCTTGGGCAGGGACTACCCAGCATGTTTACCCTCATACTTTCTTTGCCAATAATTATCACAGCTTCTAGTTCAGGCCAGTGTTTGTTCCTGATGTGGCCACCGTCTCTGTCCCCTCCCAGATCAGGTCGGGAAACGTTAAGGAAGCACAGGGGCATTTTAGTGTTTGTAACCTATAGCTCTTCTGGTAAATTCTGCAAAAGACATTTGGCTTTTATCCCAGAATGTCTGACCATTTATGGAGAACTTAGGAGACAGAAAAAAAGAATGTCAATTGTAAAAAAGGCCCAGGACATGGTGCCAGAAAATAAACGAAAGAAAAGGAGTCTTTAAGCAAAGTGGCCTTTATGTGGTAGAACGTGGGCCAGCCCAGGCAGGAGTTTGGTGAGCTTAGAAGGGAATAAAAGGCCTCCGCTGGACTCTGAACCAGGAAATGCATCAGAAATCTCAGCCAGATGGAAGAGCTGATGAGGGGGAGGCCTGCAGGGCCTGGAGCAGACAGACGGTCAGCAACTCAAAAGGCCGCAGGTGTTAAATGATGCATCGGCCAGAAAGAGCCCGAGGTCTCCTGTGACTAGAACCCAGTGTCCAGGCAGCCCCAGTGGTCAGCGCCTCCGGTGGATTGTCTGAAGGATGGAGGGCATCACGTATCCCAGCAACCACGCCTGACCAAAGAAAGTCAACCTGTCTCAGCATCTCCCTCTGCGTCCTGGAAAAGGTGGACAAAGTAAATTCTTGCAGTTATTTATTCAGTTGCAGTTGGCACAATGTTTTGGGAGACGATGGGAATGAGGACAAACTCTGGGAGAGTTGGTAAGAGACATTGTGGACAAAACTGGACTGGGAAGCAGTGTGGAGAGGGGGTCCCAGTGGAAGACTCAGGGTTGATCCTCAAAGGCTACTTGGCCCCAGGTGTGAAGGGTCAGTGGTGAGTTTTGCATATGGTAGAAACAGAAAGTCTTTGCTGGCAGAGAATCTGCATCCTTTTTACTAGCAGGGTGACCTTGGCCATGACCCCTCGCCTCTGTGAACTTCTCTTTCTCCATCTCTTAAGTCAGGCTAGCCACGGCCGCAGAGCGAAGGTGTCCGAGGGAGAAAGATAGTCCTCCCATGGCAAACAATGTGGGGCCTGCAGGTGGGAGGCTCTCAGGGAAGGAAAGCTGACTCCTTCTGGTGATGGCTGAATTTGGCTTGTCCTTTGGCGCACGAGGACACAAGCTGGTGGAGGTGTCTGCTCTGCCGGGGTTGCTCCCAGGCAGAGGCAGCAGAAGCTCCTGGGTTCCGCCTGCCCCCCTCCCCCCTGCTCTTCCCCCCCCTCTCAAGCCACCTCAGCCTTGATGAGGCCATAGCCTTAGGGGCTGAGGGCCTGGGGCAGAATGAAAATATAATGAATATCCCGTCTTGTCCCTGGCTCCTGGCACAGAGCTCCCGAAGCCCTCGTGCTAACGAGGGGACTCCTGAGGTGGGAGTTGGGGGCGGCTACACAGCCTCTCACCAGAAGCACCAGCCACAAGGTTAGAAGGTCAAGTCTTTGAGCTCCACCCCTGACCTCCGGATGGGATGGCAGAGAGGGTGGAGTTTGAGTTCAGTCAATAGTCAGTGATTTAATCGAGCACACCCGTGTAATGAAACTTTCCTAAGAACCCCTAAATGATGGGTATGAGAGTTGCGGGGTGGTGGGACTGAGCCACGAACCCACGAGATCTGCACCAACTCCAGGTCGTGAGGGCCAGGACGGGACTGAAATTTGGGGAACCCGGTTGGAAGAACACAGGTGCCCGCAATAGAATGGGCCCCGCATGATCCAGGGCAGATGTTATGGGAGTGAGATGAAGTCAGGGAAGGCGTGAATTAACCCAAATCCAGTGCTGAATGCTCCTTGCAGCACCATCTTCATGGGCGTGGGGCGGAGCGTCGCTTCGGCCCTGATGTTGGATCGTTTCGATTTTGTAGCAACGACCTGCCATGCCCATAAGGTAGGACGGGTTAATGTGAAACATCTTAATCTTGAAAAAATAAATCTACATGGTTGGTCTTAAGGAAGAAAATAAAATATTTGAGAATGTTGATGGAGTTCTTCCTAGGCTTCAGGCCCAGTTCTACGAGCATAACATGAATAAACTCATGGTATGCTCACAAAAGTCACTGTGAGGCCGACCCTCTTGGGGTCCCATCTTACAGATCGTGACACGTATGCTCAAGGAGATTAAGTGATGCATCCAAGTCACAAGGCCAGCGAGGGGCAGTTAGCTTTGAGCCAGGCAGACTGGCTTCTGTGCCTGTCTGCTCAGCGGTGGGGTCCTCACTGAGAAATGCTGAATATTAGAACAGTGAGAGGACGTGCGAAATGTGACAAGATGTATAAGGAACAAAGCTAACTCTTTCCCTCTGGGTGAAAGGCACATAACTGGATTAGCTTATTTCCCCCGGATGCAATCTGGGATATCTTAGTGTAGAAACATATAGCAAACGCCGAATGAGGAAAGTGTTCATGTAATTAAAGTAACAACATTAAGTAGTGCAGGGATGCTACAGGCCTACAATTTATTAGAAGAAATTTTCAGGAATGTACAAAAAAGCTGGAGCCAGGAAACTAACCATCTGGTTTTAACATGACTATAAACCTGAACCTCAGAAACTAGAAATGTAGCTAATTAGTTATCTGAAAGACACAGGACTACAGGAATATTCTCATGGGAAATCATGTTTCAAGATGTGAGGTTGCCGAATTGATACATTTTGAGCAATGCTTATGCCTTTTCTGTTGCCCTCCGCGCTTTGCTCACTTGTACATCGTCTATTCCTGTTTGTCTGGAAGTCTCAGCTCACATGCCGCCTCCTCTCCATCACTTCTTGACACTTCCGGGTGCCTTCGTCCTCTGCCACTAACCCTCGTTTGTACCTCCGTGATTGGACTGGTGATTTACATTGCAATCGTTTGGGACAAGCGCGTCTGTCAAGACTTCCTTGAGGGTAGGATTTCATCTTTGCATCCCTGGCACCTAGCACACTGCCAAACTTACAGCAGTTGCTTAATTATTATTTTTGGAATGAATGGATGACTTTTCCTGAAGCAAATAATTCCCCAAATGTGGATTGTGTGTAATAAGTAACATGACCATGAGGAATATAATGACTTGGGACACATTCCTTGGTTTCTATTGCATATTTCCAAGCCTAGTATGCAGAAGTCCCTCAGTGTACTTGTTTTTATTTCAAATATTTTGGATGTAACACCACAAATAAGGCAGAATCTGGAGCATGCATGAGAGCATGAACTCTAGACACTGATAATTTATTAGCTACAGGAATGAGGTTTGAGTGGATCTTAGCATCTTGATGACATCGGCATGCAGAGCAGTTAAGGAGACTTGGAGGCTGAAAAGGAAAGAGCCCAGAGCCCTCTTCCTTGTCACAGGTTCCCATAGAAAGGAGCAAGACCGGCGTGAATGTGTGCACAGACTGACCAAAGGGACCACAAAGATACAGCAAAACAAAAGCTTAGATGATTGAGCAAGAGAACATGAAGAAAAAGGAAAAATTTTAAAAAGCAGCACAGGTATGAGAAAGTCACGTATCCAAGAAGACGGAGTTGATTGTGAAAAGTGTGACAGTGAGCTTTGCGAGGGTGAGTTGGCAGCACTGAGTAGATGGGAAACCCAGGGCGCGTGGGGGCACTGCCAGATCTGGAAGGTGGGGTAGACGGAAGATGGGGGTTGAAGGGACCAACTGCAAACATGGTGATGCTTAAATATTGAATTTGTTGACTCTTGATTGGTTTGCATGTAAGTCAGGATTTTGAATACCTGGAATAAAGGGAGAAGAAACAAAAAGGTGGTCGAACAATATATGAAGAATCAGAGTGGGAAGGTGAGGTAGGGGAACACACAGAAGTATGTCTCATTCAAAGGCAAGTGAGAGAATTGAAGACAAGGCTGAAATACTGTCAAAGTGAGGGAAAGTATGAACTTCTGTAGGCACTGAAGGGAAAGTCCTACATGTATAATAGTTCCATAAATATCTGAGATGTGAGAATTGGAGAGACATGATCCCCATGTCTGGGTGACTGAGCTATTCTTTCCAAATGACCAATGGGAGCTGTATCTCTTTCCACACCCTCTTATTGAGGAAGTAGAGAGGGAATTATTAGTGAGAATAAGACTACTTCAGGGGTTGAAGAAACATATAAATAAGAATTTCAACCAAAGCCAAAAGAATCCCCTATCTGCCAAGGAATTAGTTAAGGTGGAGAGGGATTATTATTCTGATTTACCAACTTCCTACTCCTAATGACTATGTTACATTTCTAAAAGTTATAAGAAATATAAGTTGAGTATATTATAAATAATATTATGTATGTAATCTATTATAAATATAAGTTGGTATAAGAAATATAAGTTGACTGCGAAGGGGTCTGAAGAAATGGGGTGGGCGTCCTCCAAATTTGCCGTTAGAGCTATGAAAGAATTCATCCAAACACTAGCTGGGAAGATGCATGCTTACTCACGCAAATTAATGAAGACTTCCTCATCTCAGATATTTTGGTGTACTAGCTGAAAGTTTTCCCAGTTTCAGGTTCAGAAGAACTGCATGACATACTGTTTTTACCTTCAAAGTCTTGGTCACATGTCAGAAAGTTCATTTTGCAAGAAAATATTACTATATGTACCTTGTTATTCCTGCTTGAGGCTTAAAACTGAATGAAGTTACAAGGAATTAGATGAATAATCTTCGAATGAGAAGTAACAGAAAAGATCTGTTTGCAATTACTTTATTCAGTTAAGGATAGCTTTCCTTAGCAACTAAATACAAAACATCCCAATTTTATGTAATCCACAGATTTTACTGCAGTCCACAAAAACTGCAGTCAATTTTTAAAAAGCCAGTCACAGGGTAGATACGCAGAACACAAGCTGGTAATCCAGGGCATATGGTTTGATCGTGTTGATGTCTCACTCTTCCTGTAATTCTGCAGTTGAAACCCTATCAGGTATTTTTGAGGCAGCAACTGTGCATAATTAACTTGCTGTGTCTTCTCTTAGTGACAATTAGAGTTGCATCCTTAACCATCAGATCAGTGTGTCTGTCGGATGACAAGAAAAGGGAGCATTTACATATTAGAATTCCCTTGGTCAAAGCTCCCGCTTTGCAGAAGAGAATGGCAGAGAAATGCCGAATGGGATGGTGCCAAACACCTAGTAGGCCTCTTTGGAAACTGTGGCCCCATTTGGAAGATAAGAGCAGCAGAAATTATAGCTGAAGTTGCCTTAGACATCATTTTTTTAAAAGTGGCTTTTTTTAAAAGACTGGTTTTTGTTTGTTCGTTGGTTGTTTAATTTGCTCGTCGGTTTGTTTGTTTACAGCAGCTTTAGGTTCACAGTAAAATTGAGCGGAAGATGCAGAGATTTTTCCATGTACTTCCTGCCTGAAAAACACATAGCCTCCCCCCACAAGCAGCGTCCCCCAGCAGGTGGTACCCTTGTTACAGCTGATGAACCTACGCTGACCCATCATAGTCACCCAAAGTCCATAGTTTACATCAGGTTTCACTCCTGGTGTTGGGCGTTCTCTGGTTTGGACAAATGTATAAAGGCGTGTATCCATCATGTGGTATCATACAGAATATTTTCACTGCCCTAAAAATGCTCTCTGTTCTGTCCATTCATCCATCCCACCCCCCAGCCCCTGGCAACCAATGACCTTTTTAGTGTCTCCAGAGTTTTGCCTTTTCCAGAATGTCATATAGTTGGAACCATAGAGTATGTAGTCTTCTCGGACTGGCTTCTTTCACTTAATGATATGCATTTAAGTTTCCGCCTGGTCTCTTCATGGCTTGGTAGCTCATTTCTTTTTGGCACTGACTAATGTGCCATCGTTTGGGTGTGCTCAAGCTCCCAGAACTCCCTTCTCTCCAGATGCTCTTATTCCCTCCACAGTCAGTGGAAACCCTCTAATCATTTGTTCTACAACACAGACTTGCACACCTAGAAGTTTTGCCTTTCTTTCCCTCAAGAGTTTCATAAAAGGTTGTAGGAGAGCAAAAATTGCCACCCCAAAATCTCTTTGGCGTGCAGATTATTTCGAGCTGAAAACTATCCAGGCCCAAAAGACTCAGGAAGAAACTTTGACCTTCCCCTTCACTGCCTAAAAGAAGGTAGCCAGAGGACCTGTTCCAGGAAGGGAGCTGTTATCATAATTAACTAGAGTATGAACTGGGTGTGGTAGACAGAGAGGAACCTATCGAAATCTGCTAAAATTCCTCTCTGTGTCCCATTGTCTCTGCGATAGCCAGCAAGCCTTTGTTTACCAAACATTTGCTTTTCCATCTCTATGTCAGTTGCATTGCTCGCCTTGAAGTCCCAGAACATTGCCCCAACATCCTCTTTTATCTTTAGCTGAAGATGGTACTTAAGGTGAAGGCTTCAGCCATTTTGGCGAGTTACCCAGTGTTCCTGAGTCTCTCCCATGTATACACGCTATTAAACCTTTGTTTGACTTTCTCCTGTTAATCTGTCTCATGTCAGTTTAGCTCCTGGACCCACCAGAAGAACCTAGAAGGGTAGAGGAAAATTCCCTCCTCCCTGACAAGGTGAAGAGGTGGAAATGGCCAACGGGGATTTCTCCTCAGAAAGGTGGTTGGCGGGGGAAACAGGCCCCTTCCCTGGGGCACGCCTGGAGCATCCCAGGCCCTCGGAGGAGGTCTGCATCTCCCTGAGGAGGAACCAGTCGGCACTGGCTCACCCCCAGGGACGGCCACACAACCACAGCTCCTGCAGGGGGCACACCCTGCAGTGAGGGAGGTCAGGGTCTTCCCAAGAGTGGCTTCATTCTCAGAGCGGAGGCTGAAACCTGGGAGGAAGGCCATCTCCGCTCTGCCAGGGTCAGCAGTTTTCCCCGAGGCCCAGAGCATCCTGCTGGCCCAGCATCACCTGCTCCTTGAGTGTTTACTCAACGCCTACCTCGGATCAGAAGTTCTGCTAGTCTTGGGGGCGTCGGGGTCTGATTAACACGGCACCTGCCCTTAAGATGCTCACTGTCTTTGGAGATTGTGAGAGATGAGAGGCACCTGGTGTGTAGTACATGCTGTGCGGAGACCTGGACCCCATACTGCCCTCCGCATCGCCAGTCTGTCTTTTTCCTGGCTTGTGTAGCCCCTGGAAAAACAAACCTGTTCCCTAGCCTGAGACGTCATGCATCACGGAGCAAGAGCCCAGAGAGAAGGAAGCTTGTTTGCAGGTTCACATGGTACAGCGTCTCCATTTCCCCCATGTACCCACCGCCTGTGTCCTATATGAGTGGACAAGGGAACGGAACACTATTGACCAAAGCTTTGGAACACAATTCATCTGGAAAAGGACCTTTACATTATCGAGGACATCCTCGCTGTTAAATAGTAATGTCAAAGCAAAACATGCTCATGGTGAAATATTCAAACAGTAGAAAGGATTCAAACCCAGGGCCCCGAATGCCTTCCAGACAGTTAAGTGTGGACACAGATCTGTTCTTAGATAAGGGAGCACAGGTCTTCCGAGGCTGTGAGCTAGCGGGGTCAGCCTGAAGCCTTTTCCTGGATGCACGCACCCAGGTGGACCCTTTCTATGCTCTTGGGCTCAATTGCATCTCCCCCCTCCCCTTTAGTAAAAAGTAAAAAAAAAAAAAATTCTTGGCTGTAAATTATTTATTAATTAAATTATTTGAATGCTCCCCAGTTCCCTTGTTCAGCTAGCCCAGGAAGGAAAGCAGGCAGTCACTGACTCACAGCCCCTGCGTGATTTCTTTTATTCTCCAGATGAACGGGAGGTGGGATTTAAGAAAGAAGCATCCTTTCCACCTTGGAGGAAAACATCACTTCAGTGATTTTCTGAATTTTGTGCCTTAAAAATAAGAGCTAAAAAAAAAAAAAAAAAAAAAAAAAAAAGCTATGGGAACCATCTTGGAATGGGAAGGAAAGATTCCAGAGGAAAAAAATACTCTTTTAAAATTTTTTTGGCACAGGAAAGTTGGCTACTTGTTTTGAATCTTTGTGGAGGTCTGAAAGGTAGGCACTCTCCCTTCTCGCCTTCCCTACTGCAGCCCTTCAAATTCCCTCACCAACCTGCTCCTTCCAAATGTGCCACCACCATGTGCCAAGGCAAATGTGGGCTTTGGATTAGCATTTGAACCCGTGGGCACTCCTTTGGCCAGTGTTGATAAGGTTATACAGCTGTGTTCACCCAACACAATGGGCACCGTGGTGAATTAGGCCATGAGTTGGTATTTAGACAAATTGGGCAGTATTTTCTAAACTTTCTGTGCCATATGTCCACACAAGAATGGGATAATGAGTGTTGTGCAGAGGCAGTGGCAGTAGACTTCAACAAAAATAACATTTCCAAGCCAGCAAAACCACAAACACACGGAAGGCAAACATTTCTAAACCAAATTTTAGCACCCCCCAATCAGCTAAACTATAATAAGAATAGCCATTATTCTCATTGTTACACTATTCCTCATTTGTCTTGTATCACTAGAAATAAGGGAGTCTTTGTAAAGTACATTTTCAGATAAACGAGATTTTCTATTCTAAATATCAGTGAAGAGCTTTCTAAGTCACTTATTGTCTTCTCTGTCTGCCTGGCCCCTGAAGATAAAAAGCTAGTGGGGTTCTCTGAATATTCTGGGGTGAGTAACATCCCCCTAAATTTTATATTCACCCAGAAGCTGCAAATCTGCCTGTTTTAGTCTGCTCAGGCCCCCATAACACAACACCACAGACTGAGGGGCTTAAACAACAGAAGTTTATATTCTCACAGCTCTAGAGGCTAAAGTCCAAGATCAAGATGCTGGCAGCGTCTGGTTCTCTGAGGGCTCTAGTCCTGGCTTGCAGACGGCCCCGTCCTTACTGTGTCCTCACATGGTGGAGTGAGAGAGAGCCCTGGTATCTCTTTTTCTTCTTATAAAGACACCACTCCTATCAGATGAGGGCCCACTCCTAAGACCTTCTTTCAACTTAATTACCTCCTCCAGGCCCTAGCGCCAAATATAGTCACATTGGTGGGTTTGGTTTCAAGGTTTGAGTTTTGGGAGGACTCATTTCAGTACATAGTAGCGACTTATTTAGAAGTAGTATCTTTGCAGATGTAATTAGTTGAGATGAATCCATCCTGGATTAGGCTGGGCCCTAATCCAATGACTGGTGTCCTTATAAGAAGTGAAAACAAAGATAAGAAAGAGAAGTGAAAGCACATGAAGACAGAGTCAGAGATTGAAGTGATGTCCCTACAAGCCAAGGCGCACCAGGGATACTGGCAGCCACCAGAAGTTTCTTTTTTTTTTAACCAATAAGATACTATTTCTTTTTTTGAGTACTTTAGAGTTTACAATGCGCTTTCATATTAGCTCATTAGAGCCTCATAATATCCTTGAGAGGAAAACAGGGCAGGTGTTATCACCCCCATTTTACAGATGAAGAAACTGAGGCTCTAGGCGTTTGTTCTTTGGTTAAAGTCACTTGGGGTCATTGTGACGCTACTGAGACTCAGTTGTAGACACCAAGAGCTCCTTTCTCCAGCCTGCATTAGCAAGAGTTTTAAATGAGAAGTGTGAGGATAAGAGCTCTGATTCTAGCTCCACCAGAAAGTCTCTGGGCTTGCTAGTACTCTAACTTCAGGTCAACACATCACATTTGTATTCATGTTTCAGTGTATTTGAAATTCATTTGTTCCTACAGAAAGCACTGAATGAGTACGTGTTACATGCCAACTACTGGGTTAGGCATTGGAACTGGAGCTGTGAGAAGGGCACGGAACCCTCTCTCATGGAGCTTATGGGTCAGAGTGGAAGGCAAGCATCCGAACAAGCAATGACTACGACGTCAGAGGCTCAGGTGTTGTGATAGGGAAGCTCAGAGCACAGACCTCAAACCGAGTCTGGAGAGGGTACAGGGAAGCCTTCCCAGCAAAGGGCACAGTTGGGCCAAAGTCTGGAAGAGACAGAGCAGCTGGCAGGCAACAAGAAGAGTGAAGAGGCAAGAGGTACATTTTGCTCTGAAAGAAAGAAGGAAGGATGGAAAAAAGGAAGGGAGAGAGGGAAGCAGGGAGGGAGGAAGATCATTGAGGCTAAGATTTAGAGGGTGGGGTGGGGTGTAGTGAGAGATGCAGCTTGTGAGGGGGCAGGGACCAAAGTCAGAAAGAGCCCAGAGGCCCTCGTTATGGATTTACCGGCCTCCTAGAGCACGGGCAGGCCACTGAAGGGTGTGCTGCAGGGCGTAGCTTGGTCAGGGTATCTTAGAAGCCTTGCTTTGGCCCTGGCTGGAGTCTGCACTGGGTTGGGACAGAGGCAGACACAAGCTCGTTGGCTGCCATGAATGGGAGTGAAAGGTTATGGGGACACAGCCCGCGTGGTGAGTCAAGAGTGAAGTGGACACTCTGTGAAGAAAGCAGAAGGGACGGGACGGCATTGCATCAAGATGAAGGACAAGGAAACATCAAGGATGATTCTCCTCTTGGCTGAGGAAGCAGCACACAGACACATTTCCCAATAAATTATATTCTAGAAACCACAGGAGCAAAGTGCAAAGGAATTAGAGTAGAAGTGAGAATTAGATTCCACTGGGTTTTAAGTGAAGTTGTGAGTTTGTCTTTGCGTAATATTTCCCATTTTCATGTCTTCACTTGTCTTATTCACACAGTTACATTTCTGATAGTTCCGTAGGGACTTTTTCGGGGGGATTTGATTTGTAGTTATCATTAAGACAGTTCCCTTACATGTAATAATTGCTTTTGTAATATTTCTTATTAAGATATCTCAGGTGCAGATGGCATTCTGAAGCTGATTTGAATGCCCTATGAACTGAGAAACGTATTGAAGACAGGCAAGACTGGGGACAAGAATTTACTGAGAAAAGGAGAGTCATCCTGGGGAGGGATTTGACTACTTTAAAATGTCTTCTGGGACTTCTTGATACTATTCATTAGAAAACACACTAGGAAAAAACAAGATTTTAGCACCTGTGTGCAAAAGGAGTAGTGTGATTGGGTCAAGTGAAAAGACTTGGGGTTTGAGGGGAAATGATTTGGTTTGAGTTTTCCTGCATCGTGGTCTGATCTTATAAAAGCCATAAAATTTCTCTGAATCTCAGCTCCTACAGCTATAAAATAGAGATAATAACATTAGTATTAATTTTTTTTTTTTTAATTAATTTATTTATTTATTTTTGGCTGTGTTGGGTCTTTGTTGCTGCGTGTGGGCTTTCTCTAGCTGTGGCAAGCAGGGGCTACTCCTCATTGCGGTGCGCAGGCTTCTCATTGTCATGGCTTCTCTTGTCACGGAGCACAGGCTCTAGGCGCACAGGCTTCAGTAGTTGTGGCACGTGGGCTCAGTAGTTGTGGCTTGCGGGCTCTAGAGCGCAGGCTCAGTAGTTGTGACACACGGGCTCAGTCGTTCCATGGCATGTGGGATCTTCCCGGACCAGGGCTCGAACCCTTGTCCCCTGCACTGGCAGGCGGATTCCCAGCCACTGTGCCACCAGGGAAGTCCCTAGTATTAAAATTTTTAAGTTATGTATAACCTGGTGCCTGGCACATAAGCCATTCAATGCCTAAAAATAATAGCTCTTAATATGATTGTTTTCCTACCTTCTTTAGATGCCAGTAGAATCTCCCATTTAAGACAGTGCAAACTCTTGTATAAGGACTTGATGCCTTCGAACTTTCACCAAGCAAACAGAGCAAAACTCTTCCTTAGGGATGGAAACTTTTTCAGTTTAACCCAAGCCAAAAAAATAGATTTATTTTGGAAAGTTCCTTTAAAAATTCATCAGCCTATTGTTTCTGGGGTTGGAGTTTGATTTGGTTTAAACTATGGCAGTACAAAATAAATTGTGTAAATAAATAACAGAGATACCCTTTAATTTCAGAGCTGAGGAATCTGAGTACACTCTGTGCTGAATTTGTAAACACCCAGCCAGTTTCCAGATAGAGTTACTGAAGATCAGGACTCTTCTCTTTGCCCCTGTCAGAAAGCCAGGCAGTACAGGAATAGTCCTAGAGCCAGCGCCGGGCTGATCAGTGGTCAAAGAATGAGTCATACAAGTCCTCAAGTCATAGTGTTACAGCACCTCTTCCGAAATATTAAATAGCACCATCACTGTGCACTTGGGTCCATTGGTTGATGAAGTTGGAAGGGGCTTTAGCAATTCCTAGATGTGGACTTGTCATTGACACGGTTAAGTTTTCACAATGAATTACTGGCAGAGCCCACTGTGCTGTCTTTTGCTTTGCCATTTGCAAAGGGCGTCGTTTACACGATAGCCCTTGATCTTCAGAGAGATGAGGTCACCTGCCCGCGCAATGTAGGCTCTCATTTCACGAGACATGTAAGAACCAATCTCACATATATGCCTTCATTTGATCTGTTTGAAACCGTTCCCTATTTCCAGGCAAAGACTGGAGGCACATAACGTTGGTGTGACTTGCCTGTCGCATACGCTGAGGTGTGACACCAAGATGAGACTGAAACGCACCTCTCTTTCTGATTGCACACATGGTCATTTCCTCACTATAGCATTATAGTAAATTGCGAACAGAGTAAGTTGTTATTTATTTACTGACTTCCATGCTGCCTCCCACTTAAAAACAAGAACAAAGGAGAAGGAGGAGGAGGAGGAGAAGAAAAAACAAAAACAAGGACATATGTTAAAAATCTACAGTAACTCACTGAGGAAGATACTGCCTTATGGCCAAGGAGAGACGTTAAACCTAACATCCCAGGGGTGGGGTTTTCTCCTCCGTCTCTGGAAAACCATTTGCTTTTATTTCTGAACTCTTTACCCATTTCCCAAAGTAGGAGTCACTACAGTAGCTCCGTTGCAGATTTGCAGACACTACTCCTGGAAAGGACCCCTTTCCTTACTCAGAAATGGCTCACGTTCTAGGACAAGGGTATGATTAGGGGCCAGACGTAGCACTGGGCAGGGAGGGGTCCATCCCTGGAAGGGGACCAGCATCTGACATCCTTTGATTTCTCCTGCCAACACAGAGGTAGGTGGTAGGGAGAGTGGGTGGCAGAGAGGCTCCCTGCCCCCTGGGAATGAGGCTCTTGAGATCCACTGCTTAGGTCTGGAGTTCCTGGCGCTGCCTGGAATCAGGCACAGCCTCACACACAGAACGTCATGGAAAGCTGATGGGTGCCTTGCATGGTGGCAAAAACCCCGAAGATGGGAGAGCCAAGCCGTGTCCCAGGGGAGCCCAAGGACAAGGCTTTGGGGTAGCAAAGAATCCAGCTGATGGATGTCTGACCAGGCTCCAGACCAAGGTAGCAAGGGGAAATGGACTTCCTTCGCCTGGAGGTTCCATAATCACCAGACTGGTGAGTGAAGCTGGTTCTCTACAGTGATGTGCAAGTATGAAAGCACAGTGAGCTGTAGTAGGGAAGGAAACATCTTGTTTACAAATGTCGGGCGGTAATTAGCATATTTGAAAGAGCAGAGCCACACTGCTGGCTTTTGTTAGTTGGAAACCTCAGTTGCTTTCTTGTGGCTCTGCTTTAAGAGGCCGGGTAGACCCGGAGACTCTGAACCCAGTTCATAAATAGTTGATTTCATATTTTAAAATCTTGCACTGAAACTGTCACCCCCTCTCATGGATCACAGATGGTGAAGAGCTAATTTGTTTCTGTTTGATAACTGCTTTTATGTATCAAAGCTCTTATTTACTGCTCTGTGGGGGAAATGACAGACTAAGAACGATTGTGTTTTTTTTTTTTCTCCGTTTTTCTTTAGCTGCGAAGCTTCTTGTTTCCCTGTAGCCTGCTTCTTATTTGAAATATAAAATTGTGAATCTTTTGCATATGCTGGCTTGATTGAACCCACTTCTGGGGGGATTTGAAGATGCTCTCCTAGCACAGACCCTCAGCCTCCTTTCCTGATCCTTTTTTAATGTCCCACTGCTACGTAATAACACGCAGATCAGGCTCTCCCTCTGTCGCAAGTCACAAGATGTTTCTAATTAGAGATGCAAATGGGGGCTTTGCTTTTGAAAACCGTCAGGGAAATGTATGAAGGTGCGAGAAGAGTCATGAGGCGGTCCAGATCACCCATTCCCAGTGTCCAGACAAACCTCTCTCCTCTAACTACGGAGTTTTCATTCATTTACTCATTCACTCATTCACTCATTTATGTATTCACTCCTTCATTCCTTCATTTCATATTTAATTCACTTTTTCACTTACTCGACCAGTTGAATGCTTTCCTTTGTGGTAGGACCTTCTGGCTAGATCAGAACTTAGCTGCATGTACAGTAGAGGCTGACCTTGGTGTACACACAGCACCGCCCTTGCCCCTGACCTTGGAGTACCTGGGCACAATACGAAATGCCTAGAAGACAATTCAACAATTAGCTAGCTCAGGTTGGCGAACTACAGCCCGTGAGCCGAGAATAATTTTTATATTTTCAAATGGTTGAAAAAAGTCCAAAGATTTCTTGCTGTGAAAATTATACGAAATTCAGTTTTCAGTTTTCCTGGAACTCTGTGCTGTCCGTTTGTTGACATATATCACTTATGGCCACTTTCACGCTACAGTGGCAGAGCTGACTAGTTGTGATAGGGACGATGGCCCACAAAGCCTAAAATACTTATCATCTGGCTTCTCACAAAAAACGTTACCCCCTGAACTAGCTCACTCCCTGATTTCTTTGACACAATTGGAAAGAACGTGAATCACATCCCTGGTTGTAATTCAGACATATAGAACCCTTTCTGGTAAAGTGTGTGTGTGTGTGTTTGTGTGTGTGTGTACATGCACATATGTTAGGGTGAAGGTGGCGTGAGGTGCCAGAAGCGGCGTTGCTATGGTAGGTTATAACGAAAAGGAGAGCCTTTGTGGGAAATAAAAGCAGAGGTGTGAGAGTGTGAGGTACCCCTTGAGCTCACATTAACACATCTTCCCCACCCACTTCTCCCAAATACAGAAAGAAATCTGAGCATGAAATAATTGTGTCCTAGGAATCACAGCTCCTGTACTATAAGACCTAAATTCTGAAGCCCCATCCATTCAAAGAAGGCCTTTCCCTGCTGGCAGGTAGAGACCTGAGCCCCAGGTCAGGGAGTGTGGAGGAGGAGAGAAGCTTAAGCTCTGGGGCAGGTGGCCTGAGCATGGGTAAGAATGGCAGCCATGGGTCTACGAATCCAGAAGATTTAGGGACCACGTCTTAAAGGAACATTACCTAGAGCAGGGCTAACACGTTGGCTAGATTGAGGAGATATTCAAGCTTTCCACTCATTCATTAAACACTTACGGTTCCAAAGGTTGTGCTGGGTGCCAGGGATAAAAGAAGGCACTTGCTCCAAAGAGGTGCCTATGGCACACCCCTCACTCTAAATGCAGAAGAAAACTAAATTCAACCCGATAACTGAGCAGAGAGAAAAAGCTCTGTGTACAATTTAGCCTCACCCCTTGTCGCCTCTGCCACCTTCTCTCACCCAGCACCAGTCATCCTGCCAAAGGTTGTCTCCTGCCCCAGGGCCTTTGCACATCTTGTTCTGTTTGCATACACAGATGTTCTTTCTCCACACCAATTGTATCTATTCTTTTCTTGCAGATCTTTTATCGAATGTAACTCCATCCAAGGAGGCTCAACAACTCTTCAGACTAAATATAGGTTTTTGTCTTTTGTGCTTCCATTGACCTTCATTTTTGTCTTCTTTTCTTTGATAAGGGCGCTTATCAAACTTTTCAGTTATTTGAAATAGTGCTATTATTTATTTGATATCCTCATACTAACTCTAAGATCCTTGAAAGCAAAAACAATGACTGTTCTTTCTGTCATCATATCCCAGGTGCCCAAGAGAGAGCTGGTATGGGGCAGTAAGTACCACTTTCTGAATGAATGAACTATACCTTCCCTTGAGGCTTTCTGTGGTCCAGGCACCGTGCTAAGTGCTGCCCACACAATAGTGCGTGGCCCACTCCCTGGTAAGGTATGAATCTCATTTCACAGATGGAGAAAATAAGGATGCTTTCGAGGCTTTGGCAGAGTTCTCTCTGACAGATAGAATCCGCCTCTATCTGACTCCAAATCTCTCGGGACTATTTTACAGATAAGGAAATTGTGTGTAACACATCATGATTCAAATCAATTCCCACTGGGAAAGAAAAATGCCGTAGAAAATATTTTATTCTATACACAAAAAGGTTTTCTCAGCATGTTTTATCAACATAATCATCGTCACATTATCATCATTAAGACATGAAAGAGGAGCACACAATTGAGAGGCTCTCCTTCCTTCTCAGTCACTCGGGGAGCAGACGGTAAATGCAACGATAAACTGTGTTTTGCTCAACTTTTAATTGTGTTTCCTTTCTTGAATAATCACAAGATGCTGGAGTGTTAGAAGGAACATTCCAGAAGATCTAACTCAGCCCGCTGAGTCTTCACACCCAGAAGTGTGAGGGGACTTCTCGGTCAAAGAGCCCTCAGTCGACTTAGATCCTCAGAATAAACTTCCTCCTGCAGTGTTCGTTCCCAGGACCCTTTCCTGAAAGTCTCTGACTTTTTCTGTAGTTGAGAATAAATTGCTCACTTTCAACCTCATCATGTCCTATTTTGAAATGTGAGATGTTTAATACATTTTCATATAAGTTATTTAAACTACCACTCCCACAATCTGCTGCCCAGGGTTTGATTTTGGAGCACTGAACATATGAAATCAAGCAAACGGGTTTTACGTGTCACTCCTGCCTCATCAACAGTGGGTTGTGGACATCAGCCATGAGTCAGGGTACCCTGGGAGGTCACGCCCTTCTTAGCTTACATTTCCCTGTTACTCTTTGCCCACGTGACGTCCTGGAGGGTTACGTAATAGTCTGAAGCCATTTACAACATAAATATGAATGGAGATCCAGGATTTATCTTGTAGTTTCAGAGTGTCCTTAGCCTTCCTTAGAATAGAAAGTGATGATGAGGATGAGGACAGAGACAAAAATGAAAGCAATAGGAAGCGTTTTACATTTGGCAAAGCCCTTGGCAATGACTTTGCTCATGAAACCTTCAGACTCTTCTTGTATTATCTAGAACTATTGCCTCACTATGCCCATGAGAAAATGGAGCTACAGAGGGCTTATGGGAAGTTCCACAAATCATACAATAAATACATGCCAGAGCCAGAGAACTGCTTTATTGTTTTCTAAGGAATAGAGGGACATTTCTCTGCCACCTAAAATATCTTTACATCTGTCTCTAGTTCTTAAAACCACAGTAATATGAGAGGAAAAACTACAAAAGGAACACCCCAGCGAAAGACTAAAATACTAACTTAGACTCACGTTGAAGTAAAAATAGGATGCCCACACACTTGCCTGGGAGAGTGACAGTTTACACCTGTATGACTGTTAATAGTTCCCACCTTATACTCCAAAAGTGTCCCGATTTGGACAATCAATCATACATCATGTGGACAATAAATCGTATATCAAGATATCATGCCACCACCCTAGATCTAAAGGACTGAGCAGGCTTGGTTGGGGTGGGGGGAGGACAGGAAAGGAGGGGAGACCAGGAGTAATTGAAGGAAAGTGAGAGGAGGGGGCAGGACCACCCTCTCCTCAATTTTTCTTCAGGTTGGTTCTGAAGTTGTGTAAGAACAAGACATTCTTCACCAGTCACTGAAATCTTGGTGACATCTTTCTTTCTTTTTAAAAAATATTATTATTACATTTTCTCCAGCTTCACTGAGGTGTAACTGACAAATAGAATTGCAAGATATTTAAAGCACACATTGCGATGACGCATGTATACATTGTGAAAGGATCCCCCCCATCTAGTTAGTGGACACACCCATCACCTCACATACTTATCTTTCTTTTCTTTTCCTTTTTTTTTCTTTGGTGAGAAACATTTAAGTTCTAGGCTCTTAGCAAATTTCAATTACAATACAGTGTTATTAACTAGTCACCATGTTCTTTTTTCTTTTTTTAATTGAAGTATATTTGATTTACAAGGTTGTGTTAATTTTTGCTGTACAGCAAAGTGATTCAGTTATACATATACATACATTCTTATTCATATTCTTTTCTATTTGGTTTATCTCAGGATATTGAATAGACTTCCCTGTGCTATGCAGTAGGAACTTGTTGTTTAGTCATTCTATATATAATAGTTTGCACCTGCTAATCCCAAACTCTGAATCCATCCCTTCCCCCAGGCCCCCTCCTCCTTGGCAACCACAAGTCTGTTCTCTATGTCTGTGAGTCTGTTTTTTCGTAGATAGGTTCATTTGTGTCATAATTTAGATTCCGCATACAAATGATATCATATGGTATTTTTCTTTCTCTTTCTGACTTACTTCACTTAGTATGATAATCTCTAGTTGCATCCATGTTGCTGCAAATGGCATTATTTCATTCTCTTTTATGGCTGAGTAGTATTCCATTGTATATATGTACCACATCTTCTTTATCCATTCATCTGTCGATGGACATTTAGGTTGCTTCCATGTCCTGGCTATTGTGAATAGTGCTGCTATGGACATAGGGATGCATGTACCTTTTTGAATTATAGTTTTGTCTGGGTATATGCCCAGGAATGGGGTTGCTAGATCATAGAGTCACCATGTCTTACATAGATCTTCAGAACTTATTCATCTTATAGTTGAAAGTGTGTACACTGGTTTCCTCACCCTCCAGCCCCTGGCAACCACTTTTCTACTCTTTGTTTCTATGAGTTTGACTTTTTTTTTTTAAGATTCCACCTATAAGTGTTACCATGTGATACTTGTCTTTCTCTGTCTTATTTCACTGAGAGTAATGCCCCCAAGTTCCTTCCATGTTGCTGAAAACAGCAGAATTTCCTTCTTTTTCATGGGGGAATGTCCCACCGTATATCCCGACCAGGTGATGTCCTTCTTGATAGGGTTTGAGGTTTACACAGCATCTGTGAGCTTCCCGTCTATATCCTCCTGTCACAGCCTGTGTGAGTATCCCACTACCCACCCCAGTTCCACAGTGTCCTGCTAGCCTTTCACATCTCTCTGCCCACCTCCAGCCATGGCTGGATCACTCAGATTTGCTCACAGTGTGTGAAAGACACTTTCTTCCTCTCCGAGCAACGGTCTTTTTTTCTCATTCATACTCACAACATCTCTCAGATCCTCTAGGCGTCTTCATGCTGCCTCCCTCCTTGACGATGTACACCGAAGTCAGGGTCCCATGGGGCTGCCACCTCTGGCCACCTTAGGCAAGATCACATTCCTCACCCGTGTCTGGGAAGGCCACACGGATCTCATAGACAACTGCAATCCCCCAGCCCCTTCTCTGCCCTCCGGAGACTCGCCCTGAGCTCTCCACCCAGCTCTGCACCACATCTTTGCAGATTTAGACACGCAGCCCACGTATGTGTGTGCGTGAGTGTGTGTAAGGGATGGCCAGAGAAGAGAAACCCCAGATGAAGAACACATTCTAAAGCCATCCTCCCACCCTCATGTGTTTCTGTTTTAGGGACAAAAGTGACAGTGTGTTTAATGTTACTTTGCGCCCACATTGCAAGAGAAAGACTCGTGTTGTACATTCCTCACACCGTCTTCCCAGGAAGCCCATCTGAATGTGTATCTCAAATGTATGGATGTATAGAAAAGATTTCTGTATGTTCCTTGAAGATGTTTATATTCTAACATGGGAAACAGATGTGAATATAAAAGAGAAGGGATGTGTTTCCCCAAAGCTAAAAGTATGTGAGAAATGTTTAAAATGGTCACAGAACTGCTCTGGTAATCCTTGATGGGGCACTCCAGGCCTGTTCTTTTCCTCGGCGCCCTTTATATTTCACTCCGGAGACTGTATTGATTTGACTTCTTACGTCTTGGTGCCCTGACCAAGGTACTGCCTTCTGAGTAAGGGCATCGTTAGGGCTCCTGGATTTGCTGAAACCGGTCTCCCTGGCAGAAGGTTTATGACGTTAAGGTATCAGTTTCCACTTAAGTGGAGGAGTTAGAATATGCCAGGCCGAGGCATTATTTGCCAGCATTTTAACAGTATACACAAATAAGATCTGAATTTCTGCTTGGAAACAGGAAAAGGGTCATTTAAACAGTTTAAATATTATTAACTTGCTTAGAAAAAGAAAGAAAGAAAGAAAGAAAGAAAGAAAGAAAGAAAGAAAGAAAGAAAAAAAAAAGAACCCTGAAGTTATAATGGCATCTCCAGCTAACTGGGTAGATTTATTGAAGTTTTTGTTCTATGTTAGAAATATATCTACAGATGCCCCGTGGTAAAATTAGGTAGGCTTATGGCACTTAGAAAACTGAAATCTAGAAACACATGGAATGAGTAAGATGATATTTCCAGCAATCAACGCATTCTATAAAATGACTGAAGAGAGCTTCCTCTACACAACAATTTTGGACTTAAACCTCCAGTTCTGTGTTTCTTGCCCTCAATTATGGTAAAGGCCAAATCCCATTATGACAAACTGTAATAGATCATCAAAATTCTTGAGTTAGACCTAGAAATCTGTTATGTTAATGTGCCTTGATCTAAATGTGACTAGGACTTGGAAATCTTTTTGTTATACTAAAAATTCTGGCTATAAAGATATTTGGCGGATGTGTTCAGTTCTTCCCATTCCTAGAGCAGGAAAAGTCCTAGAGTCTGAAAAAGTTCAGATTGTTGGGTGAGCCTGCCTAGACCACAGAGTTGGGCTGTGGTCTCATGTGTGTTTATTGCAGATCCAGCAAAGGAGCAGAGCTGTAAGATACTGTGGATCCGGTGGGTGGATTTGACCCCGGGGATCCCTTTGTTTCTCACAGGGGCAGGACTCTTTAGTGGTGCAGAAAGTAGCTTTTGCCACTGAGGCTGGGGGCTGGTGAATCTGCCTCGAGGTTGGTCTGGAGACATTTTCAGCACTCCAGGGGACACTTATTATCCTACAAAATAATTCTTCCTGCATCACCATTTCATACAAACATCAATGGGCCTACCCAAGCTTTTAGCGCAGGATTAGCTAAAAAGGTAACTGGTAAAATAATCTTCTGAAATAAGAGCTTATGCTGAGACCCGTGTCCGAGAAAACCCTTCTCTTCTGGAGGGTAAAGTATTAAAGGTATTTTTAAAAAGGAGGCCAGCATTTTAGAGCCCAATAATTTCTTTCTTTTCAGTGATAGATGACCCAATTCCTTTGGGCAAGGTCAGAAAAAACAAACATGAATCGGGCAATTTCCCCTAGATGGGTAGTTTAGTGTATGCATCCCATATGGAAAAAAAGGTCCATTTAACCCTTCATCCACTAGAAGACTAGCAAAAAAAAAAAAAAAAAAAAAAAAAATGCATTCCTGTGGGAGTTTGTGCTCCAAGAAATCTTCCCATCTGTGTCAAGAGGGGAAGAAATATCTCTTCATACACGTGGCACTGAGGAATCTGCCCTTTTAACGTGTGTTGTCTGGGTCCTTCTTGGAGCCTCATTCACTGGGGCATTCGTTTCCACATCTTATTCTTACCTTAAAGTATTATGTGAAATTAATAGGGTAGTTCATGCTAAAATAATTCTGTCTGAAAATCTTAAAAGGAGATATCTGAGAGCTTTCTAGTGTGAGAAAAATTATCTGAAATTTGGAAATAAGCAAAAAAGATTGCAAGGTGTTTTCTCAGTGCAGTGCTGGGTTTTCACCTTTGATTGACTTCCTGTTGACTGAGCTATTTTACAAATCTATAGGGGCAGAGGTTAACGTGTGGATTTTTATACGGCAGAGATGCAAATAATTTCTGCCCAATGGGAAAACTTAGCTCCAAAGATTATGGTGTGTGACCTTATAGAATATCAATCAGTTAAGTAGGTAACCTAGCAATCTTTTTCTAACAGTCCTTTAATAATATAAATTTATATTTATAAATATTTAGCTCTTCAAATCCTCATTTGAGCCAGTATTAATATCTTAGTGGCTTCCTCATTAATTAATGGGCAGAAAAAATTTTTGACGTGTGTTTCTATTTGTAGGAGAGTTGTGTTTTCTTTAACTTTTTGAAAATTAAACTATAGCACTAGGAAATAACATGGTCCAGGGGCCTAGAGATTTCTTAAAGTTTTGCAGGATTCTCTGAATAGCATTCCATTTCTATCCCTATTCTCTACCCATGGAGCTTTTCTGAGAAGGATTCAATAGCTTCCACTCTTCCCAAGAAAATGTTCAACTATATCTGCACATGCCAGGGCCATCTGGATGGAACTCAGACTTCAAAGAAGAGAAAGATGAAGCAAAAAGGATGTCTGGTGGCTATTCCCTCGCGTAGAAACTCTGACAACAGGATATGGAAGCCCTGATCACAATCAGGTGCTGCTTATGACCTTGACAAGCTGTCACTCGGAAGGCTTCCACCCACCCTGTGGTCCTCCAGCGCCCTCTGTTAGATTAGCCACCTGCTTAGAATGACTTCTGTTTGCCACATTCACCTAACACAGCTTTTACCGGCGTGGACCATTTGGACAGCTTTCCCCCTGGAAGGTGTGGCCTTGATGCCCAGGGACCATCTTTGTGTCTGCCCTCTGTCTGTTCCTGTTCAGATTCTGCTTTCTCTCAGAATTGCACCGGGCTGTAGGCACAATATTTCTGATGGTTGTTCATGACAATTTGCTGATCTAACCATTATCTACAAAATGTATTCCATGACTCATTACATGTCCCCTGTGTCCTCTTCACTTTTTCTTTCTGGGACATCTTACCCTCTTAGGATGCTCAAGCGTATTCTAAATCCTTTTATTTTGTAATGTTGAGTAATTCACCTTTTCTTTTCCAGACCAACTCTTAGAGGTTTCAACTTCCAATTCAAAATAGGCCAGTTAAAGTATTTTGCTAAGTAAAAGGATTATGGACTCCAAGGAAGAAAATCGGTCCCTACTCTAGGAGTCAGAAATGGCCACAATCAGTGATTCCATCAGTCTGAATAGCAACATTTTTAACCTTCACCGTACAGTAGCATAGGTGATTGGGTAGGAAGTGATACCAGCAATGGAGGAAGAATCCTCGAGAAGGACCAGATTTGGAGGGAAGGTGGGAAGTTCAGCGTTGGAACAGTTCCAAGTGAGGTCCCTATGGGACATCACAGTATCATGGGATGGTTTTCAAGACTTGGAGACACTTGCCTCAATGTTGGCACTTTCTGCCCTTCTTCAGTGATGGGGAAAAACTTGCCTCTCGTTTTGGCTTCAAGCCACTGGAAACCATTTGCTTCTTTCTTCTTAATCCCCTCCCATTTGGCTCTGAATTACTAAGAGGGGGCTCTTTCCCAGGCGCAATGTCTTGTAAAATAACAGGAGTTATGGACTCCTGAGCACCCCCTCTTAGCAGCCCCCCGGCCTGTGCCCACGGCAGGCTGTCCCACAGTTTGCAGGCACGCCTGCTCCATTGTGTGGTCTTGGCTTCAGTGGCCGAACATAAAGCTTCAGCTGCTGTTTCACAGCTTGGATCTTAAAGAGCCCAGAAGGAGAGACTGAAACCAGAATGACTAATGTGGCCTTCGGATGCACGAGCTATCACCCAAACAGTCTGCATGGAGCGCACATTGCTAGAAATCTCTCCCAAACATGCTTTTTATATCTCACCCTCAACCAGAATGAACACTTAACTGTACTCATCAACCAGTGAAAGTGCGAAGATTTATACTGTTGGGCCAGAGCAAATCAAAATCGTTGAAGTCCTAAACCTGCATTATGGGCAGTGAAATTTCCTTAAGCTAGTGTGTCCAGTCTTGTAAAAATGATTGTCTGGAGGACTTGGGATATTTCCTGGGAAATATTTAATTATGTATTTTAGAGTCTGATAGTTAGATGTCGTTATTATGGACCAGACTTAGTTGACATCATTTTCACCCGCCACAGGCCAACCTGCATAGAAATCTATATTGTGCCAAGAATCTTTCAGAGGTAATTCAGAGAGTAAACATTAAACAAACAAACAAACAAACAAACAAACAAAAACCTAATTGGTAGAAAGATAACTGAAAAGAGAACTGGAGATTTCAGTACTAGTTTGAGCTTGATTCCCACCCAGCTGTGTGCCCTGGGCAAGACTCTTAGCCTTTCAAGATCCCAGTATAATATACAAGATGAGTCAGTTAAACTAAACACCTTCCTGGGCTCCTCTCCATCCTACACTTAATTCCATGTGTGTTTCTATCTACAGCCCTTTAGGAGAAGGAGGAAGATAAGCCCTCACACTTCTCCCTGCTCACCTCCTCCACCCGATCTAAGGGATCACTCTTCACTGGACATTGGCCTATGCCATTGCCCTTCAGTGGACATTGGCTTACGCCATTTTTATGAGCTTCCCTCAACAGTCCTGCTTCTCTAACAAGGTGTTTATCGTAATGGACACCGCTTGTTTTTTTGACTGCCCAGCATCTGAGCATCGCTCCTGTCTTTGGAGATCTTTGTTACTTTCACAGGGCCCTGTGAGCCGTGATGAGTCGCAGAACCTACCTCCCAGGGCAGAAGCTTCCCACATCAGGTTCTTGCTCTGCTGGCCTCCCTTGCAGCTTGGGTGCGGACATGGGACCTGCCATCAGACAAACCTGCCGCTGTGTAAACACTCAGGGATGCAGCGGCGGCAGAGGATCCACGGTGCGGCACCCTCGTTGCATGGTGGAAGCGGCGCTAACAGCAGTACCCCGGGCCCAGCAGGGTGGCACCGAGAGTGCAAGATGCAGAGCCTACCACTGGGCAGCAGCTGTTCCCAGCTGTTCCCAGCAGACTGAAACAGGTGGGAAGGGGGACAGGCACAACCTTTAAAAGAATGGCATAGCCATAGTACATAACAAAGACTGGTTGGAACCAACTGAGTCCAAGACGAGGGAAGATTTGACTTCTAGTAGACCTTGAACCTCATTATACTCTCACTGTAACATATTAGTATGCTAAATGACACACCAGCCAACACCACAACAGTTCTGAGGCCAACCATAAAAGGTCACGAAGTGGGCAGTGGCCCAAATCTTGGAAATCCCTGCCCCTTCCCTGAAATAATTGGAATAATCTTCCCATTAATTAGTCTATGAAATTACCCAGCCCATAAAAATCTAACCACGCCATATTTCAAGGCTCTCTCGCCTTCTGAGATGGCCCACACTCTGTCTGTGGAGTGCGTTTCTCTCTAAATAAATCCACTTCTTACCTATCACTTTGTCTCTCACTGAACTCTTTCTGCAACGAGACATCAAGAACCTCAAATTCACCGGGAACAAGACCAGTTCACACTGTGATTTGGAAGCATTACTCCTGGTGATCTGCCCATAAGCCTAGTGTTCAAGTCCTCCCTGTACTTCTTGCAAGTCTGTCTACAAAATTTTAGCACAATCCCTTTATGCTTAACTCAGCCAGACTCAGTTTCTTTGGCTCACAACTACGTACTCTGACTTACATAGTTATAACTGGACCAAAAATGGGCTTTCCTTATTACAACCTTTTCCAGAGACCAAAGCTGGATTAAATCATAAAATAATTCTGTTTAAATTCCTGCCTCTTCCACTAATATTTGGTTCTTCAAGAGCAGAGGTGATGCTGTATCTCTCTCTATAGCCCTAGAACTTAACGCTCTATGTTACCTTGCACAGAATGAGTTCTTTCATAGGGATATGAGCAACGTGTAAAGGGCGTTCAAAAGAGCTGCCTATGGAATTCAAGAAAAGCTTATGACAAGAGTATCATTTGGGTTGGGTCCTAAAACAAGAGTAAATATATGTCAAGTAGACGACTCTGGAAAAATCATTCCAGTAGAGAAACAAAGAGTGTAAAGACCAGAAAGGGACATACAGTGTAGAGCAATCAATTTGGTGCTTGAGAGCTACATCAAGGTGTTTCCTCCCCCACAGACCTGGCAGTAGAATTGAGCTCTCCCAGTGAAATCAGCAAGGTCAGCAGAGACCCAGAGGAAAGAGTACTTTACTCATCTGAATAGCTCTTAAATTTGCAAATCTTAGCCTTAACGAAGAGAACGCTTTAATTGTCTACATTAACATACCTAAAGGCAGAATTGGCACATAAAATGTGGGTGGATCTACCACAAATTGGCATCTGGTTTATAAATCAGTCTTGCTAGCTTGGTTAATGGGAGACTGTCACAAAAAATGAATCTGTATTTAGACGATGATAAATTAAGATTCCTAAGGAGGTAAGACTCAGGAGCAGACTAAGGACAGAGAATAACTCACTGAGGAAATACTATGTAGTATTTCTAGCTGAGAGATGACCAGCCAGGTGTTCCATTATGCAACTTTTGGCCCTTTGTAAAATATGCCTTTATTTTGAGCTTTCACATTTGGCATAACTAGAAAGTAGGGTTTCTGGAAGGGGCTGACAGGTGTGGGTAGTGGGGTCGGTAATAGAACATGGGGGCTAGATATATTGAGGAAAAGCAGCCCCAACTATGTTTGTTATCATATGCTGGGCAAGAGAGAAGCTTCCAGCCTATGGACTGCAATGAAAGCAAATTAGAAAAATCACTTTCCTTCAACAAAGCAGATTATGGGTTTAGCAAGATGACAAAGACCTGGCGCTTGCACTCCAGGGGTTCTTGGTCTAGAGACAGATAAATATCCCAGAATTGCATGACAAGTTCAACAGTAGATGCATGCACGGGACAAAGAAACCAGACTGATGGATCATCTATGGGGAATGGGAGGCCATAGAGAGCCAGTTGGCAGCCTCTCCTTGGGCAGGCTTGAGTCAGGGGGAGGGGGCACTGGTTCTGAGTAGGACAGTGGCTGGTGGTTCATGCCAGCAGTTCCAGCTCAACCTTGACCCCACCTCCTGGTTCTGTGTGTTCCCAGCACAGAACCTTCTGGGGGTGATCATGGGAAGACAGGGTCTTGCCCCGCTTCCTGTCTTTGGACCTAACTTCCCCTGCTGGTTCAGTTGCCAACAAACTTCCAACCATTTTCCATCTTTCAGAAGTTGGTTGACATTCTGTACTGGCTGACAGCCAACTCCTGCCACTTCCTCATTTTGGAGACAATTTTGGTTCCATGGAAATTTCTTTAGTGTAAATTCAATGGTTCTTTAGAGAGGGATGAAAGGGCTTGTTCAGCCCACCATCTCAGCATCTCTTATTAAGAGGCAGGTGCCTTATTAACCTCATCTTAAAGATAAGCTGAACCTTAAGGCGCAGAGCTATAGAGGCAGAGCTGGAGTAGAGCCTGAGGTCTTCCCCACTGTGCTTTGTTGTACAACGTGGGCAAAGCTGGGGGCTGCAGGCGACGCACACCCAGGGGTAACTCAGTGGCAGAGTCAGTATGAGCTGCAAGGAGGTGGTGAGGGTGACGTCGTGAGAGTGACAGGGTTCCGGGAGACCCCGAGGCTGACAGCGTGCCTTAGAGCAGCAGTTCTCATACCTTGCTGAACATTAGAGATCTGAAAAATCCACATGCATGGCCACATCCCAGACCAAACAAATGAGAACTTCTGGAGGCCGTATCCAGGCATCCAAATTTTTTTAAGCTCCCCAAGTGATTCCCCTGAATCCGTTTTGAGAACCAGGGTTTGATGCACTTCTCCAATGCTGACAGGAAAGACCTGGATACCTTGTTAAAATGCAGGTCCGATGGGACGTGCAAGTCTGAATTTCTCTCAGAGAAATTCCTCTAGGAATTTCCTCTAGGAAGTTCCTCTAGGAACTTTTGGGGAAATTGCCCTGGTTTCCTTGAAGGGTCCTGTGCGAGCCTGATTCCACCCTCAGCCTCTGCTGCATCCCCAGCCCACATCCCGGGTCCTGAGCATCAGAGCACCTCGCAGAGCTGAAGGCGGTTGGGAGTACTTTCTTCCCTAGGTCCCGCCTGGTCCAGCTCTAAGCTTAGCCCTGCAGCTGGGGAGGGTGCCAGACACATGCACAGTGAGGAAAAGCCGTTTTTATGGAGAAGTCCCTTCAACTGAGAGTTTTTTACTGGTGGCATTTTATTAACCATGGAATGGTTTCCCTGGGCAGTAGTGGCTCGCCACTTGTTTCATTTAAAAAGTCTCTTAGATGATATACAGGAGGTGCTGGCAGAGGGATAGAGGAGGTGACCTAAGAGGTTTTTTATTGCTCCAACTTCTGTCACCAAATGAAACTTGAACAGCTTTTTCTTAAACAGACCAAAGTAGAGCAGTTAGGAAGGTTCCATCCATTATAAAATACCTCTGCTAATAGCACACTAGAAATATGCCACTTGGGTCCCACTAAAACCCCAATGAATGGGACGTGGACAATCGGGTGGGAAAGAACTTGAAACACGGGGACAGGTGACATAGGAGAAGGAAGGGGGGTGTAGGGTGGCCCTCACCCAGGTCCCTGCACTCTAGATCCTCAGCAAGGCAGTGGGGAGGGCTGGTGGGGGGGGGGGAAACAGGGAGGGTAATGGTTTCTTCATCTTCTCCTTTGTTACTTTGCAGAATGATGCTACCGTATGTGCTGTTATATTTAAATAGCAGATGCGGAAAACTCACAAAGTGGGAAAGCGCAGAAGCATGGTACCATTTGCAAACAGGTTTTCCAGGGAAAGCTGACTTCCTCACAAGATTTGGAATTAATGGCATCATCCTTTTTGTTTCTAATTACAATGTTCTGTATAGCAGGGGGTGTTCGTAGTTCTCTCTCTTTCTCTCTGGCTGGCTAATGGATGGAGCACGCAGCTCTCAAGTAGGCTTATGTGAAATTGCTTTTCACACTATTAGGAAGCAGAGATGATCTCTTTCAGTGTAATCATATACAAGCGCTGGCTAGAATGTTGTCATTTTAGAAAAGATGAAGGAAAAAGTCTCACTTTACATCAGAGAGATGCATGAGGAGTCCGAAGCCTTCATATTCTCCTTAACAAGGTGAGGGAAAAACTTAGGAAAAATGCGAGAAACAGATTAGACTTCACAGTAAGAGAAATAACTGTCCTGTCCAACTCAGATGTATGGATTTAATTAGGGAGACCAATCAGTTGTAGAAAAAGCAGAAAAATAACAGATATGGGTTCAAATCTTGTTTCCACAATGTATGATCTGTGGGATTTGGGGAAAGTACCTTAAATTGACTGAGTTTCCAATTCTTGTTAAGTACAGCAGGAATAATCATATCGGTCCTTCAAGGTTGTGGTCAGAGTTCAATGCAATTGTAGATGGTATTTGTAATGAATCTGGTTAACCCGATGCAAGCTAGTAGTTATTATTGTTAATTAAACATGCTTCATTAGCTCAATTCCTAGAGGAAGAACAGCACCAATTAATTATGAAGTTCATCACTAGTTTAAATCCACGTTATAATATGCTCATTCTGTAGTATTAATATTAATGCTCATTCTATAGCTATTAGAAAAACAATTTAAGATACTACTGTTACATAAAATACCATAAAATTAAACATCAGTAAAAGAAAGTTTAGATAGAGAATGAAAAAAATTAGTCACTATTATTTGATCATTTATCTGTAATGTAAGTAAAAGCGATCATAGTGGATGTGTTTGTGCAGGTAAGGCTGCTTTGACTCTAATGAGCATTTTAATATGTACATGTATTTCATTATTTATGGTAAAATCACTTTAAATTATTATTAATAAAACAGTATTACGAAGTAATGTATGTAACAGAAATCCTCACCTCTTCCTTGACCTTCATCCCTTGTTAATACTGGGGTGATGGTTAACCTTCAGGAAGGGCCAAGAATTACATGGTGATTAGGGATTGGGTAGCATGAAACTTAAAAAAATACAATCAAATTTACATAGAGTTAATGAGTATACATTTTACCATATTCATAGGACACCTGTTACTATACTTATGGTACATATTACTGAGAAATTAATTTAAAAAGAAAAGCTGACTGGCTTGTTTTTAGATTTAAAATAGGTATCCTTGTCCCAATGCCCACAGTGACAGACTCACAAATGTTGAGATTGAACTGAAGCTTGTGCTTTGGTTGGACTCACCCCCAAGGTCTTTCCATCAGAATTCACTGTTTCAAGGGGAATAGGATGGTCCCTAACTCCTCTTCCGGGAGACCATTGTACCACATACAAAAAAAATGACAGTATAGTATATGCAAAAGCATTGGGAGGTAGTATCTGAAATTAAATTATATGATTTAAAATTGCTTCTTCCCATAAATCTATAGAGATAGAACGCAGATTAGTGGTTGCCGGGCTGGGGGTGGGGATGAGGAGTGACTGCAGCGGCAATGAGAGAGATCCTTGAGGTGCTGGGAAGGTTCTAAAACTGTGCCGTGGGATGATTGCACGACTTTATAAATTTACTACAAATCATTGATTGTTTCATACCTGAAATTAATGAATCTTATGGCACGTAAATTAAACCTCAATAAAGCTGTTAAACTTTTTAAAAATAAAGAAATAAAATAAAATTGCTTCTTCCCATATTTTCCCCTGCCCCTACCAGCAGGAGCTTTATTAGAGAAAGTCAGAGGAAAGACATTAGTCATATCTTAGCTTTGAGCTTCAAAATTTAGTTTTGATTACCAGGAGCCAAAATTTGAAGGAATTAGCATCCAATTTATCTCCAAATGATAGGATTTCATAGAATGTGTACCTAATGGGTCCTCTTTCTCTTCTATATCCCACCTGTATCCCAGGGAAGGGGAACTAGATTCTTCATGGACTTGTCCTAGTCACATTTCCTCCAAAGAGCTGGATACAGGCAAGAATTAGACTGAGTGTGGTTTCCTGCTCTCTCTGCTAACTTCAGATTCCATCCTAGAAAGGGGGTAGTTGAGGGGTTAGTCATAGAACCTCTCTCAGTGTCCGGGATCCGAAAGCAGAGGAAGCTATGTCTTGCTTTTACAGAACCTTGCCTAGGCACTCCATAGAGTTCCCCATCCAGCCTGGAACTGAGCAGGAAAAACTCAGACACACTCAGCGTGGCATGCCAGAGAGCATCACAGATTTTCCAACATGTCCTAAGCCTTTGTTCTTTGCCTGTGGAGATAAGAGCCAATGGAAAGGCATTTCTTGTTTTGACATGGACTACACGTGTCCCAAAGCAGAGATCGTGATTGCTCAATGGACATAGAAAGGGATGCAGGAGGTCTAAAGGCCAATGAGTGAAGACCAGCAGGGACCAGTCTCCATTAAGAGGGCACCAGAGGAGGGCACAGTCTGACCTGAACAGGACAGCCTTCCTCCTGATGTCATGTAAAACATGAGCCTACCAGGAATGCTACCAGCCCAGGTTGAAGGTGAGAAGAAAGGAAAGGAAAACAAGTCTGAATTTACTGACAGACTGAGATGAGAAATTGGAAGTGACCGAATTTTCCTTGAATTCGTAAGGTTTACTTTTCTGTGATAGGTTGAAATGTGAGCCCAAAATGGATATTAAGATAAATTATAGAAAGAAATAAAGTCACATTTCTGTCTACCTGAATCCGTGATTTAAAAATATCCACATCTGCTGTAGAGAAAAGGGAACCCTCCTACACTGTTCGTGGGAATGTAAGTTGGTACAGCTACTACAGAAGACAGTATGGAGGTTCCTCAGAAAACTAAAAATAGAGTTACCGTATGATCCAGCAATTCCACTCCTGGGAATATATCCAGACAAAACTATAATTCAAAAAGATACATGCAGCCCTATGTTCATAGCAGCACTCTTCACAATAGCCAAAACACGGAAACAACCTAGATGTCCATTAACAGATGAATGGATAAAGAAGATGTGGTACATATATGCAATGGAATATTACTCAGCCATAAAAAAGAACAAAATAATGCCATTTGCAGCAACATGGATGCAACTAGAGACTATAATATTAAGTGAAGTAAGTCAGAAAGAGAAAGACAAATATCATATGATATCACTTGGATGTGGAATCTGAAATATGACACAAATGAACCTATCTACAAAATAGAAACAGACTCATAAACATAGAGAACAGACTTGTGGTTGCCAAGGGGGTGGGGAGCTAGAGGGATGGATTTGGAGTTTGGTGTTGGTGGAAGCAAACTATTACATTTAGAATGGTAAATAAAAAGGTCCTACTGTAGAGCACAGGGAACTATATTGAATATCCTGAGATAAACCACAATGGAAAAGAATATAAAAAAAAATGTCTCTATGTATATAACTGAGTCACTTTGCTCTACAGCAGAGATGGGCACAACGTTGTAAATCAACTACACTTCAATAAAAAAAACAAAGTCCACATCCACAAAAAATGATAGAAGAATTGTTGGAGATAATTTGTGCTGGAGGGATTATGGGAAAGAAAGAACTCAGCTTATTCCACATTAGAAATGCTTTTTGGAGGAAGAAAGATTTGAGCTGGATCTGGGGACATGAGTAAGGCAAGGAATGGATAAGACATCCCTGGGGGCGAGTGCAAAGGTCATCAGCTTGGAAGAGAACATTCACGGAGACGTGTGCTGGGGTGGTGGGCAGGAGTTGGGAACGCAAGTGGAACAAGGTGACTACAGATTGAGGGACTGACTTAGTGCAGCTCTTGGGACAACTTAGGCAGCCCAGGGAGGTTCTGACCAAGAGAAGGTTGGAAGAGAAGGTTGATGAGATTTCTGAGTAGAAACACCAGAGGATACCAAGAGAGACAGCAGTGGCCCACTCCCTGTAGAGAGTCTTCCATTCAAAGGAAAATGTGGGTCATTGTCTACAAAGAGGTAAATACCCAAACCTGCCCAGACGCAGCTCTCCTGGGAGCAAGGCTGATGTGGGTGCGGGGGTCTCACGCAGAGGCAGCTCCCATGGGAAAGACTGTTCTATTTCGTAGCTTGAAGAACCAGGGTGCCTGGTCCAATGGGCCACCCTGATGGGTCAAGTGTGGCCGAAAGTAAGAGTCTGTGTCCAGACGCTTCGACGGGGGGCTCTGGAAGAGCTAGCTTGGGAGGTGGCGGAGATGCCTCCAGCCTCAAGGGGCACTTCTGATAGCCAAGCCCAACAATGAGAAAAAAAAGCCTCCACAAGGACCTTCCAGCATGAAAAACACCCAGGAGATTCTGGAGATTTTCCTAAGAAAGGAGTGCCTGGTCACCTCGAGTCTCACGACATGCAATAGGAACATTTAAAACGGCTGTGACCTATTTTACACCCTGGTTCCCAGCAAGTAGGACACGTAGTTTATATTCACATTGTCACTGAGCTTGAAAAGTATGTGTGGGTACAGCCTAATTGCCCACCCATGGAAGGGAAGAGCTGCATTTTCTGCTGGGAGGCCAGAAAACACAGGAATCAAGCCATTATTATCCTCCTATCTCTATATTCATGACTTTATGTGATTATCAGAAATTCAAATTTTATTTTGGTTTCTCCATAACCTTTTGCCTGTTGTATTTCTCTTTTTGATGTTTGAACAAAGCCCACCTTGTGTGGCCCACACCTCCCCACTCTGTGGCCCAGGCTTTCAGAGGCCATCTGGACTTCAAGTATGTCATATAGCTGCTCATGCAGTTATCTGTGTACATCTCAGAAAACCTGCCCTAATTTTGATTTAAAAAAAAACTTTCTATACACAACATGTAATCAGCACAGCATCTCCACAAGACCTTTGTGCTAAAACATTTTTAGATTTATTATTTGATCAAGAGGTTTTGTACATTTACATAACATTTTATTATATATATTCATACATCTATGATATATTGTTTATTTTTTATTCTGATGATTCTCAACATGCATGTTAATCATAGCAATCATGGATCCTCGTTTCAGAAATGGCATCTCTGACCTAAAAGTAAAAATGTAAGGTATATTTTTAAAGTAAATTGATTCTTTGTATATACTGTGCCTTTGAACTTACAACACTCAGTAAGATGGTGATGACAGTCTTTAAATAAGTAAACTGAAACCTACAGCAGCTAAGTGACTTGGCCAAGGTCCTAGTACTAACAAAGCTAGAGCTAGGATTTGAACCCAGGCCTCATTCTGTAAACTCGGGGGTTTTTTCATTGAACCATTTTCAAGAAACAGCACTTCTGCCCTAATGCATATTTAACTGATGTGCAGCCCTTCCAGTCATCTTGGTGTTCCTCAAACCCTCATTCTAATTTAATCACAAAGTGAAGAAATGTCGTTCTGCATTTTGATGTGAAGGAATCATTTGCTGAAGGCCACACAGCAATACTTGGGGCAGCCAGGACCAGGATCCATCATTCTGATTCTAAGCACTTTGCTTTTATTTCTTGTTTCTTCATTTTTTCACCACTTTGTCTCTTTCCTCCTCACCTCCTTACTTTCTTGGAAATGACTTGCTTACCTTATCCCAAACTCCTCCAAAAAGAGAGGAAGAGACTTATATTCTATAATTTCATGTTGATGTGTGGTTATTTTGGAATAATATAATTGTAATGCCTTAACATTTTTTCTGATTATAAAAGTAATGTGTGTTCATTTTATGGAACATTTGAAAAATACCAAAATGCTAAAGGATAAAACACATATCCCATTATCCCATCACTCAAAAAATATCTACTGGTATATCTAGCTGCCCACTTCTTTATGTCTATTTATCTTTCTTTCATCTATTTTTTTTATCCTTTCAGCTATCCCATTATCTATTTATATCTTTTATTTATGTTTCTAGATCTCTATAAGCATAATCTTTAAAAAATTCAGAACATAATTAACATATGTTTTTATTCATAAATATATAATGAATAGTGGCCTATGTAATAAAAAAAAAATTCAAAAATGTGATTTTAATTGCTACCCCAATACGATTTATTTAACCAGTCCCCTACTGTTTGGTAATTTCTGATGTTTCCAATTTTTTCTTCTGTAATAGATAACACTGCAGTGAACAACCTTCCCAGATATGCTTCAGCTTCCTCAAAGAATCAGACATCTTCACAGGTTGCTTGTAAGTTAATTTTTCTTTCTAATATAAAAGATGTGTAGACACAGCAGGACCCCAGATCAAACAATTAGGGGCTTGATGAATTCTTCAAGTATGGAGTTGGACCATTGGATGAGCTGCAGCCCACACGTCTGGTAGTTCTGGTGAGCTCTTGGCCCCATAACTTCACAAAAGCAGCCACCAGAGTCTGTTAGAATACCAAATGGATAAAGATGACTTTCAGAAAATGAGTTCCTCTGGCCATAGATTCCGGTTAGATAAAGGGGTGGTTTCTGATGCTCCTGGGGGATAACATTACCTGAAAGCTTCTGTCCCTAATTCAGAGCCTTTTGATACTTCAAGTTTCTTTGTTATGTGCTGGAATTACAGGAGTTTAGTGAGAGAAGTTCCATGATCTCATTTAACAAATATTCTTAAAATACCTCCCATGTGCAGGGCATTTATAGGAGTGTCCTAAGCCCTTGACTTTCATTATCTCCTCTATACCTTACAACGCTTCTAATGTAGGAAATTCACTAACACTCCTCAATTTGGGGGTAAGAAAACTGAGGCTTAGCAAGGTTAAAGACTGTGCCCTCAAATCAGATAGCTCATAAGTGGTGAAGCTGGTGAATGATCTAGGTTTGTCTAATTCAAGTTTTCTCTATTTCACACCATGGATATTTTGGACATGATCCTTCTTTGTTGAGGGCAGGGAAGGGAGAGTGTGTGATGGGGCTGTCCATGCGTTTGGGATGATAACAGCTTCCTCAGTCTCTACTTACTAGATGTCAGTGGCATCTCACCACCCTCCCCAGTGTGACAACCAAAAATATCTCCAGACATCGCCAAGCGTCCTGTGAGGGCAAAAATTGACCAAGTTGGGAACCACTGGCCCAATTCCTTCACCTGGTTTTGACCACTGTGTAGTATTTCATCTCATGAGAAAACAAATTTTACCTAATAAGTTCAGTTTGGTAGAAAACTCATTTCTCCCAACATGAGTCTCAAATTGATTAGCAACCTCTTGAGTGATATGTCTGGGGAGAGGAGAGAATGGCAGAAAGTGTGGTCATGTTTAGTGGCCTCCTTGTTCTCTACCTATAAAGCAGGTTTTCCTTCTCAGTGTGGATAATTTCATTCCATTCTTCAGAGAAAGCACTTTTTTTTTTTCTCCCATCAAGCAACATACTGGTCAAAATAGGAACCTTTTTATTAACATTCTGAATATCTGTAATTTTATCCATTACTGTCTTCATTTTCCAGATTGCTGTCTTTTCCTTTCTACAAGCTGTCTTGATGTTTCCCAATCATTGCATACCTGGCCCTAAGGGGAAAAAAGGCAGCTTGTGAAATCCCTACTCTTGCTTCCAAGTTAGCGTGGAGAAGGATGGAAGTTTACATGAGTTGAAGAAGTCATTCCCTGAAATTAAATGGCAATTGCTTCTCCTTAGTTGTCCAAGGAGGAACCAGAATTTTCCAATGATCTCTGTCCTAATTGGTCATTAAGGGGGTCTGATGGCAAAGTGAATTAATAAAATTAACTGCAAATTTTATTCCTAGTGGGCCTGAAAACCCGTGTTCTGCCTTCAAATGTAGCTGCAAAACAGCTGTGATAGAAAATTGGTCATTTACCAGTGCTTAATGACTAATGCCCTACCCAGTCTGAATTAGCAAGATTTATGACAGATTTGCTTTGTTCAGCTGAACTCTCTGCTGTCCTCCAAGAAATCACATGGCCCTACGTGAGTGAGAGAGTGTTGTCCGTGCCTGTTGGTCGGGGACAGCATTTGCCCCACACTCAGAGGGAAGGGAACTGGATAGCCCACCAGCTCTGGGCCTGGGTTAAACCTGAGCCACACACCTCAAGAACTGACTAGGTCAAGGAATCTGGAGGGTCACCTTAGTCCTGCTCAACTCCAACTTCGGAACTGTTGTCAAGGCAAAGACATTGACTCATCTACTCAGGCCAGATTCCAGCTCGTCCATTCTTACCCAGAGGGATGACACTGAGAAGGATAACGTGAATTGAGAGGCACCATGATGTAGTGGTGACAACTTCCGTATTGAAGCCAGGCTGCCTGGCTCTGCCACTTGAGAAACCTTGAACAATGTACTTAACCTCTGTGTGTCTCGGTTCCCTCATCTATAAATTATCACTTTCTTCATGGAAAGGTGGGTAGGATTGAATGATTCAAGCCATGTAAAGCTTTGAGAACATTCCTGGGCTCACAGTATGTGTTCAGTGAATGTTAATAGTTGCCATCATCATTATCAGCATCATGATCATCAATTTGTTTTTTATTTTTAAAACTGGTGATTTCCACTAATGTGTAGTAATCTTTTACGCATATAGACCTCAGTGTTTTATTGATTCACCTGTTGATTTATTTGCTCACTCTTGTAACCATCCATTGACGTATTCACTTGGTCTTCTTTCCTTATTTCTCAGTAAATATGTGTCCGTACTGAGTTAGGCTCTGCGGATACAGAGGTAAGAAAGAGCCTCTACCTTCCTGCCTTTGCAGAGTTCAGAGATTAGTGGGAAAAGCCTGCATGGACAAGATCAGATGCAATGAGCTGTGTCAGCAACTGAGACGTAGGCGTGCGTGCCACCACGGTGACACATAAGGGGACCACAGTGCCTCGTGGAAACATCGGCCAGCCTCTCTGGCACCAGAGGCTGGAGTTATATTATTCCACTCATTATAACAAATCCATGATGGGAGAGGAGGCTGTACATCTACACACCACCTACTAATGGTGGACCTGTAGACACACCCAGACCTGGGCTCCATCTTTCTCATGATGCCTCCAGATTGATGAGGAGAGGTAGAAATTTATCACAAACTTGCTTCAAATTAGAGACTCATGTTCTTTTTGCCCATAATCTCATTCATAATGAGCCAAGAATTCATGAAATCATTTCTTTAATAATTTTTCAATACACAGTGTTGAATAGTGAATATGGAGAACCACCACCTCCAACCATCTTTCTCCTTGTCTTCCTAAAGAGGACCACTGCGAACAGTACACAATACATTCTTCTGGGTCTTTTTTAGGCATTTAGAAAACGTGCATGGACATGCCCATATATACACACATCCCCCATGTCATTGTAAATCACACAACAGAATTTGAGGGCTTACGAGTTGATGGACAAGACTCTATCTCTCCCCATTTCTTTTACCAACGTAACTTTTCCACAGGACCGAAAATTATTTCTATATTTTATCTGCTTTGGCAGAGGTATCCTCAAGCAAAAAAGCAGGAGACCATCACAACCTACGAGCTTGGCCACGTTGAGCTGTTTGTGAGGGTAAAACAACATGCCCCATGCTGCATGTTCAATAATCCTGAGCATACATCTCCTGGGAGCAAAGGACACTCACTGTGCAAAAGTCTGCTCTCGTGGAATTAACAAATAACACAAAAGCTTCCTTTTGATGCCACATATCCTCCGAGCCAGGTGACAAGCTCACGACAGTCAGCCTTTTCTCCTGGAATGCTTTGGTCTCCAGCCATGGGAGGTGATCCACTGGGGGATCCACACCTGTCAGACTGGAGTGGTTGTCATTGATTAGACCATCCCTCCAGGCTGGCTGGAGTCCTAAGTGCATCTCATAGAGGAAGGGACAAAAGCTTCCCAGAACAGACGTTGCTGCTGGAAGAGAGTGAAACCTCACCCTCTGCCTAGCGCTGCTGGAGCCCAGCTGGGCACACGAGCCAGGCTCCAGCCACACACGTGCCCTGGGCTCCAGCCCCTTGCAGGTAGCCAGGCATGCAGAAGCCAGCAGATGAAAGGCTGTGCTCCAGATGTCCCCTGCTGGGGGTGAGACAGCCTGTCCGGATACGGCATGTTTGGCAGCTGCTGAAAACCTGCTCCTACTGCTACTGGCTCACGGCTCCTACAGGGCAGGAACGATGCTTGCAATAAAGTCTCCTAAAGAGACAACATTCAAGGGAAAGTTTGGCTTCACTCATACTGATCCTAAGCTGACGATGGGATCTGCTTTCTCGGTATCTCGTTCATGGCATTTTATGATGTCATGAGAGCCATAGTAACTTTGCTCAAATGTCTATCTGATCATGTTATCCATCCATGGCTTCCCAGGTGGTGGGTGCCAGGATAGAATTCAACTAGCTTTCAGGGCTGTAGTTATAGGATCGAACATCTCACCCACTCTAGAGTCACATTTGTAAATCAAGTGTGGTCTTTTGATCTTCTTCCTTATGAACCCTCACCCTGCTGGGCAGCAGAAAAACTTAAGGATTTGCCAGTTCATGAGTTTGCAGTCTCTTCTAGTCTGAACACATACTTTTCTTTGACATATTGGCTTTTATCAAAAATTCAACTCGTTGCATCTTTCAGTGGCTGCTTTCAGATATTGTGGTGTCTTGTAAATGCTCAGATTTTTCAAGATGCACTTTCTATCCCTTCTCCCCGGGATGGCACGTGGGCGAATGAGGGCACCTGCTTGTTCTCATGGGAATCGGGAAGAAGAGGGTCTTGGGTCTGTGGAGCCTCATTTGTATCTTTGCTGTTTTCTGCTTCAGGGTCTTCCTGGTTTGCTTTCTGGACTGGTGACCACAAGTACTATTTGGCCCTTTAAGTAATTTGCTGGCACCGATTGCAGACGTGGACCCACCTTTAATCTGGTCTAGAAACTCCATGTATTTCATCCTCTCCAGCTCTGACCAGAAGCCTCTTTGTCCCCCCAGCTTTCCAGAACCTGTGCACATCCTAGTTGGGCCCATGGAGACATCTGGATGCCATGTATGGCCATGGGGGCAGAAACCTGCATCCGGGTCATCCATCGGTCCCCCCAGCCAGCTCCTCTACACCATGTCTTCTGCTGGACCGGGTGCAGGTTCCCTTCTGGGTCTGCAACCTGCCCTACCATGTTCTTGCTCTGACAGGTGGGTCACTAGCCCGGGTGATTTTATGCTATTTTCTGCTTATCTAGATATTTCTAAAGCCAACCTTATTTCCCATGATTCAACCCTGCCTGGCCTGATGGATTAAGAACCTGAAGTCTGACCTCACTGCATTTGTTTCCTTCCTTCTTCCCACAGACTCCTTGAGTTGATGGCTCAGAATTTGTCTAAACATCATGTCTTCTTTCCTAGTTCAAAGCTCATGGGGACTGGAGGAGAATCTGACTCTCAGAAAACATTTCAAAAATAATATATACATATGTGTGTACATATGTATTATGTTGCTTTACACACACACACACACGTCTACCTCCTTTAATTTCTTAGCCCCTACCCATCTTTCCAGCCCCACCCCATCTTCCCCTCTCCTTCTCCCATCATTTGTGCATTAGCTGCACTGATTTTGCTCAGAGCTGCTCTGTGTTCTCGCCTCTAGGACTTCACCGCTGTTCTTTCCTCTTCATCCTCTGGCTCACCGCTTCTCACCCTCCAAATCACACCACAGTGGCTCTTTTCTAGGTGTCTTTTCCTGAACCAGGGGAGGCTAGGAATGGGCTACATCCCTTCCTGACTCTGTGTTCCCCTAGGAAGCCCCATCCCATGCCTTGTTGGCACTGTTCATGTAACGTCTCCATTAACTGTCCAAAAAAAGGGGCCACTCCTATTTTGATGACCTCTGCATTGCCCATGCCTGATATGGACTGGCCTAAGGACAAATGAATAAATAAATCAAAGAACTGACACAAGTCACAGAGATACAGTAGTGGTTGTGTCTACAGGGCTCGTCAAGGGACTTGACCAGGTGGTGGTTATTAGGAGTCTGAGCGCATGGGGGGAGAGGGGAACTCGGATTACAGAATCTCCTTGTGATACAACCTCGAGGACCTTGAATGTCTGGTTTTCTCTTTTTGTTGTTGTTTCTTTTTGGGGGTTTGTTTCTAGAAATATGAGTCAAAAACTCGCCATCACCAGACAGCTCCTTCTGTGCTCAGGCGTGGAGGCGGCAGGCTCCTCTGCGAAGTGTGTGTCCAGCTGGAATCTGGTGGGAGAGCAAGGGAGGGGCAGGAAGCGAGGGGCGAGGTGGAGAAAGGTACTGGAAAAGAATGTGACTCACAGAAAACATTTCAAAAATGATATGTCATCATACTTTTCTTCTTAATAATTTTTTAAATAAAAACTTGCACATCAACTTGATAAGAAACAAAAATTTCAATCTGTAGCTATTTGCCTCTTTAGTTTTCCTTGAAACATTAAAAAAATACACTAATAGCTAACACTTAATTGTTACCATCCTAAGTATCTTATATTCATGTATCATTTGATCCTCACAACCGTTTAAGGTAGGTCCTCTTATTACCCATTTACAGATGAGGAAAACCAAAGCACAGAGAAGTTAAACAACTTCCCTGAGGTCACACAGCTAATAAGTGCTGAGATCATGCTTCAAACATGGTGATCTGGATCAGAGGCTGTGCTCTTCACAGTCTTGCTATATTGTCTTTCAAGAGAAAATTCTAAATTATGTCATTGCCAGGAGAGTGGCCATGACTGCTGGTTAGTTTGCTCTCTGTGGGATGAGAAAATGCGCTGGTGTCTTTTCTCTCTCTGCCTTTTAAGGGGAGTAGCTAGATCCTTTAGAATAGTCAGGAAACCCAGAGGCTCACTGAGGCAGCCCCTAGAAGAAGCTTAATAAACCAAAGTTCACACATGCTACAGAAGGCCCCGGGGACCCAAACACAGCTCGAGAGAAGGACTTCCTTGTCTCTTGGCACTAGAGCCTACCTGCCAACTGGAAGAATGCGCTGCTCTGAAGCAGGATGAAGGCCCAGGCACTCAAGGTTGGACCAATGGGGGTCAGCTCTGAAGTGGGGAAGACTGCACGTCCAGCACAAACAATGGCGGAAGCAGGGCCAACGGGGAAGGTGAAGCCGGGACTCCCCATGAACTGTTTCACTCTGCGCAGCCTGGTCATGGCTTCCTGCAGTGGGACCACTCCATCCCAGCTGCATACTTATTGTAGGAAAAGGTCTGAGTAGGAAATGACCAGCGTTCTTGACAGGCACAGGCAAACGTGCGTACCAAGGTGGGCTTCTGTTGTCTATACTTGTCACTCACGTGGAGAACTTTGTCATGATAATCATGGAGAGCAGAATAAGGGCCATGGTATTTGTTCCTTCTTGCCCACTCCATGTGTCACATGGCAGGCTGGATGCTCTCGCCGCGGTGGCTGCATTTATTCACATCACAGCTCTCTAAGGTGGCATCACTGGCTTCCTCGTCTCGGATAAAGAAACAGTCTCAGACACTTAAACATCACATCTGAGTAAGCAAGTGTCAGAGCCAGGATGAGCTTTTCAGGTCCCACAGACCCCCAACCCTTGCTTCTCCCCCCTTACCACACAGATTTCTAAGTAACCTTGAGTGATAACCTAGAGAATAACCCAGAGTAAACAATGGTGAAGGATGGAGGGTTTACTTTTCTATTTTAATAGGAATCTGAGCCCCCGAAAGCAGAGCAATAACGCTGATAAGCTCTCCCTCTTCTACAGAGAAATAAAACTTGATTTTCATCAGGCCTATTAATTCTCCACCTCTGTGTTATAGAGAGATATGACACAACAGAGAAAAAAATTAAAAAGACAATAAGTGCTCACACCCTCCGTGGCTGACTCAAAAATGTCTACAAGTGCCCTGTATTTATAGCTGGAAAGAGGGAAGCAGAGAGAAGCAGCTGCTAGCTGTTATTTCGAAGAACTTCAGGCTTCTGACCAAAATAGTCTCTGAACTTTTGAAACTCCCATTCTAATAGTCTTGAGGAGGAGTGAACCAATATCCTAGAATTTGAGACGATATTTTTAGTCTTGAAATAATTCGTGCACTTTCCTCTCTCTCCTCATCGCTATTCCCTCCGCCTTGCGCTGCGCTCTGTGGCTCTACAGGGCGGAGGGTCTCTTGTGGGACCAGTGCTGAGGGAAACGTGGATTAGGGCTCCATTTAAAAAAAAAAAAAAAGAAAGACAGAGAAGACCTCAAAATATTTGTAAGTTAAAACAATGTTCTGTTGAGTCAAGAAATAATTTAAAATATGTTCATGGAATTAAAAAAAAAAATAAATAGGAAAGCTTGCTTTTAAGCTTAATAAAAGTGCTTATTAAAATAGATTTGCAGATGCTGTGGTCCATATGCATATTGCATATCTCTGTTCCCTATATGAATATATTAAGCTCAAAATGTTGTATGCCATATGCACATATTCTTCCTTTATTAAAGGCGGCGCTAGCGGTAAGATCAAGATGAATCGCATGCAACTGAGTCCATTGTTTGTCATCTTCGGCTAGAAACGCTGACGTCATATTTTATTCTTCCCCCTTGTTAACTCCTACGGGTAGCCCATCAGCAAGACCCGCTGGTTCTCCTTCTAAACGCTTTCAAATCTGCCCTCGTGTCATTTCCTCCTCTGCCATCTTTTAGTCCAGGTCACCTTTAGCTCCTGCCTGGATCTGTGAAGCAACTGATCACTTCTTTTCCACTCCTGATTCTCTCCACCCCATTATCCCCAAATCAGTAAACCTGATGGCAGTCAGTGCTGCCTGTTTTTGCTCTCTAAGGATCAAAACTCCTGATCTGGGCAGCGACACTGTAACTGTCCCTTGAGAACCGTCCTCCTCCAGTGCGTCAGCCTTAGTGGGGCTGTTGACTGAGGAGCCCCCATCTCCTCCCCTTGCTGAGGGTGGGGAGCATGTGACTTAAGCTAGCCAATCAGATGCTGATTCTGGACCCGGAATCTGGAACAAAGGCAGAGAGAGCTGGAGGTGCTTGAAGCTGAGGGTCCATTCTTCCTGCTGCTGAGATGCCCAGAGTGCCTTGGTTCCCAGACTTTACAGCTGCTTGTTCAGAGATTTTATCATTTCAGATTTCTTCCCTTTATCTACCCAGAATTGTAATCGAAAACCCTAAGTGATCTAGGGATCTTGGAGAATGTAGCAGGGAATATTACTCCTCTGTTCAAAACTTTAATGGCTGCCCAATGTAGAATACAATGCAAGTATTATCCCGGTGATGGATGATCTGGCCCTGCCTATGCCCCCTGTGGAAGAGTTGATGATCAGATGGTTTCAATGTCTTGTACTAAATTACACAACGAACAACTACAAGCGATAGAGCAGAGATTGAAATCTTTCTGACTCCAAAATTATATTAGTCGAGAAAAAGAACGAATAGAGTATATCTATATCTCTGTATCTACAGGTTTGGAGACCAAGAAGTCCCACAGTCTGTCATCTGCAAGTTTGGAGAACCAGGAAAGCTGGGGGTGTCGTTCAGTCTGAGTCAAAAAGCCTGAGGACCAGGAGTGAGGATGACTGAGGGCAGGAGAAGATGGATGTCCCAGCTTAAGCCCAGAGCAAATTCTTTCCCTCCACCTCTTGTTCTATTCAGCTCCTCACTGGATTGCATGGTGCCCACGGCATTGGTGAAGGAGCTTGTTTTTACTCCATCTACTGATTCAAATGCTAGTGTCTTCTGGAAACACCCTCCCAGACACACCCAGAAATGTTTACCATTTGTCTGGGTACCCCTTAGCCCAGCCAAGCTGACACATAAAATTAGCCGTCACAAAAGCCTTAGCTTTTTTTTCCATTTTGTAAGATATTTGGTCTCTTTTTCTCACTAACTATTCCCTAGGAAGAGAGCGCTGCAAGCCACATTTGAGTTTTGCATGTGGCAGGTCTTATTTTCAGGGGCTCTGGAAGAACTTATGTATCTTTTTTCTATCAAATTCAATGGCTGTCAAATGGCCCCAAACTTCAAATTCTTTGAAAGTTTACCCTCATATCAAATTACTTGTTTAGTTTGTGTAACGTTTTTGAAGATGCTGTGTAAATCTTTTTAATTACGTGGACAATTATGTTTGTGACAGAGCGATTATGGAGGAATTAGTTCAATATGGCACCATTTGGGGGTATGAAATAGGCATGGCAGAGTCCATGTCACAGACCATCAAATATTTGTCCCTCAGAGTGAAAGGGCATTGTCAAATGCTTCCATACTTATCATCCCTAGCTTTCCTTTCTTGGACACATTATTTGCATAAAAATTTAAAGAAGACTTTATGGGAACCAAGGCTGGGAACAAAGTGGGCCATGTCTCTGCCAAATAATCTGTAAATTATAGTCCATTGCCGTTTTTTCATTAATTGCACATATTCTTTTTCATTTGGCTGCAAATTCCATCACTTTTGCCAAAAATGTGTACTTCTGCGACAGCACAAAGTAAGCACTTTGAAAGGACAAGCAGTTCAGAGAGAGTAGGTAATTATACCAAGGAAACCAAATGCAAGAGGAGAATAAAGCCCCCAAGACTGAAGCGAGAGGAAATGATTAAATACTATGAAGTCACCTTACAGCATTTTAAAGAACCAGATGAATGGGCGACAGTGAAGGGTCAAATGTGTCTCCTCGCATCCCTCCCTCGTCTTAGTGTTTCCTTGTCTGTGCAGAGGGATTCTTCTCTTTCATCATCCCTTCTCTAGGAACAGGTGCAACAGAAACAACTTTGCCTGAGAAATGCAGCATTGGATCCACCCCAGTGGCTCTGGGTCATCTTTGAACATCTTCTGCATGTGAAAGACTTCGCTCTGTGCCGTGTGTGCAAGGCAACCTGTAATTCTCTCCATGAACTGAGTATTAGCCATGATTGGGACCATCTTTTTTTCTAAGGAGGAAATTGAGAGTTAGAAACACTAATGGATTTTCCCAAGAATTCACTGAGCAATCTGACAGAATCAGGCTTTTAGCCTGGATGGTCTGACTCCAGGGCTGGGAAGACCTATTACTTGAGCTCTGAATGCCTTTTTCTTCTCTCATTGAAAATCCCCAGAGACAGTGCTGGATGACTTGGGGAAAGTGGCCCCGCTCATTCTTCCAAAGAAGGATATCTATGTTTCAAATCAGCCAATTAAACTGTCTTGTGCTTTTGAGGGGGTCGGGGTGGGGCAGGGTAGGATGAACTGTGCTCTATCTTGATTTTGCTGCCTTTGTCCAAACTTGCAAACTCTACGTTGAAAAGGTGAATTTTACTCTATGAAAATTATACCTTAATTATAAAAATAGAAATAAACATCTCATGATTATTCCTTTTTAAGAGACAAGACCAGAGCTGGCCAGCACTAGCCCTGTTATTGAGCAGAGTCTGAGTCGAGTTCCCACAAGAGGTGAAATCATCCTTTGTTCCATGTCTTACCCCCTGAGCCTGGACACCTTTGCAAACTCAGTCTTGCTGGAAAAGAATAAGATTTATAGTTGGTTAAAAGCCAATACAAATCCTCTAATCTGTAGCCCTGGTCCATCCGAGAGAGGAGAACAATTTTTGTTTCCTATTTAAACAAACTATTTGAGTTGCATAGGATTAGTAGACTGGAAATGTTTTGCAGGACATTACTTTCCCATGTTTAATCACATAATTATATGTGTTTTAAAGGAAAGCTAATTTGTAATTTCTAAACAATCAACATCCTGCTGGGTAAGGGCTTTGGGAACAGTGGAGCAGTTTTCCTTGACATAGTACACTTTTCCCAGAGTGTACAGAGCTCATTCCACGATACCAAGAGAGAAGGGAAAAGCCATTTTATGTTTCCATGTAACTTCTCACTCCTTTTAGAAAGTTCAGAGTAGAGAAGGACCAATAATGTCTGAACTTTTCAGACATGTTGGATCTTTATGGCTTTCTAAACGTGAAACCTTATTGAAAAAGAAAATGTGTGCACACAACTTCCAAATGCTCCAGGGATAGGAGACCTGATACACCATGAAATGTTCTCAGGATAACTTTCTAAGCCAACATTGATCTGCTTTTTATTGGCATTCACTTCTTTGACTATGCTGAGGGCTTTCCTTCCTTAAGACCTTCACACGTCATATTGGTGTGGGTTTGGATAGGAAAATAGAGTCACAGTAAATATTCTGGGAATAAAGGTGCTTAACATGGACATTGGAGCTTACAGGACTACTGAGAGAACTCTGGGAGAAAAGAGAGGGAGAACTCCAGCTGGAAGATGAGAACAGACCCTGAGGCCTCAGTCTGAAATATCCAAGATGGTCATTTCCAACAGCTCACTGGAAAATGCTATGATTTTCAAAAGTGCCTGAGAAAGCTCCTGCTAACTGCCTTGGTCTGTGGCAGTGAGACAGTGTGTCCCAAATGCCTGTGGAGAAGCCTCTGTGAATCCCACCTCTGCTCTCAGGTTTGATGCAACCGCCTTTGGAGAATGGTGGAGTCAGCTCCTCTTCCGTTTCCAGAGCTATGTGGTTTTCTTTCATTGGCAAGCTCTGTCCTGGACCACACAGGGAAAGGGATACTGGGAGACATCATTGTTTCCAGGTTGTCCTTCCATTGCAGAGGGGGCTTGGGTGGGCAATGACTTGCAACTGATCCTGCATCACACACTTGCTGTTCCATCCTCATGGAACACTGTTCCTCTCACTCCTACCTATCAAGTCTCACCGTAACTTACTGCAACCTCCCTGGACAACCCAATCTAAAGCCTGTACTTCCTGTCAAACTCTCACTGAACCTTAAATTTTCCCTCATAGAGCTTACTGCAATTTGCAATATGTGATTGTTGGTTTATTGTTTGGTGTCTAGCTCCACTGTAGAATGCAAAGTTCCATGAGGGCAGGTACCAAATCGGCTTTGTCTAATTCCTAGCACAGTATTTATAAACAAATGTATGTTGATTACATTTCTGAATTTTTTTTTTAAGGTATATGTACCCATCTAAACAGTGTAAGAAGATAAGAACTATTAAACATCACTTATTTGCAAGACAATCTTCTAGATACTATAGGAGGGGGCACGCAGAGCCTAAACAGAACATGGTTCGTGTACAGCTTTTAAGTAATTTAGTCTTGAACACATTGTTTCCAACATAACTAAAGACCTCGCCCAAAGAAAGCCTTCTACTTGTTTCCTAATAAGTTTGATATGGCCTGTACGTTTCATAGAAAAATACGATCCTTTTACATATGTAGTTTCTGCAATGGTCCAGAGTAGAAGAGCTTACATTAGCCTCCAAGTTTGGGAACAGAATATATGAGCTGAGACATTTGGAATCAGTCTGTGTAACCAGGGTTTCTGACCAACACAAATACTATTGCCCAGAAAAAAAAAAAAAAAAAAAAAGTGCTTATAAAAAGCATTCCTATGGTGCCAGCTTGCTGGGTCTTGAAGCTACATATTACTATTTCAAACTTAGTTTCAGTCACGTTTAGTTAGTTCTTGACTTGGGGAGAAAATGAAATTATATGAATATCTTCTTTGGTTTTTGCATAACACAGAAATACTGTAACTTCAAGTTGTTTTTTTTTTTTTTTTCCTGTGAGAGTGGGGGAGATTAAAAAAATGTCTTTCTTCAGATGTGGTATCATGCAATCTACCCACCAGGTTAGATGTCTATCTAGTTAAGAGGGGGATTTTAATTAAAGAACATAAAATTTAAATGGTTTGGAAAATGTCAACATGGTTTCCTATTTTGAGCCCAACACAGATGATAGAACAAGAGGGTATAAATGAAAATTAAAGAAAAACAAATTCAGAACAGATGTCAGGAAGTGTTTCTTTTTTTTTTTTTTTTTTTTCCCATGCGGAGAATCTTAACTGTGTGGAATAGCTTACCAGGCAAGATAGTTAAGGCAAAAAGAGGGAGGTCATTAAATAAACAATTAGATTGCAAATAGATTGCAAAAACAATGAGATGTGGTGAAGCAAATGGTCTATCTCTTTTCTGGTGTTTGGACGTTTGGGGATAAAATGAAAACTTTGGCCATCCCTCAAGCCTTAAATGTCTAGACCATGCAAAGAGAACTCGCAAATATTCTAATGTCTTTATTTCTACGCTTCCAGCGTGAGATTGTTGAGTGTCATCTTGAAGATTTTCATGTTGGAATTCTTCCACTCAAACACATGTGCCTCAGGAGAAACACGAAGTGTGAAAACATTAAGTTCCAAGTAAGAGACTGAAATGATGGATAGAGATGGATGGAGAGCTGCATCGACTGCCTCTATTAAAGAATCATACTTAATCTTAACTTTTTAGCTAATTACATTTGTGATTATTCATGTTGAAGTAAGTAACATATTGACAAAACGTCCACTAGTAATGCCTATTGTAGGGTTGCATGTCCTGTATTTAATGATTTTGTCTTGTGTCCTATACTGACTTTGTCAGGAAGTCCTAAATGTTCCCTATTCAGCTTTTATCAATAAATTTTGAAAGTCAGCAGAGTTAATTTCCCACCTCAGTAATTGGGGCTTTGATCACAAATGGCCTCACTAGCTGACAATCATACCTCTTCACAGAGACTTCTGGACAATTTCTGTGGTCTCTCCCACAGGTTTGGCTGAGGGGAAACCAAAAGGGGGGAATGAGAATAATTAAAAAGACCTTTTTTTATGTTTAAGAAAGGAAAAGATTGTTCTTTGGCCTAAGTCCAAACTTATGAACAAGTAACCACTGTTAATTAAAGATAACCTTACATCACTACACCTGTTCTGTAAAGTAGCCTATCTATACCACCTCAGTCCCATGTGGGGTCATGCTTCTGAAAATCAGCAACTCGATAGCAGCCCCACGCTTTGCTAAGTCAACCAAAGACAACCCTCCAACTGTAGACAACAGTCCATAGCAACTGCTTCATTCCAGGGACTTTGCTTCTAAAAGTCAGCCTTACACCAAGGATCACAAGTGGCACAGCTGAAAGTTCTCAAAGCCAAAATATGTCCATCCATTTCTCAAAGTCCACCAACCCTTGCAGGCTGGTCCTCCCCAAAACCTCCTACAAGACCAGCTCCGACTTTGTTTGGGACACTGTGTACAATTCTTCCTTGCAAGTGAGCTGGGAAGTTCACTGCTTTCCCCTCAGATATAGAGTTTAATTTATTGTTAGTTTGCAAATTTTCAAACCTTTTAACAATTCATTCGGCCCCCATTTATTGTTATTTATGAATTCAAACTTGTGAGTGACAGACAAATTGATGTGGCACTGATGTGCTCAAATTCAATCTTTTCAATTCTTGTAGTGGATGCTATTTTCCTTTTTTTTAAAGACATGATTGTTTTAGAGCAATTTTAGGTTCACAGTAAAATTGAGAGGAAGGTACAAAGATTTCCCATATAAGCCCTGCCATCACACATGGGTAGCCACCCCATTATTAACATCGCCTACCAGAGGGTACATTTGTTACAACTGAGGAATCTACACTGACACATCATAATTGTCCAAAGTTCCTAGTTTACATTAGGGGTCATTCTTGGTGTTGTACACGCTACAGCCTTGGACAAATAGATAATGACATGTATCAAGCATTATGGTATCATATAAAGTATTTTCACTGTCCTAAAATTCCTCTGTGTTCTGCCTATTCATCCTTTCTCCATCCTCCAACCCCTGGCAACCACTGATCTTTTTACTGTCTCCATAGTTTTGTTTTTCCCAGAATGTCATATAGTTGGAGTCATTCAGTATGGAGTCTTTTCAGATTGGAATCTTTCAGTTAGTAACATGCATTTAACGTTTCTCCATGTCTTTTCAAGGGTTGATAACTCATTTCAATTTAGCTCTAAATACTATTCCACTGCCTAGATGTACCCACAGTTGATGTATCCATTCACCCACTGAAGGACATCTTGGTTGCTTCCAAGTTTTGGCAATTGTGAATAAAGCTGATATAAACAACCGTGTGCAGATTTTTGTTTGAACATATGTTTTCAACTCCTTTGGGGAAATACCAAAGAATGCGACTGCTGTATTGTATGATAAGAGTGCTTAGTTTTGTAAGAAACCATTAGATTGTCTTCCACAGTGGCTGTATTTTGCATTTCCACGCATAATGAGTAAGAGTTCTTGTTGCTCCACATCCTTACTAACATTTGGTGTTGTCAGTGTTCCTGATTTTGGCCATTTATATAGGTGTGTAGTGGTATCTGGTTCAATTCACATTTCCTTGATGGCATATGACGTGAAGTATCTTTTCATGTGCCTATTTGCCATCTGTATATCTTCTTTGGTGAGGTGTCTGTTCAGGTCTTTGGTACATTTTAAAATTAGGTTGTCTGTTTTCTTATTGCTAAATTTAAAGTGTTCTGTGTGTATTTTGGATGACTGTCCTTTATCAAATATGTCTTTTGCAAATATTTCTCTCAGTGGCTTGTCTTCACCTTCTCTTGATACTGTCTTTCACAGAGCAGAAATTTTTAATTTTAATGAAGTCCAACTTACCAATTACTTCTTTCGTGGATCATATCTTTTGTGTCGTATATAAAAAGGCATCACCATAGTCAAGGTCATCTAAGTTTATTGATATTGAGTCTTCCTATCCATGAACATGGAATATCTCTTAATTTATTTAATTCTTCTTTGATTTTGCTCTTCAGAGTTTTATAGTTTTCCTCATATATGTCTTATATTTATTTTGTTAGACTTATGCTTTAGTATTTCTTTTTGGGGGAGTATTAATATAAATGGTATTATGTTTTTAATTTCAAATTCCACTTGTTCATTGCTGGTATATTGGAAAGTGTTTGACCTTTGTATATTAACTTTGTACCCTCTACTTTGTTATAATCACTTATTAGTTCCAGGAATTTTTCTTGATTTTTTTTACAGATTTCCTGTATAGATGATCATGTCATCCATGAACAAAGATAGTTTTATTTCTTCCTTCCTAACCTGTAAACTTTTCATTTATTTTTCTTGTCTTATTGCATTAGCAAGAATTTTCAGTACACTGTTGAGAAGGAGTAATGAGAGGGAACATCTTTGACTTTCACCTGATATTAGTGGGAAAGTTTCACATGTCTCACCATTAGGTATAATGTAAGCTGTAGGTTTTTTGTAAATATTCTTTATCAATTCAGATCATTCCCCTTTAGTTCTAGTTTATTGGGAGGTTTTTTTTTTTTTTTTAATCATGAATGAGTGTTGAATTTTTAAACACTCATCAAATGCTTTTTATGCATCTGCTGATATAATCATGCAGTTTTTATTTCTTAGCCTGTGATATAATGGATTACATTGCTTCTGGAATGTTGAACCAGACTTGCATAACTGGAAGAAATCCCACTTGGTTGTGGTGTAAAAATTTTTTCCACATTGTTGGGTTCAATATTCTGTTGAGGATATTTGCATCTATGTGCATAAGAGATATTGGTCTGTAGTTTTCTTATATTGTAATATCCTTGTCTGGCTTTGGTATTAGGGTAATGCTGGCCTCATACTATTAGCTAGGAAGTCTATAATGCAGTTTTGTGTCTGTATATCTGAGCTCCAAAATGTGAGTGTAAATTTAATAATGAATTTTTTGAACACTTAACATTATTAAACAAGAAAATGTCCTTCTGAAGCTTTTTATACAGTATACAATTTTTCAGGGTAGAAAGTGAGATACAAACCAACAAATACTAATAGCTAAACATACAATATGTATAATTTCCTCAACCAGTATCAAAGAAAATGGTAAATAACAAATTTTTTGTTTAAGGGAAATTTAGACAAAGAAAGGAAAGAACAAGAGCAGAAAATTTAATGACCTTCCACTATATCCTCATCAGTATTTCAGTTTAAATGTGTATTTGAATGTTTTTCTACCAAAAGTACATCCTGATTCCAAAATTGCAAGCAAATTTTTAAGTGTCAAGACAAAATTTACTTCAATAATAAAGCATATAATAGTTCCACTCACTATTATAGAGATTATCAAAGATCTAAATGCCTCACCTTTTTTATGGCAAGCCACAGGTGAAAGTGATCACAATGCAGAAAAAAAAGAATTTTTCTTATGCAATAATTTTTCTTTTACAAATGTTATTCTTATAAGGCTATTGAAAGTAAAAACCCTTCCAGATGACTCTTCAGAAACAATAGTAAAATTTTGCAGAGACTCATGTGTAGCATTGAGGAAGGGAATAAAAACTGGTATATATATATATATCTATTTATATTTGTCAGTGAATAATATTTTTAAAAGTTGATCAAGATATTCAGTGTAATCCTGAAGAATAAAATTTTTAAAAAGTTATGCTATAAAAGATGGCATTATGCACTTGAGCAAATCAAATTTGAGGAGCAATTCTCAGAGTGTCAGTGTATGTTCAGTATACTGGTTTATAATACTAATATTGAGTGTGATTTTCAAAGCACAAAGAATGAACTCAGTTGGCTATGACCACTGTAGGAGCCGGGCTGCCGTGTAGATAGGCAGAGACTTTAAGTGGAAGGAGTTGCTATGGAAGTTTCTCAGGAGCAAGTCATTGAGGCAGAGGAGGTGGATGCTTGCACGGGTGAGAGTGGGTGGCAGTTGGGACTCCTCACTATGGTTTACAGGTGAGGTGGGAGTGTTACTGACTATGGGATAGATTTTGAAATGGACAGTTTCCACAGTCTAGATTGGAGCGCTATGTCCAGAATTTTGAGGGCTCTGTGTGAAATTTTTATCTAAACATTCTAATTAGGAGAGAGCAGTCTAGAGCTGGAGATGCAAAGACAGCAAGCGGAGTTGCTGTTATGAATCCTGCCCCTGGTGATGGTGGGAGACGCTGAGTCCCAAGCAGTTTCAGAGACAGAAGGGCAAGGATGATAGGATCTCTACTAAGTCCAATCTTGGAGGCATTTGCACTGGAGTGTAAGACAGAAATATTCTCCTCGTGCCATCCCAAGTGTAGGAATATTTTTTCTGTACCCAAATCAGTATGCCCCCAAACCCCTGAACTGATGTCGGACTCGGTGTGTGGGAAGTAGAATTCCTTAGCATAAGCACAAATGCAGGAGCAGAGGCTTGAGTCGTCCATCCTTAGTAAACTGGCCTTGTGTTTCTATCACACTGTTTCAAGCATGAATTCAGCCCCACCATTTGTGGCAGCTCCTTGTTTTGAGATCAGTATTACAGAATTATGGGCTCTCCAGGAAAATAAGACGTATAAAAGAAAGTAGTGAAAGATAGAGCCTGCTACTCTGATATTTAAAGGCGATTAACTTTGTCTAGAGATCTTTATAAACAAGGCCAGGAACAATTAGGGAATAAAAGATCTAAATATCATGAAGTTAATTGTTCATTCCTGCTCATACCTTCTAAGTAAGTATCTCAGGCATTTCTCAGAGATTGTATTTTTTAATTTTGAGAGTTGGTTTTTAAGGGAATGTTTTAAACATTGATTCTCACGTTATCATTCTCCTAATGCAATCTGCCAGGATGTTCCATTCAGCTGCCACAATCTGCTCAGCCCTGTTTTATAAGGGGGAAGCTATTCTGAAACTCTCTCTCTCTCTCTGCACAAAGAAATAAAGGTGTCAAATTTCAGTTTTCTTTTAATCTAAAAATTCAAGCATTTCCTAAAACCTGTCTTTAGATGATCAAACTCAAGTTGTTTCTTTATATATTTTCTCCTCTTCCTTAGGTATCATTTTGCCTCATCATATACTGTTTATTATTTTGATTAAATATAGACGGCCCTTACTATGTGCAAGACCGTAGGCACTATGCCAAATACTGGGGTCAGAGATCTAAAAAAGTTATGTTCTTTCTTGCCATGGAGCTTCTGGTCAAGGGGACAAATACTTCCTTCATTTATTTCTCTAAGAAAACTTGTTCAGTGAAAGAGAAACCCAAAAGAGCAATTTGACCCAAGAACATACAAGAGTTCTCTTTGAACTTCTCTCACCTGAGCAAACTCAAAACTGAGCAAAAGAGGCTATTGAAACAGATCTGAAGTTGGACCCCATCTGTCACTTAGCCATGCACTTGTTGTCACATTTAATTTCTTAGAGCCCAGGTTTTTTTAATTAAAATTTGGCCACCTTGCTCTATTGCTGAAGGAGGTCATACAGACGATTACCATGGTAGGTGATTAGTAAATCTTAGTCATATTTTCTCCTCATTTCTGCTCAAAGAATTCTAATCATATCTTTACACCCCACTTTATCCTGTTCATATCACTTATTTGTCTGTCAGTACAACTATTTTATTATGCTACTAAATAGATAAATGCCTTCAAAATATTGATAATTACTGTATCAAAATGGGAAGGCAAGAAATATATCATTGAGCTACTTGAGCAATTCACTAGGGTATGAATCATTACCAATGTGCATTTATATGATTGAAAAAAATATATGATGCAGTGCTTTTTCTGCTGTTAACAAGCTTTTGATCTAGTTTGTAACTATGTGCACAGGAAGTTTCCCACCCACGAAGATTTCACTTACCCATTCAACACATTAACAGAAAGACTATGTTGATTTATTTAATAAATATGTATAACAGGATATTAAATAGAATTTTACTAGTCTAGATACCATGCCTGGTGCTCAGAGAGAGGAATGGTAATTAACCCTCCACATTCAAAAGGGAGGTGTTAGACGTCTCCTCATTGGGCTGAATAACACAGAGCTCACTGTCAAGGCAGCCTCACCCCTCCACTCCCAGCAGCCTGGGGGATGAGAGGCCAGACAATGGTGAAACCAGCAGGAGGTGACCAGTATGCCCAGGGGAGAGACAGTGATGTGGGGTTTCCCTGGGCGAGGTGGGTGCTGAAGACAATAGCCAAGCTTGACCTTCTTTGAAGAGGTGAAGACCAAGAACATGTCCGGTGCTATGAGGCTGTGGGGTAGACTTGCGGGTGCAGGAGTTGTGGTTGGAGGGAGGGCAGTAGAAGTGAGTTGAAGAGGCCTCCACGTGTGTCTGGGAAGCAAGTTCAAGTTCTACAAGTCTTCTGAGGAACCCACGTACCTGCGCCTAAGGAAAAGCCCAGCATTTGGACATCTATTACTATTACCCCAGTAGTCATATTATAACAAAACCAATCAAGTTAGACTTTGGTATGTTTTCTCAAGTCTCCCCTCACCCTCACCAGCCTCGGCAGTAGGAGGAGATAACTAAACAAGGCGAGAACAGCCCACATTTTCTTCCTCACTGAAGTCCCCTGAGCCAGGGTCAGACCTGAGCTGGGAATGGGGAGAAGGCTTGAATCCGATGAGAGGGACTTTTACAGACTTCAAAGTGAGACTTATTTTCCCAATGAGATGCTCATAATAGAAACTAGCCAGAAATTAATTTTAGGCTGGAAAAAAGGGTGATGCTTCAAAGCAGGTTGGAAGGAAGTAATTGGAGAAAAGTCAAGCTCTTTGTTTACTGCACCCATCCAAGTTCAAGCCCCTCAGTACAGCGCTGAGATCTTCACTGAACTCTGATTATTGACCATGAGGGTCCCAGTCTGCAGATGCTACTGGAGCTGAGAAAATCAACTGACTCAGAGGAGGAAACAGGCTCTAAACTGGGTTCACATCCTCCCGACCATTATGGCCCGACCACTTAAAACCTCTCACTCTTCATGCAGCTTTTTGCAAAGATAATCAGACGTTGTATTATTTTCCTCATCCTTCACATCAGCCCAAAATGAATATTGTAAGACTTGAGTAATCAGAGCTACATAACTAGAGACACATTACTCAAGAGGTGAAGGAAAAACCCAACTCTATTTCCCCACTTCTTCCTTTCACATTACACCCAGAGCCTTGGATCCTACCGAGTGTGCTCTGGGGCTACCTGATGATATTTGCAGTTCAAGAGACCCATTTCCTTCAATGCAGTGACCGTACACTTATATTCATTGTATTCATTGATTTGTAAGAAGAGAAAGTGTCAGGGAAAAGGATTAACTCCAGAGGTGGTAGAAACCTGACAGAAAGACCGACAAAATCACACTTTCTATAACTTTACTGCATGTGCCTTCATTCCACTCCGAATTCTTTGGAAGGAGGGGCTCAGGAAACAACAATTGCATACTTATAGTTTTAGGCTCTAGAAACAAAATATTTCTGCTAATGGTCATATATATTTTTTAATGATTTACTAATACACTTTATAAAGGAATAATAGGGAGGGTAAAACATATCTGAGAATAAAATAAAAGAGAGAGAGAGAAGAAGAATTTCTTATTCTGTGATCATAGGCATAGGTGTTAGTATGTACAAATTGAATAAATATAAACCTCGCATTACTTTACATCCCTGACTTCACTTAGTCCTCATAATAGGCATTAGCCCTAGAATGAGACTAAAATTTAGTCTTGTCGCTAGTTGGTGGCAAAGGCTAGATTCTAGTTCAACTGTAGCTGATTCCAAAGTGTATGTTCTTAAACACAGTTATACCACCACTCATACTTGGGTGGAGCTTGGGGCAAGACCTCTTCAATTAAACCTCAGAAGGACACCTTGTCATTACTTCTTAAAACAGTTGGTCTCAATTACAAATGTTTATTAGTTGCCTACTATTGTAATAATTTGCCATCGCTTACAATCCATTTCTCTAATCAGATAAACTGAATGCTTCTTACTCAATTCTCACGTCTCTTAGAGAATTTTGGTTGCTAGGCATTAGAGTTGCAGGTTATCTCTACTGAGGGAAATAGCAAAAAAGAAAAAAAAAGAGGGAAGTGGCATCATCAATAAAAAAGAGAAATAGAGTGGATGAGAGAAAGAAGGTAATGGTTGCAATGAAGTCTTGAAAGAGAGAAAGAAGGAAGAATAAGATAAAGGATTCCAGTCTCAACACTGTATGCCTGAGTCACCAGGGAAGAAAGGAGGAGCTGGGACTAACCCGGGGGTCTGATGGCAGAGGTTCTAATGTGCATTTACTTGTAGAAAGTTAGAAAAGACTGGGAAGAGGTTGAAAAATACAAACATTTTTCGATCTCACAAATCCACAAAGCATACCTTATTGGAAATCATGGCGTAACCCAGGAGGCAGAAAGACAGTATTCTTAGACATAAGACAGAGAAATTTATTGAGCATTTTGATGAAGGACCAGATAAAGGTAAAATAAATGACCTTTAATCTGTTTACAATCCACAGCTAAAGCAGATGAATAAGGCAGATCTCATTAACACTACAAAAAAAATTGATAAAAGTGGGGAGAAAAAGAATGATAAAAAGAAATTAATTTACAAAACATATTATTACTCATTTAAGATGATTAGCATGACATTAATATTGATTTGTCTGGTGTAGGTGCCTGTAAGATTGTGTTTTCGTTTTTACTTTATAAAATATACATAACATAAAATTCACCATTTGAAGAGCACAGTTCATTGACATTAGGTACAGTGACATTGTTGTGCAGACATCGCCACCATCATCTCCAGAACTTTTCATCTTCCCAAACTGAAACTCGGTCCCCATTAAACATTGACACCCTACTATCCCCTCACCCCAGCCCCTGGAAAATACCATTCTATTTTTTGTCTTTATGAATCTATGAATCTGCCCACTCTAGATACCCCACAAAGTGAAATTATACAATATTTGCCCTCTTGTGTCTGGCTTATTTCACTGAGCATCATGTCCTCAAGGTTCACCCATGTTGTAGCATATATCAGGTTTCATGCCTTTTTTTTAAGGCTGAATAATATTCTATTGTGTATACATACCACTTTTTTTCATCTACTCATCTGTTAATGGAAATTTGGGTTATTTTTACCTTTTGGTTAGAGTGAAGAGTGCTGCTATGAACACGGTGTACAAACATCTGTTCAAGTCCTCATTTTCAATTCTTTTGAGTGCATACCCAGAAGACGAATTGTTGGATCATATGGTAATTCTATTTACATTTTTGAGAAACTGCCATACTACTTTCCATAGTGGCTGAACGATTTTACTTTCCTACCAGCAATGTCCCATGTTTTGTTTTATTGGTTGTAAAAACATTTATTTTGTAAGGATTTGCAAAATTTTGCACAGGCCCCCCTCCCCGTTACATTTTCCCCACATAGATTCTGTTCTAGCCCTAAAACCATAGATTCCTCTTGGCTGGTGGCAGAGGATGGGGGCTATTCTGGAATAGAATTTCTGTAGTAGGAAAGAAAGCACTCTAATGGCAGAGTACTTACAATCTTTCAAACGTTTTTCACAAATATTATTTTATTTGATTTTCACAACACTGTGAAACAGGCAATTATTATTATGAGGATTTTCATCTTACAGGTAAGTTGAGGCTGGCTGGCTTCTGTGACTTACAACGTGTTGTGGAAGAAGTGCGGGGTTTGAAGTTGAACAGATCTGCCTGGCTCTGCCACTTAGATAAACACTGTGTGACATCCTGCTATGGTAAGGATCTACCTGTGTCCTGTGGCTGGGATCCAGAGTTGAGTCAGCCTGATATCTATGCCTGCAAAGCCCACTTCTATATGGTTTGTATCACGTCTACTTGCTGTTAGATGCAGTCACTCATATTCACCTATTAAAAATTTGGTTCTTTGTGAAATAATTGTTCCTAACCCCTCTCCCCGACACAAGAGCCAACTGCTAGTGTGTATGATGAAAATTAAGAAAAATTGAGACAAGCTAAGCCACTTAGGATTCTTCGCCAGAATATAAAAATGAGTAAATTAAAGAGAGAAATGAATTCAGCGGTAGCTCAGATCTCAGGAATGAACAAGTTCACCAATTTCTCCCTACAGAAATGAGAAAAAGACATTTGTGAAACTGTTGCAAATGATCCAGCCAGTGAAAAAATTGCTCATCAAGTGAGAGATAAGACTTAAGTGAAAACTGAAAAGGGGGTTAATGTGTAGAGTGAGAATATGCACAGGAAACACAAGACTTATGATGGAAATGGGTCTCGGCAGAAAGCCCAGATCCTGTACAAACATTTCCACGAAGCAACAGATGGGGAAGACTCCAGTGTGGTTCCTCAACCAGACTTTGCTGTGAGTGAAGTTGATCGGAAAGCTTGAAGAAGCATTTTTTTCCCCCCTTGGGTGATACAAAGTAAGTAGGAGAAATGGCACCCATAAACCTCTTGGTTGATGACCAGTTTTCTCCTACAACCAGAAACGTTCTAAAAGAGAAGCATGGTAGACCAGAACAAGACTCCAACACTGGTTTAAAAGCCTCGATTGGAGTTAAGGTGTCTTCACGAACAAAGAAATCCGTGAGGAAAGCGAACACTAAGACTACAGGCAGCCGGAAACAGTCTTCTGGACTTTGGGAGTTTAGTATCTTTACGGTTAAGCCAGGTTTGCTTGACCATTCCTCAAACCCCAAGGCACTTACGATCAAGGACAAGAGCTTCATGTCCATATAATAACAAGGCTGGACAAACTATGTGGGGGACGTGATACATTTCCTTTTGTATAGACAACAGTTTTGTCGAAGTGGAATTGGGCTTTCTAAGGGTTTCAAGACCCTTGCCCCATGTTATAGATAGGGACGTGGAGAGGAAAATCACATTGGTAAAGGATGACTGGGCCATGCTTCAAATACAGATCACTTTGACCCCAAAGCCTATGCTCTTCCCACCATTCTCTGCCAAATTTCTGGAGTTGGGTCCAGACAAACATAGTTCCCCAAAATTTGAAATCAGGGCTGGGAAGTGGAGAGGTATGGGGCCCTTTTCTGGTCTCTGCCAATCCATTCTTTTCCCTAGTCTACTGCTGGGGAGCAGTATGGCATTGGCCAAACGGTACGTCAACCTGGGCACCTCATATATAATAGAGCAAACTCCCCTAATGTGATAAGCTCCATTTTGATTTTATATGCTTTAAAGATATTTTTCTATCAATACTGTTCACAATTTAATTACAATAATTAACATAGTTTTCCAATATTATTTTTGCATTTGATTATATGCCTAAAAATGTTGCAGCTGTGTTTACCTATATGCCTTTTGTCTTAGGCTTCATTTAAAATGAGAAATAAATATCATTTTTATATATAGCTTTCTACTTGCTTTGTGAACTATTTTCATAATACCCCAATTTAGCCCCACGTATCCTCTGGTGTGCTCAAATCTCTCCAATTAGGGTAAGAGTGGGACAGAAATCAGCGGACAACATCAGTTCCCTGGCCCTAGCAGGCGATGCTTCCAAGTGCTAGGAAAATAAATATATTTTTCTTCATAAAAACAATGTAGATAATTTGTAGTCATATTTGGCTACCCATAGCTTTGCAGGCAAAATGGAACAAAACAAAATCCTTTTTGGCTACTCTACCTCAGAGGAGGGAAAAAGAAAACGAGTTGCTGACCAGCAGCCAATTTCATCTTGACTGTTCAAAAAAAAAAGAAAGAAAGAAAAAAGAAAAAGCCGTTTAAAAACCACATGGCACAGTTAAACAGCAGAGCAGAACATAAAGCTGCTTCTCAATTTAGAGTCCGGGTTTGGGCTGAAACTCATTGGTGGTTGATATACAGCAGGAGGAAGCAAAGATCACACCTGCCAACTCAGCTTACTTCCCAGACCTAGACTGCAGGTGTTAGTACCTGAAATTATTCGCAGACTTCAGGGTCCTGAATGCAGATACTCGTGACTAATTCAAACCCATGTAGGGAACTTTGAACACATTCATTGCTGACTGCGATTAATTATTTCAGTGAAGGTTGAAGAGACATATAAATGCATAAAGTGCTCTGTGGTGACCTAGATGGGTGGGATGGGCGGGTGGGAGGGAGGTCCAAGAGGGAGGGGATATATGTATACATAGAGCTGATTCACTTCGGTGTACAGCAGGAACTAACTCACCATTGTAAAGCAACTATGCCCCAATTCTAAAAAAAAGTCAGTCATATACTCGTGAAACATACCTAAATAATACATTTGCTAGGAAGCCTGGGAAGTAGAGTATTTGTTCTTAAGCTATTAATAGTTCAGTTAGTATTTCAAACAAGTATAATGTATTCATCATGGTTGTCACAGATTGGCTTTACATAAATCTGAAACGGAAGAGGAGGCAGAGGTAGGGCTAGATTGGGCTATAGAAGGTGTGCAGTTTGGCGTTGAGAGGAAGGAAGAAAGGAACTGGAGAGGAAGCCAGGAAGGTGAGAGGAGCAGGTTGTACACACACACACACACACACACACACACACACACACACACACACACACTCACACACTGAGCTCACAGGCCTCCCTGCCAGCCAACAGCTCCATCGGGGTGTGACTACGGCACTTTGAACCAGCAGTGCCAGGGTTCCCCTTATCTGCACATTCTAGAGTCTCTTGTGCCCCCGTACCCCTACTCCACCAAGTTAAGGCCCAGTGGAGGGGACATAGTTGTTCTGAGGATATTTAGCACCTGCAGCTTCTAGTTTCAATTTGGAAGATAGGAGGATAGTTCTGGAACACAACATACCGAGGTTCAATTTTTGATGCTGATACTTAGACTGTAACTTCCTACTGTGTGATCCCTGGCAGGTCCCCTTAGCTCCTTGAAACTCAAGTTCTTGGCTGTATAGTGGGGATTGAAGTTGTACAGGGTATGGTGGGAATTGAATGACATATTGTGTGAAGACTGTGTTTTATGACATCTCGGACTCAGGAAATGGGGGCTATTCTAATCATGATTGTTCATCAGACACATCCAGACAGTGGGAGTGAGACCTCTGGGAAATTCACCCATTCAATCAACCTGATTATGGTTATAAACTCCTATAACCTGATTATGGTTATAAACTCCTCTCGTTGATCAACCTGGTTATGGTTATAAACTCCTATAAAGGAGCTGAGAACTATTTTGACCATAATGAAAAGACAGTTGAAAGACCTAATGCATGGTGTTCATGGGTATTTTCTCAAGTTATTTGGACATTATCATGTAAACATGTAAATGAACATATTCAGGAGATGACCTGATTTTGTGGGGTGTGCCGAAGTCTTCCTGAGTAAAAGTTTATTGGACAACTCACTTCTTTTGGAATAACAATAACTCTCAGTGTTTAACAGTGTCAGAGAAATATTCCACCCTTCCTAACCACATGTGGGTAACACGACTTGGTGCTGATTAGCTAAATCTGAAGAAATTAACTGTTTTATTGACATAGATGCCTTAAGTGTTCAGCCGCATACATCCTTTATCTAACTGGTCAAAAACATCTCCCTCTCTCTCATTAAGTAAGTAACTTATTTTCAGGCAGTCATTTAAAAAAGAGTTTAGTTTTTCTATATGTGCATTATATAAATAATCTATGATTTAGTTGCACAATCTCCTTTTAAATTGAAAACCTTTTTCATTTGTCTTTGTAGTTATCTCTACATATTTGTGCAATGGCTTAAACTTCTAAAAATAAATTTATGTGAGAATAAAATTGAGTTGATTTAAAGAAAAATAATATGTAAATATAAGTATGCACAAATTTTGCAAAATTGAGAAATGTAATAACAAGTAGATTTTGGCAACAGTAATGAAATATATAACATACACTATAGATTCAACAGAAGGCTCTGCATATTATTTTTTATTCAATTGATTTTTTTAACTAATACATTCCCTTTTTAATACATAGAGTTTAATAGGGTCTTTCTATCTCCACAAATTAACAGATAACGTATACAAGTTATCTTACCCTTACCCTTACCCAGTCATACCCTTTTTATATAAAAGGGATTGAACTATGCTCATTGCTTGCAACCTGCATTTTTTATTTAGGCTAAATCTGAGACATGTTTTAATGTCAGTAAACATGCCTTATTTCATTTTCAAATGCCTACATAGTATTCTTTAATATAGATGTGATGTAATTTATTTCATTACTCCTTTTTGATGTGTATTATTTTCCAATTTGGAAATATTACAAATAATGTTACATTCAATTAAATATTATTATAAAATTTGTGCAATTTGTAAGGGGTTCCTAGAAGTGGATTTGCTGAGTTAAAGATTTTTTTTTTTTTTTTTTTTTTTTACTGATAGATAAAATTAAATTGTCCTCAAGAGGATTTTGCTATTTACAGCATTCCAATAGTGCATGACACGGTCTGATTTTTCACCTCTGTCTTTATTTATTGTTCTTCTTCCAATATTTTATCAGTGTAAAGGATGAAAATAATATATTCTTAATTTTAGCTTTCCTGATTATGAGAAAGATGGGTCACTGCAAATATCCGTGTTATCTATTTGGGTTCTTCATCTATAATGTATCTATTCATATCCTTTTCTCGTTATTATTTACATTTACTATGTGTTTACTTATTCTTACTTGATATATAGTACTTTTTTTTTTTTTTTTTTTAAAGATCACTGGCAACCTTTTGGTTTTTTGGGGTTTTTTTTTCTTTTTTAATTGTATTTATTTATTTATTTTTGGCTGTGTTGGGTCTTCGTTTCTGTGCGAGGGCTTTCTCTAGTTGCGGCAAGTGGGGGCCCCTCTTCATCGCGGTGCGCGGGGCTCTCACTGTCGCGGCCTCTCTTGTTGCAGAGCACAGGCTCCAGACGTGCAGGCTCAGCAGTTGTGGCTCACGGGCCCAGTTGCTCCGCGGCATGTGGGATCCTCCCAGACCAGGGCTCGAACCCGTGTCTCCTGCATTGGCAGGCAGATTCTCAACCACTGCGCCACCAGGGAAGCCCCTAGCACTTCTTTTTAGGTATTTTTGGATACACATTCTGTTTGTGTGTATTTGTGTGTGTGTGTGTATGTGTGCACGCTTGTGCACACAGGTACATAGCAAAGATGTTTCTAGAACAGGAACATTTCTTTTTTATCTTTAATATGTCTTTCTTCATAAGAACATTTTACATTTTTATGTAGTTATGTCTGTCATTCTTTTTATTTAATATCTGAATTTGGTGCTTTGTAAATATAAAAATTCTTGTCTTACCAAAATATTATTTAAAAAATAGACCCCTATATATTTTTTTAATATTTTTCTTACAATTTCACCAGGACTTTATTTTTGTATTATATGAAGGAAGACTAACTCCACTTTACTCTAAATTTTTCAACACTTTCTTTTCCTTACCTAGTTTCTTCTTTCCCACTGATGTGAGATTTAATAAATAATCTCTGTATTAGTCAATATAGTTTTGGTCACACTATGGCAATATGTTAATTCCAGAATCTCAGTGGCTACACGTGGCCCGGTTTCCTTTTCTTCTCTCGATTGTACCAATGTCCTTGGAAGACAGAGTGGGTTCAGCTTCATGCACTTGCTGGGAGTCAGGCTGATGTAAGTTCTGCCACCTTCAGCTGCACAAAGGGGACTTGTGGCCTCCAGGGTCAGGGGTCCCAGTACCATCACGTAAGTGAGACTGAGAATCTGAGGTGCTCTCAGCCAGGGGGGTGACTGTGGTGGGTCCCCTCCCGTCACATACAATGGCCAGAATCAGCCTGAGGGCCTTGCCTGATGCTGAGGAGATACAGAGGATAAGACTGGACTTTTCCCTCCAGATCCAATCTGTTCTGTTCCTGAAGTTGGAAAGTAAGCATTCCCAGAGCACACTCAGATGGTGAGAAAAACTGTCTTCTCCAAGCCTCTTCAGGCTTTGAGATTTAAAAGCAAGTAGAGAGGATTCTGATAGTATGGGGTCATTCAAAAATTGATCTGAATTTATTGTTTTTGGATTTAGAAACCAAGAGTTGGGAGAGCAGTGATACCTATGTTTGGTGAAGCTTGATTTTTCTACCACAGTTGTATATAAAAAGAAGTAAATATATAAATGAAAACCAAATAAAGTGATTTGTAAATATAATCATTAGCTGTGCCCATGATTTGATAAACTCTTTTTTCACTTAAAATTTTTAGTAGTTCACTGTTATCCTATTTGCAAACTCAAATTACTTTTGAACCTTTATCTTTCATCCAGCTAATAAAGATCTTTAATTACATGGCATCAAGAAAGCTATTAAACTTCTCTGTGTCTTGGTTTTCTCATCTGTAAAATAGGAATAATAATAATGTAGCTGTATCAGGATAACATTGTGCACATTAAATGAGTTAATACATAGAAGGAACTTGACACATAGCGTTATATAAGTATAGAATATATATGTAGAATAATTATAATAGTTTTATGGTTGATTACTTTAAAAATTCTAAGTAGAAAACAATGTTCAAAATTGGTGCCTCAGACTTGGTTTTCCAGAAGCAGAGCTGGATTTCTAGAGAAGGTGTGCTGGGAAGCAGACCAGGACAGGGAAAGAAGCTGGGCAAAGACGGGACTCAACTGTGGTCCAGCCTCAGTCTGATCCCTCAGGACCTTCTGGATGGTGAAGAGCATCATAGTCATGTGACCTGGAAGCCAGAGACCCTTTGATACCCCGCGTCACTTAGTCGGTGGCTGCAGGCTGCCCCAGATATAAGGTGGATCCTCCAGGCATTTCTGAGCATGCGGTTTTCCTTCCACTAAGGACATTTCTCAGGAGGAGGCCAAGGGCAGCTGCAAACTGTTGGAAGCCAACACTCGCAGCCAGTGGTGGGGGGTTGGAGCGCCCTGGCTGGATGGGAGACCTGGGTGGGGCGCCACCAGCATTGCTTACAGCGAGGTTCTCAAACTTTAGCACACGTCGGAACCCCCAGAGGACTTGTTAAAACACAGATTCTGTTTTCTAGTCTAAGAGTCTCCGATTCAAGTCTGAAATGGGACCTGATGGTTTGCACTCTGACAAACTGACACCGTTGATACAGGGCCCACACTTTGAGAAACTCTGTTCTATGCTTTTCCATACTTTTTTTTCTTATCTCATTTATGGTTTGCAACTTCTAGTTTCTGTGACAGTGAGCATGGTTTTCTGGTTTCTGTCCTTGATTGTTTCTAATGATTCATCCTTCCTGTGATTTTGGTTGTGGTTAACTGGGAGATTCTTTTCAGCAGGCTTAGAAAATTCCCTTCTGTTTCCAGTGAAAGCTGCTTACCAGGAAGAGGTGCTGAATTTTGTCAAGTGTTTTTCCAGTAACTCTTAGGATAATCATGTTTCTTTTTTCAATTTATTCAGATTATCAAATAGTAAAACTTCTTTGAAGTCCCAGTTTAAACCTGCTTGTTTATATGATGGTTTATTATTTAAATATAGTGATTAATTTGATTTACTAATATGTATTTTAAGGATACAAGTACATAAACGGCAATGACTTATTGTTCTGTTTTCATTGCTTCCCTTTCCTTTCTTCCTTCTTTTATCTTGCTTTCCTTTTTTTCTCTTGGTTTTAAAATTTTGCTAGCTTCATAGAATGAGTTGAGAATTAGCCCACCGTTCTCTATGCCGTGGAATATTTTGCATAGTATAAAAATGACCTGTTCCTGGAATATTTGGTAGAATTTGCCTTATACAACTGTGTAGGTTTGGCGTCTCTTTGAGATATTGATTAATTTTTGAATGTCATATCAACTTTTCACAGCAGGAATAAACCCCACTTGGTCATGATGAATTCTCCTTTATATCTATATATTGTTGGATTTAATTTGTCATTATTTTGTTTAGGATCTTTGAATCAGTGCTTATGAGGGATATTTGTCTGTCATTTTTTTTTTTCTTGTATTGTCACTGACAGACTTTGATATCACACTTACTTGTCTCTTCAATTTGGTGTTCTCTTATCCTGGATTCTAAAATGCTAATTGGCCTGACTTGGGCACTGAACATATTTTTTTCCCTGCATGTCTACCCAGATGCAGACTTCCAACCAGCTCTGGTCTTAGTGTTCTGCTTCATCATTTCACATGCATCAAAAATATTCACTGAGCTCCTACTAGGCAACAGGCGCTGTTCTTGGCACTTGTCAGAAGGAGCAGGGGAAATTCAAAATGAAAAAAAAACAAACAAGCACTCAAGAAGTTTATATCTCAATGATATTTTAAATGGCTCTTTGCCAGAAGTATTCTTCTGGTTGCACCCTAGCTCAGGGATTTGATGTTCTGCTGAATATGATAATCCTTGTCTGTATCCTCTGTGCCATTCCATATCCCCACTTCCATTTGAGCCACTAGCTTTGAAAAAAAGACTACCTCATGCCCGTTCACTGTTGGGTGTATTTGCCCCACTGCTCACTCTACTTTCATATTCCTCTCACCCAAGGTCTTAGTGATAATAAGTTACCCAAGCGTTGTACCTAGGGAAAACCAACACAAGCACTCAAATAAGTTAGGAAAGGGCGTTCCCAACCCTGACAGCTAGACAGTTAGTAATGATTTATTTACTGATCCAACAAATAGTTATTGAGTGCCAACTACATGCTACATCTAATACTCGTGTATATCATATTAGATCCTGGCAAAATTAGTATAAATAAGGGAGGAAATATTCATGCTTTCCTAGAGCCTACGTTCCTTTGAGACAAGACAATAATCGAGACACATACAGTTTCTAATACTGCCAAATGAAATGAGAAAATAACCCAGACTAATTGTGATGGAGGATTCTAGGAACCGGAACCAATATTCATAGATTATCATGAAATGCCTCCAGAGGTGGCGTCTTATTTGAGACCTGAATAATCAAAAGAATAAGTTTATTCAAGTGCCTGGGGGAGGAGATTCCAGGTGAAGCAAGTGGAAAAGACTTGACGTGGGAACAAACATTGCATATTATAGGGATAGGAAGAAGGCAAGTGTGGTGGAGAGCAAAGGGGGGAGTGTGTGAGGGAAGGACAGAGCAGAAGCAGAGCTTTGCAGTCACAGTGGAGAGTTTGAAGTTATTTCTGAATATAATTGGAAACCATTGAAGGGCCTTAAGCCAGGACATGAGCTGAGTTCCTCCTTAGACATTTTAAAGGATCATTCTGACTGCTGGGCTCAATGAATAAAGAGGATTCCAGAAGTGGAATCAGAGAAATTAATGAGTAGCAACAATAGCGGTCCAGGTGATTAAAAGTATCATGGCTTGGTCTAGGGTGATTTCAGTAAACACAGAGGCAGACAAGCTTGTGATGTGATATATATTTGGGAGTAGAACCAATAGAATCAGATGATGATTATATGTGAGGTGTGAGGGATAATAAAGAATTTTAAATGACTGCTAAATTGTTTGAACAACTGAATCGGTGATAGTACCATATACTGCAATGTGGAAGGCTCAAGAAGGAGCAGACTTGATGGTTGCATGAAAAACTGGGAGCCCTATTTTGAAAATGTTAAGTTTTAAGACCTATTAGACACTCAAGTGTATAGTGTATGTCAAGTAGGCAATTATGTTCACAAATCTGGAGTACAGGGGACAAGTCAGAGCTGGGATGTAATTTTGAGTTATCAAGGAGATGGTATTAATTGCCATACTTGCACTGCACTCCTTAAGTATAATCAAAATTGCTCTTGAAATTCTCTATGGAAGATGCCTTGCTTTAGACTGACATACCACCCTTATTAAGTCCAGCGTAGCCAGACTTTCCTCTTATGCTGGAGCATTTCACTGTTTTAGCTCTTTTTTGGTGAAGTCACTGGCCTGTGCTTGGCAGCCATGTTGAAGGGAAAATACATATCTTAAGACATGATCATCATATCCAGCATGAAACTCTAATAGACATCTCAAGCTAAATATTTCCAAAATAGAATTCATGATCTCTTTCCAAAAACTCTTATCTAATTTTCTACCCAATGAGTTCAGCTTAGAAAATGGTACCTCTACCTACTTTATGGCTCAAACAACCAATCCAATAATACTTGTCTCTTTGGGAGGTTCACGGAAATGGTCAGATTGAAGGACCACTGAAGATCTTATTCCCTCTTCCATTTATTTTGGCTATAAACAGGCAGACGTGGTACCCAGCCTTCAGCACAGCTCCTAGCGATCCCCACCTCAATGTTCACACCTTTGCGTGGTCCCTTCCCACCGTGTACCAGCATTGGTCTGTGTGAAATTGAAAAAGTAGTACTGATGGTATGTCACACCCACGGTTAAGTTATGAAAGACCCCAGCTTCCAACTAGAGCTCTCTCTCTTGGATAATCAATCTTATCAACTAACCTTGGATCTCATCCTGCTCTGGGAAAGTCATCTGCCTTGTCTTGAGGACACTCAGATGGCTGCCCTCTGGACAGACCCACGTGAAGGAAAACTGAGACTTGCAGCCAATAGCCCATGAAAAACTGAGGGCTCCACCCAACAGTCATGTGAATGGAGGTGGCTCCCCCAGCCCTTTCCACGTTTTTGATGATGCAGGTCTGAGCAACAGCTTGACTGCAACCTCATGAGAGACTCTGAGCCAGACCCCCCACTAAGCCACTCCCAGATTTCTGAAACTGAGTGAGGTGATCAAAGTCTGCTGTCTTAAACCAGTGTTTTGGGATAGTGTGTTACGTAGCAGTACATAACTACTACGGCAGGAGAGAGTGCTGGTCTACACAAGTTATCTCTGGCTCTGACTTTGACTTGGTCTCTCTCTCTCTCTCTTACCCTCTCTCTCTTTCCATCCAGCCTGCCACATTGTCATTTATGCCCCTGCTCCACTGTAACACTGCCTCTCTGCAGCCATTCTTTTATATCTGAAAAAAAGTAAACATTTCACTTGGCTTTGGCTGAAGGGCACCACACAATGAGTTAGAACCAAATCGCTGGTTCCCTGAACTGGCTTAGTGCCTCAGTTGCTTTTGTATCACGTCGATGAAAGAGAGAATGGTAAATGAATTCTCTTCACTAATAAAATGAAAGAGCTCTTGGGTTCTTCAAAATTCAGGGTTATTTCTGAAAATTAGCCCTTTCCTTCCGAAAGAAAGCATGGGATGTGCCAACTGGAAAGGAAGTTGGAGGTTATTCAATCCAGTTTCTTCATTTTTTTCAGAGGGAGCCACTGATGTCAGAGTAGAGGGAGCGAACGACCAACACTCCTTCAGCCACTGGGTGAGAGCTGGGATGAGAGCTCAGGTGCTCCAGTTCAACCCTTCAACCACACTGCCCTGAGCACTGACCTAGAAGGTAGGCGTCATTATCATCAACGATAAGAGAGGCCACAAAGACCTCACCCGCTTGTCATAGTAATCCTGTTAGATGTTATTATTCCCGTTTTGCAAATGAGAAAAAGAGACACAGTTAAGGTTAAGTGACTTGGCAGGGTTTGCCCTCTTCCTAATTGGTGAGTCTGAGATTTGAGTACAGGCAGTCTGATTCCAAAGGCTGCCTTTCTGTATTTATATTATCATCATTACTATGAGAAAACTTCGCTTTTTCTTCTCCACATTCACATGCAGCAATATATTATACACTCTATTCTAAAATGTTCATCAGTTCTGTGAGTCTAGGTGCAAACTCTTTCCACCATTCACACTACTATATTATTTGAAATTGGAAACAGCCAAATTTTGCCTCAAACTCTTTTTTTTTTTTTCTGGTTAGAATGAGGTATTAATGCATTTCTTTATTGCAGGCAAAAAGTAGTAAATGGCGTAGAAAATCCCCTGTGAAAATTATTTTTAACTTCTTTCAAGTAGATGGCAGTAGCCTCTGATTTTGGTTCTCTTGATCAATGTATCTTGGAGTGTGGAGGGATGCTTGTGAAGTTAGATTGAAGCCAGTTATAACTCACCTCTCAGGGCTGGTTCCTAAGCCAGACTCTAGATGTGGTTTCATTAATGCACCTTCATCTTTGCTCAGAGTTCTGTGATGGCCCCTCAAAATGCATTTTGGAGAGCTGGTGCTAATTATAATATGGTGCTAATGGCCTTGAAAGAGGCTGAAATAACAGAAGTAAACTTGCTTTTACTTTACATTCAGGTCCAGGAGGCCCTGAGGCTTGTCTACAAATTCACCAGCCATCTGTCCAGAGTGATCATTTTGTTTTTACCTTCAGCTCTTTCATTTCTCATTTAGTAATGAGCTTGGAGATTGCTTTTTAATATTGGCTGAAGAGCTGTCTAGTGTGTGGTCTGAGGAGATTAAGGATGATTTCAGATTTGCCTAAAGAACAGGGGTTTGTAGAAAAACAGGCAATTCTGCTTTACTTCTAAACTCAGCAGAAGGATCAAGCCTGATCCCTTCCAGGGGGGCTGCCATCCTTCTCTGATGTCAGACTGCCCAGTTGGGCTCCCAGGGACTCAAGATACTGTCTCTCTGAATTTGCCTTTGAATGAAGTTGGAGTGGAGTTCTTCTTTCTGAAGTAATGTTTACTGAGAATATACTGGGGCCCGGCTCTGTGCGAGATGCCAGGGAACCAGCCATTAGAATGACAGGGTCCCTCTGTGCTCAGAGCTCACGGGCTGACACGCAGAAACTGTCTGGCCCTCCAGTCATACGGGGGTCACTTTTCGCAGGCAAGGATCCCAGCTGCCTTTAACATGCATATAAAGTATGGCCTCTGAACTTGGGCAGTTTACAAAGCAATGAGACCAAGTTAAACCCAACAAGAACTTGACTATCTCCATGGTATGAAAATAAGACGCATGAATCCCATCTCCATATATGCGTAGGTGTATTCAGCCCTGTGTGGAGGCCCACGCAAGGCACTGCAGGGAACTAAACAGGTGACAGGCTGACGCATGGGAAATTCGTGTTAACGGGGGTGCCCTAGAACACGGCAATGAAGATTATGCGTCTTCATCTGGGAAACTGGAGAAGGATTCACGCCAGACTCAACAGTCGCCCTAAGAGTAGTCACTGATTGGAGGATTTGGGGGAAGGAACAGCCAGGGAGCCAGTGACCCTTTTTTTTTTTTAAATACTGACCCTGTTCCTTTGATGTAAAGTTAAGATATTGTCTCTCAAATACATCTCTTTAAAGTTTCATGTTTATTTGTAAAGCTGAAAAGCTCTGCTCTTTGTATGCCCTTAGTGATCTTCTACTGGAGGTGTTTAATATTTTGGCATTCTTAAATGTTAGTATTCTTGTGAATATATCTATGTTAACGCTAATAAAAATATTATACTAACATATCTACTTATTATGTTAGATCCTAACTTCCTTGAAGTCAGCATTCATACCTTATACCTCATCACATCACAGTAGTGCCCTGGTGTCCAATAAACACACAGCAACTTGAAACAACAATGACAATAGTGGCTGCTGGTTAATATTAGCTGCAGACATCTGGGTCAAGTTATTTTCACTCAAAACAGAGTAGATTTTAACCCACTTAGAAGTTAGACAGCCTCTAAAACATGATAGTCCAGGAGCAATTTTCTAGAAGAAGTGTTTTTGAAACTGTTACTTGCTCTGGACCGACGTGAGAATCCACAAAGGGAAGCAGATGTGAGGAAAGTGGGGGGCGGCAGAGGGGTGTTGTGCGCAGGAGGCTCAAGAAAGCACAAGTGGTCGCATCTCTCAGGAGCGCTGAGCTAAGGAAACAAGACAAGATGCACGATCCCTGGGCAGAGGTCGAAGGTGCCACTTGCCTGGTTCTGTCAAGAAAGCAGGTCCACCCGAGGGCATTGGGACACATGCTCCACACATCCTGACGGCACCAAAGGAGGCACAGTTGATAGTGAGACATGGTGAAGTCCACCCAGGAGGGACACAGAGGATAGCCCTGAACCATTATCCTCAGCAGCTGGCAGAGGAGAGAAAAGACCAGGAGAGATTCAAAGGAGATAGACAGTTTTCTATGTCGTGATTCTCTTTTTGTTTCATAAATAGGTTCATTTGTGCCATATTTTAGATTCCACATATAAGTGATAACATATGATATTTGCCTTTCTCTTTCTGACTTACTTGACTTAGTATGATAACCTCTAAGTCCACCCATGTTGCTTGCAGATGGCATTATTTTCTTCTTTTTTATGGCTGAGTAATATTCCATTGTGCATATATACCTGAAAGATGACACAGCTACGTTTCTAGAGTTTGCATAATGGCTTCTTACTGCCTGTCACCTGGTCACCTCCCCCTTCCTCCCTGGAATTCCGTTCATTTGGGTTTCACTTACTGACATGGCAGGAACTTCTTGTTGAGAAGAGTGAAACTGCAGGGAAACAAATGACGTAAACTTGCACATTCGTGCATCCCCTTCCCTCTCCTGCTGCACGGAAGGATGGCCCCGCTCCCGTCTCCATCTTGGCTCTAGGTCCTCACCCTTCAGCCTGGTTCTGGGCTGCTGGATTGATGTGCTTTCCTCGCCTGCATCTGAAGACTCTCTCCTTTCTCGTTCTCAGCAGCTCCAAACATGGGCAATACTCTTGCATCTTACAAAACCCTTGCTCAGGGAGGGATAAATTTGGATTTGGGTATTAGTATATACACACTACTATATGTAAAATAGATAACAAACAGGGACCTACTGTATAGCACAGGGAACTCTACTCAATATTTTGTAATAACCTCTAAGGGGAAAGAATCTGAAAAAGAACAGATACATATATATGTATAACTGAATCACTTTGCTGTACACTGGAAACTAACCCAACATTGTAAGACAAATATACATCAACTAAAAATAAAAAACAAAAGCAAAAACACTCTTGCTAAATTTCTCACCTCTTCTAGTCACTACCCTGCTACTCACCTCTCCGTCACACTCAGACCTCAAAAAGGGCTGTCTACACCCCCCTCTCTCTTCACAGAGACACACACAGGCACACACAGGTGTGTGTATATATGTGAGTAGAAAGTTACAGTAGTACAAATGAATCCAGTGCAAAGTCAGTGTCTCTCTCAGCAGAGGCTTCTAGCCACTCAGACTCTCTCCCAGATGAAATATTTTGTGCATCTTTCCAGAGCTATGACATCTATACACAAGTATATACACACCACACACTCACACATACACACTTTCCCTATACACACTATATCATACATGGCTGTTTTCATTTAAAGATATGTCTAAGACATTGCTTCCTTTCTGCCTATGCAGACCTTCTCCACTATTTTTCATGGCTGCCTAGTATTCTATTGTAGGAATGAACCACAATATACTTCACTAGTTAAGTATTGGGGGACATTTCTTTTCTTTTTTTTTTGTAAATAAATTTATATTTATTTATTTATTTTTGGCTGCGCTGGGTCTTCGTTGCTGCACGTGGGCTTTGTCTAGTTGCGGCGAACGGGGGCTACTCTTCGTTGTGATGTGCAGGCTTCTCATTGTGGTGGCTTCTCTTGTTGTGGAACACGGGCTCTAGGCATGTGGACTTCAGTCATTGTGGCACCCAGGCTCAGTAGTTGTGGCTCGCAGGCACTACAGAGCAGGTTCAGTAGTTGTGGCTCACGTGCCTAGTTGCTCCACGACATGTGGGATCTTCCCGGACCAGGGCTCGAACCCGTGTCCCCTGCATTGTCAGGCAGATTCTTAACCACTGTGCCACCAGGGGGACATTTCAGTTATTCCAGTCTTCAGTTATTACAACAATGCTGCAATTTGTATAATTAATATATGTGTGAGTGTATATATATATATATTTATATAATTATATATATGATTATATATGATTATATAATCATATATATAATATATATAATATATATAAATATATAAATATTTATGTAATTTCAAACATGTGCAATTATATCTGAAGAATAAATTCCCAAAAGGAAATTGCTAGATCAGAGTATGTGCATTTAAATCTGATAGATGTTATTAAATTACAAGTTTCTATCATTACTGCAATAAGAAAGGACTTTTCCCCTATACCATTACTAGCAGAATGTATTGTTAAACATTTTTACTTCGCTAATATGATAAACAAAAATAGTATCTTGTTAATTTGCATTATATCTTATCATAAATGAGGCTGAATCTCTTAAAATGTTCAAGAGCCATTTGTGTGTGTGTGTATGTCTATGTATTTGTGTAGCTTGTTCTTTGCTCATTTTTCTATTAGGTTCTTTGTCATTTTTTAAAGTTTATTTTAGGTTGTCTTTATAGTTTAGGAAAATTAGTATTCTTTAAAATTTCCAAGTGTGTCTTTTATCTTTAACTTTGTTTAGGGCTGTCTTGTCATCAGAAATATTTTATTTTTATGTAGTCTGCCTTACCAATCTTTTCTTTCTGGCTTCTGCTTTTGTTCCAAATTTTAAAAGGTCTTTCCCATTATTTTTAATGGAGATCGATAGCATCAGATTTGAATCCTGAAAAGATTACTCTGGCTACAGTTCAGAAAACAGGCATGGACTTATACATACTACCAAATGTAAAACAGATAGCTAGTGGGAAGCAGCCGCATAGCACAGGGAGATCAGCTCGGTGCTTTGTGACCACCTAGAGGGGTGGGATGGGGAGGGTGGGTGGGAGGGAGACGCAAGAGGGAGGAGATATGGGGATATATGTGTATGTATAGCTGATTCACTTTGTGATACAGCAGCAACTAACACACCATTGTAAAGCAATTATACTCCAACAAAGATGTTAAAAAAAAAAGAAAAGAAAACAGAAGCAAGGTTGGGGGGGCAATATTGAACTTCAGGATAACAATTAGAAGGTGATCACAGAAGTCCATATGAGTGATAATATTAGTCCTGCTTTTATTTTTTTTTTTAGTCCTGCTTTTGATGGTGGCAGTGGCAGTGGAAACATGGGTGGATTCAAGATATGTTTAGGAGGCAAAACAGACACAGGTGCTGAACTGGATAGGGAGGAGGAGACAGGCTTTTGTTTTGAACAAATAGAAAAATGTCATTCATTGAGCTAAGGAACCTGGGAAAGGACCGGTTTGGGTTTGTTTTTCTTTTTGAAATTTTTTTCCCCTTTAGTGCATTGGGAGGACATCATGAGTGTTGTCTACTACAGGTCAGCTTTACGTGTTTTGGGGACTTCTGAGGCAGTTATTGAGCACACATCTCAGACAGGTTCGTAAAAGAGGGGTCCTGGCTGGGGCTGAAAACTGAAGAGTCAGGGCATAATCAATGTGTTTGGATGAGATTGCTTATGAAGACAACATAGAGAAGAAGAGATGGGAGCCCTGAAGAGCCTTGGAGAACTCCAACATTTCATGGTTGGTGCAGGAGTATGACCCTATGAGAGCACTGGATACTGGCAAGCCCCCGCGCCATGTGCTAACCAGGAAGGAAGAGGTGAGTTGAGTCTTGAGCTGTGAAGGGCTGCCTGCCTCATCCCACTGGGCTGGGCGCCACGCAAGAACCCGAGAGAGCCACACTGGAGAATCCACTGGGCTGGGCAGCTTTGTGGGCCATGAAACTCTGGGATGTCCCATATTTTGTTTTGTACATTTTTCTTTCTGCCTTTGTCACCATTTCCACATTACGACATGGGATTCAAAAAGATAGATTCCTCTCACTCTTCCCCAGCATCGACAGCAAGTATTTTCTTTCCACCTTGACTTGTTAGCAATTTGAAAAGACTTCACTGAGAAGAGTATGCTTTGTTCTTTCCAGGCAAGATAGTAGAACACATTAAAGACACAGCATTTATACTTCCAAATTGGGGTGTGAATAACATGGAGCGAAGTGCTTTTTCAGCATTTCTACCTAAACATCTGTTACCATTTTTCTTGCTCTTGGTGTGGTGTCATGGCAAAGGGCCTGGGTGCCAAACACACCTAGACCTTGGTTCAAACCCCAACACTATCATTAGCAATGGCTGTTACTCAAGTGGCTACATCTTTTAAATCTCAATTTTCTCCTCTACAAGCTGAGGATAATTGTACTTCTTTATCAGGACAAATGGAAGAAGTGAATGAGGGAACATGTAAGCGAACATAGCAAGGGCTTATCACAGAACATGTACTTAATTGCTTTTTCCTTCCTCTCCTTCATCTGTGCTCTGGATCTTAAGTACTCTTGCTCAGCTCATGCACATACATTTCTTCTCTCATGAAACCACCCAAATCCTCTGTATATCCCTCTAAGCAACAGATTTCTCAGGTGAAATGGTCCATTTGTATTCTCATTAACTTTGCTACTGGTTTCCGCGTAACTGTAGTTGGCAAGTAAAATATTCAGAGAGCAGAAAGGGCCCAGGATCCATGGTCTTGGACATCCATGCATTCAGAGTAAGAAGACAGCCAGTGACAGGTGTGGTGGGAAAGGGAGCTGGGGGCTGGGGAGAAGCGCATTCTGCATTGCGAGCCTGGGGACCGGCACTCCAGTCAATCTACGAATCTTTTGAGAGGTTTACACTGTTCCTTCTTCACATCACCTAAGACACCCCATAGAGGAAAGCTTGTGATGTCTCTCCTCCCAAATCTGATTCATGTGCAGCTCATTTCAAAACATCTGGGCATGAGACCATACCTGATTCAAACATCAAAATTTTACCCTGTTTTGAGAGAGAAGAGCATCCCTAAGTGGGTGGAAAACGCCCTGGAGCAGGGTCCGTATATTTGTACTGCATCCAGGCTCTGGCATTTGCTTGTTGATGGATTGTGTGGTGTCAGTCACTTGCCTTCTCTGGGCCCACGAGCCCTCGCCTTTCAAATGACAGAGGATGTGCCCTTTGATCACTATGATCCCTTCTAGGTCTGAGGAGCTATGAAACTAAAGGCCTAGAGGTCTTTGTAACATTGCCAGGGCTAGTACTGGTGTTCCAATCCCAACGTGATCCAGCTCTCATATTAGCAAATTTCACTTTTTTATTATTTGCAACTCATTGTGCAGCAAAGCATGCATCATTGGTAATTAATGCTACCAGCACAGCACTCTGTTAAACGATTGTTTAGCCTAAAGTGGAATAAAACACTACAATCACTAGTACAGTATCATTATGTAACAGAAAATTAAAAATCTGATAATTTGATTGGAAGTCTCAGGTGAGTTTTTTGTATCAAAATGTTAACCTCAAGTAGCTATAAGCAGGTAAATGTTTTATTCATCCCCCTGATATGAAATAAATACTTGTGATATAAATTATGTATAATTAATACTCCTGGGATAAAAAAAATGTATGCTAATAGGATGTCAGTTAATTAAGAAAGGAATAGGAGGTAAACAAAGGTGATTACAATTTATCCTGGGACCATAAACAGAAATCGTGCCTTAAATAATCTCTGTAAAAAAATACATTATACAGCAACTTTTTTGTTTTCATCCAGAGCAGCCGCCTAATGGTTCACAGCAACTGTTCGTGGAGAAGTTAAATGAGAAAACAGCTTGTGATTGCAGGCTGGGCTTGGCCCTCTCAGCCACTGGGACTCAGCTGAGATGGTCTTTGATGAGCAGTCTTGGTCTCTTCAGGAACATTCTCCGAAATTTAGCTTTTTTGGAAGCCAGAGGCTACATTAAAAAACAAACAAACAAACAAACAAAAAAAAGCATCCAACTAATGAAAACTTGAAATAGTATACATAAACTAAATGACAGTTTTATGCTTCTGGGCTAATTTGATCCTCTTCTTTGAAACCGGGTAACAGATTCATGGCACTTGCCCGACGTGTGTCTGGATGAAGTCACAGTGAAGGACAGTACAGATCAGAAGAAGATACATCTGAGAGTCTCTGAGCCCCCTTCGCTATTCCTTCCCTTCTTCATTCATTTTACATTTACTGACCGCCTGCTCTGTGCCAGGCACAGAGGATAGAAATGCACTCTGGTTGTTGCCAGTCCTGTCTTCTTTCCTGTCTTGGGTGGTGGTCCTCACTAACCTAGGGGGTCTAGATATTCTGATGAAAATATGCAGCAAAGAGCTGGATATGGAAATTTGAAGCTCTGGGGAAAATTCTGGGCTCAAAATAAAGGTTTAGGTTATCTGAGTTGTATGAGCTGAGGACCAAGGGGAGCTATCCAATGATCATGAACATTCAGGGGCAGGAAGAAGCAGATCCAGGCCGGGAAGGAGGACCAGCCAGCAGGTCAGAGGGTACTGGAGACTGAGATGTCACAGAAACTAGGGAACAGGAAGACTCAAGGAAAACGGAGTAATCCACGATCTCATTGGAAAGGAGTGGTACAGTCAATAAAGAATGAGACGTTTTCAATGAATTCTGAAACTATACGGGCTGAGCAGAAGCAGCTACAGAAAAGTGGAGACTTGACTGCATCATGTGGAAATGGCGCATCCAAAGCCAGTGAAAATGATCACTGGATACATTTGAATAAGGAATGGGCGAGAGGTTTTTGATGGTGAAGTGGATTTAAGAGGCGTCAGTGTAGAGGGTAATTCAGTTCAGGAGTGATACATAAGGGAGTGACATAAATTTGGGGATTGAAGAGACACACTTAAAAAAACTGCTAGAAAAAGCCATTGGAGGAAGACGGGAAGGCATTAAGGCACAGAGAGAGGGCTTGTCTTCCAAGAGCATAAGGCCTTCTCCCACCTCTGAAGCAGGGTAAAGAGTGATGGGGAGGATGAGGGCCTCACTGCAGCTGTATGTGCAGAGGGGCTGGGGATGGCCAATTAGCCGCAGACTCCTCTGAGGTAGGAGTTCAATATTCAGTGCTGGAGGGGGGGTGAAGGAGGTTGAAGAAGAAGCTAGGGCCATGGTGAACATTCAGACTTGTCATTGAGAGGAAAAGGAGACAGGAGGAGGTCTGGTTACCTCTCCTGAATTGATCCTTAAACTTTATACAAATGGAATTATCCAGTATGTATTCTTTCATATCTGAGTTCTTTTGATTGCAATTCATCCATTTGTTGAAAGAAATTAGTTATTTAATTCTCATTGCTTTATAGTATTCCATTTATGAATATACTATGGTGTATTTATTGTTGGATAGTATTGCTGCTATGAATATGCTTGAGTATGTTTTTTGTGAACACATGTGCACATTTCTATTGGTATGTATGTAGGGGTAGAATTACTGGGATATAGAACACATGTATGTTCTCTGTCTGACTTACTTCACTTAGAATGATAATCTCTAGATCCATCCATGTTGCTGTAAATGGCATTATTTCATTTTTTATGGCTGAGTAATATTCCACTGTATATAGGTACCACATCTTCTTTATCCATTCCTCTGTCGATGGACATTTAGGTTCCTTCCATGTCCTGGCTATTGTGTGTGGAATCTAAAAAGATGATACAAATGAACTTATTTACAAAACAGAAACAGACTGACAGACTTTGAAAATAAACTTATGGTTACCAAAGGGAAGAGGTGGGGTGGAGGGATAAATTAGGTGTTTGGGATTAACATATACACACTACTATATATAAAATAAATAAACAACAAGGACCTATTGTTTAGTACAGGGAACTCTACTCAGTATTCTGTGATAACCTATATGGGAAAAGAACCTGAAAATGAATAGATTCATGCACATGTATAACTGAATCACTTAGCTGTACATCTGAAACTAATATATTGTAAATCAACTATGCCCCAATATAAAATAAAAATTAAAATTAAAAAAACGCATGTGTGTTCAAGTTTAGTAGATAATGCCAGTTTTCCAGTGTTTTCCAACCACATGCAGGAATAGTTGTTCCGATTTACTCTCCTATAAATATGTGAATTCTATTTACCCCAAACACAACACTTGGTCAGTCTGTCTGTCTTTTACAGACTTTATCTAATCTGCACTGTGGTTTTAATTTGCATTTATCTGATGACTAATGAAGTTGAGCATCTTTAACATATTTTCTTGCCATTTAGATATTCTTTTTTCAAGTGCCTATTCAAGTCTTTCTCCTATTCGGGCATGTCTGCCTTTTTCTTACTGATTTGTAAAAGTTCTTTTTATATTCTAGATAGCCTTTTGTCAGATATATGTCATATAATATCTTTTTCTGTTTGGTGGCTTGCCTTTTCCTTCTCTTAATGGTATCTTTTGATGTTCAGAGGATTTTAATTTTAATGGAGTCCTGTTCATCAATTTTTGTCTTTTATGGTTAGCTAATGTTTGTGTGTGTGTTGTCTAAAGTTTGCTTCCCCCAAGCTTATGAAGAAGTTCTTGTTTGTTTTCTTTTAAATCTTTATTGTTTCACTGTTCACATTTAGATCTACAAGCATCTGGATTTGATTTTTATGTATGGTGTGAGGTGGAGGGTCAAGATTCATTTCTACTATCCCCCCACCGTGTATATCCTATTGACCAGAATGATTTATTGAAAAGATGACTCTTTTCTCACAGGAAGGTTTTAACAAGGAATTAAAACCTAACAAAACACATGGAAGGGCTAAGGGAACAAATGATTGTGAAACCATTGCCAGAGTTCTCAGCTGGCGACACTAACTCATGAGATGTGCAGGAGATTGCCTGAAAGCTACTGAGAAAGTCACAACCACTTTCTACCCATACTTTTAGCTATGAGGCGGGCTATGCTTCGAACTGCCATGGCTACTAGAGAATACTGCTTCTTCCTCTCTCACTGTCATACTCACCTGGAAACCGATGGGGAAAGGAAGTCTGGAAATGTCGTGCTAGAATTCTCCTCCGGAATTTAGAGAAGGCTGTAGAAGGGGCCAAACTGGAATATAGTTCAGTACAGTCACTTAATGTGTTTGTGCCTCAGATAAGGAAATTAAATTTGAAGTCAGATTACGGAGTCTCAAAGGACTTCCTAGCACTAACATTTATTAAAAGCATTGGATATTAGAAAAACTCCCTCAATATATTTCGTTCATTCATTCAGGCATGTACTAGGCTGAGAATATAAAAATAAAAGAAGCTCCTTTCATTAGAGGCACTTCCAAAACCACTGAAATAGGGATATACAAAGAGATGATACAGTGCAATAAAGTAGCGGCTATGGTTGTAAATATACAAAGTGCAGCAGACTATAGGCAAAGGAGCAGCTAGATCAGCCTTGGGTGGCTCCTGCCGTGATCCCAGAAGGCTGGATGAGATCCTGCCTGGAGGAGCAAAGCCTGTCTGTGAGCCCTGAGGAAAGAGCATCAGGTGCATTCAGGGACACCATGATGTTACCTGGGAAAGATGTAAACTCAAGCTTTGCTTCCTTTTATCTTGAATTTTTTGAGGAAAACCACAGGTGCCTTCAAGGAAACAGATGGAAGTTGCAATCTGTTTTGTGTAACAGAAACATTAGGCAGTGTGTGTGTGGCTTTGGGCAAGTTACTTCCTTTTTGTGCCACCACCTTCTCTCTCAGTGAAATCTCCAGGATTCTCCACCCTCCACGCTCCTTTGCAATTGCAAAATGCAAGCATCTCAGCTTACTAGGTAGATTTCAGTGGCGTCCAGATTGGCCTTATCTTCTTTATGGGTTTCTTTCCAGAATCCTTGGGAAGTGGGGTGCAGTGGTGGCAGAGAGGGGAAGAATGAACTCGGGGTGGGTGTCAGTCAATCACAGTGGTGTTCAGTGATTTCACATGGATTGAAAAGTGTTGAATCCTGAGGAGGTTGGAAAAGGGCCTGCTCCTCATGGGGTCTGGTTAATATTAGGAATTATTGCCTCAAACACTGCAGGTGTGGATCGATCTCGTTCAGTCCCAGTAAATGGGGCTGCGACTGCCTTTGACAGCCTCAAAGCTGCACAGCGCTCAGGCCCCAGGGCAGACAATGATGCGGGGGAGTTGCTGATTTTAGGATAGAAAATTACAATGCTTATATAGTAAACAGCACCTGGAAGTTTACTAATGATTTTTACAATTAACAGCGGCAGTGTGGTCTGATTATTCACACGCGCTTTCTATGAAAGAAAAGAAAGGAAGCAGATGTTGAAAAAAGTCACATGGCTTAGATTTTATTGGGAGGGGGACAGTGGTGGTGAGAGAAGAGGATGGAAGGGTAGGAGCAGAAGGGAGGAAAGTGTGTGAGGTAGAGATTGCTTCCTGCTATTTTCTTTAGACCGTCATATGCAAATCGCCCCCTTACAAATCTGGAAGGTAACCTTCAGATGTGTGTGATATAATGATTCTTCTCTACATTACACATATTTAAAGTCCTATATATTTAAGGGTAATTGGGCAATTTTATAGGAGCATTAGGTATTTAATAGAAACAAATATGACTGGGCATTCTTCGATTTTCATGCTGAGGGTTGGGTTGCTCTGACAAACACGCAGGATGCTGGCTGAATTCCTCCAAATTCCACTGGGTGGGCTCGTAGCTAATTTTAGAGGACTCCTATTTTCAACCAGGAAACCATCTATATTATATTTTAAAGCTTGATGACTGATTCCATTTTTCTTCACCCATCACTGATCAATTTTTTAATCCCTTGCTCAGCCTATGGTAAAGTCCATTTCCTTTATCTATTCTTGCATCTATGTATATATGGGAAAGAAGATGCAACAGCCTTAAATAATGTTCTGAAGTATTACATGTTCTCTTATCTCAATACACACATGCAACCAGTAATTCATTTTTCATTATTTTATCCTCGACTTTGTCCAGACAGACTTCTTTTATATAGTTAACAACAATAAGAAAAATGTTATTCTGTATTTTACCTTTTTAAAAAAATTTTAAAACACATGGAAATGTTTCTATTTCCACATAGAAAACACATTTTTTCATGAACAAAAATTAACAAATTATTGATGGGGAATTTTGCATTATTTTAGGCAACGCAGTAGTGAGTGCACTGGAGTAGATTTTTGCTTCTGTTAAATTGTCCCTTAGGGAAGATGCCAAATGATGGAATTACCTGGTCACAAGGAAGGGAAAACCATCAAGGGGGTTCTAGATTCTTGCTATTCTATTGCCCTGGAAAGTGTCCTCAGTGTATGCTAAGTTCTGCACAGAATCATCAATATTGGATTGGCAGTGGGTGTGTGTTAACTTTTCTATCACAAGGTAGTTAGTTTTAATCTGAATATCTTTGATTATTGGCTAAGGAATTACAAAATATATTTATTGAGTTTTCTTTCATATGTCAAGGGATCTTTCATATTTTCCCATTTATCCTACTGGGATCTTAACATTTCATTGAAAATTTTCAGTAGACAATAATCTGCATGAGGGCAGGAATACATACATTTTTTTTCTTTCAGTTTTGTTCCACTAATGCTTAGAATTATACCTGACACAAAGATGGTGTTATTAAAGTACTTGTTAAATGACAGAAGCACACATATACATGAAATCCTCACCAATTCCTAGGTATTTGGGAACAAAATGGTTACTTTTTAAATAAACTGTCTGCTCTAAGCTTGGAAATTACCTAACTACCATTTTTAAAATATTAACCTTGGTTGTTCTCACCTTTTTTTTTTTTTTTAATCAAATTAGCTTTCGTAATCTTTTAACAATTACCTTCATTAGGTATACTAAAGTATACTTCCAAAGTTTCAAACATTTTTGATCTCTGCTTCCCTAAGATTTTGGTAACACACCCAAGGATTATAAACTGTTGGCTGGAATTGCCCTCTCTCTCCCTCCCTCCCTCCCTCCACCCATTCCCCCCCCCCCCCCCCGCTTTCTCCCTTCCTTTTCTTTCTTTCTTTCCTTCCTTCCTTCTTTCTTTCTTTCTTTCTTCTTCCTTCCTTCCTTCCTTCCTTTCTTTCTTTCTTTCTTTCTTTCTTTCTTTCTTTCTTTCTTTCTTTCCTTTCTTTCCTCAGTGTCTCTGCTTCCCAGGACCCCATCAGGAGTATTGCTTCTAGTTGATATTCCCAATTAACAAATCCATATGGTTTGATTTGTATTTAGATCTGAGTCCAACTTGAATCAGATGCCAAACTCTACGCTGCACTTAGAAGGGATGACAGACATTTCTGTGCTTCTGATCTTTTAACTTCTGGTAGATCTTCTGCCATGTCCAATGGGCAGTTTGGTTTAGCACATCACTGTACAGCTTTTGGAATTTCTATAATTGTCTTCTGCAACATCTGTGGATCCACAGTGAAGAGAAAATCATGTATAAGAGATAGAGCCATTCAGAGCCTGTCTACTACATAAAGTAGCAGCACAGGGGCAAATAGCATGGTGAGCAATGGTTAATCACTGTCATTTCCCTTTTTCTCTTCTTTAAAAGGTAAAATACATTAATTAGGTTGGTGTTCACTTAAATGCTGTATTTCAGGCATATTGCAAAGAATATTCAGTGGAAATTTCATAGGCAAAAAGAAAGAAAAATTAATATCCTACATGTCTTTACCAGTGTTTGTCCAATGTATCTCAGTGCTCTGGACCAGTTAACTATCATCTTGGGACCTCAGTTTCTTCATCTATAGATTGAGAATGATATTAAATGCCTCACTAAACTCTTAGATAGTTAAATGTGAAAATGTGTACAAAGCACTCAGATAGTACTTAGCACATGAAAATCTCGGTAACTATTTGTTCTCTTTCCCTTTCTTAGTAGACAGATGGAGAGTGAAGATAACTTCTTGCACATGATGGTTAGTAGAGTTCTGAAAACAGCAGCCTGATGGTCTAAATATAGACTCTGCTAAGTTATGCATGTGAATTTACTAGGTGATTGTCTCATATGCATGGAAAAAGCATTGGTCTTTGGTCATTCAGAGGAGTTAACATCTGGATATTCATAGTCACATAATTTTACCCCCAACAAAATGTCAAAGTTTACACAAACGTAAGGATGAGAATTAGAAATTGGTCTTCAGTGTTTCTGAACTTGGCTATGCACTTGAGATAAAATCAGAGGAGTATGGAGCATTTTCTATGGTAGCAGGATAGGCAAACGAACTGGCAGCGGTAATACCATAATAGAACATTTTCTATTTGGTTCAGATTGGCCCACTAGCCCCTGCCCCAGTCTTATCAGCTAATGGACAGTGTTCTCTCCAGAGCTGACAGGTAAAATATTTCTGCCTAATCCTTCCAGCTGGGGAGACAAAGGAGAGGCACCAGGGGAATATGGGATTGTCTGGGCGAATGACAGCCTGCTTCTGCACATCAAACATATTCCAAACACAGATGTCTATTCCCAAAGTACTGTAACTCCACCAGATAAAATCTCACCGCTGTCTGTAAGTGATTACTCTATCTAGTTTTCATGTTGAAAACACGTTTTCACCTTAAACAGACCACTATGTAATCATACAGTGGAAGGCTACAAGTCGCTTTCTTCAGACACCAAGACCCACTGCACCATGAATGGGACCTTGGATTGACAGGATGGCTGCCAGTTTACTCGTGACTCCAAACATTCCTCACATTACATTCTTCCAGGAATCTCTGGTCCAGGACCATTGGTCTAGCTGTCACCACCTGCAACTTGTATCCTGGACTCTTCCATCGTGAGAATTATTAAATAGAGGACCAAGAGGTTCTAGAACATATATGAATTATATGGGTGTTTAAACGTTACCCTTGAGAGGCCATGAATGATATGTAGAGGCTGACATTATCTCAGAACTTTATAAAGCCTACAAAAATTGTGAGAATCCCTTGGGGAGAGAGGAGGTTGTTGAGTTCCCGTGGTAGCAGCGGAAGGTGCAGGAGGGAGGGTATAGCGGCCTGGGACCAAAGAGGATCATTGCCCACAGGCAAGGGGAGGGATGGACTGAGTGGGCTTTGATGTTTTTTTAAACTCTAGCTCATGTTTCTCTAGATGGATGTGTATCAGCCTTGACATCAACAACAGTAAGACAGAATTCATCAGCCCCCTCCTAGATAGAGGTGGAAGGGTGCCATTAATTCAGTGCTAGACCAGAGCATGGATAGACAGTCCACAGCAGGCAGTGCCTCATGATTGCCATATATATATCCATATATATATGGATATTCTCAGAAAGAATAGGAAAGATATTGGAAGCAGGGACAAGTATACAAGAAGAAGACTTGGCTATGGAAAATGAAATAATAGAAATAAAGAACTCAATGAATGGATTTTTACAGAAGAATAGATATGGCTGAAGAATAAATTAGTAGGTTGAATGCTGCTTTAAAGTAATTCTCCCAGAGTACACCTGAAAGCAATAGTGTAATATGATGGTTGGGAAAAAAGTTAAAAGATATGGAAACTAGAAGTGACAACACTAATTTCATAAAAATTTCAAAGACAAGAAATGAGTCATTTGATGGAAGGAAATACTGTCATTATATATTAGAATATTTATCCTCATTTCCATTCTTCAAGGTGATTATTCATTTGCATCTTCTCCTTTAGCATTGCATCATCTGTATCCTACCTTCATACAACTCGGAAGTCCTAACTCCTTCCATCTCCTCTATCTCCCTGCCCCATTCTATTTTCTCCAACATTCCATGTAAGTGTTTTTATAATAACAACATTAATTCAAAAATAATATATATGAATAATGTATAGTCTTAATAAATTAGAGATAACCATCAAAAAATAGAAATAAAATGTATATTTTATTTCAAATCTGCAATACAACATTCAAATCTGCAATACAACATTCATCCTTTCCAAATAAACATTAAAGGGAAGAAAAGAAGCACATACATACATACAAACACACACACACACGAGATGATTAACATATCCCTCAGTGCAGTCACTGGAAATACTAATAAACCAGATACACCTCTGACAAGTCTGGCCCTCCAAATTAGAGAGGAGATGCAAATAAACAAAATCCACTATGAAAAATGGAAAATGATGGCACACTATACAAATTATTACAATTAATATATACTAATATTGTAAAACAAACTCTTTGCCAGTACATTTGAAATCCTGTTGATAACAGAAAAATTTCTGAAGAGAAGCCAAAATTAGTGTATGTAATATATGTATGTGTATATCTATGGTCAATAACAATATACATTGGTATTTAAATATACATCATATATACAGCATAATTATATATATATAAATGAACATGAAATAAAATGGAATATTAATAAGGTAATTTTCTGTCAGTAGCTACATTCTTTTAAACTCTCAGGAAAGAGATAATCTCTGTCCAATGGAACTTGCCCCTTATAAAAAAATGAATGAAGTTCCCCAACATATTTTGTGGGGTTTCTGTAACCTTGATTCCAAAACTGCATGAAGACATTACAAGAAAAGAAAATATATGGACCAATTTCACTTGTGAATGTAGATTTTAACATTCTAAATAAAATATCAACTTAGCAATTCTATCAGAAAATTAAAAAATAGTGGATCATTATCCAGCCGCATTTATAGCTGGAATGCGAGTAAGTCTCAGCATCAGGAAATTCAGTTATTTAATTCATCACATAATGGTAAATGGGAAAATAACCCACATGGTTACTTTAATATAAATGGATGCATAAAAAAAGCATAAGATAAATTTCAGTACCAATTTATTATTCTTTAAAAAAATACAATTAGAGAATTAGAAATGAAATATGACCTTTCTGATTAGAAATTATTTACTAAGTCCCTACATCCAATATTGTGTTCAATGGAAGATTTTAGTCACATTCACTCAAGGCATGTGATAATGAAAACACTCACTGTACATGGAAACGTACAACATTTGTACTATGAATGCCAGTCAGCTGAATGAGTGGACCTATTAAGAAAAGAAGAAATGCACCTATAGATTAGAAGGGAAGAGATGAAATTGTCGTTATCTGAAGATCACATGATCATTTCAATAGAAATCCGAAGAGAGGTGAGGGTAATCAAATGGTTCATCAATGGAAGAGCCATTACTATTGTCGTGAAGTTCAGCCAGATGGCCAGAGAGATAATCAATCAGCAAAACCCAGCAGTGTTCCTTCACACCAGCTAGAAATTTGGCACCCAGGAAATGGTACACAAAGTCATAGAGATGCAATGTATAATTGCAACAAAAAACATAGTTTTTTGAAACAACAATGTACAAAATCATTATCAAGAAAAAGTAACTCCAAAGATGAGAGAGAGAGAGAGAGAGAGAGAGACAACTGCACAGGAGTTCCCTGATTGGATGAGCGAGTTTTCAGTCCTCTGAATTTGTCATCCCACTGCTTTCTGGTCTCCATGCTTCTGAGGAGAAATCATCTATTTATCTTATTGAGGATTATTTGTATGTGATGAATTCTCTGAATATGGGTTTTTGAAGGCACTCCGCACCCGTTCTGCCTCTTCTGGTGGTTGCCAAGCTACTGATTTTCATTGTTATTGCAGAGTATTGGTTTTCAAGCCTCTCATAGAGCTGGAGAAAGGAGAAAAGCAATAGGGCAAGTTATACTACAACTTGCTTTTCTTACAGAGATACAGTCGTTTTTCTTGAATAAATGCTCCTCAGAATGCTTCAAGCCTCTGGCTAATTTCTAGAGTTCTGACAAGGTTGATTCTGACCATGTTTTGTTTTTTATTTTTTGCCAGAGTGTTTACTGCTTTCATGGAGGAATTTCCCGATGTCCTCACTCTGCCTTTTTTGTTGACATCACCCCTGTATGAGTTCATTTTAAGACTATATAGTTTCTATCAGTGCAATGCAATCCTAAGTAAATTCTCAGTAGCAGTTTTGGTTTTTTGTGTTTTTTTTGGAAGTTGGTAAATTGATGTCACAATATTTTCAATAGTTAAGAAATGTTAGAGAAGAGAGGACGTGGAGGCAAACTTTACCAGATAATAAGATGTTTCAAAACAATCATAGAATTTCAAAGCCATAAACTATAAAAGGAAAATTAATAGATAGGACTACATCAACATATAAATCTGTATTTAATCAAGGACATTGGAGACAAACTTGTAAGAAGAGACACCAGTGAAAAGATACTTATAAAATATTAAATCTATAAAATATTCATATTTAGACCACATAGGAACTCTTGCAAATCAGCAAGACAAGAAAAAACCATCAGAAAAATGACCAAAGTATAAAGAATATGAATAGCCAATTTACAGGCCTGGAAGTATAAGCGAGTAATAGATAAAACAAATTCAGATTCAGTGGCAATAAGAGGAATGTTGATTTTAAAAAGCAAATGGGGACATTCATTTTAGTTCTGTGTATGGTGGCATATGCAGGCATACATGTAATAAGTACTACTCAGTAATCTGAATATAGAAAGATCTGAAAAACTTAATATTGAATTAAAAAAAACGTTGAATTTATATTTAATGTGATTATAAATCTCAGTTTGGCTAGGATAATCCCAGTTTTTGCCTGTTATCTCGGAGTAATTATTACTAGCTCCCCTTTTAAAATCTCAAAGTGTCCTAGCTTGGAAAATAAGTTGTATGGTCACTATACTTATTATACAATGCCATCAATTAAATTAAAATGCAACAAGCTCAGAATATATTTGTCAGGAAATATATTGGTTTTATAAATGTGAGATCCAAAGACAAAGAAATGACTAAAAAGTATCTTTGGGGGGACTGATGGGGTGGCGGAAGGAACAGGAAATATTTAATAATAACATAGGGAATCTGGGACTTGGTGCTGAGGTTTGAAATTAGGATTTTCCTGGCCCCTTCTTTCCACAGTCAATGGTTACTTCCCAAATTATGTAAGCGCCACACATACTTCTTTGGATAAACCTGAGAAAGGGGATACTTTGGGGTACATAATGGAGTCCTTCCCAGAGTAATAAAATGGATCCTTTTTTAAATGTACGTAGCATGTATCCAGGAGCCAAACACATCTCAGTCATTAATAAGAAGTCTCAGCTGTATAAACCAAAGTTAAAGATTTTAAATTCTGGAACTCTCCTTTTACATTAAACAAACAAGGAAAAGAGTTTAACTGGGTCCTACTCTCATCAGATCCTATTGCCTTCTTAGGTTCACAAAGTTGGGTTGAGGTCTGGCCCATGGAAACTTATGCTGCCTTGGGACCTTTGCCTATTCTTCAAGAGTTGTAACAGTTGGAATAAAAGTTTCAAAGACCTATAGGGAAAGATAAAACTCTCAGAGGTATCAACTCCACATGAAAGAGGTCTAAAAAAGGCAAGTTTTTTAACACTGTGGGGAAAAAAATTAACTCTTGGAAATGGCAATTTTCTCATTAGGTAGAATATTTATTTTCCCTTGATTTTATAGGGTCTACTGTGTCCCTTCATTTCTTAACTCATTTAATTCTCTCAACAATCCTATAATGTTAAGACGAATCATTATCCCTACTTTATAATAAGCCTGTAGGAAAGTTGGTACATAAACCCTCATCTCTTAAACATCAAAGTCCCTTATGTCACATTCTTTTATTAATCAGGGTTTGGTCACAAATATAGAAGCAACTTTGTATTTTAGATACGGGAAAGTTTAGGCTCACATTTTTCATCAAAAAATAAAACAAAATAAAGCAGCATGATTTCCAAGCAAATAGTTTGTTAAGTAAAATGTTTGTAAGCGTTGCATTATCGTGTCTATGTTTGCAGGTCTTTGGTCTATCTTTCGGAACAGACTGTGGCAGGGGCAAAAAACGGTATTCCACACATTGTGCCTTTTCCTGGGATCCCAAGAGAAAGACATTTCTAGCCTCCCCTGCAGTTAGGAGGGGGCTGCATGACTCAGTTCTGGCCAGTGGAACACAGGGGGATGTGAAAGCTCCCAGTTCCAGGTGTCAACCTTACCCACATCCTATGGTGTCTCTAGTGCCCTTTTCCCTACCACCGAGCCCCTGGGTTCCAGGTTCTCCAGATGGCAGAGAGCCACCTGGAGAACCTGGAACCCAAGCAGCTACAAGGTGGGGGAGAGCTGCTTAATCTGCAGGATGCTCCGTGGGAGAACAGACACACATTTATTGTGCTGAGCCATGCGGATGATTTAGTTGTTTGTTAGAGCAGCTACCTGGTATTAATTACCTTAACTCTCAAAGGGATGCCAAGACATGGTATATTTTATCTTGCTGAAGAACAAGGATAACTGTCAATCTATTTCTTCTACTTTCCATAAAGAGAAAAAAAATCAACACATTAGGTAATATTAAGGGGTCCCTGACTAGTTTGTGAACTCCTTGTTGACATGGATTTTGTAACATTCACTTTTGTATTTTGTGTCCCCCTTTCTCCAAATGGAGAACCTGGCACATGGAGGTTGCTCCGTAAGTGTGTCCAGAGGCACTGATGGAGGGCAAGATGAGGCATTATTTTTTAAATTTTATTGAAGTATAGTTGATTTATAATGTTGTGTTAGTTCATGCTGTACAGCAAAGTGATTCAGTATCCTTTTTCATATTCTTTTCCATTATGGTTTATCACAGGACATTGAATATAGTTCCGTGTGCTACACAGCAGGACCTTGTTGTCTATCCACCTTGTGACTCATTATTTTAATATATTCTCATAAAGTGCAGCCTAAAATTTTTGAAAATACTTGAATAGTAACTATGACTTAACTTGTTGATTTGCTCAAAAATGATAAACCACTGAACAATAAGCAAGAGAATGATAAGTAAAATCTCATTCGTACAAATAAAATAAATCTGATTTTTATTAATGTTAAAATTTCTACTTTTGATTAACAAATGGTTCTGCACCATTTGCATTAACTGAAATTAATTCAGCCTCCACACATATGGAGTTTTGATCACATGTCATCCTTCTAATAATTCTGAGATGTTCTGTGCTCGACAGTCTTCCGAGTTTCCTTAAGCACTAATATCTCATTATACTACGAAGCCAAAGGAAGTGTATGTCAGATCTTTCTCTCTTTCCATCTACAAGCTTGCTTTTGAAATGGGTTAACTTTAATTAGTTTCATATGTGTGTTTTGTCTTTTATAATTTAAATAGTGTGTGGATTTAAAACCATTAATCTCACTTCTTAAACTACTTTCTCTGTGTATTTTTCTCCCTCAATTTTGAACATCATAGAGATGGCCAGCATACAGTATCCACATGGCCTAATGTAAGTCAGAACAACCCTACGCAAAATGGAACTAGACTGGTCCATCCCCTCCCCTTAGTGACCCCTTGAAGCTGTTTAGAGACGATGAAGGAATAATTTTAATGAACCAAAGAGCTATTGCAAAGCCACATTTCTCACTGCCTGCCAGAAACTGTCACAGCTAAACTATTCCAGGGTTTATTTCATGCAAACAAGACAATAAAAGTGACCAACATAATTGCCATTGTCTTGTTTATAAGCATCGATGTTTTCACAGAGAAGCCACTGAGCCTGCTCAGTCCATGTTTGTCCGCTGCTTCTCCCCGGCTCTGGCAATTCAGTCTCTAACAAGCATCTAGAGGGCGGAACCATGGGAGCTTTCACTTACCTGTCTGTGCTAGCACTGTATTGACCAGCATGTTGGTGTTTGGGCAGGCTGGTGAGGGACCCAAAGGAGGCCGATGGAGAAATGGTAAAGGCAGATACGTGTTAACTGCTTTTTGGGAGCAACTGTGATCTCTAACAAGACATGAATAATTAGCAAGGACTCAGAAATGTGACTCTTATTTGCATTCCTAATAATTGTTATGAATAACAATAAAGAAAAATATAGTAAGTGTAAGAATATAATAGTGCTAAAGACTTGTCCACCAAATCTCATCCTTTTGGATGTTTGTAACCACAGTGATCTAATATTGATGGATTAGGAACCAGAAGTGATTAGGAGATATTCGTTCATTGCATGCATATTTTTTTCATGCATATTTGCTGAGCCCCTTCTAGGTGCCAAGGAATGTAAAAGGCATTGATGACACAAAACCAAGTGAACCGGTCTGCCCTTAGCTGCTCAGATTTAATGTGAATGCAATCTTGAGAGCTCACTGCTTCAACAGGAATGGTTTTCAGGTCTTACAGTACTGCTCTCCTGTGATACGACTCAGCCCAGAATAAATATGTGTGTTGCTCTGAAGGATTTTACTGTTAGAAATTCTTTTCATTGTTTTCACTGATGCCCAAATGCCCCAAAGCGAGTCTAAAAGTTTAACTTGTCCTTTTATTAAATACAAGCTTGCGTTTCCAAGCAAATAATAGAACCTAACAGCCAGTACAAGGTATAGGAGAATATAAAACAATGAAATTTTGCTATTTGCTGCAACATGGATGGACCTGGAGGGTATAAGTCAGAGAGACAAAGACAAATGTATGTTTTCATTTATATGTGGAATCTAAAAATTAAAACAAACAAATATAACAAAACAGAAACAGACTCACAGATACAGAGAACAGACTAGTAGTTACCAGAGGGGAGAGGGATGGGGGAGGACAAAACAGGTGAAGGGGGTTAAGAGGTACAAACTACTAGGTATAAAATAAGTAAGTTACAAGGATGTAATATATACAGCATAGGATGTATAGCCAATATTTTATAACACTTTATAATTATTTTCTGGAGTATAATCTATAAAAATATCAAATCACTAAATCACTATGTTGTACACCTGAAACTATTGTAAGCCAACTACAATTAAAAAAAAAAAAAAAAAAAAAAAAAAAAAGGGGCTTCCCTGGTGGCGCAGTGGTTGAGAATCTGCCTGCCAATGCAGGAGACACGGGTTCGTGCCCTGGTCTGGGAAGATCCCACATGCCGCAGAGCAACTGGGCCCGTGAGCCGCAATTACTGAGCCTGCGCGTCTGGAGCCTGTGCTCCGCAACAAGAGAGGCCGCGACAGTGAGAGGCCCGCGCACCGCGATGAAGAGTGGCCCCCGCTTGCCACAACTGGAGAAAGCCCTTGCACAGAAACGAAGACCCAACACAGCCATAAATAAATTAAAAAAAAAAAAAAAAAAGAACTACAATAGACAATGATGTCTCCTGCATTGTGGTGGTAGCCATCAAAGCTATGAGCTCAAAAGGAATCACAAGCCTTCTACTGACAAACGTCTAGTGATCTCTCCCAAACTCTGCTGGCTGCCCTGCTATACATTCTTAGTTGTGAATTCCTCTTCTCCTCGATCTGACCCCACATCATTCTTTATGTTTTAGGGGAATCTGTCCCTAAAGTCCGACTATGGAAGAGGACGCCACCTCCTGTGGCTTCAGAGATTGGTCCACTTATTTTTATATTTTAGAGATTGAAGCACAGACCTCGGGGCCAGTAAATCTGGATTTGAACCATATCTCCCTCACACTAGTTGTGTGGCTTTAGGTGAGATATCCGTCTTCCTGCAGACATTCAGCTTTAGCTTTCTCATCTTTAAAAGCAAAAATGAAAGAATGCATAACAGTGCATGCAGCGGGCATCTTGGTCCCCAGGTCAGTGTACAGCGGGGCACCCCAGTTCCCTTCTGGTGCTTCTAGCCTCTATCTGCCGTTTCCCAGGCCAAGATGGGCTTTGCTACACCAGGCCAGGGCAGGGCTGGAGGGACCCCACAGGACGTGACCCAATTCATCTCCATGTCTTTTTGCAAGACGTTTCATATGTTGGTTTTACATTCTCATTTTGTCACTTTTATTCCCCAGTGCTGATGTTTGGACATCCATGTTGGCTGAGTTTCTCCCTTACAGTTAATTTCATACTGAAGCTTCTCATTCTGTCTCTTCTTTAGTTTCCATACAGATTCACCTTAGTTGTCATTATCTGCTTTTCACATCTTCATAACAACAAAGGGGCTGTGATGTGCAGTGAGCTCTAGAATAAGTTTAAGTTTGAATCTGGATTTTACTGTTGACTGGCTGTGATTTAGGATGAGTTATTTAAGCTTTTTGTACCTCAGTTTACTCATCTATAAAACGGGGTTAATCATACTGAATTAGTTTGCCGGCAGTGCTGTCGTGAAGCACCACAGGCTGGGGGCCTTGAACAATAGAAATGTATCATCTCTGCACTTCTGGAGGCCAGAAGTCTAAGATCAAGGTGTTAGCAGGGTTGGTTTCTTCTGGAGGCTGTGTGGGAGAATCTGTCCTAGCCTCTCTCCTTGGCTTGTAGATGGCTGTCTTCTCCCTGGGACTCTTCCACTGTCTTTCCTCTTTCTGCCTCTGTTTCCAAATGTCCCCGTCTTATAACGACATGAGCCAGGTTGAATTAAGATCCACCTGGATGCCCTCATTTTAACTTGATTTCCTCTGTAAAGACCTTCATCTCTAAATATAGGCACATTCTGAGATACTGGAAGTTAGAAATCCAATGTACGAATTTGGGGGAGATTCAGCCCATAACACATAGTAATCTCCATTATAACCTCAGTGGGAGGCAAAATGATTGCAGATTTACAACAGAGCCTAGTTTGTGGTCAGTAGAAGAGTGATTTATTAATAATAAAGTGGTTGTCCTAGTTCTCCTTTAAGAGAGATTTTTGTACTTTCAGTCTTTTTTCTAGGTCATTTCTTAACCACTCAGCATCTCTAGAGTTCTCCTTTGAGCTCCCTCCAAAACGCTTGACTTTTTAGTTGCAAAGCCCAGAAATGGGAGGTGGAGGCCAAGAGATAGTCTGAGAGCCACACTGACCTTCCAGAGGGTCTGCTTGCACGCACACACAGGGTGGCTTATGGCTGTACTTGGGCTTTCGCTCTCCTGGCTGCTCTGCCATGCTTGCTCCGAATACCCACATCCCATCTGCTTCTACACAGACCACCTCCCCTCTCACAGAGGGACCTGCTTGGCCTTATTGTCCCCTCAGTCTTGTAGGACACCCACAAAGTGGCTCAAGTCTTTTAAACATGGAGAACAGACAGCCTTGCGTCTGCCTGACACTCAGCAGCACAGGAGACTGGCTTGCTGATCTCCTTATTTTCTGATATCGACCCCCTAAAGCAACTGGATCTTTGGGTTGCATGTACTAGTGACATTTTACGCATACGAGTGAGCTGACAGCTCCAATGAGCTGCCCCGTCATTTCAGAAGAAGGAGGACTCATCAGGAAGTCAGAAATTCTGTCTCAGCATCCGGATTCTGCCCCCAGGAAATAAGGCCCCTCCTCTCTCTGGGATGCGGGTGTCCCTCTACACAGGGGGACCCACAGTGCGGACCTTTCCTAGCTCATAGCCTCATGAGAGGGTGGACAACACACCCTGGAAAAAGACGTAAAGTTCAAGAAATTGTCTAATCATTCAGATTCTAGCTTGACGCCGGGATGTGGACCCCCAGGCACACTCTTCCCCTGTGGCCGGTCTGACTTGAGCTGGTCTGTGGGTGAGATTTTATCAAGTCACTTTATTGTTGTTTGGTCTTTGGATGAGGTGAGAAGGAATAAAGAAGAAAGGCTGAGACACCTGTGCAGACTTTCAGAAGAAAAGGACTTTTTGGACCCTTCCTTCCCTACTCAACAACAGTGCTGCAAATGTCTTTCTTCCTTGTCTGCTACTCAAAGTAACGAATATCGGAGAAAAATTCGCTGCAGAGTGCATTTGAATTCTGTTTGGGAATAATGTTTTCAGATTCTACACTTGAGAAGGAGCTTAGTGTTACACTATTTACTTCCTCAAAGCAGTTTTATTGTCTTATTAAAGTAATTACTGTGTTACATTAGGGAGACCAGACACTAGTCTTAGGCAGAAGCCTAAAGTTGGTTTTATTGATATTTAACAAAATAATACTTGATACCAATTTTATACTGTAATGGCCTGCTCTCTTTCTGAATGAGTGTCTTCCACCTTTCTCAAACTTGTATTACTGCTCTTAAATATGCACACACACATCACATACACACACCCCACACATACCACACACATCACATACATACACACACACCACACACATCACATACATACACACACACCACATACACCACATACATACACACACACCACATACACACACCACACACATACCACACACACCACACACATACCACACATACCACATGCACACACACCACACACACATCACATACATACACCCCACACATACACACACCACACACATACCACACATACCACATGCACACACACCACACACACATCACATACATACACACACCACACACATCACATACACACACACCACACACATCACATACATACACACACCACATACACCACACACACACACACACACCACATACACATACCACACACATCACATACATACACACACCACATGCACACACATGACACACACACCACACACACACACCACACACACCACATACACACATACATACACACCACATGCATCACATACATACACACACACAGCACATATACATCACACACATACATACAAATCACGTACACACATACCATATATACACACACCACACACAAACCCAGTTAAAGAAAAGAATCTGCCTGTGCTTTGCAACTCCCCAAGTATCCACACCAGTGATTCTTGATTCTTAAATTCAGTGTGTATACAATACCCAGCAGTCTTTTAAAATGCAGATTTGGGACTCAAACCTATAGATGTTGATTTAGCTATGAATAGGGAAGACCCCTTGCATCTGCGCTATGAATAGGGAAGACCCATTGCATCTGCGTTTTTGCCAGCATCCAAGCGATTGTAATGCAGATGGCCCATGGGCTTTGCTTTCACAAACGCTACTCTACACCAACAAATTCCCTACCGACCAGTTCCTAAGGCCACCCTGCCTGGAGCAAAGCCTTCTGCAGGGGAAGCCCCTGTACCGGGGGTCAGCGGCTTTCAGGAGTGGAGCTTCCAGTGTCTTGGTCAAATGTGTGAGCTCTTTGGTCACCACACACCCTCTTCTGGTCTGACTCTGCCCCACTTCTCCAGGACTGCATTGAAAATAAATTCTCCACACCTCTGATTCCTCCTCCTCTTGGCTTAGTATTAGATGAGTTCCTATGCAGACCTGACAACCTCTAACCCAAGACATAGCATTATGCTTACGAATAAGAGACCCTAAATCAGAGTCCCAAATGGTCAGAGCACAGCTGACCTGGTTCCCATTTTGAGGATTGAGCCTGAATACGATTTGTGACCTGCCTAATGAGATCTCTCAATTCTGTAGACTTCTGTATGTCCTTCTTCTGTGGCACTTGTCACTCTACCATGCATTATGGTTCATTTAGTTCATGCTCCTGGGGCCTTTACGGGACTTAGTGTCCACCTTACTTAGCATGGCACCTGGCCTCAACAGTAAAACCAATAACTGAATCAATAAATTAATTCAAATAAAAAGCAACCATACTTTCAAACTGTCTGGCCTCTAAGAAGACAAGCTAATAATTCATGCTCTCACTCAACCAATGCTAAATCTCGATTTAGTGGCTTTCTCATTATTTGAGTATTTAGGTATTCTTCAAGGACAATTGATTAGTCAATGGATTGATTTGCTTGAAGGAACAGTATATTTCTGCTCTATCGTCCCAAACTGAATGGTTTTCACACCCCACAGGCTTGAACTCTTCCAGTTGGAAGATAATTCTTTCATTTTGTCACATGAGAGATGTGTATTGAACAGTTACCCTGTGATAGGCAGTGACCTAAGCAGGAGGGCTGCAAAGAAGGAAATAAAGGATCTCCGTCCTGAAGGATCGCCTGCAGCACATGGTCAACTCTTTGTAGAGGGCTCAGGAAAACACTGAAAAGACTCTTAAAGAAGAAGCTTGGATCTGTGGGAGAGGACATTCTGGGTAAATATAAACCTGGAATTGAGAAAATGAACAACATAATGTAGCAATCATAAGTGGCTTGGGCCTGGTTTCCCAGGAGACAGCTTGTTTAGATGGAGATGTGCCTGTAGTACATTTCTTGAGGGTTTCCCCAGGATCTTCTATTGGGGAGTGAGGAAGTAGGATTGTTCAGAAGGGGCCTGTGAACCGGGCTGCAGCTGTAGTACAAGCCAATCTCAAAGAAAGCCCTGAAATTGGGACTTCCCTTCAGAGTTGTCCTGTTTAGCGCCAGGGGCCAGGATCTTATGCCGCCACATTGAGCCATCCTAGGGCTCAACGCCCCTACCCCGAAGGGTGTTATTTTCATCTAGGTAGCTGTCTTTGGCTGGGGATGATTCTTGGAGAGGGATTTAGCTGCGAGCTGTCAGTTGCCGATATTCCCAGCATCCCGGGAACGAGTGCTTCAGTCCTTCCCCAGGCCTGGGCCACACAGCAGCGTACACTACAGTCAGCCCAGGAAGGAGGAGTGGGGAGAAGACAGCTGCCTGTGCAGAGGCGACAGACAGTGAGCTGGGGTAAGGATCAGAGACCAGACCAAGAAGAATGCTGGTCATCAGAGGCTTGGGCTTATCCTTAGAGTAATGGGGGCCACACAAAAGTTTGAAGAAAACAAACAAATGGACAAACAAAAACCATGATCAGAAGACTCTGTGGGTGTGGTAACATGAAGATGGCTTGGAAGTCAGGAAAGTCTTGAAAATCTTGAGAAAAGTGATAGAAAAGAGGCATGGATTGGAGAGCTATTTAGATGGGAAAAAAACTAAAAGTGAGTGGTTGATTCTTGTGATCAGTGAGGGAGAGGAACAGAGTTATAGAAACTGACAAACAAAAAGAACTTTGGTGTCCACAGCAAAGAAATAGGGAACCCCATGCACTGCCTCTTAGTGTCTGGAGGTGAGTTCACTTAGGAGGTCAGGCTGAAGAATACATCCACTATTCATATGATGCATTCCTTACCCAGGTGCACAAGAATGAAGAATATGATGGTTCAGTACAGGGAAGTTTTCTTCTTTTGTCTCAACAATTCATGTATGACAAAAATAAATAAAGAAAGAAAATAAAGAAAATTAAACTATTGGAGGTGATTGGTGAGCATTTGATGAACAAATTCATATTTTTCAAGATAACCAACTCAAACTAAAATAGAATCATTACTAATTAAGAACATGTGAATAAATCTGAATACCTGAAGTGTTTGTGAGGCTTTATATTTATTATCTTCATGGTCTCGGACTAATAGATTCCTCAACTCTACAACAATTCTGTTTGGGGGTTATCTAGTGAAAGAAGCAGCAGAGGAATTAAGGAGAGAAGATGTGCAATTAATTAAAAGGGTATTAGTTCTTGCTCCTAATTAAAATCAAGTAAAAATTGGAATTTGACAGGTGTTTGGTCAGAAAGAACATATTAAACAATTTTCAATCTTTAGGGAAGGAGCAGGGAAAACTCCCAGAAAGCGTTCAGAGGACATTTCTTAAATGTTCTTCTTTGTAATATGATGCTTTCAACACATTTTAGAGGTTCCCTTCCTTTTTTTCCAGAACCAGTGGGCACCTATTCCACTCTTCATGGCTAGATCAAACCTTTTCATAAAGCATCATCCTAAAAATCAAAATTTTTCATCAACTACCACTAGGATGTAAAGTCCATGAGGGCAGGGATATTTATTCTTCCTTGTTCACTGATTTATCTTCAGTGCAAAGAACGGTGTTGAATCAAAGAGTGAATTAATTTCTCTTGAAAAAGGATTATTCAAGAGGTTGGAGCGCTGAGGGCACGAAACTGTAATTTTCAATGTATCCAGATGCTCTTCTCATTTTGACACCAACTGTCAGACTGCACAATGAGGTAATGGCATGAGCTCCACGTAACATCTGTCAGTCATCTCTCCCACTCGCCCCCCAACCTCTCTCTATCTCCTTCTGTGTCAGCTTCTGCTTCTGAGGCCCCTGCTGACTTAGACACCTTAGTTTGCCATTTGATTGCTTCTACCATAAATGCATTCACAGCAAGATCTGTGCATCTTCATGGATGACTTTCAGGATCATAGCAAAAGGTCTTCTTGTCAGAGAACACATGGCAGGTCCTGCTTTTGTAAGAATGTCCCCATATCTCTTCCTTAACCACCCTTCTCAAGCACTCTGCACCTGATGTATGTGGAATTTTCTAGACACAGGACCATTTCTTCCCTATTTACAGTTGGACCAGATAAGCAGAATCACTATGTGTGATACAGATAAAAGAATTGCTTATATCTTGTAAAGATATAGATACAGAATTTGCTATTGACCTCATGGATTGTTGGAGCTGGTGAAGCAGTCTACTTAGGGCAGTTGCTCCAGTGTCTGGTGTTGAGTTTGAAGTCAGCAGAGTTGGTGGTTGGGAAGGAAAGGAAGATGTTAAGTGGGAGAGAGCAAGGACAGATCTGACCTGGTGTGTCTCTCCCTGCCTCCAATCTTAGGGATGCGGGTGCAGGTCTGCTGGTGCCCTTCACCGCAGAGATGGGCATGAGTCTGGCCCGGGATCCAGAGAAGCTGGAGGGGGAGGGGAGGAGGGAGCCGGAGGAGGTGCAAGCTTAGCTGCTGCCCCTCACCCACAAGGTGAGCCCACGATGAGCAATGATGGGCAGAGCTGCAGCAGCACCAGGCCCGCACCAGCCCCTCAGGAAGAACCGTGGCTGCTGCACCTTCTGGCTTCCAAATCGCGCGCGGATTCCTCTCGTGGCAAAACCCGAACATTCAGAAGTGCTTCTGGGACAGCGGCTCCGGGGCAAATCCACACGCGTTCCCCAGCTTCCTGTCTCCAGGCAGACCCGCCAGACCATCACCGGAAGATGGTGCGGCTCTTCTATGTCTTCAGGAAACAGGAGGAGCCTTGAGGCCACCTTGGCTCTCACAGATAGCCGGTGACGGGCATGTGGAACAAGGGAAGGCCCAAGGAGTTTTAGTTCAGTTATGGTAAAGACTGAAGGGTGGGAAGTTGAGTGCGGAGTGATTGCATTTCGGAGATCTGGACCTCGGCGCCGACACATCCCGCTTGGAACTGTCATGGGTGCTGTGTCTGTTCCTTCTCTCCGCTGATGTGCGTCTGGAGGTGATCGTTACTGAAAAGCACTGCCAATTTAGAGTAGACATTCAGAGAGTGTAGAAGGGAGGGATGTGCAGATCACAGGGGCTAACTTACCTGAATTTCTCAAGTGTACATGACTTGAATGTTTGATTTGATTTAAATTTCAAGTACCATTAATAGAGAGATGAAGTTTGTATGTTCATAAAAGGGGACAGGGCTTTAAGAAGTTTTTATATATAAGTTAAAAGGATTTATGAAGGGAAGCATGAGTTCAAAGAAGGTGAATCTTTTGATTCGATCCAATCCCTTAGAGCCCACTTGTTGAAGTCTGCTTTGGACATATGGCTCAGGCCTGCTATTCGAGTTGACCCAGCGAAGGACACTTTCATTAAAATAGGCACAGTTTATTACATACATGTTTCAGAGGTTTTACGAGTGAGCGCTTTACACATATAAGTTCAAGTCCTCACCACAACACTGCCATGTTGCCTTATAGTTGCTTATTTTGTCGATGAGAAACTGGCTCTCACCAAGGTTAAGTGACTTGCTCCAAATTACCCACCCTGTTAAATGGCTAAGTGAGGAACCGCATCAATTATCTGCCTCTGAAACACAAAGTTTTAAAAGAATCTCTCTCTGATTCTTCCCTTTCTCAAGTTCCTGGGGCCAACCTGAGGCTCATCTGAAGAAAGTGTATGAACTCTGTGCAAAAGAGTGAAGAATGCTAAATTCACTGTGATTTATTGTGTGGATATGTATGCCATTGTGTGTGTGTGCGCGTGCACACACACTTGTGTACACAAACACACACACAGAGGACAGGGACGATGTCTAGCCAAGGCATCGACGTATTCTAATGCTTAACGCAAAAAGTATTAGATTATTTGTCCATATGTCACGTACTGGGTCAGGTGCTGGGTAAACGGTGGAGAACAAGATCAGCTCCTACCGTCAGGAGCTGGTAATCAAATGGGGGAGGGAAAATAATCAAATGCTTCTACTAAGACATATATAGTTACAATTTATCTTATTGTAATCTCAGTGTAACAGAGATCTATGAGCACTTGTTACAAAGGAATTCAACCTGGACTGGGAAAGTCAAGTAAATTTTCCTTAAAGAAAGAGGGTCAAGTTCATCTGAAAGAAGAGTCATGGGCGGTAGTGTTCTCGGTAGTGGAATATTAAAGACAGATGAAACAGCATGTGTTAAAGGCCTGTGTCAGGAGGAATGAATGGACGTTTAGTAATTAATCCATTTAACACCTGGAAGCGTGGGTACCAGAACTTCTATTGGCAGGGTGTGAGGGTCACTTACCATTGCTTGCAGTTCACTGGGCGGCCCCCTCCTGGGATTTTACGGCAGTTGGAATAAATGACACAAAGGCGCCAATGGGTGTGAAATAAAGATTACTGCTCACATAGTAAACAGAAAAAGGTTTCCCTAAGCAGAAAGTCAAGGGTGAAACAAGGGCAAGGGAGCAGGAGTCAAGCTTTGGGTTTTTACTGCTAATGGGGGCTGGAGCTGGGGTCAGGTACCCTCCCGAGTAAGTGCTTACATTGTTTGAAATGTCCATCGGTCAAGTGATGAAGGACACAGACACTGGTTCTTATCAAGTTGCCCAGATGTGCGGCAAAGGGGAAAGGGGAAGGTGAGCCTGGAAAGCTGGCAGCAGTCATCAGAAATAGACTGTTGATCACATAGTGGAAGTCACAGCAGAGTGAGTTTTCATAATTTCAGTGCCACATCAGTAAGTCACCATCCAGGGTAAAATGCAGCCAGAAGAAGTCAAAGTCACATAGTCAAAACAGAAAAAAAAAAAAAAGGTTTTCCTGTTGTCAAAATAATTATCTGAAAAGGAAGGAAATGCCATGGGTGATTTAGGGTGTGTGCGTGTGTGTGTGTGTGTGTGTGTGTGTGTGTGTGTGTGAAATGTATGAAGACTAAATTGATTTTTAGAGAAGCAGACTGATGAAAACATTATTTACATCAACACTTCTTCTGTTAATGGGATCACAGGGGTAAAGAAAAAAGAGGTAAAGAAAAGAAAGATAAATGAGATAAAGTAGTAGTTTTTTGGTTCTTATAATATACTACTGTCTGCCTGGTACTTTGCATAGGTCAACTCTTGAAACCTTCATAAAAATCTATTATGTTAATATTCATTTCATTTTGCAAATCAGTAACCTGAAGTTCAAAGAGTTATGAAGGATAACTCAATTAATAAGTGATAGAGTTGGGATTTGAATTTATAGTTGGGTAATTATGAGATTACCACTGTGCTTAACCAATTGTTTCAAGTGTGCTGTGTTGAGTTTATCTAGAATTTTTTCTCAAAAACTCATTAAAAGTTTGAGAAATTCCCTTCAGCTTACTCTTACTATTGATTAATTGAAAGGAATTTTCCTGCCAGTACAAAACTTTATATTTCCCAACTCGCCCATGAATTCAAAGTTATTTTAAACACAAATCTTCTTAAAACTCAATAAACACTTTTTAATTTATTCCAGGAAGCCATACAGCATAACTATTCTCACTCTCAGAAATAATCATAAAATGCTAATTTGGTCAATTTTCCTCTATAATTTTTTTTCAGAGCTCTGTTTGGGAAGTATACTGGCATTACATATAACTGTACAATATTCTGCTGAGAACAGAAATCAAAAAATATAACCTAGCCCTGAAGTCTCAACACATTTTTCTTTCCTTTTCTAGTTTCATTTTGTTTGTAATTTCATTCTAGTCACCCTTCTTCCCCTTCGCACCTATATTTTTATACCCCTGTTGGAAGAGATGAAGTTGAGACTTCGGGAAACAGAACATTTGTCTGTTTTAGAAATCCCTTAAGAGATTTAAGTCAAAAGATTCTTCTTTCAAAACCTCTTTGTTTGAAAATGTGGTTTGATAATTTGGGGGCTCATAACTTGGTGAAGTCGTTTGCTTTGTTGACACAAATTATAAGATGCGCCATTTTTTTAAAAATTTATTTATTTTTGGCTGTGTTGAGTCTTCACTGCTGCGCATGGGCCTTCTCTAGTTGCGGCGAGCGGGGGCTACTCTTTGTTGTGGTGCGCAGGCTTCTCATTGCAGCGGCTTCTCTTGTTGCAGAGCACGGGCTCTAGGCGCACAGGCTTCAGTAGTTGTGGCTTGCGGGCTCAGTATTTGTGGCTCGCGGGCCCTAGAGCACAGGCTCAGTAGTTGTGGCACATGGACTTAGTTGCTCTGCAGCATGTAGGATCTTCCTGGACCAGGGCTCGAACCCGTGTCTCCTGCATTGGCAGGCGGATTCTTAACCACTGCGCCACCAGGGAAGCCCCACCATTTTTTGAGAGTTAGGAAATATAGCAGTATCCAACCATCCATCTACCCATCACTGTGCAATATCCATAGTGGTATCCCAACAACCAATGCGTGGGTCTGTGTGCATCCACATCCCTGCAATCACCTTCAGGGGGAAGGAGGCATTAAAGGGAGAGAGTCTTGGGGCAAGGAGGTTAGTTTGGAAGCTATTGTCTTTGCTCCCAAACCCATAGCAGTAGGCCTCCTGTATTACTCAGGTTAGAGGTGGACATAGAGTAGACTCGTGGTCATGATCTCAGGTGGCCTGCAGGAGCCAGCAGGTGACATCCTACCTGACTCAAACCTGAGACACGGGGTGAGGAGCCCGGGGCTTAATGAAGAGTATACCCCACACTCAAGGGCATGCACATTTAGTTTAGAACAAAACAAAATTGCTGCGCCTGCCGCAAAAATCTTCAGGACAAATTTTGCCCAGGGGTTACCAGCTTGCAAGCTCTGGTTTAGAGAAACCTGCTTAAACAGTCACAGTGACACTCACACATCATACAGGGACATGGAGTGTGAATCAGAATCAGAGACAATTCGACATTTTTGACTCCCTTACAAGCCTTCATGACTGGGCCAACTGGATGAGGAAATACTCTAAATTAGGGGATTTAAGGTGTGGACACCTGAGTGTTTTCACTGAACACAATACTTTTCGCAGCACCCGTGTAACTGATCTCACAGATAAGAAGGACGTGGAATGGAAAAGCCAAGTTTCATTCACCACAAACATGACTTTTAAACCACAGTAGCAATGTCAGTCTTCAAAAAATAAAAATCACTGTTGACGACTTACAGTATTCCAGACATTCTTCCACATATTATTTAATTTCATAATATTCCTGTAAAAGAGGCATTATTATACCCATTTTATACATAACAAAACTGAGGCTCAGATGGGTATGCAATACACCCGAGGTCACACAGCTGGTAGATGCAAGAAGTCAGATTTCAGTGAGTGCCAGGTCCAACACTTTTCCCTATATGTCCTAGTTTTCCATCCATGTCCCAGGCAATTAAACAGTAATCTAAATCTCTTGGAGTCTGTCTGGCCTAAATTCTCGACAATGCTGAGTTTGACCTTGCTTCTCTTTTGCAAACACTGATGAGCACCTTTCTGTTGCCTCCCTGTATGGTGAACGTGACGTGTGAACCGGGACGTGTAAGGTAGCCTCCTTCTCTGTTCCACAGTGTGCTGGGGGCTGCAGCAGGAATCCACCTTAGACTCAGAGTCAGTTCCTATTCATTGACAACCTACTACTTGTCAGGGGCGATGCTGGAAGAAGTTACTCAATAGCTACATTTTGACTGATGATTAACATCTCCACCAAAAGTCAGATGTTATTGCCAACTAGCCACCCTCTCTTTCTGTTCCCAGGGCACTGTTTATTTCGCTACTGGACCTTTCACCTCATTTTGGTTTAATTCAGGTGTGTACATGGCTGAGACCTCCTGTAGAGGAAGCTCCAAATGCTCCCTATTTTTCAGTCCCCATCTTGCTTAGCATAGGTTCTGGCCCAGAGTAGATGCTCCATTTCAAAAATTAATAAACAAAAATAAGACAAAGAAGCTTCCCATTATATACCAACCCTGGTCTTCATGCTCTGCCCAAGCCACCTTCTCATAGCAGAATAATTCTATTTTCGCATGGAAGGAGCAACCACTCATGGGTTTTTTTCTTCTCCTACAAGGGTGCGGGAGAAAAGAAGAAATAAATAATATACTTCCACAGGCTTCTCATTATTATTTCTGGGAAAACATAATAAAGCTACAGCTGGCAGGCACTTATTTTTTTCTTAGCATTTAATAATAGAATTAATTGCTAAGTGGAAAGCTTGCAAGCCCCTTTCTGTTGTGCATTGCCCTCTGCTATCATTATGAATAGATGTAAAAATCAAAGCTAATTATCATTCAGAATGTTTGAAGAGATAGACTGAACCACACACAAAACTCATTTTACCCCTACCACAGCCCCAGGTTACAAAGTTCACACACACATGCTGTAGGGCAGAGTATCACATGGGTACCCAAGTATTCCTTGAATTTATGTCCTTTTGCTGTAGCCATTGACTGTAGTCTGGCTATTTCATGTGGCTCTGGTGTATCACATTGTTTCCTAGGAGTTGGATCCATGTCAGCTGGAGGTCAAAGACTTGGGTTGTCTTGAGAAACTCTTTATAGACAAGTGTAGGGCTTATCTACCTTCAGCATGATGTAAGTGACCCTCTGAGTTACCAATGTCACTTGGCAACATGTAATGTCAAAAAGCAAGAGTGAAGGCTACAAATGTGGGAGAGGGGAGTGGACAGGCAAAATCTCAGTTTAGAGAGGAAAGAGCTGTAAGGGGGCAACAAGTCCAGGGAACAAGGGGATTTAGAAAAGGAAAACCTTTTAATGTTGTAGGACACGCAAACATGACAGAGAAAATAGATCATGAGAACACTTTCCCCCCATAGCTCTGGAAGCTCTGGAGAGCCCCCAAAGAAAGCTAGAATCAGTAAAACCTATGAAAAACAGCTTTTTTAGGAATGGAGGGCTAATTTCAAGGTTTTGTTTTTTTTAAATTTATGTTCAGTTAGAGACATTGAAATATACTTTTCAAAAAGTTAAAGTCATTGTTCTCAAGTAAATAACAAATAAGCACAGATCAAAGATTTTATGAACCCATTAATTAATGGGTGAACCAATTAATTAATACACCAGATTCAAAGAGTATTTAAGAAGGTAAATATAGATACAGGCACAGCTACAGTACAAAAGTGGTTAATGTCCAACAGGGCCATAGTAATTGGGGTTATATGTTCCAGCAGAGCGAAATTACTAAACTCTCTAACAGGCATACATTTCTAATGCACCTTCACAAGTCTGAAGCTCTTAATTGATGGGAAACAGTGAAACTCCGCACATATTTCTAGATAAGTTTCGGGTGGCCTCTGCCCCCATGTGACACTGAGAGGTCATGGTACCCACCTCTTGGCCTCATTTTCAGATTTTGGATCATTTTTCTGACTAAACATGGAGTACCCTGTCAACAGTTCATGGGGCAGGGTTGGGAGGGGTTGGTTTGTGCATGGAGCTGCTGGCCTCTGGAAAGCGATTGCGGGAGAATGATGTGGTGGGGATATAGAAGTTCTGCTGCATGTGACATTGAGCTTCATTTACGAAAATCTGTCTTTCATAGAGATGACTCATAGGCACATGAAAAGATGCTCAACCTCGCTCATTATTAGACAAACGCAAATCAAAACCACAGTGAGGTACCACTTCACACTGGTCAGAGTGGCCATCATCAAAAAGCCTACAAAAAGCAGGGCTTCCCTGGTGGCACAGTGGTTAAGAATCCATCTGCCAATGCAAGGGACACGGGTTCGAGCCCTGGTCTGGGAAGATCCCACATGCTGCAGAGCAACTAAGCCCGTGCGTCACAACTACTGAGCCTACGCTCTAGAGCCCGCGAGCTACAACTACTGAGCCCATGAGTCACAACTACTGAAGCCTGCGCGCCTAGAGCCTGTGCTCTGCAACAAAGAGAAGCCACTGCAATGAGAAGCCCGCGCACCGCAACGAAGAGTAGCCCCCGCTCACCGCAACTAGAGAAAGCCCATGCGCAGCAACAAAGACCCAAAGCAGCCAAAATTAAATAAATAAATAAATAAATTTATATATTAAAAAAAGCCTACAAATAGCAAATGCTGGAGAGGGTGTGGAGAAAAGGGAACCCTCCTACACTGCTGGTGGGAATGTAAATTGGTGCAGCAACCATGGAAAACAGTATGGAGGTTCCTTATAAAGCTAAAAATAAAGTTGCCTTATGATCCAGTAATCACTCTCCCTGGCATGTATCCAGAGAAAACCACAGTTCAAAAAGATACATACACCCCTGGGTTTGTAGCAGCACCATTTATAATAGTCAAGACATGGAAGCAACCTAAATGTCCACTGACAGATGAATGGATAAAGAAAATGTGATATATAAACACACACACAATGGAATACTACTTAGCCATAAAAAAAGAATGAAATATTGCCATTTGCAGCAACATGGATGGGCTTGGAGATTACCATACTAAGTGAATTAAGTCAGAAAGAGAAAGACAAATACCCTATGATATCACTTACATGTGGAATCTAAAATATGACATAAATAAACCTATCCATGAAACAAAAACAGACTCACAGACACAGAGAACAGACTTGTGGTTGCCCAGTGGAAAGAGGGGTGGAGGGGGGATGGATTAAGAGTTTGGGATTAGCAGATGCAACTGTTATATATAGGATGGATAAACAACAAGGTCCTACTGTATAGCACAGGGAACTATATTCAGTAGCCTGTAATTAACCATAATGGAAAAGAATATGAAAATGTATATATGTGTGTGTGTGTGTGTGTGTGTGTGTGTGTGTGTGCATGTCTAACTGAATCACTTTGCTGTACAGCAGATATTAACACAACTTTGTACATTAACTATACTTCAATACAATAAAATTTTAAACTGTCTGAAATTTTCAACACAACTCCATGACTTGTTAATGTTTTGTATAGTCGGGTGGGATGCAATCAAGTCAGTCCTCAAGGTGGGCACACCAGGACCAACTGGGGGGCTGCCCATGGGAGGCATCCATGATCCCTGTCCCACACAATAGAAGGACCAGGAGTTTTACCCAGTACATTAGATCATCAGTCTTCATAAGAGGTCCTGGAGGTGGATTTCATTCTCACTGTTTTGGAGATGAAGTAGCTGAGATACAGAGTTCTAGTAACTTGCCATACACACAGCAAGTGCCAAGCCAAGATTAAAACCAGGTCTACTAACTTCTGTATCTGGTGCTGCTTTCCTCCCATGGACTTTGCAGACAACAAGAGCCGGGGAAATGAGGGCAAATTGTGCCATTTTTCAGCTTGGAAGTAAAGCAGGCTAATGGCATTTCATGGAACATAGTCCACGAAATAAATGTAGCACCGCAGTAATTTGAAATATCATTCCATGTATTTCCCCTCAGCCATTTTGTCACAAGACCTAAGCCAAAAGTCTCGGCTGGTTGCCCCAGACAACAAACACCACCTAGAGCCTTTGCTCAGCTTCAAGTTTCATACCAGACTTTAAAAATTTGATGGCAAGACAATAGCATTTCAAGAGAGAAAAGGTTTTGCTAGAAACTCTTAAAAGTGGAATTTTGCTCGGGAGTCAAAGCTGGAAAATGTCCCACGGAGTAACATGCCAGATGAAGGTGAGAGGGGAAGGAGGAAAAAGCTTCTAGGTGTTAGCAGGGCTTCCAGTGACTCCCAGCGTGCTAAGAAGACAGGATGACGAGAAGGGTCTAAAAAAGAAGGTTCCAGAGCATGGCAGACTGGTAACCAGAAACAATGGAAGGTTTAAAATCACTATCAGTGGGCACCTGCACAGCACAAAAAGGAGCCGGTGGGATCAGCCTTACACATCAGTCTCTTGACCATCTTAATATCCCACTGTCTTCCCTTTTCTCACAGATTTGTAGGAGGCTCTCTATGTGATGGATGCGAGTCCTTTCATAATTAGATATGTTCAACGCTTAGCGAAATCTTCTCTGGATTTGTGGCTCACTTTTTAACTCTTTATGGTTTCTTTTGGTTAACACCAAATTTTAATTTTAATGTAGACCACTTCATGCTTCTCTTTTAAGGTCGGTGCTTATTCCGTTCTACTTAAGAGAATACTCACTACATGTAAACGTATAGCTGATTCACTTTGCTGTACAGTAGAAACTAACACAACATCATAAGGCAACTATACTCCAATAAAAATTTAAAAAATAAATAAATAAAGCTAACAAACAAGGGAAAAAAAGAGAGAATACTCACTACCCAAGGCCAGGAATATGCTACACTAGGTCATCTTCTAGAAGCCTTTCTGCTTTTTACTATTGAGTCTATTTATTTTATGTATGGTATGAGATAAAATCATATTTCATTTATTGTTAGAAATGGCCGCAGCACTGTTTATTGAAATGACCTTTCTTTTCCCTCTGCTCTGTAGTTTTACCTCTAACATAAATCAAGCATCCATGTATGTAGAGGTTATTTCTGGGTGTGCTTTTCTAGTCCATTGGTCCTTGTGCCAATGCCACCCTGGTTTAATTACTGTAACTGTATAATACATTGTGACAATCATTAGAGTAAATCTTTCCACTTTGGTCTTCAAAAGTGCCTTGGATAGTCTTGGCCTATTTCATTGTCATGCATGTTTTAGAATCAGCTTTTTCAGTTCCACAATAAATCCTGTTTGAATTTTGGTTGAAATTGAACTGAATTTTCAGATCTTTGGAGGAAAACTGTCATCTTTAAAATGTTGAGTCTGCCAGTCTATAAACATGGTATATCTCCCGATTAGAATCTCCTTTTTTTTTTACTGTATCTTTATTTACTTAATATTTGTTTCATATTATTTAATGTTTATTATTTTCTTTACTCTATCTTGGTTTATAAATGCTTTTTTGATTTTTTTGGTGCTTTCATACATTCTATTACATTTTTAAGTATTAATTTTTTATTTTATTGTTAATTGTATCTTTTCTTTAAAATTTGTATTTTTACTTTCTGATTGCAGATACATAGAAATAAAATTGATTTTATGTGTTCACTTTATATTAATACCTCATTAGGCTTACTTCTAATATTTTATCTGTAGACTCTTCCATATTTCCTATGTAAGTAATCATTTTGCCTCTGTAAACCTGTGTTTAATGTGTTTTTTTCCTAAATTGTATAACTTTATTTTCTTTTCCTTCTTTTCACCTAGAATAGGACCTCCAGTAAGAAGTTGAATAAAAGATGCCGTCCTTATCTTCCTTCAGGCTTTCAACCAGTAATTAGTAAGCACAATATTTATTCACTATTGATGTTTCCCTCATAACCCATTATCAGGGTTTCTCCTTGGTTGCTCAAATGTGTTTTTGTCTCATTTGGTTTGTTTCCTTCCTTTCTTCCTCCCTCCTCCCTCACTTTCTCCCTTTCTTTTCTTTACTTTCCTTCTCTCTTCCTTCCTTCCTTTCTTTTTCTTTCTTTCTTTCTTTCTTTCTTTCTTTCTTCTTTCTTTCTCTTATGAGGTTGCTAAATTTTATAAATTTTTTTCTGCATCTCTAGAGATGACTGATTTTTCTCCTAGATTATTTTAATATGATGAATTATAATAATTGATTCCCATATATTAAACCAATCTTGTATTCTGAATAAAGCTAGCTTGATAGTCATGTAGTATCATTGTTATACATCACTGTATTCATTTCATATTATTTATTTAGGATTTTTGCATCTTTATTCTACAGTGCAATTGGTCTATAATTTTTTTTCTATCCTTGTCAAGTTTGGGAACTAAGGTTATGTTAGCCTCATAAAATGAGTTACAGGAGTGCTTCCACTTTTTCTATTCTTTTTTCACAATTTTTAAGGGTTTTACTTCATTTATAGTTATTATTAAATATTAGCTATAGTCTCTGTGTTGTATAATATAGCCTTGCTGCTTATCTGTTTTATACATAGTAGTTTGTATCTTTTAACCCCCCTACCCCTAGTTTGTCTGCAATTTTACCTTGGCCCAGCAATTTTTACTTTCTTATAAGTTTTCTAGTGACACCAAGCAGCCTTGTGTTGTTTAATATTATATCCAGCTTTTCTAGTTTTTCACAGAGAGTAGGTCAGTTTGAATTACCAAATCTTCCATTACTAGAAAGAAAAGTCAAAAAGTGTCTTCATTGGTGAAATATGTGGTGTCCAAGATAATGAATTGTCTAGGACAATCTCCCTCCTTATATGAACTCAGTTTAAGGAGCTAAGGAGCCCTCTGGTCTTTATCACTAGGGATGGCCCCTCTGCTTAATTCCTAAGTAACGTGTCCAGGTATTAGTTAAAAGGGCTCTTAGTAACTTGGGTCCATCTGGTAGTCAGGCCATTCCTATTGTTAGAATATTGGTGCTTCGGATTGTATAAACTTTTAATGCAAGGTACTAGTAGAGCGCAAAGTAGAGAGCTGGGACTCCATCGAGTTTGGAGCATAGGCAATAATGCTGCTCTGTGCTTGCATAATAAATGTCCACACACGTGGCAGAATTTGGTGTAGTGATATACTTCCCTTATAACTGATAGGGAGTTTATAGAAGCATAGAAAACTCTCACCTGTCTGCCTATATTACTAGAAGGGACCTCATATGTGTGTGTGACCAAATAGGTAAGCTTGCAACATGGTTAAAGGGAACTTGGAGTAGTTTATAAGCAATAACCAAAGACTATCTAGAAAGAGTAAGATAAAGTCTAAAACATGAAAGCTTCTTTTCCATAGGTCATATTTGAATAAGAGCCATGTAGGAAGTACAGGCTGGAATCAGGAGGCCTGTGAGAGACAGGGGGACCCAGCCAGGGTCAGAAGAGAGATGGTCTCTTAGTCAGGGATAAGCATTCCCTTCAACATTCAGGAAGATGTTATGGAATCTATGAAAATGAAGCAAAACACCAAAGGAAGAGACCAAACTGGGATGAAAAGACAAAGACATATTAAAACAGAAATGGTAGGCAGAATTCTAAGATGACATCTGGTGCAACCCCCCCTTTGAGTGTAGGGAGGGTGTAAGTACAATCGGATGCTACTGCAATGATTAGACTACAGCACATGTCAAAGGTGAAGGAATTTTGCGGATATAAATAAGTTTCCAAATCAGTTGATTTTGAGTTAATCAAAAGGGAGGTTATCTGGGTGGCCTGAATTAATCAGATGAAGACCTCTAAAGGAGGGCTATGACCTTCCTGGAGAGTTCCTCCCACTGGCCTTAAAGAAGCAAGTTCTGTAGTTGTAAGGAAATGCTTTCTGACAAAAGCCATGTGAACCTGGACAGACCTCAGTCTCAGATGAGCCCCTCGCCTGGCTGACCCCTGACTGCAACCTCTTAAGACCCTGGGTGAAGCCAGGCCCAGATTCCTGGCCTGCAGGGGCTGTGAGATGGTAAACGGTGCTTGTTTTAAGCCACAGTCTGTGTGACAATGTCTTACCTCACAATAGAAAACCAACACAAGGAAGTGTAAAAGCAATAGCAGAAATTAGAAACAGAAAATAAATGGCTCAGAAATTCTTTTTGGCAAACGTAATCTAAAGACATATCCTAGCCAACTAAAAGATGAATAGAAATAAATAATTCAAAAATGGGGAAATTAAAATATTAATAACAAAAGGCAAACAAAAGTCTTGATCATTTAGATGTTTTAAAATATGGAAATAGCCCCTGAAACAACTCCTGATTCAAAGAGGGAATTAAAAAAATAATTATGGACTAATTTAAAAATTATAGTGCTGAGGGTATTATGTATGAGTAATTGAGAAGTATACATATTTTATGCCATGTTAAATTTATAACCCTAAGTATTTTTATTAAGCCATAATGATAATAAATAAAACATTTAACCCACATGATTAGTAAGAGAACAATATCAACTTTATGAAAAGAAAGTGGAATAGTACATTTAAGACAAAAGCAGACAGTAATAAATTAGAAAAAAAGAAACATGAAGTATATAAATAATGAGTTGTTTCTTTAAAGAAAACTATAAAAGGTATAAAACACTGGCTGATCTAATTAAGCAAAACAAGTAGAAAGAAAACATAAATAAATCCAATTAGGCATAAGCATAGAAGGATAGATGCCAAAAAAAAAAAAATCAGAAGAAAATTATACCTCTCACTTACTGTCCACACTCCTCCCTCAATAACAAAGGGCCACTGGGATTGGAATTCACTCTTTCTCTTCTTGTGTAAAATTAGGCAAGTCTCTCACCTTTCTAGGCCTCCCATAAAAAGTGAATAATCTCAAATATCTGACAATTTAATAGAGTTAACCCTTGCGGGCACTGCCTCTGGGTGTGATCAGGATAATCAAAGCTCACTTATCAGAGCACTTGAGATCTCCTGGCTGGCTGAGAACTAAGCAGAGCCTCTTTGCTCCACCTCTGCTAATCAAAATCTTCCAAAACATAGGAGAGGAACAAATATTTCTAACTGTGCGCTTGATAGATTGAAATCACACAGTCAGGGAAATCAGGGAGGCTGAGGAGAAAGGGAAGGTGTGGCTGGAGGCGCAGGGCGGGCAGAAGTGGTTATTGTCAGCCTGTGTGAAGCATCTGGATACACTGGCAGCCAGAGGGTCCTGACTGGATCCCCGTCGTGGTTAGGTGCTCCTCCGTGATCTCCCAAAGCACCCCGTGCTTATATATCTATCATTAGGGGCGTCACAGTGCGTTACGATGGCCCATAGAATGCCTGGTGCTCCAGCAGAGTGAAGCACTTTAGAGGCAGGAATTGTGTCCTCTGTAATACAGACGCCCAGTGCGGGGAATGAGGTCTGCCTGCCTGCCCTCTGCATCACGCCTGGAGAATTGCAGGCATGAGTGGGGCAGAGCCTACGGGCATGGTAGGACAGGACGTCTGGGAGCAGTGAGTGGCCTGTCCTCACGATCCTGATATGGCAGGAGGCGCGTATCACCACTGGGAAACAGAGACTGCCCACCGGTGACCAGCTGGAACCAGCTCGGTTCACGGACCCAATCCCCAGCTGGAGGGCAGCTCCCGGCCTCCCGTGGGCTTCAGGGGAGAAGGTACAGATGGGAAGATGTCCTGAGATCAGCCCAGGCTGCCAGTTCTCCCAGGGGGATCTGGCAGTGCAGATGCCTCTGAAGACCCCACAGCATGCCCACGAAGGAGCAGCGCTTAGACAGCTGCCGAGAAGAGGCCCCAGGGCCACCAGGGATGGCAAGAGAGAAGCAGGAAGATGTCAGTTTGAAGGTTTGGTTTAGAAACCCTGGTCTTTTAAAATAGCTGACTATGACTCTTAGTTATCTAAAATCATTATATATAACTGTGACCCGGCAGAGGCTGCTTGATGGCAGTGATTGAAGAAGGAAATCAAGCTTTTTATATTTGTTCCCTCATTGAGTTTAAAAAACTGGATACACATTCATCCACACAATAAACAATTATTGAGAAACTATTATGGAGAAGGTAGGTCCTGTGGATAAAATGATTAAGATGGTCTGTAACTTGAGGTTCTCAATCTAACGGTGTATGAGGAGTGGGTAAAAAGTGAGTACAGCACAGTAGGAGAAGGGCTGTAGTAAAGGTACAGGCTGCAGGTGCACCCAGTTACTCCGGAGAAAGGAGAAGGGACCTCTCTAGGGAGCCTCGATCATGGACCTCGGCCCTGCGCGGCCGTCCTGTGGTCGTCCACCAACACACCGCGGCGTGAGACACACCTTGGAGCTGAGTAGTGGGAGCTTTTGAAAAGATGGAGAGAGGGGGCAGGAGACAGGCTTAGAGGCCAGTGGACGTGGGAAAGGATGGAGTGTAGGAACCAAAAGATGAGAATTCATTTTGATAGAATGGCTTCTTGGGAATATTGTCCTTGTGAATATCAAGCTAAGTCTCATCAAGTCAGCATGGATCGCAGTGGGGACACGTGCAGTTTAATTTGCTTAATTACATCTGCTGTGTAATATCCTGTAGTCGGTTAGTGCTTTAGTTCATGGTCACTCTTTCTGGTCTGGGTGCTCTGGCTGGCTCGAGGCACCATGCAGAGACTGGCATCAGACTCTCCTGCACGACCACGGGGAGTGAGCCTCACTTTATGATGAGTGTCCTGACCTACAGGCTGGGCCTACGGAGGTTGAAGAAGAGTCATCCCTATTGTTGATTTAGGGCCTGGGGAAGATGGAAAAAGGAAAGGTGAGTGAGAGTCGGGGAAGAGGGTGATAGACAGCTTCTCAGAGTCTGCAGCACAGACTGCTCCATTCATTACATGTTCAGTGGAAGCCCGGGAATGCTTTCAACAACCAGGGACATCTTATCTGCAGCCAGGATGCGAAATTTCACTTATAACAAAGCTCCGCGTAGAAAGGGCTCTTATCTCTGAGTCCAGAATGAGGGTATTAGTAACAGTGCCGGCTTCTTTTTCAAGCCCCATTAATGCCAGGTAATAGGTTTCCCCAATGGTCTTAGCATTTGCTCAGCTGCAGAGAGCTACTGAAAAAGACAATTTCTTTGGAAACAAGGTAGACTTATACTGAGAAACATTACCTAATCACTGAGGTTGCTATTGATTCAGGTATATCAGAAAAGTTGCCTCTAAGGAATTTCTGGGGAGTGAGTCAGATTTTTCCCGTGGACTTTCATTGTGAGGATGAGGGTGGTGTACTTCTGGACAAGGCTTCAGACAGCCTCGCAGGAAACCTGTATGTGTTTCTGTGACTGTAGTTGTCTTTATGATTTCATAATGCTTCACTGCAGCAGTTTGAAACTCTGGGGTTATGTGAGTCAGTTTCTAGGGTTCTCCGAAGTCCATGAAACTATATCCAAGACTTCTGTGCATTTTTGTGGGGGACAGAAGGGCATGGCTTTAACTAATAGCACAAATAAATACACAGATCATTTCCACATACACTATTAGAGAAAAGGTCTGATAAGGGGTGTGTGACAGCCATTCTTGTTAAGAGGTTGGAGCAAGCAGCAGGTACAAAAGCCTTGAGTCGGGGCGCTCCTGAGATGTGCAAGAAATAGCCAGAAGGTCAGTGCGGCTGAACTAGAGTGAGGAGGAGAATTGAGAGAGATGAGGCCAGAGAGACATCCCACGGGTGGAGTGGGGGCATGTCTGAAAGAGCACGTGGCCATGCTAAGGACTGTCTCTGGCACTTGAGAAGGATGGGAAGCCAAGAGAAGACTTTGAATCTGCAAGTCCTTGACTGGACGAACGGAATCAATGGGGGGAAGGACCGCAGTGGAGAGACTGATCAGGAGGCCATTGCCAGGATCCAGGTGATGGGGACTTAGATCCGAGTAGGAGCCATAGAGCTGATAAATGTAGTCATATTCTGGATAAGTTTCATAGAGCTACAGGGATTGGTGATGGTTAGGTTATGAGTGCCATAGAAAGAAAGGAACCAAGGATGACTCATTTTCAAGGCAAAAGCACCGAATCCTCTTTTACTTAGAAATCCTGGAGCCTCAGCTGCCTTTGTGTGGGCACCATGTGCTCCTTGCTCCAGGTAGAGGAAGGGCTTAGTGTCCTGGCAATCGCCCTCTGGAGTGGTCACTCAGGAGGAATTCCACACACTTGGTCTGTCCTGAGAACCTCTTCAGATCGTGAACAGACTCTATGCGAGCAGTGAGTGCCCATGTCACTGTTTGCTAAAGGCAGGACCAGGAGGAGGTAGAGAAGATGGAGGAGAAGAATGTAACTTCATTTTTTTCCAAATTGAAAATTATCCTTTTTTAAACATCATTTACAGAACCCTTCTACTTTCCCCACAGCTGATCACATACTAAAACTTATGGAGTCTATCTGGACTCTATCTTGGGAACTGACCTATTTTCCATTCTTGTGCTATTATCACACTCTTTTAAATATTGTGGAAAAATATTTCAACTTGATTTTGTTGAAGCATGTTTTGGAACTGACAAAAATAATTATATTCAGTTTTGTTTTCTCCATGCAATGTATATAAAAAAGTTTACTCTTTCACTGCCAGAATTTTTTTTAATAAGTCAATGAATTTTGTGAAAATGAAATCTTTAAAAGAAATGACTGATGTTTGGGTTCAGCCTGTTTATTCCCATATTCAAAGGCAGGATAACAATCGGTGTGCAAGCAAATCTTTCCAAACCTGCCTCAGACACAGGGCACCTGGAGTCTTTAAAGGTGCCCTGGGAGCATGACCAAGACGTAACTCCACAGGAAGTCTTGGGGTCACAAAATTATACGTGATTTCTTCAACGGACAAAACGTGAAATCTCCTCCCTGACCATTTATGTTTTATTGATGATTTTCTAACAATCCAAACCAACTGCCTTAGGTATAGCACTTTTCTTGAACTTGAAGGTGATTTGAAGAGCCAGGTGTGTATGTGTGTGTGCATGTGTGTGCACATATATGAATTTTGACTGGATCTGTAAAAATGTCCTATGTCCTTTGATCAACACCACTTGAAGTTTAGTACATTACTATTTTGGGGGACAAAGGAAAAACATGAGGGAAAATTACCAGAATGTACTGATCCTCTCTTTAAAGGCTCTAAACCCGTGGCTTAGGCTAATGGTGTTGAACAGAGGACTAAGTCTATGAGTAAGATGACCGTGTTTTCCCACCTGCTCAGGAGTGTTACTGTTTTTATCTGTTGTCCCAGTACTGGGATTTATAGAGCCTCTTGTTCTTCAGAGCCCTTTTTTAGATAATAAATAATGTGGTCACCCCGGGCATGAGGTCAGTAAGCATGATGGTGCCAACTTGGGCCTGTGAGGGAGTGGGGCTTTGCTCTTAGGTTCAGAGGTATTTGAGGATTTACGGGTGAAGCTGGACACATGCTCAGGGAAAATGCAGATATGAGGATGCAAGTCCATCATCCTTGCTAAGGAGGGATGTGCATTTCCAAAAGAGATGTCTGAGAAGGGTAGGATTGTTGGATTGGAGACATTTGCCTTCAGGGAGCCCCACATTTGCATGGGTTTTGCAGAGTGTCATGGGTGTGGAGATTTCAGAATACAGGCCATGGAGCTTTGCTGTGGCAGGCAGCTGCGATGAAATGGGAAAACACTGAACTTGAATTTTAGGACTGTCACCTATGAGCTACGTGACTTCAGGGATGTCATGAAGCCTTTTTGAGGCTCTTTAAAATGGGAAGAATGATGCTCACCTCATAGGATTGTTGTGGGAATTTAAAAATAGAAATGCGTGGAGGTATACTTAGAATACACTTGCTGAAATTACATGTGAGGGAAAGAGAATGAAATATCTAGAGGCTAAGGACGAGTGTTATGACCTAAAGCTTCAGAACATGTCGCAGAAATTAGTAGAAGGCTCTCTAGCAGTTTTAATGTTGCTTCTCGTTAAGTGTGGTCTGTGTGTGTGTGTGTGTACATGCACAGAGAGAGAGAGAGAGATCTTTGTTACTGTGTCTATTTGCTTTGAAGGGAATGGATTGGAACACCCAAGTCTGACCTTTATTTTTTTGTTTCTGAAAACACATGCTGTCCTCTAATTCAATCCCTACTGTCCTGGTTTAACAAACTGAACAAGCCTCGCACAGAGCCTTATTGTTGGGTGCCTGGAGAGAGCTGGAAGCTGGAGGCACAGAACACTCTCCACACGGGGAGGTCTGCACACAGTACAAGCCCTTGTCCTAGAGGGTGACTCAGAGGAACCTCCTGCAGGATAATAACAGAAGTGCCACTTGTGGCTCAAAGAAGACCATTGTAATTAAAAAGAAAAAAAAGTATTATATGTATAATCAAGTCTAGGGTCTGTCCACAATTCCTTGTCTGCCAGCAAACTGTCTGCTCAATAGGCACAGTGAACAGCAATTATCTCCTCCAAGCTATGAAACCCCAGTGGCAATTGACAGTGACGGTGGCATCCTATGGGCTCACAGTTTGAAGGAGCCTGTTATTAGCAATCACATCAGGTCCCCTCCCTGAGTCAGGCTGAGGTTACATAGGTGTCAGGCTTCCTCCTGTGTCCCTCCATCCCAATGATGAGTGTACTCACAAAGGCACAGCTTGGTGAGGAGTCGAGGACATGGGTCTCTAGCCTCAGTGCTGCTGGACCATCCACCGGTACATTTGATCTGGCACTGAAAAAGGGCAAGTTTTATGATTAGATGAGGCTTCAACCCCAAACACCTAATGAGTTACAGTGGCACAAGGAGGTTTCTTTTGTTTCAGTGGATGTAAGGTTGAGGGAGACTGTTCTTTCCCTAATTCCCCTCCCAACATTGGACTTGACTTCTCACCTCTCCATGACGGAAGGAGGCCAATTTAAGGGAGAGTGAGACAGCCAGCAGGAAGCAAGAGTCTTTCCTCCAATAATAACATTTTTAAAGCCCTCATGCTACTGTTGTTCACCTAGAAATAGGGCTCAGTGAATGTTCTCAAACTTGATAATCTTATGTCTCCTCTCCTCCTCCCTGATGGTGGGGTCAGAGAACAGCCCCAGAGAAGAGCTCTCTTCCTTTTAGATCAGAGCTTCCCAGCCTGGTTCTCTAGGGTGGATGCAAGTTTGCTAAGATATTGATCCCTCTTTACACTCAAGGTAGGAATGCCTGGGCCTTACTGTTGTTTTAAACGGTATATTTTACAAACATTACTATTTTCTGTATATTTCATAACATGAAAACTTGGGGAAACAAGGTTCTAGCAAACATTCTCCAGCATTTTCGTTCTTTCCTTTGTTGCGCTGGTCATCTTACTTGTCAGATGCTGTGTCAGCCAGCCTGCTATTCTCCTCATTTAGGTCAGAAGGGCTCTGGGATATAAGAAAACGCTACAGTTACCTCCATGGAAACATTCTCCAGTCACGCTCTGCTTTTATTTAGGTATTAATTCTGTACTCATCAAAAGCCTGGGCAGTGTCGACCAGGACTTTGGGAATGAATGGCCCTTTGATATTAGTGCCACATACTTGTGAAATAGGTCAGGATCAAACATTGCTGAAATTTGCCCACAAAGCCCACTCTGAATTAAGCTGACCAGCTGCTTCTATTTCCTTTCTCAACTTAAACTCAGCTGCACTGTCCATCCAAGTTCACAAGTAGAAATATATAAGGTAGACCAGATCTGGGTGACGATGACAGTTGAATAAAATGTCAGCCCTGAAATTTGATGCCAAACAATGTAACGTGACAAAGTGTGCTCTTTACTGGTAGTGCATCTCAAAAATGAAATCTTCTCCCACCTTTTCCACAGATAAATTAGAGACTAAATGGACCGATTTCATTTTCCCCACCATCACAGTGACATTGGACCCAAGAGATACACAGAACTATCTTGTCTTCCATGTGCAACTAACTTTACTCCTATTATATACCAGGGAGTGTTGCCTGTCATTTAATTCTTGTAGCATTCGCTCCATTTTATAGAAGAAGTAACTGAAGCTTAGAGAGGAACACTGCTATGCGGTGACGGAGATTTGATGGGTTGAGTTGTCTCTAAATTTCATTCTGCCATGTATTTTTCCAGTATCTACTTCAGAAACCACACCAAATGCCTCCCAACCTTCCCACTACCCCCAGTATTCTTACTTTCAGTGTTTTATAACATATATGTGCAGAGCCGTTTGATATGACTCAGTGACACCAAGTGACAAAAAGATCCCTGACATTTCTTTTAAAAGTAAGATGATATTGGAGTATAATAATCTAATAAGTATTTCTTAAATTCTTATGATGGGCCAGGTTTGAGTTGAACAGGGACCAAAACCAGATATTGTCCCCACCTTTATGGAACTCCTGGGGAGGGAAGGATATTACTTAAAGGTTCACATTAACAGATGCATAATATGGACAAAGAAAATGACCGTAGTTCTGGGGGAGCATATAAAACAGACTTGTCAGGGGCTGACGACCAGAAGAAGTCATCCTGAGCTAAGATTCTTAGGTGACAACTAAGTGAAGCATAATGGGACCCTGTGAGTATCATTGCAAGCAGAGGGTGTTGCCTGACCCATAACCGGGGCAGAAAGAAACACAGATTTCCAAGGAGCTGAAAGAAGTCTGGGGCAGCTGTACACGAAGAGCAAGAGAAAACACAGGAGCATGAGGTGGGAGCCAGAGGATGGACGGCGTCCCAAGGTCACGTGTCATGGTGTGAGCCGAGGCAAGAGGGTGCTGATGCGTCAGACAGGACCCAATATGCATTTAGAATGACCCGTCTAGCTGTCGCGTGGAGGACTGAATGGAGGAAGCCAGTGTAGATGCAGGGAGGCTAGTTAGAAAGCTGAAGAAAAAGGATCGAGCTTAGACTAGGAATCTATAGAGGGCGCAGAAAGAAATAGATGGAACTGAGATAAAATTGACAGAACTGTCTGAGGAATTACGTATGGGGGAGAAGGAAAAGTCAAAGAAGATCTCTAGATTTCTGTCCTGTGCAACATTCAGAGATGGGAAACACTAAAAATATCAGACTAGGGGGCAAATACTAGTCTTGGTTTTGAAGCTGGATTTGTGTTTCCTTTGAGACATCCAGGTGAGCACACTAAGAGGAGGAGGAGGGATGGGGTGGGGTTGGGAAGCAGGGATGGGGAGGTGGGAAGGATGCAGGTCGGGAGAAGACGGTGGCATCTTCCTCAGAGGAGGTCCAGGAGGCCGAGGAAAACCCTCAGGGCTGCGGAGAAAGAGCAGCTGCTCCACAGAAGGGAGGGAAGGAGCTGGGAGCTGCCGGGGCAGAGTCAGTGGCAGTAAATGCGCCCAAGAAGCAACTGCACTGCATTTGGGCACTGACCCCGCCCCGGTGTCCCTCTGACTGCAGGGGGCTTGACACGTTTTTTCCCAGGTGGCTGGGAAAAACCTTCCCTCCCTTGCGGTCCCTCTTTCCTTCTCCTGATGAGGATCCTAAAGCTACACGTGGGAAAGAGATGGGAGCACGTGACTCAGCGGGTCAGCACCAAGCCTGACCCTCCCCCCAGATGACCAGCAACTTCTCAACCGTCCCACACAAGTCCTCACCATAGGACCTGTTCTCCACAATCCAGAGAGGCTTTCTTCCAGATTTAGGATCGAGTTTGTGCAGAGGTGACAACAGCCAAGTTTGCACAGCCTGCTAACTACACCCCGTGGAAGGAGGAACATCAGGCTGAGGGGTGCGCACACGTCTGTCCTAATTATTCCCAGTGACTTTCCGGTACAGAAGCTAGTTTTCAGCCTGTGATGAGAAGCCCCCTCAGTGCAGATGGGAAATGCTTATTATGTTAATTGAGTTCTGGGTTGTTAGTGAAAATTATTAAATGGAGATGTTAGCGATGCCTCTGGTGGGATGAGGAGGTGAGAAGGTTAAAGGCAGAGATAAATGTTCCCGTGACTGCACGGGGCTGGGCTGGGGGTCCAAGTTCAAAGGAAGAGAACGGATTTCATTTGTTGCAAATTCCAATTTAAAGGGTGTCAGTTTTTTACAGTAAATTTAACTGAGAGAAATAAAGTAAAATGATAGAGGAATGGCATTCCTTGCTTATTTACTGACCCTAAATAAGAGAATTACTTTAAAATACAGTATTTTAAGAAGAGGTAGTTTAGGAAATGTCAACAAGAATAAAACCCAGAACAGAAAAGGGAAGAAAAACTTCTAATATGAAATCTATGTATTTGGACAGTAACACTGAGCAAGAGAAGAAAAAAATGAGTCGATTATAAGAATTTAACAACATGTTCTGAGGACAATAAACTAATTGTAAGAAATATATGTGTATGTGTGAGTATCTTGTTCAATATTTCTGAAAAGCTAGAAATTGATTTTTTTCTAGGAAAACATAGATTTAAATTGATTTAAGGAGGCAATTAATCTGCATGGACCAATAAATATGGAAGAAATTTTAAAAAGGTTGACAAATGTTTAAAAATCTAATGGGTTAAAAGGTGGTCCCCAAAAAGATATGTCCATGTCTTCATCTTTGAAACCTGGGAATGTGACCTTATTTGGAAGAAGGGTCTTTACAGGTGCAAGGAAGTTAATGATCTTGAGATGAGATCACCCTGGATTACCCAGGTTGGCCCTAAATCCAATGACAAGTGTCATTCTAAGAGACACACAGAAGATACACAGACACAAAAGCAGGAGGCCATGTGACCACAGAGGCAGAGATTGGAGAGATGCGGCCACTGGGAGCTGGAGGAGGTAAAGGAAGAGAATTTTCCCTAAAGACTTTGGAGGAAGTAGAATCCTGACAACACCATCTGGCCTCGAGAATGTGAGAAAATAAATTTCTGTTGTTTTAGGCAACCCAGTTTGTGGTAAGTTTTTACTTGGGGAAACTAATACCCAAAACTCTTCCTAGAATATCAATAGATGGATACTTGTTTATTATGATCAACAGTATCTATCTGTCAGCGCAAGTGAGTGCATCTTAAGATGGATACAACAGTGCTTGGGATTTTGTTGCCAGACCTTCTCAGTCACTTACCTTTGGTCAAGTTTGTTACTAAATAGACCTCATTTTCTACAATGTGGGTAACAAAACCTTGTATAGTAATTATTAGACATAATGTTATTATGTATATGTACATAATGTATATACAAAGGTATATGTATGTGTTTGTTAGACAGAATGTATAAAGATGATTACTACAATGCCTGACACACAATAAGCCCGTAAAAAGTAGTAGCTCTCACATACACGCAGATACACACACAGAGCTATGGGCCCTGGGCCATGCTGCTTGGTGCCTGGAAGCTTCTTATTTCATCAAATAATTCGGTAAGACAGACACTACTGCAACAAAAATAGAGCTAACTGGTCAACCGAACAGGTTAAACCAAAGTGATTTTTTTTTCTTTCTATGACTCAAAGAGAAATAATATCAAACAAAAAAAGAGAAAAAGGGTAAGATTACAAAACTAAAAAAAGGTTAAGGGCCTTTGTATCAGCCATGAGGAAAAACATATTTTCCCAAATACTGTCTTTAAAATCTGGGAACACCCACAGCAGAGAGGCAGTGCCCATGCCCTGGCTCTCTCCAAGGGTACCTCTGTGTGGGACTTGGTGTCTGGCAGGAGAATGAGTTTTTAGAATTCTTGGTGCATGCACTCAGCTGTGTAGGCAAATAAAGGGAAATAAAATATTTATGATAAAGGGTGGGCACATCAGTTGAATATGTGGTAATATCTATATTCAGGAATACTGAAAGGTCTTACCTCTTCACACAACACTCTCTGCCTTTGCTTCCCAACACCTCCCTGGCCGTAGTTCACTCCCTTGAACTGGCTACATTTCTTTCCAGCCTCAAAACATTTGCGTTGTCAGTTTTCCCTGCCTGAAATGGTCCTCCCAGTCTCACATGTGACATGGCTAATCCCTTGTCATTCTTGCCTGATCAACTGATAGCTTACCTTTAGAGGCCTTCCCTGACTACTCATGTTCAAAGTAGCTCTTTCTCAATGGATTTCTATCTCTGCTCCTTGTTCTCTCTTTTTGGCTCTTAGCACAACTTAATTTCTTTTATTTATTTGTGTGATTCCTTGTTAGGGTTTGCTCCCCTCACAGGCATGTACACCACAGGGAACAGCGATGACGTCCGGCATTTCCACCCTTGAATCTCTAGCACCTGGGCTGGTGCTTGGAACCTGCATGCTCGGTGCACATTAATTTTGCTTATAAGGCAACTGATGTTGTTACCGGGAGTCCATGAGTTATTCAGTATTAAAAAAAAATATCAAATAGAAATAACAAGACCTGGATTTTATTAAGCACTTGCTATACTGCCTCTTGGAAGTAACTCATGATAAAGCAACATAGATTGAAAAAAAAAAAAAAAACAACACACAAAATTACTTGTAGTTGATTCTCATTATTTGCAATAGTTACGGTCTTCAAAGTTTCCACCAACACCGGAATGTAAATTGATACAGCCACTATGGAGAACAGTATGGAGGTTCCTTAAAAAACTAAAAATAGAACTACCATACGACCCAGCAATCCCACTACTGGGCATATACCCTGAGAAAACCATAATTCAAAAAGAGTCATGTACCACAATGTTCATTGCAGCTCTATTTACAATAGCCAGGACATGGAAGCAACCTAAGTGTCCATCGACAGATGAACGGATAAAGAAGGTGTGGCAGATATATATAATGGAATATTATTCAGCCATAAAAGGAAACGAAATTCAGTTATTTGTAGTGAGATGGATGGACCTAGAGTCTGTCATGCAGAGTGAAGTAAGTCAGAAAGAGAAAAACAAATATCGTATGCTAACACATGTATATGGAATCTAAAAAAAAAAAAAAAAATTGTTATGAAGAACCTAGGGGCAGGACGGGAATAAAGACGCAGACCTACTAGAGAATGGACTTGAAGACACAGGGAGGGGGAAAGGTAAGCTGGGACAAAGTGAGAGAGTGGCATGGACATATATACACTACCAAACGTAAAATAGATAGCTAGTGGGAAGCAGTCGCATAGCACAGGGAGATCAGCTCGGTGCTTTGTGACCAGCTAGAGGGGTGGGATAGGGAGGGTGGGAAGGAGGGAGACGCAACAGGGAAGAGATATGGGGACATATGTATATGTATAACTGATTCACTTTGTTATAGAGCAGAAACTAACACACCATTGTAAAGCAATTATACTCCAATAAAGATGTTAAAAAAAAAAAAAGTTCCCACCAACACCAAATTAGCAAATATGGAGCCATTGCTCCTGGGGGAAATGTCAGGTTATGTTCCTAAAAGCCCCTGGTCACAACGTTTTTAACAACTGATCAATATATAACTTTGTTGGTTGTGTGCTTCTGTTTGAAGAAACCTTATTTGATACCAATTATTGATTCATTACCATCTAACCAAATAGCACTGTCCCTCATGCTGCATGAAGCTGACCTAATGTGATGCATTTTCTCTGTTAAGCACATCACAGCTGTCCTGCAGTCAGGAACGCTAGACAGCACTTTGGTGGTGGTGTTGTGGACCACGTTAAGCAGCAAAATCACCAACAGAAAGCACAAAAATGTGAACAACGTAGCATAAAATAGACCGTGAAAAGGACACTTGGGAACAGTGTGAGAGCTAAGACAAGAAGGCAGAGGCTTGCCCTGCTCGACGTCAGCTGGGAATGTGTGTGCGGAGTGACTCAAATACTTCAGCACTCTGCACACGCCCTTGAACGACCATGAAAGCACCACGAGTATTGACTTGTAGGGTTACAAATATATTTCAGTGAGTAGATAAATTCATAAATACAGAATCTGTAAATAATGAGGCTTAAATATACTTCCTTTTGGTTAAAAATGTATCATCTTCGGGGGACAATAGTGGTTATCTTTTGCTGACAAAAACTCTTATAGTAGATAACACGGGCATTTCTGGAGGTTTCACGTCCAGTAAATGAGTTTTCGGCATGTTCCACATTGGAAATGATTCTCCATGACCAGGTTTGTAGATGAGGGCTGATATTTACAGTCTGGACTGAGGTTGAACAGGTCTTTGGCTCCTGGTTAATATCATTCTACTGCATCCCATTTTTTCCATAGAAATAGATTTGAAAAATACACCACCAAGTAGTTTATGATTCATTTTAGAAAACAACTTAGGGATTTAAAGAGTTAAAATTTATGCAGAAAGGCAGCATAATGTCATAGGGGCAAAAGAGGGCATGGGCGAGAAGTTTACATTTTGACTTCAACTCTGTCACGGACTGGCTATGTGATCTTGCCCAAGTTCTGACCTCTGTGAAATTACAGATTCATTTATTTGCTAAATGGGGATGATACTATCACCTCCTTCAAAAGATGTTCTAATTGTCAAGTGGGAGCATAAAAATACTCTGTAAATAGTAAAATAAAATATACGTTCACATATACATACTTATGAGTGTATGTGTGTATATGATTTAGCACTGATTCATCTGTCATCTCCTACCTCAAAGTGGTCTCCTGTTTTTCTACTCTTGTTCCCTTAAAACATATGCATTATATACATATATGATATATGTGTATATATATAATGCTGCATACATATTTATGCATTACATATCTAAGATATATATTTATTTATTATATATGCATATATCCTCCATTTACATATGAAAGGCAAATGGCTGTTGGGAAGCAGTGACTGGTTGAGGTATGGGTGGGAGCAGGGCAGATGAGACAAGAGGATTTCCAGTGGGAGGACAGGGAGAATGTGGGTTGGGTGTGACTTCAGCAAGAGATGCTGGTGTCTTCTTGCTTATGTCAGAAGGGATGCAGGATCTCAAGCTTAAAGTTTACTGCTTTTTAGCTGAACCCGGCGCACAGTGCACTCTTAGAGGTGCCCTAAGTTTCACCCCCATGTTCCGTCCAGGAAACAGGCTGAGGTCCCCAGTGGCACGGTGGAGCCACATTTGCAGAGACAGGTGGCTGGTCCCCAAGCTGCCCACCGATTCTCTTAGGGAAATAGCGCCGAGTGATGCAAACCTGCCTTGAGGCCCCAGAGCAGAAGGGGCTCTGCATGCTCTTCAAATGCATCCCGAGGAAGCCTGGGCCCCCCTGTGTTTTCCTTCTTGGCTGTGAAGCAGATGGAGATGGGGGGGGCGCGGTGACTGAAACCGGAGACAGGGGCTCTGCAGGCTCAGGTCAGCCCTGAAAGAGAAAATCTGTCACCTCCCCTGACCTGTGTGGAGCCCTCTAGAGAGTGGGAAGGATGAAACAGGGATTCAAAGAGAGACAGAAGCAGAAAATGCTGCCAGAAACTCGCCTCCACCAGACGGCTGGCCTCACTCAGGTCCACAGACATTCCCTCCTCCCACACTTCACGGGCACAAAACCGGACTCACGTTTGTTTTCCAGAAACAGGACCTGTTCTCATGTGGTACCCAGTCCTAAGAAGCAGAGCCCCCTGAGAAACTCTCAGGTTGTCACCCTCTCTTGCCCCTCACAGGTGCTCAATAGGTCCTACAGAAAGAGTATGGATTTTGCTCCATCTGTAGCTAAATAACTGAGAAAACCACTGAGGCTTCTGATCAGCAGTTGGTACAGGTGTAAAATTGACATCATAGAGGCTGAACCAAGGTAGTAGTTGTAGGGTGAAGAGAAAGGTAAAGATCTGAGAGAACCAAACAAAATAGAAATAACTAAGCTCCGTGACCAGTTAGATGGGGTGAGAAGACACATTAGATTTTACGCCCTTGAGTTTCATGAGCCTGCATGACCCCCTAAGAGGAGGAACTCAGTAAGAAGTTTGAAAAATAGATTGAGAGATCAAAAGCGGTCTGTGCTCTGATATAGATTTCACTTATTTTGTATATATATTTTTAAATAATTTCACATTAAACATTGGTAGTTTTTTTGGTTTTTGTTTTTTTTGTTTTTGGCCGCTCAGCTTGTGGGATCTTTGTTCCCCGACCAGGGATTGAACCCGCGCTCCTAGCAGGGAAAGCTCGAAGTCCTAATCACTGTACCGCCAGGCAATTCCCTGATATAGACTTTAGAGGCACCAGCAAATTCACATTAATTGAAAGCATAAGGGGGAAAGGAGAGATCAAGGGGAGGGGCATTGCTAGGGGGGGGGCACTTACCTTCCGTGTCATACAGTCTGCGTGACTGCCTTTTACATGCAGTGTCCTGATGGCTGGGAATGGATTCTTGCTGAATTGCCTTTACCTCAAATACACATTTTTATAATAATCTGTTCTGCTTGCTTACTCATTTATTCAATAAACTATTTATTGCATGCATATGATGTACCAGACCTTGATTTTATCTCTAGAGATATAACAGTGAAATGATATTTTAGAAGAAGAAACTAATTTATGAATGAATTAGTACATGAATGAATGAATTCTGCATGGAGTCATATATATTATATGAATTAAATTAAAAAAATTCCACGTGGAGAGGACCACCCCATGGTGCTGCTGGATCACTGGCAAACAGCTATTGACCAGTAGCTCTAATTAAAGTTTCCCTTGAAAGTTACAGTGACAGAGTTTAGGACTAACTTCTGGGCCCATCTGCAGGAGAGTGAAACGTGACCAAGTTCATCAGCTGCATTTGGGCGTATTCTCCTAGAGCTACATCTGGACCCTCCTACTGAACACTGTACTGTTTATGCTGTTCTCTGAAGGAAAACACAACCTGTGTCTAGCCTTTGTTTTCTCTTTTCTCCTTCTGCAGAGCCATTCAACCTTTGCTTTATAGTTTTCTTTCATAATCTTTTTATGTTCAAACCCTCAGCTCAGTTTGCAGATGTGGCTGGAATCTGACCGCCTCGGACTGCCGTTGACTGACTGTAGGACACCCGCTACAAGGACACCAGCTACAAGTTTTCAAGAGCATCTGCTTGGCAGGGGTTGATACTGGCCTTAGGCAAAAATAGGATAGAGGCTGAGTCATGGACAGTCAGCACACATTGCTGATCTGATCCCATGAGAAGGTTAGTAAACACTTAGTTCTGGAAGCCCTAAGAAGCAAATACTCATGTCAGGGTGTAGCACTTCTGAGGGAGGTTTATCACTCTGATGAAAATTGTTCCATTGCCTCCTCCTCCTTTATTTTTCATGGAGGGATCTTGGCTCTGCCAGCCTCATTCCCTCGTGTCAAATGCCCTCCTCCACAATGACCCTCTTCCTGGAAATGTGGGTCATTTGTTGTCTTCTGAATAGGTCTGTCCTTGGAGGGTTGCAGTCAGCTTTCTCTGAGTCTTGAGTGGTCTCCACAGGGATGATCCTTATCCAGAGATTCATTCTGTCAAGAGATGAGGATTCTGGAAGAGGCGATCGGGGCCGTGCTTCTTGCCGACATCAAACTCCAAATGTTAGAAATGGTCCATGACTCCCCACAGCCCCCAATCTGCCTTCCATACAGACATGTCCATATAATGAGGAGTCCTTCAGTCAACTTTCTCAGCTGACCTGGAGCACGTACACTATCAAGTGGCAGCAATGCTCCAGAGAACGTAGCCACTAACAAGATCCCCCTTTTAAATAGCACCATGAGTTGTGAGTTATGTGAATATGTGTGTGCTGTTTTTGCTGCTGTTGGTTTTTTACTACTCAAACATTTTGAGGTAGTCTGTTCCCTAAAACTTATGTTTGACTACTAATGAAAGTTATTTTTATGCAGTGCTGATATTTCATTCTTTTGAGTAAAGTTTTATTTTATCTCTGTTTAATCTTCTTTGACAGCTACTAATTTTAATTGATTCTACATTCAATGTGATGTAAAGGACAATGACCAAGAATTAAAGCACAAAGATTATGGTCTAGTTTTGTGACTTACTGACTGTGTGATCTTGAGTGAGTCACAAAATCACTGACCCTTAAAAAAGTCTTACTTGAAAAACAGTGTAATCTCTGCCTAACTGGTACACACGTTAGATAGGGACTTCCCTGGTGGTACAGTGGTTAAGAATCCGCCTGCCAATGCAGGGGACATGGGTTTGAGCCCTGGGCCGGGAAGATCCCACATGCCACGGAGCAACTAAGCCTGTGCACCACAACTACTGAGTCTGCGCTCTAGAGCCCGTGAGCCACAACTACTGAGCCCACGTGTCACAACTACTGAAGCCCCCGTGCCTAGAGCCCGTGCTCTGCAACAAGAGAAGACACCGCAATGAGAAGCCCGTGCACCGCAACGAAGAATAGCCCCCGCTCGCCGCAACTAGAGAAAGCCCACGCGCAGCAACAACGAAGACCTAACGCAGCCAAAAATAAATAAATAAATAAATTTACAAAAAAAGAAAAGTTAGGTAAAATTTTCAAATTATTTGTTAACTGTTAGATAATATGTGTGAAGCAGTTATGATGCAATTATCATCCTCTGTACAATTGCTGTTATTTTTCTTGACCATTTGGTGGCATTTCTGTAAACTTTCATGAGGATAGATGTCATATTTGAATGCATGTATTATACACAGTCATATTAAGACAACCAGCACAGTGCATGGCCCATAGAAAACACTCAAAAAATATTAGGTGCAGAATGAATAAATTTTCCAGATAAGAGGTTTTCATAGAGAGGGTAGTAAGCCACTAATGAACCATGCTGAATTAGTGGACCATGACAAACATTAAAAAAATAAGTAGAACAGAATGGAACAAGAAAATATTAGTGCAGTATAGTTGGTAAAGTTGAGAATTATTGACTTATCCTTGCTATTTGTTGTCATAGTTGTGTACATGTATTTGCATTTGTATGAACCAGAGGGTATAATTGACTTATACTACCTACCTGGAAACAATGTCAAAAAATTCTTCTGGACAAGAGGAATTCAGATTTTTAAATCTTTGGAGCATGACACAACAGAAGATATGAGTGAAGAACATTCTGGGTCAAAAGGACTTGAGAAACTAGGTGAATGTAGCTACTGAGTCAGCAGTTCTTCCTTTCTCCTCCTGGAAACTATACAAAGCAAAAGGGAGAATGTAAAAAAAAAGGTACAATCTCCATCTTTAGTGGAACTTGGTCACATATACGATGCACAGATTTCTAAAACATATGTAAAACTGGTCAAAAAGAGCCAAGATCATGCAAAACTCTGGTGTGAGGAAGGAACAAGGAGAAGTTCAGAGCCTGAGAGGTATGCTGCAAGTGACCTTAGAATCAACCAGCTAAATATGCTTCTTGAAAGTGAGAGGGTCACCCTGAAAGGAAAGATTTTGCAGCTGGTGTAGCAACAATAGGTTTCGACAGTGTGAAGAGCAGGGATGGTGGTGGAATTGTTTCTGAACCTGGTTTGAATCAGGGGCAAGGGAAGGGAGGGTACAGACGGGCTCCCGTGTAGGATTAGAAGGAAAAAGTTTGTTTTTGTGGCAGCAGAATCCAGGGAGCCTTTCATCTTTGAGCCTTGGATTACTATTCTGCTGTACTAGTTTCTCTCCAGCACCCATCACTCTCAGAAATTCCCATAAATAGGATGTAAGAAAATCCAGTCCATTGCTAAGTGATGTAAAAATACTTAAGAAGTAAACGCAAAAAAATTGACAGCACATGCTCCCTTGCCATGTAGCAATACATTTTTCTCCCAATTGTTTCCCCTTAAAAACACCAACACCAACAAAACAAATACAGAAGACACTGGAACAGTTAACTCTGAGAGGGAAGACCACAGTTCAGAAATGCATGACTTGAGGGAAGAAACTGCAAGCTGATGAAGAGGATGAAACATTTGGTGGCAAAACTCAAGAACAAAGGTAAGAAAACAGGAACCAAATCATTGCAAAAATAAAGTGTGTAACTTCACAAAATCTGCCAAGAGACAGGCTGGAAATAAGAGATGGGGGAAGAAAATGAAAACAAAGAACAGAAAAGGATAAAAAGAAAGTGACAGCCATGAAAGACCAGAAAAGCAGAGTTAACACACACATAAATTCCCCAAAGAAGCATTAGAACACACTAGTATACAACAAATATTTAATGTTATGAAGGAAAAACAATTATTTTCCTGAAATTAAAAAAAAAAAAGATTTGACTCTACCTGTTGAAACGCTCCCCTATGTGCTAAGGGAAATTAACATGAAAAGGTTAACTTTGAGACATACACTAAAGAAGTTTTAAAGATAAAGAATCCTTAGGACAGCCAGGTAAGGCATCACTAATGGAGTGAAAAAAAAAATAGTTGGTCTCAAATTTCCCCCCCAAAACCTTCAACAGGAGGGAAATGAAGCAACATGTAGAAGATTCCTAAGGGAAATGTGTGGACCAATGGTTTTATAATTAGCCAAGCTGTCAAATATAAAGCCTGTAGACAAACTATGTGAAAAATAAACACATTGGGAATATTATTACAGAATTGTGAAGAACACTGACATTACTACAAGATAAACTTCAACCAAGTGACTAGGAAAACTTTTGCACTGGTAGTGGACACCGGATATATTTAACTGTAGATATAAAATGGAAACTCCCATGAGTATGATGGGATATACAAAATATAAAGGTCATGTGTCCCAGCAATTAAGAAATGACACAGCTAACAAAAAGTGGGAGGAAAGAGGAAAGAAAATTGAGGTAGAATAAGTTTTTTGATACCTCAGCTGTAATAGCTGAGCATCAAAGCATATCATTTAAAGCTGAGAAATCAAGTCTCAGTGTATAAGCATTTTTAACAGGGCAAGAGTCAATATTAACAAAGACAGAATTAAGGGATTGAATAGAATTAAGGGATTGTGAGAAGAAGGTGACATGAAGGGATAAAGACACGTGTCATTTTCAGCACTGTTCACATTAGAGAACTAGTAGATATATTTTCTAAATAAATAGAAACTAAAGGTTTTGTATTAAAGTCTAACATTAAAGGCAACCATTTGAAGAAAAATACAAGACGTTCTAAGTACTAGAAAAATTACAAAAAGTTAAAAACAAAGACCATGAAAATGGACCACACAGACATTTTAAGCTACAAATCAACAAAGAACATGTGAGGGTCAGTTTTAAATGTCAATTGGTCTAGGACACACAATCTCCAGTTATCCAATCAAATGCTAATCTAGGTGTTGTTGTGAAAATATTTTGTAAATGTAAGTAAAGTCCATAATCAGTTGGCTTTAAGTAAGTAAGACTCCTTGAGGATCTGTGTGGGTCTGATTCAGTCAAAAAGCCTTCATTGCAGGGTTCAGGCTTCCCTGATGAAGAAATTCAACCTGTGGACAGCAGTTTCAGTTCATGCTTGAGAGTTCCAGCTTACCTCTTCCGATGGCCTGCTCTCCAGATTCTGGGCTCACCTAGTCACCCTCAACAACTATGTGAGTCAATCCCTTGCGATAAATACTTTAATATATATCTCCAAGGGTCCTGTTTCTCAAGCTGAACCTTGACTTATATGAGAGCCAAGCTCAAGCATATTTGTCTTATTAATAAATGAATAGATTATCCTATCTACCACCAAAAAAAACTATTTTCAGAAAGAATCACAAAACAAAATAACAAATCCTGCTCTATGCTGTATAAAAAGACACATCTAAAACAAAATAATTGAGGAAGCTTGAAATTAAATGAATAGGCATAGCATAATGGCAAATGCAAGAATTATATAAGCAGTGGTAATGATCTTAATGTCAGACAAGATGGAATTCACTCCATAAAACATAAAATGACCTAAAGACACCATTTTACATTGCTAAACTCAGCAGTGAATAAATACTAGAATCTAAATATTTAAGGGCAGGAACTTTGGTCACTTTTGTTTATTGCTATATTCAAGGATCTAGGTCAATGCCTGACACTTTGTAGTTTTCAATAAATATTTGTTCAATAATTGTTTGAACAGTCGTGAAAATCCATGCACAAACTAACACACCAGTGACATTTATAAAGTAGAAATTACAACATACAAGATGAAATAGAAACATAGCAGGAGTAAAAGACATAAACTCATCTCTACCCTTTATCTCTTTCCAGCCAAAAATCAAGCAGATAAAAAATAAGTAAGGCTATTTCCTTCGCTTGGGTCTTCTAGAAAGAAAACCATAAAGCAAGGATTAAAGTGCTGACATAGTGTCAAGCCCAAGGCTGTGAAAATGAGGACAAAAGAAGTGAGTCAAAGGGAGATTTGGGGAAATGCAATAGGCTGTGGTACAGCGCTGGCCTCTCAAGAGATTTTGTCACTTGTGCTCACTCAGTGTAGGCTGCTTCTCAGGTAGATTTTCAAGGAGAAATTACACTTCAGAAAGTTCCTGCAAGGAGAGAAAAGAGAGGAATCCATCTGCCAGACTTCAAATGGTCAAAGTTCACCTACAGGAGCTCAGCCACCTGGCCCTCCCAGGTTACGTCATCTGGGGTGTCAGGGGCCACTCAGGTAGGCAGATGCCACATGCACTGCATTTTATCCTGAGCACTTCACCTCATTGTGGGCACTGCCTTCCATCATGTGCAGTGCATTTCATCCTGCCATTGCATTTCTATCACCCCTGGGTATGATGAAGAGAACTGATCTAAACAGGGCACAGACAAGAAAGAAAGGAGACAGTCAATGGAATTGAGAAGACCCACACAGTTTGTGCCCAATACAACTACAGAAGACTTCATGAACAGAGTACATCTGATTTCTGAAGATTAATCTCTGCTCCCATATTGAGGTTTTCCAATATTCATGACAAGTAGTCATATATTAGGTCAAAATAAAACTGAGTGCATTTCAAAGTGAATCATAGTACAGACAACATCTTCTAATTATAATGCAATAAAGTTTTTAAAAATAATAACTAGGAAAGAGATAAGTAAATTTGAAAAATCTTTTCAACATATTTCTGATGGGAATAATTAAACATAGATCAATACCTTAAATCATATGCCAGTGTAATTCCAAAGTGATCAAATATTTAAATGCAAAAAATGAAACTATAAACATACTAAAAGAAACACAGGGACATGTCCTTATAGTTTTGTATTCAGGAAGACCATTGTAATATGGGTCACAATTAAAAAGTCCAACAGGAAAATAATGATAAAGTTGACTAAGTAAAAAATACACAAACTACAAAAAAAACCCTTCTGCATAAAAATAATCATATAAGCAAAATCAAAATATAAGTGAGAAAACTATATTTATAGTTCCTATCACAAAAGGACTGAATTCTGTCATACCTAAGGAATGCTAGGAAATTTTTAATAAAATAACAAACAAAACAATAGAAACTTGAGTGAAGAATAGGTGTATGGACAGTTTACAAGAGAGGAATTACAAATGGCTCTTAAGCATAAGAAAAGATGCTCACCTTCTCTCATAATATGAAAAGAGTAATATAAGAAACTACACTAGGGTACCATTTTTCACCTCTGGGATCAGCAAAAATCAAGAATTTCACAACACTGTTGGCAGTCTGTGTCAGTGGTCAGTCAGACATGCATGATGGGATTATTTGTCATTAAAACCCTTTTGAAGGAAAATTCAGCAAGAACTCTGAGCATTACAGGTGCATGTAGGTTTGGACAAAGTCACTGCAGTTTGGAGGTTTCTGTGGGTATATTTGCAAGTATGTGAAGTGATGCATGTACGGCATTACCCACCCCCCAGCACTGAGGCAATAGCAGAGTACTGAAAACTAGCTAAGTGCCCATCAATAGGGTATTATCTGAGTATTTGGTGCTGCCTCTATTCATGAAATCCTATCCAGCTGTTAGGAAACATAATGACAGTGCTCTATAGGTACATACAAACATACTCCAAACACATTTAACCCTTGCAGACAAAAGGAGGGAAATGAGTATATATTTGTATTCTCTGTGCTTAAAGAAACTCTGGAAGGATACCCAGGAGACTTAGTGTTTACTTGATCTTGGGTGGGTCAGCAGATGAGAGAATATATACACCAAGATATAAACTTCTAATAAGCTTTAGAAATCTAAAACTTTTAGACTTACATACCCTTGACATGAGTCTAAATTGAGGTAAGGGTTCTGGAGGATAATTTGAAAATACATTTCAAAAGCCTTAAAAATAAATATACTCTAAGGGTCCAACAATTCATTTTACAGAGAATTTTCATAGATGTTGAAAAGAAATTTTATAAATGTTATAATTCCTTATCAATGCACTAATGAAGTGAAATAGAAAGATATTTTCTGAAATGATGGCAGGTATCTCGAGCTAAAGACCAACATTTTTCTTAATAGGGGAAACACTAGAAACATTCTAGTGAAAATCAACTAAAAACCAATCAAGTGCAGTCCCATCAATGTCATTTGACAGAGTCACTAGCTGCGTCAACTAAAGAAGTTGTAAAAAGATACAAAAAGTTCAAAAGGATGAGTAAAATAATCTTTTGGGGGCATAGTAACCCTTTAATCTCTCTCTGTGCCTAAAATTGAATACAACATGAGGCAAGAGTGTGACATTTTTCCCAATTTGATGTTTTTTTGTCCCAACATAGTTTATCGAATACATCACCCCTTTGCTCACTGCTTAAAATATCCTCTTATACGAAAACTCTGTTTATACCACCATTTTCCTCCATTCATATATTTGTCAAGTTGACTACCTATCAGTGCTCACTTAGAGTCTGTATTTTTGTGTTATGTTTTGACATTTAGCATTCTTCACCCTTTTCAAAATTAAAGATAATTTTCCCACATCTGAAAGTGCGATAAATTAAGTGCAAAGAAAATCTGCATGTTGATCAAATATTTAATACTTACAGCAGCCAGATTAAGTGGTGCACGGCCTCTGTCCACAGGTTCAGCATCGCTCAGGGTGTAAGTGAGTTTTATCATCATATGTTCCTGGAAGGGAAACTGAGGCAGCCATCACGAAGGGAAATTTTTTAACAATAATATATGAATTGTCCAGCTTTATCTTATCATTTATTCAAGCATCATTAGCCCGTCAACAAAACACCCAGACATGTGTAGTAATAATTAAATGTAATCATCTTTGATATTTTGCTGAATTTTAGTTACATAAAAAACATAATTTTTGATCTGTGTTTTGAAGTTTTATTTGTCAAAGTGGCAGAAAAAATATTGTATTTAACAGTTTCTTGGTTTGCTTTATAACTTTCAAATATTTCGACTAACGGGCCTTTCTGTGTATTCTTGCCCTGGACCCTGCAAATTTAGGGACGGGCCTCCCAAGTGACTGTTCATCACTTTTAACATCTGTGGGATCCAGGCCTCCACTCACCAGCTCTGAATCCCTGGGCTGGTGGCTTTACCTCTCCAAGCATCAGGCTGACCCCATCAGCCCTACTCTCTCCAGAGTCTGCTTTTTAGAAAGTGCTCTGCTCACCAGAGGGTCCTTGGACTTAGATTTGGTGGCCTTGTTTCCAGAGCAGACTCTGGTTGCCTCGAGGGCAGTGCCCTTGACCTCTGGCATTTCTCCCAGATACAGCTACAGGAGAAGGCATGTGGGCGCCTCTTCTCAGCCCCTTCCCGCTCCTGCACCATTTTGCAGAGAAGCCAGGGAGTTGAGCACATGTTTAAGAGTCTTCGACCCCGGACCTTGATGCTGCCATCCTGCAAGGAAGGGAGGGCCAGCAGCCTCTGCCCACTGGGCGGGAGCCCCTCGGCTTTGGCCATCAGGCTGCGGGGTTGGACCTGATGACCCTCAGCCCCACCGCTGCTCTTTCCTCCTCTCACCCCTCTGCAGCCCACCTCTACCCCTGACCCTGCCTCCTGCCCCCTCTCTCTGAATCCATTGACCACACTATCCTTCCCTCTGGCCAAAGCCCCCAAAGCTTGTCCTCTGTCCACTGACATCTGGGCTGACAAATCTTCACAGTCCCTGCTCGCCACCCTTCCTTTGCAGAAACTTCCAGAAGGCCAGAAAGAGTCCTCTGGAGAGGCGTATGGAAAGCAGTGGATAGAACAGAGAGCAGGAGAACAGGAGTTTATGTGTGTGTTCTGTGTGTGCTAATGTGGAGATCTGAGCCATGCTGATACTCCGGCAGCCCAGTGCTAAATAACTGCGGGTCCAACATCACTAAAAGTACGCTGTGGAGTTCCTTCACAGTCATGGACCAGGCTTCATCTACTTGGCTGCTGAGTTTCTTCCTGGGGGACCCTCAGCTCCCAACCATGAAGACCAACCATTCCTGCCTCCCATGCACCCCTCTCCCTGCTCCCCAACACCTATGCCCAACTCAGGCTCCTGGGAGCCTCTTCTAGATCTGGAGAACAAACTCATGCCCATTGGGATAAAGCTGTAAGGGATGTCTGATCTTTATTTCTCCATCAGGGTTGTTTGATTTTGTTTAAATGAAATGAAGTATTTGCATTAATCTCCTTTTTATCTCCTTTTATAAATAAAGTCCTTTTTGGCATTTATCTCTGAGTTCTAAAGTTCTGTAAGATTATAACACCCATACTAGAGTTTACTTAGGGGTCTACTTGTGACTGCCTGATACAGATCATATTTTATTCACTGGGCAGTTTTATGATGCTGACAAAGTTCATAGCTGTATAATGCTTCCAAATAGATGAAAATGAACATAGAAAATTAGGTGTGATTGATTAACAAGGTCTGGGAAATAATGTCGATATTTTTGCCAGAATTGTTCCGCCTAGAAGAAAACAGATATACTCTAGTGAGAGGAAAATTAAAGCAGGAATGATCAGTATTTCTCTGGGCCACTTTGGAAGCCCATTGGTCAGGGCCTTTCAGTGAAGAAATTAGTTTAATGTGCATATAGAAACAGTTCTCAGAGTTAGGTTTTCTTGATGTACAATTATAATAATTCCATAGGTTCAAATTCCCTTCTTTGCAAGTAAGCCAATAAAGGGGAACATATGTAAGTTTTTAACGAGGAATCTGCTGGGGGGAAAAATAACAAGTCACCACGTCAATGTTATGCCTTTTTTCCCCAAGTATTTTGGACTGTGAAACAAGAGCATCTTCCAGAATCACATGAGTTAAAGCCTTCGGTGGTTGGGGAGTGAAGGCCAGGAGAAGTGTTCACGTGAATGTTGCCCTCCTGGCGCTGTGGCTGAATTACTCACAGCCCATCTGACCAATGTTCTACGTTCTCCACCCGCTAGGAGGTCTTCGTGCTCTCCTGCTCTTGCACAGACTGCAGGCTGCAAGGCTGAGGACGTGGACCAGCAGAAGGGAGATTACACCAGCACGGACTCTGAAGATTCCTGCAACACCAAGGACCCTCAAGAACAGAGTATGCAGTTTTATCCCTGGTGGCTCCACATGTATTTGGAGAGAAAAGCTGAGTCTTCACTGTGATTATTAAACAAGGAATGAGGGACACAGGGAAGACCCCACGCAGGTGAGAGGGTGTCCCGAGGGCTTGGGAGCCGGCAGCAGGGAAAGGATTGTGGGGAACTCGAACTCGGGGGCTGGGAGGTTGGACCAGGGATTCCTACGTTATTTTGCCATGAGCCCAAACACAGAAAGAAGATTGTAAGAGGGTGGGGAAAATGCACAGCCGCATGCACAGGTTTTACTAAGGGACTGACATCCATCAACACCAAGTCCTTACCTGAGCCCCTCTCCAATCACCAGCAAAATTAGGACCATTTCGCATGTAAAACCTTATGCCTGCGATTTTTCATGAATTTCGCCAGGCAATTAACTGCATCAAATATTGTTAAGTGGCTTCAACTCCGATTCTCACAACAGGTCCAACCACAGAAATGGATTGCCAGTCTATGTACCAGCCGCTGTTCTAGGTGCTGAGGATACAGCAGTAAACAGGAACCAAGTCCCTGCTTTTTCTAGCATACCTCCTAGTAATGGGAGGTAACTGAGATAAACCAATAAAAAAGAAGGTATATACACAATATCAGAGCTTGATCAGTGCTGCGGATTACAGTAAAGCAGGATGAAGGGAGAGAAAGAAGTGTGAATGCTGTTCTCATCGGGTTAGGCAGGCACATTCTGTCTGATTGGGCGGACTTTGAGAAGAGACTTGCAGGAAACTGAGTGCAGGGCTACGCAGGTGTATTCAGGGAGTGGGTTCCAGGGGGCAGACAGCAATGCAAAGCCCTGAGCCTGGAGACCACTGCGCAGGTCTGAAGAACAGTCAGGCCTGCAAGGCTGTGAAACCGAGCGGGGCCCTATGGGGCTCCCAGGCAAGGAGGCCTTTTTGTCCCCCATTTCTTGTAGGCAAGACTCCAGCTTCCATAACCTTACCTGAGTTTCAAAGGGCAGATTCGAACAGTTGCTAATCAAGGGAGGAGCGGCCAGGAAACCACCTGAGGCGAGATTAAGGGGACCTGAGAAGCTCATCCAGATTAGGAGAGCGACCACCTGAGACCCTGCACACACCCTCCTCTTGTCAGCAACTCCACCCTTTTGAAACCCTGCGGAAGAAAGAAGAATGCAAGACTGTTACTGCCTTGATCCTTATCACATACTCCTGACCTCCCTGACTATAAGACTTCTCCTTATTCCCCAAGGAGGGGGGCACAGTTCTTGAGGTGCCAGCCTACTGTTTTCCCTCTTTGCCTGGCAAAGAAATAAAGCCACTCTGTCTTTCTCCTCCATAACTCTGTCTCTGTGTTTCTGTTTGGAACTGGTGCACAGAGAGCCAAGATTTTGGCGTCAGCTGGAGCGTTAAGTGAGGGGAAGTGGTAAGCTGGTGGCTACTGGTGGAAAGGTAGTCTGTGAGAGGCTGCGTGTACAAAGATTAAATGAATTATAAAATGATTTTATGCACGGCATTAATGATTCCATTAATAGAAATTATTCATTGAAAATTACCTTAATAAAATAATAATTACAGACTTAAGAAACATAGAAATCACAGGAAATGAATCTTTTTCCAAGTTATCAAAAAATTGCTTCAATAAGAGAAAGGAAACAGAACAATAATGATGGAGAAGTTTGACAAAGAGTCTCCGAAATAGGGCCATGTCCATTATTAATTTATTTCTTCTCAGATCCAAATGCACCTTTTCAATACATGCTCTTGGGTACACAGCAGAATTCCTCTAGGTATTTCTTTTAAAGGGAGCCTCCATGTTAAGCCTTCTCAGTAGAGGGCGTTGGAGGGGCATTGCAGGGAGAAGAGGCTTCCAGCAATTCCCTGAGTGGGTGGAGGCCTTGGCCATGTGGGTGTGAGGACCCCCCCCCCCCCCCCCCCGCCAGGAGAGGCCAGGACCCCAGGCTTGGTGCCCAGCCCTTCCTGCCTTCCCTCTGCCACCTGTGGACCTTGGTCTGGCAATGACTTTTCCATGACCTTTATAACATGAAAACTAGGCAGTTCTTTTGAACCTCTGCATCGGTTACCTCAAATTCAGGTCTTCCATCTAACCTAGACTGTGAGTTGCTTAGGGACAAATCATTTTGTTTGTTTGTTTTCTTTTTTTGGAACTTTAGGTTTCCTAGACCAAAGGTCGGCAAACCATGGCCTGCAGGCCAAATGCATCCGGTCACCTGATTTTGTAAATAAAGTTTTACTGGCACTCAGTCACACCCATTTGCTCAGGTGCTGTCTGTTGCTGTCTGGCAACAGCAGAAATGATTGTCTCCAGAGACCATTTGGCTAAGAAAACATTTACTCTCTGACCTTTACAGAACAAATTTGCTAGGCCCTGCCCTGGGTCATAAAACACATTCTTTATGTTAGACAAATGAAAGAAATTAAGTGGATTAATGCCCATAAAATTATCCCATCAATACTTTACAATGACAATGAGATGTGAGATAGCTTCCCTTCCCCACAGCCCAGCAAGAAGGTGGCTTAAGCTCTTCAGAGAACTTACAAGAAGGAAATTACACTGTGATTTGGATGGATTTTCCAAGCTTTAGAAAAGCTTAGCTTTGTTTGAAAGGAAGCATTATTTGTGGTGCAAGAGAAGGCACCCTGCCAAGGGAGAGGAGATTCCTCTTTTATAAACAGAAAGGTTTCAGAGTGAAACCTGAATCAAGCAAACCACGTGTCTGTGTCGTCCTAGGTCCTAGGGACACTGGGGAGGCAGCTGAGGCAGGAATGGGGAGGCCTGGGTGGGAACGGGGTCTCCACCGCTCACCACGTGGGTGGCCCTGGGCAACTTCTGCCAATGTCCTAAGATCTTACACTTCCCATTTATAAAATAAAGGATTTAAATAAAGAGTTGCTAAACCACGATAAGCATTAACGTAACCTGGGCAGCTTTTTAGAAACATTGATCGTCAAATGTTTCCTTGGAGATTCTGGTTCCACGAGTCAGAAGTGGGACCCAGGAACATGATTCTAGGAGGCAAGTAAGGCTACAGGGAAGCAGCGTGGGCTCCACGGGCTGACGTAAGGGCACCTCGGAGTTGGAGTCGAAGGGTCCTTGCAAGTCAATAACCTGATGCTGCCTTCATACCCACAGTTCTGGGGAAACACACAGACACACAGACACACACACACACACCATTAAGCTTCCTCTTTCCTTATGTCCTGGGTTTCCATATTTATGGGGAAAAACACTTTGAATTAAACCGACCTTTCCTGAGGCTACTTGGTATTCCAGGAGACACCCACCCCAAATTCATCGCTGCTGCACGTTTCACTAAAATCAGAAGCCTCCTCGTTTGTGGGGCGGCCACTGTCCCTGATGACACAGGACCTGGGAAGCAGCCAAAAGGTGAGGGAGAGCCGCTGGGTTTCCTGTGCACCTGTGTTCTAACAATTTCCAAAAGTATGTTGTGCTTTCTTACATCAGTGAGAAACTTTGAGATCTCAGTTTCAACTCTGATGCTTGGCATTTTCCAGTTTTTGTTGTTGTTTGTTTATGTCTTGATGAGTTAGGAAGAAGGTGAATAGTTTCTGGTCGAAGTTGGTATCCTATCTCGAGGCCCTCAGACAGTCCAGAAGATGAATTTGTTCCTCTCTCCCAGGTTGAAACAATTTGGCTATTGCCTAATTTTCAAGTAGGATTAGCTTCAAACAGATTGTCATGCATTTTACTAAGTAAGTAGAGGTTAGAGACACATGTGATTCCGGGAAATGAAGCGACAAATCATGTATAAAAAGAGGGTTAGGCAGCAGACGTGTGCCATTTCTGGGCACCTAGGGAGGGAAGGTAGGAACACTGAGAAACGTGTCCTTATTTTGTAACAGCCTCTGTCTCCCTTTGCCTTTCCGGTTACCTTAAAAATTTAAGCTACAATCGTGTCAAAGTTAGTTTTGTTTAATTAGCAAGATGATTCCATAAATAAAATCCACACCACAACGCTGTCTGAATGTATGTTCAGAAACTAACTCGATCCACTTTTCTGTTTCCTTAATACATTTTAAAACAGACAATGACACTGGACCTTCAGCTCTAGAGTTTTCCCGACAGCCTTTGGGTAAACAGTCAGTTCTGCTCTGAATGGTCTCAGAGAGAAGAATCAAAGCCTGCGGCTCCCACCTGGCAGCAGAACACAGTTTCTGTTTTGCTTTCTCATATTTAACCTGGGGCGTCATAAGCACCTGCTTACAACACAGAAGGAGGGAAATGTGACCCTGCGCCTGGTGCAGTGACCTGCACGCGAGGTTTTGGAGAGCAGAGGTGAAAGCTGTGTTTCCTGCATGCAAACACCTCAGGTTAACGGAGAAACTGATGTATAAAGCAATAATTAAATCTATAGTTATAAATGCTAGGCTATGCAGGATTATTTTTAGCAACCTTGATTTCCATTATGTCAGTGAAGGACCCTCCCCAAATAAGAATGAGTAAGGAAGATTGTACTAGTGACCAGTCCATTCTACATCCTAATTCCTACGAGGGACAGAGAGGCAGACACAGGGCAGGGGGGAGGGTTAGACAGAGATCCTCCCATGCTTCAAGCAGCATGGTGGTGAAAAGAGCACAGGTGTCTGGTCAGAAAGGTGACGGGGAGACAGGAATCTCTGTCCCGCTCTCAGCAGATCCCTTCTAACTTCTTGGTCATGGTTCCCTCGAGATGTCACCTACCTGAAGTGCTGCTGTGAGAATTAAGTGAAATGACACAGGTGACATGGCCAGCCAAGTCTGGCCAATCAATAACCATTATTTTTATTCTTCTTTCAAAATACAGAGCAAGTTCCTTAATGAGCAGCTCCCATCTGTCCCCTTTTGTCTAAGAGCCACTGAATGCAATGGTTAAGAGTGACTGATGGGGTTCAAATCCCAGCCCCTCCCATACTAGCTGTGTGTGCAGTTTCGGAGCTTTTGTATGCTCACATATGTGCAAAATGGGGGAAACAGCTGTATTTCTCTCCTAGTGTCGTGAAGGTGACACGGATCAGTATACATACATGAAACACACACAGCAGTGTCAGGCACATGCCAACAACCACAGTCCCTGTTCTTGGAAACAGCTGTGGGTTATCTCTTCCCCTTGTTCAGATCGCCTTTATTGAAGACTGTCTGTCTGCCTTGGGACAGAAAGGGACCCATCCACGCCTTAGTCTTCACCCAACTGTGTCACCACTTTGGGATGGATTTCCATCAAGACCGCTGCTGTCCATAGACACACAGAGCTTCCTCTGGCCGGGACTGGCTCAAGGCAGCCAAGGGTCCCACTCCCCACCTGTGGTCTCTGGTGCTGTATGCAAGCCCAAGATACATATTAAAACTGGAAGGGACCTTAGAGGCAGCTTGTCCCAGCCCCTCATTTCATAAAAAGAGTCAGACACCTTGAGATGGCAGGAGGGTTCATCTCTGGCCAGCCAATGTCAGAACCTGGGCTGGAATCCATGTCTCCTGTCCCTGCCTGCTGCGCTTTCCATAACATGGTAAGAGGCAGCGCGGTAGATGGAAAGGTCATGAACTCAGAGTCAGAAGGCCAGGTCCAAACCTTGGCTTCTCTGATGTGCCACCTGACTGTCCTCATCCAACACCTAAAAATATTAACTCCTTTCTCATGGAGCTGCTTTGAGGATTAAACAAGGTTCTGTGTGTGAAAGCACCTGGCTTGAAGCAGGTGCTTAATGAATGTTCGTTTCATCCCCATTGCAGCAGAACGTGTATATTTATAGATGCTTGGAAACAGGAGAGAGACCCAGAATTAACAAAGGCTTCCGGTGGAACAGCTGGCCCCGTGCCTGCGCTCAGAGGTGTGCACAGGTGAGTGCCTCAAGGCAGTGACCCAGAGCAGACACTGAGCTTTGGAGCAAAGAGAGCAATGGGAGCTCTCTCTCTCTTTTTTTTTTTTTCTGGGAACGCAAACGAACTGGCTAGGATGCTGTGGGAAAGGGAAGGTAGGTTGTGAAACCCACAGGTGGCCCTGAGCACCGCAGGGATGAGAGTCAGTGTCAAGGCTGTTTTCCTCTGGGCTGTGCCCGCCGCCGGCTTCGCGGGGCCCGCGGCCAAGTCAAACAGGGCTCCCCGCAGTCAGGGCTGCACTGGTTGCAGGTGCTCCCAGGACGTGGCATCGGGCTCTTGGGTCAAACGTTTGCGCCCTGTCACCAGGAGGCAGTGCACCTGTGTGGCTGGAAGGCGCCGGCGGAGAAGCCAGCCCCTCCGTTCCCAGAAAAGCTCCCGGGTTTGCATTTTCTTGAAAGCATCGAGCGCTAACTGAACGCCAAGCCCTCAGCCAAGTCTAAACATTTGCCTTTGGCATCAGGCCATGCTAACACAGGGCCCCAGTGCTATCCCAGGCTGACGCGCCTTAAAAGAGCTTCACAAGTTGAAATTCAGTGGGATCGTAAATATGCCAGGTAGACAGTTGAATCTGAAGATTAGAATCAAAAGGGTGAGTTATTAAATCCACGGAGAAGTCAAGAATAAGCAAACCAGTTTCCCAGTGTCCTGGGAGCCCAGTAACACTCAGAAGGGCTTCCCTTCACGGAGTGCATGCTTGGTGCCACGCTCCCTCTGGCTGTGCCCTCCTGCTCCTGCTAAACACTCACTACAGTGATTAGATATCACGTCTCTTCGTTGGGGCACAAACTGAGGATCGCTGACAATAGCTGACTTAGCACAAGGTCACAGAGCTAATACGTGATGGAGTCAGAATTTAAATAAGGTTGATTTAATTAAAAAAAAAAAACACTTAAGTTGTTTTCACTAAATTCATGCTAGGAAACCAACGTAAGTGAAAGAGAAATTAAAAATTAAATATCCTCAGAGATAAGAGCTTTAACAAAAATTAATGGACGTGGAGATTTCACTTTCAGCAGTCCGCAAACAAATGATAACTCGCCTTGACTAGGGCAGGAGACAGAAGTTCAGGCTTCAGCTTATCGCCTGTGGTTCTTCTTCACATATCCTGTGCCCTTGCCGATTGGATTGTTTTCCAATATGCTCCCCAAGGCTTTTCATGTTGCCTTTGCCTTGCTGATCCTTCTGCAAAGAATGCCTTTCAGATCTCTGATTCTTGAAGTCTTAAGCATCCTTAATTCTTCTGCCTTCAAGACCGATCTCTGACTCTTGTAGGTCATTCAGAGAACTACATACTCAGGTTTGCCGGGTTCCCCTCTTGGTTAGAATGAAGATTCCTGAGTTCTGCCTCTGGAAATTCTGATTTGCCCAGTCTAGAGTGGACCCCCCAAATATCTATTTGAATTAACATTCAGATAATTCTGATGCAGAAGGTCCATGGGCCAAGCTTTGAGGAACACAACCTAAACTTATGGGTCCTCTCCCATTAGAAACGTTACAGTTCTTATTCTTATTTTAGTTGTTTCTATATGTTTGTTCTTACCTCTTTACACTTCATGCAGGGGCTGTGCCTTGTCAATTTTTTTATTCTTCGAGTGTCAGACACTTCGTAGAGACTTCACAAATAGTTACTGAACTGAAGTTATTACCGTCTTTTTTAATTAAAAAGAAAATATTTGGTAAATATTATTTTGGGGTCTTTTCCCCCTTGTAGCAGGTAAAGAGTAAATTGGGGGAAGGGTTGGGGGAAGATAAAGACAGCAGATGTGGGGACTTCCCTGGTGGTCCAGTGGTTAGGACACTGTGCTTTCACTGCAGGGGGCACGGGTTTGATCCCTGGTCAGGGGACTAAGATCCTGAAAGCCGCACAGCACGGCAAAAAAAAAAAAAAAAAAAAAAAAAAAAGACAGCAGGTGTGGAGAGATGAGAAAATAAGGATGCTGGGAGGAAGTTCAGTGAGTCCGTTCATTCACCTCCCAGGGACCCAGGGGATAAGCACGGAGATTGTAGCACAACCTTGGTATTCCGAGAGAAAATGGAAAAGGTGCCAGGAGGAAGGATTTAGTTCTATCTTTTGATGCCAACTGACTTTTAAAGATATTCAGCCCTGGATGGTTTGGAAACCAATCTACATGGAGATGAGAGACTGAGTTACACGGATTCCTCGGGGCTATTGGACCCTAACTGGATGAGATACAACTATTTAGGTCTCTTGAAAGTTTATATGTCTACCCGTTAAGATAAATTAATGCATCTGCAAAAAGCTTTCAGTATGATAACCTAAGTTTGGCCCCAGCTCAAAGCCTCCTAAAGTCCATGTGCATTTAAATTCACTAAATTCAGAGTTCATAAGGGAATCAAAGCTCGGCCAAAGCAAGGCTTAGAAGATTCTAACCTATTGTAGGTTTGGGAATTCAGTCTCTTCACAGGGGGCTTTAGAAACTTTAACCTGAATCACCAGGAAGGCCTCCCCTGCTCTCATCCTTTTTACCTAGAGGCTGAATATATAGATGATTATCGTTTGTGCTTGTTCTATTCATCCCTTGCAGGATTGTTCTTTTGTTGAACCCTCTCCAGACTCATGAAACTTTCCTTTACTCAAATAACTATTTGGCTGTCTTCTCCCTCCTTCCATTCGTTCTCTTCTTTCTCTTACTCCTAGAATGACTTTTAAATTACAGTCTTCGAGGCAAGCTCAAATCACCTTTATATTCCATAAGATTCTCTATAAGGAGGTTCCGGTAAGGATGTTGCTAAGAATTAATTTGTAGTCATAGAACCGAATACAAATGTCCACTGGTGGGTGGACCATAACATAACATCATTTATTTACACAACATGAAAGGGGACCATAAATAACGCATTTTATGTTGCTTAAGCATTCAACAGGACAGCCATTTTTTGTTAAACACCTTTGACTATTTCACCGGACACCAGGGATCCTGAAGGCAGAGCTGGGAAACAGGGGTTTGAACACTTAAGCATTTACAGCTCTCGACATTTACCCTCAGACTCTTCCAGATGTCTGTGGTGACACCACCACTCAGTAACTCTTCAATATTCACTGATTAAACAAGAGCAAACAAAAAATCAGCACCTATTATATGCCAGGCACTCTGAAAGGTGCTGGGAAATATGATTTTTACTCTTAAAGGACTCATACTCTATTAGTCAAAATCTAATATAATGAACAATTTTGATAAAACCAGACAATTTTTCCAAAGGGGGTGTGAATAAGGTTCGAGAGGCCAAGGAGAAGAACGCTCTATGGGTCTGTGGCCTGGCTGTGGGGAGTGAGGGTCCTGAGCCCAGGCTGCCTGGACTGGAGTCCTGACACTTACCAGCTCTTTGAACTTGTGCTGGTTACTTAACCTCTGTGTCTGTTTCCTCATGTGAAAATTGAGTTCAATAACAGCACACGCCACATGGGGCTGTGTGAGGATTACATGAGTTGATATCTGCAAAGTCCTTGGAGGAGTGTAGTGTGTGGCGTGTTTTAACTCCTTTTATTAGTGTACAATAATATCTATTTTAGCATAAATGTCTATCGATAGCATATATGTCTAACAATAGCATTTCATATGATTGACACCATAGCTTTGCACTTCCTAAGTCTTCATGCTAAATGAATATAAATGGCCACACCATATATGGTAATAATCATTAGAAGATAATACTCCATCTTTCCAATTTCTCATTTGTTAATTCATCAGTAATTTAATAAGCACCAACATTCAGTAGAGGTGCTGCCCTATGCTAAGAGAGAGGGAGATTAGGATCATTAAAAAACCTTCCCCCTTTTTTTTTTTTAAAGAAATTCTTCATTTTTATTATTTATTTAATTTATTTATGGCTGTGTTGGGTCTTCGTTTCTGTGCGAGGGCTTTCTCTAGTTGTGGCAAGTGGGGGCCGCTCTTCATCGCGATGCGCGGGCCTCTCACTATCGCGGCCTCTCTTGTTGCAGAGCACAGGCTCCAGACGCGCAGGCTCAGTAATTGTAGCTCACGGGCCCAGCTGCTCCGCGGCATGTGGGGTGGGTCTCACAGGGAACGGGTAACTCCGGCTCTTTATTTGCCTGCAGAAGACTCAATTCTTCCTCTTTTTCTGAGAACAAAGTTGAGGGTTCAAGTTTGCTTTGATTCTGCCCTACTTCGGGTTGAACCCTAAGTACCCCTCCAGGATCCCACACATCCCACACCCAAGCAGAGCCTGCAGAATCCAGAATGATGTTCTTCTGCAGATCTGATCATCAGAGAATTTATGAGATTATTCAAAATCTTCCGCCTTTCTTACAGGAGAAAAACTAAGTGACTGGCTTGGGATCCCTGACCTCACCTCTAATTAGTTCCCTTTCATTCCTCACCTCCTGCCACTCCTCAGACAGGCTTGATCCTTCTTTGCAACTCATTCACTCAGCAATCACCAGCAGATATTGTGTACCTGTTGGGTCTCTGCCTGAAATGCACAAAAGCCTGCATTTCCATCATCTTCTCCAGTTCATCCTTCAGATCTCATTTCTGTGCCATTTTCCTCAGTCCCTCGTGCATAGTTTGGTTTTTCCTCCTTCATGCTCTCACTACGCCTTGTATGATTCTGCACTGTACACTCCCTCCTACTGACCTATGGTCCGATCCACCTTTCCCCACTTGGGAATAAGCTTGTGGGGACTGTCTCATTCATCACTGCACCGTCACAACTTTGCACAATGCATGACACACAGTAGGTGCTCATTAGTACTTGGTGAATCAATAAACTTACCTTTATTCTTGACTTCACGAGCTTAGAAAACACAACATATGTGTTTAGTGCTTGATATGCATCATGTAGTATTTTTAGATGCTTGGGATACACGGAGGACCCCTGACCTTTTGAGCTCACATTCCAGCAGAATTATAATTCAACCCTTTCCACATCTCTTTCTGTCAAAACAGCATTTTTCATTCATTCCCTCATTCATTCATTCTTATAACAAAAATTAACATGTCTATACCATGTGCCAGGTATTTTAGTGAGGGATCCCCATGTACGATTTAATGAAATTTTTACAAAATTTTTTACAAAATTTCTATGAGGAAATCACTGTTTCTCTTCCACTTATGGAGAAAAAAAGTAAGACTCAAAAAAGTTAACTAATCTTCGAGGATTCTTTTGGCTATAGGCTCAAGAATTCTTTTGGCTATAGGCTATAAGAATCTGCCTCATACTGGATCAAACAATGACACAATTTTTTATATCAAATGACTAAATTCAGAGATAGGGGAAACTTCAGGGGTTGATGTTGATGTTTTCAGCGATTGTAAATAAGGCTCGAGTTCTTGGCAACCCTGGTCTTCCATGTTACTGACTTCATCCCAAACCCCCAACCCCCAATCCACCGTGTTCTTAAACAGGGTTGCTAGTAACACTCAGAGCTCTGCTGCCTTGTTCCCATCCAGTGGTAGAGGGAGAGAGACAAAGAGAGAGAGAGAGGCACTGTAGCCTTTCTTAAGACGCCTCTAGCAACCTTTTCCTCATAATTTATTAGCCCAGATTTTGTCATATGCCCAGTATGAGTTAATTAATTGGCAATACTCTTAGATCAGTTATTCCCACAACTTAATTTGAGATCAGTTCTCCAACTTACATTGCATCAGGGAAACACGAGCCCAGATATTGAAGAGTTAACCACAGTACCCTCTATAGATAACAGCCAAGAGTAGGAAGAACCAGAATGTTAATCTATGTCTCAGGAGATTCAAAAGTCAGAACTGAGGAAGTGGATCTTGTCATATCCCGAGAAGAAAATAGCTCCGACACAAAAAGCCAAATTTTTCAGAATCTGGAAAGAGGAAGTAACATGGAAGAAAGTGAAGAGTGAGGACGCGGAAGAAGCTTGAGAGCCGAGGACTACTGATGTGAGTGTATGGGACAGAGTTATTGCAGCTCTTTTTTTGTAGGCACTTAAGTGGTGCTAAAATGGTGAGGCCACGCGGAACTCTGGAGGTAATTCTTCAATAAATGTGTAGTTTTTATCATTAACTGAATTTTGAAGGGGATTATTTTGGCTAGACTCACTCTGTGTCAGATATATGGCAATAGGTATTTGGATGTAGAAACTACAAGTACCATTTTTTCACTTTAAAAATAGAATGTGCTAAAATATAGAAGTATATCCCTGTATTCACTTTCTGGATTTTGGTTCACAACTGTTTAAAATTTTCAAACTTTTTTAGTCCACTAAAATACTGTCTATGAAAAGATTGATAAGGAGGCTGCATTGGGAGTATAATAGGAACCGTTACTTTGGAAAGTATTTTGATAATATCAACAATTAAAGCTGAACATTTGCAGCCCTGCCACTAAATAAGTCACTCCTAGGCGTGTACTCAACAGAAAGGTGTACGTCTGCTCACCAGACAATGTATGCAAGGCTGATCATAGGTGCCTTATTGTGTAATAGAACCAAAAGGGAAACAACCCAAATATCCAGCAAGGATAGAACAGGTAGGAGATGAAGCTTCCATACTGACCAGACAAGGAGCCTGGCAGAACTTCTTCCCAGCAAAGTAACAACTAACTGGTAAGAATCACTTTTTTTTTTTTGTTAAACGATTTTTTTGATGTGGACCATTTTTAAAGTCTTTATTAATTTTGTTACAATATTGCTTGTTTTATGTTTTGTTTATTTGGCCGTGAGGCACGTGGGATCTTAGCTCCCCGACCAGGGATCGAACCTGCACCCCCTGCATTGGAAGGCGAAGTCTTAACCACTGGACCACCAGGGAAGGCCCGATGTTTTTCTGTTTTGTTTTTTAAAAAGAAAAAAACATCATTTAAACTCTCTGGAAAATGTTCTAAGTACACACAGCAAATGGAAAAACATTCATTCAAGAAAATCTACTGTTTCTCCGTATAATCATCAAGAGTGTGTGGTGTTTGAGCTACAACATGCTCCATTAACCTGCCTCAGCTCCAGGAGTTCCGCTCCCTGGTGAGAGCAGCGAGAGGGGGCTCCTTCTCCCCCAGCTCTGGAGTGTGGTTTGACTGCAGGAGACACGGTTAGCAGCATTTTTCATCACCCCAGCCCTGTGTTTAAGAAGCTCTGTTCTAGCAGGTGGGCATAGATGACCTGTCTCTCCCTGCTCAGCCCCCAGTGCTAGGGCAGGGGCTCTACCCCAGCTGAAGCTGCTGAGACTATGGGCCTTGTATGGTCCCTATCCCAGCTAGCTTCTAAGGCAGGGGTTTCATATCTGGAAGGACAAGCCAAGAAAACCAGGGGTTGCTGTTTTCCTAGTGCCCATTGTAGAGACAGGTGTCATTCTAGGAAAAGTGGACCCCCGCCTTCAACACTGCTGCAGGGATGCAGGGGATTTGCCTAAGGGGAAAGGCGCGCTGTAAGGATGAAGACCTCCACAGCTCTGCCTGAGAACACCGGCTCTTTGGAACGGGATGGGAAAAATTCATCCCTAAGGGTGTTGTCAAAAAGAATGGAGACCTTGGTGGAGACTAATGAAGAGCAGGACGGTGGATCTAAGATGCATGTGAATGGCTGAGCAGCAAGAAGTTTAATAGAAAGAACCAGGAGAAGAGAGGCCAAGAAGAGCCCTCCTGGGACCACTGGCAGCTCTGGGGGTCAGGGAAGCTGGGAGTGTGTGCTAGAGCACACCCACTCCGGAGCAATCAGAGCAGGATGTGGGGCAGACCTACAGGCATTCCTCAGGTAGCGCCCAGACTCATCAACACAGGTCAGAAGCCTCACTGGCACAAGAGGCTTAAACACAAATTCTGCCCACACGCTGACGAACCAGAGGCTCTGACCTGGGGCCACTCGTAGTAAGCCAAGCTCTTAAGATGAAAAGTCACGCTCAGCCCTGGAAGACCAGAGGTCTGTGTGTAAGCCCAGGACTGCACATTCTCAGGGGTTACCACAGAGGCAAGCTCCAAGCTACCGGTCCCTGGAAGAACATGGGGAAAAAACAAAACAAAACAAACAAACAAAAAACAAAATAAAACAAACCACGTGAACTCCCTAATCTGTGATAGCAATCTCAAAGCATACACTCACCCAATGATGAAAGGGTAAAGATGTAACTGGCTGAGGGGACTTAAGCACAACCTGTTGACCCAGGAGTAACTCCTAGATAGCAAGGCTAAAAGATAAAAAAATCATGGGGAAAAATCTGAGCACAAATAAGAGAAACTATGCATTGCAAGGGAAATGGATGTAATAGATTTAGTTTCAGCCAAATCACTAAAGAAATAAACAACAACCACCTCTGAGAAGGGGGGTTACTAGCCAGAGTTACTACAGTACGTTATCTAAAATAACCAGTTTCCAACAAAAAAGTGTAAGGCATGAAAGTAAACAGGAATGTATGACCCATATACAGGGTCATACAGGCATTAGAAACTGCCCATGAAGGTGAACTTAGCAGAGAAAGACTTAGAAGCAGTTATTATAAATACCTTCAAATAACAACCAAAGGAATCTATGCTCTAAATTCAAGGAACATAAGATAACACTGTCCCATAAAGAGCATATAAGTAAAGAGATAGAAATTATGAAAAGACCAACAGTTGAAAAGTATAATAACCTAAATTTAAAATTCACTAAAGATCAGGAATAAGAGAAGGATGCCCACTCTTGCAATTTCTATTTTACATTGTCCTGGAAGTTCTAGACAATTAAGCTAAAAAAAAAAAAAAAAGGACATCCTAATTGGAAAAGAAGTCAAACTTTTTTTTTCTCAGTTGACATGATATCATAAATGGAAAATCCTAAAGATTCCACTAAAAATCTATTAATAAGCTAGTAAATTCAGCATTTCTGCAGGATATAAGATCAATATGCAAAACTCAGTTGCATTTCTACACACTAGCAATAAACATTCTGACAATGAAGTTAAAGAAACCATACCATTTATGATAACATCAAGAAGAATAAAATATCTAGGAACAAGTTTAACAAAAGAAGGACGAACCTTGTATTCGAGCACTAAAAAACATCAATGAAGTAAATTACAGATCTAATAGACGATGCATAATAAGCTACACATCAGAAAACTTAATATCGTTAATATGGCAAGACTCACCAAATTGATCTATAGATTCAGCTCAACATCTTAAAATCCCACCTGCCATTTTTGCAAAATTTGACAAACTTTTCCTAAAATTCATATGGAAATGCACAGGACCCAGAACAGCCAAAACAGTATTAAAACAAAATAAATTTGAAAGACTCACAATTATTGATTTCAAAATTTACAACAAAGATACAGTAATCAAGACAGTGTGCTATTATCATAGTGATCAACATATAAACAATAGAACAGAATTGAGAATCAAGAAATAAAGCCATACACCTGTAGTCAGTTGATTTTAGACAAGAGTGCCAAGACCATTCATTTGGGAAAAATAGTTTCTTCAACAAACAGTATTGGGAAAACTGAATATCAACATGCAAAAGAATTAATTTGGACACTTACACCGTACAGAATAAAAGATTGACTCAAAATGGATCATAAATCTAAGAACTAAAACTATAAAACTCTTAGAAGGAAACAGGACTAAATCTTAATGACCTTGGATCATGCAATGGTTTCTTAAATATAACACCAAAACCATGAGTGGCAAAAGAGAAAATTGATAAATCATACTACATGAAAATTTAAAACTTTGGTGATGCAAATAATACCATCAAGAAAGTGAGAAAAGGACCCACAGAATGGGAGAAAATATTTGCAAATCATATAACTGCTAAGGGACTTGTATCCAGAATATGCACAGAACCCTTATAACTAAATGTTAAAAAGACAAATAACCAATTAAAAAATGGGCCAAGAATATGAATAGACATCCCTCCAAAGAGGATATTAAACGACCAATAGCACATGAAAATATGCTCAACGTTATTAGTCATTCAGAAAATGCAAACCAAATACACAGTGAGAGACCACTTTATACCCACTAGAATGCAGTAATCAAAAAGACAGACAATAACAAGTGTTGGTGAGGATGTGGAAAAGTCAAAATCTCTCATACGTTGCTGGTTGGCATGCAAAATGGTTCAGCCACTTCGTAAAACTGTTTGACAATTCCTCAAAGAGTTTATCACAGAGTCACCAAATATCCCATTATTTCCACTTCTACATATGTACCTAAGAAAAATGGAACATACGTCCATATAAAAACTTGTATGTAAATTTCATTACAGTGTTAGAAACAACCTAAATGTTCATCAACCAATGAATGAATAAATAAAAAATGGTATATCCATACAATGGAATATTATTCAGTGATAAAAAGAAATGAAGAACTGATACATTCAACAATGAACCTTACCATCATTATGTTAAGTGAAAAAAGCCAGTCACAAAACATCACCTATTGCATGATACCATCTATATGTAAACCAGAATAGGCAAATCTATAGAGACAGAGAGCAGATTAGCGATTGCTGAGGGCTGGGTGGAGGAGGAGTGCATGGGGGAAAATGAAGAGTGACTACTAATGGTTTCCAAGTTTCTTTTAGTAACAACAGAAATGTTCTAAAATTAGATTATAGTGATGGTTGCACAACCCTGTGAATATACTAAAAAAAAATATTGAATTGTACATTTTAAATGGATGGATCATATGGTACGTGGATTATATCTCAATAAAGCTATTAAAAAAGAGATAAATTCTCATTGATTTGTACATTAAATGCCATACAGGAATGAGAATGAACAAATTTACAAATGAAATGGGTGTGTCTTACAAAGACAGTGTTTTGCAAAAGAAGCCAGACACAAAAGAACACATACTGTTTGATTCCTTTACATAAATACACTAACCTGTGTAATAAAGATTGAGGCTACCTTTGGGAGGAGGAAAGGAGTGGGGAAGGCAGAGGACAGGGCAGCATCTGACCTCCTATTTAATATTTTATTTCTTGATTTGGGTGCTAGTTACATACATGGGTGTGTTCAGTTTATGCAATTCTACAGTTGAGCCCTGCTGGTTTTATACAACTTTTTGAAATGCATGCTATACTTCAGTGTTTATTAAAAAAGGATTTAAAAATACTTTTTATGTCTTATCATTTTATTGTGTACCCCAGTTCTGAGCAATGGTGGAGAAGCAGCCAGCTGCACAAGATTTTCAGTTTGGCAACATGTTCTTTGTTGGTTCAGCATAATGTTTAAGAGCCACATGCAGAGCCTTTGAAAATGGCCCAGGTTTCTGGATTAAGAAAGTGGACTGAACATTGTAACTACTTCTTCCCCAAATACCCATTGAATTGGCAGAAAACATGAAACTGCTTAAAAGTAAGGAAGAGAGCCAGCAGTGGGCCAGATATTTTGAGGTATCTTGGGAAACAGAAGGCAGATTGGATTGGATTAATGGAAAAGAGGAAAGAAGCAGAGATGGCATCCACATTATAGAGGTAAGGTGTGAATGCGATCCAAGGGGGCTCCAGAGGACCCGCAAATTTATAGCCATGGGATAGAGAGAACTGAGTGATCCATGGGCAGTCTTTGGAGGGATACATGAAAGAAGGAAAAACTATATTCAGAACAAAGGGGCTAGTTGAAGCCCGGTACAGCAGAGCTTTGGGTATTCTGATCCTCCAGGGAGGGTGGGACGGAAGGCAGCTCCAGTAGGATGAGTATCACGATAAATTCACCGTCCTCATCTCCATAATTGGCATTGAGAGATACTCCAAGAGTTCACTGCTCAAACTGTGTGTGAAAACTGCAGCTGCAGCACCTGGAGGCTTGTTGGAAATTCAGGTTCTCAGGCTCTACCCTGGACCTACTGAATCAGAGTCTTTATATGATTCATATGCCCCTGGTGATTCATACACACAGTAAACACTGAGAAACTCATTTCCTAATACTTTCTAATCTACTATAGCAATGTTTTTGACATGCATTTCACTACATTACTATGTGTTCTTTTGCAAGAGAAATTTCCCTCACTCTTTGGTGCTAAAAAATGAATTAACTCACTATTTGTCAGAGTTCTCCAGAGACACAGATCAATAGGATATGTCTATCTATCTACCTCTCTATCTCACTGTCTATCTAGACTATTTAGAAAGAAACTTATTATAAGGAATTGGCTCATGCCTTTATGGCAGCTGGCAAGTCACAAGATGTGCAGGGCAAGTATAGGGACACCCAGGGGTTCTGACAGTGTAAGTTCCAGTCCAAATCCAAAGGCCGGAGCACCAGGAGAGCCAGTGGTGTGGTTTCAGTCTGAAGAATGGCAGGCTTGAGACCCGGGGAGAGCCGATGTTTCAGCTTCAGTCGGAAAGCATGAAAATAGCAGATGTCCTAGTCCAAAGGCTGTCAGGCAAGAGGAATTCTTTCTTAACTAGAGGATGCCAGCCTTTTGTTCTATTCAGGTCGTCAACTGATTGGATGAGACCCACCCACATTAGAAGAGGACAATCTGCTTTACTCAGTTTATCAATTCAAATGTTAATGTCATCCAGAAACATCCTCACAGACACACTCAGACTAACAAAGAACATCTGACCAAGTATCTGTGCCTCACATCTTCTGGTCAAGTTGACACATAAAATTATATGCTTACCAAGGATTTAATTTCTTCAGTGCACATTAGTGAGTGCCGGCTGTGTGTCAGGGTCTGTGAAGAGTGCTGGGAGGCCAACGTGATAAATCCCCAAGGCATTTACAGCTAGTCCTGTGGATGCTCCAGACTTTATAACTGACAGTTTCCCCATTGCCTTGTCCCCTATTAAGGACATGGAACATTGGAGGAAACTGTCAGTAATTATGTAAAACCTCTCAGCATTAGTTTTTCTGTACTATGATCATTTTCTCCATAGCCTTACTTTACTATTTTCCTTTATTTTCACTTCACACTAATATTTAATATTTATCTTTGGCTGTTCTATGTGTATTTTCCTGTTATCTGCTTAAGTTATCTTTAGGACAGTGTGGCACACTTGACGTAAATGTGAATATCTGAAATAGTCTGCTGTGGCCAAGGTTATTTGAAGTGTTCATGCTGGCACAGAGCAGGGGCTAGCCCTGGGAGGAGGGATTCAGGTATAGTGGCTGAATGTGGACACCAAGTCTCTCCCACTCCCTTCTCATCCCTAAGCTCATGTAGTGACTCTGCTTTCTAGTCCTATTTCAGGATGCCTGCCATTTTCTCAGTAGCTTCTCCTTCTTGCGTGGACTGAATTGGGTCCCTCACAAACTCATATGTTGAAGCCTTGACCCCCAGTGTGACTGTATTTGGAGATGGGGCCTTTAAGGAAGTAATTAAGGTTAAATGAGGTCATAAGGGTCGACCTTAATCCAGTAGGACGGGTGCAGGGGGACCACACACAGAGGCAAGACCACGTGAGAACACAGGGAGAAGATGGCCATCTGCAAGCCAAGAAGGGAGGGCTCAGGAGAAACCGAACTTGCTGATGCCCTTATGTTGGACCCCCAGGCTCCCAAATTTTAAACAAAAACCTAGTGCTCTTTCAGCCTCCCAGTCTGTGCTGTTTGGTTACAGCAGCCTGTGTAGACTAGCACACCTTTGACTTGGGCTAAATGAACCCTGACCTCTCCCTCCATCCCAGGACCAAAGCACATCCTCCAAGGGCCTTCAGTAACTCACCCCTTGGCCTGGCTGAGTTGATCTGATTCTTTTCCCCAAGTATCAGTGAGAAGCACTTTTCACACACTAATCCAAGGGCAAATTAAGAGGTGGCAGAAAGGATCTCTCTTTGAGGAATGACGTTCATTCAGCGTCCATGCTGGTTTTCCTTGAGGTCGAGCAGAGGCTTTCTTTCTACCTCCTACGTTTCCTCAGCCTGTGAGGATGCAAAGTGGGGAAGGTAAAGGCTTCTGCAAGGCTTTTTCTGCTTCTCCCACCAAGGAGGACACAGCCTGAGCTCTGGACCTAGTTGGGTACACTCTCCATGTCTGTCCAGGGCTGCCGCAATGCGTGGGCAAGATGAGGTCTGGGACAAAATCAGACAGCAGGCACTTCGGTCACTTTTCCTCCTCAAAGACCAGAGAGAGACCCCAGCTGGGACTCTTCTATGCCTGGCTCCTTCTCTTCAGCTTAGAATTCTAAGTGGTCTCCAATCCCTGCATCGAAATATGCTCAGGTGTCCTGCCCCTCCCGCGCACGGCCATCCTGATCTGGGGAGAACTGAGTAGTGGACACAGCTCCGGCTCCATCTGGACAGCCTCTGTCTCACCTAGGATCTCAGACATCAGGGAGGAATACGTGAGCACCGTGAAGCCAGAGGGAAGATGAGAGAGACGCATTTCAACCCCGGGTCAGGGAGCTTAATGTGAAGACAGGGTCTTAGTCAAAAACACAGGAGAGCAAATTTGCAGGACTATCAATTATTATTAGTTTAAAACTCCTTTTGGAAATTTGGCCATGGATGAAAATTAAAATGAGAGCCAAACATTTCAGCTTTAATAAAGATAAAACCTGCAAAACATCAGCCCCTTTTTGGTCCAGGCACTGACAGAACTCCTAACCACACAGACAGAATCAGCCTTCTGTTAAATCTCTCAGCCCTCACACTCAAGGGCAGTACTTAGAGAAGGATTCTTGTCTTGCTTTAAAACAAATGCGCCCACTATTGAAAAGCTCCTCGGAGAGACAGGCCCTGAAAATGATGTGAAAGCAGCTGCCAGAACAAGTGTCCTGCCTGGTAAAGTCAGTACCAGGGAAAGAGGGCCCTCTGGGTCAGGACAGACCTGGATTCAGGTCAGCTGTGTGACATCCCCCAGGTGACCCAGTCCTTCTGAGCCTCTCTTTTCTTTCAAGTGGAAGAAAATTATATTTGTCCCCTTAGTTTGTGGTGACAGTTAAGTGAGAATCATATGTAAAACACCTAGCCTAGGGCTTGGCATCTCAGAAGGGACCAGAAAATTCTAAACTCTGCCTTGTCCAGTTGCAGATCCTAGAAAAGCCCTGAAGAGTCTGTGTGCTTGGCTGGCCGAGGACTTAAAACCTCAGACTCTGATATTCCTCTTGAACATCCGAGTCTGTCACGGCTGGACGGAATGGTTGTAGCATTTTCAGGAAACTGTTTGAGATGAAAGAAAGGCTTCTAGCCTTACAAGTATGTAATGACTTCTGAATGCGAACGCTCGTGCCTGCAAAGAGGACTTTCAGCCAAGAGTGACGTGCATTCTGTGTTGGCAGACACAAGGGCTCCTGGCATCACCTACCTGGCATAAGAGAAGCCCCTCTGGATAAATTTTTATTTTAAATTTTACATCACATTTGCTTTTCTTAATTATGAAAGTAGGGAATTTTGAATGATGAAAATATAAGACAAATGAGTCCCACGGTTGGAGAGCCTGAAGACAACCACTAGAACCATTTTGTTTCAGTTCTTTCTTGTGTGCTTTCCCTCTAACATCTCCCTCATTAAAAAAAAAAAAAACACGCACACGCACACGTACACACACACACTCACACAGAGCGGAGACTGCCCTGTCTTGCTTAGCAAATTATGTAATATTCTAAATCCTTTGTTGTCATTTCAACAATCTTCACAACATCTTCATCAGGAGGAGATTCCATCTAAAAAAAAAGAACCACTTTCTTTGCTCATGAATAAGAAGCAACTATTCATCTGTTAAAGAATTACCATGAGATATCAGAGGACTCACTATCTCTGGCAGTTATAGCCTTATGAAATGTATTTCTTAAATAATAAGACTTGAAATTTGAAATTACTCCTGATCCATGGGCTGCAGAATACACGTTGTACTAGCAGGCATGAAAACAACATTAATATCATTGTACTTCTCCATCAGAGTTCTTGGGTGACCAGGTGCATTGTCAATGAGCAGTAATATTTGACAGATTTTTTTTTTTCTGTGCAGTAGGTATTAACCAGTGGGTTTTAAATATTCAGTAAACCATGTTGTAAATGGATGTGCTCTCATGCTTTATTGTTCCATTTCTAGAACATGGGCAGAGTAAATTTAGCATAATTCTTAAGGGCCCTGGGATGTTCAGAATGGTAAATGAGCATTGGCTTCAACTACAAGTCACCAGCTGCATTAGCCCCTAACAAGAGAGTCAACCTGTCCTCTGAAGTTTGAAGCCAGACATTGACTTCTCCTCTCTAGCTAAGAAAGTTCTAGATGGTATTTTCTTCCAATGGAAAGCCGTTTTGCCTACACGGAAAATCTGTTGCTTAGTGTAGCCACCTTCATGAATTATCTTAGCAAGATCTTCTGGATAACTTGCTGCAGCTTCTACGTCAGCACTTGCTGCTTTACCTTGCACATTTATGATGTGGAGAGTTTCTTTCCTTAAACCTTGTGGACTAACCTCTGCTAACTTCAAACTTTTATTCTGCAGCTTCCTCACCTCTCTCAGCCTTCATGGAATTGAAGAGAGTTAGGGCCTTGCTCTGGATTAGGCTTTGGCTTCAGGGAATGTTGTGGCTGATCTGATCTCCTATCCAGACCACTCACACTGTCTCCATAGCAACAATAAGTCTGTTTTGCTTCCTTATCATTCGTGTGTCCACTGGAGTAGCACTTTTAGTTTCATTCGAGAACTTTTCCTTTGCTTTCACAACTTGGCCAACTGTTTGGAGAAAGAGGCCTAGCTTTCGGCCTGTCTAGGTTTTGGCATGCCTTCCTCACTAAGCTTAATCAGTCATAGCTTTGGCTTTAAAGTGAGAAGGATGTGACTCCTCCTTTCACTTGAACGCTTACAGGCCATCGTAGGGTTATTAATTGGCCAGATTTCAATATTGTCATGTCTCAGGAACGGGAGGCTTGAGGAGAGGGCGAGATATGGGGTAATGGCTGGTCAGTGGAGAAGTTAGAACACGCACATTTATTAAGTTCGCCATCTTTAGGGGTTCAATTTGTGGCGCCCCAAAACAATTACAACAGTAACATCGAAGGTCACTGATCACGGCTCACCCAGACAAGTATAATAGTGATGAAAAGTGCAAAACGTGGTGAGTATTATCACAATGTGACACAGAGATACTAAGTGAGCAAATGGCGTTGATAGACTTGCTCAACACGAGGCTTAATTTGTACCTTCAATTTGCAAAAAATGCAGTACCTGCAAAGCACAGTAAAGTGAAGCACAGTGAAGGGAGGTTTGCCTGTACTACAGTGGTTCTCAGGTCCAAGGGTGCTTCAGAACCCCCTGCAGCGCTGTTGAAGCACAGCTCACTGAGCCCACCCCCAGAGTTTCTGGTTCAGTGGGCCTGGGACTTTGCATTCCTAACAGATTCCCACATGACGCTGCTACAGTTGGTCAGGGGACCCCACTTTGAGAACTGCCGCTGTACCGTGACCCAGAGGGAAGGAGAGTGGTTCCTGGATGATTCTTGACACCAGGCCTGAAACCCCACACCTAAAAGGATGGCAGGCTGCAGACCCAGTGGTTAGTGAAACTACTGCCAAGTGAAATCTCAGAGCCAACCACACCGCTGCCAACTATTTAGGCTCTGAGTCAAAGTTCAGGCGGACCGTGGAGAATGTGATTTTTAGCGGTGTTGCTGCAACCGAAAACTTTGCCCGACTTGAAGTGTCAAAAGCCAGCATCAAACACTGGCCCTGCCTCCTGTCTTCTGAGGGAGACTCTGCTCCTCCATATGTGAAAGTTTCAGCTGCTGTAGTGTTTGGGGCTTGGCAGGGAGGGACGTTCCACAATAATGAGATGACTCTGACCTAGAGGACACCACAATGCCACACCTGTGTACGTGGTGACTTCCTCCATCAGAAAAGCTCCCTGGAGTCTCCCTTCCCAGGAGGCTGACATTTCTCTCTTCCAAGGAGACCCTGGTAGCAGAATGCTAAATGATGTTGTGCCCTCCTGCAGCCACAGCTACCTGGGATTTGCCACTGAAGCTATCAAAAAAATAAATCCTACGGGAGAGACATTGCTGCCACGAAACTCATGCATTTTACTGTGTTAGAGTATAAGAGAACCTTGCAGAGATACACAGCCAGGTAATTATTTATAGAACAAGTTTATGAATAATATTATATATTCTAATATATAATAGTCATAGGAAGTGACAGAAAACAGCAGGATAAATAAATAGAAGAGCAATACAGATTAGAGAGAGCTTCACCAGAACAGTGATCTTGGGTCAGTCTAGAGGGAATTATTCTTTGCAATTTACTCTGAGGGCACTACTAAACATGCTCTAGTGGGTGTAATATTCTAAGTTCACCTACATGACCTGGAATTATAAGGGGAAGGCTCTACGCAGTTCACTGTTCTCAATTTAGGAAGGCAAAGTTACGCATACTCTATGTCATTAAGAGTTCCACAGAATGATAGAGGGTGTATGGGTTGGTGGTTAAAAGCCCAGACTCTGGGCTGGATTTGAATACTGGCTCTACCACTTACTAGCTGTACATTCTTAGATAATTTACAGGATGTCTTTGGGTCTCAGTATCCTCATCAATAAAATGGGAATATAGGAATACCTATATTATATAGTTTTTAAGGAGATAAAAGATTTTAATGTATCTAAAATGCTTATAATGGCACAGTGTAATATATTGTTTACTAAATAAACACTGGAGTAGCTAATGAAGCACTTTGTATTGCTCACTAAATAAATCATCAAAATAAAATTTCAGATATATTGTGCTTGTAACTATAAAATTCAGTTATGGAGAGAATTCCTATTGTGTGGAAGCTTCTCATTTTCTGATACTGGTGGGTAAGTGAGATGTCCTGACTGTTCAAGTCTTAGAGAAGCATCCTGGAAGTGAAGAAAACACAAGCCTTCGAGTCGAGCAAGTTTAGGTGCAAATCCTGGCTGTGTCAGTTCTAGTTAGAGGACCTTGTGCAAGACCATCAACCTCTCTGAACTTCAGTCTCTTCCTCTGTGAAATAAACATCTATGATTTATTTAAAGCACCTCATAAAAGTTGAAAGACTCACTAGGCTCTGGATAGATGGAGACTCACGTATGTGTGTGTGTCAGGGAAAGCATGGCACAGTCATACACTCTGATGGGACTGAAGTGTGAGCAGGTACAGGTGAAGGACTGGATGTTACCTGGGCTACAGCCACCCTGCCTAACGCCTCCACCAGGTGCTGCCTACCTGCCTGGCAGGCTGTTTACACGTTTCAGTCTTGTTCCGTGAAATCAGGTATGGATAAAATAAACACGAGGAGCCACCAAGAGACCCAAGCTCTTTTCCATCTCTGTATTAACTGACTGCAAACTTGGGCAAGTCACTTTCCCTTTCTGAGGCTCAGGTTTTCTGTCCGTAAAATATCAAGCCTGAAGTGCCTTCTAGCTCCAAATCCATTAAAAGCAACACTGGTATTCTGAAGGGTTTTGACTGAGCCTTAATCGTGCTGCTGTGAGCTCTGTCGTTCTCATCGTTTGCTTTTCTATGTGCTGGCTTCATGCCTCTTCACGGGCAGCCTCCTGGATTTTCTAGCCCTATTCCTCATCTCCATAAGCCTTAGCCATGGGAGGTAAGCACCTGGCCACATTGCCCTCCCTCTGTCCAAACTTTACCTCCTCTTGCCAGTTTCCAGAATGCTTATATCAAGGGGCAACATAAAAACTCAGAATATTTTAGACAACAAAGGAAAACTAGTATATGACAAAATCATGTCTAAGGAATATATCTCAAAAGACTACGTGAAAGGAAACCCACATGGTAGATTAGAGAAAGCCTGGACTTGGGAATTTCAAGTCTTATTCGGAACTTATAACCATTCTTTGCACCTCGTCTTTGTCATCAGGGAAATGGGAACTAGTAAGAATGATCCAGCAGAATAGCTGTGCACGATGAAGGCACTAACTTGGGCTTTCCGGTACAATGCTTGGCGCCATACAGAGTTCATAATTTTATTATTTTTCTTTATAAGTTTTTACTTAGTTAAACGTCACTATAAATTATAAGGCCAAGTGAACTTTGGAATAACTCAGAAGGAGTTATTACCGTGAGAAGACTGTGCAGGGGCTGCATGATGGGGGCTGCCTCTGACAGACTCCCTTCTCACCTTTCCAAGGAGGGTGCCAGGAACTGAAGGACTTGGATTCGGGAGAGGTGGGCTGGAATCCTGGCTCCTGCACTTGGTCACGGTGGGGCTTTGTGCAGCTTCCTGAAGTGGGGAAACACCTCTTAGGATGGTTGGCTCCCTGTGGGATCTCATGCACTTTTCCTTGGATGGCAAACGAACAGCCTACGGTGAGTGCCCTGGAATAACGTTCATGCCTGCTGCCAGGATATTTTCATGTGAAATGTAGGTTTCCCCCTACATTTCAAGTCTCTCTTTCTACTGTTTTCAATATAGCGTTTGGGAGAAAAACACAAGTCCTTAGGGCAGTAACCACAGTCTCCCTCAGCTTCTTACACAGCTCTTCATTTTTTCATTTTAAAAATGTCACTGACATAATTTAATTTTCCCTTGCAAGCTGGATTCAAGCAGCGTCTTAATGTAAAATGTTTACAGGCAGTCTTGTTCATTGGCAGCGGCAGTGTCACCGATATGTAAGGGAAATTATTACATAATCTGAGGTTTTAGCTTTTTGTCATCTAGTTAATTTTTTTCATGATTTCACAATGGGCCTTCTGTCTATTTCTCCACCTTTAAGCAAACAAAAACAGTTGGCAGATGCGAGACTACACCTCACCCGCCATCACCAAGTTGACTTTTCATCTGTTTCTGCAGAGGTGTCTTAGCTTTGGCCTGGAATGCTGTCACGCCATTGATGTTTTTTTTTTGGGGAATTAATTTGAGAGCTTGATGTTTCTTGCAAAGCTTGATGTTTCTTGTTTTGTTGGGTTATGTAGCTCTCTCCCTGAGCTAACTAAAACAGTGATGGGCAAACTCATCAAATCTTTGCCTTCCCCTTAACTATCCCCCTTGCAAAGTATTCGTCATTTGCTCATCTTGTCATCAACTCATCCTTCTATTTAACAGAGACACTGACCCCCTGCTGAATGACCCACTGGATGCAGAGTTCACAGTGAATGTTGTCTGGGGGCAACGTGCAAGGTGCTATGAAATGCAGGCGCTGTTGTCTCAGTGTCAACTCTGACCGCTGTGCACCTCGCCTCCCGCTGGTGGTTGAGCCCCATTGACCGAAATATAACACGAGGACATTCTTCTGCCTTTGGACTCAGCACCCTTCCTAGTCTTGGAGCCCTTGTCCTCAGGGCCTAGTGGGGTGATCGATAGGCAAAGAGGTTCCTATCCATGCCTCTGTGTGTGTGTGTGTGAATATGTGTGTGGCGTGTATGTGTATTACATGTGTGTGTGATGTACAGTGTGGTGTGTGTGTGTGGTGTGTGCTGTATGTGTGTGTGATGTGTGTGGTGTGTGTATGCAGTGTGTGTATGTGCGGTGTGTATGATCTGTGTGTGGTGTGTGTATGCAGTGTGTATATGATCTCTGTGTGTGTGTGTGTGTGTGTGTGGTGTGTGCTGTACGTGTGTGTGGTGTGTGTGTGGCGTGTGTATGCAGTGTGTGTGTGTGGTGTGTATGATCTCTGTGTGTGTGTGAACATGTGTGTGGCGTGTGGTATGTGTATTACATGTGCGTGTGATGTACAGTGTGGTGTGTACGTGGTGTGTGTGTGTGGTGTGTGCTGTACGTGTGTGTGTGTGGGTGTGGGTGTGGCGTGCTGTGTGGCACATGTAAGTCAAGTTCATGTGTGTTCTGTGGGCAAGGTGCTCATATAATAGGTTTTATTACTTCTGGCAAATTTTGCATCACGCTGAGCGGAATTCATTTACTCAGTAAGCACTGCCCGTTGGGACGAGGAATGAACGTGCTCAGGGGAGTCAGACGCCCAGATGCAGAGGCCCCTGGTGGCTGGAGGTGAGGGGCTGCCGCCTGTTCCCCCAGGGCACGCAGGTTGCAGCGGCAGCGTCAGAGTCGCCGCGTGGAGCGAGCAGCCCCGCGGGGAGGCCCCGCCGTCTGGCAGCAAACACAGGCGGCTCCGGCGCATCCCGGGGAGATGGCCCGCCGGAGCCCCGGGCCCGAGATGGATTATCTGCCGGTGGGACGCCCCAGGCCCCGCATCGCGAGCAGGAGAGGGGCCGAGGGAGACGCGTGCTCTCTGGGAGAGCAGGACTCAGCCCCTGCGGCCCTGTGGACCAGCTGTAGGGACCAGAGCGGCCTTATTTGGTAGCAACGCCGGGCCCTGATGCTCTGCTCCAAGGTCCCCTCTGAAATCTGCCTCGGGGTCTGTGGTTCCTCAAGCGCGCAGGCCTGAGCTGCTCCCCGGTAAACAAGCTCTGGGCTGGGAGCCGCTGTGAGGCCATGACGGCTGCCAGACAGCAGCTGACAGAGGCGAGGACTAATTTGGTAATGGGGAGCGTTGCAGGGTGACATTTACTGGATCTTCCGTGGAGCTAACACAGAGCACACAGCCGTGGGGACCTGGGGAGGGGCGCTGGGTGTAGCGCGCAGGGGAGACGGAGAGCCAGGCCCACTTCCCGGGGGTGGGAGGCGCGGGGAGCCATGACTTCCGTGGCCCTGGTGCTTCTCCACCTCGGGGCATCGGGCTTTCTCTGCCACCGCTGCTCCTTGCCATCCGATGCCCCGATCCTGCCATCCCGCCATCCCTGGTTACCCCTCAGCGCGCACCCTGAGAAGTCATGGTGCCTGAGAGGCAACATGTTCCCTGAAAAAAATGACGCCTGCCCTGAAGTGAGCAGCAAAAATGCAGAATCCTTTGGTAGGAAGAAAGCAGGGTCCATCACCTCCAGGTGCGCCAGGAGTTAAACACATAATTCTACCAGATTAGAACTGTTATGAAGGAAGATCTTGGTTTTGGGTATTCATCCTTTAACTCGGAGGTCGCCAGACATTTTTCATAAATGGTGAGATACTAGCTATTTTAGGTTTTGTGAGCCATAGGGTTTCTGCTGCAATCATTCAAGTTTGTTGAACAGTGCAAAGGCAACCAGGGAGAACGTGCAGACCAGTGGGAGAAGCTGCGTTTGATGAGGTTTCCTTCACAGAAGCAGCCCCGGTGGGATTTGGCTTGCACCTGGATTTGCCCACTCCTGCTTCGATTCTTCACCAAATACTGAGTGAATACCTACATGTTCTAGGCCCTGAGGGAATATTGATGACCTCAAAGACAGAATGTTGCCCCAGCAGAGTTTATGTTTTATGGGGGACAGAGACCGAAACTCCTAAATCATTATGTAATAGATGACAGCCAGGGCAACATGCCCTAAAGAAAAGGAAAGCTGGGTAAGTGAGGGTGTTCACATTTATTCAGGCTGTTTCTCTTTAAGCTTCAACCTTTCATTCAGCCCTGTGAGGGCAGGGGCCTAGAGGATCTAATTTATTTTTACATCCCCCGCACCTTGCATGATATTTTCTGATGACTACTTCCTGACATGCTGGCCAACGCAATTAGATAAGAGAAAGAAACCAAAGACTTACAACTTTGTAAGCAGACAATAAAGTTGACTACTGTGGGTGATATGCTCATATTCCTATATGAAAAAATATTGTAAACAGCAAGAAAATCCAGCTAATAAAGGGTTATGTACATTTTATAATAAAGAAGGGGTTTATTAAAATAATGAAATATGTAGCTTACATATGTAAACATATATGTATATATATATATATATATATATATATATATGTATAAAACACATGAACAAAAACAACAAAACAAAATTCTTAAGAATAAACTGGGGACGTATGTGACCTACAGCAAGAAAATTGAAACATACTCCTGAGGGACAAAAAAATACAAATATGCCAAATGGAACAAACGTTTATATTTTTGAATAAGAAGGCTCATCCTTATAAAGATATTAAAATTCCCAAGGAAAAATTGTATATGCAATATAAATCCTTAATTTTTTTTTCTTTTTGAAGGGGTGTGATTCTATTGAGAAGGCACTGGTGTCTGTGGCTGCACCATGTAGCTGGGTCCTTTGCTTCAGGATCTCTCACAAGACTTCACACAAAATGTTGACAAGGGCTACAGACTGCCTCTTCTGAAGGCTGGGCTTGGGAAGGATCAGATTACCAGCTCACTCACGTGGTGACTGAGATATTCAGTTCCTTCAAGGATGTTGCATGGATGGCCTCCATTCCTTGATGGCCACCTTCACTTTCTTCCCTCTCCAAAGGGAAATTCACAAGGTGGCAGCTTTCTTCATGAGCGCAAACCCGAGAGAAGAGGCAGAGAGAGAGTCTGAAGAAGGCAGATGTCATATTCTTTTATAACCTAATAACGGAAGTGATGTTCTATCACTTTTGCTCTATTTTATTTCTAGCACAAAATGACTAGTCTAAGCTCAAGGATTGAGGACTGCACAAGGGTGTGAATACCAAGAGCTGGGGCTCCCTGGAACCCTGGAAGTAATATAGCAAGGCTGCCTGACAAAGCTCATTGTCACCGCTGTACAGCGCTCTGCTATTTTCATTCCCTGCGTAACATTTATCACTATCAGGTGTGCTCCTTGTTTGTTTACTTGTTTATGGTCTGCGTCCACCCCCTTGAATAATATGTCCATGAGTGCAGAAACTGTGCCTGTTATCATAGTAGGTGATCAATAATACTTGTTGAATACGGGAAGAAATCAACGCATGACCTGGAAATACCTGAGCCATTGGCCGAAGTTCCCGGGGAACCGGGCAGGCTGTTCTCCCTGAAGAGAAGGTTGCGGAAACCAGCATATATTTTGACGGATGCAGGAGCAGTGAACCAGAGCTTCTCTGATTTATTTTACAGCAGATGTTCTTTCTGTTCTCTGACCTCTGTCCTGGGGACAGCAATTTAGAAAATGAAGGGGTAGCAGTACATGATTATGCCACATACACTTATTTAATTGAAGTGATCTCATTTGTAATAGAGCCTGCAAACTGGGAACGAGCCCTGAGTGGCAGCTGCTCTTCTCCTCTGTGGGCTGTTCACCTGGCTCCGAGCTACATGAATCATTCTCTGCTCACCTCTCTTCTGCTTCCTTGGCCTTTCCCCTCTTCAGTTTCCCCCTGTGCCTTCGAAACTACTTGTCTTCCTCCCTCCAGCAGTTAAAATTTAATTATCCTTTGCTTCATGACCTCATGGTCTTCCATTTATTCTACTTACGTAAATTCTGTTCAAGGGTCTGATTTTAGCCATCCTTTGAAAAGACTGTGTGGAAGGGAAGCCTAAGCCCGTCCTCAGGTGCTACCTCTCCCATTGCTCACCTACATTCTTTAGCTTGCAGAAGGCTATGAAACTTGCACTGAATCGTCTATGACTTGCAATGTGTTCTTGGCAACCTGGACATGCACTAAATGAATTGGTAAGTTAAAGATAATGTTCTCCACTCTTTCCAGAATTTCCATTTTCTGGGCCATGTGTGGACCCTCCTGTTATTTCTTATCCCTTTCCCCAAAGCACCCCTGGACTATCAGCTAATCCAGAAAAATAGGAACTGATAACTTCTGTAGTGACGGTGAATTTTAATCACAAACACAGATGTTCAGATAATAAAATTTTCTTTTAATGTTGTCAAAGATGTTCAAACACATCTTTCTTAGAGTCAAGTACCTTTGTAATGATTATAACAAAAACAGTAGACTATATTTCACCTCTCTCACTTCTAGTCCCACCTCAAAGAGGTGGCCACTTCCAACTGGTCTAGCTGGTTTTTGCTGTGATGGCCCATATATTTCTATAAGGCATCCGTATGCATCTATGTCTTGAATTTTCCTTTTTAGGTATTATCTACCGACTTTCTAATGTGTAAGATGAGGAATCAGCTCTCTGAGAAGCCCCACCCCTAATGCAGACATGTGCACACATGCATGTACACTCACACAACCCTCTTCCCCCAATAGTGATGGCTTCTGTACATTATGAAGATCAATTTCCTTTCTGTAAATTTTGTTTTGCTTTGTTTTAATGTTTTATCTCTTTTATCCATTTAGATCTCCAAGTAGTCATAGCATTCTACACGTCCCTAACTGAAGAGTAAATCTCCTCTTAACATATTGGGTTTTTTTGTTTTGTTTTTTTTTTTTGGAAGACATCCATTAGGAGTCTCTATTTTCCTCCTCCTTCACCTATGCTAGGTCTGTGCATAGGGGTTCCCATGCCATTCCCTTTATAATCATCCTGGGAATTTGACTATTTGCTTTTTATTTCTTTTGGGTTAAATATTTTTTGACTTGGAATCCATCTCTTTCTTTTTCATGGTTAATTCCTCATTTATTGGCGTTCATCCTCCAGCAAAGAGTACATGAGAAGCAAAATTTTGATAATTTGTTTATCTGAAGGCATTATTCTACACTTTTGCTTAATTGATGGTTTGAATACAAATAGGACTCCAGGTGAAACATAATTTTTTCCACAATGATTTTGAAGATGTTACTCATTTTCTTCTACCTTCTTCTGTTGCTGTTGAAAATCTCTGTTTCAGTCACCTTTTGCTGAGAAGGAAACTGCCCCAGATAGTGCTTAAAATAAGGATTTATCATTTGTCATGATTCTCTGGGTTGGCTGGTGGTTCTTTTGCTGGATTCACATGGTCTATCTTATATGATGGCATTCAGCTGGGGTACAGCTTGGCACTGGGCTCAGCTGTGACTTTCTCTCCCTGGTACTCCATCTTTAAGAGGACTGGTCTGGACTGAGCTTCCTCACGTGGTGACAGATGTTTTCCCAAAAGGCAAGACCCCAACACAGTAGCAGCTTATTAAGCATATGCCTGAAACATATTTGCTGATGCCCGGGGGCCAGAACACGTGCCATGGCTAAACCCAGAGGCTTTGAGAGCCGATTATACAAAGGTGTGGTTATTGGGAGGTTTGATTCACCAGGTACACCATTTATGTAACAACCTACAACAGTCCACAGTCCGACCCCAGTGATTCACACCCCTCTATATGCAAAACACACCCACGCCCTAACAAGACCCCCGTGCTAAACTCATCAAGTCACAACAGTGACTTTGAAATTCATGATGTTATGATCTATATCAGGCCCAGATATGGAGCAGGCTCTGTGGATACTTCTCTTTTTGATCTAGAGATTTGTGAATTAAAAAGACGTGCAACCGGCTTCCCTGGTGGCACTGTGGTTAAGAATCAGCCTGCCAATTCAGGGGACACGGGTTTGAGCCCTGATCTAGGAAGATCCCACATGCCGCGGAGCAACTAAGCTCGTGCACCACAACTACTGAGCCTGCACTCTAGAGCCCGTGCATCACAACTGCTGAAGCCCGTGCACCACAACTACTGAAGCCCGCGCGCCTAGAGCCCATGCTCTGCAACAAGAGAAGCCACCGCAATGAGAGGCCCATGCACCACAACGGAGAGTAGCCCCCGCTCGCCGCAACTAGAGAAAGCCCGCGTGCAGCCAAAAATAAAAATAAAATAAATTAATTAAAAAAAAAATTTTTTAAATAAATAAATAAAAAGACATGCAAGTCGCCTTTCACACACCTACACACAATGGTGAGATAGGGACAAGATAACTGCAATGGACACTGAATAGAAAGGGTAGAGACAGGAGGCACAGAGGTCACTGGTACATAGCAATTCTGAAATCCAGCTTGTCACATGTCAAGGCCTATGTCTGGTAGCAGGGAAGCTTCCTTGATTAAGCCCAATTCTGCCCCTCAAAACTAGTTCTCCAACTCATGATTTTCTATGGTTTTGGGTTCCACCCTCTGGGGATTCTTCCCTCTGCAACATCTTTTCATTCCCATCGGAAATATCCCATGTTCTTACCAGAGCAGTTCTCTCAGGCTCCTTCTTGACTATAGAAAATTGAGAACCCCAGAGGTATCTTTTCTTTTTGAATGGTTTATGCCCCTTTTAGTCCAAACTTGTACGACACCTTTAAAATTTGTGTGGGCTTTCTACAAACCTGATTGTGATTCATTCCATGTCCCAAAAGCCATGGTCATAATTCTTTTTGAATGAACTCTCTCCACTTTGGTCCAAGTATACAGCTGCAGTGAAATAACATTTTTAAGATTTTTAGAAGTGCTTTTTCCTAGTTGAGAGAATCTATTAGGTGAGGGTCTTTCTGGGGTCTTAACAAAGGGTCTTATGACCACATCCTTGATTTACTCTTTACCCTGGGGCCATTTTTTATTTTGAGAGTCTTGTGCCAGCTGGAGAGCCTGGAAATGTGAAACAGTTTTATTTTTCAACTTAGTAAGTCTGGATTGGAAATTCTGTTCGCATACTGAATAGTTCTCTCTTTAGCTCAATTTCATCTTTCCATATCTTATCATATGCAACTAACAGAAGCCAATTGGCACTTTCAGTATTCTGCCTAGACACGTTATCTGCGTGCGTAGGTTAATTTGGTACTCTTTTTTTTTTCCAGGTAAACGCAAACAGCAGTTTTGACACTTGTTTCATTACTACAAAACATGGAGCATCATGTTTTAAACCTCCCGTATCAGTTGTATCACTGCACTTGCAGCCTTCATCAACAATCTCCTCATTATCCTTCCAGCCTCCCCCTCTGCCCCATGAAAAAGCCAACACCTCATGTTTTAGGTCTTTTTGACAGCAGTGCCCTATTTCCAAACCACTTTTCTGTTTTACTTATCTATCAGAACAAAGCACCCTAAAATGGGATAATATATAACTGTGGAAAGCACTCTACAAACTTGAGGAATATTCTGTATTATTATTTAAGAAGACATTCTATCTGAGGATATAAAAACTGTTCGTTCCATGCAAATGGCAGAAAGAGAGTGAATACCAATCTCTTAACATTGTCTACTGATTTTTGCAACGTGATACCTGAAAGTTTAATCAGAGGTTTTCAACGTCTTGCATCTCCCCAAAAGGCATGCTACAACAGGGCTGAGAAAAAGTCACGACATTTTATTTTAAGATGTGTATTTACTCAGAGAGCTGATTGAAAATGCATTCGTGTGGAATTTAGGAAAGATGGGTTGGTCTGCCTTCGCTCCTGTGAGTGGATTTCAGTAACAAAGATCAAGGAGGGATTTAGAACAGTTGGTTTCCAGTGTCATGTCTGACACCAAGTGGATGACCTGGGAAGCCACCTCATTGTTCTACCTGTGTCCTCATTTGTGATGTGGCAATGTTAGCCCATCTGCTCTTCATCAACTCCCCTAATCTTAACAGTCAATGACAGAATAAGTTGAGCCTTTAAACAAATCTCCATCTGGAAATTGGACTTAACATCAAAAGAAGACAGTGTTATTATTTGGGAAAACTCCTGAGACAATTTTCATCAAATATCTTGGGTTATTTTAGTAAGGTACCATAACAGTCCTAAGTTTTTATTTACTAATAAGCTTGTTCCCATGGTAAACTAATAGGGGTAAATCTCTTCCTAAATATATGTTGCCCACCCTTCAGAGATTAATGTGATTCAGGTGATTAATCTAGTTTCTATTTAATTGCATGAAAGAGAGTGTTAAATTTTCTGGCTGAATTATGAAAAAACTGTCCACCTAATAAGCATGAGTGCAGTTAACATGAGACAATCTGTATGTCTGGATCTTTATCTATTTAATCATTTTATCTTAGAGAAGTTGTGTGGTGACAGGCTAGAAAACATTCACAAAGCATGGCCTGTGTGGATTAATTGAACATCTCTCCAAAGACATGAAATTAGAGAGAATCTTTTCTGCTGCAAAATGAATTCAACTTTCCAAATTGAGAGTGTGATTCCTTTCTGAGGAGTTTATTTACCAGATGATTGTAGCTTATCAGAAGATTCAAATTGAGGAACGGAAAGACTCATACCACCTCTGAGACCTTACTGAACTTAACATTAGTTTAAATAACAACAAATATAACAGCTAAAGTCTCTTTTGGGCTATACTGTTTAAAAAATGTATGATTTGGTCAAATAAATTAGTTCCACTGAGCTTTATCTTTATAGGCTACAGAAAGATAAAAAGAAATAAAAAATATGAAAATACTTTGTGAACTGTAAGTTGCTATTAATATTTGAAAGCTTACTTTCATTCATAATGCTATTGTAATTTATTTCCTTTTATTGAAGGTTTTTTAAATGGATAATGAAAAAGCTAGAGTAAATGTTAAGCAAGTTTTATTGTTCCATATACACCGATTAAGTTATTTTGAAAAACTGATAGGTACTAATATTATGTGTTTAATTTATTCCAAAGGGGGGAAGTAATTGTATCTTTTTCTAAAATACGCTATATAGTAAATATTTTACAATTTAATGAATAACTCCCCCAAACTTAACTTTAAATGCATGTATAAGAGTTAATTTTCTTCAAGTACCCATGTTTCCATTGGTTACTCATTTAAATGTATTTCAAATTAAAAACAAAATTATAAATGCCACAGTATTAATAATTTTCATGCACAAAGTATTATCAATATCTCTGACTAGTTTGGTAGATAGATTCCTAGAAGTTTCTGAAGTTATTGGGCCAAAGTTAGGAACTTGACCCAAATTGACAAATTATTTTAAGGACAGTTTGGGCCAATTTGGGCTCTAACAAGTAAATTGTGACAATTCTTTTTACAGTACATGCTCCCCACCATTAACATGCTTTCAAACATATTTCTAATTTGTTATGCAAAAACAGTGTTTTATTGTTTTTGTTAAGGTAGAGCTTCACTGTCCGAAACAGTAGCCGCTAGCCACATAATTTAAATTTAAATTAACTAAAGTTAGGTAAAATTAAACATTCAGTTTCTCAGCTGCACAAGGCACATTTCAAGTGCTCAATAACCACATCATATTAGACAGTACGGAACACTGCAAAAGTTTCCGCTGTTAGAGAGACTAGACTTTATTTTCATATATTAATTAGTTTTTATCCGCTTTCAATTGTAAATGACAGACACAGACACATAACTCAAAATTGTTTAAAAGTAAAAGTAAATTCAAGAATGTTTTAATATTAATTTTAAACTGTGGCCGCCCACCCCCAGCTCCACCCTACACACACCAGTTACCTCTTTAATCTTAAGTCTTTTGCTCATTTTCTGCCCTGCTCTCCATTTGGTGGCAAAGACCACAGCTTGTGATTTATCACCTCCTCATAGCTAGTTTTTTCATTAAAGATTGGATTTGACTTATTTTAATCACATAATTAATAATAGAACAATTTTTAAAAGTTTATTTTTTAAAAATGTTTATAGTATTCCATTTTCCCATCCCCCAAAAAATTACACTCAGTGTATTCATGTTTCTTTTACAGATCATTGAAGTAGCTTTGTTAATTTACTGGTTTTTATATACTTTATAAATAAACATTGCAAAATTTATAGCTAGGTACTTCATATATCTACTCTTACTCTCAATGTGGTTATTTAAAAAAATATATTTTCTAAAAACTTATGGTTTATTTCTAAGAAAATTTTTGAATTTTCTGTAGTTTTTTTTACCTGGTTATTTTACTTAGCTAATTTATTGAGTGTAATAGTTTTTTCAGTTTATTCTCTTGGGATAGCTAAAGTATAATCTAAACATAATCTTTGAATTATATTTCAATATAATTTGGTATATATATCTATATATATTGGTGTTATCTGAGTACAATCTTTGAATTATATGTGGATTGTTTTTCTTTTTTGTTTCAAATAGTTTGGATTATATTTGTTCCTGTCTTTTTCCATTCATGGGAACATTCTGACCCATTTAAAAACTTTTTATTTAAAACTTATTAATGGTTGTTTCATTTTTTTTATTTTGATAAAGTCACATTGAGAAGATTTAATACAGATTTTAAGTTCATTTTAGAAATCTTCACTTGGTCACATATGAGATAATTTAAAAATAGTTAAGGTGTTTTAGAGATAAACAGTGTTTAGAGGTAAACTCCCCCCTTTGGAATAAATTAAACACATAATATTAGTACCTATCAGTCTTTCAAAATAACTTAGTCGGTGTATATGGAATAATAAAACTTGCTTAACATTTATTCTAGCTTTTTCATTATCAATTTAAAAAGCCTTCAATAAAAAGAATAAAACATTGCCAGATTTTCATTTTTTTCCCTCCTTGTTGGATGACTAAACAGGAAGAGGGTAGAGTTGGTAAGTCAGCATTTACTCAGCTGCGTCCTGCTCGGTCTCAAGAGCAAGGTGAGCTCAGCCGGGGGCCAGCGGCTGTGTCTCTTAGCCATCTCCTGAGGGAGGGTCCTCCAGACTCCTGAGTTACAGCACTGAGGGGGCTGCTGCCCGTGGGTGGCTTCTCCCTGTGTCACCCTTTCCTTCTCTTCCCAGTCCTCTCCGGGATGCTTTAGCAAGGAGAACCCATACAGATGCACGGCCGACCTTGTGATGCACCCAGGTCATCAGCATCCTCTGTGTCCGCATTTCCCCCTTGTGCAGAGGGGTTGGAAAACTAGCTTGAGTTTGAATCTTCCAATTGGTCAGCCCTGACCATAGCAGAGAGTTAGAAGCAGTATGAAATTCCTTTTTGGGATGAATTTCATGGAGAAGTCAACACAAACTGCATAACTGCATAAACTCTTCCTGCCACTGCTTAGTTTTGTTTGTTTTTTTTTTAAATTAAAAAACAAAATCTTCTTAGACAGCCAATATCCCAAGATATAAGGCTGCTCTGTATGGTTTTTTTGTTTGTTTGTTTGTTTGTTTTACCACTGTGTAAACTGGAAGTCTCTGAATTGGAAGGAGGTGAAGGGGAATAAAAACTTCAAATATTTATTGTGTTCCAGGCTGTGTACACATTGAGCAAGGATGTGACCCCTGGTTACTCAGCCAGTACCTCTACTGAGTAAGAGGAGTTAAGTCTGTGTTTATTCTTATTCATTTATTTTTATTTTCTTGGTTGTATCTTGGCTCATTTCACAGTCAGCTGAAGTCCCGGGATCCTTGAGAAGGGGCAGGCCATATAAGAGTGTCCAACAGTTTTTTCTTGCTATTCTTTGAGCCATTGGACTTGTTTTAACACACAGCTAGTTAGTCCAAGAACATATTTCTCAGTACCCACACACAATAGAAAGTACAGTAGGAGAATACTGCCTCTTCTTGGGTGTATTGTCCATTTCTATCTTCAGTATAATTTGCTGAGAGATTCTACTTTAATATATTTTTATTTAACATATTTTAATGAGATGAGGGAAACATCATCTGCCATGCTAAATAGAAGTCTTCTTTAATATGTTGAGTATCACAAAGAATTGGTAGAAACTGCTATTGATTTGAAGCACCTGCTTTGTTGTTATATGATTCATTTCAGTTTTCCAGATAGACTCTAAAACCAGGATGGGGGTAGGGGCAAAGAGGAATGGGAGAGAAATCATCATGTTTTTGTAGCACCTAAATGCAATATATTTCAAAGTCTTATAATTGCGCTAGCAGTTTAATTTGATTGGCACAGATGGTGAAACAGGAGCAACCCTGAGACTTAGACTGTGCTCTTAGATTCCATTTATTCAACAAATATTTATTTTGTTCCAGGTCATGTACTCATCATTGAGGATAAAATGGTGAAAAAGACACATGACTTCTGACCTTTTAGGGTTTATGTCTTAGTGAGGAGACTAAAGGAACAAAACGATGCAGCAACAAATTTAGTAAAAAATAGTCAATTGAATAAAAGCATTGGCAAGTTCCATTAAGTACCATGAATTTTTTAAAGTAGCTAAGATTAAAAAATAATGAACAGGAACTTATTTTGGATGAGATGGTTAAGGAAGTCTTTTTCAAGGAAGTTGTATTTAAACTGAGAGCCAAACCATGAGTGGTAGAAGTAACTAAATGAACAGTAGACAGAAATCCTTAAAGTCACACATAACAGCATGCATAAAAGCCCAGAGGAAGGAAATTAAAATACAACTCAATGTGTTTGAGGTTCAGAAAGATAACCGGCTATAGCTGGCGAGTGGTGACCAGATAGGATTGTGGCAAAAGGTGGGGTTAATGAGATGGGCAGGGGCCAGGTCACGCCCCTCACTGTAAGCCATGGTGGGATGGGCGGTGGTTAAGAAGGGTTAGGAAACCTTGGAAGGATTTAAACAGAACAGTAACATCATGGTGGTTATAATTTAAAAACATTACTTTTACTGTTGTGTGGAGAATGAATTAGAGAAGAGTAAGTTAGGAACCCTGTGGGGAGGCTGCTGCAATAATCCAAGTGAAAGCTATGGGAACCTGAACTGAGAAGGTAGCAACTGGTATGGAAAACAGAGACCACATTCAATATGTATTTTGGATACATAACAGGTGAACATATATTGATGTCAAATAAGAAAATATGAGTTGATGTAGTCATCTTAGAGGAAGACATAAGGAAAGAAGAGAAAATGGTTCTGGGAACAGAGAAGCTCCAAGACCCAGAGGTTTGGTGGAATGAGAGTATCTGGCAAAGGAGAATGACCAAATACAAGAATGACCAGGAAGGCATGGAGTTCACTGGGGACTGACAAGTAAGGAGTAATTGGGGCAAGAAACTCCAATATTGTTTTAAAAGTTGATGAGAGTACAGGAAATGGAGACTGCATTGTAGACAAATCTCAAGAAACCCATAAAGGGAGTAGGAAAATAATCTGTTAGCCAAGGAGTGCTAGGAGGTCAAAGATGAGAAATTCTAGGACAATGTCTGTCTATCGATTGGAATGATGCATTGGAAAAAGAAGTAAATGAGGTGGGAGAGAGAAGGAAACCACTTAAAGATGAAGTCCTTGGGAAAGTGAGTGAGGATGGAATTTGAGGATGGGTAGGATTGGTCTGTGATAAGAGAATGAACATGACTTCCTTTTTAGTTGTTGGGCAGAGAGAAAACTTTGGTGCATGTATAGACAGGTCATTAGTTTAGTGGTAGGAATATAAGGGTTTATAAACCTGATTTTTAAAAACATTTTCAGTGACTATGAGGATACATGTGGGAGGATGGTAGAGATTTCAGTAACAAGAAGATATGGACATATAATACTGGGAAAACTTAATTGTAGTGCCGAGATTTAGTATCAAGAGTTTGGAGATTATGAATTTAAAGTGAATCTACTCCTGTTGTTTGAAAGCTGCTGGTATGGATTAAAAATCATACCAAACAATGGTGATGAGGAAAGCAAATCCAGTCATTAGTGATGCTTGCCATATGTTGACATGAGACTCAGTTGGGTCACTCCACCCACTGTCAAGCCTCTTGAGTTAGTTATTACTTTGCTGGCACTCCTTTCATGCCCTGGGACAGCTGGGTTTGGCTTCTTGGCGTGCTGCTCTTGAGAGGATGCCAGTCCTTACTCCAAAAGTTCCCAAATAAATTTTCATCTGAAAAATTGTAATCAGTATCTATTGTCCTACTTCTCCTAGAAAACTTCAAAAATCCTGAAATCTGAATATTTTCTCCCCCTCCCAATAGCAGTTTTGTATGTTTTGATTAAAGCACTTATGACATTTCATCATTATCTGGCCCCTGCCAACAATCCCCCCATAATTTCATTCCACATTGGCTTTCTCTTTGAGACTGGTCCATGTTTCTTGTTCTCAGTATGTAACACATGTTGAGCCCTTTACATAAAATGCTAACACCAAATTGTTTTTCTGGTTAAATATCATATCCATAAAAAGATCTTCCCTAACTCTTCCTACTAGTATTTTTCCCCTCTGTGTTAAACAATACCTACCATTTCTCCCTGGGAGAGAACTACCCTTCATCACCCCATAAATCTATCTCATGGCTTAGTCATGTGACTTGCTTTGACCAATGAAATGTGAATAGAACAGACAGTTGTCACTTCCAAGTGGAAGCTTTAAGAGCCGGCACTTTACTCACCATACTCTCTTTCTTTTCACTCTGAGATTTTTGAAAGCATGTGCCGAAGACATAATACCTGTCAGTCTGGGACTTTGATTACTATGATGAGTGGAACATGTGGCTCTGGCTTCAGAGCTGAAGAGCGAGCAGTAAGGAAACTCTTAACGGGGTTTGTTAGGATGGCTATCTATGTTAGGTCACAGTGAAACACTTAGTAAAACTGCCAGGCACGGTAACTTGGAAGACAAACATGTTCCTAATAAGATCATACCTAGCTTTAGCCAAGTAAATGGGAATTCAGATTTAGTGGCATGAGTTTGTTGGTAATGGTTGTATCTGGTGAAGACCCATGAGAAAGAGATGAGATTAAGAAAGAATTGTCAAGTTTACAAGCAGGAATAAAAGTAAGTGAAAACTCCATAAATCAACAACTTGAAGGATTGACAGATGGGACAGATCCTTAGTCTCCCAACTTTGAGCCTCATAGGTTGATGAAAACTCAGCCTTGTGAAAAGGGCCAAATCCAGGGGATCCCTGTACTCTTTGTTAAACCATGTAAAATTTTATTGAATTACTTCCACTTGGGTAAAATGGTTCAGGTAGAGAGAATGAACATGTTTTATTCCATGGAAATCTGCTAGACTCAAAGTACAAGCAATTAAGTCTAGAGGGAAAAGAAATCCATGTCTAAAACGTAATTTTGGGCGTGGCTATTAAAATAGAGTAGGTATGAGATTGACATCATTTTTGAGAGAGTTGTATTGTCAAAAGAACCACTAGTCTGAACTAAAACAGAGTAATCCTTGAGACTTAAGCGGAGGCTTAAGTCTCCAACATTTCCGAAGAAGGAAGCATACTAAGATATCTGCTGAGTCCTAAAGACAGATATTATCCATTGATCTCTTCAAATGTGGCCAAGTAGGACAATTAAAAGGAGAGTGGGACCACGGAACAATCTGATCAATGGACCAAGGAGCAGAACAGGATCTTAATGAAGCAATGCCTGTCAGTGGGGTTTCAGAGTGTTTATTGAAACTGTGCCTCCCCTCTTCCATCATTGTTGTATTGGTTGTAGGGAGGGAAGGTTTGTTTTGTTTTGTTTCTTTTTTCAGTATATAGATTTCCAGAGCAAGAGGAACTATTTCCTTTGGGGAAGGTATGAGTGTATTTGCAAGCAAAAAAGGGGAGTGAAATTAGCATTTGTGACCAAATGGCAGATTGCGGGAGATTGCATTGTTATTTATAGCAATCTGCTGCCCCTCTGGAGTGGAGGACACTTCCCTTCCCATTGACTAAAGACCTGGGCAAGAGAAGGTGAGCATTCTGTTGGTCAATGGTAGTGATCAGTAATGACTTCAAGAACCAGTGTGTGCTTAGCTATGCTGTTTTTCATCCCAGCTCTTATGCTTACGGGTTGAGGTAGAGCCACCATCATCTTGGATGCCTGAGTGGCTAGTAAGAGTGGCCCCCTTGTGGACCAGCAATAGACTTGTGAGGCAGATGAGAAATAAACTGTTTTAAGCCAGGTCAGTTAGTTTCTTTGTGTGCTTCCCCCAAAGAACCGTGCCTATTCTAATTCCTCCTGTTATAGCTCTTATAGCATCCTGTTCCTTTTCTATCACCATCAGGTATATCATTAGTTTTGCAACATTTTACGCATTGGGCTGAGAAACAGCCTTACTTCTTCAGCTAGATACGTTTAATGAAGTATGCTTTTTGTTCACAAACTTTGATCAGATACCTAGGAATAGCAGGTAGGGCCCTAAGCACATGAACTGAAGGGACAAGAAAAAGATAGATAAATTGGGCTTTTATAAACCATGAACTGGAATTTGGCACTAGTTAGGAGAGCAAAGAAAGAAGAGAGAGGGGCAAAGGTCCTGGTAATCTCTAGGAGCAAGATGGAGATGGCAGAAAAGGAAGAGGAATATTCCAACTACAGGGAAACCTAATACTCAGCCCGAGTTTTTCAGTTATCATTGGAAGGCTGTATGCTTGCTGTGTCGGGAAGCCCCAAGGGAGTTCTGTGAGAGGCATTGCTACTCTGCAAACAGTCAAGCCTGTATGATATGTCTGTGTTTGCTTTTCAGGACATGTAAAAGAATAAGCACCCAAATGAAAAATAGAAACCAAAGGTAATTAAGATTATATATCCCCAGGGATTTACAAAGATCTTGGGAAGAATGAAGGGATTTCCATAGTATATAAGATAGGAAATTGGGCAGAATCTCTGGATCTTAAGAGCACTGGTGACCCCAGGTGACATCTGGTTTACATTCATTTAATATATATCCCTTCTACTACTCTGTAATCTGCCTGGAGTCAGACTTGCTCAATGCCTTTATTTCAGTTCCTACTACAACCCCTAGCATAAAACTAAGTGATGGCATGAATGAATGAATGAGCAAATGACTGAATGAACTGGATTGAGTCATGTACATGTATATCTGTCTTCTCCATTCTGTTGCGAGTTTCAGAGCTCCAAAAGTCATATTGCATGTGTCTTGACCTCCCTGCTAAATAAGGAAAGTGACAGTCTTTGGGGAGTTGAGGTATTAAACTAAATTTTCCTTTCTTGGTTATTTATTTGCTTTAGTTGTCATTGTTGTTGTTTTAATTAACTCCCTTAGTCTGACTGACTTCCGTAAGTCATCAGAACCAAATGTCTTTGCCTGGAAATGTGGAGTGCTTTCTCTGAGGCTGCTGGAAAAAACAGTCAGGTGGAAAATGGTGACTTTTGGGGCCAGATGGCTATAGGTCCAAATCCTAGCTCACCCAAATACAATCCTGGGCAAGTTCCTTACTCTCTGAGCCTCTGTTTTCCCTTCTTTAAAAGAGGGAGAGCAATGCTCATGTTGCAGACTTTTACGACAATTAAATTAGACAAGATGTTTAAAGCCTTGTGCAAAGTGTTTGACGCATGGTGGATGCTCAGTCCATTATGGCCCCCTGATGGGGCTTTAGTGCTGCAGCCAGAAACGAAGAAATCCCATCTGCAAGTCCAGAGCGCTCATCAGTCCTCGCGTTTTCATGCTCTCGCGCGAAGCTGCCTTGTTGCCCCTGCCACTGGGAGATCATCTTCACTTTCTACTATTGCCATTTTGGTTAGCACCTGCTAAAAAGACTGAGGTTACCTAGTTCTGATATCATCCTATACACAAATCATGGTTTTGGTTTTTCTCAACAGACGGATGAAGAGGAAAATGAATTGTACAAAACTCAGAGGGATGTTTGAAACTTGGGCTCTTGACAGATCAAAACGAAGAAAAATGTCCTGTCATTTTAAACTTTTTTTTTTATTAGTCTGAGTTCCAGAACTGGGGAGGTGACATGGAGGGAGAAACTAAATGGGGCGACATTGTCATTCTGTAATGTTTTTCACAGTTCATAACTGATTGAAAAATGTGCATTTATGACATTTAGGTTAAAAGTTAATTAGACAAAGGAAAAAGTTCATTGGATGAAAGTTGATGCCATTCTAGACATAATAGCAAGCCTGTGGAGGTCACTGCCATCCTGGACTAGGGCAGAGCAGTGAGACATGCAGACACAGGCTCAGTAACTGCCACTGTTCTAAACAGCCATTAATCCCTCAGAACTTCACGTCCTGAGACTGTTTGCCATGTGAGGCTGTGGAAACGTCGAGGGCCTGGAATTCCAGGTTGGTGACCTGTTCCCAGAGGAGGTCTGGTCGTGGGTCTGATTTCACCAACCACAGGCTGCATAACTTCTTCTGTCTCTGGGAACCAAGTCAAAGTTAAGGTGACACCACCCAGGTTGTGGGAAATACCACCAGGAACTAGGGAACTGGCTGCAGCCTGTGAGGCTTGGCTGCATCACAGATGCAGGTGGGAGGCCATTACTCATGATACCTGTGCTGTGAGCAGGAAGTGGTGGGTTCTCGGGAAGAAACAAAGTGATTTTCCTCCTGGCTGTTCGCAAAGGCCAGTGATGGGCTTTGTGCCAACTGAAAAAGTTCCTGGGAACCTGTCCCTCTTCCCTTATCAGATCCCTCAAGATTTGGAAAGTAAGGCCCCGAGACAATGAGTTCCATTTTTATTGCTTTTTCCTATCTCTTGTGACCTAACTCAGAGATCCTGAAATAGTAAGTTGATGTTAGTTTAAAAAAAAAAAAAATGAGTTTAAATTTAAGAAGACACCTATGGTGCTCATATGACATGTTTGCTTTTTGTTTCATCAGCAATGTGACCACAGTTCTACCCCACTAAAACCTTTACCTGGCTCCCCTTTACCTACAAGTGGTACCCACATCATTTCAGCTGATACTCAAGATCCTCCATGGGCTGCCATCCGGCACCTTCTCAGCCTCATTTCTCTGTGTCTTCTCTCATCTTCTACACACAGGTCATGCTGAACTACCCTTTCACGGTCAGACTGTCCCCCGATCCATAAGTTTTCATTTGGGCAGAGGCAGCTACTCATCATTGAAAACTTAACTCAGAATTCTCCTGCTTGTGCACATTTCCCAACTTGCACACGTAGAACAAATCTCTCCCTCTTATGTGCTAATATTGCACCGGGTACATAACCTCTATAACAGCACATTTCCAGTGTATCACAGCTAACACATCAACTCCCTTTCCACCTTGTAATTTATTTGAGGAGAGAGAATCCATCCAACTGATGGTTAATGGGATGACTAACCCATGGCTGGCTCGTAGAAGGCACTTACAAGTTCATTGAATTAAGATAGAAAACTCTCCTTAAGCAAAATACGTTTAATCATTATCAAAGTTGGAGCTTTATAAGCAAAAAATAAAGAAGGAAGAAAACAGCAAGAGAAGAAAGAAATAGATGTCTATAGCTGATTTAACTTGTTTATTATCAGATCCTTTATTCCTGTTATCAAACACTATGCACACCTCCTAAAAAAGCATCATTCCCAAAAGCCATTCTATTTTCCTTATATCACAAACTAGAGACAACAAAATCAGCAGATGAAGGGAAAGCATGAGACAGACACACTCTTGAATAAGCCACAGACTGACTCTGGGCACCGAGACCAACAGGAGCTGGGAGGGTTAAAACTCTGCACCATAGTGGCTGTGACTCAGCTCCCAAGTACAAGGGCACAAGAGGAGGCTCTGGTTGCATTCAAGTCATGAGAGAGATTTAGGATGCAAGTGGCATAACAGTCTGACGAAGGGCTCTTTCCTTCCATCTGGGTGCAAAGCTGAAGTCCATTCTCAGAGATACAGAAGTCAATCACCATGTAGCTTTGTAGAGTATCCAGGCACAGGTTCTTTCCAGGCTCTCCCAGGTTGTTCCTAAGCGAGAGCTGGATTGCTTTTCTGCTTTCCTTCAAATATGTTTAACCAACCATGTGAACGCTATTCTGCACAGTGGCCCCAGCAGCTCGTGTCCACAGGGCATCCCCATTGGTCCTTTGCTCATCCCCTCCAGATACTGAGCTGGAAGGAAGTTCTCTGAAGCCTTCCTGCATGCCCATCTCCACCTGCTCTCTGCAGAGGGAGATTGTGCATTGCTCCTCACTCCGTTTTGACAAATTTACCTTAAAGTTGATCAAATATCTATTCTATGTCAGGTATAAGGCATTCATATGTATGCATCATCGTATTCAATCCTCGTGACAAGTGGAAAGGTCGTTATTATTGTCCCCATTTGAAGGATAGAGGGATGCAAGGGCAGAGAGCTATAGAAATGCAACTTTGCTCACGGAGCTGACTTACAGGAGAGCAGAGATTCCCAGGTTTTGGACTCTGAAGCCCATTCTCTTTAAACATCACACTTTCTTGCTCTGTTTCCTCTGCCAGAGCGCTGCCTTATGCTCCTGTTCTTACATGTTGTGGCCACCGAGGCAGGGCCAGGCGGCATCATCTCTTAGCAAATATGCAGCCGCAAATGCCACTTCTAAAAATAAGTGATACTGACAAATCTTACCGACTTACCTCCTTGAAACCGTAATTAGTATATCAATATAATCACCTTTACTTGCTTTTAACCAAGATGCCTATTCTATCCTTGTTGATATTAAAGCAACATTTACTCAAATTTAAGGGAAAAATGGACAGTGCAGAAAAGTAGAAAAAGGTCACTCACAGTAACTCAATCCAAGAATAGCTACTGTCAAGTATGAATCACCTGTGTTCACAGTTCAGACAGGCTCAAGTCACTCTGCTTCAAGGTGGATGCAGCCTAGTGGCCCATGTGACGGCAGAGACGGCAGATCGCCTGAATCAGTGACCATTCACTGAGGACACTTCCTCCAGCCCCTGTTGGCTCTTGAGAGGATTCAAATGTGCACCAGAGCCCACGTGATCTGAAGCGTCACTTGTAGATTGCAGCTTCCTTGTAATCAAAGCATCTGAAAGACTTCTGCTTCCTTTGGAGTCCTCAGGAAAGGCTGTCCCCCATTACCCCACAGGTCACCCCCATGTCAAGAACAGGAGTTGGTCCCCAGACTGGAGGGGAGACTTTATTTGGAGGATCTCTGAGAATAAACAAAATTAATATATTTTTTAATACCCACTATCTGCCCAGTACTTTGACAAGGGGTTTTTAAGCTCCATGAAAACTAGGATTGGGTCTCTCCTGTTCACTATTGTTTCCTTAAGACCTAGGTCTGTTTCAAACATAATGTAGCATTTAAAAAGGATGACAATTCATTACATATTTATAACAAATCCATAAGATAAACATCAAAGGATCTGAACCCAAGGCTTAGAAAAGTCCAGGGAGCTTCCCAAGTTTACAGTATATGGCACAGCTGTCACTGAAAGGACTGTTTGATTCCAAAGCCCATCTTTTTTGTACAACATCACTCTGCCTTTTCTCCGACTGTGAATTTGATATACTGGTAAGTGGCTTCACGTAGTCATGTTTGGTCCTGGCAAAGGAGAACTTCATATACAAAGGCCTTATTTTTGTCATCCTTGCTTCATCCCTTTCTCATTTGATGCCAGCCTTCCTACATGCTGGATTTCCTGACCACAGTATTTTGTGGAGATAATGTAGTTTCTCTTCTGGAACTGTCTAGATACTACTCTTTTTATTAAAAAATTAATACAATATAAAGTGGTTTTTAATTCCTCTGTCTCGATCAAGTACTCTGTGCTTATCTCTTTCTTCCTGAGAGCCTTTAATTCACATTAAGCAGTTTGAACTTTATTTCAAGGATAATGAGGAATCCCTCAGCAAACTTTAACAGGTGAGTGACCTAATAACATTTGCTTTTCAGAATAGCTCTGTGTCAGAAGGATGAAGGATGGATTGGAGAGAGGCAAGCTTGGAGTCAGGGAAACTGATTGAGAGAACAGTACGTGACTCCAAGTGAGGGAATAAGGTGCTATGGTAAAGAACTGATCCTCCCAAAGTGAACTTTGGAATTTGCCCTTGGCTCCTGGAGGGTAAGCTCCGAGCCCTGGAATGTCACGCCTGATAGGGGTGTTTGTTGCATGGGGGCCTTGGCTCATACCCACAGAGACTTAGGGTGGAGGCTTTGCATAACATTGCGTCAGCTCAACCTCCAAAGGGTCTGGAGAGCAAGGTCAGCCATGTGGCAGCCAACCAGGTTTCCATGACCGGGGCCAATAAGCACACTGGACCTCAAGGCTTGGGTGATCTTCCCTGGATGTCCACACCGTGCATATTATGACACGTTGTTGTCTACAACCCCCCTGGGAGGGATAATTGGAAGCTGCATGTTGGAACCTTCCTGGACTCTGCCCTGTCCACTTCTTCCCTTGGCAGATGTTAATCTGTATCCTCTCACTGTGCTAAACTGTAACCATGAGTATAACCACTTTCTGTAAGTTTTGTGGGTCCTTCTAATTCATTAGTGAAACTCAAGGTGGTCCTGGGAACCGCTAAATATGAAACTGGTGTCAGAAGTAAAGGTGGTCTTTACTCAAAATTTCACAGATGTCCAGACAAAGGGAGTAGAAGCAGAGATTTTCAAGAGATACTTAGAACATATTACTGGTGAGGCTTGTTGACTGATTGGACTTGGTGAGAGGGAGGATGAGAGGAATTCATCAAGGATGACATTCAGATTTCTGAGTTGCCCAGTAGTTGAGTGGTTTGTGATACTTACCCAAACTTGGTTTTGTCTTCTAAGACATTTTACTCCTAATGCCTAGAACAATGTCTGAGATATTTTGCATACGAAACAAATATTGAATGAAGAGTGGTCTGGGGCAGTGGGAAAGATGTGACAAATTCATTAAGCAGAATGCGAAGTGATAGTTAATTTACAGTGGAATATTAATCGGAAGATAAACCCGACAGTTTTGACATCTATCTAGGAAACTAGACTATAGTTTGAATGGATGCTTACAATTAGAGGAATCTTGTTGTTTATTTGCTGCATGCTTATAAAAAGGGTATAAGGCAGCCTTTAAGTAAAGAAGTTAAATCTTCTGAAAGATTAATTTCCACCAAATTATGTTAGTGAATATTGGCTTGCTTCAATTCAGATTATTGCTGCCCAAGTAATAGGCATGGCTTCTCCACTATCTGAACGTCTAGAACCCTGAGAGGCATCCTGAACAAATCTTACTGTTTATGAGATCTCCTTGGGTGATTATGTATTTAGAGCACTGATTCTTTATTTCATCCATTCTTTGGTCACCATAAAATTGAATTCACAAAATTTTCTATATATTTATCATATTGCTGTCTTACAGCTAAGCGAAAATTCTGACTATGGTTTCCTTGCTGGTGTATATTTTCTCATTTTTATACTCTCTTTTCTCTATCAGTTTTAGATTCTACAAAAACCTCTTTGGTTAAGCTTTTAGAATCACCATTGTCTCACTAGTATTACATGTATTTTACTAACATTATTAAATTGTTTTTAAACTGAAAAAAATGTTAAATTGAAAAAAATTGGAAGACTGGATAATATTTCCTTCCACTTGTTACCTGAGAGGTCTTAATCATCATTGTGTAATTGAGAACAATAATATTAATAACAATGATAATTTATCACCTGCTGAATTATCAGACATTTTAAGAAGATTAAATATGATAACATAAGCCTAAGTACGGAGTAAAATATAAAATTTTATACAATTGTTAACTCTATATTGTTTAATTAGCTGAATTCTTGGTAGATGACTAAAACCTATTTTTTGTGAATTCTGTGAAGTCCAATTTAAAGACATTTCACTTTACTAAATAACTTCATAACTTTTATCCTACTTAGTCATAACAGTAATCTTGTAAGCTGGTGTCGTTACAGATTCTGTACACAGCGCACTCAACTGCAGGGAGACCGAGTGACTTACATAAGCTGCACAGCTGCTGAGCGACAGAGCTGTCAATCAAGTTAGACCCGTTCCCCTCCACAGGCCACGCCACTTGCCTACCCCACATTCCTTCCAGGTGGGAAACTTTGGTAAAACAGATAAATAACATTTCGTTCTTTTCTGAAACAACACTCTGCCCTTCCTTAAAAGTGAAATCATGGTCCAGTTAGTCACGTGGCAAGAAGAATCAAGTTGAAATAATACCTTTGTTCTTTTTAAATGATCCCTGCTTAGTCTTGATTTACTCAGTGCTGAGTGATGATAGGCTCTTGTTTCCTAGCAACAACAATAACAACTAACATCATAGAAAGGTGCCAGTACTTGTCACTGCATCTCATTCAATCCTCACCACAAACTTCTAAGGCATAGACTGTTATTACTACTACAGGTGAGGGTCGCAGAGTAAAGATAGTAAGAAATGGACTCAAGTGGAGGGGCTAGTCCATGGCAGACGTGTCCCTGTGTCCGGCCAGGCAGTGCCTCCAAAGCCCCGTTTCTCAGCTCTGGCCTTCTGTAGCGTAACCCCAGCTTTTCTTATTTCTCTTTGGTCCAGACCTGCTCACAGGGAAGGAAATCCATGGCCAGTCTGAGTGGGCAGATGGCAGTCACTTGTGCATTTTCCAAGTGTATTGAGAATGTCTCAAAGCACGTCTTAGGTAGCAGTCAGCACGGTTTGTATTGAATGGATACTTCAAGAGGAGCGATGTAACTTCACTGTTTTCTACTGGAAAAGGTTCCCCCTGTGTGCAGAATAATCAGGAAATCTCAATCCCTGGAATGATGTCTTGGTGGAAAATTAAAATGTTGGGAATTGAAATCCGGAGTGAAAAAGCCTTCCTGACTTAAGAGAGGCTGATGGTACAATGACACTGATGGTTTAGAAACAAACAACAACAGAAAATTAAAATTTCTCATTAAAATTGCACTCATGCAGGACCCAGGAATCGCATTGCTCCCACAATCAAAGCAGCTAAGTAGCTCTGCTGTTCATCCCCGTATGATGAGAGCTCTGGGGTGGGGTAGGGCAAATGTGAGCTTGTTAAGCAGAATGTCTTGGTCTGAGGTTCTCTCTCTGACAGTTGCTGACTGTGGGGCCCAGGGAAGTTCCTCACCTTCTGCAAACCTCAACTTGCTCACCCATAAAGTGGGAATTAAATAACAGCCATGTTGCACGTTCTCACACAGGTACCACCTACAGGGCGTCTTTGCTGCTTCTCTTTCCACTCCAAGCCCCCTGCCCTGAGAATTACTGAGGGAAAAGGGCCCGGGTTTGTTTCCCCAGTGAAATGCTTCATGGTATGCATCCAGTACAAGCACGACACATGGAAATCATCTGTCTTCCTTGTCTTTTAGAGGCAACAACTTCTAAAGATCAGGTTGAATTTAGTGATAACAAGGGAAGACAGGAAAGCAGTGACAGATGTTCGGATCTAAGCAAAAATAATACATTCACTTCTGGCTTTGATTTCCTTAAATGCTCCCCAAAGTCATGGACATTGTTCCATCTAATTTAGAGATACTGAAGACCATTCACTGAGCAAACAGTAAAACCCATTTTCAGTGGGTTCGTTATGTTTCCACTAACCCTATTTAGTTAATGTTGCATTTTCTAAGAGTGTGCTTTCCATAGAGCAGTTACGAGTCAAAGACAAAAGAAAATTGCAAATTAATCAATGCTTAAATAGTAAACAATATACCTAAATAGAGGCTTTAAATCTTTTTTTTTATATTGGAGTATAGTTCATTAACAATGTTAATGGGAGAAAATTAGCAAAGGCAGTAAGCTTTTAAAGTGTATATTTTGGAGTAAATGTAACCTGTGATGACCATTCCTTTCTTAATTTCATTTCAGTTCATTGGATAGATACTAGAAGAGGATATCGGGATATATTTATACATCTTGGGTCTGTACCCCTGGCAGGGCCGTGGAGTGACATAATGTGTATTTCCCTAATTCAGCAGCATCTTCTCGTCCTCCTGCTTTGTGCCCAGCGAGGGCTCAGCTGTGAGGACTTAGTGGTCTGGAACAGCTAGACTCCTCTTCCCTCTGGAGGGTCACACAGCACACTCACACATGAGCCACTCTTGTTCATGTTAATGGGAGCTGCCCTTGGCTCTGCAGTAAGTTAGCCTTTACACAATTCCACTTTGGGGACCCAAGATGAGCTACAGTTCACTAGATTTAGGGTACCACCCATTTTTCAAAATCATACTTCAAACCAGACCAAATAGGCTAAACAGTGTTCTCTAATGGAGGTTCCACAAAGACAAAAGGAACAGCCAATAGCTACCCTTTTCTTGTGCACTTCCTATGTGCCAAGCACTGTTGGATGCCTCACATGTGTTATCTCCAATCCTCACCAACACCCTGTGTAGTAGGCGCTGTTATTATTGAGAGCTGCTGTATCAGGGGGGTTAAGAGAGTGAGAACCAGATAGACGGGTAGGATGTCACAATGCTGCCGTTTCCTCACTATGGGCCTTCGGACGAGTCACACAGTCTCTCTAAGCCTCAGTCTTCTTATCTGTAAAATGGGGATACCATCATCCACTTCTTACTTAGATTGTGATCAGGACTGCCTCACCTATCACACTGCCTGGCACATGGAAAGGGCATGATAAACACTACCTTTATCTTCATTGTTCAAATTAGGCTGGGTTCAGAAAGATGAAGAATCATTGTACTCCTATAGCCTCCATGTCTCTCCCAGACAAAGAATAAAGTTGTATAACTTTTCAGTTTTAAGCTTAGAGCCCACTTCTTCTGGGACCCCATTTTAACAGTAGGGTGGTAGTAGATGGAGTGCTTCTCCAGCTTCCTCAGGGGCACCTCACTGGTGATTACTCAACTCATTTTTAAAGTCTATCTTCAAAATGGACTTTGCCTCTATTCAGCATTGTTCAGAAGTTACTAGCCAGTGTCATAATGCAAGAAAAGAAAAATGAAAGTCATAAAGATTGGGAAGAACAAAGTAAAACAATCTTTATTCAAACTAGATTCACGGATATAGAAAACAAACTTATGGCTACCAAAAGGGATAGTGAGGAATAGCAGTGGGGGAGGAGATAAATTAGGAGTTTGGTATTAACATATACACACTACTATATATAAAATAAACAACAAGGACCTACTGGAACTATTGATATATTCAATATCTTGTAATAACCTATAATGGAGAAAAATCTGAAAAAGAATATATATATATGTATAACTGGCTCACTTTGTTGTACATCTGAAACTAATACAACATTGTAAATTAACTATACTTCAATAAAAACGTTTAAAAAATGGCCTTGACCTACTTCTATTTATAAAGAGCCATTTTGGATTCTCAACCTCACCCTCATCGTGTTTGTCTTTGTTCTGTCCTTGAGAAAAGCCTGTCAAAACCAAGGGTTAATCATCTGAAAAGCAAGTAGGCTGAAGCCTCCCCATCCTCGTCCTCCAGATAAAGCTGACAAGGGCATGAAGACCCCAGAGTCCTCATCTCCATCATCCACCCATCTTGGGCCAGTCATCACTGGCAGCAATGAGTCTTACTAGACACCTGTAAGTGACAGCTGCCCCACAGGACAGTTTCAAAGTCCTCTCTCAACCTCATGATGCACCGGGACTTCTGCTGGAAGAATTCTTTGCGTAGCTGTCAGTCTCCACAGAATGCATTCAGAATTCTCTAACGGGACTCTCACTTGCTGCATATATGTCCCTCATTATATCAACACACGGTTTAAGAATCAGTAGGTGCAGAGGGGCTGAGTCCCCGTGAAGTCCTGTTGCAGGTTGGGTTCTGGGGAAGCTGACTCTAAGATGACAGTTTAGTATGAGGAACTTTATTGAGGAATGTCTTGGGATCAACACCTGTGGAAGGGAGAGGAAGGAAGCAGAAGAAGGCAGAAGGAGGATCCAGATTCAGTTGGTGCCTAGGACAGCCTCAGCTTCCTTTATGGGAAGCTTGCAAGCTACCATAGCCCTTCAGAAGAGTCTCTGAGTTGGGTTGAGATGGCTAGAGTTTTATTACTTGCCCTCATCCCCAACCCCTGTGGACCAGTCATCCATGCAGATCTCCCCAGAGTAGACATGATCTTGGGCCAGCTCTCAGTAACCAAGGAGACCTCTGAAGGGCTGTCCACCAACACCGCCAGCCCCAGGGGCAGCTAGTGCTTCACCGAAGGGCAACCTGGGTGGTGCATGATAAAGTCCATGAATACCCCCCCAACACACACACACACACACACACACACACATGCACACACATACATTCTGCACAAGCTTAAATGACGCAGCCACTTCCCTTGTGACAGGCATCATGCTCAGAACCAGCACAGGAAACACAATTAGGATAATTTATCCAGGTCTTTGGCTTCGGATGGTCCAGAGCTGTGAGAAGATAGAGGGTAGGGAAAGAGAGAGGAAACGGATAAGAAGAAGAATGGAGGGTAAGAAGGAAACTAACAATTACTGACCATCATGTTGTGTCATGCACTGTGGTAGTTTATCTCCTCAACTTAATTTAACTTTTACCACCTCCCTCAGAAAACATAATGTGGTTATTTGCCATTTTATAGATAAAGACTCGGGCTCAGTAAGTGCTTTATCTTGTCTCTTTTGCCTTAAAATCTGTGTCTAGAGCTGTGGTGAACCTGGTCCGAGTCTAAACACACGAAGACAACAGCTCTGCCAGGTGCACTCGGCATCAGTTAACGGGGTCCGCACCCCTGCATCGCGCTCTGCCCTCCAAACCACCATGTTTGCTCTTGAATTTGGAGCTCTGTTTACCTTTTCTACCTTTCTTCTCCTTTCTTGACCACAAGCACACTATTCTCTAGCTTCTGACTTATAAAATGTGCTCAATATTTTGCAGTGAATCTCAGGTGGGAGCCCAAGAGTCAGAGCTGTACAGTGGTCACGACCTTGTGTTCTCCCCAGCCCAGTGCAATCCACCTGCATTAACCTACCTCCGTGGTGTAACGATGTTAGAAAAGGACTCGAGGAATTGCAAGGGACAGCCCAGGTGGCTTAGGAATCCAAGATGATGTGCCCTTGGAGGTGCTTTACAAAGAGTATGTTTTATTACATAGGGCACACTTACATACACATAGGAACGGCTACCATTTGTACATAGTACCTCAACCCACACAAACAGCTCCAAGAGACAGCTTTTCGCCTTGTTTCAGAGATGAGGAAACTGAGTCACGGAGAGATTAAGGAGTGTGCCCAGGGGCACCATGGCTAGGAGGTGGTGCAGCCTGGCTTCAGATCTGACTCATTCAGACTCTACATCTTAGCTTTTAACTCTGCCAAGCCAAGATACAAACACAAACTGTCATGCCCCATCTTACCATCTTAGCTGGGAGACCCGCGTGGCAGAAGGGAGCCCACGGGAAGTGAGGTGTACAGTCTGTCAAATGAGAAAATGTAAGCTATACGGTACTCTATAAAGAGTTCATGTATTCATACACATAAATGCAAGCACATCTCCCACAATTCACAGTGTGGTTCCTATGAAATATTCGATACATGTTGGATGTATTTGGGGTACCTATCTTGATCTAGATACCTACACACAAGTTATTAGTATACCCTACTCATATCTCACACTCTCTCCCACACACTGGCGCACACACACACACACACACACACGCACTCGTGCTGTTCTTCCCTCTCAGGAATGTTTGCTCAGAGGCTGGCTCTTGCCTCCTGCTGAGCCTCAGGGTGGGGCCCCTTGCACAGGTGTCAGCGTGGGTGGAAATTTATTTTCTAAACAAGTGAGAGAATGGCAAAATGAAAAGAAAAACCACAAAAGCAACTATGTCAGATCTTGTTTCCAAAAAAAAAAAATGTAGACAGAGAGGGCTGAAGTGAGTCTATAAGGCGGTTTACGGAATGGGTTGGGAGAGGAAAAGGAATGGAAAAAAGAAGAGAAAAAGTAATAAAATAACTTTTCCACACTCCCCTCAGCACAAATGAGTCTAGTGGTTGCGAGCTTGTGAACCCATCTTACGAATTACCACACATTAGCAGACATGGGAGGTGTTAGAAGTTTTGCAGTTGATATTGTCACATTACTGATGGCTTTGCTCAGACCAGGTCCAAAGGCTACAATCGCAGGCCTCGCTTGCGTGCCTATAACCTCAGCTGCTCTGAATCGTGTGACTTGGAGTGCAAGGGCAGTTGTTTCGGTTTTCATAGTTCCATTTCTGTGAGATGCATGGTTAAAAACCCTATTTGCTTTTTGCATGTCAGCTACCTTGCTGGGCTTGCATGAGAGCTTCACCAATCAGCCTGCTTTACAGGGAAGGCAGGGATAGAAATGGGACTTAGGAACCCTGCTTTCTTAGGGTTTTCCTTAAACTCTGAAAGTGTCTCCTTCCTGCAAAATTTCACTGACAATCTGTAATCAATTAGCTAACTAGCTCCCCCTTTTGAAACTTTTCTTTCTGATAAAAACTGCATAGTGCTATAAAGAGATGTCTAACATCAGACTAATCTGTGTTTATGGCCATCCTTGGAATCAATTGTATCAGAAAAAAAATGTGGATGGATGCGTTAAAATCTGTCCACATGTAAAATCTGCAACTGTGCCATTATTTTAATTAGGTTTTCAGCTTTTACATCTTTTTTACTTGAAGTTCTTTTGACACAGCCTAAAAAGGAAACAAATCAGACACTTTCTTGTAGACTTAGCTTAAAGCCACTACTGGCTTAAAGAGTTTGGTAGGAAATACGGTGAAATTCGTCACCAAAAAATAAGTTTGTGTTGCTGTCAGAAAATTAGGCTCTTAACAAAATGTCATGCCGTCTGCATTGTTTATTTTGTATTGTTATTTTATTTTTGCTTTGATACAGACATTTTCTCCTTTCGTCTTACACTGAAAACAAGAAAAGCTTTAACTATCTCTACAACTCAAGCAATGAACTTATTATGTATATTATATAAATTTCAGAGCAAGTAATGTGGCCATTATGTGGTGTACCACTTCAGATGATAAGAGTAATAGCAGAGAGATAAACTGGAAAATAATCCATGCTGAGATACTAGGTACCAGGCTTAAACCTCTTTAATCCAGCTGTCCTCCAGCTTGGTGACACATTTGAATCCTGTGAAGAACTAACTCGTTACTGATGCCTGGGTCTCATCCTCCAGAGGTTCTGATTTCCTTGGTCTGGGGTGTGACCTGGGTGTCAGGGGCTTAAAAAATTCTCCAGGTCTCAAATAGGCAGTCACAGGCCACGGGTGAGAACCTATTTTAAGTGAACTGCAGCATCTACACATACTTCTTTTTTTCCCAGCTTTATTGAGGAATACTTGACAATTATAACTGTATACATGAACTTCTGACAATAAAAACAAGCACCCACGTTCTCCTCATTCATCCTGGTCCTACTTTTGCTCCAATGTGTCTTTCCAGGGCTCCAGAGTTTTGCCTACATCGGTGACTCTGGTACTGCTTTGAGGGCCAGCACTTGGCCATGTCAGCTTTTTGACCCATGGTTAGTGTATCAGTTTGCAAGAGCTTCCATAACAGCATTTGGGGGCGTGTATATCAGAAATGCATTTCCTCACAGTTCTGGAGGTTGGAAATCTGAGATCAAGTATCGGCAGGGTTGGTTTTCCTGAGGCCTCTGCCCTGGGCTTGTAGATGGCCATCTTCTCTCTGTCCTCACATGGTCACTCCTCTGTGTGTGTCTGTGTCCTAATTTCCTCTTAAAAGCACACCAGTCATACTGGATTAGGGCTCACCCTAATGACCTCGTTTGACCTTAATCACCTGGCCATCTCCAAATACACTCACATTCTGAGGTACTAGAGGTCGAGGCTTCAACTTATGAATTTTGAGGCAATATGGACCATCAGAGGCTGTAAGACTTAGAAAAGCTGGGTGGGCTCCTCTCATTAACAGCAGAGCCATTCTTACTTTCTTTTAATCTTTGGATCTTTGGACTTTTAGTTTGTTCTTGGCTTTCCTTGGTTTGACTCTCAAGCCCTCAGTGTTTTGGGAATTATTCTTCTCACTCTTTCCATTCCTTACATCTAAACGTCAGATACTTTTCCACTTTTATTCCTATAAGGGAAGGTCCAGGTAGGTCCAACTCTCAAATTTTCTAACAAAATTTCTTTGACCCTTTCACAATCCTTGGTTATTCCTTTATCGATGGCCAGGCAGAATTTGACTTGGTATAAAACTTTGTATTTCGTTTGTGCTGTATCATGTTCTAGTTATTACTCTAAGTGTTTATTGAGTCCTCTAATTAGTGCTTCAGAATATCTATGCTATTTCAAGTCCTCTTCTTTAACAGCATCTACTCTTTGAAAACTGAGTTTATTACTACTGGAGAAGAAGAAAATTTTCCTCTACCTTTCAAAGGTTCTTTCAGTTGGTCTAATAATCAAATCGATAGGAAACAGATTAACGGAGAAGATTGAATTTAATTTCATATATTCAGGAATCCCACGTACACGAGAGGTTCAGAGACAGAAAGGTATTGTAAAATGGGATACATACGCCATCCCAAACTAAGGAATTGGTCAGGGCCTGGGCTTCCAAGGACAGGAGGGTAAGTCACAGGACAGTTAGCAGAGCAGATGATAGGTAATTAGATGTTTGCCCTGCTTTACAGGTGAGGCCGCTTAGAAAAAATTTATCTTAACAATTATGGTAATAACTATTTTTTTTCTGGGAAAATTCCCGAACTTAAATTCTTCCAGGTAGTTATGGGAGGAGCAGTAGTTTCTCTTGAGGCCACGGGGTCTCAGTTGCCTTTAGTTCAAAGTAATCCACACGTCAAAGTGGCACATCTTAGGGATGCCAACTTCTGAATCCTACAGTAACAAGATGAAATAATAAAATTAAATAAAGTATTATTTTGACTCCCTGAGAACATGGGCCATTTACCCATCAGTTTCTGACATTGTGTAGATAGATACACATTCAAAATCTGGTGAGTTGAACTGAATCAATCTTAATTTAATTAAACTAATCATTTTCTGCCAAAGCTAGAAGGGACCTGAGACAATTTACCTTTAGAGATGAGCAAGATCCAGAGAAGAGAATTGGTCCAGAGTCAGACCATGGTGTTAAATCAGAGCTGGGATTAGCTCTACATCAGTTAACACCTACATTAATTAAGATATTAATAGGAATATTCTTAACAGACATGCTTCAAGATTCGTGAGCACTTTGCTTTAGGAAGATGTCAAAAAAGAACACTATTTCATTGTCTTCCTTTTAGCATCTCTCCAAATAGCACATAACTTTAAAAAATGAACAGTGATATGCATGTTTGTTAGAAATTTTAAAACTCCCGTTATGTTCAAAACACAGAGTTTCTTAGACAAGACCATGTGGCTTGCAGGCCATGGGGAGAAGATCTCCTGCAATAAAAGAGCTGGATTGAGTTTGCTGGTGGCAACCCCTCTCAGCTACTAACAGCCATCTGGATCGTTTATGTGGAGGCCAGATTGCCTGTTATGTCCACCAAGTGAGTTGTCTTGCCCTGGAAAGACAAAACACAAAACATCAACAAAAGAAACCTGTCATCTTCCTGCCTTTCTCCATGGAAATGAGCTTTCTTCCAACTTGCACTGGTGGCACAGACCCTGAGCTCATCTCTGCAAATCTGGAGGGTGACAGCTGCCAGGGGGTGTTTGGACGAGAATCTGATGGGCCGGGAGAGGGTTCCAGATGAGGAAGCCACAAGAAAGATTTTAGTGTGTTATTTCCCTTGCAGTCACCGGGAGTTTAAGAAAATAATACCTATTTATTAGCTGAATAAAAATCCTTTTCCTACTTCACTTTGCTAAATAGAAGATGGAAGTTTGGGGCTGTTTGTCTGAAGGCTCCCACACTCTGCCAATCCCTTCCTTTTGTTTCTAAGAAGAAGCAAATTATTGAAAGGCTGAAAATCTCTCCTTTTAAAACAATGAGCTGGTTTGATCTGGCATTTAATCAGGGTTTTTGTCTCTGTTTTGGATTTTAGCAAATCTCACTCTTAGAAAGTGGCGGTTCTCACTTTTCTTTCAAGTTCCTCCTTAAGTTCTATTAATATATCTGTGAATTGTTTTGCAAGGCTGACCCAGAGGAGCAGAGTGTGTGTCTTTCTGGACCAGTGTTCTGCTATCAGTGGAGCGCAGGAACCCCAATATTTTCCCAAGTAACATGGCAGCCATTTATCAAATTAACTGTAGCAATTCTACATCACAGGCCTGTGCATTTTATACCGGTTCATAAAAGATCTGTCTCACAAAGAACACAGTGGAATACATTTTGCAAACTGCTATGTGGGGATGTATCTACCAAATTATTTTATTTGCTGTAAAAACTTATCAATTTGTAATTGTGATGATACATCTTATACTGCCTACCACACCAAGGGTGGGGGGATGGATATAGATAATCAGATAAAACAACAATCAGAAATCCCAAACAACCTGTGAGATTTACCTTGACATTTGCAACTAAGGTTTGGGGCTGGCATGATGTTCCACTGAAAAAGGGAAATGTTTATGGATAGTTTAGATAAAAATTTCGCATGTAAATCAGCATCTGAACGACTGATATAAAGAATCCATATTATTCTGCTTTCTTTTTTTTTTAATTATTTGTCGTTTATTTAAAATTCAAATTTAACGGGGCCTCCCATGTTGTTGTTGTTTTTTTTTAAATTAATTAATTAATTTATTTATGGCTGTGTTGGGTCTTCGTTTCCGTGTGAGGGCTTTCTCTAGTTGTGGCAAGCGGGGGCCACTCTTCATCGCGGTGCGCGGGCCTCTCACTGTCGCGGCCTCTCTTGTTGCAGAGCACAGGCTCCAGACGTGCAGGCTCAGTAATTGTGGCTCAAGGGCCCAGTTGCTCCGCGGCATGTGGGATCTTCGCAGACCAGGGCTCGAACCCGTGTCCCCTGCAATGGCAGGCAGAGTCTCAACCACTGTGCCACCAGGGAAGTCCCTATTCTGCTTTCTTAATCTAAGAGATCAGAGGTGTGTTCAGGGTGTCTGCATGAAGAGAACAAAAGCTCATTCACAAAGCATATGCTAAGTTCCAAAACCAGAGCCTGGAAAGCATCCTTTGAGACTGAAGGAGGTGTGGGGATAAAAGCAGGGAGACACAAACTCTTACTGAGGAAGCACTAAGCCGCGGTCACAATGATGCCAGGATACACACACATACACGCATGTTACAAATACACACACATACACAGGCATTTACACACAGTTACATACATTTGCTTCTACTTTCATGCATTAGGAAGAGTTTGCCTTCTCTGCCTGCAGTGACTTTTCCCCATACACACGAATCTACCCCACCTCATCATTTTTGGCTAATTCCTTTTCTGTCTTAAACATGTTGACCAAATAACACCCCTTGTAGGAAGTCTTCCCAGGCTGTGCTCTTCCCATGACAGCCCTTTCCATGGTGTTCCATAAATCCCCAGGGCATCCTTTCCTAGAATTTTGTGATGGTACATTGTGGTCATACTCTGGTCAATGCACAAAAGTAGATCTGCGAGGAGTCTCATTTTATTGTCTCGTCTGAGCCTTCATTGTATTCAGTCTTCTTCAGCGCCCCTCTGGGCACAAGGGCTGCGCTAGAATCTAAGACCTATACTCAGGGGACTAAAATAAGGCTGGGGCCTCCAACCTGCTGCCACTGGGGGCATCACCGATGTGCTCATTGTCAAAGAATGAGTGGTCCTTCGAAGGCTGGCAGGCCTGTTTCTGGGTGGCATTGGCTTAGGGACACTTTGGATGCTGCTAGGAAAGGTGGTGCCTAGGACCCAGGTGGTCTAGGTGTTGAATAGAGATGAGGAGGCATTATGGAAAGCAAAAGCCAGTGGACAAGTTCAGGGAACTGGAAAAAAAAGCATGTCTATGGGGTGCTGGGTTTTCTATTTGGCTAGTATAGTGCTATAGTGTAGCTATTAAATGTGTAAATTCTAGAGCTAGATTGTGATAGGGAATCCAAACTTATTTATTCACAACTTGTATGAACCTGGAACAAATTTCTTAAACTTCACTTTCCTCATCTATAAAATGGGGTTAAATTATTACCTACCTCACAGGGCTGTTAGAAGGATAAAATGAGTTACGTTTAGAACAGTGCATGAGCTGTAGTAAACACTACATATTTACTGTTGTTGTTACTGTTATTATTATTATTGCCCAATGCATTTATCTATTTACTGTTTTACTAGATCTTTAGGCTGTTGGTATACACATGCATGAGGAAAATGAGGCTCCTTCATCTCATCTGCATTTTCATTCTAGCAGAAGCACATGGTGTGTTAAAACCTAGACCTGGTCATGATAGAAAGAAACACTCACTTTTTTATGAAAACTAAATTGATATTTTACTAGCATCCATTTGGATTAGTAATATGTACATAAAACATGTGGTAGAATGGTTAGTAGTAAATGTTACTAATACGATTTAATATACAAAAACAAAAAGATGTGGAAAATCCAATGATATTGTTGATTATAGATCTTTACTACTAAAGTAACAATGAGTTACATACTTAATAAATATATAAAAGAAACAAATTACTCTGATCAAACAAAAATATAAAATAATCCCATTAATTGCTAAAAAGATGGTAAGCTACCGACATTCACTTTGACATCTGGCACCACAAACCATAGAGCTGAGGAATAACCAGGACAGTTATTGTAATAACTGAGTCTTATTCAGATAAGCCTGTGGCTTCATTTCCATGAGCCGGACCGAGATTTTTGAGACAATGCATGAAAGCTGAAATGATGATTTATCAGGTATTTCAACACAGTTTTCTGTCAGTTTTTGAAATTTCATGGCAGAGAAAATATGCTTAAGGAGTTTGATGAAATGAGTTAGCTTTTGAAAAGATTTTTGCAAAAACTTTTATATTCTATCTTAATATTTAGCAACAAACTGTTCAAGGCAGACTCTTTTCTAAGGGAAATATGTTTTTACACTAAATTTTTTTAACATTAATTAAATAACATTGAAATCATATTTAAATATTATGGAAAAGATAGTATAAAACACTCAAGTATATTTTTTAAATGAGAGAGAAGCATAACCCCAGCATTATAACAAACTAATGTTCCTTTTGGCATCTTTCTCCAGTCTTTTATTTAAAGAAACAATTTTAGATTGCAGTATTTATATCACACATATTATTTTTTAGCATTCTCTTTTAAAATAATTATGACATTTTAAAGTAATTTGGAATAATTATAAAAATAGTACAGAGAGATCTCCTGTACCCTTCATCCAGCTTCCCCCAATGGCAGCATCTTACATAACTATAGCAAAATATCAAATCCAGGGAATCAATATTGATAGAAGCCACAGACCTTATTCAGATTTCATCAGATTTCACAGGCACTTGGGTGTGTGCGTGCATGTGCATGGGTGTTTGTGTATCGTACGAGTTTGCATTTTCTTTTTTTTAACATCTTTATTGGAGTATAATTGCTTTACAATGTTGTGTTAGTTTCTGCTGTATAACAAAATGAATCAGCTATACATATACATATATCCCCATATCCCTTCCCTCTTGTGTCTCCCTCCCACCCTCCCTATCCCACCCCTCTAGGTGGTCACAAAGCACCCAGCTGATCTCCCTGTGCTATGAGGCTGCTTCCCACTAGCTATCTATTTTATATTTGGTAGTGTATATATGTCCGTGCCACTCTCTCACTTCGTCCCAGCTTACCCTTCCCCCTCCCCCTGCCCTTAAGTCCATTCTCTAAGTCCACATCTTTATTCCTGCCCCTAGGTTCATCAGAACTTTTTTTTTTTTTTTTTTTTTTTAGTTTCCATATATATGTGTTAGTATACGGTATTTGTTTTTCTCTTTCTGGCTTACTTCACTTTGTATGACAGACTCTAGGTTCTCCTGTATTTTCTTTCTACACAATAGGTTTTAATGTTCTACAGGTCTACATGTTATTTATAATTACCAAGCTTTTCAATATAAAAACTAGTCACCTTACGGAAGAAAATAGTTCATAAAAGAAAAAAGAAAACCTCTTCAGTTGTAATTTCATTGTTTTCTGCAAGTATTTTCATCAATATCATGAGTTTCTATCCAGCTAAAGGCAGAGTTGTATTTATTAATATTTTTAAAGTTGGGGCACTGACCTATATAGTTCCTTGTTTAATGCCTGCTACCCCCAAAGACAGTACATTCCACAGGGTTGGGGGTGGGGCATGCATGTCTCTTTATTTGCCACTTTATCTTCACTCTGTGTGATATTTTTAGCTGGCATTTTATGTGGTAGTCCTATTTTACCTGATATTTGTAGATATTTGTTGAATTAAATAATTAGTAAGTAAACACAAAACATAGACCACCAAATTTTTAGCATGGCAGCAATTCCAGATTTATCATTTAGTATATTTAGGGTCAAAAGAAATGGCTCACCATCCCTCAGGTGGACTTGAAAGTTAAGGAAGGATAAAGCCCTCTGTCTGGTTATGAAAATCCCAGGCTCTGCCTACTACAGCTTCATGGAAGTGGTGCTCAGCAGAGTGTGATTAAATTGACGTAAGACACCATCCTGGTATTTCAAGAATGACCCAGAAATTAATTAATGCTCTTTGGCAGAGTGTAGACTGATCATTGTTTGGTACACTGTGTCAGCAAGCATTTATACGAGACCCCTAACTGTGTCCAGATCTTGATAGGCTAAAAGACATGGATTTTATGATTTACTTGGAAAGAAACAGAAAAAGCCGTAATTACAGCAAGAAGGATACTTGCTAGATGGAAGTAAGCACAAGGAATCTCAAGGAGACTTCTGATATTGCCTGATGGGTAATGCTGAGTGGCCCACAATGTATAATAATTCTCTAGGAATATATAATATTCCAAACTTATATATGAGTGGCTCCATTTCACCTGTCATTTCTTTCTTTTTTTTTTTTTAATTGAACTATAGTTGATTTACAATGTGTGTTAGTTTCTGCTGTACAGCAAAGTGATTCATGTATACATATGTATACATTCTTTTCTATATTCTTTTCCATTATGGTTTAACATAGGATATTGTTCCTGTGTTATACAGTAGGACCTTGTTGGGAGTTTGGGGTTAGCAGATGCAAACTATTGTATATAAAATGGATAAATAACAAGGTCACCTGTTATTTCTGCTGGAGCTCCTCTTCCTGCCACAGGAGGATGAACATTTAGAAGTTTTAAGAACATGTGTGCCCTGGGTAAGTGGTTGGGGAAGCATAAATCTCAAAATACTGAACGGGGCTTTCTCCCAGGTCAATCTGGTTTCCTTACAAAATTAATCACATGCCCCAAATTCCTCTTCTACCTCCAGAGAAAGATCTGTGTATTTTTTTACATAAAGCTGGTATCTCATTAAATGTTAAGTCAGCACAATCATCTTTAAAATGCAAACAGCAGGGAAGTAAGATTAGGGTCTACTAGTCACTTATTTTTTTATTAGCAAACTGCTTATTTTTCTCCTACTGCTTAGCAGAATAAAGCGGAGCTGAGGGATATTTTTATTGGGGGATGAGTCGGGATGGTGATTTTATAACCCGGAAATTCATGGAAATGAGGCCAGGAAGAAAGGAGTTCACATCGGTGGATAGGTGGGGACTCCCTACTCAGCAACATTTGAGGAAATTGGTTTGCTCTGTCTCTCCCTTTCTTCCCTTAGGACCTCGGTCTTATACCAGTGCAAGCCCATCATGGGTCAGTAGCGTGTAGAGGACTGGTCTGAGAACATAAGCATTATTTATAACACTGACTTGACCAAAAAAAAAAAAAAATGTGACCCAGGTTCTCAATAACCAAAATTCAATTTAACTTGTGCATCATAATCAGTGTGGAAAGATGGACTCCTTACTATACTTGCCAATGTGTGAAGCTATGCTATTTTTCAAACAGCTTGGGATGTAAGAGCCATAAGTAACCCTGTGGTCATCCAATCCCAAATCCTTAACAGAAAGGCTAAGTGACTTGCTGGAAGTCATATGATTAGTTAATGAATAGGGAACCTAGACTTCAGTTGATTCCCTTTACTTTTTTTTTTTTTTTATCATTTAAAAAAAATTTTGTTAACATCTTGATTGGAGTATAATTGCTTTACAGTGGTGTCTTAGTTTCTGCTTTATAACAAAGTGAGTCAGCTGTACGTATACATATATCCCCCTATCCCCTCCCTCTTGCGTCTCCCTCCCTCCCACCTTCCCTATCCCACCCCTCTACGTGGTCACAAAACACCTAGCTGATCTCCCTGTGCTATGTGGCTGCTTCCCACTAGCTATCTATTTTACATTTGGTAGTGTATATATGTCCATGCCACTCTCTCACTTCGTCCCAGTTTACCCTTCCCCCTCCCCGATTCCCTTTACTTTGATCCATGAGACATCCTTTAATTTATAGCACTTCCTGTCTGTATTAGCCAGGGTACTCCAGAGAAAAAGAATTATGCATAATCTCGTTGGTTCTCTTTCTCTGGAGCACCCTGGCTAATGTACATATTATATAGAGAGAGAGATAGAGAGAGAGAGAGAGAGGGAGAGAGAGAGAGCCTCTATCTCCATCAATCTGTCTATGTATGTATGGAGAGAGCTCACAGCACATAAGGAACGGGTTTACATTATGGAGGCTCAGAAGTCTCAAGGTTTGTAGTTAGCAACCTGGAGACCCAGGAGGCCCAGTGCTTTGGTCCGAGGGTCAGAAACCAGGCTAGCTGATGGTGTAAGTTCCAGTTCAAGTCCAAAGGATTGAGACCCAGGGGAGGCAATGGTATAATTTCAATCTGAGTCTGAAAGCCTGAGAAACAGGAGAGCCGATGGTGTAGTTCCAGTCTGAAGGCAGAAGACCAATGTTCCAGCTCAGCAGTCAGGCAGGCAGAGTCCTGTCTTTCTCAGGCTTTTTGTTCAGTTCATGTCTTCAGTTAATTGGATGAGGCCCACCCACATAGGGGAGGGCAATCTGATTTACTCAGTCTACTGATTCATGCGTTAGTCTCATCGAGAAACACCCTCACAGACATACCCAGAATAACGTTTGACAAATGTCTGGGTACCTGAGACAGTGACACCTAAAATTATGCGTCACTCTGTCCTACCTTCTGTCTCTAGTAATAACCTCACCCCGACACCCCACTCCCTACCTGTGGATCCTCCTTCGTATGCTTGTTTCTGATTCAAACAGAAATAACTCTCAGCTTCACCTAATTCTACTAGTCTCTTCTGAGTTGAGGCATCTTGACTTTGATGAGGTAAAGAACATGCACGGGTGGCCAGAGTGGAAATGAGACACCAACAAGAGGCTTAGAGCTTAGACTTTGAGGAGAAGGGGAGTCAAGGGGCTTATAGACTCATTACTCAGAAAACCATTATGATGAAGGATCTGTATCTATGATGAACCCACAGTGCATATAGGAATTATAGAAATTGACATTATGTTTCAGAAAAGGTAGATTTGTCCTTGACTAGAAATTGAAATGGTAACAGTCGGTGAGAAATTATTCTCCATTCAGCTATGAATATAAATCCATACTTTAATAAGTTGAAAACAGCTTGCATTGGGGAATTTTTTAAAAATATGTTTCCCTACGTAGTGAGTGATGTGTTTAATTAGGCACTATCTTGACTTCCCTGTGCCCTGTCAATCTTCTGGTGTTGGAGGACACATTGCTGCTGTGAATGGCTGGGCCACTGGAGCCCCAGAGCCAAAGCTGGAGCAGTAAAGACAGACAAACATCCAGACAGGATGAGCAATCCATGGATGGAGACCTTTAAGTTATTGGAGGACACAGTGAGGCTGATGGTGAGAAATCCAGGCTGGCAAAGTGTAAAAAATCAGAAATAGCTGTAGTACACTGATGAAAGCTGGGGAGAGAGTCAAGGTACCATGGATTTGAATCTTGGCTTTGCATCATACAATTGTGTGACCTTGACAAGGACTTGCCTTTCTTTATTTCTAGAAAGTTGGATAATAACTTCCTCCACAAGAATTATTAACCAACATATGGGGAAATGTTTAGCACAATGCTTGGCTTGGAGCAGGTGATTAATAAATGCTAACTAGATCGGAATATTAAAGAAGTGGTGAGTAGCAGAGGTGGACAGCCAGAGGCAAAGTTGCCAGGGTGCTTGCGAGTTAGGTTGATGCAAATGGATGGCCAAGACTCAGTGGTTTAAACTGTGGGAGGGACCAAGACACTAGGCAATATAGGGCATTCTACATTATCCTAAATAAATTCTCAGGGAGGCACCAGAAATAAGACTTTTGTCTCATTTTATAATTGTAATTGAGAAACAAGGCTAAGAACTTTTCCGAGGATACAGTTTGTTAGGCACTATGGATATAACCCAAGACAATTTGTCCCCAAAGCCCAGGATCTTTCCACTACACTTACTCCTCTCTTCAACCCAAACCCTGGGGTTCTAGCTCTAGGTAAGATGGAGAAGGCTTACTCCGCCCTATCTCTCCCACTGACTGCAACATAGAGGCAGGCTATAGCATTAAATACATTAGAAGAAAGCAAGACTTAGAATCAGTGATCTGCACTTCCACTTCAGGAAACTAGAAATAAAAGAGCAAAATAAACACTAAGCAAACAATGCATTGATTTCTGCACTTTATTTATATTTAAAGTGCAGAAATCAATGAAATTAAAAACAAGAAACCAATAGAGAAAATCAATGATACCAAAGCTTGTTCTTCGAAAAGGTCAATGAAATTGACAAACTTCTAGGAAGAATGAATAAGAACAAAGGAAAGATATAAATTTACTGGTGTCAGGAATGATAGAGGAGATATTAATACAGACTCTGCAAACATTAAATAGAAAATAAACCTAGTCCATGAACAATCACTGGTATCTCGGGAAAATTACTTAACCTTGATTCTTACAACTAAAAAATGGAAATAATAGTACCATAAATAATCATGTGAAGATTGTTATATGGATTAAATTAATACAGAGATAGATAGATAGATAGATGGATAAAGCTTAATGAGGTATCTGATCTATGAGAGGTGTTCTACAAATATTTCCACAATTGACAACTTGCCAAATATTTGCTGCTGACCATGCCACGGGGGTCAGAGGAGGCCAGGAAGCCCTGGTGGACAGAGGTGATGAGGGGAAGGTTATGCATGAACTCTTCATAGAAGAGGTGGGGGCCTGAAATGAGGTTTAAAAAGACAAGACTATGGAGATAAGAGACAAAAGGGAAGAGCCAACAGAGGGTGCCCAGGCAGAGGAGTGCTGAGACAGCTCTCAACTAGGGAGCACCTGCTGGCACGAGGTGAGTGTCCTAGGGTGAGATGATTAGAAATGCAGAGGGACCCCTGGCTTGAGTAGAAGGTTCGGGTGCAATGTGAGTCACCTGGGACCATTCTTACATGACCTGAAACCCTGGATAAGGAGTCTGGACTTGACCTTACAAGTGATGAAAGGACAATGACACTTTGAAAGTTGATGTTGCTGCTTGAAATTTATTTTTTAAAAAGATTTCTCCATGAGATTGATTGAACAATGGGCCGAGGGGGAGACCCGGATGTAGAAAGACCCCATGGAAGGCTATGAAAATGGTCTGAATGCAAAATGGCAAATACACAGATTAGGATGTTAGCAGCCGTTTTTGGGCATTTATGTTGCAGTGTTACCTGGGGCAGAGCCTTACCTGGGGCAGACCCCTGAGTTTTGTCAACCAAAGTTCTTCACAGGCAAAGAATTATGACATTACCCAGCTTTGACTGTAACAAAGTTGACACACATATCAATACTCCTAGGGCACTGTATTTTTATAATAGTTATCCTGAAGGAGGTATTTTCCAAGCCACACTGATTACAAATGTACAGTCTATACGTTCAAGCTTGTGATGAGAGATGCCATGTTCCATATGAATGTCAGATACCCTGATTAGTTTCTTTCTCCTTTGCTTATGGCGTCTGGTGCCTAGGCTGAAATATCAGAGGTGGATACAAATTTCTTTCCGTATTGGTTACAAGAGCTAACACTCATGGCAGTAACACTGAATGTGCCAGCAGGCACTGGTGAGACTTCATCTTGTTTCTTTCTGCACTACAGCCCTGGATAGCAAGACTCTCCTATTCCCTCTCTTCCTGCCTTCCTTTGTGGAGGCTTCACTCTAAACCTGCCACCGTGCTAGGTGTTTGGGGCTACAAAGTAAAGCAAATCCCTCTTGGGTCTGTCCTAACCAACTTTAACCTCTACTACACTCTTGGTGATCTTATTTGACTCTCCTCCTCGCCACCATCTTGTTCTTACAAAGCCCTGGGGATGTAATTTCCACATATAGTACCCTAAGGTCACCTGATCCCGAAGTCCCACAGAGGATGAGTTATGCAGCCCCAGATAAAGGTGCGCTTCCCTGCTCATCTGGAACCTCTTCCTGCATTTTGGGTTTGGAATCACATACCGATGGCTTGCAGCTTCAAGATTACATTCCTGTTTACTTCTTCCTCCACATTTCACAGATATACTTTATTTTTTGTTGGTGGATAAATACCTGCAGGTTTTCACACCTGTTTCCCTTTCAGGAAAATGTGAATCTAAAAAAAATAATCAGTTTCTTTACTGACAGGTGGATGTTTAGTAAAGTTTCGTGGTAATTAAAACCATATTCTAAATATTTAAATCGGCAACATAAAATATGAAAATAAGTTTATATTCAATAATTTGATGCACATTTTTCAAAAATATCAAGTGTTTCTTTAGAGCCTTTTGTTTGATTAGGGAATTTGTGAGCCCTCAAAGCACTTAGAAATGGACAAGTTTACAGCTTGAGCTGTTCCTAAGTAACCTATATTGGCGTCAGACTAAAAAAGAAAAACATTTCAATTAAAAAAAGAAAAGAAATTGACACATTTATAGTATACTAGTTTGCTATTAAAATTATACAAATCATACCTAAAAATATAAATACTAGAATAATATCAACTACTTGTAATGGGCAGAGAGTATGATTTTTAAAAATTTATATGCATCTAATAATTCATTATTCTCAACTTTCATGTTCCACAAAGCATTTTTTGTAGTTTGTGTGACCATTCTATTCCAGAGCAAATTAGGAGGTAAACTTGAGAGGAACAGAAAGTTGAAATAAAATATGGGGTGGATGCCATCACACATAACAAAAGTGTGTTCTTTTACGTGAACTTGGCATGCTGTCTTGTGACACAAATCACCTAGTGTTTGGCACACAAATCCTACTGTGCAGAGACGTGAAAAGTCCACCTCTCCCGATCCAGGATACACAACAAAGTGCAGGCTTTCAGGGATTTGTGTTTTCTTTTCTTCTCCTTTTCCTCTAGAAGTGAGGATCAGATGTCTTTTCCAGGAAATCACCTTTAGCCAATCAGAGCACAGAATAATGTCTCATTTTTTCTACCCCCCCATTAGTGGCTATACCAAATACCACTTAAAACTACTTTTCCTCCCTCTCCCTCTCTCTCTTTCATATTTCACTAAACACATAATCTCTTTTAAAGTATCATAACCAATCAGTTCCATTCATATGTGATAGGAAACAGTGCGGTTCATCCAGAAGAGGGTGCATGGCACTTCACACCATCCAACTCCCAGAGAGAGGACGCCACACTTTGAAGCAGGGATTCTTGTTGACAGATTCTGGCCATACCCATCTTGACACTGGGCAAATTAGCCAGGCCGGGAGCAAATAAAAAGAAGAAACAGGTGTGAAATCACCTTCCTGCCTCCTGGGATGAATACACTGTACACTGAAGGCAATGCACCTGCACTATTGTTTGGGAGGAAAAAATAGCATTTAAGAGCAAATGCTCATGAGCCTTGAGAGAGACAAGCGACTCCTGTGTAATTTGAGTATAAACGGGTCCCTCTTTCTTCTTTTATGATGGTTTATATTATGTTAGCTCTTGGAGGAAATGGCTTTAAAGCTCAATTTAAATATTTAACTGCTGCCTGCTTTAAGTAGAGAGGAGAAAGGAGGCAGACGAGGGCTCTGATTTCTGGACTGGCTTCAGCGGATCCCACTCCCTGCTGTCTGTCCTGATTTCTCTGTGACCGTGAGGTCCTTGGCTTGTTTCTGTGCTCACTGATCTCCTGGCAGCTCTGCCCACCCAAAGCCAGATGACACCCTTCAGAGGGTCAGTACCAACAGTATCATGGTGAACGCCTGGGCTTCCATTCTCAACGTGTAATTCAAAATAGAAATGTTAATATCTGTGGCAGGGAATCCCAGGAATTCCTACTTTTTCCCATGATCACTACTTTAATGCCCTTGACCTATAATTATTTACAATTTTTTTAACTGGTGGCCTTGTTGGATTTTGCTGCAAACACGCGAGGTTGGCGCCCCTTGGGTAATAGGTCTGCCCCCAAACGTAGAACTCCCTCCCCTGTGCTGGCCTGAGCACCCCCCAGGCCAGCCTCCCAGCTTCCCACTGCCCCCTGCTCTCTGTCCCCTTAGCTCTGCCCTGGTGCTGAGCTGAGGTGGAGGAGAGGAAGACAGAGATGATGCAGCTGCAAATTCATATTCATTAAGTCGGGCTGGTTCTACATGACGAATAATTATCTAAGATCACTTTGGAAATCATCTTCATCCTGCTTCTTTGGTTGGACCTGAGTTCCTCCCTGGGGAAAGCTGCTTCCTTCTCTGGTTTCTTCCTGAGTCAGGGTCCTGACTTTCTCTGGTAAGTTCCTGTTCTAGAAACTGTAAAAACTGGAGTTTTGCTCCTGGAAATTTGCCTTTCTGAGAAAAATGAGAGCTGTTTCTGCTGATCTGGACTTCCAACTGTGACCTTCCCCAACGGGTCTGCTTTTCCATGATCTCAGAATCACATTGCCAACTGCTCGCCTGAACTTCCACTGCTGTTGCTGAGTCCTTCGAACATGTATCTTGTCCTTCAGAAGGAACTCTCTCTTGGTTCTGTGAGGTGCCACTAACAGCTGCCCAGGTGGACATGTCTAGCACCTGTTCACAGTCTGCCCATATCTGCTCTGGGAAATCAGGTCTAGCCTGGCAGTGGCTTAATAAGTGACACTCCAGACACTCTGCCAATCTTTACCTAGCTAGTATCTCATTTTCTCAAAACCCTATTGCTGTGATAATGGATTATAAATTAGGTTGCAATGCTCTACGTGATAATATTTCCAAATCTATCAACAAACATTCCTTGGATCTCCACTATGTGTTAGGCATGGTATTAGACATTTGGGATGAACAAATGGAGAACAGTTGCTTTTGTCCTTGAGGACCTTACAAACTACAGCTGGGGATGAAGCAAGTATATATGAAATGAATTCACATCATGACATGATGGTTTTCCTACAGCATCCTTCTGGGGCAGCCTTGTTTATTAGCAAAGTGACTAGTTTTTCTTCACTTATACAAAAGGAGCTGTTGGGCTCCATGTGGTCCAAAGTCTTTTGCATGTAAAAACTTTATGATTCTGAGTGACAATAGAGTGACTTAAAAAAAAAAATGAGTGCACTAAGCCTTTAGAGCAGCACTGGAAATATTCGATATCTATCCAATAGCCACGTGTGGCTACTGAGCACTTGAAATGTGGCCAGTGCAACTGAGGAGATCTGATCTCTAATTTCTATGTATTTTAACTAATTTGCATTTAGGTAGAGTAGCCAAGGAGCAGGTACACTTTATTCTCCCGCGTTTACGAGCCGACATGGGACAGAAGAGTCTTAGCATAGCTCACTTTGGAAGTCCTCATTTTCCGAAGTCAAAATGGCACGCTCAGCTAAAAATATGCACCCCTCTCTTTATTCATGCTGCTGGGGAAATGAGGGGAAAATCGAATACAGATACACAGGGCAGTTTCCATATTTCTGTAATTTCCCCCGAATTGCTCACAAAGTGACGATTATTCTCCTCCCATTAAACACGGGGCCATCTGGGGCATACATGTGCGAAAGATTAAAATGCGACTGCGCAGAACCTATTCTTTAAACATGGATGCGTGCCTTTGTGTTGTTCAGAGGACAGAAAGATTTTCTGAACTTCTATGGGAGCATCCCGGCATCTTTATCGCTTTCACATCTGCCGCTGCGTGGAACTGATGGTAATCGTGGTTATTATCGTGGTGTCTTCCCCCACTTGATACAAGGCCATCTGGGGTTTGTGTGGTAGGGGTGGATTAGCATTTTTTTTTCAAGTGCTCCTCTCCTTTAGTAAAAATATTTTACGGAAATTATTTCAGAGAAAGGATTATGATAATAATGATGATAATACTAATAATAGGGTTATTATGTGAGATCGCCTTTTAAAAAAAAGCCTCCAGGAAGCATAATCCAGAGGAGGCAAGGCCGGGAATTGAACACCTGGCCTCTGGGAGCAGCCGTGAGCAGTTGCCTCAACACACAGGGTCCCGAACTGGAAACGTGGCTTCGAGGACGGAGGTAAAACCCTCAGACGTGGAGTCAAAGGGCTGCTCCAGATTCTAGCTCTTTGGGAAAGCTTAACATAATCACCCTCTCTGATGTCCTACTTGTAAAAAAGAGATAATAGTACTTACCTTTTGGAGTTGTGAAAGCACAAAATCAAATAGTGTGTGTGAGGACACTTCGCAGAGTGCTTGGTACATAGTCTCGATAAATGTTCAAGGAAAAACTCAAGGATATTAGATAGAATGCTTTCCAGTGCCCAACTAAGAGGCTTTTCAGTTTCCGTATTTCTTGACAGATTATCACAATAACAGTTAATATTATAATTGATGTTGTAGCATGTCTACGTTGTGGCATATATTTAGCTTAAGTTCTATTTAAATGCCAAGAGGTTGGGCGAATCTAAAGCCTTATTTAAATTGGTTCCTAATATATGCCTATAACATAGTGATGTATAGTGATAAGAACAGAATTTGAAGTCACACAAGATGTCCTGGAATTATTGGCACTGTGTCCTTGAACAAGCCATCCTCTTTCTTAGCTATGTGTCATTTACATTAACATCTGCATGAGGAAGGTATAGCACATGTTTAAGAAGAAATTAAGTTACATCATTTATCTATTCGAGAGTCTACATGGTAGGTACTTAATAAATGCTGTTTTATATTTATAAGTGCAAATGATTTATATATCTATATCTGTGTGTATATGTATGTATACATATATATAGAGTGTTAGGGTTATTCAATTCTTTCTACCGCTCCAGTTCAGCTCTGTCTGTCTCTCTGTTTCATGGAAATTATGTGAATATGTGCATCCAACTGGCGTGAGTACCTTTCTAAGGCTCGGCTTCTGTAATAAGGTATAACCTTCCCTGTTTTCTCAACTACGCTGCTTTCCATTTCTGGAATATCATTTTCTTTACCACCTACACCATTACTTTGGATGCCCTTGTGAAATGTCTTCTCTCTGAGATTCCGATTTGCAGGGCCACCTTCAAAAAGGTAGATTTAGAATGGTTGTATGCATGAGAAACCAGACTTTGTTTAGAGGACACTGAACTAAATAAAGGTACATTGTTTCCTAATAACATATGTTAGCCTATATTTTAACTTGATGAGAAAATTTCCTTTTAAGATTATAAACTCAAATCTGTTTCTTTACACAAATATTTATTTTACTCCATTGTGTAGGCACGTGTCTTGGATATTACAGCACTGTCTAGAATAGCATATTTGCATCTGTTTAGCAAACTTAAAAAAAAAAAAATCGGGGCCTGGAATCCTACATTCTTGGCATCTCTTCCAAGAAGAAAAGCACTTCTACAAAGCCGTAAACTGTGCTCTTGATCTTGAGCCTGACCAAGGCCTGAGCAAAGACAGGGTGACAGAGCTGGAAGGGACCATGAGCTTCATGTGGGTCTTGGGACCTTTTCCCGCAGATCCATTCCTTGCTCTTTTCCTGCTTGAATCCCAGGAGGCTGATCCGTGTGGGCTGCCTTTCCCAGTCCCCTGGAGCAGCTGGATTTCAGCTCAGTTGGTCAATATGGGGCCCAAGTGGGAAACTGGAAGATGGGAAGAAGCGAGAACATAGGCCCTTTTGTTTTTCTCTCCCAAGATGGTGGTCCCCATGGTGGTTGTCTCTCCCACCACAAACGTGTTCCACGATCTGAATTTCTACTTGGTCCCCAGGCTCCTGCAAATCGCATCTTTATTTTATTCCTCTGTCCTAGGCCAGGTAGTGTCTTCCAGGTCCCATCACTCATTTACCACATCATGCCCTGGGGTAGTTCTGAGCTATCTTCCATCCTCCAATGGTCAAGCATTGCTCCATGGGTATGAATTTCCTCAGGCTTGTGATTGGACAGGTCTGGGTAGAGCTGAGCAGTTGCCTTAGGACCTGCAGGGGCAGTGGCAGGGAAGCCCCAGGGCGGAGAGCAAGGAGTAATGGAAAGTGTCCCCAAGTGCGCCTGGATTCAGAGGCAGGGTTGAAGACATAACGAGGGCAGAGAGGATAAGAGGGGTCACAGAAAAGAGCTGCTACAAAAGCTGGAGGTGCCCCCAGGGAACCGAGAACACCCATGTCCATTTCGGTTTTGCATTTTATATTAGCAGAGCTGCCACGTCTCAGAGAGAGATTAGGTGCACAGCCCTGTGGGGACCTCTCTTGTACCCTTACCTTGAGCCAGCAGCTTACCTGGACTTGAACGGTACCAGCCCAGGACAGGTTTTCATAAAACTCAGGTCAGGGCCAATGAGCACAAGATCATACCAGCTCTTCCTTACAATTCACGTGGACTCAGCTCTCTTAGGTTTTGTCCCAGGTCCCCTGCACAAATGTTCATTATCACTGGCCAGCTGTTCAGACATCCTACAAAGCCATTGTGATGCTAGCAGGGTGGTGTTGGTGCCGGAACAGAGAGATGGGCCAAAGGAATCAAAGATGTCAAAAGGGTGGTGGCACCAGGGCTGCCACACAGAACTGTGTGTAGCACAACTTACATGCTAATGATAAAACTACTACATGAATTTAAAAATGAAAGATAATATCGTCTTTGTGATTAAGGAAAGCTAAGGACTTTTAACAACTTCCAGAGCACTAAATATGAGGTAGGAACTGATCATTTGATTACTTCAAAATTAAAGTTTTCTATTATGAAATAGAATGGGGGAAAATAATTGTAAGATATAATTGACAAGAGATTAATATCTGAATTATGAAAGGAACTCCTAACAAGTGTATGTAGAGGTTTCCAGTTATTAGTAATCAGAGAAATAAGAAATGCAAGAAGTTATGACTTCAAAACTATTAGCTTCTCTTCTTCTACAAAAAAAGTCATAAAAGAGGATAATGTCAAAATTGACAGGGACGGGAATAGAGGCACATGTTCTCCAGTGGGGAATAGAGACTGAAGGGCTATTCTGAAGACCAATCTGATACTAATCAACTCAAGTATAGATGCGTCCTATAACTCCAGCAATTCTTTCCCTAGCAGTATCCTCAGGAAATCCCTAAGAAATTCTCACATATCCCTAAGAAGACATGGGCAAGGATGCTCATTGGTTACTTTCCTGATGGTGGAGACTAGAAACCACCTGTGTCCTCCTGGGTAGGACGCTTAAACTGTGGCAGATGTACATCACGGAGGGGGAAGTGGCAGTTGGGCAGGGCTCCAATGCTCGATGCTTAGATGTGCACACAGCCCCTCGGATGGACTTAAAGACGTGATGCTTAATGGAAATGTAAGAAAAAGTTGTGTGGGGTGCAATACAATGGTAACCATGTCGATAATTTCCATTTTGAAAAGTCACATACTAACAGAAAGATACTCATTACATAATATCAGAATGGTTGTATTAGGTGTAGGAATGTGTTATGAAGATAAAAGATAATTATAAATAAAGAGAAACTTGCATGAACCGATGCTGATAATGTACAGTGAACTGAAGAGTGTAATTAACTCCACCTTCTGAATTTCTGTCTTTGAAGTGAAAAATCAATATGTAACTATACATAGTTCTAGATTTCCCCTTCCTATAATAATAAAGGGGGATAACGAAGCAGGGAGATGCTTGCTTCTATGCACAGAATGTCTGTGGCCGTGACCGCTATAATTGAGAACTGATCCAGATGTTTGAGTGGTCACCCAAATACCACCAGCAGTGATGCCATTATGCTGTGACTTTTTTGGACATGTGACTAACTATTGGTAAAATTTCCATAAGACGAAACATACTCTTTCCTTCAATTATGACTTAATTATACTCTTGGAACATTCAGTATGTAATAAAGCTTTGCGAAGAGAGCTCTGTGTTTATAGTTGTAAAATGAAATTAGATTCTAGTTTCAAATAATTTTAAAAAGATTTTCAGCTGCATGAATTTCTGGTGAGGGATTTGAAAGTTTCACAAGCTATAGATACGTTTTTTATCTGCACCTGGCATCCCTGGCCCTTGCCTACCAAATGCCAACAAACCCCAACCCCAAACTGTGACAGGACAGGGACACTCAAACTTCCAAGATTACTCCTAAAGGTAGGTATGGCCCTCATTGATCTCTGGTGGAAGAATAGAATTCAGAATGACTGTTATAATGGAAAGGAAACTTCTTTTTTCCCTCTATTGTAAGTTTTTTTAACCTCCAGATCTAGGAATCTGACTTTCCTGAAAGTGATCCTGAAATGAAGGTTAGAAAGATGGCAACGTCCCCTGTGAAGTGGTTTACAGGAGATGAGAATTGTGTTTCCATTCGCCTTGGTCAGACATGTCTTGGTGGTAACTGTCATGATTGATCATCAGTCTAACGAATAACGACAGAAACAATGAATAAATAGTTATTTGCCAGGGAAAATCCAAAATTCTGGTTCTATCTGAAGTAACTCAGGCAGCATGGGAAAGGCTGAAAATAATCAGTGACTAACCAGAACATGAATTCCAGGAAACTGAAAACAATGTTACAGTATAAGCAATTTCTGCTTTTAGAAGCAGAATTAGTACAGTATTGGTCTACTTGAATGTTTTTGAAACTTTTAAAAAAGGAAATATTATTTTCAAATGAGCTGTTAGGTAGATCCCTAAAATATAAAGCAGATGAACCAAGTATTTTTTTTTTACTACAAATGTATTTTATAAGTTCATATTTATAATATTTTATTATTAATCAAGCAATCACAACATGAAGCTGTTTTATGGCATAAGCATTTGAAATCAGGATTATTGATGATAGCACAGTCTCATCTTTAGCATCTCATTTTTTCTGGTATTTTGTTATGGCTGCACAAGATGAAAATATCTTGATATGTACAGATAAGAACATGCAAATAGTGATTTTTTTAAAGTTGGCCTTGTATCCTCAGGACTTAATTTATGAATCTGTTGCAAAAGTTTAAAATATAGATGAGAAAATTTTTGTTTAAAACTTATATCAATTATCAGCAATATCTAAATTCTCTTATAGTGTGGAACCACAATGTCTAAATATTCTTAGAGCCAAACCACAGATTTAAAGCTAGAAAAACAGCAAAACTAAGCAAACTAAACCTAACTAAAGCAAATAAAACAAACAAAAGATTACTTAAGCCCCAGAGCTATCGGTAGTAAAATGTAATCACACAGGGACATGTCATAGGTTCTCATATTATTATACAGATGATGACAAAATTCAGATGGGAGTCTGAACCACTCAGGGCCCTAGGGCTCCTGACCCTTGCCTGGCATTGACTGAGAATCCAGGCTCTTATTAGGCTGCAGAAGTGCATGGTGTACATATGGACTTCTGATAAGCATGAACCGTTGCATAGGTCTGAATCTTCTGAGGGCTGGTGTAGAGCTGTAGTCTTCACCTTTAATGCTATATCTGACATGAATTTAAATATATTGACGGAATGCGTGTAAAAAATTTTCAGAGCTGTTCCAAAAGGGATCAAGCTGGAGGTACAAATTAATACATTGGTCACCTCCAGTGCGTTAAAATTTGGTAAAGAACTACACCGTTTTAAAATCACTAAATATGCATATTAAAAATGAAATTCTGTTCTACCATTTATACAACCAGAAGCAATCACTTATAGAATCTGTTCTACTTAAAATTAAGCCTGCATTTTTAGAGAGAAACTTAGAAACATATTCTTAGCACCAAAGCACAGAGGAAACTAGAAGAAAGCAGACCTCATGGTCATGTCTCTCCCCACCTCCCAGCGTTTTGACCCTTTATCTCTTTATGTCCTATTATAATGTTAATCATTGTCCCATTTGCTGAATAAGATGGCTTTGAGAATCAAATAATTGAGTTCTGTGAGAGCGCTTTGACAGGAACGTTCAGCGCTATATGTTCATTAAAGATGCATAACTTGCCTCATGAACAAGATCTAAGGCTTTGCCTGCTTGTCATAAGATGGTAGATGTCTTTCTAATACAGACTCTTCAGTCCAAAAATAGGTTTAATTATAAGGCAATTGCTCTTAAGGCACTTTTGGTTATTTTTAAATATTATTACTTATTCTACTACAAAGTATTATCTACTTATGAATATGAGAATTTTTTTAATAAAGAGAAATCTCAAGAGAAAAATCACTCCTACACTATGGCTAGAAGACAACCAATGTGAACAATTTGATTCACTCCTTTACCCTCTTTTATTTCTTATTCGTAGTTTTATATTTAAGCATGGCCATGTTTATGTACAATTTTTATTTCACTATTTTGTCTTAATGTTAAAGCAAATATTTTCTCATGTCACACTGTAGATTTTTGTAACTCCAAGAGTACACAGCAAGCTGTTTTATTTTACCCAGAGGCAATATATCTGACTTGCGTCTCTACCTTTGCCATTCTCCAACTGTCTTGATCTGTTCACATGATTTTTATTTTTAATTCATAAATAAGGAATGGTGACTTTGGGGAAAAAAATACTTTTGAGATCAGTCAATAGCTATTTTATACTATCTTAAGTATGGGGTGAGAATTTCTGGGGAATATTAAGCCTCATTGTCTGATATATTCAATATACACACATCAAGGTAAGGTACGCCAGACCACAAGTATGGACCATTGCAACAACAGGGTCAAAACATAAAAGAACATAATAGCAAAGCAACAAGACTGGAATTGGTTAACGGTACTACTGGAAAGAAGGACAGCCTGGTACAGTGGTTGCTGTGGGCTGAACTGTGTCACCCCAAAATTTATATGTCAAAGTCCTAATCTCTAGTATTTCAGAATGTGACTGAGGTCGTGGGAGTGGGCCCTAATCCAATATGTTAGGGTCCTCATAAGAAGAGATTAGGATACAGACACACACAAAATGTAGACCCTGTGACATAGGACGCGAAGGCACAGCGAGAAGACGGCCGTGTGTAACTCAAGCAGAGAGACCTCAGAAGGAGCCGATCTTGCTGGCACCTTCACCTTAGACTTCTAGTTCCCAGAACCATGAGGAAATAAACTTCTGTTGTTTAAGCCTCCAAGTCTGTGGTACTTTGTTATGGCAGCTCTAGCCCCCTAATATAGTGGTGAAGTATAGGGGATGCAGACCACGTGGGATGAAATCCCAGTTCCTTCCTTAATAGCTCTGTGCCTGACTCAAGCCATCCATTCCTCTGGATCCTCATCTATTAAATTAGTGATAAGAGTACCTGCTCCTATCCACTGCTTAGGGTTAGAGGATATTTAAACCATCACTGGTATATAGTCAATGCTATGTAAGTATTAGGGGTTTTTTTGTTGTTAATATAACTATAATGTAAAGATCGTGGGCACTGGCTTTAGACCAAAGTTTGCATCCTAACTCTGCTACTAACTAGCTACATCTCTACAGGCAAACCACTTGGAGAGACTTTTCTTATTTGAAAAATAGGAGACTGATGGCTAGCTCATGTGAATGCTGGGAGAATTGAACATGCCTTATACACAGGAGATAGGGGTTGCAATTCAGTAAACAGCAGTCCCTGTACTCAACCTTGAGCCCTCACATTTACTGGCCAGGGATGGTAGAATTTTCCAGTTGTCAGAGGCATTTCTGAACAATGCGTATCAGCAAAAGGACTTGAAGGGGGACATGTACCCAGCCCAAATAACTCCAGCAGCTGAGCACGCTCAGCGCCCCATCTGAAGAGTGAATACAAGTCACAACCACCAGGACGGAACATTCTGTTGACCTCCTCATTGGTCTCAGGGACTCACTGTTTTTCCTACAAGAGTCCACGATTGTTCCACAGGTCAAGTGGCCACTCTATGAAATAGCTGATTGTCCACGCGCACAACCGGTTTCACTGGAACCCTGCTCTACAAGAGCTTTTCTTACAATGTTATGATTTGGGGGGTTTATTTCTATTTCATGACACAGCCTCTTCTTGAGGTATTTTTCACAATGTGTACGCACTTTTCTCTTTGTGGTCCAGAAGAAGGAGGATTGAATTACAACCAGAAGTCCTATTTCCAGTTGTCTCTCCCTGACCATACAATTATTTCTTATTATTCTAAAACCAGTGTTGAGCACCTCATACATGCAAAGCTCGCTGACACTTCCAGTCGTTTATCTCATTGAATTATCACCACTTAATAGGACACTATCACGATGCATGTATTACGAGGTAGAGACTGACACTCAGAGAGTCAATCAGAACGCGTAAGAAAGCCAAGGACTGCAGGATGCAAACCCAGCCCTGTCTAATTCCCACTGCCTATGTATAGCATGTCTCTCTCCTTCCCATGATTTATGCCTTGGTTTACTTGTTTGTTTCACCCGGCCTTAAATTCCCAATGGAATTCATTAGAAATGACTCACAAGGAAGCGATTTTCACCCAGGACTAATTATGTGGAAATCTTTGGGAAAAGGATGCTATAACCAGACCTATTTTGCTTTAATGGATCTGATTGCCTTCCAGTTCTTTGTCCTCTTTCTAACCGGCAATGTTGGTGCTCATATTTCCTCCATTTTATTGCGTTCAAGTATTTCAGTTGAAGATCTGTCTGGGCTGGCTCCCGATCCTCCCACCCCAATCTTTCTCTCTCCCCAAACGAAGTCACTTCCTTCTTTGAGGAATTTGCCCTGTCAGATGAAATCCCTTGCCTGGGTGAATGGTGTGCATTTGCATACTGTAAGTTCCCCCCAGTTGAAGACGGAATATTCTCTTGGCTTCCTAACAGGCTGTGCCCAGCTTCTTGTTCTGACACTGATGAGCTGGTAATGGCTGAGACTCAGAACATCAGTCCACGCTTGGGACCAAGAGAATCAGGAGCAAGCTCAGGGGATTCAAGGATGTGTAGAGTGAGAGTCAGAAATCTGCTTCTTATTTTCTTTAGAAGGAGATTCCTGGAGCCACCCAGGAGAGAATGTTTCTAGGAACTGGCCAGAGACCCAGGCCTTTTCAATCAGCCTGACCCAGTCTTCACTTATACAGAAAAATATATAGTATTTTTAGAAAGAAAAACAAAAGCTTTCCATTTGGTCCTTCATGCAAGTTCTGCTTCCTACCAGCTTTGTGACTATGAGCTCATTAGTCACCTTCTCTGAGCCTCAGTTACCTCAGCTCCAGGATGAAAATAATAACAACATAATACCAGCCTGCTATGGGCTGAATTATGCCCCAACGAAATTCATATGTTGGAGTCCTAACCCCCCCCCCCCAGTACTTCAGTCAAAGTGGGGTCATCAGGATGGATCTAAACCTTTATGACTGGTATCTTTATAAGAAGGGGACATTTGGATCAGGACACACATAGAGGAAGGAGGACGTGAAGACAGAGGCAGAAGACGGGCATCTACAAGCCAAGAAAAGAAGCCTGGAACCTTTCCTCACAGCCCTCAAAAGGAAGCATCCCTGACACACCTTGATCTTGGACTTCTGGCCTCCAGAACTGTGTGCCAATAGCTTTCTATTTTTTAAGCTTTTCAGTCTGTGGTACTTTGTTACAGCAGCCCTAGCAATCTAATACAGAAATTTCTGTAGGATTCAATGCAATCACAGGTGTAAAGTGCTTAACAGTTATAGAGGAAGCTCTCGAAAATGTGTTATCATAATTACTGCATTCATCATATCATCAGCGACATCATCATCATTGATACTGGAGAGGAAAGTTGTGTCCTAGGCTGAAGCCCACACCAAGACCTTCATCTATCTCCATTTAAGAGCAGGATATCTGTAAGAGTATGTGTGTGTTGCATATTTCCATGGTTTTGTGGTGGAGTAAAAAGTTTCTCTTTACTTCTCTTACCCAGTTATTTGCCCACAAAACGAGGAGTTCAGACTCTGAACCTAGAAACTTGTGAAGGTCTCTTTTGACCCTATCATCAATGTGGCTATGATTGGGTTGTATTTTCCCATCAACGTAGGACTCAATTCTCCACTAAAAGAGTCGGTGTAAGGGCATCAAATTCAGAACAGGTTCTCGATCTCTCACTAAATTTTTGTTGGCCTTTGGACAAGTTAATTACCTTGTCTGGACCATCGGCAAACACAGAGCCTGAGCAATCAGTAAGCCTTCTAAGAACCTATGACTCACAATTTGATAATGATGGTCATCTAATTTAGGTAATAACTTTCCTTCCATCTGTGGGCAGCTCAACCTCACTGAAAAATGTGTTGTATGTCTTACCAAAAAAGTATTTTTTTTAATGTAGTTTAATCATCCTACTGCCATACGATTAGCATTTTCAAGTGGATCTGAGTTAGTTGAAGCAGATGGTTTATCTTCTCTTATAGTGTTTCGACTTGGACATTATATCATTTCTACATCTAACTCCGTCCTTGCAGTGCTCAAGGAATCATTCCAAATTTTGCGCACTGTGTTTTGACTTATTTAATGCAGACGTACTTTACCCGTGGTAAACATGATTACCAAAATACTTTAACTTGAGAGCTTCTGCTTTCCTCCCCGGTGTAATTAGTCACACTGCACTCTCTCTGCATTTAAGGGAGAGGGAGGGAAGAAAAGCACCACACACAGCATCTTGCAAATGTGTCTTTACTTTTATGCAGCTGCTTGCCTCCCTCTTTTGAGTTTTCGGAGTGTCAAACTCTTGAAACAGGGCAGAAAAGTGGAGAGTTCCCAGAGTTGTCACCTAATCAATCAAAACAGATGAGATAAAGCTTTGGAAACTGGAGAGTCGCAGCCGAGACAAAATGGCCTTTTGCTGCCTTTGTCGATTCCCTAAGGGTCTCAACAACAGGGTAAATATTTCTTCTTCATGGTTAGGAGTCAACCAAGTCCCTCTGAGTAGTAAGAGTAACATAAAACAATCGAACACCAATTTACACCACATCTTAAATTTGATCTGCCCAACAATTTTATACAGAAGGGGGCAACCCCTCTAATTATGCCCATATGAACAGGGCAGTTGGTCTGATCTTGGTCAAGTCAAATAATTACGCTTTCCTTGCAGGATTATTGTGAAGTTTTGAGTTGATGTTTGTTCAGTTCCTAAGAGATTCTGGCACAAGGCAGGTTTTCAAAAACTAGTGTCTGTGATGTATTTCAAATGAGGAAACTAAGGTCAGTGAAACTGTATGACTTATGTTTATCATATAATAACACATAGATTCAGATTTAAATCTGTTTTTTTTAATTGAGGTATAATGTGTGTAGAGTGAAATGCACAGATTTTAATTATACATTTAATTTCTAACCTCTCTGGCAGAAGGAAACTCCATTCCTCAGACACCTCAAGCCACAAAGACAACAGCTTTGTACCTGAGTCCTAGCACCTGTACTGGGCACCCTTGGAGCATCTTGGGGAGGACCCAGGGCTGGGGAGGGACTTCTACATGTGATTCTCATCCAGTATGCTTCCTTTCTTCCAAGGGGTAAGATCTTCTTGATTTTGCTTGCTCTCCAGTGCCTTCAAATATTTATCTGTATCTGTATTCATGTATCTATGTACCTATCCAGTTTATTGATCTGATGATAGCTTATTCCACAATGACCACATTACCGAACCAATCTAATTTTTTTTCATGTATTTTTGTTTTCACTAACATCATATTATTTTTTCCAAAGCATTAGAAAATCAGAAGTAACACACACACAGACACAATCTCTGTATCAAGAAAATGAGTCAATTTAGATTTAATTTACAGGTAAGTATAAAATAAAGAATGGCAAAAACATGATTGAACACTGGAATACACTGCTATGGTGAGAATAACATGGGATGTGGTGAGAGAAAGCCCCTAGAAGCTGCTTCTACCACATAGGAGCTGTGAGTGTGTCCCCTTGCCTGTGAGCCTTAGACCTTTCCTTAATGAAATGAGACAATAATGCTACACCTGAGAATTAATATATACATCATGCATTTGTACTAATTACAAATTTCACTTTTTAAAAATGAAATGGCATCTGTCTCAGAGCCTGTTCCCACCTGGGTGCTGAGAAATTCAACCTGTCATGGTCTCTGAGTACCTGCCCCCTCCTCTCTGATGAAGGTGCTCAGAAAATGAAGTCCTGACTTGACTTCGCCGAGACTGCGTCCAGGTTCAAGATGGAAACATGAGTTTGTTTCTACGCCATCTCCCTGAATGTTGGGAGAGGGAAAAGTGAACCCTCCAGTCTAACGGGAGGCATTGATTCTTTTAACTCTTATGTTGATGAGTAATTGTCTGAGCTCTTTGTCTCAGATTAAAGGGATACAGTGAAAAAGAAAAGAGAATTTATTAAATGCCTACTGTTTGCCAGGTGCTAGACTAATCTTTATTTTTCTCTTGATCAAGAGATGGATGGATAGATAGATAGAGATGGATAGATAGATAGAGATAGATAGATAGATGATAGATAGATAATTTCATTGAATTCTCATAGATTGTGCTAAGATTGATATTTGTTAATAAAGAAATAGAGGCTCATAGAGATGGAGTATTTTGCCCAGAGACACATGACCAGTGGGGACCAGAGCCAGGATTCAGAGATAAGTATCTCTAACTCCCAAATCTGTGCTCTTTCCACCATGCCCCCTTGAAATCTCACCAGCACACATTAAACTCTGGGGTAATTGCATCTCATGTTTGCAAAAGACGCCTATTGATTTTCACACAACCCAGGAAGAATTAGGTAATTTGCATTTTCAGTGCATCTGCCCAGTTGGGCACTTACTTCTACTCTCTGCATAGTGAATTCATACGTCACTACACAGGAGTTCTGAAGGGAGACTACCAAAAGTGCATCAATACATTTTGAGAGATTGTGATGCTGTCAGTCTGCAAAGGGCACTAGGAAGCTGTGACTCTTGCAAATGATTCAAATAACTCAACTTAAGAAATATTATCCTAACAAACCCATCAAAAGTAGGTACCCCCAAATTCTTCCCTATTGCTAGCCAAATTAAAATATGTATTTCCTCTTGTAATAAAACTTTCCTCGGTTTAAAGATATTCCCCTTCAAATGTGAAGGCTACTGTGTCATATAAAAGAAAGTCAGCCTCTGACTTCCCAGTCGAGACTGGGAAGGTGAGGTCAGGGCAGTAATCAGCCATAGAAGAAAATTAACGAGGGAGCTTGTAATACCATGCGTCAGCCTGGCAGGGAGTATGCCACATTTATTTACTTTAACATCCACACTGTTGTGTATGAAACACTGCAATAGGAAATAAGGTTATGGAAATGGATAAGATAAAGTCTCTGCCCTCCAGGAGTTCCCAACCTGGTGAGATAGATGGGAGAGCAGATAGTTCATACCTAGCAGGATCAGTTCTATGACAGGAGACACAGAAGCAGGGGGACCAGAGTTGGGAGAGTGGTAAAGTCTCCAGTGAAGGAGACAGCTAAGGGAATCACATGGTAAGAGTTGGAATTTCAAGTCAGAGCGACCTAAGTCATCCACGGAGGAGATGCAAGTTTGAGAGGAACCAGGAGTGATGAGAGACAAGCCAGAAAGAGTCAGGAGGATCACGTCAAGGGCCTCGTGGCCATGCTATGGCCTTTGGTTACATCCTGTAGGAGAAAGAGAAGCCGAGAAAACCATGTATATAGATGACTGGGGGACACCTCTTATTCTGGAAGGTCGTGGAAGACTTCTAAGACGACACTGGTTTTAAGACCTGAGAAATCTTTAGGCGTTCTATAGGAGAGTGGGGACAAAAGAATATGCTAGACAAAGATTACAGTGTATGTGAATGCCCTGCATTGGCCTGATTTCTTTGATCAATTGTGGCACGTTGATAAAAGACAAGCAACTTAGCTGCAGCAAGAGAAGAAGGGGGGATTCATAAGAGGTAAGATTCTTCCGGTTATTTTCATCTCACTTAGTCCTCATGAAAATCCTACGAGGTAGTATGATGGTTAATTTCATGTGTCAACTAGACTGGGCTAAGGGATGCCCAGAGAGCTGGTGAAACATTGCTTCTGGGTGTGTCTGTAAGGAGGTTCAGGAAAGAACTTAGCATTTGAACCAGTAGACTGAGTAAAGAAGATCACTCTCACCAATGTGGGTGGGCATCGTCCAATCAATTGAGGGCCTGAATAGAACAAAAAGGTAGAAAAAGGGTGAATCTCCTATCTCTCTGTTCGAGCTGAGACATCCACCTTGGACCTGGGCTACATCCCAGGCCCCTGATTCTCAGCCTTAGGACTTGAATTACACCACTGGCTTTCTTCGTTCTCCAGCTTGCCGGATGCAGATCTAGGGACTTCTCAGCATCCATAACTGCATGAGATAATCCCTATAATAAAGCTCCTCTTATATATACCTACATATATATCCTACTGGTTCTGTTTCTCTGGAGAACCCTGACTAGTACAGGTAGGTACTTTTATTCCCATTTGACCATTTAGAAAATCAGAACTCAAAAAGAATAAGTAACTTGGGAGAAGTAGAGACAGGATTTGGACTTCAGTGCCTTTGACCCCAGAGTCTGGATTCTTTCTTTGATGCCATGGAAGTTTACAATGTCCAGCAGGATCTCAGCATCTTTGCTCCCACTGTGGACATTGTGTTTCTACCATTTTCATAGACTTTCAGAGCTTTCCATTCTATTGGAATGTGGTAGTTTAGATGACATCGAAAGAACATGTTCTATCTATTCTGTCATTGTAAAAAGAAAACAGTCAAATGATTTTGACATCAATCCAAGAAAGGAAGAAAGAAAGAGATAAAAGATAAAAGCAAGCATGTTTCCAGCTTACATTGTGAGTTCTCCATTACGCCCATGAAACCCCCCTCCACAAAGAAATGGCCAGTGGTGACACTACATAGGAAAACGGAGCTGGGGAACACCTGGCCACCCAAGAGCTCACACTTTCCCACTTCCTTCTCCAAGCTCAAGGCAGGAGACTGATTAAAGCCAATAGGACTAGTGGCACTTGATATTTTGCAGCTGAAGACACACTTTGAAATTTACAGAGAATCACAAAAGAGCTCAGTCCAGGCCCCTAATGGAGGTAAGGGATGGGTACTATAGCCAGAATTGACCATCTCAGCCCACAGAAGAGCCCTGTAGGAGCTGATTTGTTCCAGGAAGACACACAATACCAGGCACTTCCACAGCAAAGTTGACATTCGGTTCCCTGGACCATGTTGCAAAATCAGATGCCCTTAATATTTCTACCACTTACTTACGTGTGTCTGTCATTCTGGCAAAGTCTCGGTTTTTATTTAAAGAATTGACTTTTCCAGGAAAACCACCTTAGGCAAATCCTCTAAAGCATGAGGATTTCTTAGGTTTAACATAATTAAAAAAAAAAAAAAAGAATTGAGGGAGGGAGGGAGGGAGGGAGGGAGGGAGGGCTTAGTGGCAGGACTACAAAATCCAAGGGCAAAAATGGAAATTTCAGTGTGAAAATTGGGGTTGAGGGGTGATAAAACTTGGCCAGAGAAATGGCCTTTATAGCTGGAGTTTCAGAATCACATTCAAGTAATATTAGTCAGTGACTGCTAATTACTAAGTGAGCTGGCCACTTTCACATATACCCTCTTAATCGTTCTTCCCAAAAATTCTGTGAGGTACATATCATTAGCTCAGTACTGTACATGAGATACCAGAGGCTTGAGACACTATAACTCATTCAAGGGCCCACTCTCGGCAAGGATCTGAGTCAGGCCTGAAACCCAGTTCTCCTGATTCTAAACCAGTGCTTTGCCTACAATACCTGATCTCTTTCCAGAAGAATTCTTGAAAGGGAGAACTTCCTCTGGTTATGGAGGTTTAAGGGCTAACTTATCCCTCAACAAACACTCTGCGCTCCTTGCACCTGGGAGAAACACTCTCCAGTCCCTTCCCACTGGGGAAAAAGAATTCTTCCTGGAAGAATATCCCACCAATGTAAAGAAGGTCATCCTTTTGTTTGAACTAGGAAGAACTTACCCACATTCTTTCTTATTTTGAGAAGGCAAAGAGTTTGTGGAGGTGAGGGGAGTGACAAGGGGTCAGGGTGGATGGTGCCACGCTGGAGATGCTACACATTCATCAAGGATTCATTGATCAGCTGTCAGTAGGGGTGGGACCTATCCTGAATATTTTTCTTAAGATGTCCATTGGCCATAGGTAGGACTTTTAGCAGGAGATCAGGTTGGAAGAGCCTGGTCATTCTATCAATGGATTAAAAAGTGGGAGAAGTCAGATTCCCAAGGTAAAAGATTTCCCTGGCCATCAACCGTTGATTGGTTTTGAAAATGGGACAGTTCCTAAATCTAGCTAGGCTCAAAAGTTAAGGCCTGCACACACATTAAAGAAAAATTCTGCATACATTCTTCCAGGGGTCAAAGCCAGAACCCCTCCTGACTTCATGAAAAAGTGTTTTCTTATCACTTCCAGCCAGTTTTGGCTGGCATCCAGGCTTCTGTATGGGTGAAATGATTTTCTGGAAATAGACAAATGGTTCAGCACATCCTTGGACCTATCTGGGCATTTTTAGAGCAGGCCTCTGGTTGACATCTTAAAACACCAATTCAATGTCCCCTTTGAAACTATTTTCTGGAGTCTGAGTCTAAACAAGTCTCTCTTTAAAGAACAAAGAAAGGAAAGAGTGAAGACAGACAGGTTAGAACTGAGAAGAGGAAGAGGAGGAGGAGGAGGAGGAAGGGGAGGAGGAGAAGGGGGAGGAGGAACAGGGAGGGGAGGGGAGGGTGAGGGGAAGGGGGAGGGGAGGGGGAGGGGAGTGGAGGGTGAGGGGGAGGGGAGGGGAGGGGAGGGGGAGGGAGAGGAGAGGAAAAAGACAAGAGGAAACAGCCGATCTCCAGCTCTTGGCCCTGGTCCTGGCACCCAGGGGCCCAAGGGCGTGGTGACTGCACATTCCAGAGGTACAAACCTCATGTGATCATCTCCCCAAAGTGGTTCCCATCCTGTATTTTCAGTCTGAGAGTGCCAAAAAGGCCATCTGGTAAAACGAACCCAGGAGCCAATCTAGGCCCCTGTGCGGCCTGCAGGGAAAGTGAGATGCCAAGGTCAGTCGGTTCTGCGTCCCAAATAGCTCTTGAATCTGCCTTCGTCCACACTGACCCTCAGTGGCTTCACTCCTTCTAAAGGCCTCCTTGGCCCGAGGAGCCCTGGCCTCCAAAATTGTTCCTTCCGTACTGCAAGGTGAGTGATCTTTCCAGAATGTTTATCTGTATCTGTCAGGTGGCCTCTCCTCCCCTGCTCAAATCCTCTGGCATGATTCCAGATTGCCAGGGTAAAATGGAAGCCACCAGCTTAGTCTCATGGTTTGGTCCTTTGCAAGCCTTCTAAATGTGTCTGCGGCTCCCTGTCCCCATGGAAGAGTCCCTCTAGCATTTCCATGGGCCTTATTTCTTTTTTAATCTCCTTTTACCTCCTGTTCCTTCTATTTGAAGTATCTCCCACACCACTTCCCCACCAACCCCTTTCTCTGTCTCGTGAACTCCTCTGCACCCTGGGCTATCACCTGGACATTTCTGCACTCAGAAGCCTCTCCTGGCCCCATGCCTCCTGGGGTGGGGTCCCTCCTCTGTTCTCTCATAAGCCCCAGGGCTGGTCCTGTCATTGCATGTGGCTCTCCGGGCTGTAACTGCTGATTTATTTTTCTTCCCCCTCAGTTTTCTCTGTGTTCCCCGTGCTATCTGTGTATCCCAGACACCCATCGCAATTGGTGACATGTAGAAGGTGACCAGTATCTGCTGAATACAGAAAGGAGAACAATGAAATAAACATAAGTGGGAGAAAGAAAAGAAAGAGAGATAAGGCATGCTGATGATTAAGAAAGCAAAGGACTTTGTGCCATCTTGGGAAGGTTTTAAAATATGGGTTGTAGAATGTCACAGAGACAGGGTAACAGAATGCTGCCAGACCCCTCTCCTAGGGCTGCGTAGGAATGGTTAACCTCCGCCTGGCAATGAGGTAGATCTTCCTGGAATAACCCACTTGTCGTGGCCGTGGTCTCTTGCCCACACCCCGGATGCTGTATTTGCTTCCTCTATTTCTGCCTGCCCACTCACATGTGATTTGGCCTCTTTCTCATCAGGGAAGCTATTTTCTCTCACAACATATGCTTTTTTTTTTTTTTTTTTTTTTCTACTCATCCTTCTGAAATGCTCACATCTCTCTTTGGCATTTGTCAAAATGGCGTCACCTCGAGACAGTTTTGCAAATTCACTTAACAGGCTTGCTGAGAGTTAAGAACTGCCCTTGCAATTTAGTGATCCAGCCACCAGGTGGCAGGACAGTGTTCAAACAGCCAGTCGTGGGCTTTCCCTGAATTCCAATGGACGTGGTACAGGTTTCCACTCAATTCAAGAACCCCTTCTGTATCAACTTACATTCCCACCAACAGTGCAAGAGGGTTCCCTTTTCTCCACACCCTCTCCAGCATTTATTGTTTGTAGATTTTTTGATGATGGCCATTCTGACCCGTGTGAGGTGATACCACATTGCAGTTTTGATTTGTATTTCTCTAGTAATTAGTGATGTTGAGCATCTTTTTATGTGTTTATTTGTATGTCTTCTTTTTTTTTTTAATTTTAGTTATTTATTTATTTTTTATTTATTTATTTTATTTTTGGCTGTGTTGGGTCTTCGTTTCTGTGCGAGGGCTTTCTCAAGTTGTGGCGAGCGGGGGCCACTCTTCATCATGGTGCGCGGGCCTCTCACTATTGCGGCCTCTCTTGTTGCGGAGCACAGGCTCCAGACGCGCAGGCTCAGTAGTTGTGGCTCACGGGCCCAGTTGCTCCGCGGCATGTGGAATCTTCCCAGACCAGGGCTCGAACCCGTGTCCCCTGCATTGGCAGGCAGATTCATAACCACTGCGCCACCAGGGAAGCCCCCTATTTGTATGTCTTCTTTGGAGAAATGTCTATTTAGGTCTTCTGCCCATTTTTGGATTGGGTTGTTTTTTTTGATATTGAGCTGTATGAGCTGCTTGTATATTTTGGAGATTAATCCTTTGTCAGTTGCTTTGCAAAACAGAAATAGAGACACAGACATAGAAAAAAAATGTATGGATACCAAGGGGGAAAGGGGTGGAGTGGGAGGAATAGGGAGACTGGGATTGACACGTATACATTATTGATACTATGTATAAAACAGACAACTGATGGGAACATACTGTGTAGCACAGGGAACTCTACCTAATACACTGAGGTAACCTAAATGGAAGGGAAGTCCAGAAGGGAGGGGATATCTGTATGTGTACGGCTGATTCATTTTGTTGTGCAGTGGAGGCTAACACAACACTGTAAAACAACCATACTCCAATAAAAGTTAATTAAAAAAAAAAAAAAAGAACCCCGTCTGCCATCCTTCCAGGATCAGCCTGAAGCCTCTGCTTGGGCACATTCAGGGACAGGAGATTATGTGGACAGTCCACTCTACATCCAGCTAAATCTCAGAAGTAGAGGCACTGTGTAACAAGTCAATACTATTTTCTGTGCAAATACTAGGGTCTGGCATTTTGGTAAAATCTGGTGATACAAAGCTGTGCTCTGCTCTTAAGAGCTCACATGACCTAGTAAGCTCTCCTTTTACAAAAGTGGAATTCTGATTGAAAAATCGCAGACTCCCGACTAGATTTCAACGCTGATGTGTCATTAATCCATATTCTTCAAGCCCCAAAGCATCTCTGTTCTACTCTCCTTTTCTTCTTGTACCCCAAAGGAGCCTGCCAGAAGAAATTAAAAGAAAAAAAAAAAGAGGCTATGGAGGCTCTGTTCCCTAAGATGTTTTCTTCTTTTTCTACCCATAAGGGAAAGATTCAAATGTCCCTCCACGTAGGTCCACTTGGTTTGCCTTAAGTTAATTCACTCACCAGCTGCTAAGACTGGTTCTGTCCTTGGGTGAAATCTGGCTGCTCACCCAGTCTTGTGAGCTGCAATTGGGCCTGGCCTCGTGAGAAGCCATGTGGCCTCCATAGCTGGCACCATCGCCGTCCCCAGAGTCAGCCCGGATTACATCAGCCTCCTCTGATGGCCAGAAGCAGATTTCACTCTTTTGCCTCTTTCAAATGTGTGCTGAATTCTTGCTGCCTTCTGATTTTGCTTTCTGTCTCAGGGACACATCTTCAGTTCCTAACTCATCTTCAGGCAGAGGTGCTGTGATGCTTTTGAACGGTGTGGTCTTACTTCTCCCTCTAAGCTCCAGGTCCCCACACTGACATCTGTTGGGGTTACAGTTCTGAGGAATGGCTGTCCAAAATTTTATCTTTCTGTTTTCAGGTCAGCCCACACATCTTGAGCAGAGAGTATGAACTGAATGATAGAATTTTTGGCAAACTTAGGAGCAGGATCCATCCTAGCAGATGCTTAGGAGAGCACCAAAAGCTCACCCAGGATGGCTTGTGTTCAAGAGGCTTATTAGCATTCCATGGGCTTGACCCTCTCTAGGTTGACAGGATGTGGAGGAGCCTTTTTGATAGAATTAATGAGACTGAAAAGACCTTCTTTTGATCTTTGATTTCATTAGATAGCACCATTCAGAAGTGCCTTGATTTGGGGGAAGGAAACTAGCACAAATCAAGCACCTGGCCATACCTATGTCAAGCACTCTAAGGTATGCCTATTTAATCCTCATGGTAACATTGTAAGTACCCTGTTATTATTCCTTTAAAAAAACATGAAACCTGAGACCTAAGAGTAAATAATTTTTAACCAATACTGCACAGAAAATAGAGATTCAAACCAAGATATAATTCTAGGTCTGTTTGGATTCAAACCTTGTTCTCCTAGAAAGCAGTATATTTCTTTTCTAAATTAACTTTGATTTCTGTTGGATGGAACAGAATGGATTATATAAATGAAACTTGCTTAATGTAGAACTTTGAAAAACATAATCAGAGTCCCCAAATCACCCTTTATCTGTTACTTAGTAATAGCCACTCTTAACATTTTGTTATATTTTCTTTCTCGGATGATTTCCCTAGATAAGTAGTTCATTAATTAGATAGATAGGTAGATAGATAGATAGAAGGATAGATAGATAGATGGACCATATGTTTAACCATTTTTCTTATAGAAATTTAGGGGTTTATTTTCTTCCACAAATAACAACTCTTAGATTACACTTGTAATTCTTCCTTCAGGAAATGCTGGCTAAAAGTATGTATGCATTTATGGTTCTATATACCGATGTCAAATTGAGTTCTAGAAACAAATTAACAGCAGTTCATAGCAGTGTGAGCACATCAATGTCATTGTATCTGAAGAGGCAACAATATAATAACTTCTGTGGTCTTTGCTCATTTTTTAAGGAGAAAATTCGTCATACTATTTTACATTGCTGACAAGATCAAACAATTTTCAATTTTGATTATTTTGATCATTTTTCCAATATTTACTTTTCTGTGAGTTACTTGTATTTTTCATTCATTCAAGGCTTAGATATTTCTATATTCAAAATTATAGACCTCTTTTCTCATTTAATGGCAAAAATCTACACTTCTCCCCTATAGATCTGTCTGTAATTTCTTCCTTCCTACTGCCAGAAACAAAAGAGCTAACTTTCCTTCCCCTTCATGGTCACCCTTGGAACCAGTGCTTTACTCCTTCATTTGGGGCAGACATTGGTAAAGTAGGAAATTCCTCCAAGTCCCAATCTGCAAATGAAAACTAATTGTAGCCAAAGCTTTTAACATTTTGACCTGTCATTTCACACCTACTCAATCTCCCTTCCTCTGTGAAGACCAAATTCAGAGTTTTCATTTATCTAGAAAATCTTGTGAGCAAATTTTGGTTTACTGATGAGTTTTTATTGCTGTTACTTCCTAGAGAAGCTGCAAAGATATTGTATATATTGTATATTCTTCCCTTTTAGATACAGTGGTTAATTTTTAGGAGCTGTTTTAGGTAAATTTAGTAATTTAAATATTTAACCAGTTTTTGAGATTTATTTTGGGTCCTTCCAGTTGCTTAGAAGATGAGGCATTCTCTAGAACCATGTTGTGTCTTTTGAGGATTTTTCATAGTACAAAATATAACGTGTATGGTGACTAGTAATCAATTCGTAAGCGTTCCTTGGATTAATTATTAAAATATCCTTTTTTCTTCTCCATCTGTCCAAATCCTAACCATTTTCTAAGCTCACGTCAAGCCCTCTCCCTGCCCTGACCAGGCTACACAGAAAGGTCTTGCTGTCCTCTGAATTTTTATTTTCCTGTTAAAGCTCCCTTGGCACAAAGCAAAAACCAGCCAAACGTCATTAAACTTTCCATGTGTTTGTTTGCATTTCGTCTTTTCAACTAGCTTCGTTAAGTTTGCATCCATTCAATTCAATTTATTTGATGATTTATTAAGCTCATCCTAAAGAAAACTTTGCAGATTTATGTAACTTTACAAATTTGTAATACATGTGTTTGGAATATGATTTTATTCCTGTGAAAGAGGTGAGAGGTGAAGAAAGCATAGAGATTAGACTATAAAGTTGTGTGGTTGAGCTGGCTCACACTAGCCTGCAGGAATCTATTGCTGAATTTTCAGGAATTTTGTAAGTTGGCTGTTAAATGTGGCCATTACTAAAAATCAAATGTTCTACTATATATCTTTTCCCAAATTTGCATTCAGTGACATCATGTCAGTAGCTTGATATTGGCTGTGGCTGGAGTATTTATACCACAGAAATTGGCAAACACTATAAATAAAAGCTTGATTTATTGCTTTGTTGACTGCCTAGGCTTAAGAAAGTGATGGAGAAAATATAAGTGATGCCTATTAAATTTAAAAGTACGTTGTGCAGGTCATCACTACCTTGTGAAGAGCACAAAAGAATTGAAGAAATATTCTTCAGTATTTAAATATTGTTATCCAGTTAGGCAAAGAAGTCACTCACACCCTTGAACAATGAGTGAAATTCTGACATTCACAGTGAGGAAGCCGAAAGAGGTTTCAGTTTAATGAATACAATGTGTGTGAGAGTGAGAAATTGTTTAACAATAGATCAGGTAATAGACAATGATAATAAATTTAATGGGAAAAGAGCTATCAGAAAGGGATGCAACTCAAATTTCAAATCATGGTTGAATTGAAACCACAGATTGGCTATAGATATGAGTTGGCAAAAATTAATGAAAGCATTCTGTAAGAATTGGTTGCTTATGTAGAGTCTATAATAAAGAGTATTGTATATTTTATTACTATTTGTATATGATGTGCTACACATCTTTTATATGAGTAAAATTTATAATGAAATTATATATGATGTATATACATGTACCAGCGTTAGTATTTTTTGGGTGAGCCTTATTAAGCATTTATGTGTACACCATTGCATGTATTCACTGAGAGATGCAATCATAGTGAATTTTGAACCAGGGAATGGAGAGCTCTGGCTACGCTCCTGACATCATCTTCATACCCACTATGGAGATGCATCTTTTCCTAGTACCTCATGAAATACATGTAGCATAGGTCTTTTTTTTTTTTGGATGACCCATTCAGAATGAGCTTTTCTCTCTTTTGCTTCTAAAATACCTAACCATGCTTTCATTTTCTTCTGAAAAACATACAAGTCAAATCTTCTTAAAAAAGAAACTGGAAAGAAGACAAGCTTCATAATTATCATGGGGAGCTCCCAAACAGCATCTTCCGATTTGCCCTACTATGTACAATTCTCCAGCTCGGGAATTCTCATACCTCCCATACTCTGTCTGGCAGCTCTCCTCCCCACTAGAAATCACATAGGGTGGAACTTCATTCCAGAACAAGAGATACCTAAGGAAGAACAATTCACAATTTGTTAATAAAAAAAAAAAAAAAATCCCTCAGGACTCTCTACCTTTCACTCATACACCCATCATGCTGCCCACTTGCCATCCCAGTATGCTGATTACTTTATCCTGAGGAAAATGATTCTCTTCATCTGAAGCTCTTTTGCCTGTGTTTGGGGCATTTAATGTTGTTTTCTCTGTATTAAATCGTGGAGAGAGGAAGGTCTGCTGGGAAGACACAGTGCCGAGCTGCTGTGACATTCTCCATCACCCACATGGTCTCACCTTTAAACACAGCATCCCTGAGATGGTACCAATTGAGGAAGTCTTATCTGAATTACCCTCAATAAAATGCCTGATTCAGGTCTCCCCTCCCTTTCTCTACTCTCAAAACCTGATCCCTAACTTTCTTCTATAAACCTGAAAAGATACCCATTTTTAATTTCTAAAGTGTTTTCCACAGAGGGTAAAATAATTTGACTTAATGAATAAGGAATGTCTGCTGAAATGCATTTATCTGCATTTAGCATGTTTAAACACCAGGAAAGATCAAGAAATTCATTTTTGGGTACGTATGTGCAGATGAGATAATCAGGGTTTAATAAAAACCCGCTGTTATTAACTAATCAGTTCAGCTTGGTGGCTATTGGTCTGTTATGGCAGGACAAGAATAATTAAGTGACACTTAAAGGTACGGGAAGAGTGTTAGTCAGAAATTGATGTGCCTACAGAATGCTCCAAATGGCCAGTGTTTAATGGTCCTCTCTATGTTACCATGGCAACTCACTTTGGTAACTCACATCTCTTCAGTGTAGATAAACAAGGGGCAGAGTGTTCTTAGGAAGGTGCAGCCCCCTTTAAGCAGATCTATAAGCATCGCAGATGAACAGAACTTTCAACATTCCGCCATGAATATTCATGAAGTAAGTTGTTTTTTGTTGCCTGCCTAGTCAGCAGTCACAAAACACATGGTGTGTGTTGGCAGCATCTTGCCTAGGTAGAGGGGCTATGGGCTGAGGCAATGGCAGGAACCAGGACCTGTGAGGCTGACTGACATTTCCATCTGCAGCGAAGGCTGGTAATTAACAGGAAGGAGTACGCCTGCAGCATCGCGCCATCTGCTAGGGAAACGGCTCAATAAGAAAGGAGCTGGAGAGCATCTCAGCGGTGGCGCGATCTGGTTCCGACATGAGGCCGGGCATCTGTTAGCTGAGGAGATAGACTATTAGGAAATTCGACTGGGAATGAACAACATGGAGAGAGCACTCTGACCTAGCCCATAAAAGCAACTCTTTAGAAATGGTGTCTTTTTATCTTACTTACCCACGTCTTCTGAAAATGGTTTGCTGAGGGACCATTACAGATCTGTTTGAAGTAACACAATGGTTGAAAATGCTGTTTTATTCCAACATGAAATTCTTGAAATCAGGATACAGCTGTCATCTTTTGACAATAGAGCTAATTTCAGAGCAAGGATATGAGGTTAAATTCCTTTTTTTTTGTTGTTTCGATTGCGGGGCAGGGGGTGGGCAGACAAAATGATCGTTTAAATGCGATGCTATTCAAAATTGAGAAGGCAAAAAAACCCTGGGATGCCCTGGCAGAAAGTGAGCAGGTCAGAAATCACCCTGAAATTCTTGTAATGTCTTCAGGTTTCTGTCTTGCTTTTTCTATACTATGCTTGTTTCCCAGTGCAAATCTTCCTCATGGTGGAAAACCAAACTTTCAGACTTGGGGCACAGCCATACTTTACTAGTCTCAGGACCTTGGTTGAAGAGAGTATTAGTGTTTGGGGTACCAAATCTTGAAAGGGGAGTCAAGTTCATGATAGAGTTACTGTGTATGTAGAGCAATATGAATGAAAGAACACTTTCCAGCCCTATATTCTTAGGAGGTACATAAACTTCTTCTGCAGTGGAACTCATCTTTGAATGGGGACCAGCAGACAGGAAAGCTTGATCTTTCCATCAACTTATAGGTTAGTGCCACTTCTAAGAATATAAATATGTTATTAATTTTTCAACAATCAGGGAGAAACTATCGACTTGAACCATCTCAATCAGGTTGGAGGTTAGTATCCGTGAACACTGTTACATTGGCTGGGACTTCTGACTCGTTTACAAAGTCCAGCAGATGGCAGATGACTTGGATATACATATGCGTGTTACTGTTACTAAATCAGAGCCGTCGAATGATACTTACTGAGACCTCATGGTACCATATGGAATTGAAGAATATATAAACCTTGCAATTTAAATTCATCTGAGAAAGGTGGACAGAGGCTTCAGATTCAGAGCTTTTATTTTTCTCCCTCTCTCTTGTAAATGCTGATTATTTTGCTAATCCGTGGGAATGCTGGTGTCGGAAAGGGCCAGTGCAAAACAAATGGAAAAATCTCATCTTTGCTAGAAATGAGAAAAATAAAAGCAACATTAACTGTGAAAAAACCCAAATTTTATCTAGTTGTGTGCTGGTAAAAGTTTAATTGTGATCTCTCGGGTGGGGATAAAGAGGCCCTGATTTATAGCTTTTGCCAAATTTCATGGGGTAAATACTCCAACTTTGTCTGATTTCAAACTAGCCACACTGAGACTTGAGAATAGATGTACGCAATCAGCTCTTGGAAGCCAGTGGGGACCAGTTCCGACACACCACTGATTTTATCCCTATATGCCTAATATATAAAGTATTGGAAACACCAGCTTTGATTATGTTGGTGAAAGTGGTCCACTTTATTTAATACAGTCACTCTTTTCACATACTGAGAACATAATAACTTACATCTGTATAGTGCATTATAGCATGTAAAACCTGTTTGTAGTCATTAATTCACTTCATCTTCTTCACAGCCCTGTTACCTAGGCAGAAATTGAGGCTAAGTGGCATGCCAAAGGCCGTATCACTTAGAGAGTGGGAGGTGTGAGCTAAGTTTCAATATAAGAGTTTGCCTCGAGATAGATACCCTATTTTCCCTGGAAGAGACCAGCCTCTGGGTCAATACATTTCTTTGATTCTCCATTTCTGTTTTGTACTGTGTTACTTTGCTGCATTCTGGCCACTGATACCTCATCTCAACTGCAGCATTTGGAGTTGTGTTAGAATATTCATAGCAGAGCTGTGGCGCGAATTCAGTATTTCTCCTGGTTGAACTGGAACCTCAGAATGCAGTTCTCACTCTCACCCCCTTTCCTTGTCCAATCCATCAGCCTTGGGCTTCATTGAAAATCATCACTTCCAGAACCTGAATATCAGGCTGTATCCCAGGAGCTCATTCAGTATTACTTATGACTCGTAGGTTATACCAATAAAACAACTCAAAGAGACATTAAAATGAAATCTGAAGTATTGGAAAGTGTCTTGGCCACGTAGGAACCTGGGTAGTATCCCAACACTGCAGGTGTAAGAGACAAACCTCAAGGCTAGAACCCTCACTCAGTCATTCAATCATTTAACAGAGCAGCCAATATTATTGAATGGACTCCTATGCTGACAGTATTTTGCTACGTAGAGTGGATGCAGGGATTAATGAAACAATCTCTGCTCTCAAAGATCTCACCCTAAATATTGTTCTTCCAGAGGAAATAGTTCTGGCTGTGACATCTGCAAATTCTCTAAGCAGTCATACTGCTTAAAGTCACATAATAAATCAATCAGACCATTGTTTCTCTGGGAAGAGTGCCTTACAGGTTACTTGTTGGAAAGTGCGTGGCTCAAATTCAACATGGAGAAGAGCCGCATAATTTGGAAGGTCTACATCATGACACAGGCTATTTGGTGAGATGAAGATTCAAGGTTAGAAAGAGCCTCATCAAATCCAGGGCTGCTGGACAGCTGAAATCAATTATACCATATCTTCCCCCCATCCCTGTGTATGAAGATAACTCTGACCAATAAGACATGAATTTAAATTATTTTGATGGTTGTATTGATGGCTTTTGTTGACCATTCAAACTCTCCCACATTTTCATGTTTATCACTTGAGCTTACTGGCAAACACCCCAGTGCTGATCTGGGAGGTGGGGAGTGGCATTCACTTAGTGATGGGAATTTCAGGTCCCTGAGCACAACACATAAAATGTAGAGCCCCTGGGGCTACGGTCTACAAAATGGATCCAGACCAGCTGGAAGTTCAACTATGCCAAATGGGAATTATACTTACAACACTAGCTTAGTGAACACAGCACTTTGAGTTATCAATACCTGGTCTACTGCACTATTGAAGTCAAAGGTGATTTCATCCTCTTCCGGGCAGAGTTGGAATTCTCACAGTTTTCTTCTCTCCAGGCCTTTCTCAACACCATAGATGTGAGCCTAAAACTAATCTTGGTGTTAGAATATATACTTCACTTTACCCTGGGACATCAGAATTATTTACTAATTCACCCAAAATTGACATAAGTGCCTATCCACGGCAACTTGTTGTAGACAACTGAACTAGAGCAAACACAAAGCAGACAAACCCTTTACACACACGCACACGTGCGCACACACACACACACTTTCCACACCATCAGATGTTGATAAATGTTATGAAGAAAATCAAAACAGACATGAAGAGTGCTTGTGTGGCGGGGGTGGGTTGCAGCTATTTTAGACAGAATGGTCACGAAGGGCCTCTCTGATAAGAGATATCTGACCCAAAAACTCTGTGAGATATATTGGCAACCAACTACTGAATATTAGGAGGAGGAGGAAGTGTGACCCAGGAGGAAGGATTTAAAATGCTTATGCTTTGGAGTAGTTGCCTGGAGGGACCCGATTCCAGTGGATCACTGGAAAGATAACGAGCCACACCTAAAACTGTCTTTCTCAATATGTAGATGACAGCTGGTAAATTTCTGCCTAGATATATTCGGAAACAATTAAACACAGGGAAAATGGCACAAGGGCTCAGAGACATCCCCACAATGCCACCTTAAGAGAACTGATGCTCTTGGGGAGATTGGTGTCTCATCCTTTGCATCTGTGGTCCCTGTTCTGTGACCCAGAATCATGAGTCCTTGCAGAGCAGGACTGCCCTCTTCTTTGGGTTTTTGCCTCTCCTCCCATACAGTGCCTGGTGGGCAGAAACCGTGTGGTTTCTCTTTAACAAGTTATGTCTAACTTATGCAGGACTTTTTCTTTATTAAATTTTCTTTCATTACTTTTTATTACAAGAGTGATATGTGTTCATTTTAGAATAATTTCAAATTTTAAATGAAGAAAATAAACCACCTCTTATTAAAAAAAACTGCTGTTAATATGTTTCAAATATTTGTATTTTACATATTTTAAATATTTCTGTATATTATATTTCAACTACTTGAAATGGATCATACTTTACATACAACTTAGAAATTTGTTTGACTTTTTTCACCAAATATTTTAAAATGTCTTTTTATATGGATAAATTATCTTCTACAATATCACTTTTTATGTCTGTATAGTGTTGTACTGTATAGTTGATCAAAATTTATTTAACAAGGCTTTTGTTGCTAAACATTATGGTTGCTTGGTAATTTTTCTTGTTATGACAAATGTTGTGTTGAACATAATTTTTGCTAAGTCTAAAGGCCATCCCCATGTTTTTTTATGATACGTTCCTAAAAGTAGATTTGATAGGTCAAAAGATTTTGACCTGGTAATATCTCCCAAGAAAAGTTGTATTCCTTCTGAAGTTGTTAATCCAACAAATGCTTATTAGTGGTGTTATATGGTCCTCTGTTCCCATAGTGAACAATGAGGGGACGTATCATCAGGGATTATTTGTATAATTTTTCAGCTTCACTAACACCCATTACCCCACACTTTTCTAATTAACAGTGCTGCACAGCTACTCCACAAGACTTCAGAAAGGTGAAACATTATATCGAGTATTTTTTATATCAATTGTATTGATTACTAAAATACTGCAATGTTGGAGGCTATCAACAAACCCACTTTCTAACAGTTGAGAGCCATTGTGTTTGGCCCTCTTTCTCTTCATCAACAATGTGCGTATTTTATTGGATGACTTTTAAAAATCTAGTCTTCAAGATCAAGCAATGGAATATATGTAAATGGATGTTGTGCCTCTCCATCCCCAAAACTGGAGAATTCTCCCTACACCTCCTTGTGATAGAATAGTTTCTTAGGATCCCTGACATGTGCTCCCTCCCAGTGGTGCCTACCTGGGGCCAAGGGATGGACATTGTTTCGATCTGTGATGGGGCTGATGCCCTAGTTGCCTCTTATGACTATGTTCCATGATTCTATGAAAATGAGGTCAGTTGTCAAGTGTAGGGCCAGGAATTCTGATGAGGTGTACAATTGTGCTGGATGGTGGGCATGAGTCATCTTACATAAAAATTATTTCTTGCTCAGATCACAGTACAGCCTCTCACAATCAAGAAATCCAGAACATTCCTCAGAAATCTATCCTCCCTAGGCAGTGATAACCCATGAGTGACTGTACTTTGGAAAGGGGAGTCCTCAGAACAGTCACATTTAAACCATTGACCACATAACTTGTAAGAGGGAGTAAGAGAAAGCTTCATTGTCTGCTGGTAGTGAGTCAAACCCCTCACAGGGATAAATAATGAAATAGATGTCAGCATCCCTGAGAATATAACCAAATTACATCTTTGGAGGTCAATGGATTATAAAGCCCCAAAGCCTGGCTCCAAATGCTGTAAACATACAGCCTCTTCCTGCCCCACCCTTCTGGGGACTTTAGACGAAGTTGGCAAGGATGGGATATAATGGGGACCCATGGCACAGGCATTTTCAGAAGAGCTGAGAACTGTTCTTAGCACTGGACAGTCCTGAAGCAAAATGTGGCAAGGTCTCCGTTGTTTCCTAGGATTGGATTTCTAGTAGACAACACAAAATTTCACTCCCAATGATGTTTGCTGTGGATTGACAAATAGAGCTTTCTCTACAGCTGGTAGAATGGGCAAACCTGTTTCTCCCTGCCCCCTCTTCTCCCTTCCCCTCTCTCTCTCCTATATCTATTTTTCTGCCAGCAGGTTTCCTTCAGCATTCAATCAAGGGCAATATGTCCTCAATCAACATTTTTCATTTTTTATGCAACACTGTCCTTTAAAGCTTTTTGCAGCTGGTTGGCAACTGAATTGCTGCCAATATCCTCTGAGAGCTTCCCCCGTTGTGTGCACATCGGTCTCCTTCCCCGAGCTCTCCAAGTACCCTGGACGCAACTTGACTTGGAGTGCGTCTGAGTCTGCTTACCAGGCTGTGGCAGCACTCAAGGTTTACAGCTTCCAGGAGCCTGGCCATCGAGTGGCGAGGAGGAACAGAGGAGGCCAGCAGGCACAAGGGATGCAGTTGTGAAATGGGGAGTGTTTTGTACAGAAAAGAGAAATCTAGTGTTTAATTTGGGGAACGGTAAGTACGTCATTACAGTGACAGAAAAGCATTCTGGTGGCAGAAAGAGCTGGGCAGGGACTCAGGAGATCTTTGTGTTCTTGGCACTGCACTTACTCATTCTCAGTTCTTAAACAGTCAGTGGACTTATTGTGCAGTCGCTTAAAAAAAGGAATATATTGGACTAGTTCTCTCCAGTAGCACTTTCTATCTCAATATTCCAGAAGTTTCTTTCTCCTGCCAAGGACTCATGGTAACAGTATGAAGATTCCATGAAGTGGTTGCTTTCCAAGGTGTTTTGAGTGGACAGAGCCCTAAGTAATGAGCTGTGTAACTTGTGTGCCTGGGATGTGCTTCTTTGGGTACTCTAAATTTGAAGCACTCTTAAAGTCCTCTTTTTCTACTCAAAATTTGAGCAAGAGCTCCTCTGGGAAATCAGTGCAGATATGGACCAGTCCCAACACACCTGTGTGCTTTATCTGTGAAATGATTACTCTCCAGGAGGGCCCAAGAATCTTCCACCTATGTGCTTTGTAAGTGACTAATTCCATGTCCAGCAATCACACTGGACTCCAATACTTCAACCTGAACAACAGTCTGTGTGTGTGTCTGCATCACCATCTGGACATGTGGGGAGGAGGGAGGTACATCAGGATCAGAGATTCACAATGCACCACGGGTTCTCAGACCTGGTGAGACCCTCAGCTATACGTTTACCCATTGTGTGATCTTGGAAATTTTACATGTTCTCTCTAAGCCTCGCTAAACATTCAGTAAAACAGAAACTTTTATTTTTTTTCTATCTCAAAGACTTGCTGCAGAGATTTCGTAGAAGACTTTCTATCTTTACTAGGATGTGTCAGAGGTGTCTCACACTTCATGTGGTCAATAATCTCTGCCCCAAACACAAAACTTGATCCTACCTCTCCCCTAATCCATATCCCTCCCTGTCCCAATGTTTGAAATTCTGCATCTCAGTAAACGGCACAAATGTCCAATTGGCCAAGCAAAACTATAAGAGAAACCAATTCTTTTTTTCCTCCATATCCAATCTATCAGTAAGGCCTATTTATTTAAAAATTTTTTTTCCTAATCCATCCACTCCTCCCTTTCTTCACTTCCACCACCTTGGTCCAAGTCACCATCATGTCTTTCTCAGATTAGTGGTATATGCTATTAGCTGGTCTTTCTGCTTCCATGTTTGACCCTCTACAATCCATCCTCCATATGCACACAAACTGATATTTTTAAACCCAAAATTATATTTTTCACACTCCTCCCATTTCAAACCTTCCGAAGCCTTCTTATTAGAATAAATTTTGAGCTCCTGACCATGGCTGAAAGAGTCTTCATAGACTCTGTCTGTCTCTCTGTACTCTGTATGATTCACTCTGTAATTTGCTCTGGATTCCAGCCAGTCTGGTGCATTGGTTTCCCTCATACACACCAAGCTCTGGCGATGCCATTGTTGGGTTTCTGCTCTTCCCTTAATTTACTCTCTCTGTCCTCAGACCTGCACATAGCTGATTCCCTTGTGTCATTCTGGTCACAGCTGAAATGTTAAAACTGCAGTCACTTACTAGCGGGCACATTACCATGCTTTATGTAAAGAGCCGTTACCGCCATCTGAAAATCTTATTCATGTATTTATTTCTTTATTTTTCCATCTCTCCTTCACTAAAATATGAGCTGCACTAGAACAGAAGTCTAAGTAACCCAGTGCCCTGAATTTTCACGTGTTGAAATAGAGTTAGATTAAAATTTTTGTTATGAAGGCTGGAATATGGAGGATTATTTTACACTCACACACAGTACAGTCTTTTACATGCATGTGTGAAAACAAAGGCTTAAGAGTAAGCTGGTTTTAGATTGAATCCGCCCCTGTTACTGCTGGCTGCGTAATCTTGGAAAAATTACTTAATCTCTAAATCTCAGTTTTCTCATTTGTAAAATGAAGATAAAATCAGTACCTTCTCCATAAAGTTCAGTAGGGATTTAATGATAAATATGTGTATAACTTCTAGCAAAGTCCCTGGCACATTTTAAGTAGCTAAATTTCAGCTATTTCTACTTTTTCTTATTCTTCTTGCTCAATCAGTTCATTATTGAGTGTGGTGCTAAAAGAGCAGAATTTGGTGGAAGCTTCTGATATTTTTGTTATTTATTAAATATTTCTTTAAAAACCTCTGTGGTGCATTATGACACACAGATCTGAGAAGAAAAAAAAAGCATAATCCAACTATGGCGTCAAAGTGACTAAGTATTACATCATTGATCTACCATTTTTGAAAAATCTGACCCTCATCTGTAAAATGAAGATAATGGGAACTATCAGACAGGGCTGGTGTATGAAATTAGTTTAATGCATTCAAAACTCGTGACCACTCATGAATGTTAATGCGATTCCTTCCTTCAATTTCGCTTTCAATCTACTTTCACAGATTTAAAATTCCTTTTAAGAAAAGGACCAATAACTTGAAGGTGCTGACAACTGATTGCATCCAAAGTCACTGATAATTTACTAAAACAATAATATTTAGAGAACCTTCTATGTCTTTTGTGCTGGTTGAGTAGGTAGGTCACCAGGTGGTACAAGACATGAAGTCCTCCATTTAAAGGACCATCAGGTCAAGTCTGATTACATCCGGGAATTTAAAGATGTGTTAAACTTGTCAACTAGAAATGTTTCAGAAAACTGTAAGTTTCATGTCAGCTTTTTATTTTCTTCTGACCTTGCACCTTGCTTTGTAGCTAGGCTGAAATAATCTAAACTCGTTGTTGATGGAAATAACACTGAATTAAGGGCCAAAAGGTCCTGCTTACTAGCTGTGAGAACTGGAACATATGAAAAATTCTCTGATTAGCAGCTTCTCCATTCATAAATGGGGCAAGTAATATCAATTCTGCTTTCTTCCAGAGTTTTAATGAAGATCAATTGTCCAACACTTTAAAAAGTTTGTAAAAGAGATTTTTAAATGGTAGAAACTAAGTAATAATGTTAAAAATTAGATTTATCTATTTACAGTCAGAGAGTAAACTTAAGACATGGAGAGCTGTATGAAGCATAATTTTCATTCATCATAAGGCCAAACTTCATGACAAAGTTAGCTGTTTAACAATAAAATCAGCAACAGTGAGTTCTCTGTCATTGAAGTAGAAAATAGAATTTACATAACTATTTTAAAGACAGTTGGATTGATCTTTCTATGTACCTTTAAACCATGCAAGGGTCTATTAAATAATGTGTGTATTATAATAGCAACGTAAACACATTATAAAGTTTAGAAATTAGATACAAAGATAAGAACTATTAATGGAAATCTAAATAGAGGTATATGCCAAACTTGATCTTGTGAAAATGCCATTATCTCCAAATTGATTGGTAGAGTCAATGCAATTCCAGTCAAGATCTCAACAAGTTTTCATGACACTTGCTAACATGATTCTAAATTTTATATGGAAGAGTGAAGAAGGGTCAAGCACAGAAGATATTCCAAGATGGTTTAACAGGTTCTAACTGGATTTACCCTCTCTTTGTAAATAACTGTAACACTGGACAAACTATATAAAGCAAACTAAAAAACTTTGTTTCCAAGCACTAAATAAAAGGGTCAGAATGGTGAGCTCCACATCCATCAAGTTCCCTGACTGGGACCCTTTCCCTGTGAAGTTATGGGCATGCGGAGACCGCAGGGAGAGGTGATCTGGTCAAGCTGAAGAGGAAGAGATTGGAGTTCCAGGATGCTCAAGGAGGGAGCTGTGTATGGTTTTGGAAGTGGGGACAGAATTCTGCATGCAGATTCACCTCAAGTCCTGATAAAGGGTGGCCTGGGCATGTGAAGGCAAAGCATGACAAGGCCTGGAAGAAATCGGCTGCTCTCAGGCTGATAGTTAATGAGGTATACCAGATGTCATAATGTACAGGAAGTTTTAGAGTTCTTGCCTACGCAGACTGGATACAATTGCTGGACATCTCAAGCATTCAGTGAACACCCCAATTAAAGCCATTTCTTAAGAGGAAGGTCTATATTCTAAGGAAAGAGCCATACCTTAAAAATATAGATCATAACCAAAATAGGCTACCCTAAAAAAGGATAAAACCATACTTATTATGATTCGAGGAAATTTTTGCTGGAGGACAGAAAACAGAGCAAAATTAAACAAAACAAAACAAATTCTCAACTTCCTGGGAAGAAATACAACATAATCCAGCTTGCTGACAACATATCATCTATAAAATTTACAACAAAATAGGTAAAGAGAAATACTAGATGTGCCAAAAAGGAGTAAAATTAAGTCTATATTAAAGAAAGAAAGCAATCAATAGAAACTGACGCTGAGATTAAACTTTAAGATGTCATCATAAGAATCTAGAACAAGAAGAACAATTTAATCCACCCCACAAAAGCAGAAAATAATAGAGAGGAAAACAGTGAAATAAAAATTGGACAATGCTTAAAAATCAATAAAACCTAAAGTTGTTTCTTTATAAAAAACAAAACAATAAAATGGATAAATGTCTAACTAGACCTCTAACCAAGAAAAAGATAGGATACACAAATTATCCATATCAGGACTGAAATATGGAATATCACTATAGGCCCTACCATCACTTAAAAATAAGATAATGTTTGTTATAATTTCTGCCAATAAATTTAAAAAATTGATGAAATGGACAAATTCTTTGAAAGTCCCAAATTATCATGGCTGAAAAAAAATAAGATATGGAAACTCTGAATAACTCTATTTTTCTTCAAGAAAATGAATTTGCCATTAAACCTCTCCTCCAAAAACAACAACTACAACAACAACAGTAAAAACTCTAGGTCCCAATAGGTTACTGGGGAAGTCTGTCAAATATTTAAAGAAATAGTAAAAAGTCCACACAGACTCTTGCAGTAAATAAAGGAGGATGGAACATTTGTCATCTCATTTTATAAGGTCAGATTATTCTAAATATCCAAACAAAACAAAGACTGTAATGGAGCCTGACTCCAATTTTTGAAGTTTGACTGTTGATGACATCTCACTCTTCCCTTTTCTCCTTGTGCCCTACATCTTGACAAGCTGATAAGAAAAGCTGGGTGTTCTCTACTTTGGCACTAATGTGAAATTCAAACCACTAACGCCCCTTCCCATGCGCAAGAACTCTCACCTCAGTCTCACTCCCTAACTACAATAAAAACTCAAACCAGTCTCCTTTCCACACTCCTTCTCAAGCCATTTCAGACCTGCATTAGAGATCTTCCCAGCTCTCCTCAGAGAACTCAATTATGTAAGGAATAAGTCTTTCATGCCTTCTTGGTGTATTTGTGAATGTGTGTGTTTGAGTGTGTATAACCATCAGTCTCATCATCCAAACCAAACTTTGGCTGAGGGGTTCATATGCTTCTGTAGGTGACCATAAAAACTGCATTATAAAACAAAATCTACAGACCAATAACTTTCATAGATATAGATATGACACCTCAATAAAATATTAGCAAATAAAATCTAGCAAAAAAATATAATGTATAATGGCTAAGTGAGGTTTATCTCAGGAATGCAAGATTGGTTTAACATTTAAAAATCAATCAATGCAATTTGTCATATCAACAGAATAAATAGACAAAAACACATATGATTAACTCAATAAATGTTAAAAATGTATTTGACAAAATCCAACATTAATTCATCATAAAAACTCTCAAATGACTAAGAATAAAAGAAAACTTTATAAAATTAATTGGAGCTTCTAAAAATATATTTAAAAAATATAGCTAGCATCATTCTTAATAGTGAAAGACTGGGTATTTTTTCCCCTAAGATCAAGAAGATAACAGTGTTTTTTACTCTCCGCACTTCTATTTGATATTGTACTGGAAATTAGAAAAGGAAAAGTAAAACAATTTTTATTTGTAGTTAACATAATCATCTATGTAAAACAAACAAACAGCAACAAACCCCTCTGAGTTAATTTGCCAAATTATGCAAAATCTACAAAAAAACAAAAACAAAAAAAACCCTACTAGACCTAGTAAATGAGTTAGTGAGATTATACAAGATAAAGACACTATACAAAAATCAGTTGTCATTGTATATCCTAGCAACATACAATTAGAAATGGAATTTTTAAAAAGCAATACCATTTACAATAGAATAAAAATATGAAAAACTTAGGGACAAATTTTAAAAATAAGTGCAAGTTATACTTAAAATCTATTAAATATAACTGAAGAAATTAAATATATATTAAATAAATAGATATATTCATGTATTTAAAACCTCAGTACTGCTGATGTCAATTCTCCTTACATTTTCAATCAAAATCCCAGAAGAATTGTCTTTTTAGACTTTAAAAATTAAATTCTAAAATATTTGTGAAAAATTATATGTCAATGTACTGATGTCAATTTGACCAATGTATCAATCAGAGAGTCCATTAAGAGGCTTATACATTTACGGAAATTTATATATGAAAGAGGTGGTGTCTGAGATCATTGGGGAAGAAGAATTTGGTCAATACATTAAATCGTAAAAAAGAGATGAAATTGAATATCTTCACACAATAAACAAAATTTAATTTCAGAGGTATGAAATGCTATTTTCACTAATAGAGAAAAATTCTTTTAATTATTAGTAAAATGTGTAGGTTAGTACTATTTAGACATCCTGGTCTGAAACAAAGCAAAATAGGTTGCTTATTAAACAAAGATTAATTAAGTCAACAATACTAAAATTAACTTTGTTTATCAATACATTGCCTTAAAGTAGTAAAAAGTCATTGTCAACTGCAAGAAGAAATTCATAAAGCACAAAACCATTAAAATATCAATATCAACAACATAAAAGGAACTAACTCTTAAAAATCAGTAAGGAAGGTACAGATAACTTTTGAAAATAGAAAAATGTACAAAAAAAAAAGATGAACAGACATTCCTTAAAGGAAAATAAAGGTGGCCAATATCATTCATTACCAAAGAAATGTAAATTAAAACCAAACTGGAATCCCCTACCGTGTCTGTTATATTAGAAAAAAAAAAAAGCTCACATTGAATGGAGATTGGAACAACCATTTGAGAAGACAGTCAGGTATGATCATGTAAAGTTAAATATTCCTTAGCCTATGTTCCAGCAATTCTAGACATATACTGAGGAAAAGCTTTTGTCTGTGAACCACGGAAGACATGTGCAGGAATGTGCTTTAAGTACTCTTCACAATAGCGCCAATCTGGAGAGAAGTCATGAACCTGGAGGGCAATGCCTGAGTGAACTCTGGTACCTTCACACCGTGGAATATAATCAGCCCTTATGGATGAACCTAAGCAAAATAATATTAAGTGCAAAAAGAGGTTTCAAAAGATTACATTCATCATTAAATTAAAAACAACTACGATTTTTAAAACCACATAGGGTAGTAGTATTTAGAGAACTATAGAATTACATAAAAAGAAAGAAAAACAAAGGATCACCCTGGGGCAGAGCAAGAGTGATGAAGGCAAAAAGGTAGGAGGGGCACAATGTTTAAATGTAGACTATTGTTTAGTTATCGGAGTATTGGGTGTGTTTTATCTTATTCAAACAAACTAAACAAACAGAGAAGAGCAATGCATAAACAAATGCTGGTGTTATAAACCAATGAATACAGTTAATGAATTCTGTGCCTTTACTTACAAGAAAAATATTTAAATGAATAAATATTTAAATTAATTAACTAATTAATTAATTTTAAAAAGGGAAAGACCATTTAAGGAAACAGTTCACTCCTCTAATAGGTCAATAGAACTATAAGCATATTCTTTTATTTCTTTCCAGAATTTTTACCGACATGAATTTTTTTTTTTTTGCTCTAAATTATACTATATTTGAAAATTTATATACTGTCTTCATTTAATGTCATGTCAGAAAATTATAGTTTGTTCTTATTTTGTTCCATTATTTTCAATGTTTCTGTGGTAGAAAGTAGATTAGAAAGGTTTCAATTCACATGTACCTGCAGGACTCTTGTTGCCAAACGTTGCTCTAAAGTCTTGCAGAGAGCTCTGTGAAAGCCCAGATTGATCAGGTTAAGTGAATTCTGTCTTGAATCTTGTTGATTCTCTCTCCTTTTTCTTACTTGTGATTAATGTGTTTTGTATATCATCAAAGGGATCAGTCTGTTGGGGATTTGCACCTGCATTTTGTCCTGCAGGAAGAAACTTGTTCCATTCAGTTTCTGGCTCTCATATCACCCATTTGGTTCCTATAAAATATTTCTAACATCGAACCCTATTAATTGCTTATCCTCTTTGCCGCTCTTGACTGGAAGCCCCATGAGGGTAGATTAACGTGGCTTGCCCTCTTGTCTTTGCTCTCAAAACTTTTTACAAGAGCTAAGAAGTTAAAATTCACAAGAAAAACCATGTTTTGTTTTGTTTTTTAAGTTGGATTGCACAGCAGTATTTCTTTTTTAAGCTTTTATTTGTGTAGAGATTTTTAAAACCACATTTAGAATACAATTCATCTGTATATAGCTGGCAGGTTCTGAATTGGGGGTTAATTTTCATTGCCAAAAAAAAAAAAGCTTTTAGAAAACATTGAAGTTTTTCTTGCATTTATTTTTATAGGACCAAGATGGTATTTTTCCTTGTCTTTGAATAGGTAAAGGGCCATTTTCATTCTTCAGAGACCTAAGCAAATTAATTACAGTGAGTAATTATGTCTGTTCACCATCTATGTGGCTCTGATCTTTATCACATTTTTCTCTCCTCTTTGACCACACATATTCCTAACCTTGCCTGCGTCTTAGCAGTATCCTTTCAGCAGAGATTATATGAATTCCGCTGTTTGGATTGCATTATTCTCTCTGATATAAGTGCTTTATTGATTTCTCTCAGAGCCTATCTATTTGCTCAGATCTTAGGTAGAAGTCATCAGGTTCAAATCTAGATTTGATTCCAAAGGCTATGTTTATTCTACAAAAATCTCCACTGAGGAAATAAGTTTTCTGGTTCACTGCTATATCACTGATAACTTACACAGCGGGATATACTAACAATATCTGATCAAGTGAGGATTAAGAAAATCTTTCCTGCTCATCCCTTAGAGGGGAGAAGGCCATGCTTGAGGGTGGGCTCAGCCCCTTGAAGAGGAACTTCGGTGCTTGATCTCATCAGGATCTCCATTAGGTGAAGATTTCAGATTTGTGGTTACTATGCTGTACCCATGAAAGACTGGGATTCCATCCGTGACCTACATTTCAATGTTTTGGTTTTCTTGGCAAATACATCTGACTAGCAATGGTAACTTGCCTGTTTTCTTCCTTGGTAGATGTCTCTGAGAGCTGCCATTTGAGGACTCTTATTGAGTTCTGCACTTAAGATTTCAAATCTAAAAGTCACAAGCTCATTATAGACATATTTATTCCCTACAAGTGTTTTTTTGGACCTAAACAGATGGTTTGGACACCACCCAGGCTAGTTTTGTCCAATCTTTTTTATAACGAAACAATATTTTATTATCTTGATGAAATTGTAAAGCACAACAAATAATGTAAATGCTATTTACTGGCACTTAGAAAATTTCCATTTGAAAAAGTCACCAGAATTAATCCCTTCTAAACATGTGACTATCAACCATGTTTTTGTCTCAGTAAATATGAATCACTTGCTGAAATATATCAAAGTTAATGGAATAGACCTTTCTATTCACTGATGACATCATTGATATTATTCATTTAATCACTTAGTCTATAAATAATTATTGAATGCCCATTATATAAAAGGCACTGAATTAGACACATTGGGAGGGACACAAATATAATTTACAAAATAGTTCTTCCATCAAAGATTACAAAATGGGGTAGAAAAGAGAAGACATATTCACACATGGCAATGGCACAAAGAGGAAAGCACATCTACACCTTCAGAGAGTGTGAAGAAACTGGTGTCCTAGTACAGAGAGAAAGTGATAAAATCACTACCAAGATCTGGACCTCTATCAAGACATAAACACAAACATCACTTACATGTGGAATCTAAAATACAACACAAATGGACCTATCTACAAAACAGAAGCAGACTTACAGACATAGAGAACAGACTTGTGGTTGCCAAGGGGGATGGAGTGGGGGAGGGATGGATTAGGAGTTTGGGGTTAGCAGATGCAAACTATTACATATAGAATGGATAAACAAGGTCCTACTGTACAGTGCATGGAACTATATTCAATAACCTGAGATAAAACATAATAGAAAAGAATATAAAAAGACTGTATATATATGTATAACTTAATCACTTTGCTGTACAGCAGAAATTAATACAACATTGTAAATCAACTATATTTCAGTAAAAAATTAAATTAAATTAAAAAGTCACAACAGCTGTTAATCCCTACTAGCATTCAAAGAGTTCTTAGATCCCACTTTGAATATACCATATCATCAAAGGTTAATATTAATGAAAAGATGTAAATAAGGGGATGTAGACAATACAAGGCATCTATTCAAACATTTAACATTTTTCCCCCTCCCAAATGTTACAGTTCAACTCAATTCCAAGTTGTAGTATAATACTATTTCCGAGGTATTCAAAAGCGTACAATGTACAACTCAGGATAGTACAAAATGCTATGAATAGTTTCCTCTCCTTAGTTAGATTCAATATGAGGTTTTCAGGAGTGTGTTGATTGTTTTTTCAAAGAAAAGAGCCCTGTAGGTAACCATGATGATGTGGGTCTCCCACCATTGACCATCAGGGGTGGCTGCTGCTACATCAGGAGAACACAGCACCCTGAGGAATGAGAGTGAAATCAGCACACACCCCATTTAAAGTAAACACAATTCTGAAATTGTTCTACTCTTTAAAATGCTAAGAAGCAACTGACTGAATGATTTTGAGAAAGTTGCCTTGGTAAATGTCACACATCACCCTCTCCCTACATGGATCTTGATAAGGTTGCCATCCCATGGTCCATGTGCCTGGATGCCATCCTGTGGCCCACGTGTCTGATGCCTTCAGTCCTCCACTTGCTTCACATCTCTAACCCCTGCATCAACACCGCCCTCTACTAGCTATTTTCTTAGTTTGTGGAGACAATCTGTTTGAAAATATGCAGTTTCAGCTGCCATCCAGTCCGTGAATGGAGTCACATTCATTAGATCTCCCCAGGCCCTATTATTATTTTCTGATGTGTCTTTGGACATGTGCATTATGGGAAAGATTTTTCTCTTTTCCTTTTCAAGAAAGACTTCCCTGAAAACAAAACAAAACAAAACAAAAAAATCAGAAAAGGACAAAGCCTTAATTTCTCTGCAGGCCCATTTCCTTATTTCCTGTCTGCTGTATTTTCATTTAAAGTATTTGTGAACCTGGGGTAATATTTATTTTTATGATGAATACAGCTTGCAGGTAAAAATAAAAGGACAGTATTCAAATTCTGTACTGTTTCTTAGATCTACATTCTTTTTCGAGGAATAAAATATAATTGAAAAAGATTTTTTACAAGTCATCATTAATATTGTTAGTTCAGCCACTTACTGCCTTCTTATGATATACATCTCATTTATTTTTGAAGATCGCTGATAGATTGTAAAAATTCATTCCGAAATGTAAACCTTAAAAAGCTAGAATTAAGATGTCATCAACCCATGAAGTGTGCTGCTTTGTGAACAGAGAAAGACATGGATGTTTTTATGACACATTTTCCTTCTTTAAACAAAGTAAAAAGGGAAAAGACAGATTAGCAGAATGGTTTGATTTTAAGAACTATCTTTTCTAAGAAAAACCTCTTAGTTCTATGAAATTGGCAGATTTTTGTGGCTGTTAATAAAAAAAAAAAAAAAAAAAAAACTAATAAGAGTATGTCAGGAGCCCAATTTATCTTCCAAGCATGTGAACATCAATCTACTCCCGAGCAAATGCCCTTGACGAAACTGTATTAGTCCAAGGGCATTAATGGTAAGAGAGACATGACTTGACCGCCATATTTCTCAGTATTTTCTTCTAATGCTACAGCAATGGTAGATACTAACACACAATTAAGCACTTGATTATACACTCAGCATTTTCTTCTAGCTTTTTACAGAATGTCATTTTTTTCCCTTTCTTTTTTAAGGAGCTTATTTATAAAGTCCTTAGTTGGAGCTGTGGCTGATATTTGACCCTGCTCTTAGCATGGAGGACAGTAGCAGGCACATGTAAATCCTCAGGCTTTCTCAACATATATGTTTCCAAATAGCACTATGTGTTGGAGATGCCCAAGGCTACTCTCAGGTTGGATGATTTGCCAGAAAGACTCACAGAACTCAGAAAAGATGTTATTCTCATAGTTATGGTCTATTACAGTGAAAGAATACAGATTAACATGAGCAAAGGAAAAGGATACATATGGCGGAGTCTAGGAGAACACAGGCACAAGTTTCCATTTATACTCTTCCAGTGGAGTTGCATGGATGGCATTTAATTCTTCCAACTACAATGTGTGACAACACAAGTGAAGTGTGGCCGACCAGGGAAGCTTACCCAAGCCTTGCTGCCTAAGGTTTTTATTGGGGTCAGCCATGTAGGTATGCAGTGCTATATAACTAACTTCAGTTACTCAGACCCCAGCCCCTCAGATGTCAAACTGACACAACATGGCCCAAAACCTCAGGCATGCAAGAATTGTCTTCCACCACAAATCCCTCTGTTAGCATAAACTACCTGGCATGGCCCCAAATCTCAGGTATACAAAGACACTCTTAGCAGGCAGGATATTCCAAGGGCTGGGAGCTATCTCCCAGGAACTGGTCAAGGGTCAGTCTTGAAATTCTTTAGAATGTGCAGGGTTTGGGAAACCCAGGCCTGCCACATTATTCCTTACTGTACACATCAGGTATTTGATTCTTTAAATTCTTTTCTCTAGATGCTAATTCTGACTTTCAAGGGAGGAATATAGACTGAAAAATCAACCCTAAGTCCAGAAAAACCCCGTCTCTTTCAAGTCCAAGTCACTGGTTTGACCGTGAAAGTGATAACAAGGCAAATTTAGAAGTGATGTGCTAGGTAAAAAATAAATAAACAAACAAAAACAGTTAGGCAGCTTTCAATGACGTATCTACCTTACTGATTGTGTCATTTGGGGCCAGTACTCAAGTTCCCTGATCTTCTCTTTTCTAATCTCTAAAATAAATTCAACAGGGCTTCTTTGAAAATTAAATAAAATAATATAAAATAATGTAAGAGAAAGCACTATCTTCAGTGCTTGGAAGTCTAGGTTCTCCAAAAAAGCATTTTATATTATGAAGGCTAACATTTCTGGCAGGAAGAGAAAAACACTGAGAAAGAGAATAAAGATTATTTTTAGCGTATTGCAAAATTTTTCACATCATGGTATATGTAGAAAGTGACCATCTTTTTACAACACAAAGGAAGGAGAGCCTGCTGATAGACAGGGGCTCCTCCCCTGCCACGCCCTGCCTGACCTGCTAGAGAGCTAAGGGAATCAATCAGTACCTTGGCTTATCTGTAGACAGTCATGGCACACACAGTGAGGAGTTCTGTATGATGCTCCTAAGAGATTTGTTGGACCTAAACTGTGATCATTGTCCGTTGTAGCAGCTGTGGTTATGACAGTTTTAGAAGTAAAAAGAGGCTCTACCAAAGTATACACAACCCATCAGACTCAGCAACTTGCAACAATCCTATTGTTCATGACAAGCCATTCTTTTCCCACGGATACTCCCTAGTTTGGGGAGAGGGTCAACAAGAGGGAAGTAGAAGGGAGAAATGGAAATACCATCTGCACATGAGCTGAAATGGATGGATAGATGCACAGATCTATTTTAAAAATTGTGCCAGAAGAGTAGGGATTAGACAGTTTGATTTCTTGATTTTCTTCTCAACTAAAAATGCTGCTAGCAATTTGTAAAAATCTGGCATGAGATAGTTAACTTCTGTTTAAGTTTGTTTTGTTTGTTGTTGTCATTTTTAATTAGGGACTTGTGCCATATTAGTATTTCTCAACTCTAGGTACATAGAATCACCTGCAAAGCTTAAAACAAAACAAAACAAGACAAAACAACCAACAAACACCAAAACAACAAAACGTTGAAGTCAAGGCCCCAGCTCGATCCCTAGAGATCCTGACTTAATTGATCAGAGATGAGTCTGGGGATAAATACTCCTTCAAGTTTACCAGGAGATTCTAATGGCCAGATACTGAGCTAATAAATCAGAATCCTCTTATCCTGTATCACTAAGGAGATTGCTAGCAAAAATGATAAATGACACAAAGGAAAGAATAAAATAGAATGCAAATACTAACCTTTGAATGAATGATGGGATTCTGAGTGCTTTTCTCCATTCTGAGAACAAATTCATTACAATTCTGTAATATGGTCAGAGTAGGGAAGTCTTCACAGATGAGGAAGTGTGTGAGCTTTATAGAAGATATTAAGATACAGTGATATAAAAACCCACTGATACATCTAAGGAGAATATGCCAGTATAAAGATTTGTACACCACACATGGTGACCATACATTCCTGTTTGCCAGGAACTCTCCTGGTTTTATCATGGAAAGTCTCACATTCCAAGACACCCCTCATTCCTTGGTAAACAGATGTAGCTGGTCACCCTATACACAAGATTTTGCCCTTTTAAAACTGGATATACTTTTGACTGAACTAATGCATATATAGACTCTATAAGAAGCACCCTCATCACCAGTGGCTCTTTTGTTGACATCTCTCCATGGTGATCTTAAAACTAACCAGCTGATTCCTTAAACATAAATGAATGCATAGATGAATAAATAAGAAGGAAAGAACAAGAGCTCTCTGTGTAGTAGGTATTTAAAGTCTGAGTTGACTGCAGTCTCTAAGCTGGAGATGAATTAGTGCCAATCTTCTCTCTCTCTGTTTAAGAAGCTATCACATATCTGTGCATCTCTTAAAGTTGTGGCTATGCCTCTTGTTCACACAAAGGTTAAGAGAAATCTGCTTTCTGGATGAGTGATCACTTTATGCCTCGCGTGGAGACCTAGGAGTCATCCACCGTGTGATCTAGCAATCCTTGTATTTTATTTTGTACTTCTTTTTTTTAATTTGCTGACAATGTCTGGCTGTAGTTTTGTATAGAACCACAGGCCAGTCAGAACTTAACATGTACTTTGAATAACGTCAGTGAAGAAGCAGCCACTGCCTTAAGACAATGAGCAAACATACTAGCTAGCTTTCACTGGGTTTTGTTGAGGTAATAAAAAAATACGTGTGTGGCTTACGAAAAATTATTTGTTTTGTTTTGTTTTTTTGGCCTCACAGCACAGCTTGTGGGATCTCAGTTCCCCAATCAGGGATCGAACCCGGGCCCCAGCAGTGAAAGCCCGGAATCCTAACCACAAGTCCACCCTTGAAAAATTAAATAGTTACTTCATGCTTACATTGCTGGATGACCTCTGTGGCTCGCCTGCATTCCACGCTGCACATCTTGTTTGGGGACCCAGGCTTGAGGAGCAGTCACAAGGGAACAAGCCATCTGCTGGTAGAGAGAAAGTATGAGAGAACGGGGGGAAACACAAAATAGGTTTAAGCTGTGGCTTGAATGAGGGATAGAACATGTTGGCTCACTTTCCATTGGGCAAAGAAGTTACATGGCCATGGGCAACCCCAGTGGGTCAGGGATGCGTCCCCCCTACACAGGAGGCACTGCAAGTCCCATGAGAGTGAACCGGGACCTCAACTCTTCTCATAGGAAGGGCAATGAACAGCCAGAAATGACAGTACAGTCTATGCTAGATAGCTATTTAACCTACCCCAGCTTTGTCTTCTGCTAATTAAAAGATGAATTATAGGGCTTCCCTGGTGGTGCAGTGGTTGAGAATCTGCCTGCCAATGCAGGAGACACGGGTTCGAGCCCTGGTCTGGGAAGATCCCACATGCTGCGGAGCAACTGGGCCCGTGAGCCACAATTACTGAGCCTGTGCATCTGGAGCCTGTGCTCCGCAACAAGAGAGGCTGCGATAGTGAGAGGCCCGCGCACCGCGATGAAGAGTGGCCCCCGCTTGCTGCAACTAGAGAAAGCCCTCGCACAGAAACGAAGACCCAGCACAGCCAAAAATAAATAAATTGATTAAAATTTTAAAAAAAGATGAATTATAAAACCCACTTTATGTTGTTGTTGTGAGAATTAAATTGGTATAATTCATGGATGGCATCTAAATGCATTCATGTTTCTAGAACAGTGTGCAACATATGTATTCTTTTTCTCTTCCAGCCGATGTTCTGATGCATTTAGGGGCCCAAAAGTTTTTAATGAACGTTGGGAAACACCTAGTTGGCAGGACAATTCAACATCGATGAGCTAAAAACCAATACGTAAAAGAAGTATGAGTGAATGTGGGGTGCAAGTGAGAGTCGGGGTGCTGTCTAACTCCAGGGTTTGGGACACACCAAATTGATACCATCCTAGGAATTCAACCAGATAGACTCCTGCAAAGCTACTAAAAGGCCACTGCTCCAGCGGCACCCACAGAATCTGTTGGAATTTACCTCCTCCTCGCTCAGGCATGTTATTGAAGCTGGTGGAGCCTCAGTTTCAATGACTGTTAAAAGGGAATAGTTATGCCCACTTTGAAGAGTGATAAGGAAGATTAAGATCATGTAATTACACCATGTACCATATTGTAGTAATCACAAATAACTTTCAAAATAGGGCCCAGGTCTGAAAGCAAGTTAGCACTTTATTCTCCATGTGTCTGAAGTCTGGGACAAAGATCTACCACCTAGAGTTGTACTAACCAAACTTTTGAGCTGACCTCTGGGTGTTTCTCAGAAATCCAGCTCAGTATACTGGAATCTTAGCTTTCTAACGGATTCCAGAAACCATGTCTTTTAACCCGTTGATTTTACAGACTAAGAAAATTGAGATCCAAAGAGGGGAAACAGTTTTCCAAATTTCATGTGGCTAAAGAGTGGAATTTTTGGAAAAACTCGAACACCAATACTGCTGCCTGGTGTCGTTCCACTTTTCGTGGCTCTGCAGAGGACTGATAATCCCATCACCCTCATCTAAAGGGGCTCGGGATCTAGGAAGGGAAGAAGTGGGGAAATCTGCCGGATGACTTCAAAATGGTTACAGCGTCTGCCTTCAGGATGTGCTCAGCCATCATAGCAAAGCATTTGAAAAAAAAATTATTAATTTTTTACTTCTGACTGATGTACAGTATCTGAGGAAGTAAAACATATCCCTGGGGAGTGTCGATTATGCCTAGGAGGGCAAAAGAAGCAAAGGAAAGCACAGAATGTGGTTCCTAAAGGGGGCTGCAAGGATGACTCCCAAAGTTAGGATATACACTCAAGTCAGTGTAATTTCCAATTTTCTTCTGTAGAATGAAAAAGAGGGATTTCTTTCCCTTTTTTTTTTTTTTTTTTTGCTTGCCTCAGTCATACCACTAATTATTTAGTGGTCTTTCAAACCTTTTGTAATCTCTCCTCGAGAAAGCCCTGAAAGATATTAATTCTTAGCCATGTGCCTCATAAATGAAGGCCATTCTGCTATACTTAATGACAAGGCTGAGGCAGCAAGATGTCATTTGCTTTTTTCTCGGTTTTTAAATTGCTTTCTAAATGAACTACAGCTGTGAGGGCCAGGTGCTGTGATCCCTTTAGAAAGATCAGGAAATGATGAAATCCAAAATTTCAAAGTGTGATGGATGTCAGCTCCCGATTTGGTGTGTGTGAGGTCACCCCATGCACCTGGTACCATCTCCACAACAGAATTACTTTTCTGTGGAGGAAAAAAAAAAAAAAAAAAAAAGGAGAGAGAGGGAGAGGGAGAGAGAGAGAGATGCACATGTCTAATGCGAGTGCAACAATAAGAGAAACAGTTTATAATTATCTCTTTGTTTGATCCTCATCTAGATGGAAATGGTGAAACGTGCAGCCTCCCCCCCCCCCCCCCATTATAGGTATCGCTGCCGCTGTATTAAACACACGATTTTTGTGAATCGGAGAGTCGGTGTGGTGACTCAGGAGCTACTAGGAAGCGAACGACATGTTATGGTGATGGGAGGAGGGGTGGGGAGAGAGGGGCGGGGGGGCGGCAGGGTTCTTTAAGACTCCTTTCGACTTAATTAATTAACATCAGTACCTTTAATATTAGGAGCGCCGTTTGCTCTGGGGAGCTGTCAGCCAAATCTGAGATTCAGTCGGGGCTGCCTTTGAAGGTGGTGAGCTGAGGGCAGGCATGTCCACCCCTGCCCTAAGGACAGTGGCAGGTACGCCCCTCAAGGCACTCGTTCTTCCGGTCAGCTTGAGGCCCTCGGTGAAATCTGTTTGGGAGGCCTTGTTCTTGCCGTCGTCCGACAGAGCAAATAAGGCGTGATTGTGCTCGTTCTCTCCGACACTGACCCCCCAGGAGATGGATTTGTCAGAGCTGGATGGCTGCCAGGGTCCACCCCATTTGCTCTGGGACGCTGCCCAGTCTGCCCCTGGGGGGAGTGAGGGACTCCGTCTCCTGCAGCCCTTCCACTCAGAACCGCTCCCTGGGGCATTGAACCCGACTGGGCAGGTGGTACGGGGTGAAGTGTGAGGCAGGCCTGGGTGTCTTGTCCCTAACCCTACAATATGCCCTTAGATGAGTTGCTTTTACCTTCTGGGTCTTAATTCTCCACGTCTGTAAACAGGAGTGGGGGGAGAAATAGACCATATTTTGGTGAGGATTGACTGACACTGCATATGTAAAAAGTGCCCAGGAGAGTGTTTTGCACAAAATTGGTGATGTGGAAACATCAATAGTAATCTCCCAACACCACTGTCTCTGCTCCTGAGTCCATTAGGTGCAACATGGAGCAGGAAGGGCAAGAGTGAGATCCCAGAGGACATACAACTCCCAAATCCAGTGCTTCCTAGATGTCTGGCTTTACTTAAGTTCCTTACCCTCTCTGGGCCTCAGTTTCTCCATCAGTACAATGGGAATTATAGAAAATTCTACCTCACTTATCCTTACAAGGATAAAATGAGACGTTAGATGTCAAGGTGCTTTATATTACATAGAGAGAGACATGGGGCTGAAGGGAGTTGACAGTCATGTTGGTTTCAACTCCTCCTCCCACTTACTGGTGGCTACTTCCTTTTCTTTCCCAGCACCTAGCTGATGATGTCTGTTTCTCCATCAGTGCTCACGGTCACCCTATGCATCGTTAAAAGAATTAGGCAGGTGCTAAATGAGTCCTGGGAGAAGTAAGGGATGATGAAAAGAATGAAGGAGAGGATACTGATCTAATATCTATTCAAAGACCCGAAACACAACATCATACCAGCCAAAAGGAAAAGTTTGCCAAACCCAAATGGAGGAACCCAGTAGCAATCCCTTACTTGAGTAGTTTTAGAGGAAAACATAAAACGATATCCCATAGTTGTAGCCCAAATAAGGGGAAATTGAGGTTTACGTGAAGAGCAGAAGTCCTAATGGCTTAGCTGCCAATTGCTGCTTTGGAAGACTTTGCTCTCAACAGGCCGTAAGTGTGGGATTGTGTCCTGTACCATAACTAGAGCTATCCATGTGGGATTCCAGGAAGATTGTGTCTTGTGCCATAACTACAGCTATCCATGTGGAGACACCAGGCCCCCTCCACCCCCAAAAAGATGACTTCCTGGGGTTGTTACTGATTGTATCATCAGGGAAACGGGCTCCTATGAGGCATCCTTAATTTGGGAGGAGGCTGGGGTGAAGGAAGCCAGCAACGCTGCCTGCCGTTCACTCTGGAGTTTGAACCAGAATATGCCTGAAGGATCGAGAACAACAAATCAACCAACGGGAAGCGGACCCTGTGCCCTGAGCTGTAGCTCCCACTTCCACTTGGATGTTTTACCCCTCATCTCAGCATGTCCCAAGCCGATGTCACCATCTTCTCTCCTAGATCCCATTCTCTCCAGACCTCTGTCCAACATCTTCAGTTCCACACGTTTTCTACTTCAACGGGTGCCTCTCTTTCTTTACCTCACCACAGGTTCAGTGTGGGAGGATGATCTTCCAGTTTGTCCATGTTTAAATCTACCTGTTTACCACCTTTTCTTCTAACCTTGTAACAGACTGAGGCACAGATGGTGAGCCGAGGGTTAGCCGGTACTATAACACACAGAGGCTTGGCCACTGGATCACCTGTTGTGAAGCAATGAGCTTGCCTCAGGGGTGACCACCCACTCTTCCCCCCACATTGATTACAGATGACAAATTGCTCCGGCTGGGAATGGACCTCAAGATTTTTGAAACCCAGATGAAAGGACAGATAGAAACCCTCTTTAAAATTTGCAAGCAGTTCTGCATCCTACCAGGTGGAGGCCAGTCTTTGATGAAGACTCTTCCTTTCTTCTGGGAAAACCACCCTAAGGACATTTAGATATGCAAATGTAGATCAAAGACTCTCTTCTGGAATGGATTTAAGCTGCTGTGAATAACAATGTGGAAGGTTCTGCAAGAGACAGAGCCACACTTCTGTGGTTTACCTTCTCTTTTAAAAGAACCTTCTTTCCCAAGTCCAGATTAAGACAAAGGACCTTCAGTTGGAAGTTGAAAATTATTGCTAATTTTAGAAGAGATGGTGTGTGTGTAATTTTGTGTGTGTGCATGTTCATGTTCAAATATTTGCCCTTGGAAAATTGAGTAGTGACCGCCCCCCCAGGATTGCTTAACAGATGTGAATACCTGAAGGGAACAATTTAGAGAGAGACATAAGTGGAAGGGCACCACTTAATCTAGACTTGGAGACAGAACTACAGTGCTCATGTAACTTCTAAGTGTTCAGTTTTGGGGGGATAAATATCCTCCCCCTGTCCTTCATGCTAATAGTTTCAGGTTTACATTATGCTACTCTTTTTAGTGTCTGTTCCTAAGAGTCAAAAAATCTTTTAAAGTTGGGATGCCCAGAAGTGAATAGGCAGCTCAAACAATACAAAGAACTCAACTGTGACCTTTAAAATTGTGTTAAAAATTATACCTCTACTAATGTAGCCTGAGAATATGTCATCTTCCTTGGGCACCAAGTTTCAATGTTGACTTACCCTCAAGTGACTAAATTTATGACAGATCAAGCTCTTAAATGTATTCCTCACCTTTCTGAGATTAAGGTGCTTTCTTAGAATCAAGTATAATAATACACTTTCCTCTGCCATATTAAACTTAATTTTGTTAGATTTATTTCTATTTGTTTTGCTCTTGTTATGACCCAGAGCAGGGCTTGAAGACACAGCCCTGTCATTAAACAACTTTATCTAGGCTGACATTGATCTATTAATCCGCATCTTTCAGGGCAGAGCTTTTCATCCAGTGATAAATCCTTCTAAGTTTACCATTGCCCAGATGAGACAGCTGTATTTAGGTCAAAATATCATTAGAGATCTTGCAAAATGCTTTGCTGAAGTTCTGATCCATTCTGTTTCCCTGAAATACCTGTCTAAAACTGACAAAAATTAGAAATACAGTAATCATTTCATACATATGTAAACATAGTCTGTATATTATGTTTACACTATTAAGGGTCATACACACATATGATCTTACCTGGAATTCACAGCACCCCGGTAAAGACAAAGAAGGCACCCCTGCCCCCATCCTGCCTTCTTACACTTGAGAAAGTTGAGAGTCCTGTTGATTAGTTACAACCAGAATCAGAATCCTCTGACTGGCAGGCAGTCTACCTCCATCCCACTGCATCCCCAATTTCCCTTTCAGTGTAATCAGTTGATTTCAGACCCAGTGCCTACTACTACAGCCCCAAACTTTCACAAGACAAAATCTAATCATCAATTTGGCTTGTTTTAAACAGTCTCAATAAAATACTCAGAATCACAGAATCTCAGAGTGGTGGGGTTTCTGAGGGTTCACCTTGCCCAGACTCCCCTACACTCCACAATCCCCACTACAGCTCAGGGGGCTAGGGGGGCAGCCCCCTTTGCCTTTATGTTGGCTGTGGAGGGGGCTGAGGATTTTATGAGGCTGCACGTTCCTGTCTGGCAGGTGGTGGTTCCTCCATGTGACAACGGAAGGCTGCTTCTTCTACCTTCTCCTGTAGGCTCTAGATCATCCCCGGCTACCTGCCCAGATTAAGCCTTTCTACTCTAGGTATTTGAAAAAATTGCTTTTTCTCTCTTCTCCAGACACTGCTTCCCCAATTATTTAACCAATCCGCCAATGGCCCAGTTCTCAAACCACCTCACAGGCTCCCCCCTCCTCTCAATGTGCTCTAGTTTTTCAACATCTTAAAATGCGACACCCATAATTAAACAGAATGCTCCAGATGTGGCTTGATTGGCACAAAATCATTTCCTCTTTTGTTCTGGACTATGTTGTTTCCTAATGTTGTTTACTGCTTTTTCTGTAATCGTTATTTCATGGTGGAGATACTTCTGATCCTGAAATTCCCTAAAGCCAAGGACCTTTTTTTTCCCTACATGCAAGGAACAGCCTCAGTTTTTCCTCATTTGGGTCCCTATACTATTGGTTGCTTAGACTTAAACATAGATTTCATATTTGTCCTTGTTAGATTTCATCTCTAGTTTTGCCCCATAATACATTTCTGGTGAACTCTCTGACCTTCTGTACATTTGCTGTTTAATATTTCTATGTCTAATTGACGTATCTTCTGTATTTTCAACAAAATTATTCATGAAAATACTGAATAACATTTAAAAATGAGTCCTTCAGGTTATATTAACTTTCTTGTTATTTGTTGTCTCTTTTTAATATTCTTATTTATTATGATACCTTTTCATGAAGGATATGTAAGAGATTTGTACCAATCAGCACTGTTTAAGCCACCTTTGGGGATATAAGAACACACAAATAGCTTAGTTTCTAATTGAGGAGACAAGTCTAGCACAACTGGAAGCAACCAGTGGAGGAAAACAGATGATAAGGTAAGATAAGGTAAGATATTCATTTCAATAGGCATCAAACATTTTAAATATTTAGAGGTTGCTAGAGACTGGGGTTTATTTTTTTAAGTCGGTAGAATTTGAACCTTTCCAATACAACGTGTTATGTGTTAGAAGAACTATGGTACCAAGGACCAAGTACTGCAGAGTTGGGTGCAGAACTGCAGTAAAATAAGTGAAAGTTCAAAGTAAAGGCTTCATGTAAATGGAATCTGGGAGGGTGAGGGAACAAGGACCAGGCCAAAGAGGGAGAGCAATTGAAGTCTAATGATCCAACTTCACACATTCATTTATCCATCATTCATTAAAAAAAAAAAAAAAAATTGTAGAGCTCCTGCTCTATGCCAGGCACTGTTTTAGGATGCAACAATGAATGAAACAGACAGAAATTCCTGCCCTACAAGAGCTTACAGGAATGTACTGAAAGTGAGAGTAATACAAAGGTTTGCTTGGTGGGAGAGTTACGGTGTTGAAAAGGAAAGCAGGGAATAGAGACAGGACAAGTTAGAGTAAATGGGATACTTGCCATTGTAGACGGACACCCAGGGAAGACCTCACTGAAATGCTGAAGATCTGAGCCATCTCCTATGGGGGAGCATGTCTTAGGCGGAGCCAGCACCAAGGCCCTAAGGAGAGATACATCTCTGGTACCTGAGGGGTAGTGAGGAGGCCGATGTGGCAGGAACACAGATAGCAAGAGGAAAAGTAGCAGACAATTTTAGAGGGGTAGCAGGTGGGCAGGATGCTGGTCAAGCTAGACTTAGGGTCAATTTTAAGAACTTTGGCTTTTATTCCAGGTGAGAAGGGGGAGCATTGCAAGGCTTTGAAGAAAAGAGTATGGTGATGTAACTTATATCTAGTAAAATAATTCACAGTGTTGGGTTGGGAATAGTTGTAGGTAAGCAAAAGCAGAAGCAGGAAGATGAGTTAAGAGATTATATCAGTTAGATAGTGCTGCATAACAAACAGAAGCTTAAACAATAAGCATGCATTATTACGCTACAAGTTATCGGTGTAGTTCTTTGGGTTTGGTTGGGTTCACACTGTTAGCTGTGGAACAGGTGGGCTCCTCAGCTGACCCTGGATTGGCTTAGTCTCATGTTTGCTGGTTTACAGGCTGCAGGCTGGCCCAGGATGGCCTTGGCTGGGACGGCTGAGTTCTCCTCCAGCTGGCTGGCCCGGGCTTACCCACATGGTGATGGCAGAATTTCAAAAGAAAATGTGAAATAAAGCTCAGGTTTAGAGTTGGCCTGTGGACACATTTCGAGCAAGTCTCAGGCCTGACTCAAGTGTGTGTGAGGAGTACACACCTCTTAGTTAGAACAAATGCAAAGACAGATTGCATATGTCATGAATACAGGGAGAGTTGAAGATTGTGGCCAGTTGTGTAACCATTCTAAGGTGGAGGCTCTTGCAGTATCCAGGTGAGAGTTGAGAGCAGTTTTCAGAAGAGTGGTATCAGTGGAGGTGATGAAAGTTATTGGATTCTGGGTATAATTTAAAGGTAATGGATTCAAATGTGAGAATGAGTGTGATAGAGAAAGGAAGGACCCAATGGTGACTAAAGTTGTAGGCCTTCACAACTGGAAAATTAGAGTTGCCAACTCTTGAGTTGGGGGGAGATGGTAAGAAGAGCAGTTTGAAAAGGGCAATCAGGAACTTAGTTGTGCATGTGTTAAATTTGAGAGGCTTATTAAATTTTCAGTAGGAAGTAGACTATGTGGGTATGGACTTAGAAGAAGTTTCTGATCGGTTGATATAAATTTGGGATGCACTGCATATAGATGGCATTTAATGCCATGGAGCCTTAGGAGATCATCAAGACAGGGAGTGTTAATAAAAATAAGAAGAGATCAGAGAGTGCAGCTCTGGGGCACTCCAACAGGGAATGAGAAGGAATAAGTAAAGGAGACTGAGAATTAGGGACGAGAAAGAGGAGCAGCTAGAGACAGAACAAACAGAACATGCTTGATTAGGCAGGAAAACAAAAGTTGGAGGCAGGCAGAAGACAGGACTGATGGAGAGATTGAGGCCATCCTAGGAAAAGCCTTGTAGTTAGATTTGGTTGGAGGGAAAACTTACTATGGTGTTTCAAGTACAGTAGAGGTTTCTTCCTTGTCCTCATGGGATGAGGACACAGTATGAAACCCCCAATCGACCAGACCTGTTCAGGACAGGGGGGATTTCACAAGGCATCACGGACCTGATTGTGACAGCTCCAAGGATCTAAAATGATCTCGGATCATCAACGTATAACTGATGGGCCAAGGCTAGGGACTGTAGACTTACTTTGCTCGAACTTGAGTCCCTGCATGTCTCCTAGCATTACTGTAGTTGAGCAGGAAGTTATTACATGTGGTAGTGGGGTGAGGTGAGGGGTTCAGGGACAAGTCTTCCGCAGTATTCCAGCTTTCTCTTCTCTCCTCAGAAGCACTGGCAAGTGATATCTTGAGTTCCCCAGCAGAACAGCCAAGGACTGGGGAAATACATTTGCTGAAAAGGACCAGTGATTTAATTTTATTCATTCTGTATCAAATTTCTACATCTCACAGTTTGGGCACAACAGGAGGTGACACTGTTAACTGTTACTCTCTTCACTTCCTTTTTTTCCCCCTCGCTGAACATAAACATATCATTACACAGTTACACCCCACTATATTTAGAGTTGATTTTTAACTGTCTATTAAATCAAACAGGGAAGCTAGGCTGCTCGACCTGGAGCCAGTGGGACTGGCTAGGGAGATAGATCAGTCCACTGGGGAGGGTAGGACTAGAGTGAAACCTGCATTGCCAACCACCATGGACCCCCAGGAGCCTCCACCCTGCACTTATTTGGAGACAAAGGCAGACACTCTAACTGGGGCAGGGCCAGCATCCTGCCCACAAACCACCCTGAAAACCTCTTGTTCACCAGTGATAGAGGCTTCAGCTTCACTTCCTTGTATAGATGGAAGGGATTTCACGGGGATCTAGAGCTTATATTCCAAGCAGTGCACTCATTGAAAACATGACTTAAAGTAGCCCAAGATGCCAGGGACGTGGCACGTTCAACAAAAATACAAGTTTTTTATTGTTAACCAACTTTGGAAAGTGCTTCTTCCTATGTTTCCTTCTCTAATGCTTGCAGTGTAGAGTGGCATTAGGGACGGAGAGCAGCTGTGCGTTAGAGAAACTTTCCTGAAGTTGCTCATCCCAAGACTCCCCCATCTTGTTTTACTGAGGAATCTTCCATTGTTGATAATGCCTGTTAACACTTACAGAACTAACAACTTTAGAACACACTTTAGAAGACACTACTATAATTCAGACCAATATGGTAGTTTACAACATGCCAACTGAACATTATTTGTGGCCCTTATCACAACACTGTATGAGCAGAGCTCGGAATGTTTTCTCCATCTTACGATCTGAGAAAACAAGAAATGGAGAGGTCGAATGGCATCCAGATCAACAGAGATAATGGTGGTGGAACCTGAATCAGAGCTGAATGTAGCTCTTATGTTTTCTACCCAGTCTTGCTTCCTTTAGACAAGATGGCGCATGCTGGTGGAAGAAACAAGTGGGAGCCGTTCCACGAGGGTGAGTATCAGGGATTGGAAATGGGCTGACTAGGTAGTGCTGATAATGAGTGGCTGTAACTAAAGACAGAAAAATTGGGGAAATAAAGATTGGGAGGACATGAGGGTCATGCTACCAAGTCACCCGCTGCCACTGTCTCCATCTTTAATTCTTCTTTATGCCCTTTGACTGAATCTAATTACAACACAATCAACAGAAATATGGCCACGTGGTCAGTCTTACCTCCCACTCATCCAGTACCCACACCATTAATCATCAGTTGCCTGCCAGCTTTGTCGTGGGATATATTGTCGTCTACTCTGTGGACATTTCTCTATATTCTCATTTGTAATCTAATATTCTTTCCATCATCTCAACCTGCCATAGATTTGCCTTTTCTAGCCTTAAAAATGAATGTTAGAAATCTCAGATAATGAGAAAGATCTAAGAAAGTTTTCAGAAATGAAGGGACTGTTACTTACTTGGAAAGATGTTTAATTTGTACACCAAGCTCTTTATGAAATGTTCTAGTCTAGAATGGTACCACGTCAACTTGATGGACTAGGCAGTCATAGGATTCCAGATGCTTCAAGCTTTCTTAATGAAGAGAAAATGCCTCATCTGCTATGAGTGAAGAGGAAAAGGATAATACTGAGAGTTTCTGCAATATGTTAAACTTCTGGTTTGGGGTGGTGCCATGATTATTAAATGAAGCCACATCTCCATTTTAATTTGGTGATTGGCATGCCAAAATTTGTATGTTTTTCATAATACATGTTGAAGACATAATGGCTTCATTATATTACTCTACAAATATTATGATCTATTTTGTGCCAGGTGCTAAGGATTCAAAAATGAATTGCTTCCTTTATGTTGCTCACAGTCTATCAAAGGAACTCATCTTCTTCTCAACATCTAAGAATAACTAAAATAAATGTATGCTCCAGTCAATGAAACTTAAAACAAAATAATGGTCATATAAAAATATATGAATTCTAACTTTAAGGGATTGCAGTTAATCAATAGAACTGACCCAGAGCCTGTGTATCACATGACTCTGTTAGATACTTTGCAGAATCCATTAATAACATGGGCCTCAGTCTCAAGGTGCTTAAATTTGCTCAGGGAGAGGAACCATAAGTTCGTAAAACCAAAACACAGAGCAAATTTTTAAAAACCTGAAATTAAATAAAATGACATTAGATATAAAAAGAGTCACCAAAGTTTAAAATTTGCTGCATAGTGTCCCAGAAAATAAAACTTATAGGTTTGGTAAGAAAGAGCTTTCTTTGTTTTATTTTGGATGAGAAGTTTTCATGCAAGAAGAAGAGATTGTAAAGAATAAATATTTTGTGACTGGGAAGAGAAAAAATTGTCAATGACAGTTGAAGAATGGTAAGTACACAAGGTAGTACTCATTCCTTAAAGGATACAAAGCCCTAAAATTGCGGTCTCATTTGGTATCTCCCTTGCTTGCACACTTTGCTCAACATCACGACCATTGCCTTTTCCTCTAACACTTGCATTATTCCCTCTGTCTGGACTAGTCTTCTCTCTGATGTTTTCATGAGGAGCTCTCTCCTGTCAATCGTACATCACTCATCAGAGGGACCATTCTAACCCAACAGTTTGAAACAGCTATTTTCTCAATGGGACTCACATTGTATCCTATCCTCTATTACTAATTTAATTCTATTCATAGTACTTATCACTGTCTGATAGTTTTACCTTCTTTATTGTTTGATTGAATATCTGTTCCCTCCCTGTAGAACTGTGTTGCCCAGTACAGTAAATATTAGCCAAACCTGACTATTATAGTTAAATTTAAATTAATTAGAATTAAAAATTAAAAGTTCTGGTTCTCAGTCACAGTAGCCAGGTGTCATGTACTCAAAAGTCACATGTCTATAGTGGTTATGGTGTTGTAAAATGTAGATATAAAACACTTCTTTCAACGTAGGCACCTCTGTTCTTGAATGTAAATTCTATGAGATCTAGGGACTTGTTGGTCTATATACCACCGTATCTCCGGTACCTTAAAGTAAGACTTGAGAATAGATATTTTTTGATTGAATGAATGGGCCAGTTTCCCAGAGCAAATGGATCACATAGAGCAGATAAAAGAGATGAGGCTGAATCCATAATTTGATCCAGATATTGAAACACTTCACATGCTTAAATAAGGAGTTTATACTTATAGCTTAAAAATCAAATGGAAGTCACTGAAGGTTTTGAAATGAAGAATAACATGATCAAATATCCAGCTTAAAATGATTCTTTCCACCGCATGAGCAGAATGATTTGGATCAGGAGGGAGTGATGGCAAGAAAATTATTCTCACTGTAAAAACATGAGATGTAAAGTGACTAAACTGAATTTGAGAAGGAAGAATCAATACAGTCAGTGCCCATGTTGGTCAGAAAAGGCTATATTACACAGAGGTAGCAACAACTTCAACATCTCAGTGGAACCGAATTTATCTTTGGTTGACATGACATTTCCTGTAGACTGGGAGGTGGCTCTGCCCCACACTGTCACCCGGGTACCCAGATGGATGGAGGTCTACACCACCTAGAGCACAGACTCCTTTGTCACGACGGCAGGGAGAGAGGCTGGCCAGTACGCGTGGCTTTGAAGTCCCTCATTGCAGAAATGACACCTGTTACTTCTATGAAACATTACTAGCTGAAATCAGTCACGTGGCTCTAACTGCAAGTATTCAGGAAATGTAGATGAACAAAGATATTTATCTATGTATTTATTTTGTGAATCAATCTGTCCGCCATGTTGATAATAAGATATGAGGAAATAAGGAGAGTGAGATGAATCACATACATCTCTGAACTTTCTATTCATATACGATTTAAATCTGTACATAGTAGAATTCACAGAGATATGTGGTGGTCCAAAGATATATTATTCATAATAATAGTAAGTGGTACTGAGCAGAGCATCCCATCAGATGACAGATAATGAAAGGATGAATAATATATGGGTAACACTGATGATGTGTGGATCACTAGGAAAACTGCCGTGAACAAGGCAAACATTATCCCTGCTTCAACTAACCTTAGATTCTAGTATATGAAACATACAACAACTAATCCCATAATTTGCTACTTATAATTTTATGTGCTACAAACAGAACACACAGTGTTATACCATAAGAATAGTCTGTTATTCGTAGTGCTAATTAATAATCATTTTGGTCATTTCCACTTTTGTTCTTTTAATGTTTCCTTTAATTTATATTCTCTCTGTGAAATTAAAATATTCATCAGTTGAAAGTAATAAGAAAAGGGAATTCATGATATGGTAGGGACTTTAGTGGACAGTTCAAACAATGTACTCACTTATTAAAAATGATTCACTAATATCCTACCACTGACTTTTGCTAAATCACTTAGTTTTTATTCACTTAAGTATCTAACCATTGTGTCAGGATCAATACTTGCCCTGTCTTTGCTTACTGTATGTTGATATTCCAAAATAGGTTACAAATTGAGGCAGAGCACATCATAAAGAATATGCTAAGGAAAGAAATATAAAGATACCACATCATCTCAGTTTTACATGCCTACCATCTTATCACGTCATGGTGCTTTGTAAGTGGCCAACGTTCCATTACTGAATGAATGTTGTTGTGTAGAAGTAATTGTCCACAACAAACGTGACTCTAAGAATTTGGCAGTGATGCTTCTCAATGACTCTGAAATGAGTTATTCAATGGCGAGTCATCGCTATAAAGTATCCCTGGGGCATGATCAACACCGGGAGGATGACATTTCAATAATTTTTCTGTCGTCATGTTATTTGAGAACTAAAAATATTGAGCAGGTATCACCCATCCAAAAATGTTCTATCCTTTAGTGACCTGGCATGTTTTCCATTTTCTTCTTTTCCTTTTAAGTGAAGATATTTTCTGATCACCCCATTTCTGGATAGTGGCGTTGGAGTTCCAGGAAGAATCTTATCTTATTCAGTAGGCACACGATGAAGAGTGCTGGTATGTCACTTACCTTCAAAAGAATATGAGCCCAAATTATATTCCCATCTCTGCGAATGTTTCCCTAGTAAGATGCGATGACCTCAATGACCCTGAACCCTTTCTTCAAGCCCAGGGCCCTCTGCATTCTCCCTTGCGCTGTGCTAGAAAATTCCTCAGCCTTCTGTGACCCACAGCAGTTGGAAGGGCATCACGTGTACACTTCTCTTCTGTAACTGCAGAGGAGTAACAGCCCCTCACAGCGCCACTGGCATTCCTGTTTCCCATCCAGCACTGTCTCCTTCCAGAAGAGCCACAGTCAATCTCTGTGCTGGATTCAGCTTTCAAACGTTCATGAAAGGGTGCAAGGCAGCCAATGTACTGCTGAAGCTGCAACATCAGTCTGGTGATGCATAATGCATTACACAGCACTGGGGCCATGTTCTGCTTTGACTGAAGTGCCAGTGACTCAGAGATGAGTTTTTCTTTCTTTTTTTTTTTTTTTTTTTTCCTTCCCCTTATTTTAAAGGCATAAAGTATTGTGGATATAATATTTTTTCTGGCCAGGCTGTAACTATAGCTTCCCCACCAGCTGTTCCCCACATGATAATGGAACTCTGCAATAATATTAGGGGTGTGTGGGAAATCTATGGCCAATTTAGTCACTCAGGCAGTGCTCAAAACCTCTGGGTGAGGGCTGCCATGGGAGATAACTTGCCATAGATGAGCTGCCTGGAACTCTGCAAAGTGCATGCTTCCACACCTCCTGGGACGGTCCAGAGCTGCGCCTACACTTACAGACGAGAAGGGAATAGGCAACACAGATGCCAGGAGCCACAGATTTTTGGTTTTCAGTATAATGACTGATTTGACAGCTCTTTTACTTATTTTTCAAAGGCCATTTGGATACTGTGCTCTCAAAATGTCAAAACCAAATACTCCTTTCATCTGGTAGAAAGCCATTCTTGGCTCTATTGTGTCAAGTCACCTTTGTCTGCTTTGCCACAGAGAAGTGAAAAAGTAGAATACTTAATACCTTTCTTTAAAAAAACTTGGGGGGCTTAACACCTAAGCAGGAACATGACCTAGGCAACAGAACTTTCATTCTCAGGGGTGACAGGGGACAGCCAGTGTGGAGCTGTTATGTTATCCATGGTTTTTGGCATTACATTTGCACATGGGAACACCTGGAATTTATGTAAACTAACCTGTGTCGCCTGGTCAGAAAGAAGATTGGCCATCTAATCATCAAGACAAATCCGTTCAATACAGCCACTAACTAGCAAAAGACAAAAATCACAGATTTTCAGTCCTTGAGATCAGACATTTAGATTATCTAAATCCTTACCCAGCATTGATTCTATTGTTTGTTTCACATGACAGGGAATTGCAGAACTTCAGAGCAGGATGGGACTTGTGAAGGATTAAAACTAACAGCTCGTATTTGTATACCCCCTTAGAGTTCTCAAATCACTCTAGAGCATACCTTCCTTCCTTCTTCAAGACGTACAGATCAGTACTTAGCCACCTGCAATAGTAAAGGAGACAGGCGTGTCCTCCTCTCAGGAAGCATATGATTTAAGGCAAAAGCCAAACAAGAAATGACGATCAGTGTGATGGACGGTGTGTTTGGGGAGGTACGTGGGGCTATGGGGGCACACGACAGGCACGCTTCACGCGTCCGGGGGCAGAGCTGGTGCGAGAGTGGAGTCGCAGGGGAAGAGCGCTTCTGGCAAAGGGAGCCGAGTGGGGGCTCCTTGCCTCTCCTCCCGCAGAATTTCCTCAGCGTCAGGCGGAGGTGAGTGTGAGTAGTGGGAAAGCCAGCAGCTTCTCTAAGGAGCTGCTCTGAAGTGCTCTCCTTCTGTGTCCGCGGGGGAGCAGGAAAGCTGGAGGAAATGGGCCCCGTGGGGTTTCGCTCACGCCTAGGTGGCTCTGGGCTGATCCCCGACAGCAAAGGAAGGAAAGACTCCCCTTTAGAGGCAAGCGCCCCCCCAGGCTGCTCCGTGCCCCCGGGGTTGAAATCAGGCGGTAGGAATGCCCGTCCTGTGACTCAAGGAGGAGGGCTCGGTCTTCCCTTGACCCGTCCCCTTATCTATTCAGTTGCGTGCCGCCCTCAGAAGCCTGGACCACTGCACCTGCCATCTGAGCCCTGGTCTCGTGGCCGTCTGTCTGGTCCAGCTGTCCTGTCTGCTGTGAGGGAACACACCCCATTGATTTTTTGCAGGGGAGGTTAGACCCAATCTTAACAGAGGATTCATTTTTAATATTAGAGGCAGTTTTCCTCCAAAAACAGTGTCCACTTCTAATTTAACAATTTTTAGCCAATGCTGTATGCTGACACTAGGTATTTTATGGAAGTGAATTTATCCTGTTTGTAGAGTCTAACTATACGTAGAAATCGCTGCTTCAAAATCTTCCCTTAGACTCTCCATGTTCCTGAATATGATTCCCACAGCACTCGGGCAGAAGCAGGGCCACCTGCTCTGCAGCAGGTGATGGGGTAGGGGATTGGGGAGGAAACCCTAGCGAGAGAGTCTGCCCCCCAAATTGTTCCTACAACAAACAGCATGAGCACAAAAGCCCAAGAGAGCATGACCACTGCTGGAAACGGGATTTGCTTTTGCATGGATGACGCTAATTGTAGGAAAAGGAGAGAGACCAAGGCAGCATTGGTGACCCCAGCCCGGGCCCTACCAGGGAGAGCAAGTTAAGTCATTGATGAAAAGGACAACAGAAAGGCAGTCAGCATATATTCAATACTAAGGGGATAAGACTGATTCGATTCATGTTTTGGGGCGATCTCTTCTCATATGAGTCATACAAATATAAGGAGGGTTTTTATTCCCATTTTACAGATGAAAAACTGAGGATGGGGGTGGGGGGGCGGTGTCCAGCCAGGATCACAGAACTGAGGAGTGACGGCTACAGGATAAAACCAGGTTTTCCCATTCCCAGGCCACAGCTAGCGTTCCATCAGCTTCACACACTTAAAGCCAAACCAGCGGTATCACTTCCAATTCATAAACCTTTAATAACATATTTTAAAAGTGCTTTATAAAAAGCACCAGTTCCTCAACTGTTAATGATGGTTATATCCTATAATAAAATGGTACAAATTCTTTCCCCTTTGGGGACAGTGCTATCCTTTGCTTGTTTATTTAGGTGAAAAATAGGTTAGCTACTTTTCACCCTTTTTCTACATTGACTAACTAAATTTTTTCTTTAATTTTAAAACACTTACAATAATATACTAGACTACAGAGTATTAGATAAAATCCAAGACTGAAACTTGATCTTTTTCTCTTTTTGAAGTTTGATCATAAAAGTAACTTATAGTAAAGAGTTAATAGACATTCCTTTTTGGAGTAACTTTATTTTGTTGAGGAAAAATCAGTTAAATTTAAAATTCTGTGGAGAAAATTCACTTATTATGGAAAGAAGAAATCTGCTGAACTACCCAAAAATAACTCAGGCGGTGAACATTCCCCAGCCTGCCTACATTATTGATACATTTTGTTTACTACTTTGATTCCATCTGCCAGATACACCTGGTTTCAGATGGGGTGGTGTTTGCTAGCTGAATTAATGAAGAATACAGAATCTTTAGAAAAAATGCCACATTTGATGCACTATTTAGCTGAGGTTATCTTATATATCAATGTGTCTTTAATGTTGCTTTCAATTATAAAATACATAATTAAATATGTGAATTAAGGCAGAACTCTTAGCACAGATCAGTCCCATATGGCCTGACCTGATCTGATGAAACAAAATATGACTTTTTGAGGATGATTTTTTTTTTTTTTTTTATAAGCTAAACAAAATTCAAGGGCAACAAGTTTGGACTTGATGAATGCAAAATAATTTGCTAGTGAATAGTTTAGGCTAGACATTTATTCTGCTATCCACAATAGACACAATTATTATTGTTATCCACAATAAGAAATAGCTAATACTTTTGATTGTTTTTCCAGTTGTTAAGAGCTTTTCCCATGCAAAGTCTCTGTGAAGCCTTTAGGTGTTGCCTTAATCCTCTCAGGAGACACACACCTGATTAGACAATGTCTTTGCTGCAAGAGGATGAGGACGGGGCTTAGCACAGCTCAAATCTGAGCTGTACAGTTGAAGAGCTCAGGGGTGTGATAAGTTCATGTATTGCTGTCTGTAAATTGGAGATGACAATACCTATCTCATAGGATCATGGCCAGAGTTAATTTGGCTAAATATATACAATGTTCCTGGCATATTTTACTCACTCCAAGAGTGACCCATGAAAATGTTCATAGCATAGGGGGGCCTGATGCTGAAAGCTCAGCTTCTTTCTGCACCGATGCCAAATCAAATCTCAGGAACAGAGTTTTGGGCGAAGTAGAAAAGGAGAGCTTTATTGCTTTGCCAGACAAAGGGGGACATAGTGGGCTCCTGCCTCGAAAAACCATGTGTCCCAACCCGGGAGGATATGATGAGGGGTTTTACAGAAATAGTTCAAGGGCGGGGTTGCTGATAAGAGGAGGGTGTGTGCAGGGTCTCAGGTGGTCTCCTAATCCTGATGATCTTCTCTGGTCCCTTTAATCTTGTCTCAGGTGGTTTCTTGGCTCAGGTGGTTTCTTGGCTGCTTCTCCCTTGATTAGCAACAGTTAAGATCTGCCCTTTGGGACTCAGGGAAGGTCATGGAGGCTGGAGTCTCACCTACCACAAACGGGGGACAAAAAAGGTTTCTGTGCCCAGGAGCCCCACAGGGTCCTCCCCAGTTTCAGGCTGAGCCTTTAAGGGCAGCAACCAATTGGGAGGTGATGATCTTCAATTTGGTAAATGTAAATACTCTGTTTTTATGCAGTTGTGGGTATGGGTGGGGGAGGCCTTGGGGCTGGGGCTCCTGATCCCAAAGAGTTACAACAGAGTAATAGGATCACCTTTATACAAATTTTCATTTCTTTTGGATAGCGCCACAGCTGCAGATCAGATAAATCATTTTAGTGGCACCATTTTGGACATCTTGATCAAAAGGGATGTAAGTTTGAGGTGAGCAGCCTTGATTCGTGGAGTTTACATAGAACCAATAGGGGTGGAAGCAAAACCCTTGATGGGAGAGAGCGCTGAGATTCAGAACATAATGTGGAAGAAGATCATGAAGCAGTTGGTAACCTTAAAAATGTGTAACATCTCACATGACATGGTTGATGCCAAGACTGAACTTGAATGCTTCAAAGGCAGGAAAAATTATCTCCCTTGTCTCCTCACCCACCGAGTGTGGGAATCAGCAATTAGAGCAGGAAGAATTGGGAGCTAAAATCTTATTTACACTTACTTTCAACAAGTAACAATATGCATACTAATATTACTGTGAATGTGTATTGGATCTGGTCAACGGGGGAAGCTGAGACAGACAAAGGAGAGGCAAACCTGAGAGGCCATCGCCAGGAGAAGAATGGAGTGCGGTGCTCATGTCATCTGTAAACAAAGGGCAGAAGCATGTCCTAGTGTGCCGCAGTTCTAAAACTTCGGGGTACTTAGGAAACACCTGGGCCCCAGCCCAGATCTTGAGTGATAGAATCTTCCTATCTTGCCAGCCTGACAATGTTGCTAAGGCTGCTGAGAGAATCCATTGTGGGAGCAGATGTAAGACATTGTGTTAACTGTAATACTCCACAAACAGAAGCCTTTAGTACTTTGCCTCTTTGGGATCAAGCAAAATAAAGTGAATCAGCAGGAAAGAAAGTGTGTGGAAATGGGGAATTGCTCCTGGATTGATTCATTTATCTCTTTCTTTATTCATTTACTTTTTCTTCAATAGATATTTCCTGAGTGCCTACTTGTTGGTTTGCAAACTGGGCCCTGTAGAGGAGAAGGAGAGACTGAAGGAAGAGACGTCACTCCGGATGGGTACGTGGTGGGTTTAATAAGCAAAGGAGCTTACACACAAGACCGTTTTGGGAAAACTGTAAGGCAAGTAGACCTTCTCACCCTCTGCCAGAATCTTAAGTTTATAGAGAGCCCTTAACTGGATTCCATCACATGTACTTCTAGAGCTACACCTGACCTCTCAAGGCTGCGTCCTTGAACACGGTTCCCACTGTGGGAACGATGGGCGGAATTTACCCTCTGAGGACAGGGAGGGAGTGAGGAGATTCACTGCCCGGGACCAGCTTGCATGTCAGCTGGACATTACGTCCTGTGGATGACCTCCCACGATACCGGTGCCTGTCACAAGTCTTGGTGCTGGAAACACACTAGTGAATAAAAGAGACCGAGTTACTGCCCTCGTGGACTTACATCTTAGCAGAGGGGGCAGCCCATAAACCAGCAGGAATGTGCATGGTGTCAGTCAGGGAGGAGGATCCAGAAGTTACTCCCCAGGGACGGCGAGCAGAGACCTAGCAGAAGGGAGAATGGGCCGTGCAGATTCACAGGCGCAGCACGGCCAAGTCCCTGGGGCAGGACTGTCCTTGGCTTGTTTGAGGGTCAGCAAGAGAGGCCACAGAACTAGCAGGAGGGGTTGTGGGAGCTGAGGCTGGAGTTCGGGGGCTTGGCCAGGGGAGGGGCCTCCCAGTGCTGGTAGCTGGTAGCGCTCTGGACTGGAAATGAGGAAGAGCTTTGTGATCTAATTACTTTTTAAGAGGCTCCTTCTGGCTTCTGGGGGACAGCGGAAGCAGAGAGGTCAGCGAGGCACCCCCGACAGCACTCTGGGTCAGCCTGACGGGGTTGGAAATAGGATGGGTCGAGCCCTTTGCTTTTTCTGTCTCTGCCATGTTTCTCTCCCCTTCCCTTCTCTCTCCCAATCTGTCCTCGAATATAAAATGGAATAATATCCCTGAACCAGCAACGCAGGGAAGACGAAGTAAATCACTCCCGCAAAGCATGAGGAGCTGGTGCTCAGAAGAAAATCTGTATAAATACTGGCTCTAATTATAACATTAATATGGCTGGGATCATGAAGGCAGAGACAACCGACATATGGCAAAAGTTGCAGGCCCCAGAACTGCAGATGAGAGCTGCCTTCTGAACAAGAAAGAGAAAGCAGGTTGCCTAGGGAAACAAGGCCCCTGCAAAGCCTGTACCCAGCAAGTCCCTTCCTCCCTGCAGGGTACCAGCTCCCCAAGAAGGTGAGCCTGGCAAGCCTCCTGGGGGGATGGTGCAGCCTGGGTGGGATTCTGAAAGCTCTATCCCTATTCACTGATGCACCACACGCTTGAATCAGAATCCCCCCTCTGTACCCTGACACCCAATTAAATCTCGGAGACAGAGTTCGGGGTGAAGTAGAAAAGAATAGCTTTATTGCTCTACCAGGCAAAGGGGGCCACAGAGGGTTACTGCCTTCAAAACTATGTGTCCCAACCTGGAGGGGGTAGTGAAGAGTTTTATAGCGATGGTTCAAGGAGGGCATGAGCAGCTCGTGGACACTCTTCTGATTGGTTGGTGGAATGGTAAGTAGGAGTCAGCATCTCCAACCTTCTGGTTCCAACCAGTCTGGGGTCACGTGCCTGTGGGCAACATACAGTTAACTTCTCCCACCTGGAGCGGGTTTCAGTATCTGCAGAACAGCTCAAAGATATTGTTGTGTGTATCCCTTGAGGGAGAACCAGGACCCTGCCCCAAGGCTGCACTATTGTTCCTTTTGAACTGTCCTCCCATGTCTGCATCCCCTGCTTCCCTAATTAGCAACTGAACCTGCTCCTTGGAACTCAGGGAAGGTCATGGAGGCTGAATGAAGCCTATTTCCTGTAAGCAAGAAATGGGGACACAGAGAGGCTTTTGTGCCCAGGAGCCCACAGGGCCCTGCTCGGTATCACACTCTGCACCAGGCCCCGTGCTTGGTAAGGTAAATGAATAAGACATGGTCTCCCCGCAAGGCTCGTGCAGGCACTTGAGAGCGAAGGCAAAGGGACCCCGTGTAATGTGATGGGTGGGGATGAGTCTTGCTGTGGCAGCACCCAGGGGACGGTCAGCTCAGAAGGGGAAGTCCCGGGGTGATGGGGCACAGCCAGCGCGGGGCGCACGTGGGGCTGCATTACGGAAGGGGCGGCTCTGAATCAAGCCTCCTTTCCCTCCTCTTACGTCTCCTCTGGGTCAGGGTCCCACGGCGGGGCGGGCACTGTGAGGTGATGGAGAGCAGGAGGCACAGAGCCAGAGCCCAGCCTTGGAGGCCCTTCGCTGCCACCCAGACTGTGGCTTCCCCAGCCTCCCAGGTCCCTGAGCTTTTCCCGATCTTAACGCCACACCTCGGCAGGAGCGGCCTCTCCATCCCTCTCTAAAGCCGCATAGCCTCCCGTTATCCAGGGCTCTGCAGAGCCTTAGGAGACCTCTTCCTGGACAGGCCTGCAGCTTGGGAGCTGCCCACACCCCCAACCCAAAGGACCTGGCAGCCATGATGGAGGGGGCAGGGCGGGGGTCCACTGCTAAGGCTCTACTTGGGCGTTGTTCTCCTTAGAGACTCTTCTCATCTCTTGATCCTGGTTCGTGATCCAGACCAAAGACCTGTGCCAGAGAAATAAAGGTTTACATTTAAGCAATTAAATATCATTTTGGGTCTTTCAAGATAGAAAATTATTTTTAAGTTATCCTGTGCAAGGTTGAAAAGGTGGGATGAAATTAGAACCGTCACGCACTTCTTTGGAAGGGAATAAAAGTCTCAGGATTTTTTGGAAAGCAGTTGGAATATGTGTGTGTGTGCATTCTGAGAATTACATACTTTAACAAGGTAATTCCACTTCAAGTGACCAATAACAAAGGAATATTGGTGCTTGCAAATATGTGTGCAGTCAGATGCAAAGACACTCAGTGGTGTGTAGGATGAAATGATGGAGCTTCCCATGTCTGAAAACAGAGGAATAATTAAACATGCCAGGGCACATTCTCAGCAGAGCAGAATATTTAAACTGTATCTTAAGTAGTTGGTGGAAATTTGAGAACTGGCTAAAATGTCACGGGGTAGAAAACACAAATGGCAAAATCTTTGAGATGATGTACCTGCAGTAAAGATACTGATACTGAGCAGGACCCTGTGGGGGTCCTGGGCACAAAAGCCAGACCAGTTGAAACCAGAAGGTTGATGATGTCGACTCCCACTTACCTCCCCACCAACCAATCAGAAGAATGCCCATGAGCTGAGCATGCCCTCTCTGAACCATCGCTCTAAAACTCCTCACTACCATCTTCAGGTTGGGACACACAGTTTTGAGGGCAGGAGCCCATGGTGTCCCCCTTTTGCCTGGCAAAGCAATAAAGCTATCCTTTTTACTTCACCCAAAACTCTGTTTCTGAAAATTAATTCAGTGTCAGGGTACAGAGGCCGGATCTGGCTTCAATGCCACCACGTTAATAAAGTTGTTTTAGGATTGTAAGACTCTATGCCATTTCCATTCTCTTCTTTGTTTTTTTCTCAAGTTTTACATTTCTTACAATGAGCTTATAGTATTAACAAGTCATTTTAAAAGGCATTATGAAAAAAATTGGAATGAAACTCCACAGAGCTTGCAGGGCCAGTCTTGGGGGGGGGGGGGGAGGGGAGGGTGGTGGAGATCTGGGAGGGGACGGGGGAGGCCCATCTGGCTCTTCCATCCCTGTGGCCCTGAGGCTCCAATTGGTGGCCAGAGAGCAGGCTTATCTAGTCCTTCGATGGGCATTTATGGAGAACGACTCTGTCCAGTAATTCATTGTGCCTGGCCAAGCCTGTCTAAAATTAAGTCCTGATAACAGGGCATGTGCCACGCCCACCTTGATCACTTTGGCCAGGAAATAACATCTCACCTTCACTTTACCTATTCACCTGGCTTACTTGCTTGAAAGCCAGAGACACCTCTTGGGCAAGCCGCTTCTGGAGGGCCGCTCACACCCCATACACTGTGAAAAGTCTCACTCACCTGTCTGTCCACCCTCCCCTCCATCCCCACCGCAACACACACACACACACACACACACACACACACACACACGCACACAGACACGCGGACATCCTGAGTTGAAGGGCCCTCTGGCTAAGCTCCCTCAACCATCAGCTGCTGTTTATTTCTTCGCCTCCTCTTTTGGCTCCTGGGAGGATGTTTCAGCAGACTTTTTAGAGAAAGAGAGAAAAAATACAATAGCTCATTAAGCTAATGACCCTTAGCCAGGCTGGCTGTGAGAGAACAGAGGCAGGGACAATTGTGAATCTTCCCACTGCACAATTTTCTGGAGAAAGTGTTCTTTGTTCCCTCTCCTTTTATTTCTCTGACTCTGCAGCATGGAGAAGGCTACTGCTATCTGCCTTCAGGGGAGAAGTTTTGGGCTCAGCTTGTCTCCAGTTGAGAAGTGACTGTCCCCTGGAAAACAACTGCCATAAAGACATTGAAATAGTAATGACAGCTCGTACATGTGAACGCTTTCGAGTTTGGAAATTGTATCTGTACCCTGGACTCCCTCAGTCCTCAATCATCCTTTGAATGGTTGGCACTAGCATTACTTCTAGAAAACGGGGGCTTGGGTAAGTGAAGTGATTGGATGAAGGTCTGAGTTCTATAAAGACTTAGATTAATACCAAGGGTCAAATTTTTACCAAATACGTTTTCCCCGAGACCTTCTCGGCCTAATCCTGTGACTTTCCCGTGAGAATTTCATTATAGTCGATTTTTATGTCAGTTTGTAAACTTACCTGCAGAGAGATACACTCTGCATGTCTTCCACTCTTCACAGGTGCTCCCACTGTCTTGCCCAATCTTGCCCAACTGAGCCTTGGTCTGTGATCACCATCTTCTCATCCAAACAAGGTTGCTACAACCCTACAAGAAGACATTGCTTTTGAGAGTGAATCAGGTGCGTGTATCCAAAAGCATTCCTCTGGTGCCCTGGCTGTGATTTTCTTGTTCACTCACAAAGTGAGAGGAAAGTGGTGATATTGCTTACCAAGTTTTTATCTTAGGGCACTTCCAGCACAGACACATGTACACACACACACAGAGTGTCTCTGTTTCAGTATTCTTTCTTCAAAACTTTTGAGGTGACCTGATAAGAATTTATAGCAGAAAAAGAAAAGTATAAGTCTATAAGCAAAGCCTTGGAAAATAGAAAGTGGAAAGGGAATCTAGCACATAAATATTCAAACTGTTAACCCCATACAATCATCTCTGTTGAACTGCAACTTTAGTTCTGAGCTCCCTCTCAGCCAAGCCAAAAATAGGAAATATGTCCATTACATTAATCACATTCTGTCTAATGATGATGGCTATTTATTGAATGCATGCTACAAGCAAGGTTCTGTTCTGAGCACTTCACAGGTCCTAACTCACTCGATCCTCAATGATACCTTGTATGACGACACTGTTAGTGATGCCACTGTACACTTGAGAACTTGGGGCAGAGAGAGGTAGGGACCTGTTCTAGGACACACAACAAGGACGAGCTGGTGGTATCCCAACTCATACCCTCAGATACCGAGGATGAACCCTTATTTCTGAGCAAAACTTTATAAAGAGAGCAACAAAAATGCAACTTATACAGGAAAAACCGCACATTTTCTGGCCTAGGAAATTGAAGAAAAATTCTAACTTGCTTCTTTATGCAGAGCAAACAAAATCTCACTGTCATCTCCCTGGCATTACCGGTTCCGCTTAGTGTCCTTGACTGAGAGGGGAGGACATATTCATCTTAAATAATTTTACTCTGTGGGCAAAATTTGACACACCTGCTCATTTCAAATATTGTTAGATATGAAGGCTAAAGTACAAACTCACCAGGGACATATAGACTTTTTACAAATTTTAACAAATTACAAAATGATCCCATTCCCTAAATTGGAATGTGGTGTCCAAAGTCTTTAGAAAGGCAGATGGAGCAGAAGGGCTTTTGAAAGGAGAAGGACCCTGTTTCCAGCCCATGTATTGTACATATGTGACACTGCTGCCCAGATGTCTGTGCCTCAGAGTGAAAAGCTCTGTATTAAAATCGAACATTACACCTTACCTGTCAAAGTCATAAGTGGAATCTACCACACTGCCCTAAAAGGAAGTGTTTCAGGCAAATCAAATTTCTAAACTACTCACCATCTGCTTTGGCTAAGAGAAAGTCAAGAATACTTACTTCTTGGGAGGTATGGCACCAACCCAGCTATCAGTAAGTACTGAGAGTTGGATTTTAACTCTGAACTCTCCATATAATCCAGACAGCTCCTGGATGTTCCCTCTCAAATATTTCCAATAGGCATTTTCAAATATACAATATTTTTCTGTGTTTAGGAGCATTTGCAATGAGATATTAATAGTCATCCTTAGAAATGGAGAAGCTGCTTATTTTGTTATAAAGTAGAATTACTAATGTGCTCTATGTGTAGAATTTCCTATACTCAACTCCTGAACCAGCCAGCAAAGCATTGGTATCAGCTGCACGTCCACAGCCTTTTGTGAGGGACCTTTTCCCCAACATGAAAGAGGACAAGCCAGTCTTCTTCTCCTCCAGGCACAGCTTAGCTTCCTGCATGCACTCAGCTGGTGGCTGCCATCTTGACTGAGCATATGAGGTCTCTATGGGGACTCAAACCCCGGCCTCAATTCCTCTGCATTTCCATTGAGGCCTGACATTCTACAGCCAACAACCCCACCGCTGCTTCTTTCTCTGTGTTTAAAAAGAATTGCAGAACAGAAAGACAAGCTACCAAATGGGAGAAAATATTTGCAAAATTAAAAGATAACCTACCAAATGGGAGAAGATATTTGAAAATCATATATTCAGTAAAGTGTTAGTATCCAAAATATATAAAGAACTCATACAATTCAACAACAAAAAAGAACAAACAACCTCATTAAAAAATGGGCAGAGGATCTGAATAGACAGTTTTCCAAAGAGGACATACAGATGGGCAACAGTCACATGAAAAGATGTTCAATATCACTAATTATTAGGGAAAAACAAATCAAGACTACAATGAAATATCACCTCATGACCATTAGAATAGCTACTATCAAAAAGTGAAGAAATAACAAGTGTTGGAGAGGGTGTGGAGAAAAGGGAGCCCTCATATCCTGTTGGTGGGAATGTAACTTGGTGCAGCCACTATGGAGAACAGTACAGAGATTCTTCAAAAAATTAAGAGTAGAACTACCATATGATCAAGCTATTCTACTTCTGGGTATTTATCCAAAGAACACAAAAGCACTAATTTGAAAAGTTATATGTACCCATATGTTCGTCATAGAATTATTTACAATAGCCAAGATATGGAAACAACGTAAATGCCCACTGATGGATGAGTGGATAAACAAGCTGTGGTGTGTATGTGTGTGTGTGTGTGTGTGTGTGTGTGTGTGTGTGTGTGTGTATTCACAATGGAATATTAGCCTACAAAAAAAAAAGATGAAATCTTGCCATTTGTGACGACATAGATGAAACTTAGAGTGTATTATGCTAAGTGAAATAAGTCAGATGGAGAAAGACAAATGCCATATGATTTCACTCATATGTGGAATATAAAATAAATAAACCAAACCAAATAAAAAAAAAACATAGATACAGAGAACAGATTAGTGGTTATCAGAGAGAAGGTAGAGTGGGTAGAAGGTAGAATGAGTAAAAGGGGTCAACTGCATGGTGACAGATAAAAGCTAAACTTTTGGTGGTGAGCATGCTGTAGTGTATACAGAAGCCAAATATAACACTGTACACGTGAAACTTATATGATGCTATAAACCAGTGTTACCTCAATTTGAAAAAATTACATAAGATACTATAACAAAGCACTATATAGTCAACACAGAAATAGTAGACATTAACTTTTGGCTCAGATTATTTTCATTGCAAATAGAATTTTACAATTAAGTTGAATTAATTTGTATATGTCAAATAAGTCTCCCATTTGCTGCCCTCCCTCCCAGAAACAAGTTCTATTACAGATTTAATGTATCTCTTCATCTCTTGTTTCAAACTTCTTCACATCTATTTTTTGTCATTAAAAACAGTAGTAACACTTTGCCTGTTTTTAGATTTTGCATACCTGGAATCATACTGGATGCATCACTCTGCTATTATAAAAAGTACTTCTTCTCTACAACAACTTATAATTAGTCATGAATTATGAATTAAAGCACTGCTGGTTTTTAGATATTGATTATATCCTATATTGAACATATCATCCAGTATCCTACTAAACTCTATATTTCAGTTCTTACTGTTTGTAAATTATATTGGACTCTCTATGTAGAAAATAATTTAATCTGTGAATTATTATAATTTTGTCTCTTCTAATAGCTCCTATTTCTTTTTCTTGTGTTATTGCATTGGCTATGACTACTGGGTAATAGTGATGATACCAGGGCTTTCTTTAGCTCTTGATTTAAATGAGAATGCTTTCAAAATTTTGTCAATATGTGTAAGATTGATATGTATTTTGAGTTGTTATGCTTTATCAGATTAAAGAGATTCTCTTCTACTCCTTGATTACTATCAATACTTCTTAAATAAATTATTTTTCCCCAAATGGTTTTACTTCTTCTATAAGATGACCATATTGCTTTTATCATTTAATCTCTAAAAGCACAATGGTGGTAATTCTTATGTTGAATGATAATTGTATTCCTAGGATAAAAACTTCTTGGTTAAGATATAAAATGTTTATATACACTGCTTAATCAGTTCAGGCTGCTATAACACAAATACAATAGACTGGGTGATTTAAACAACAAAAATTTATTTCTCACAGTTCTGAAGGCTGGAAGTCCAAGATCAAAGCATCTGCAAATTTGGTGTCTAGTAAGGACTCACATTCTGATTTGCAGATGGCCGTGTTCTTGTATTCTCACATGGTAGAAAGCAGAGAAAGAAAAAGAGAGAGATCCCTTGTCTCCTTAATTTTTAATAAGGGAATTAACTCACTCATGAGCTCTACCCTCATGACCTAATACTTCCCAAAAGTATGTGCTGTAAGAGTAATATACAAACGGATAGGTAGACAGATAGACAGATGAGATATTTCACATTTCTCTCCATTCTTCCCAAATACTAAATTTTGGAAAACTTTGGTGCTTTTTGCTAAGTTCTTTTCCCTTTTGTCTAACAGCTTCTGTTACATTCTTTACAGATGTGATCTCACATATTCCTTAGGTTTTAAGTACCAGATCTAGACTGATGACCCCAATTATTTTCTACAGTTATAATCATAAAGCCAACTACCTCCTTGATATTTTAGCTTGGGTGTCTTACAGATATCTGAAACTTTAAATGTCTAAATTAGAATTCATGATCCCACACCCTCATCCCAATCCTGTATATGCAAGGCTTTCCCATCTTAGTAAATGACTTCATCAGTTAGCTAGTTGCTCAAGATAGAAACCTAGGAGTGATATTTGTTTCCTGCCTTTTTCTCATTTCTAAGCCATCAGAACTATCAACAAGTCCTATAGAATCTTCCCCCAAAATATGTCTTAAATTAGTCCACCATTCTGTATTTTCTCTGACACCACTGAAACTGACAATATTAGTAAGACATTCCTATTATAATCAGAAGATAAGTAAGATACCCTCTGTTCCCCAAATCATGTTACATCATTGTCAATTTCTTGTCAAGAAACACACATTAAACAGAAATAAGAAATATTACTTTTTACTATCCAAGAGGCAAAATTATTTCTTGCAGAGGAATTTACCCTTAAAACAAGCCTAGGGAAATAACTTTAAAACAAACTATTTTAAGTATTATGAAATTATTAAAGTAAATTAAAAATACATACAGAAACCAGTGGGTTTCCTCAAAACTACTTGGAAAACATGATGAAAAATTTAAAAGATGCCTTCATGAGAGTAGCAAAATTTTGCAATGTTTCACATATACACAATCTCAATTATGTATATAATATCTTGATGCCTTGTATATGGTAGATTTCAATAAACTTGTGCTTGATTGAAAAGATAAAGGAATAAATGAATGATTTCATTATTAGAAAATCAACTTAACCCCCATGCTAGTCCAGTGGGGATTTTAAAACCTTTTAATGACTATATACACAATATTTCACCATGAAGATTTGGATGTTTTCGTTATTTAATTTTTTTTGATCATTTGGTAACATTTCAATAAAAATTTATGTGCAGTAAAGTATTATTTGGTATTTTGTATTGTTATTTAGTTTGATTCCTGGGACCCACATTACTGGCTCAGAAAGGAGGGAAATATTTTAAGGATTTTTGATACAGTCATGCTGCTCCTGTCCCATTGCCCATGCAGAACAGGCCATTCCTTCCTTGTCCCATTTGTGTTCATCTAAGGCTGCTATGACCACGGTCATCAGCAAATACCTGGAAACAGAGAGAAGATAAGCAACAGCGTTGGCCAAAATGACTCCATTTCCTTTTCCTGGACCATTTCAAGCATGGACTCTGCCTCACAACTGGTAAAAACCCAGGAACCCTTCATATGGTAAGTTACAGAACATAAAGAGCTCAGGCAGAAATGCACGCTCATTGGCAGTTTGTGGACGAGAAGACTGCTGTTTGTTGTGTGCATTCCTGGACCATCTATCACATGAAATACTCTTCATCATTCCTTTGTGTGGAAAAGGGAAATATAAACCCCCTCCCTGCTTTTTTAGAAAATTGATTACAATCTGATTAATCAAAACATGGCCTTGAATAAGTTATCATTAAACATCTCCATCATTTTCCATTCTGGCAAATTACAATTACTTTGGAGCATAAAAGAATGTCCAGATCCCACCTGAGGCCAATTAAATCAGAATTGCTGGAGGCGAGGCCTGGATGGCGCTGCTGTTTAAAGTTCTCCAGGTGATTGGCGAGTCTACCAGGGTCGAGTGTGCCCACCACCTGCCATAGACTGTTAGCTGAGCATCAAATGTACTTGTTCATCAAACGCCTTGCTCATTAAGGGACCCGGCCTCCTTGGCTGGTTGGGGTTGCCAAAGAAGGCTGCCTGGTGGCGGTGTGACTTGACTTCAAACTTGAAAGACATTTAAATTGGACTAGATATGGGAGAGACGTTATACATAACAGGCAAAAAGAATGGCATGAACAAAAGTAGGTCAGAGATATAAGAGCAGATGTTGGTCTAGGCGGGAGGGCTGGGAAAGGGATGGCTTCAAACTAAGTGAACTGAGAAAAAAATGAGAAAAGTCAGTGTGGGGCACAACTTCCCTGGAAACATGGAGTTTTCAAACTGGTGGCCCATGGCCCCCATCAGACCTATAAACATGTTTGTTTATCTCACATGATCATTTTTCATTTGAGGCAACATTTAAAAATTGGGAGTTTTCACATTAAAACGTATAATGTGCCAACACTGGGCCTGGGTTTCCACATGGCATGATTGGCTGGAGCTCTTTGCTTTAAGTGGGCAGGCACTCTCCCATCCCCTCCCTACCCACCCCTGACATGCTCTGGTGACTGTATCACTTGCCTGCTCTTGGAAGCAACTGTGTCCCTCACTGGTCGCTCTTGACACAGCCTGTGTTGGAAGAGGTGGAATGATGCAGGAAAAGGAGTGCACTTTCCCATCCAATGACCTTGGACAACTTCCCTTACCTTCTACTCTTCAATATGGCCATGGGAACACTGAGATTCTTTGACTCCAACTGCAGTTGCATCAATCCCACCGGTAACTTGCGTTCATGTAGCAAACAGGTGAGCCCCAAAGGGCATGGGCAGCAGAGGTCGGAAGGGAGAACCACAGAGAGAGAACAACAGGCCCTTAGACACTAGTTTTTCACTGTTTAAAAAAAAAAAAAAAAAATAGGCTTTGGGTCAATGTACAGCTGCATAAGTTCATCCTTTAGTCTCTGCCAGGACTGAAAGAACTACCGATCTCACCCAACTACACTGCACAAAAATAATCAACCATCTCCTCAGGATCCTGTAGTTGACTCGAAGGGATGAGACTGCAAAGAGTTTAACTGGCCCACATATTCTGAAATGAACCCATGTGTCGCATCTGCCTGGGCACCAACAGTCTCTGATGCCCCCCTTCCCTACCCCATAGTACTTGAAGTTTGGAGCTGTCAGGAGCTCAGTAGAGCAACTATGGGTTTTTCTGGCTTCCTGGCAGGAGCCCACAGAATTACAATCGTGCGTGATTTTGTAAAGCAAAGAAGCAGACAAATCATTAGCAAGATTAACTACCAAAAGTTCCCTAAAAATAAATATAGTCAGTCATGAGCACCTACCAAAGTTCTTTGTGAAGGCACAGAAAGATTGGATAACCGAGCCGGTACTTTATTAGGAAGAAAGGTCAAGTGGAAAAGTGCTGCCAGCTGAAGTCAAGTTTCATTATCCTTGCTTTATCCTAGGATTCTCAAACATGAGGTCTAGAGATCTGCAGTTCTAGAAAATTCCCAGGTGGTGTTGATGCTGCTTATCCAAGAATTACACTTTGAGGAGCACTGCTTTGCACAATGTTTAATTCAAAACCAAACCAAACCCTGCACAGCAAGGAACCTGGTGGATCCCAGCCCATAGTGGGCGTATAATTGTGCTGTGTCCCCTCAGTCTGTTTGGTGCTTCCAGCCACGAGCAGTTAAAAGTCATGAACATGGCTCTCTCAAGGGATCTTTGAAATTCATGCAAGAAGATGCAGCAATTATTAGCTTTTGCTTATATCATTCTCTTCACCTGCAAGTCCAAATCTATCTATCATGCATATCTCAAATGAAACAATGCTTTGTCAAGGGAAGTCTTCCTAAGATGTTACTTCTTTCATTGGAAGATTTTCCAGTCCTCCTGTTGGAAAGAATCTTTCCGTCCCTGAGCTTCGACAGTCTGCACCTGCAGTTCTCAGCGTCCATCTCTTTCTATCTTGGGTTCTTGGTATCTGTGTACATACATTATACACACTATATCTGCCACCTTCTGCACCCTAAAAGATGCTGCGTAATCAAGTCTGAGACGGTAACCAGCATACATCTTCTGCAAAAGCAGCAAACAACCTGTGATTTAAGTGCCTGAAACACCTCATTAAACTGTGACTGAGCACTGACATCACACACTCAAAAACACAGAGACACACACAGACATAGACACACACACACATCCATCTAAATGAAAAAACCATACTTTCCCAAAAAACCACATCCCAACAGACAATCTGAGAAAAGGTAGTTGGAAGCTTAAAGTACAAAGCTATTTTTGGAGGAATGTGGATCTCAAAATGGAGGAAATCTTTAATTTTCTCCTCTGCTACTGCATCACAACTCTCTTTATGGCTCCTACATATATTTTTGTACCTATATGAGGCTTGAGGCATGAGTGTGTGTGTGTGTGTATGTGTGTGTGTGTGTGTGTGTGTACCCTCTTGCATGTGTGTTCCTCTCTTTGGCTGGAAGTTCTGTTTTATATTATGTTCATCTGCATTAAGTCTGTTTGATGTGATTCTTACAGATGGCATGAAAGGGTATTACTGAAATGATGTTTCTAATAGTCTGGACACCTTCCAGCACATAGAATCATAGTACCAAATTCTTTAATCTAATTAATTTTGCAGATTATTTAGCTGATTGATAAGTTGGGGTAGAAAGAACTTCTCTAGACCAGGGAGCCAAAAATGGCACATGCCTTAAGTATCTCACCTCCTGCCACTTTCAGAAGTTACCATAAATTAATTCTGATGATACATTTCCTGAAATGTACTGGAATTATCGACTGCAGAAATCTTATTGGAAAATTCATCCATCACCTCTAGTATGCATATTATGAACCCCATCCTGTGTAACTACTGCATTTCTTTTTCTCTTTTCATGCCTTTTTAAGTAAACAATTTGCAAATTTCAGGGACAGACAATGAAACATTTTTATTAGCAGTTCCAATTTCATATTCGATTCGTGCCTCGATTAACTAATGCACAGCTGTACAGCCCATTTAATAAATATAATTGATTATTAGACTCACCTGCATACTCCTACAAACAATTCACTACTTACTCTGTTCTGCGAATCAAGACAGTTGACTACAAGGGAATAAAAGGGAAACACATGGATAACGACCAGGTTGATTGCTGGACAGACTACTCCAATTTTGTGCCAAATTGAGATATGTCTGTAATAGCACCTTGAGAACACAGAGGAAACTACTCCAGTTACAAGACGCTCTTTCCTTTGTATTATCTGGGGAGCTCTTCCTGCTTAGAACTACTTCTCATACACCTTGTAACCTCAGCCCTTTACACCTAATAGGCACTTAATATGTGTTTGTAGGGATGAATACAAAACTCATACTGCCCCTAACCTTCTACTTAGTATTTATGAAAATAAAAAAGATGTAACCTTAAGTGTCTCATAATCTCATAGAATTTGAATCCTGACGTTATTTTGTTTATTTAGTTATTTAGCCAGTTGTTTATCAAATTTGTTTTGTGGGCTCTCAAAATGTTTGGATAGAGAAAAGTCCGAATATGTCTGTTACTAGAGGAAAAAAAAAAAACTTTTTCAAACCATGGAAATCTTAACGTACTCAGATATCTTAGATCATCCAGATAGTGCCATATTTGCTAAATTCAAAAAGAATTCTCAAGCAAGACAAGGAATTTCTCTACTCAAAATGTGTTATCAAGACTCAATTACATTACAGAATGCATTCCATCCCAAAAATATAGCTGACAGCATTTTTTAGGCAAATCCTTCATTTTTGCACCAAAACCAATCAATTTTCATTATCAACTATTTTAAGAGCAATTACCTTTTAATATGATTGCAAAATTATTCTCAAAGCTAAAGTCAATGTTGTTTGTTTTAGACATTTGGTTTCCGTGTATGATTATTTAACTAATAACTGTAAAGGCATAGGCTAACAAACAAAAACTGGATAAAAATGGATGAAAAAGAGTTATCAAAAGCGACTTTTCTTTAGTTTTATTTCCCCATACACAACCATATTAACTGCATTGATGGTCTAGAGATACAAACACTATAACATGTTTCACTGAAGCTTTGTTTGTCTTATAACTTCAACTCCAGTTTTAATGTTTTGAACAATTAATTCTAAAACTAACCCTCCATGACGGATGTCATTCAAATGGCAGAAGCTTATTGGGTAGTTAAAAGGATAAAATCAAGTAGTCATTCTACTAATCCCTTTACAAGGAAACAGCTTTCTGCATAAAAAGTGGAACTTATGTGGCCATTAGCAGATGCTACATCAAGCGACCAAAAATATACACATTTAAATTCTTAAGCACAATCTATGAACACTACACAGATGGTTTCCAAGAAACTGTACCTAAATTGATTACGATAAAAATGATCTGCTGCAATTGTTTCTGTCAAAAGGGAGAACAGAATTTGTCCCAATGTGTCGCTCTGCCCACTCATGCAGAGAACCCAGCTGCTGGGACAGATGTTGCTCTAAGCACTTTATTTTAGGGTCATTAAAATGGTTACAGGGGTTAGTCATTCACTGTTTTATAAATCGTGCTTACTAGCTGAGCTCAACAGATGCTGGAAAACTTCTTTGTAGTTGATCAGAAACAAAGTTTTTCATCAGATCCCATCTACCTTGTGTTTATATGCAGAAATTAGGAACAAATGGGAATGCATAGTTAAACAAAGAAGTACATACATATCGTGGTGCATTTGATCCAGGAAGACATCTTTACCCAGCTCTAGTAATAATACTGATGCTTCCCTCATAACCTCCTCAGGCTGGCAATGCAAAGCTGTCTCGGAGGTGTGCATGCATTCATTTTATTTAAGAAATGTGGGGTCCTATATTAATATTGTATGCTTGCATTTTTAAAAATCAACCCAGGTCTGTGCCATTGTCCTTAGCAAGTTGCCCCACAGAATTTGTCCAACAGTAATACAGATCACTGTCATTCTCCTGAGAACACTCTTCTTTAGAAGATTGTTTCTAAGCCTTTCTGAGAAAGTTGTTTTGACTCTTTTCATTAGAGTTAATGGTATTCCTATTGAGCTCTGATTTTACATCATGATGTATTGAGATGACACCTAATATATCAACAAAACCCCAGGAATATCAGCAGAACCCATATGAAATAATGGGCATGCATACAATTCTGGGAAGATATGCATGTATAACTCTATGTGATCCATGTTGATGGTGGTTTAAACTATTACTATGACTGTACTGTGGGAATCTAGGTTACAGAACTGTTAAACAATACTGACAGAAATTCACAGTGATCGAAGGAAACAACAAACTTGTTATACAGGAAATTCAGAAATTCCAAGAAGACAACTTGCTCAAGACCAAAGGCCATAGAAGGAGAGGAGATGAAAGTAGGAAAGGGGAGACCCCAAGGACAAGGCTGTGAGCTACTCCAGAGGGGAGAGTGTCCTAAAAATAGATGGAACTGGAAGTACTGTGAAATTAATCTGATTTTCACAAAAAGAGAGACAGGCAGTGACTTCAGCTACTTAAAAAGACTCCAGGCTCTTAAAGAGTTGAGATCAAGAAATCAATGTAAAGAAATAAAAAGTCTAGCTTTAGAGTGGAGGCAGGTTAGTAGTTTGTGGAGCCTAAAGCTTGTGCATGTAATTGGGGTTTAAAAGAAACAGAATATAATTTTTTAAAAAGCACTTCATGGAGAGTCCATAGATGTTTCCCATCCATCATGGCTGTGTTTAAATATTATCAAGATACCAAAGGAAAGAAAAACTTAGCTGCGGGTAATTGCCACAATTGACATTTCATGATCAAACAGTTTTAGAGTTGGATTTGTCCCTCATTGGGTACCTGGTTCAAACTTCTGATTTTATAGAAAAAAGAAATCTAAGTACAGAGAAGTCAAATCCAATAGTTCACCACTCCTTAAGTCTTGAGATAGCATAACCCCCCCAACAATGTATTTCGTTGGAATGAGGTCGCCACCATTCAGGAGCTTTGTCTTAACCTTGCACTTGCTCTAAATTATGCCCTACTATTATCTGTCTTGTCCACATTTCTCAGCAACATATTTAGACCCTACAGGTAATTTATTACAAATACTACATGTTGGAGTTGGTGACACATAGCTGAAATCTTTCTCTTATGCATCTACTTTCTATTCCCATAAAAGATCAACATTTTCCCATTTTGTAAACTCTGAGAAGGTTGAAATAGTATTAAATAAGCCTTATTTTATAAGAGGAAAATAACAGCAAAAAAAAAAAAAAAAAAAAGCCCAAATATACAGTATCAACAATGTCTTTATTATTATGACACTGGGAGACTGTTTCCTTACACCGCTTGTTTTTGGTTTCCCTAGTTTTAAGTTTTCTGTTTTTTTGTTTTTTTTCCAATGCATTATAATCCCACTGAATCATGGACTTTTCACACAGCTGATTTGGTTCTTCACAGTTTACACTATAACTTCGTATACAGTAAATCACTGTACTTGCACAATATTTTAAAAATAAATTTAGAGGTGGAAGATGTTAAAACCCTTGGTAAAAGTTAATATTTTAAGGGAAATATTCTTTAAATATTTTCCTCCTTCTGGTAATATTTGGGCATGCAGGACTGAATTTAAACTCTTTGACCTTGAATTCCTTTGTACAATATAGAAGCTGGATTCACTAAGGCGTAATTCCAGCTTGCATTGAGAAGTTATTATTATGGTCTTTTTTAGAAGATGAAACTTTCATATGATGGAATATCTCAAGTAAACTTTTAGATAGGGGACATATGCTGAGCTAGTTCCTAAACACTAGTAAAGTAGCATAAAAAATGTATGGAAATATGTCATTAGTGAAATTAAAATCTGTGATCAATATTATGTCTTAGAGTTACCAGCTCCCATTCATAACTACCATAGAAGTGGCCATTCCTTTCTCTGTGCACAAATACGCATAACATGTATATGTCACTTATGTGTGTCCCATGTCCTCCACTGAATTCTGAATTCCCTAAAGTCAGGGCCTGAACTTTACTTATCTCTGTATCTCCTATAGATAGAACAAGCAGTTTGTCTTACCCAGTAGGTGCTCAATCAATAATGAATAAAGGTAATCAAAAGATATAATTGCAGCTTTTACTTCATAGAAAACCATAGGGCCATGACGGAAAAGATCATGGGAACAAGTTTACATACAGAGGTAACATATGGCAATCAAGTTCACCTTAATTGTGTGACCCATATTCCAGGAAATATGGTGGTATAAGGGCATGCATTCAGATAGTTCATACTCTGAAATTGGGTAAAACAAACATAAAAAGTATGCAGTCTAATTCATCAGTCAGTGTGCTACAGAAGGCATTTCTAAAATGCAAATTCTCAAAAAAAGTGGCCTGACTATTCAGAATTGGGTGAAAAGAACAATAGCTGAGGAGTATCCCGCCATAGTCATGCCCTCCCTCCTCTCACACCAGGAAGGGGATACTCTCTCAACCTAGTAATGTTGGAACTTAATGCAGTAATTATTTTAAATAAATTATTTTAAAATTCTAATATAAATTTTTTAATTGATCTGACTTTTATATTGAAAACCGATTGGAATAGATCAAGAGCTGGTTCAATAAGACCATGTAGGAATGTGTTGTAGCAAAAGATGTTGATGATTTGGTCTAGGCTTATGGTAGTGGATATTGGAGAGATTTGGTGGACGTGCTGATAGGACTTAGTGATGGATTAGACATGGGCAGGATGAATGAGTTGCTGATGATACATTGGCCTGAGGAATGGAAGGCATGGAAATACTGGTTCTTTGGTCGGAGAAGACCAGAGGGAAGGAGATGAAGAGCAAGATCAATAATGGAGTTCTCTGCAGGTAAATTTTGAAATGCATATGAGACTGTCCAAGTGGATATACCAATGGAGAGTTGTGGTTCTGGAGTTAAGAAGAAAATTCTGGCCTGGAGGTATACATTTGGAAGTCTTCAGTCTATAAATAGTATTTTTAAAACAAGGTATGCCTTCGAATTTGCCAGGTGGTAAAAACTTGAAAACTGAAAACATATAACAAAAGATAAACAAAGGAAATAGCAAATAATATAGAAAAATAAGAAAAAGGAAAATGAAATGATGGAAGACAAAGCAAATCACTTTTTAAATTAATTTTTATTGGAGTATAGTTGCTTTACAATGATGTGTTAGTTTCTGCTGTACAGCAAAGTGACTCAGCCATATGTATACAGGTATCCCCTCTTTTTTGGGTTTCCTTCCTATTTAGGTAACCACAGAGCATTGAGTAGAGTTCCCCATGTTATACAGTAGGGTCTCATTAGTTTCAAAAAATGGGCAGAAGACCTAAACAGACATTTCTCTAAAGAAGACATACAGATGGCCAACAAACACATGAAAAGATGCTCAACATCACTAATTATTAGAGAAATGCAAATCAAAGCAAATCACTTTTAATAATAAACATAAATAGGAGAAAAAGAAACTTTTGGAAGAAAAAAGACTTTACATAGGTCAAAAAGCTAAATTCCTGAATTATAAGAGATAAACTTTCAACAAAATGACCTAGAAAATTTGAAGGTAAAGGGATGATGTTCAAATAAAATTCCCACCATGTGTTGTATGGCCAGAATCACCAGAATCAGTCATTAAGACCAGTGTCAGTTTCAGTCATCTCAGACTGCTGGTCCTCCTACTCTTTCATCTTTGGGAAGACTTACCTGAAATCCAGAGATGATTCTTTTGGCTGTAACCTTGCGGTCCTTCAGCTCATTAAGATGATGGAAAGACAGTTTCTCTGATCTTCTTTAAAGATGAGGATGATGGCCTTTAGGTGCTGGAAAGATTTTTTAACCTGATGTAGAGTTGATTAGTGAAGTGATTTGGGGGATCCAGCAGTTTTGGAAAAAGCAAACTATACAGAAGTTTGAATAGATTAGAGAATTTTGAAAAACCGGTCTGTCTTTATTCCTAGGATAATTACAGATTAATTGCTTATTGTTTGTCTTATATTTCAGGTTGGAGACAAAAAAAACAACAAAGGAACAGGCTGTGAATTCATCAATGCTTGAAACGTCTTGATCATTTGTTACTCCATGGAACTTCTTTTCTGTTCTCTTCTCATCTTTTTTCTTTTCTTTTTTTTTTTCACTTCCTCCTTCCTTCCTTCTCGCCTTCCTTCCTTCCTTCCTTCTTTCCTTCCTTCCTTCCTTCCTTCTCCCCCCCCCCTTTCTTTTTCTTCCTTTATCTCTCCTGTTTCATACCATGAGTTCTCTGTCTATCTCTATCTCTTTTGCTCTCTCATTTCTTGGAGTTTTGTTTAGGGGTTTTCAGATGCAACAAGAACAGAGGAAAAGCCAATTCAAATATCTAGCCTTACCAAGCTTATGAAAATTCTACTCAGTGGTTATTGCCCTATGATGTGGTAGACTTCGTTTTAGAAATCAAAAGTACTGACAAAAAATGCTTAAAGTTGATGTTTTTAATAAAACAAAAATAAGAACTCCAAAGGTTAAAGTAACAAATTCACTAAAATAGGGACAAACATGTAAAGATTAGATTTACCTTACAGTCCAGCTGGGTCACATAATATTATATGTATGTGTGCTTGGTGGGGCTAGCGCTTATGTTTCTTAGAAAGTTAATTATGCATTTCTTGAAGATAGAAAATGTATTTTTATATTTCAGCATAGGGCAGGTTACAGAATTATTGTCAATGTTATTTTTAAATTGCATATTATAACAAAATACATGTCTATAGTGTCTAAACCATGTGCATTTTGTCTCAGTCACAGCCCCGTAATATACAACCTGGCACTGCTCCTATGCATAGCAGAGAAGAAAATGGTCTCCTTAATACATTTCTTTGTTCATGGTTATAAAATATTCTAGAATATTGGTTGGCAAACAAGCTTCTCCTTTATGACATATTTACTTTGAAAATCTTTTAATGCAATGAAAACAGACATATGAAAATGTCTCCAACAAGATCACAGATTTCAATAGTAATATGGATGGTATTGAATTTCCCTAGAGTTGAGTCACATAATTTCCTTATGATATTTTGAAATAAGATCATAAAGAAATTTTTTAAAAATTTTAAAGTAATAAATGAATGTACATATAATAAATAATGAAATAAATACAGAGAACAGAAACAGTACTGTATTCATAGCTTAAAATAGATTTTAATTGTTTTCTAAGAAGATACAGAAAGTAATTTGGAAAATACAGTTTATCAAACCCACCACCAGAGGCTTGCCATTGTTAATATTACATTGTATGTTTTTCTACTCTTACAAACAGTATGTCAGGAGGCACATTAGCATAAGACTCAGAACGAAATAGCCCATTTCTCTGATCCCTGAAGATCCCAGGGATTGATAACTTGAGACAGATGGCCTGTTGTAAAGGCTCCAGTTTGAGGCCAGAACCTCTATGTGGGTGAAAATTCTCCCTGCCAGACTGCATCTCACTTTCCCGTGATGCGCCTGGAGTCTCTGCACTGGAGGAGGTTTGATAGCAGGTACTAGGGGTTCTGGGTGGAAGACAGACGTGAGCCTGGCATAATGACCTTGAGGTGAGACCTGGGGACAGACTTGGATGGAATGCTAGTATTCCAGTGGGCTGAGTGTTGGCTGAGTCTGGTAGGCATGGCTGGGGGCAGTGAAGCTTCTGTTTCTTTGGCACAAACACATGTTAGTCTTGTTCTCTGCTTCAGTATTTCTTTTCCCATTAATCACAGAAGATCTGAAAGGCCTCCTCTGCTTTTTTATTTTCATTTTTTTAAATTGGACAGCTGATAATATAAAGAGAGACCGTGTCATGAGATATTAAAATGACTAGCAAAGTCAGAAATATGATCAAATTTAATGACTTACATAATTCCCTCTTCATAATATAAAACAAAAATCTAGGTGAGTTCTGTATATCTATCTATCTATCTATCTATCTATCCATCCATCCATCCAAGAAAGCTTCTAACGTCTTTTAAGGAAACTGTAATAAAGAATTTTTAGGAACTGGCATCTGTCCCCAGAATTTCTTATGGGATGTTTGAGGTAGGCAGATGATGAAGCAATAATCTAGAAATAAGTGTGTTTTCTATGTTTAAACGAGGTGATATATGTGAATTACTTATAACATTGCTCAGTCATTGTAAGTTCTCAATAATTGGCTAAATACTGCACACTACACTTCAGTACAAAGAAATCACTGGGCAATACCGTGTCTCTGTACATTTGCATTTGCTGGTTGCTGTGCTCAGAATGTCCTTCTCTTCCATTATCGTTTTGACTAATACCCACACTAGAAGTCATTCCTGACATCCCAAGTCCCAGGCTTCAATATGCACAAACCTTCCCAACTTACATATTTATCTTGATTCTAGTGGTCAAAACATTGTATTCTAGTTGGTTCATAGTTGTTTTTTACCCCATTATACTTAATTTTGTATATGGTTCAAGATAGGGCTGAATTTCTTTTTTTCTCATATTACTATCCAGTTGTTTCAGCACCATTTGTTAAAAGACATCTTTATTGTACAAATAATACATTTATTCTAGCAGAAAACAGAAGGAAAAGAAAAAAATGATGTGTAGAAAATCCATCAGTCTATGGCAGGGGTCCCCAACCCCCAGGCCGTGGACCAGTACCAATCGCCAATCGCGGCCTGTTAGGAACTGGGTTGCACAGTAGGAGGTGAGTGGTGGGTGAGCGAGCAAAGCTTCATCTGCCACTCCCCATTGCTCCTCATTGCTGGCATCACTACCTGAACCATCACTCACGTTACTGCCTGAACCATTGCTTGCATTATCACTTGAACCATTGCTCACATTACCGTCTGAACCATCCCCCCCACACCCTGTCTGTGGAAAAATTATCTTTGACGAAACTGGTCCCTGGTGCCAAAAAGGTTGGGGATTGCTAGTCTACAGTATTTACCATTTTCCTGGGGTTTCTTTTATATTTATGAATATAGCTGTATCTTTCTTATTCTCATATTCTCCTTTCTATCTCTCTCTTTTTTCATAATAATCCAGTTTCTTTGATGATAACATGAAAAAATACATTTTAATTTTGTGAAATAAGAATGCATCTCACAGTTGTTTTTTAAAGTATAAACAAAACTTTTTTAAGACCGCATAGAACAGGTTGTGATATATCCTGGCTAGACCACTGTGAACTTAGCCATGTGTAAAAGTTTCTACTTATTTCACTGCTACCTGAGCTGAGTTATTCTCACTGAAAGTACCAAATATCGTTAAAATTTAAGTTAGTTTGAACCTCTATTTGTCTAAAAAGTTTTTTTAAAGTATTAAAGCAGATTTGAGAACTCTCATTTTCAGCAATGAAGGAGTACTTGATATTGGTTTTATTCTTCAACCAAAAATAAGTAGAAAAATAAAGAAAATACATGGAATAACTCTTTCAGATATATCCCTTAGATCAGGAAAACAGGTTGTCTCTCTGGAGGCATTTTATGGATCTTTTTGAAGTAAATGATAACCCAAGATGAGAGCGGCAAAACTATTGAGTTGAGGAGGCAGAGATGGTAGTTTGTAGAGGCTTAGGGAAATGAAATTTATAAGGCAATGTACCAGAGAGAAGGAATCTAAGAGTTCCAAAATATATAGAGTGGTTCCCTTGAATCCATTGCTATAGCCCAAGTTTTGTGTGCATAAGGTGAAATTTCACTAGCTGGACAAAGAAAAACAAAGGAGCTGTAAGCTGATCAATTTCCAGAGCTCAAACATGATTGGAGGGGAACAAAGTGAAATAGTCTTTAAAGAAAATAACAAAGCATGACATCCAATTTTTAATAACATAGGCTCAAATTAAAAATCACTAGTTTACAAAGAAGCAATAAACAGTGACACATAACCAGACAAAACATAAGCCAGTACAAATGAATCCAGTAATAACAGAAATTATGGGATTACCTGACCACAGCTATAAAATTGTTAGTATAAACATGCTCAAAGATTTAAAGGAAAGCATGAAAATAATGATGGAAGAAATTAAAGATTTGTAAAAGAACCAAATGTAATTTCTAAAGCTGAAAATCATTGAAAATGAAAACTTCAGTGAATGATCTTAATTGTAAATTAAATACCATTGAGTAAAAATTCAAAGATTTAAAAACAGATGTTAGAAATTACACAAGTTGAAGCACAGACATAAAAAAAATGCCTAAAAAATTTAACAGAAGCTCAGTACACTGTGAGACAATATCAAATGGTCTCATATAAAAAATATTGTGTTCCAAAATAAGTTAGAAAATATTTTTGAAAAAATTGATACAAATTGTCAAAATTTGACAAAAAGTTTGAATCTGTATTATATACATCTGAAGATATAAGAAGGAGCTCAACTCAAACATTTTGTTCAAGTATCAAAGCATGATGCTACAAACACATACTTCAAGAAGGTTTGAAAAGTTTTATTACTCACATAATGTGTTATCTGGGATGTATAAGGCAGGCTTCCCAAGCTAGACTGAAAATGGCTTGAAAGAACAGGAAAGGAAAGGAGAATGACTTGGGGTTTTTATTGTTGTTAGAGAGTAGGGTGGGGTGAGAGTCCGTTAAAGGAGGAGCGCTTGGACTTTCTTATAAGCTTTTCCAGAAGTGGGCAGAAGGGAAGAGGGAGGAGTGGTGCTTAAAGGATGTCAGTATTCCAACATCAAAAGTGGAGTCAGACTATTTATTACAACCCACAAAGCCAAGAAACTTAAGAAAACCCAAGCAGGATAAAGATAAAGTAAACCACACCAAAAACGCATCATAATAAATTATTGCAGTATAATTTGAGAAAGGGAAACTTTTTTTTTTTTAATTAATTTATTTATTTATTTATGGCTGTGTTGGGTCTTCGTTTCTGTGCTAGGGCTTCCTCTAGTTGTGGCAAGCGGGGGCCACGCTTCATCACGGTGCGCGGGCCTCTCACTATCGCGGCCTCTCTTGTTGCGGAGCACAGGCTCCAGACGCGCAGGCTCAGTAATTGTGGCTCACGGGCCTAGTTGCTCCGCGGCATGTGGGATCCTCCCAGACCAGGGCTTGAACCCGCGTGCCCTGCATTGGCAGGCAGACTCTCAACCACTGCGTCACCAGGGAAGCCCAAAGGGAAACTTTTTAAAGAGCAAGTAAAGAAAGACACATAAGGACAAAGATAAGAGTGACTACAGACTTCTTGTCAGAAACAATGCAAGATAGTATACAATGGACCAAGATCTTTAAGAAGCCAAATGACAGGAGAAGAAAAAGAAAAAAGAAAAAAAAAATCTCTAGAATTTTCTTTACAGCAAAGACTCCTTTAAAAAATGAGAACAGAGAAAGATGTAGATCTGTTTTGGGAAATCTCTAAGTAAGATTGTGCATGACCTATCTCTCTACTAATGACAAGTATAAACTCTGAACATAATGTAGTTATCTGAAGGCATTGGAGAGTTAAAAGAAGCATTCAGATTTGAAAGGGTAGTACATAGCAAATGGAGAGAATTATCACAGTAGAGTTGCTATTCTCATAGCTTTTAGCATGGTGAAATCAGATGCAAATGGAGAAGGAGCAAGGGATAGAAAAAGAGAGAGAGAATGAGAATGAGAAAGAAGAAAAGACCTAGAAGGAAAGTAGCCAGTTAGGGAACCTCCAAATTTTGTCTGCACATATCTCTGGCTGGAGCATATTCAAAGGAGCTCAGCTTTTAAAAAATGTATGTCATTTGGGATCAGAGCTAAAGAAAAGAAACAGAATTTTCATCTTGATTTCAACCAAGATAACTACCCACGAAAACAAAACAAATGATACACTTAGAAGAAGAAAAAAAAAAAACAGAAACCAGAATTTATACAACTCATACTCATATCTAAAATAGGCCCCCAGCTATCTGATCAGGAAAATAAATATAAGACATAAAGTACTATTATTTGGGATGAAACAAAAGGACATTAACAAAGGTACTACAGAAAGTAAAAGGATGGTACAGAATTATTATGAACAATTTATGCCAGTAAATTTAACAAATTAGATGAAATGGAAAAATTCCTAAAAGGACACTAATTTTTAAAAAAGTAACCTAAGTAGAAATAGAAAAAAAAAAAAAAAAAAAAAAAGAGTAGACTTCTATCAATTAAATAAATTGTATTCATAATGAAAAACCTTCTGAAAAAAAAAATGGTTGCCCAGATGGCATTACTGGTGAATTCTATCCAAAATTTAAGGAAGAAATAATTGCTATGCTACAAAAATTCCTTCATAAAATAAAGGAGGAGGAAACACTCCCCAACTAATTTTATGAATCCAGAATTACCCTGTAAAAAACTAGACTAAGTCACTACAAGAACTGAAAAATTCATTATGTACAGATACCACACACTTAACAAAGTATTACCAAATTGCGTATAGATACACACGATGTCATGGGTAAGTGAGGTTTATCAAAGAAATGCAAGATTGGTCTAACATCCAAAAATCAATCAGCACAATGCATCATATTAACAGAATAAAGAGAAAAAGTATGTACTCATTTCAATAGATACAAAAACGTATTTGACACAATTCAACACCAAGGGAAAGCTGTGAACAAATTAACAGTGAAATTAGCTCTATAAGATGGGTGCTGCAATGATAAAAGGAAAGGCAGAAATTAGACCACAGAATGAAAAAGTAGGTGAAACAGGGATGGTGAGGGGTCAGGGACAAAGAAAGGGATGTGGAGAAGCTGAAAGAGAAATCAGAGTTGGGCAAGTGGCAAGGAAAAAACAAGAGAGTTAAAATGTGAGAGTTTGAGAGAAAAGTGAGAGAGAAATAAGAGAAAATAATACTAAAGGAGTATAAGAGACACCTAAGGAATCTGAAGACTCCTATTTGAATATCCATAGGAATTTTTGTTTTCATTTCATACAAAATTTATTTCATATTATGCCATTCATTCACCACTGTAATAGATGTAAGGTGCTGTTTACATTTTCTAATATACAATTTCCTAGTTGTCATTATCCTGATAAAATTCTCCCTGGCTCATGCTTCCTAGAGCAGTGTTTCTCCAGTGGCCTCCAGACACTTCCATCAGAGCCACTTGGTTGCTATGATTAAAGAGCCAGGTCCTCATGCCCTATCCCATACATCCTGACTCAGCTTCCCTGGGGTGCAAGTTAAGAATTTCAGTTTTAGCATGCACGACATGCTATTCCAATTCACGTTAATGTCTAGAGAAGCAATATAAACACTTAAAGACACAGAAAACATGAAACAACAGAACACTTAATGATCTCCTTCAAGGATTTCTACAGTCTGAGGTGAATGTACCACTTGACCTGTAAGTCACACAGAGATTCTATATGGAAGTTAGACTCCAGGTGTTACTGTATGGGCACGTTGACTGGAGGGCCGTCGCTATACATGCTTGTGTATCCTCCCATCTTCTAAGCTCAAGGTCCTTCTCCAGCACCACCTGCTGCACAAATCCAGTCCAGAATGGCCATTTCTCCTCTGATCTCCTGTGATATTACAGCCTGCACCCACTCTCCAGCCCCATTGCAGACATGAGTCAGATCTGGTTATAGTGTTGTTTGTGTTGGTTTACTCTCTCCTAAGCTTTCTGGAGGCTTCTGCAGCGCAGGAAGTTAGCCCTGTTGATCTGTGCATGCTCACCTCCCTGTACAGCATCAGTACTTGGAAACAGCTTACTGATGGTGACAGACAGAAGATCATCAGTGGGAGTTGTTAGCTATTCTGTTTATAGAATCTTTGTTATGCTTGATACACTTCACCAAGGCTCTCTACCCAGACACTTGGGCATTTCTCTGCAGTGACTCTTCTTTGCCCCAGCCATGTAGGCTTTTAATTTTCAAATATCTTGCAAATCCATCCTCAGCACACCATCTCCATGGAGTTGCCTCTGTTCAGCCCTCATTATCTCTCATCAGGTTTGCAAATTTCTACCTCCTCTCAGCCTCCAATCCCTCCGAGCTCCTCCCTGCCAATCCTGTCTGTGCAGTAGCTACAAAAGGTATCTTTTGAAAATATTCATATGGTGAAGTCGCTCCCCTGTTTAAAGTGCTGCAAACACTCCCACTTACATCTGTGTCTTACAGATGAATGGCTCCTGCCTGATGCTGAACCTTTTTGTCTAACTCCACAACTCCAGGTCACTTACTATGTCCTGGCAATAGGACATTATGAGTCTGTTTCTAGGATGAAAAAGAAACCTGAGCTTGAATTCCACCTCCATTACTCATTAGCTGTTTAACTTGCACAAGGTATTTAATTCTCAAACCTCAGTTTTATCACACACAATGTGGGGATAATAACAGTACTGGTCTCATAAGGTTGTCACAAAGAATATTTGAAATAGGGCCTGTGGAGTGCTCACCCTGGCACTTGGTGTATAGTTAGTGCTGAATAAATACTAGTCATTACTATCACTTCTTGCCTTTGTGTCCCTATGCAATTTCTTCTGGTTAGAATGGCCTTTCTATCCTTGTCTATCTAGCAAACTCCCACTTTTTTTGTTTGTATTCAGCTACTACCTACTCAACTCCTGCTTTCTCTGGGACACATTGATCACTCATTCTCAGCTGCCTAATCATCATTCAGTGTTTTATCTTTAGTGCTCAATCATCTAACTCACTACATATGACTGAGTTAAAATATACTCCTCCCCTTATAAAGAGTGAAGGAAGAACCCCACTGTGCTTACTTCTGTATCTCCAGAAACCACAACAATAATGCCATGACTTTCCATCATCAATCAAATTGGTTGAAAGATTGAATGAAGGACCATGGAATTTCATTTTATATCTACCAATGATCATTTTCATGTCTTTAAATATATTTACAGTAGCATTAAAACATAGGGGATTTTTAGAGCAGAGGAAAAACAATCATTTATTTCTTTCAAAATACAGCTTAACTGGAGGGATAGATGAGAAGAGAGACAATAATCAGAGTGAATTTCTACATATTCTCTAGTCCATATGGATCCCCACCATCACCTCCAGTGGCCCCAAACTATTGATTACTATGTTCCTGTGTATGTTGTAGTGATGACATTCTTGCTCTGAGGATACGGGTGGAAGTGAGACTCACCACAATTCCAGATTGGAGGGAGCTGCTAGCCAGCTTGTGAAAGAGGCTGTTCCATAAGGCTCATCTACGTAACTGGAGCACAGAAAACTATGCTAAGCTTTTCTTATTGTAGGTTTTCTAATATGTTGAACTGTGACAATTTTGGGTACTGTGTTTACCACCCAGTTTGGGGCAATGTGTTAGGTTAAAAGACCTATTGTTTGTGACTTGGAAGCATGGGTTTCCCAGGCCTTTGCAAGCAGGCAATCCTCTGAAAACAGCTTTTGTCTATTGCCATGCTGCAATCACTTGCCTCATTGTTGAAATTCAGTTCGAGAAGAAAAAAAAGAAGAAGAAGAAAGAAAAAGAATTGTCATCTGCAGCTGCAAACTCCAAAATCTTCTGGGGCTCAAGATGCATTAGAATTGCTGAAGCTGTTAGAAGAATCTTTACTCATTGTTATTGGACTTTTTCACCTTCAGTTCACTTCTTGAGTCTTCTCAAATCCCATGAGGATTATGCTTTTTGTTGTCTAAACCATATCATAGTATCCATGATTCGTAGCCTTGAAGCAGATTTTAAAAAATAAATCCAACACCAGTTTATCAAATTATTGCTTGCTCCCTTATAAATGGTCTCACATTTTAGCAAATAACTGGATTTCATATGAATTTTTGAAGACTATTAACCGATAGTAAAATAAGAACTAGCCAAAATATTTTAATTGCACACCAGACCCTTCTCCTCGTTGTCACGTTAATTGTAGATTTCCCTAATTGAGAATCTGTGGGTGGGTATCTGCCCCGGAAGCCTCCTATGTGTTAAGACATCTGGTTTGCTAACCATCACACTGCCTTTCAGAGGCAACTAACTGCAAACACCACTTCTCCCCAGGATCTTCCACTCAAATGCAGAGTTGCTTAGATATGGAGCTGGCTGGCTACGGTGCTAGGGAATTGTGCAAAGAAGGGTGTTAAGCTGCTGGTTCTGATGTTTGTAATGTATTTTGGCTGTTACAGGGTAATTTTTCTAATGATACAACCTGCAAGGTATGCCAATCCACTGGTAATTTTTTCAAATAATAATTTTAAAGAATAGAATATGCATAGAATATGCCTGTCGAGTTCAAGAAAAACTGAGAGTGTTTGGATAACGTGTTTAAAGGCACACGGGGTCCTCACATATCCTCCCTATTGTGCAGTTTACCAGGATGGCTGCAGACCTCAGAACATACTAGGACAATATTCAATGAATATCATTTTATTTTTATTTAACTAAAAGACATTTATTTTATTATTGAGCTAAAAATAAAATTTTAGACTTGAAATAAAGCCGTACTTATTTTCCATTGCTCTGTTTGTGTGACATTGGACAAATTATTTAATGTTCTTTCTCCTCATTTGTTTCACTTGCAATGGGGAAATATTTGTCTTCCTCAAGCCTTTAGATGGAGCAGGGAGAGAGATGAACATGAGAGAGGTGAAAATGTCCTTCCTAGTGTCTGATGCACAGCAGTTCCCAAAGAATGGTGCTTTCCCTCTTCTGCTCAGAAGTTCCACCTCATCAAATAAATATGTCCTTATCACTTAGCAGTAAAATAATTTAGGTTCGAGTCCTCCGAAATGGCCTAAAGTATACCAGGGCAGAGATGGTGGGACAGTTGAAAATGGTAGATTCAATGCTCATACAATAAACATTCTCCACCCTCAATTAGCCATCCAATGTAGAAATGACCACTCTCTTTGAGGATAATCCTAGAAAATAATTTAGACAGAAATAGCTATGAGATGAACCGAGATAGAGCCACAGAAATTGTCATGAATGCTCACCAAAAGAGTAGAATTCCCAACATGTAAGCCTAATACTCTAAAAGAATCCAGAGCCCCATCAAATAGAAACATTAAAAAAATTTTCAATGAAAACATTGAACAAGTATGTTTTCCTGGTCTCTGTGGGTTTTCTAGGAAACCCCTCGTGACACCTCTGTAAAGAGAAATTTAAACAGTAGATCACAGAATGGGACAGATTATCCATGGAAGTTGGTGCCAAAGCCAGCTGATGCCTTAGTTTCATGCACACTGTTGCATATAGATTTTATCTTCTGGTTCAGTGATTTGGATGATACATTCCATGTAGTTGCATTTTTCCTTGCCAACTCCCCTCAAAAAAAATGAACCTCAAAAGATGAATTAAAAAATGTGATCAAATACTATTCAACAGTTAAAATTAACAAAGAAGTGCTATATGCATCAGTAGCAAAAATCTCTAGAGCATGTTGCTTTAGCAAAAAAAAAAAAAAAAAAAAAAAAAAAAAACATGTATTGGAAGAAAATGCATATGCAATGTGATATCATCTATTAAAATTTTTCAAACCTAGAAAAAAAATTTTTTTTTAATTTGCATGATAAATAGTAACCCTTTAAACACTCACCGAGGAGTATAAACTCTAAATGCATGTCAGTGATCGTCTCTATGGGAGAATCAGGCGAAAGGAATCCAACTGTTGTACACAGGCACCTCACCAGCTATGTAATGTCTATAAATACACACACACACACAAATCATCTGTAGCAAATAGGCATACGGTGGCCATTTAATAAATTTAGGAGTGGTATATAGGTGTTCATTATTTTATTCTCTGTTTTTGTCAAAGTGTTTATAATATTTCATAAAACATGGTAAAGTAATTAAAGATTACTTTTAAGAAATGAAAAATGAGGTTTTACTGTAGTTGTTAAAAGAAGTATGAAAAATTTTCTTCTGGTCCAAACTCTTTGCTGTCAGCCGCACTGCGATTGCAGCACACTGATCTGTGCACCACATTGATTGGAGGCTGCCCCTTGCCTCCACAGAGCATATTTATCCACTCAGAGGAAACTGGGGAAATGTTTCTGTTGGATTCAAAGCTGTATTTTAGCATGACCATCAGGATTCATTGAGATCTAGCTCAAATCTCCTCTTTGTACACCAAGCCTGTCAATTGTCAATATCTATGACCTGCTCAGTCTCATAAAACTGGTCTTTGGCATCACAAACTGTCTTTGAAACTCCCGTGCCTTAGTCTGAAATTCCACATCTTCTATTTTTTTTGTCACCTGAGCCACTTATTCAATGGCAGGGTCATATTGTGAATTAGCCTTTTGGGAGAGACAGGGAAGGTGGGTTTTTCCATCTCAGTGCCTCCCTTGTTGTACAAATGCACGTAGGGCACTTAGCTCAGTACACTCTAGTTATCTGTTTACTCACCTATCTGCTATTCTACTCCTCTGCTCTGAGGTCCTCATTAACAGGGCCCTTATTTATCCATTTGGTCACAGGCTGGCCATATAATAATAGGTGATTATAAAAGGCTGAGCAAAGTAATGTTTGCATGAGATGTTGATCATGTTTTGACGACTATTCAAAAAGTGATAATCCTGGAGATTTACCATTTTATATATCACCAACAGGTATCAATTAAAAAAATATGTGCACTTGAATGAGTTAAAGTACCAAGAACAACAGCTGAACATCACGAGTGCAGTAATGCAGAAGTGTTGGTATTATTGGTCAGTCTGAACTATGTTGTCATTTGCACAAACCTGATTTTGGAATGCTAATCTGGAGACATGGAAAGCTGTAGAGGTGCCACCCTTGAATGTCCTACCTATTCGTGGCTGTGTGAGAAGCACAGTGATTCCAAGAGCAAGCTTTGGAGGCAAAGCTGGGTGAGGCTGGGAGATACTGATCCTCCCCCAACTCAGCTTCAACCAGTTCAGCTGTGAAGCTAATACTTACCTCCCAGAATTATTCTGAAGAAGATTGGGACAATGCAGGTGAAAGGCCTAGCATCAACATCACTCGTAAAAGGAGGGTAAGGTGGCCAGACCACAGATCACTGTAATTCCACCAGCTGAAAGTGAAGAGAACACCTTGTAGCAGTGGTTACCTCAGGTGTGGACAAGTTCATGTTTCTCCCAGTTAGGCAACTATGGCCCAGAGGAAAATAGTATTGAGCTTAGACTTCTGGGTCTGGGTTCAAATTCTGGTTCTAACACAAATAGTGAGCCTTTTGCAGAGTCGCTTAAACTCTCTTAGCCCAAATTTCTTTTATTATTAAATGAATGTAAGGCGATCTACTTCTCAGAGTGAATGTGAGACTTAGAATAAAAAATAGGTGTAAAGTACCCATAGTATTTCAATACACAGGTTACAGCTGAGACTTTACATTAGATGAGTATTAGAACGTCTTCTTTTGCTGTTACTACTACTACAGATGAGTGAACAGATATTTATTAGCTACATTTTATGTTCATGGCACTGAGCTAGGAGCTAATGATGCAGGGGTAAACAATACAGATGTGTTCCTTGCCTACTTGACTTTTAATCTATATACTAAGTACTAAATGTTTTAACTTACCCTACATTCATTTAATCCTTAAAGTAAATTTAAAAATAAACATTATCTTACCTCTTGTATGGTAAGGAGACAGAAATCTAAAAATATTAAGCCAGACACAGACAACAATGCAACACGTTTATAAAGCCTATCAGAGTGCCTTGAACCTAATAGACACAAAATAAAATAGATGTCAAAATATGTATGGAGAATTCATAGACAAATAAGAAAATCTGTTGGAGTTTTGTAAAGAGAAACTATTAAGAGTTTCCCCAAATCTGACATTAGGCAATACTGTCCATTCCATCCATTTTTTATTTGTTGGACATGGGACTCTATAGGCAGGAAGATAAGTGTTATTCTCTAAACCTAAATGAGTAAACGCTAGGAAGAGCGCCAAGTAATGGAAATCTTGCTCATATTAGGACAAGGGTTGCATGTGCTTTTACTCCAGCACCCAGAGTAGATAAATGTAAACCTTCATTCATCAAACCAGCTTTTTGTCTATACCCCTGCAGCTTTCCAGCACTTGGCTGGCTAAGATCAGGGGGTGTGCATTTGACAGATGAACTCAGGGCTACTCAGTATGGTTAGTACTTTGGCCAGTGCTTTGGGGTGGAGGTGGGGGTCAGAAAATTCTCAGTTGAGAAGAAAGCTGCAATTCTGAGGTGGGAGAGCAGAGAGAAGTGCATTCTTGGTGTCCCTGAGCTGTCAGCTGAAAGAGGCTCCATCTGTCACCCTCCCACTGCATGCGGAGAGCTTGGAGCTGCTGGTCCCCGCGAGCCCCTCGTAAGCCGGGAGGAAGAGCCAGCCTGCACCTCTCAGGGTGCCCTGCATTCGGCTGCACCTGGGACTGTGTAGGTGTGTTTTTCTCCTCTTGTTGATTTGGTTACCGAAAAGGGCTTTTGATGGAGACCACATCCTTTTACCGAGTATCAGGAAAGTTTATTAAAAGTGGCTCTGAGAACACAATAAAACCCCCAACTATCTGATTCAAGGCGCCTGCCTCACTTTCCTTTCTCTGTCACCGAGGTATAAACACACCTTCTGCCATCAGCTGTACTTTCCAGCTTGAAAGGAGATTTCAGAAAGTGAGATAAGATAAACACGCAACGGCAGATAATAAATCAGAACATATATAGGATTCATTTTAAAAGATATGCTGAATTCTCACCCAAAATATACGAAAGCATGTGCTGCTGGCTTACAAATACTGATATGTTTTAACCCATTCTATGGCAAGTACCAAGAATATACTATCTAAGATGGCAAGGAGCTTTCAAATAGTCCTTCCCCTTAGTTTGAATGCCATCGTTACAGTGTGTGCTGGGCTGCGACTGGACTTTTGCTCCCTCTCCCTTTACTTTATCGCCTTCTTCTCACCTCTGAGATATCAGTTTGGATGTCTCTTCCTGGTGGATGGTTTCCTAACAACTCTGTCTAAGGGAGGGGCTGTACTCTGGCCCTCAGGGACCCACTCTGTCTGCTAACTAGGCCATGAACCTTGTCACAGCCGCCCAGACTCTCATCGGTAATGCCCCATGGGGTAAGCCTAGTGAGGACAGAGACCATTTCACTCTTATTTATCAGTGTGTCCCCAACACCAGGCACACCACATGGCAGAGGGCAGGCTCTCAATCAATGCTTGTTAAAAGAACAATGTACAAATAAATCCATGAAGAAAAAGCTCCTCAGGGACCTTCAAGATGGCAGAAGAGTAAGATGTGGAGATCACCTTCTTCCCCACAAATACATCAGAAATACATCTACATGTGGAACAACTCCTATAGAACACCTACTGAATGCTGGCAGAAGACCTCAGACTTCCCAAAAGGCAAGAAACTCGCCAAGTACCTGAGTAGGGCAAAAGAAAAAAAGAGAAAACAGAGACATAAGAATAGGGATGGGACCTGCACCTCTGGAAGGGAGCTGTGAAGGAGGAAAAGTTTCCACATGCTAGGAAGCCCCTTCACTGGTGGAGATGGGGGGTGGGTGGGGGGGAAACTTCACAGCCACGGAGGAGAGAGCAGCAACAGGGGTGCGGAGGGCAAAGCGGAGAGATTCCAGCACAGAGGATCGGTGCTGACCAGCATTCACCAGCCTAAGAGGCTTGTCTGCTCACCTGCCAGGGCAGGTGAGGGTTGGGAGCTGAGGCTTAGGCTTCAGAGGTCAGATCCCAGGGAGAGGACTGGGGTTGGCTGCATGAACACAGCCTCAAGGGGGATAGTGCACCACAGCTAGCCAGGAGGGAGTACAGAAAAATGTCTGGAACTGCCTAAGAGGCAAGAGACCATTGTTTCAGGGTGCACGAGTAGAGAGGGGATTCAAAGCACCGCCTAAATGAGCTCCAGAGATGGGTGCAAACCGTGGCTATCAGCGTGGACCCCAGAGACGGGCATGAGATGCTAAGGCTGCTGCTGCCGCCACCAAGAAGCCTGTGTGCGAGCACAGGTCACTCTCCACACCGCCCCTCCCGGGAGCCGGTGCAGCCCGCCACTGCCAGGCTCTCGTGATCCAGGGACAACTTCCCCGGGAGAACACATGGCGCGCTCAGGCTGGTGCAACATCACGCTGGCCTCTGACGCTGCAGGCTCGCCCCGCCTCCTCCGTACCGCTCCCTCCCCCCGGCCTGAGTGAGCCAGAGCCCCCGAAGCAGCTGCTTCTTTAACCCCCTCCTGTCTGGGCGGGAACAGATGCCCTCAGGTGACCTACACTTAGAGGCAAATCCAAATCCAAAGCTGAACCCCAGGAGCTGTGCGAACAAAGAAGAGAAAGGGAAATCTCTCCCAGCAGCCTCAGGAGCAGTGGATTAAATCTCCACAATCAACTTGATGTACCCTGCATCTGTGGAATACCTGAATAGACAACAAATCATCCCAAAATTGAGGTGGTGGACTTTGGGATCAACTATAGACTTGGGGTTTGCTTTCTGCATCTAATTTGTTTCTGGTTTTATGTTTAACTTTGTTTAGCATTTAGAGCTTATTATCATTGGTAGATTTGTTTATTGATTTGGTTGCTCTCTTCCTTTTTGTTTTTAATATATATATATATTTTTTCCTTTTTCTCTTTTTGTGAGTGTGTATGTGTATGCTTCTTTGGGTGATTTTGTCTGTATAGTTTTGGTTTTATCATTTGTCTTAGGGTTCTATCTGTCCTTTTTTTTTTTTTTTTTTTTTCTAGGACAGTTTTTAGCGATTGTTATCATTGGTGGATTTGTTTTTTGGTGTGATAGTTCTCTTCTTTCTTTCTTTTTTTTATTACTTTTCTAATTTTTATTTTTAATAATATTTTTTATTTTAATAACTATTTTATTTTATTTTCTATTTTTCTTTCTTTCTTTCTTCCTCCTTTCTTTCTTTCTTCCTCCTTTCTTTCTTTCTTTCTTTCTTTCCTTCCATTTTTCTCCTTCTGAGCCGTGTGGTTGATAGGGTCTTGGTGCTCCAGACAGGTGTCAGGCATGAGTCTCTGGGGTGGGAGAGCCAAGTTCAGGACATTGTTCCACCAGAGACTTCCCAGCTCCAAGTAATATCAAATGGCAAAAGCTCTCCCAGAGATCTCCTTCTCAACACTAAGACCCAGCTCTGCTCAACGACCAGCAAGCTACAGTGCTGGATGCCCCATGCCAAACAACTAGCAAGACAGGAACACAACCCCACCCATTAGCAGAGAGGGTGCCTAAAATCATAATAAGGTCACAGACACCACAAAACACACCACTGGATGCGGACCTGCCCACCAGAAAGACAAGATCCAGCCTCACCCACCAGAACACAGGCAACAGTCCCCTCCACCAGGAAGCCTACACAACCCACTGAACCAACCTTAGCCAGTGGAGGCAGACACCAAAAACAACGGGAACTATGCACTTGCAGCCTGCAAAAAGGAGACCCCAAATGTAGTAAGTTAAGCAAAATGAGAAGACAGAGAAATATGCAGCTGATGAAGGAGCAAGGTAAAAACCCACCAGACCAAACAAAGAGGAAATAAGCAGTCCACCTGAAAAATAATTCAGAAAAAGGATAGTAGAGATGATCCAAAATCTTGGAAATAGAATGGAGAAAGTACAAGAAACGTTTAATAAGGACCTAGAAAAACTAAGAGCAAACAAACAATGATGAACAACACAACAAATGAAATTAAAAATTCTCTAGAAGGAATCAATAGCAGAATAACAGAAGAGCAGAATAACAGGAGGCAGCAGAATGGATAAGTGACCTGGAAGATGAAATATTAGAAATAACTACCCCAGAGCAGAATAAAGAAAAAAGAATGAAAAGAATTGAGGACAGTCTCAGAGACCTCTGGGACAACATTAAACGCACCAACATTAAATTATAGGGGTCACAGAAGAAGAAGAGAAAAAGAAAGGAACTGAGAAAATATTTGAAGAGATTATAGTTAAAAACTTCCCTAATATGGGAAATGAAATAGTCAATAAAGTACAGGAAGGGCAGAGAGACCCATACAGGATAAATCCAAGCAGAAAGACGTCAAGACACATATTAATCAAACTATCAAAAATTAAATACAAAGAAAAAAAATTAAAAGCAGCAAGGGAATCCCCATAAGGTTAACAACTGATCTTTCAGCAGAATCTCTGCAAGCCAAAAGGGAGTGGCAGGACATATTTAAAGTAATGAAAGGGAAGAACCTACAACCAAGATTACTCTACCCAGCAAGGATTTCATTCAGATTCGCCAGAAAACTTAAAACCTTTACAGACAAGAAAAAGCTAACAGAATTCAGCACCACCAAACCAGCTTTACAACAAATGCTAAAGGAACTTCTCTAGGCAAGAAACACAAGAGAAGGAAAAGACCTACAATAACAAACCCAAAACAATTAAAAAAATGGTAATAGGAACAAACATATTGATAATTACGTTGAACGTAAATGGATTAAATGATCCAACCAAAGGACATAGACTGGCTGAATGAATACAAAAACAAGACCTGTATATATGCTGTCTACAAGAGACCCACTTCAGACCTAGGGACACATACAGACTGAAAGTGAGGGGAAGGAAAAATGTATTCCATGCAAATGGAAATCAAAAGAAAGCTGGAGTAGCAATTCTCATATCAGACAAAATAGACTTTAAAATAAAGACTATTACAAGAGGCAAAGAAAGACACTACATAAAGATCAAGGGATCAGTCCAAGAATAAGATATAACAATTGTAAATATTTATGCACCCAACATAGGAGCACCTCAATACATAAGGCAAATGCTAAGAGACATAAAAGGGGAAATCAACAGTAACACAATCATAGCAGGGGACTTTAACACCCCACTTTCACGAATGGACAGATCATCCAAAATGAAAATAAATAAGGAAACACAAGCTTTAAATGACACATTAAACAAGATGGACTTAATTGATATTTATAGGACATTCCTTCCAAAAACAACAGAATACATTTTCCTCTCAAGTGCTCATGGAAAATTCTCCAGGATAGATCATAACTTGGGTCACAAATCAAGCTTCGGTAATTTTAAGAAAATTGAAATCATATCAAGTACCTTTTCCAACCACAATGCTATGAGGCTAGATATCAATTACAGGGAAAATTCTGTAAAAAAACAAACACATGGAGGCTAAACAATACACTACTAAATAACCAAGAGATCGCTGAAGAAATCAAAGATGAAATCAAAAAATACCTAGAAACAAATGACAATGAAAACACAATGACCCAAAACATATCGGATGCAGCAAAAGCAGTTCTAAGAGGAAAGTTTAGAACAATACAATCCTATCTCAAGAAACAAGAAACATCTCAAATAAACAACCTAACCTTACACCTAAAGCAATTAGAGAAAGAAGAACAAAAAAACCCTCAAAGTTAGCAGAAGGAAAGAAGTCATAAAGATCAGATCAGAAATAAATGAAAAACAAATGAAGGAAACGATAGCAAAGATCAATAAAATTAAAGCTGGCTCTTTGAGAAGATAAACAAAATTGATAAACCATTAGCCAGACTCATCAAGAAAAAAAGGGAGAAAACACAAATCAATAGAATTAGAAATGAAAAAGAAGTAACAACTGACACTGCAGAAATACAAAGGATCATGAGAGATTACTACGAGCAACTCTATGCCAATAAAATGGACAACCTGGAAGAAATGGAGAAATTCTTCGAAAACCACAACCTCCCGAGACTGAACCAGGAAGAAATAGAAAATATAAACAGACCATTTACAAGCACTGAAATTGAAACTGTGATTAGAAATCTTCCAACAAACAAAAGCCCAGGACCAGATGGCTTCACAGGCAAATTCCATCAAGCATTTAGAGAAGAGCTAACACCTATCCTTCTCAAACTCTTCCAAAATATAGCAGAGGGAGGAACACTCCCAAACTCATTCTATGAGGCCACCATCACCCTGATACCAAAACCAGACAAATATGTCCCCAAAAAAGAAAACTACAGGCCAATATCATTGATGAACATAGATGCAAAAATCCTCAACGAAATACTAGCAAACAGAACCTAACAGCACATTAAAAGGATCATACACCATGATCAAGTGGGGTTTATCCCAGGAATGCAAGGATTCTTCAATAAACGCAAAACAATCAATGTGATAAACCATATTAAGAAACTGAAGGAGAAAAACCATATGATCATCTCAATAGACACAGAAAAAGCTTTTGACAAAATTCATCACCCATTTATGATAAAAACCCTCCAGAAAGCAGGCATAGAAGGAACTTACCTCAACATAATTACAGCCATATATGACAAACCCACAGCGAACATCGTTCTCAATGCTGGAAAACTGAAACCATTTCCACTAAGATCAGATACAAGACAAGGTTGCCCACTCTCACCAGGATTATTCAACATAGTTTTGGAAGTTTTAGCCACAGCAATCAGAGAAGAAAAAGAAATAAAAGGAAAGTTTTACTTTCTTTTTTCCTTCTTTTCCAAATTGGAAAAGAAAAAGTAAAACAGTCCCTGTTTGCAAATGACATGATACTATACATAGAGAATCCTAAAGGTGCTACCAGAAAACTACTAGAGCCAATCAATGAATTTGGTAACATAGCAGGATACACAATCAATGCACAGAAATCTCTTGCATTCCTATACACTAATGATGAAAAATCTGAAAGAGAAATTAAGGAAACACTCCCATTTACCACTGCAACAAAAAGAATAAAATACCTAGGAATAAACCTACCTAAGGAGACAAAAGACCTGTATGTAGAGAACTGTAAGACACTAATGAAAGAAATTAAAGATGATACAAACAGATGGAGAGATATACCATGTTCTTGGATTGGAAGAATCAACATTGTGAAAATGACTAAAGAACCCAAAGCAATCTACAGATTCAGTGTAATCTCTATCAAACTACCATTGGCATTTTTCATAGAACTAGAACAAAAAATTTCACAACTTGTATGGAAACACAAAAGACCCCGAATAGCCAAAGCAATCTTGAGAAAGAAAAATGGAGCTGGAGGAATCAGGCTCCCGGACTTCAGACTATACTACAAAGCTACAGTAATCAAGACAGTATGGTACTGGAACAAAAACAGAAATATAGATCAATGGATCAGGCTAGAAAGCCCAGAGATAAGCCCACGCAGATATGGTCACCTTATCTTTGATAAAGGAGGCAAGAATATACAATGGAGAAAAGACAGGCTCTTCAATAAGTGGTGCTGGGAAAATTGGACAGCTACATGTAAAATAATGAAATTAGAATACTTCCTAATACCATACACAAAAATTGCTCAAAATTGATTAAAGACCTAAATGTAAGACCAGACAGTATAAAACTCTTTGATGAAAACATAGGCAGAACACTCTGACATAAATCACAGCAAGATTCTTTTTGACCCACCTCTTAGATAAATGCAGATAAAAACAAAAATAAACAAATGGGACCTAATGAAACCTAAAAGTCTTTTGCACAGCAAAGGAAACCATAAACAAGATGAAAAGACAACCCTCAGAATGGGAGAAAATATTTGCAAAGGAAGCAACTGACAATGGATTCATCTCCAAAATTTACAAGCAGCTCATGCAGCTCAGTACCAAAACAATAACCCAACCCAAAAATAGTCAGAAGACATAAATAGACATTTCTCCAAAGAAAATATACAGTTTGCCAACAAACACATGAAAGGATGCTCAACATCACTAATCATTAGAGAAATGCAAATCAAAACTACAATGAGGTGTCACCTCACAACGTTCAGAATGGCCATCATCAAAACATTTACAAACAATAAATGCTGGAGAGGGTGTGGAGAAAAGGGAACCCTCTTGCACTGTTGGTGGGGAAATAAATTGATACAGCCACTATGGAAAACAGTGTGGAGGCTCTTTAAAAAACTAAAAATAGAACTACCATATGACCCAGCATTTGCACTACTGGGCATATACCCTGAGAAAACCACAATGCAAAAAGAGTCATTTACCACAATGTTCATTGCAGCACTATTTACAACAGCCAGGACATGGAAACAACCTAAGTGTCCATCAACAGAAGAATGGATAAAGAAGATGTGGTACATATATATAATGGAATATTACTCAGCCATAAAAAGAAACAAAATTGAGTTATTTGTAGTGAGGTGGATGGACCTAGAGTGTGTCATACAGAGTGAAGTAAGTCAGAAAGAGAAAAACAAATACCATATGCTAACACATATATATGGAATCTAAAAAAAAACAGGTTCTGAAGAACTTAGGGGCAGGAGGACAGGAATAAAGATGCAGACGTGGACTTCAGGACTTGGGGAGGGGGAAGGGTAAGCTGGTACGAAGTGAGAGAGTGGCATGGACATAGACACACTACCAAATGTAAAATCAATAGCTAGTGGGAAGCAGCCGCATAGCACAGGGAGATCAGCTCGATGCTTTGTGTCCACCTAGAGGGGTGGGATAGGGAGGGTGGGAGGGAGATGCAAGAGGGAAGAGATATGGGTATATATGTATATGTATAGCTGATTCACTTTGTTTTACAGCAGAAACTAACACACCACTGTAAAGAAATTATACTCCAATAATGATGTTTAAAAAAAAAAAAAAAGAAAAAGCTCCTCAACCTAGAAAACTTATTCTTGGTGTGGAGGATGGGGAGAAAAGAGACAGATATCAAAACATTGATTTTAATATATGAGTGTAGAGGGATAAGGGGGCTTGGGGACTCATCATGCGGCAGTTGGGGGAAGGTACTCTGCTGGTCTTTACTGGGTGGAGAAGCCAGGCTGGAGATGCTTGGGGGGGTGGGCGGGGAAGGGAATGACGCATGGGGCAGGTCGGGTGGCAAGAGGGTAGAAGAGTGTTCTAAACAGAGGGTATAGTACATGCGAGCATGGGAAGGAGCAAAGAGTGTGGGAATTCTGTAGCTACAGTGTTGTAATGTTTCCATTTTAACCTCAAGGAGCCAACTGTGGTGATAAGGTATACTACATAATGCAGTATGAATTAAGAGGTCTAGTATCAATTGCCAAGACCACTGGTAAATTGGAAGAGGCAGAACAGTAACCCACAGCCATGGCACTTAGCAGCTATGTGGAACTGAGCAAGTTATAAGCCTCCATTTCCTTATCTTTAGCATGGGCTTGATAATTCCTACTTCGAAAGACCTGCTTTAAAGATAAAATTAGGAAAGAAATGTAAGTCCTACATCATGCAGTAGGTGCTCAGTAAATGTCCTTTTTCTTCTTATTTCCACACCTCTTTTCCCTCCTTTCCTTCTGTAATTCTAGTCAAGTTCCCTCCCTCAATCATTCTTGGTGCTGTTTCTTCCCTTTTGCTTTGCTGTAAGGTCCAGCCTGAACCTGCTGTAGAATGAGTCAGATCCCTCCTGGCTCTGGAGTCTGTCTGAGGTCCTGACCGTGAGCAATCTCCTGCTCAGTCCCCACCTTGGAAAGTCTGCATGGTTGTGCCGCTTGTTTGCTGGTCCCAAATGCCACTTCGCCTCCTGAGATGCTGCATACGCTTCCCCAGCCCCATCGCTGAATTATACGTTTTTATTGTTCCTGAGCCTAACACTTAATAGAGGTTGAACAAATGCTTTCTGCTGATGAAAGAGCCTTTTTCAAACCAGAATTACAGAACAATTACAGGACGAAGGTTGGCTGCCCTTTCCGTGAGGGTTAATTGTTAATTGAGCCACCAGAGAGCATGATGTGTTGATCCTCTCAAGTCAATGGGGAAGAAAAGTCCCAGCAGCAGAAACATTTTTTGCTTTTTAAAAAGTTATTTTTTAAGGGAAAAGACTTTTGGAAAACGTCATTGTTTGGAATAAGCTAAGACATTAAATAAACACAGCTGAGTCATTTTAAATTAATAAAGAACAGACATAGGCAGGGACACCCACATTTGTAAATCATCTAGTCTGTGTTCAGCACTTTGCCTTCCATATATTACCCATATATTATCTCATTTAATCAATATTCATCAGATGTTCTACACAAGAGATCTATTTCATAAATATAATGACAATTTATCCTGAAGTAATATCAACTGCTACAAAAGCACTTTTTTATGAGGAATTAAATAGCCAACAAAATGAAACATTCATTGTATTAATGAGGTTTTGTAATATAATGTTGAATAATCCTCACATCGCAGTGATTGAACCCACAAAGGTTTATTTTTTGCTCATGTTATATATTGGCTGAGGTCAGCTACTGCTCTGTCATTTCTTCATTCCAGGACCCAGGCTGAAGGAGCAGTTCCAATCTGGGATGTGGCGATCTCCTGGCAGAGGGGAAATGCTACAGTCACACCGTGACTTGGCTCTCAAGCTTCTGCTTGGACAGGCCCATGTCACTTTTGCAAGTGTTTCATCAGCCAAAGCAAATCATGTGACTGAGCCCATGTGGACAGGACAATGAGAACACTCTTCCCATGGGGAGGGAGCGAGAGGTCTCTGTGAGCCACAGAGCAGAGAATATGTAGTCTCCTTTGACAGAGGAGGGAAGTGAAAAATGTGAAATGGTATTAAATCTTATGGCTGAAGTTAAAAGTCCCCTTTCAGCTGGTAAAAACCACATGCCATCAAGTTCTACAAACTACGACTTTCTCTGCTCCTATCAACTTTGCATTCCCCAATGCCCAGATAAAAGGCAATACAAATTTGTCAGGAAAAAGTTATGGAGAGCCTGAATTAAAACAATGACATGGGAAAGAAGGGAAAAGAATGCATTTGAGAAATATTTAAGATCTGTAGTGATCAATAAAAATTCATGGTGGTGAAATTAGTAGGAATCCAAGGTTTGGGGCTTGTTTACTAGTCACTTGGATATGGAAGGTTTACACTTTAGGGAAACTAGGTTGCCAATAATTTTTTGCTGGTTGATTGGATTTTGGACCACCTCACTATTTACTGGTCTTCCCACGAGAATGGACCATTTCTATAAAGGGGCATATGGCAGTCACTTTGCAGTCCACATTCTCATAAAAGCTGTAATCACTGGCATCATTCAGGAGAGAGTGATCACGAATGGACACAAGCAGGTGGGGAAACTCCTTGCACTCAGCATCATACAGGTAAACCTGAACGTGAACTCCATCAAATCCAGGACCATTAGACAGCCGTCTAATAGCTGCATAAAAATGCCTAATCTCTCCTTAGAGAATGATGTTTCAATCTTACCAAAGATACTAATATCTCAAAGTCAAAACAGTAGGCAGGAATTTGGAGTTTTAAATAGTGCAGAAACAGATTTTCTAATTTTACTTCCAACATATGTTAAATTTGGATTAAAAAAGTAATAATACCATAGCATAGATTAGAATTGCAGTCAGGGTTTATCAAGGCAGTTCTTTTCCTTTTTTTGGCCCCCTAATTTTTCCCCTAATTATAATTTGCTAACATTTCTTATAAGAATGAAACCAGTTGAGATCTAAGCATTTGCTCAAGTGAAAGTTGAATTTTCTATTGATTTCCCTAGAGAAAAGAATGTCCCCAAATGGGTCATGTTTGCCACAAAGGTTGAGAGGTATTTTAAAGTCCCAGAGCTGAGACAATCCTGGGGAAAAAAATAGAGTAGTGATATCAATTTCATTTAGAATAGCGGTAGAGCCACAACCTACCAAATGGGATAATGAGGCATTGTTTTACAAAACTAAGCATAAGGACTGAAGTCTACTCCCAAATCTATCAGAAATGGGTAATTCACTTAAAAACACTCTATCAGGGTCTCCTACATCGGACAAGGCTCTATGTTAGGTATTGTGGGCGCTTACAGAGAACTGAGACAGAAGCTCTGCCCTCAAGAAGCAAATTATTTAGTTCAGAAGGCAAAGCATATAAAACAAAAAAAAGATCTTCATATCTGGTAGAACTAGGTAAGTCCCAAAGGATATTTTTAGGAGTTGATATGTTCATTCCTCAAATATTTTGGGAGACCTACTAGGTCCAAGCACTGTGTCCTATACGTGGGATACAAAATAAAATAGGCAGAGCCCCTATGTCACATAGAGGCATGCAATCATAGTTCAACAAGATGTTGTTAACACAGAGGCATAAATGGAATACTAGTAATGTGTATAGCATATGTTTTGATGACAGAATGAACAGGATTTTGTTTCTGCCTTACCAATTACTGTTGTGATAACCACGAGCTTACATTTCCTGGGATTTATTTTTCTTGTTTACAAAATTCAGAATGGTTTGCTTACTTCAAAGAGCTAGTCTAACAATATAATAAGATTGCACACATGAAATTCAGGCATAAGTCAACATACCTAACAGAAATTGCATATGGCAGCCACAGTAGTATTTCCATGGGAACCAGAGAAGAGAGAAATCCTCTCTTTGTACCCGGTGAAGTCAAAGCATCATGAAAATAAAAACAGCATCACCCACAAAAAAATGGGTTTGGAGGGCATTTTTCCCCTTCAACTTCCTTGTAAAGTCCTACTTTATCCCTTAAAACTCATGGTAAGTGTTTCCTTAATATGGGAAAGCTTTCTTCCAAGAATAGTTCATTTCCTTCTCCTTTTTCTCTCTACCGGACATAAGTCTATTGTACCATGTATCACACTGCATTGCTAGGCGTTAAAATATTTCTGGCCTAGGGCTTGGCTTCCCTGGTGGCGCAGTGGTTGGGAGTCCGCCTGCCAATGCAGGGGACACGGGTTCGTGCCCCGGTCCAGGAAGATCCCACATGCCGCGGAACGGCTAGGCCCATGGGCCACGACTACTGAGCCTGCGCGTCTGGAGCCTGTGCTCCGCAACAAGAGAGGCCGTGATGATGACAGGCCCGCGCACCGCGATGAAGAGTGGCCCCCGCTCTCCGCAACTGGAGAAAGCCCTTGCACAGAAACTAAGACCCAACACATCCAAAAATAAATAAATAAATAAATTTATTTAAAAAAAATAATAATTAAAAAAAAATATTTCTGTCCTATTAACCTGTAATATTTTTGAAGGAAGAAACCTACCCTTTTTTATCCTTGTGTCTCTTGCTTCTGGCTCAACTTAGCATAATATGATGCTTGTTGAATAAACAATTAAGGAGCTAGACTAGCACTGAACTTTTGGGTTCCAGAGGAAAGAACGGATCACAGGAGGAATAAGCGTTGACAACATTTCTCTTTCTGCTTTAGGAAGTGCATGACGCTGGCACTGAAAAATACAGGCACACTCTCTGCCCATGAAAGATGCTCCCCTCAAAGTTACGTATTGAATCAAGTATGAGTTAGTTGATCCTTACCTTGCAGCATGCTAGCCTTACAAACAGTTTTGATCCCGCCACCGTTCTTGAAATCATCTACATAGGATCAAATACAAACTACTTACTGTCTTTTCTGAAGTCTTTCCCAAACTTATGCTGACATATTTTCGCTCTTTTCACCTAAAGCTCTTCCTACAGGTCTCCTGCCCTTCATACCTTCCCTGTGGTTCCCAAAATGGCTCTGTACTTTCAAGTGCAAATTTATGTCACAGGCATGAAAAAGCTACTCTGCCTTCTGGGCCTAATTTATTACTATTTGGTCTTCAAAATCCATTTCAAACAAAAAGCCTAAAAAAGTTCTTCCTTGTAGAATTAGCCGCACCCTTCCTTCAGCTGCCAAAGACTTTTGTTTGCCATGTGTAATATTGCTTCTTTCAAGGGTAGTTACATCAACTATGCTATCAATTATTTGAGGGAGAACATAGTGTTTTGTTTTTTATTTACACCAGTGCCTAATGACATGCATGGCTCCAATTAGATGCTCAAAAATGTTGGAAGAAGGGAAAAATAGAAAGGCAAAAGGATGAAAGAAACAAGGCAGGAATAGAGAAAAATGGATGGAAGGAGAGAAGAAACAAAGGACCATTTGAGGAAACCTGACATGAATCTTTGATAATAACAATAGCATTGGTATAATTTTATTGTAGTATAGTAACTATTGTGTATTGAGTACCCACTGTGTGGCAGGCATTATGCTAGAGATTTTATATGCATCATCTCATTTTCTGGATGTGGCTCCCTTAATTTAATGGATTTCTAGGTTTGGAATTTACATCTCCATACACTTTTCATAAAACTTAAGGACTAACTCAATGAGCAGAGAAGTCTTAAAAGTTAAATAATTAATAAATTGGTCATTATATGTCTTATAATTTCTATCAGGTCCTATAGACGGGTCTTCTACATTTAGATAAATAAACGTTGACTAAATAAATGTAAGGAACACTATACTGAGTCTCTGAGTGATGTACAGAAATGGTTACCTCTTTTTTAGGACTTAGAGCAACCATGTTATCTATTCCAGGATCCCCATGGTCCATGGTACCAGCTGTGATAGCATGTCTACAAGACAGCTGTTTATATGTCTGATTTTGCCCCCTCAGCTAATTACTTCTCTGGAGTACATTTCTGGAAGTAAAGTTGTTCTCTAAAAGGTGTGAACATCTTTAATGCTTTTATGTATAGATTGAAGTTAGCTTCCATAAAAGTTTTACCTAGAGTGAATACATAAAGAGTTTGTTCACACTCACAAATCCTTAGCACTTTTAATTACTAACAATAATGATTTATTTATATTTAATTTAACATTATTCTTTCCTAATCAGCTAGATACCAATTATACCTCAATGCATTTTTCCTCTTGTCAGATGAACAATGTTTATATCTGTTGATCATTTGTATTTCTCATTGTGAATTATTTTTATATGCTTTATCTATATTTATATAATTGTACTTCTGTTTTCATATATACATGTAAAACTGATTTTTTCAACATGTACTTTGCAATTTTTTTTCACACCTTGCTATTTAACTTTGTTTATAGTAGTCTTGACATATAGATGGCTTTAAAAAATATAATCAGATCTGTCACGCTGCATTTGGTGCTATGCTTACAAATGGTAAATCAATTTAATTTCAGATCCAGTGATGTGAAAAGTTACGTCAGGGAAGAATTATGAAATATTTCTTTTTGAGATGAAATCTTTAGCTCTTTACATGTCAGACTGTGACAAGGTATGGTGATTGGAAAGTGCTCAGGAGACGTGAGTTGGTGATGGAAGCTGTGCTGAGCAGCAAGGTGTGTTCAAGGTCACACTCAAGCATCAGACCCAACAGGAGAGAAGCCAGCTACTCTGACTTCTACTACAGAAATCCACTGACCCTTAACTATACTGGGACACCTTGCCTTTTCTCTGGGAAAGCACCACACAAAACATTAGACTTAACATATTAAAATTGACATTTCCAAAGAGTACAGTTTGTTTAAAAAAAATGCATTCTACCAGTAACTCCAAGAAGAGAGAGTATGGACCTGGAACTTTGGGAACCTGGCAGTAGTTTTTATTTTGCTCGACTTTGGGCCTCAGATTATTTTATTTCTCAACAAAGAGTTAAAACCTAACTATCCCTAGAATCTTAATCTATAAACTTTCCAAAGTTTATGTTTTCCATAATCTTAAATACATACAGTGCAATAACACTTCTTTGTGATCTCAGAGAATGAAGGACATGGGCCTTGGGTTATCCCTCTGCAGGTCTCTCTGCCTTTCCTGAAATGTCTCTCTCTGTGTAGAGGGCATGAGTGTGGATGGAAGAAAGTGGGCTTTGGAGACAGAATAATTTGAAACTTCCTCTGCCTCTTATGACCTTGAGAAGTTGCCCAGACTTTTCTTTGAAGCTCTCTTTTATCTGAGGCAAGGATGTTGTTATGACAAAGTAAAATTGAGAAAAGTCAGATGCTTGGCACATGGTAGAACCTTAGCAATGCACCTTGAGCTGCAACCTTGACAAAATGGAAAGAACATGGAAAGACACGGGATTTACGGCTTACCCTACCCTCTTGGCCTCAGGCTTTGCACTTATAAATTTGAGTAAAATAATGTCTATCTTGTAGGAATGCTATGATGAGTGAAGGAGATTATGTGCATTTCTCATAAATCCCAAATGGATTCTAAGGCCTGCTATATCATCCTATTGCATTTTCCTAATTCATTTTCTTCCTCACTCACCAAGACGGCAATATCATACTTCTACTTTTTAATCTAACCTTCAACAATCAGCTGTCCCCTTCTTTACTTCCAAATAACCTTACTTCTTATTCCATTGATGAAACAGAAATCATTCATGAGAACAATATCATCTTTCTGAAATCCAAGCTACTGACCTATGGCGTTGGTCCCCATACCCTGCCTTCTCCATTTTTTACCCTGGATTTTACCATAAATGACTTTTCATCCCTGATGAATTTAAGGGCAACTCCTCCAAATGTTCACTCAATCGGATTCCCAAATGCCTAATGAAAGACTTTGCTTCTTTATTCACCCCTTTTTTTCTGAAGCATCAGTATTCTTCATTCTAATGGATACTCCCATCAGCACTTGTGGTGTAGTGCTAAGATGCCTCCCATCACATACAAAAACATTCCTACAATTCTCTGCTTACCTTTACCATGAACCACTTAAGGTGGGCTGTCTACAACCTTTGTCTGCATTTGCTATCTAGTCAAGGCTACTAGTGACATACTAGTCCAGGCTTATATCATATCTGGGCTAGAGATGAAATACGCATTCCTTCCTACCAGGTCTCCATGCTTTTATGTTTTCCTTCTTGCAATCTGTGCTAAAACAAACAAACAATCAAGAAACAGAAAATAATCTTTTACTTTTTCAGTTTTAAAAAATTTCTAATTGTGGTAAAATACATATAACATAAAATTTACCATCTTAACCATTTTTAAGTATACAGTGCAGTAGGGCTAACTACATTCTTATTGTTGTGCAACCATCACCATAGTCTAAATATTCTCAGAACTTTTTCACCATCCCAGGCTAAAACTCTGTACCCATTAAACAAGTCTTCATTTACCCCTCTCCCCCAGCCCCTGTCCACTTTCTGCCTCTATGAATTTGACTGCTCTAGGGACCTCATATAAGTGGAAACACAGCGTTTGTTTTTTTTTTGTGACTGGCTTATTTCACTTAACACGGTGTCCTTAAGGTTCATCTGTTGTAGTTTGTGTCAGAGGTTCCTTTCTTTTTAAGGATGAATTATATTCCATTATATGTATCTACCATATTTTGTTTACTTACCTGTTGTTGGGCACTTGATTTGTTTCACCTTTGGGCTATTGTGAATAATGCTGCTACGAACGTGAAGACACAAATATCTCCTGGACACCTCGCATTCAGTTCCTTCAGGTACACACCCGGAAGAGGAATTGCTGGATCATAAGGTCATGCCATTCCTAAGCTTTTGAGGAAATGTCCTACTATTTTTCATGGCGGCTGCACCGTTTTACATTCCTACCAACAGTGCACAAAGGTTCCACTTCCCCCATCCTCACCTACAGGAAATGACGTTTAAAAAGATGAATTAGACCAAAGCACCCTCCTGCTAAAAAAATTCTCATATATTGGTATAGGAGAATTCTCATATTGGTATATGAGAATTTTTTTAGCAATTTTTTAACCGGAGGGTGCTTTGATCTAATTAGATCTAATTTACTATGTTCCTCGGGACCTTTATGATCTGCCCTTTGCTCACATATCCATCCTTGGTTCCAAGTATCCTCTCTCTTTCCTTTTCTACCACACTCAAGGCATACTGTTCTTGCTTGTAATCTTCAATACTTCTCCTTCCTGTTACACTCAAGATCTTTACCCTCACTATGCTTTCTAGCTGGATGCTCTTCTCCAAAACCTTCATTTACTCATGTTTCAGCTCAAACGTTTCACTTCTATCTAAAATACTGGCCCTTATCCTTACCGTGCTTTAGTTTCTTCCTAGCAATTACCAATATCAGAAAGTACTTATTTAAAGAAAGATTCTGTGTTGTTTATCTTTCTCACTAGAATAAAAGCTTCAGGAGAATAGGAACACTTTTCATTAAATACCACTGTATTTTCTACTCCTGGAACAGTGCCTGGCCTAGAGTAGACTTGATGAATATACGTTGTATATTGAAAAAATACACTTAAGTAATACATGATAACAATTTTAAATAAGAAGAAAATGACAATGATGATGGCTTTATTATGACAATAATGGTTCAAGCTATTCACAGCCTACCATTTCTTTGGATAACCAAGGAATGATTGCCATGTCTGTACCTCCATTTTGAGTAGGGGAAATAAAACCAAGACAACACAAAGCAGGAACAAATTTCTCTAGAATTATGCAATTCCTATTTAAATAAACTGAGGTAAGCATGGGATCTGAAATAGATAAGGATTTACAATCTTAATACTGAGGAAATCGTAGTCACCACTGAACGATTGTAGCCAAGGAAAAATACACCTATTTCAGCAGAGGACTAGAGCAGGGCTATGAGTTACAGGGTTGCCCCCAGCAGCCCTGGATCTGATGCACAGGCTACCTGATGAAGCCCAGTTGAGGTGATGATTGTCAAAGCACAGGGCACATCCAAAGGAAGAGCCTGAGAGCAGTGATGCCACAGTCACTTCCAGGCCTATGCAGGTGCAAGCTGGGCAATTTGATTTTGATTGCTTTCTCACTCTAATTGTCAGTAAATAAAATCATAAAATTAAGGATCTGGAATACCTGAGATAGTAACACAAAATTAAGCACTGATATGTTCCTCTCCTTGTCCCACACCCTTTTTATATCAAAATAAGGTGGACGACATCTTGGCCAGACCAAAAGAACATACAAAGGTGGTCCAAGAATACATCATACTGATCAGAGAAAGTATCAAAGGAAGAGGAAAAAAATCAACCTATAGCTCATTAATAAATAAGCATGTGTGGTGTACACTTGACAAAAATGACTACAACAATTCCTGTCCTAATTTCATTTTTGTCGATTTTTAAATTTCTAACTTATATGGAAAAGTTAAGACAGCTCAATGAAATAAAATTCTTATCTTCATGGAGAATGTGATTTCTTAAAGCATAACTATTTCGTATTTAATTTTTGACATCATATCACATACACTTCAGCTGTTGACATAAGCCCCTTATAGCACTTTTGGCAGCTTCTCCACTAGTTGCATGTTGCCCCACAACTCCAGCAGGGATTTAATTGAACAAGCATCTCTTGAACTCCTACTAATATGTGAAGCAGCTTCCTGGGGTGCATAGGGCATGTAAAGACTCCTAAAGAACTTTGATGACCTCACACAATGAATTCTGGAGATAAACAGTAAAAAAAATTAAATGGCTATTTATGCATATATTTCCTTCTTCCCCTTCCTTTTCCTCTAGAGGTCTGTACACCCCATTACTGAGACCTTTGTTGCAATGATAGGAAGTTTCCTTGCCAGCAGAAAACCACAGAAGCTGGTAAGGCTGGATTGATTTAAAATAAAATAAAGAGAGGCTCATTCAGTTGGCAATGTCCACACCTTGAGGCTTCCCCTCTGCTGGAAACAGAGCAATTTTAAATAAGAGACAGAAAGTGGAACTTTGAGAACCTAGAGATGATGTGGGGGCAGAAAAACATGTCACATATCAGAAATGCTATGATAATCTCAAAGAAAAAAAAAGTATTGCATCCATGAGAAGAGAATATACCATATACACAAATATAGAAGTGGATGCTGTTTAAACTTTAGCAAGTACAAGGAATACACACACATACACACACACACACGTTTAAATATTAATGGACGAGAATATAAAGAAAATCTAGAAAGTAAAACAACAACAGATATAAATAGATTCAACTGGGAGAAAAGATAAAATAATAAGATTAATCTACAAAGTCAATGATGAGGGGTTATATAAAACTTTTGCTCTTGTATTCAATGTAGTAGCTTGAAGAAGACCAATACTTTTATTAAGAAATACTAAAAAGTCTGAGTTTCAGAAAAATAAATTATTTGAAGGCATCAGAGAACTACAAGTAAACAAGACTGAAGGAAGGGAGAAAATTTCCACAGTGGAGAAACCCAAAGAGAAAATCTGACATTTTAAAGTCACTTTCTTTCTGGACACTTATTTGTTACTTCTTTGCTAGGGCAATACAAATTAAAATCATAGTAATATACCTATATGCATAGAGTAACATATGTACTGTTAAAAAAACTGATCACACCAAGTGTTGATGAGAATGTGCAATAACTGGAATATTCTTACATTCTTGGGAACATAAAATGGTGTAACAACTTTGGAAAACTGTTGAGTAGTTTTGGTTTTTTTGGAGGTTTTGTTTGTTTGGAGGGGTGTTATTTAGATAAACATATACCTACCATATGACAGACTCATTCTACTTCTAGGTATTTACCCAAGACAAGTGAAAGCATACATCCACAAAGACTTGTACATGGGTATACACAGCAGTTTTATTTGTAATAGCCCCCAAATTGGAGGACTCCCACTTCCCAATTTTACTTACCACAGAGACACAGTAATTAAAACACTGTGGCACTGGCATAAAGGTAGGCATATAGACTAACAGGATAGAATTGAGAGTCCAGATATAAACCCATACATCTATGACCAACTGATTTTTGGTAAGGGCACCAAGTCCATTCAATGGGGAAAAAGTAGTCTTTTCAGCAAATGGTGCTGGAACAAGTGGACATCCACATGTGAAGAATGAAATCGGACCCCTTACCTCACACCATATACAAAAAACAACTCAAAATGGACCATGACCTAAATATAAGCACTAAAGTCATAAAACTCTTAGGAAAAAATCATAATTTGTATTTGGCAAGAGATTTTCAATTTGACACCAAAAGTGCAAACAACAAAAGAAAAACTAGATAACTGGAACTTTGCTAAAATCAAAAACTTTTGTGCATCAGAGGACATTATTTTTTTAATTTACTTTATTTATTTAAGAAATATTTCTTGGATACCTACTTAACTACATTTAAAATCCAGAAAACTTTCTTCATTACATTATTTATTTGCATTACACTTTATTTAAGGACTTTAAAAGTAGATCCTTTGCTAAGATATGTATATGTATATATATATGTTATATATATGTATATGTATATATATATATATATGTTATATATATATAAACCTTTAGATATATCACTAGGGAATGACCACATAAGGTACAGTTTCTGACCTCATGGAGCTAACATTCTAAGAAGATGAAACAATTAGACATAACATGACTATTGGCAAAATAGTATTGTATATAATTTAATAGATCAAGTGCTGCTAAATAATGAGTTAATGATCCAGCATTATGAATATTATGCTTTTTGTTGTTTTTGGTTTTTTTGGTGGTGTTGTTTAATAGACTTTATTTTCAAAGGACAATATTTAAAACAGGAAAAGAATACTGTGGCTATCAAGCCACACAGAGTCACAGAAGAAACCTTAAGTGCATATTGTTAGGTGAAAGAAGCCAGTAAGAAAAGGCTACATACTGTTTGAATCCAACTATATGGCATTCTGGAAAAAGGCAGAAATAGAGACACTAAAAAGGTCAGTGATTGTCAGGATCTGGAGGGCTGGTGGTGAGGAGGGAGAGGGAGGAGGGAGAGGAATACGTGTAGCACAGGACACGTTTAGCGCAGTAAAACTATTCTATATGATACTGTAATGATGTATACATGATATTATGCAATTCAGCAAACTCACAGAATATAAAACGCAAAGAGGGAACCCTAATGTAAACTATGGACTTTAATAATAATGTATCAACATATGTTCATCAAGTGTAACAAATGTGCCGCACCAATACAAGACGCTAATAACAGGGGAAATACGGGAGAGGGTGTGTGGGCATGAAAGTATATGGGAACTCTCTGTTCTTGTTCAATTTTTCGGTAAATTTAAAACTTCTCTAAGAAATAATGTCTCTTAATGAAGAAAAACAACTAGTGAGTGAGTTGAGACACTATCAACATGATAATAATGATTTATTTTAGGTTTTTTGAAATGACGCTTTGCAGTACAGTTTGGAGACTGGGAAGATGGTGCCTCTGTCATCTTCTTTATTTGGTAAGAAAGCATAGTAATTTGAGTTTTGTCTTTATTAAAAGGTTTGGCATTAGACATAATTTTGAGCTCTCTGTGATTTGTGCTGTGCCTGTGTTTCTTCAACATACAAAACTACTATAATTGCTAGGAATGTCAAGATGAGATAAAAACAGTTAAATGCAGAGCCTGTCAAATAAGAATGGTCTGCATCCAAAGTATATCTACATTTCTGTTTCTTGAACTTAATCATACCATTGACTCTTATGTAGCATATGTCTTACTATAAGACTGATTTTGATCAAATCTATTGTTTTGCTTTGGTTTTGATGTGGTGACTTGATCCCCAATTCTATCCATTCTTTCCATTGAAATGATCCAAGCCTCTGCTTCTGATTACAACATGCAATTGTAGCCCAGCAAGTGATTTGGTCAATAAGGGTTTTTTACTTCAATGAAAATTTATGTTTTTCCAGTAAAAGTCATTGCAATGGAAAAATTATATTGTTATTGGGTATCCATGTGGATTTATAGGATTGAGGATAAAGTTATGGAATAATAGTTTCCTTTGTGAACTGATTGATTTACAATTGTTTAAACATTTTGTGATATAAGAAATGTTCCATATTTTGGCTAAACCATCTTTAATAAAACCACCTCCTTCTGCAATAAGTTCAATGTTTTTGAATCCAAATATGTGCAGCAGAAGATATTTATCTATCTGATACATTTCTTGTATGATTCAGACAGACAGAAAAGGGAGAGCATATGAAATCTTTGTCTTATAAATCCCCATGATTCTCTAAAAGAATCCAAATAAATTCAACCAGTATTTATTGAATGCCTACTTAATGCCTGCTACTACTCTGAGCTTTAGAAAGTGAATGGACATAGAGTTCATAGTTACTGCCCTCACACAGCATATATTCAACTGGAGGAAGGTAGACAATATAATAGTCCCTTGGTATCCACAGGGGATTAGTTCCAAGACCCCCCATGGATACCAAAAGCCATGGTTATTCAAGTCCCTTACGGTCAGCTCTCTACATCCTTGGCTCCAAATCTGTGGATCCAGAGGGCCACCTGTATTGTTATTGAAAAAAAAAATGGTGTGTAAGAAGCCCCACATGGTTCAAACATTTGTTCAAGGGTCACATGTACACCTACATAACCACGAGTATCTTTAAAGATAAGGGCTACAATAAGAAGAAAGAACATTTCGTGGGAAAGAGAATAACTGAGGGTGAGGCGCTATGGCCTCTCAGGAGACAACACTTAAGTAGAGATCAGAATGATGAGGGGCTGTTGTAGAAAATTGGAAATATTCTTACTAGTAAATTAATGTGTTAGCGTCCCACAGCTTCACGGACGGTGGAAGAAGTCACGTGACTCCAAGGTCAAAGATGGAGGACAATTTGTTATTCACAAAGTTTTCTATACCAAAGAATCAACATTTTTGAAGCTATTTCCTCAAGCCCCGATTTTCACAGGGAGGGGCAAAGAAAAGCAGATGGCCCCTGAATAACAGTGGGTTGCATTGTAGGACAGAAACTCTGAGCTTAGGCAACCCCTAAGCTATTTGTATAATAGGCAGTGAAAATGCCTGAACTTACCGTCTCTATCTTCCAAATATTTACTACGCAAAGATCCTTGAAAAGATATTCTGGAACCAAGTGTAATTGGCTCCTTGTTTACAAGATGTGTGAAAATGTGAGAGATCCATGAAAAATTGATTCCTGATAGTAGATACCCCTCACTTCTACAAGTCTTGAATTCTGGCCAGTTTTCCCAAGAGTACGCCATTCTATCAGCTACCCAGATTAATCTTACTGACAAGAGTCTGGGACCAAATCCATTCAATTTGCTTCCTATATTGTTTAATTACTACTACTACTACTACTACTACTACTACTACTACTACTACTACTACTACTACTACTATTGATACTAAGAACAAGACTCCAAGTAGCAAAATAAGGCCAGCTTACAGCACTGAGCTCAAACATGCCTCATGATATCACAAATACAACCAGTAGAACAAATTCTGTGAACCGCCAGTCTACCTTAGAAAACCAGTTTCCTAAAAAGAGTTCTTAGAAAACTCTTCTTAAGTTTCTGCATTGATCTTTCTACTCAACCGAGGCATTAATATAGGTACAGCAGAACATCTTAGTAATCGCACAAACCCTGCCTTAGTCTGCAAGTAAGAAGGCAATGGAAATTGTATCATCAGTAACACCCTTGGTCAGTAAGTTGAGACTGACTTGAAAGCCTTCCAGGGCTGAAGTAATGTCATTGACCACTTCAACCAAAGTGAGGGACACTTTTTGTGCCACTTTTTCTAATTAAATGACTCCCATCCAAGGTTGACTGCCTGCAACCTGCACATAATTAAAGACTCAGTTACCCCTGCATGAAGTTCCCCACCTGCAGTCATTTGCGTGATACCAATCCACATTGGTTTCCTTAAACACGTGAAGTTCTCTTTTGACCACCCTAAGTCACCATGCTTCCATGGGGAAGGCAAGTTAGTGCCTCGGTCCTATACAAGTATAGCTTGGGGTGCACATGATGTCCCTGGAAAGAAAGTATTATGTAAAATTGCTAGGAACCCCATGCTTCCATAAGCCAGAAGGTTTGGGATGAATCCAAAATGACCTCCCCACCAACTCAAAAGCATTAGACTGCACAGTTCAGTTAAATAATTGTGTTTGATGCTTGTTTGAGGAGCAGTGGAATGAGGGAAGCTTGTCTAGCCTGTCCTCTTTGCCCACTTCCCCATAGGGGCATGTGTTTGCTCTTGGTGACTGAGCAATGGCTAAGGGAATGGAGGTGTGGAAGATATTCGAACGGAGGTGTTGGCAGATGCTCTGCATGGGAAATGCAGGATAAGGGCCACTCTTGTTTGTTTCTAATAGATTTCTCAGTAAAGTTAAGGGGAATAGCAGTCCTATAGTCATTAGAGTTGCCTAGTGAAAAGTGGCAGACTTAGCAGTCATTTAAATCTAAGGCACGGGCAACAGTGTGGGGGGAGCTGCATCAAGTCATTTGCCTTGTGAGGAAGGTTCTAAGGACAATTATGAAAGACACAGGTCACTGATGTCCTTCTCTCCCCATTCCTATTGAGGATTGGGGCGGTTCCCACCTCAGGTGCACTGCACAAAATCTGCATGTCCTATTCCAGTAGCTAAACCATCTCAGTATCAGCAAAGAACAGGCCCTTATTATAGGTATCTACAAGATGAATGGGAATGAAGTTTCCCAGAAATGGAGAGCTACCCCTTTTATGTCTACTGCTGGGGCCGGGTCAGCTGTGTTCTTCAATACTGTGTACCATTTCCATTCGACAAAAAAAGCTGTTTGGTTATTATCTTTCCTCTTCCAGGAAGTCATATATCCATCAGCATCCTATCTTATAACTGACACTGTAAGCCCTGTGAAAGATGTGAGATTTTATTTGCAAATTAACATGTTAGACTGCCAGGTGCCTAAGCCCCAATTCCCATAAGACGATGCAAAGGAGGGTGGGGAGGGCACCTGCAAATGCAGTGCCTTGAATTACAGAAGAGCAATTCTGAGCTTAGGGAACCCACATTTTTTATAATGGGCAGTAAGCATGCCTGCCCTTTTCCCCAGAGGGAGACACTATCTCTACATTCCAGGGTCACTTGCTACACAAACTTTCTTAAAATGTTTGCCTGACACAGGGCAGTCAGTGCTTTCCTCATAAAATATGCATAACACAGGAGACCGTGGAGAATTGTCTCCCATGAAATCTTATGTCAAAAGGCACAGCGAGTACACACACCTGGAGGCTAAAAGATGGGGAAAAATTGGCAGGTTGCAGGAATAAGAAGAAGCCTGTCTTTCTAGAACTAACGGACAAGTGGTAGGAAATGAAGCAGGGGCAATATCATGGACTGTCTTCTAAGGCCCTGTAGTGAGTCATAAGGAAAAACAGTCATTTAATTTTCTGCCTTTCATTTTGTATATAAGGTGTAGGGACTAACAAATGTTTACTCTCTCATATAAAATTCCAATAATTTAACTGTGGTCAATTTTAATCTTCACCTATTCTACTCAAACCCAAACTGGGATATTCTTCTACCATGCAGCAGAAAAACTGACGGAAAAAAAAAACTGTAATCAAGATGAATATTCCAGGGCTTGGGTTCAATGACATGCTAACAGAATGACCTGTCTTTTCTTTTCAGAAGATTCGTCAGTTATAGATACAGAATTTCAGTACCTCAGAGAAAGAGAGTGGGAGAGAGGATCTATTATACCTTGTAGCAGGGATCATAAATGTCAGCTGTAATGAAGAAAACTCCTTATTTAATTATGGGAGCAATTTAAATGAACAGGTAATAATTTCTGTTGGCACTTTAAAATGTAATATCAATCATGGTACACTTTGGGGACAATAATCCATGATGTAACCTAACTCTGCACGAATTGCATTGCAATTGAAATTATTTCATCAATATGTTTCAATCTTCTAGTTGTAATCTTCTTTTCGTTTTAGAATTTTTTAATGCACATACATATTTGGGACTGGAGGCACAAACTCCCATATGTATGAATTTTTCCAGATAGAAAAGTTAGTCTTGCTTAAATGTGGCTGCAAGCCTAAGCTGCCAGTGGAGGCCCAGCCCTAACTGAGATTTAGAAGGGCAACCAACCTTTGGAGCAGAAGTGAGGACTATTTTTGTACTGCAAAAGCCTTGGTTTCATGTTTATTTGTAAGATTTTGGCAGCTATTTTGGGATGTTTCTGAGTTGCAATAAGAAACATTATGTCCGTGAATTTGAAAAAAGAGGGAAAAATTAAAAATAAAAATGATTTTCGCGTATGGATTTTTTTAAAATTTAAATTCATTATCAAACAGATTTTGATATTCTTGTGTGGGTTTTGTGTAGGGGGATGTGTCTTTTCTAGCTGGCTGTTTCAGGAAGATGCTTGAGGGGGAAAAATAAAGATCGTTTAAAAAGATTCTATGTTCTGGTTTTCCAAAGTACATTTTTTAACTTGTAAGAAAGTTTATGACTACACAAATGATGATTCCACACTGACCGAAGAAAAGCAAGCCCTGGGTCACTGGGATGTCTGGGTTGGCTGGGCGTTAAGGAGAAGAGCTTCCGATCTGAATTCAGATGAGCCTTTGGATTGTGGCATTGAGCAACTCGCTTTTTCTTTCAAAGCCTTGGTTAGACTTTTGGTGGAAATTCTGGGACAGCTAATGGATTTGGGAATGACTAATTAGAACACACCTAGACTTTACCTCTATTAAAATACTATTACTGGTTGTACCTATAATAACATCAGCTGTAATTTATTGACAACCTGCCAATTTAACCAGAGCACAGTTAAACTTATAAGGTTTATATCTACTCTACGCAGTAACTCTGTGGATAGACATCAGTAGCCACTTTTTCAGAAGAAAAAACAGACTAAGAAATACCCCTTCCTAGTGAAAGAAATAGAATTCAAAACCAGTCTGTCTGGATCCCAAATCCACGCTTGTTTTATTGCATTTTGTTGTATATCTTCACTGAGTCTTCAATTTTTCTTGACCTTAAATTCTAGAAAGATAAAAAAGATAAATTGAAGGAAAAAAATTAAAGTAAGTTCTTTTGTAATTATTCCTTTAGAATCCATGGTATTCGTATTTATGAATTTACAGCAGTTGCTTTAAGAGGCCCATCTGATATCATCAATATGTGAGACGCTGTAAGAAATTAACAGGTAGCAGGAAAGCATGATTTTTAATGTAAATTTACTAACATAGAACTTTGTACTAGCATCATATCTATAGACTGGTTAATTTCAAGGTAAATGATACCTATTAGCATCTTTACCAAAGTACTTAATAAAAAAATCAAATTGCTCTATGCTAAGTATCCATTTTGTTTTTTAATACTTCCGAGAAAGAATTTGGACCTATTTACTTCTCCTGGTTCTTGCCCATCTGGAGTCCCTAGTGAGTCATGAAAAGGTAGGGATAAAATGTGGTGTCCATTCATTTCATAACTACTGAGCACTTGTTGTAACATGAGCAGGGATAAAAAAAATGGAAATACCAAAGTAAAAATCAACAACCTATCTTCCAACCATTTCAGAATTCAGGAGAAAATGATAGATATGTAAACAAATGTTTGCAACGTGAATTAAGGATTTTAAAATGCTTTACAAAGACAAATGTATGACTCAGAGGAGGTACTTTGCAGCTTACAAAATGCTCAGCCTCTCTCTTGCTTGGAACTCACAATAATCTTTTGAGGTGGGCTGATCTCACCACCCCACCCCATCCCATTTGTAAAGGTGTGGCAGAGGGCAGAGCCATTGAAAGCTGAAGAGTCCTTTTGGCCAAATTCATGAAGCTAGAAAGTAGCAAGGTTGGCAGAATTCTAAGGACCACCTCATTTTCCCACCTCCCTGGTGTACAAACCCTGCGTATTCCCCACTCCTGTGAAGGTGTTGACTCATCACTTTCATGATCAGGTGATGTTATTTGGCACCGTTTACCATAAGACAGAAAGATTACCTGGGTGGGCCTGACCTAATCACACAAGTCTTTTAAAAGCAGGGAGTTTTCTCTGGCTACTTGTAGAAAAGGAAGTCAAAGATTCAAAGCACAATAAAGTTCTGATGTCCCCTTGCTGGATTGAGGATGGAAGGGGATAAATAGCAAGGGATTCAGCTAACCTCTAAGAAATAAGAAAGTAGACAGGCAACAAGAAAAGCAGGAGCCTCTGGGCTTCCCTGGTGGCGCAGTGGTTAAGAAACCACCTGCCAATGCAGGGGACACGGGTTCGAGCCCTGGTCCGGGAAGTTCCCACATGCCGCGGAGCAACTAAGCCTGTGCGCCACAACTACTGAGCCTATGCTCTAGAGCCCGTGAGCCACAACTGCTGAAGCCCGCGTGCCTAGAGTCCGTGCTCCGCAACAAGAGAGGCCGCTGCAATGAGAAGTCCGCGCACCGCAACGAAGAGTAGCCCCCGCTCGCCACAACTAGAGAAAGCCCATGCACAGCAACGGAGACTCAACACAGCCAAAAATAAATAAATACAATAAATAAATAAATTAAAAAAGAAAAGAAAAGCAGGAACCTCAATCCTACACCTCTAAGAAACTGACGTTTTCCAACAAAAATGGACTTGTAAGTGGATTTTCCCCCAGAGTCTGCAGACAAGAACTCTGCCTGGCTGACACCTTGATTTCAGTCTAATAATAACCTGAGCCGAACACGTGGCTACAGCATGCTGGATTTCTGGTCTACAGAACTGTGAGCTAATAAGTGGGTTTGATTTTAAGCCAGCAATTTTGTGGCAATTTGTTATGCAGGAATAGAAAACTAATACAATCGACCTATGTCTTTCAACTTTTAAGAGTACTAGATTAGCCTTTGCTGAGTGTTTGTATAGGGCTGGGCATCATTCTAGACATTTTTCCATATTATCTCATTTTTTACATTGAATTCCGAGCTATGCTGTGAGGTCAGTATTACTGCCTCCGTCTTACTGGTCAGGGAACTGAGACTCAGATTTTAAGAGACTTTCTCAACATCTCACTTACGATAAGGGATGAGTTGGAGTTTACACCAGTCTGCCCTGATCTTCATCCCTGTCTCCTCATATTCCACTTTGTCTTCTCAAATGCCATGATCAGTGTTATTTATCTCCACCTCACCATGATGAATATTTGCTCTGTGACAATAAATTCTTATGTGTAAGGAAAATATACGTATGAAAACCCAGACATATCTGCAAGAAAGATTTGGCTAAAAATAAGTGTAAGGTTTAAAAATAAGAATACATTCTGTATATTCTTCTTCTTTTCTCTCTTTCCATTATTCTTTATATTTAATGGACTTCTTTACCAATGTTAAAATACGTAGCAGGTGTTACAGTTAGACCATTTCACAGATGAGGAAACAGAGGTTCAAGAAAACAATACCTTGTTCTTTTTACCTTACTTTGTTAGTTTCCTTATTCGGGTGAATGGAGATGTGTATCAGTGACAGATATTTTTTTTCCAGTCGGCTTCTTTGTGTTAGTTTCACAATGGTGAGATCTCCAGTGAAGTGTTGGTAATCCTAGGAGAGTTGCACAGGAAATGAGTGATGTCTCACATTATTGTCATAAGTAAACACTTTACACCATCATAAGAGTCTTTTATGAATCCTCATCTCCAAACCTGACAATTTAGATGAAGAATATCATTTAGGGTTGCTAGATTTAGCAAATGTAAACACAGGACACCTGATTTAATTTGAATTTCAGATATTTAAAACTATTTTTTTTAATTAAAAGTATGTCTCATGTAATATATTGGGCATACTTATACTAAAATATATTCTTTATCTGAAATTCAAATTGAACCAAGCATCTGTACCTTATCTGGTGACCTTAACACCAACTTTACAAGTAGCCCCATGTTACGTGCTAGAAATGGAAAGATAATGAAGGTACATTTCCTCCTTTAGAAAATACACAATCCAGCAGGGACAGAGACAGGTTAAACAGACATAATATGGCATAAAATTACAGTGATAGAAATGTATGATAGCAATGAGTTTTGTTTATTAAGAACTTACCTTGTTCTAGGCACTGAGACAAGTGTTTCTTTTATCTCAGTTTAATTCTCATTGCACCCTAGAAACAACCATTATTATTATCTCTACCTTGTAGATGAGGAAACTGAGACCAATAAAGCATAAATAAATTGATAAGATTATCTGACTAATACAGTGGCCAAGTTGGGACAAAACCCCAAGTCTGTTAGACTGGGTACAGCACACACTGCTGCTCCTAAAACCCTGCAGAAAGACAGTTAATAGAGCTAAGTGAACATAAGCTGTCACAGAAAGATAGAAGGCACAGCTGTCACAGAAAGATAGAAGGCACAGTTGTATATCTTGGCCATTGGGTTCTGAAAGATAAATAATTATTCACCACATGGATAAGGGGTGAGTACCTGAGTTTAGGAAGAGAAAACATCAGGCAAAAAACAGTAAAAACAGAGGCATAAAGCTGTGAAATATGTGATGGGTTTGGGAAACAGTGAAGAGGTATTTAGAGGAGAATGTCTACAGAGAAAAGCTAGTGAGGTAAAGCTCCAAGTCAGTTTAGAAGAGGCTTATGAGCCATGCCAAAGAAGTAGAACTTAATCCTATGGATAATGAGAGAGGGTAAGGGGGTAAAAATGATTGAATCTTTATTTTACAAAATTATTCTGGCTGCCAGAGAGGAGGATAGGGTAGGGAAAGGAATTCTAGGTAGAAGACTTGGTGAGAGTGAGCTGAGTAAGGGAAGATGCCCAGTCAATGAGAGTGAACGCAGAGAGGAAGCAATGAAGGGAAGGGATGGAAGCTTATTTTGGACGGAACATCACCAGGGTGCAGTTTCTCAAGACCCTGCTAAGAGGAGCTGAAGATGACTCTGCAGATTCTTGCAGGCTCAGAGGGGTGGATGGCTGTAGACTCAACCCAGAGTAAACACACCCAGTCTGCTCCCATTTCCCCCAAATACAGCACGTATGTTCCTTAATGCACTGCAGGTTTTGAGAAGGCAATTTTGACACTTTTTTGCAACTTCATGAAAAATCATCATTGACCTTTTTTATTGTTAAGGAAATCTAAGGAAAAAGGAAGCTGATTAAAGTGAGGACACAGATGACTGAATCCTAATTCTGGAGAAAGCTGACTCTATGTAAGCCTTTTTGTTTGCAATAACTAAAAGCCAAAATATGACAACTCATATTGTCACTATAGTACATTACAAATTGGTGAAATAAAATAAAACACTATGGACAGAATCCAAAGGAATACGGCTCAAATTAAAATATCAACCAAGCATTCCCTGTGTGCCCCATTTGTCATTCATTTTGGCCACGGGTCAACCAAACAGTCTAAGCCCCTCTACCCAGTCCCATCCCATCAAGGACATGGAGTGTCCCAGGAAAGTACAAAGAACCGAACTGAACTGAGGTCTTTTCTTGACATTTGCAGTTACTTCTTCCCCAAACTCTGGAGAGAAATCCAGGCTGCAAAGCAGCTGAGTGCTTTTTAATAATTACTATACAGAGTTAAAAATCTACAGCCGGTGCCCATTCGTCATTTCTCAGAACAGTCCTGGCAACAAGATGTTGCTTTTGCACAATGTTCTTCTCTTCTTTCCTTTTTTGTCTCCAGTGAAGGGATTCAAAATAATTTGTTCTCAATATTTTTCCTGCCTAGTATCTAAGAGTGAAGATAAGGTTGACTGCTGGTCTCCAAATAAATTGCTTAGGCAGTAAGAAGCTAGCTGGTGGGTATTTGGGATTACATTGTCTCCTGTATATTTCGCTTTATGTTTCCAACCGTGAATGAGGTTGAATTACTATGTTCACTTCAGGGACAGCATGGTCTTTAAATTTTAATAGTAGATGAATTGTTGAAAGGATGACAGCAGTAGTGACATGCTTCACTGTCTCAAGTGTGCAAGGTGTACGTTTCTCAACACCAAACACATTGGTCCGAGGCCCAGGTAAGTCGGCTTTCGGCACAGACTCAGAGATCGAAGAATCTCGTGTTCTGACTCTGATGATCTTCCAAGTAAATGGAATCCCTTCCGTTGATGGAGCTGGCCTCACCTCTCGCTGACCCCCCGGAGCAGAGACTTAGGAAGAAGATATGTAAAAATAACAAATGGGGGCTTAGAAAGAGTGGGAGTCAGGGTTCAAGAGCACGGTCTGAAATGGTGGTGGTAGGTCTCTTTACAAGAAGCAACTCCTTCTTTTTCTTTGTTTCTCACATCTATCTGGTTAAATTTGCAGCTGAGACCTGATTCACATTTCACATTTGCCACATTAATTTTGAGTTCCATCGTATTTGGTGTCCTATAGTGTTTGTTTCTGGCCCAAACGTAGATTCCTCCCTTCAGCTCCAGGACGTTTATGTAGATTGTTTTTATGTAAGAGGGAAGAGGTGCAGGCAGGTAGATGGCAACCATATACATTTTTTAATACAGAGAATTACATGTCTTATACACACATACTCATGTCTGCACCATGCCTTCCTTGGCTTTTAGAGGATGCTTCTTTAGTCAAAGACACATAACAGCACCACTTTTCCTCAGTGTCGTAATGTAAGGAAGAAGTGGCACTTACACTATTGGCAATACACTAAAACAAAGGATAAATTAAATTTTGAAGTCAGCCTATTGACCATGTGCATTTAGCTTAAATATTTGATCTTCTATGAGTTTAGGTAAACTATGAAATATTGCAAATGTCAGAGAATCCAAAAGGATGAATAACAATTAGCAATTAAGTGTATTTTTAAAGCCTACACAGGATGGGCAATAGATTCATGTTTCTGCCAAAGTGGCATCAGTAAATTAATTTTCCCAAGAAAAGGAAAGGGATAGCATCCTTCTTATGGCCACGCTGTGGACAGAGCTGAAAAGCTGTTGGCCTGAGAACACAGACAACATTCTCTAGGCGGCGTGTGCTGTGTATCGTAGGAACGTTTACTTTACGGGCATAAAAGGGAATCCCATTTAAAGCCACCCCACTTAGTGTTGACTCAGTTTTCTCAGGGAACCCTGACTCTCGCTCTTTTTAAGCCCCCGTTTGTTGCTGTTGATATGAGTGGTTTGGCGTAAATTATATCTGAAGTACCTGTGCATTAACAACTATAAGACTATAATCCTTGGAGTATATGGAACTGATCATCTGAGGAACAATGAGAGTAGAATCGCATTACTTATGCAGTGAGAAGTTTAGGCACCTTGGCTAAAAGGCTATAATGAAGATTTATATATTTAACCCAGTCCAATTTGGCCTTCCTAGTAGGGTCCATTCAAATTTCCTATATCTGAAACCTAAGAATATCAGTTTTCCTGCTTACAAACGTCAAAAAAATCATCCGAATCTCCAAAAATGAGTTCACGGTCTGCCTTCACCTCTTACCACAGCGGAGCATAAATCCAGCTTTCAGCTTTTATTTTCCACTTCATGTTTTCCATGCCCTCCAGCCCAACAAAGCAACACGGTGTCTCTTGAACATCCTTGAGCTCTCCTGCTCCTGGGCCTTTGCAGATGCTCTAGTTATAACCTTCCCCCACAAGACACCGCCTTCCTTCTGCCCTGATACATCGGCTGTCCCCATCTTTGCTCTTATACCCATCCTACAAGATCCGTTTCAAATACCATTCATCCCTGAAGAAATTCCTAATTGTCCAACCAAAAGCATTTTTCTCTTCTTTTAAAGCCAGACAGAGAAAGATAAATATCATATGATATCACTTATATGTGGAATCTAAAAAAAAGATACAAATGAACTTATTTACAACACACAAACAGACTTACAGACACAGAAAACAAATGTATGGTTACCAAAGGGGAAAGGCAGGGGGGAAGGATACATTGGAAATTTGGGGTTAACAGATACACACTGCTATATATAAAATAGATAAGCAACAAGGACCTACTGTATAGCACAGGGAACTATGTTCAATATCTTGTAATAACCTATAATAGAAAAGAATCTGAAAAGGAATATATATATGTATAACTGAATCACTTTGCTATATACTTGGAACATGGTAAATCAACTATACTTCAATAAAAATGCATAAATAAATAAAAATAATAATTAAATAAAGCCCCAGAGAGTTTGGCATGTGCCTTCTGGAACCTTCTGCTGCCACTCTTCTGCATTGTATCTGCCCTTCACTAGTGTCTTTCCCTCCCGATGGATTCCTGATTTGGGTTTGCTCTATATTCTGTAACTCAGCGTCTCGTTCTTAGTAGCTGTTAATGCATATTTATTAATGAAAATAAATATGTGGTAACAGATTTGATGGGATTCTGTGAGCAGAGCAGTGGATGAGAAGCCCACATGGTGCAGTGGGCAAAGCCCCAGCTCCCATCCCTCCATCTCTAGGGGATGCGGACCTTGTGCATGATTCTGTTTGCTCGTCTGGACTGGGACCTCTGTGATGAGTGGCAGGGGGACTTTCCTTCTTGGTACCCCAGAGCTTTGTCCGGGACATAACTACGTGGAAAGTATTCAAATATTTGTGGTTCCAAATTGTCCCTTACTGACATTTTTATCTGGGAAAATCCCTCCAATTATCTAAGCCTCAGATTTCTTTCTGGTAAAATGAGGGACTTCTTTTCAAATTGTTTTCAAATTTTTGTTTCGTAGAAATTTTTTTTCCCCTATGCATGTAACTATTAGGTCTTTCTTCGGTAATAATTTAATTCACTTTTACTGTTAGGTGGGTTGGATTTGTTGTTTGGTGTTGTTGGTTTAATTAAACCCTCCGGTGTAAGCATGTCCAAGCGGTGTTACATTATTCAAGTTTCAGAGGACATAGAAGAAATCACAAGGCAGAGGAACACGGATCAGACATCCCTACAGGAACTGGTGTGCCGTACTCTCCCCACTCTTAAGATCTGTCTTTTCTGACAAACAGTGCTAGGATGGATGGATGTAGGAAACGATTAGCGCTCCAGACCTAGTTTTGTGACTTGAAACTCAGAAACAAATCCCCTCTCCAGCAAATTAGCAGCCATTATGCACCCTTAAGATAAAAACCTTAATTCTGTAGAGGTATCCTCGACCTGTCAGACTGAACGTCCTTTCTCTGACGATGATTAGGTGGGAAATACGTTGTCCAGGTGCCGGTTTCTGTGCGCTGCTTAAAAAAAAAAAATTTTTTTTTAAAGGCAAATCACTAAGCTACAGCTGCTATTGTGGCCTAATCACTAGTTTTCTACAGTAAATGACAAGCCAGCGTCCCTTGTAAGTGGCAGCCGCAGTGGTCTTCTTGCTGCCTTTACACTTGCACAAAGCGAATTGTTCTTTAGAGTCTGACACAGTGGGAGCCTTGCAGAGCCCAGTTCTGGACTTGAAAAGTTCAGGCTGCCTTTTGCACTGACATTTCTGCTTTAATGCTTTTTGCTACAAAATTAAGTTATGTGAAGCTCTCCAGTTAGCTCAGCACTAAGACCCAGGCTCTCCATCATACAAAGGGAAATATGTGTCTGTGTTAAAGAATCTGGAGAATGGAAGAGGAGATTTTACAAGCACCTAGGAAATCTGATTTGAAATCTCATAAGGGGGTTGCTGAAAAGTGCCGAGATGTGGTATGGCATCCAGACTTGGAAACGAAGGGAGAGGGCTGATTCATCCAAACTGTTTTCCACAGAATAATTTTTTTTAATGCCTTCCCTCTGGCCCTGCCATATTTAGTGCAATGCCACTGATATTTGAAGTCTGTTCTCTGCTACAATGAAATAGCAGAGAAAAATAAGAAAGAAAAAAAATAGAAATTCTGTCTCCCAGGAATAATATTTAAACCCCATTCATTTTAAGCAAAAAAAAAAAAAAATTAACATTTTCAATGTTCTTCTTTACTATTTATAAGGGACCAAAATTTTAAGCACCACGTGATATGAATGTCATATGTATGTAGGTATAAATATTATAATGTGTAATACTTCCTTTTGGGCCTCAGGTGAAGAATTTGAAAAATATCAGCATTTTATGAAAAAAAAATTACCTCAAACATTTAGGTTGCTATATTATAATGTGTCACTATAAATTGCAGCAGAGTATTGATTTCAAATTCTTTTGTGACATTTTTTAAATAATGGTTTATAAAGTTTATAGTCCTCCCCCTAAACAAATTTCTCCTTCTAAACATGCATCCTTATGTTGATGATATAACTGTTTCCCAGTGACCTTAGCTTAGGACCCTGTGCCCTTGCTTCTCCCTCCCCTCTTATGTTTCTCATGCTTTATTGGGTGCTCTCTGCCTCCTTTCATAGCTTTTAACAGCTCCAGTCTTCATTCTTTATTTGCCTTGTTTAAAAAAGGTGGATCCAACCTACCTACCTATGCTTATTTTCCATTATGCCCCGGCACAAACTCCAACCCAGTTCCTATATAGCAAGATTAAAGCTGGAAGGAACCACCAGGAGCACCTTATCTTCACTCCTTCTCCATTGCTAACAAACCCTCAGGGATGTCAAGCGTGCCTAACCATGAACTACACTCTGAGCATCAAGCAAGGTCGTCAGACTGAACACTCTGTGACACAGCACCAGCTGTCCTGGCTTCTCGATGTGATAAATGGATCTTTTTCTGTTTGATCCTGAAATCCGGGCTCCTCTGCCTGCCCAGGTTTGGCTCCTTGTATCTGAAGATTAAATGTTGTTCATTAATAGTGTCCAGTCCTTTTCTAGGGCTGAAATCCTGCTTCCGTTGTGCAAAAGTTGTCTCAAAATCAAGACAAATGCCCTCAAACCCAATATTCAGCGCCAGAGGCTTTGATGCCATCTGACAACATCTGCTCTGAGGCTGGATGACTGCTGGGCTGCTTCATCTCCCAACCACACTTGCTCCTGGATTTATCACCTTCCCATTGTCCTCCTGCCATGATGCTCCTGACCCTGAATGCTTTTCTAATCCTCAAGTATTGCTCATTGCAATTTCTTCCAGAGTCTTCCTGTTCACACAGGCTTTAAAAAGAGAAAGTCCCTCAGTCACCTTCTGGAATTGTGAAATTCACCTTCTCAAGGAAGTATCGTTTTACTAAGTAAATAGAAACCACTTCCCCAAAAGAGATACAATTCAGAAAGTTTCTTTGATCTGTAGTGGAGCTCCCTGATGACCACCGGAAGACTGGGATTTGAGTCCAACTTTTTTATTTGATTCAATTAAAAAATGTTAATATCTATATTGGTGAATCTCCAAACTGTCTCTCCATCTCCCATCTGCCTCTCGAGCCCTGTCCCTGTGCCTTTCACATAGAAGTCCAGCTATGTCTGGGCGTGTTACTCACCTTCGCCACATACCTTGGGTACCTTCCTCTGGTTAATGGCCATAGCATCCTTCTAAAAATATGATCATCTTTGATTCCTCTCTCATATTTGTCACCCACATTAAATCAGTTAGCAAGTCTTATTGCTTCTCTTTCCTCAGCTTAGCTCTGATTCACCTTCTCTTTCCAGTTATTTTGTTATTACTTAAGCTTAGGCAATTATTACCTCTAATCTATACTTTTACAGTAATCCGCAATTGGTTCCTGGACTTTTATTCTCACCGTTTATACTTTCTTTTACGTATTACTTCCATATTCATTGTCAATCTCAAAAATGACCTACAAAATAAGGACCATTTACAAGACAAAATACATACTTCTTAGGTGGTATTAAGGGTCCCCCAGATCCGTCCTCAACTTATCTCTCTAATATAATCTTCTGCAAGTATACTGTCATAAGGTTTATATAACGTTTTCTCAAACATTATTTTCTTTGATAATTGCATCAGCCCTGTGAGTTGAACTGACATCTGTTAACTTGGTTTTATTATTCCATTTTACAAATGAGGAAGCAAATGTATACAAAATTGTATGACAATCCACCAGTCTGCATTATTTACCCGTCACACTGAGAATCAGAGGCAGAAGCAATCTATAACTCACACCCTAATTGTTCTATCCCTTCGTAAACTTTCCAAGAAATGTCAATTCTGAAAATGTCTTGCCCTCTCTCTAGGCAGAACTAGTTCCTCCCTGCCCCAGGTTCCCAAAGGACTTTTCTACAAACATCTACTAGTATATGTATCACATGCAAAGTGATTTTTTTTTTTTTTTTCATCTTAGTCAACAGTGAGATGCTTGCAGGCAGGAGCCGTGCTTTTTTTTTTTTTTTTTTTTTTGCGTAGTGTTTTGTCATTTAGCAGTCTCTGCCACATAGTGACAGGAAGTGCCATATAAACAATAATTCCCTCTTGTTATTAGGTCGTTCGGGAACATGGTGGTGTATACTGCCTCCAGAGAAGTACTGCATCCCTGTGCACTTACAGAAATCACAATCATACCCTGATTGCTGTAGAGAAGACTATTTGTTCTGTAGCATCTCTAAATGTGAGTCTTGCTAAACTTGAAGCCAGAATTTACTTTGGAAAATCAACTGGCCATTCTAGTTGTACAATGAAAAGTACATTTTGTCTGACTAATCCGAACCCTTGCCCTGAGTCACAGGACGTAAGGCCTAAAAAGTCATGCCTGGCTCTGAAAGAACACTGCTTTCTTATGCAAATGCCTTTATTAAGAATGTAGCTATTACAGAGCATGATCTCTTCACGTATTTAATAGAAATTGAACAAATAAGTTTATCCAACCTCTGGATAGACCCATAAAATTACTAATCTTGAACATATTAATATTTTATGAGTGCTAAATAACATCTTGAATATGTTTGCTGGTGGAAGATATTTTGAGCTCGGAATTATAATGAGGAATCGGACACTTTTCTTTTTACTAAGATTTAATATGTTCAATCTAAATTTTGAGAAGATGATAAACAAGTGTGAAGTAGAGGAGTAAAGGATTATGTTATAAACTAATATGTAGTGAAAGAGTCCAGAACCAGTACCAGTGGCAAGATGATAAATTAGGGAAAAAAAATATATATATGTATATATATATATGGTTAGGCATTTGCTGCTCCAGTTCATTGGATTGAGCATAATATAGAATATATCATAACTGTTTGAAATGGTAGTTTCTGATTATTATCAGGCATCACCTGTTGGTTATTTATAAAAGCCTCAGGAAGTAGGAATAGTCTCATAGGTTTTTACTAAGGGTGATTATCACTGCACTTCTTCGGAATAACTTTAATTTTGTGTCTTCCTCATTCTCTATGTATAATTAGCTCATTGAGGTAGAACCAACTGTTAATATGGCCCAGATCGCTGGTTCAGCCACATAGCCCATCTGAATGCGATGGTGAACTTGAAATGCTTTTAACTCTAAGATTTAGGCTTTCATACTTTCAGAGCCAGAGGCCAGCATGTAGTGTGTGTTCCCAGCCTCATTAAATAATTACTCTGGGGAAAACAGGCTGGATTTCCTTTTAAAAAATGATGTACAAGGCAAGTATATGCCCTACTGGAGTCTAGCTCTTAATTTCAATATTCTGATCACAACCTCAGATCAGTAGATCACTAGCACAAGTGTCTTTTCTTCTTTCTTCTTTATATTTTATTCTTTCTTTCCTTATTTTTTTAAATTATTAGGATTATTGCTGATTTTGAATTGTTAGACAACTGAAAATACTTCTGAAAAAATATGGTGGTATGTATTCCAGATTCAATAGACTAACTAAATTTGAACACACCTTGAGGCCAGGGTAAGAGAGTTGAAATTAAGTATACATTTCTCCGATTCTGTCTTGAAACTCCCTTTCCCTCTTATACTGTATGTTAGCCCAGATCTACCTTCATTGTCTTAAATTCTTTTCTTATGCCCCCCGCCACTTGCAACTGAAGTTCTTCAGTGCCTTTAACTTCAGTGCTTTACTGGGGGCCATGTCTAACCCAGAAAACCAAACAAGACCTACAAATAGAAGTGACATATGTGGTTTTTACACTTGAGGACCTCACAGTCCAATGGGGAAAATAGAAACAAACCAACCAAAAACCCCACAAATATAGTGAGGAAAGTTCCAACAGAAATATTCAATGTATAATGAAAACACCAAGGAAAGGGGTGAGCCTGGGCCTTTGGGAAGAGAGGAACAAGAACTAGCTTCTTAGGGAAGAACAGATATCAGAGCTGGACTAAAGGTTTGACTTCTCCTGATCTTCCCAAAAGCACAACATTTTATGAACCAAGAACTCTCCAGCTACCATTGAGAATATCTGTTTTCATGAAGTCCTTCCTTACATATTGTCTGAGCAAACATTATTGAAATACTGGTTTAATTGCCAAGTAATAATTCTAATGCTTGGTCGCAGAAGCAATTGGAGTTTCAATTGTCATGTAGATATTTATAACAAACAATAGTGCTTGATGTAATAGAGTTCAAATTATTCTCAATTGTCCTATTGTGTGAATTATTTATGAACTTTTACACATCTGTAAATTCAGAATAAACTGCTATTAACCATTCCATATACAGGCAGAAAAAAATTATCAAAGATCTTTCCACATGATTTACTTACACTTCTGAGATTTATTTCAACATAGCATTTCACAGGTACAAATTATAGCATTTTATTTGTCATATGCTTAACTATTCAATATTTCAATTGTGTATATTTATTAGTGTCCACAGGTACGTTCAAAACCTTTGAGAACCACCAGGTAGAAATTGAGTAGTATACATCTCCCTATATATATATAAAAAAAAAAAAATATATATATATATATATAATATATATATAATAATATAGATGCCTATATATATATATATATATATAGGCATCTATATTATTTTTCCTGTATTTTTTTAAAAAATTATTTCATGGAAGAAAATAACTATTAGATTCTTGTGAGAACAGAGTAGGAGAGGATGAGAAGGAGCTAAGATTTGTTTAGCATCCACTATGGGCAAGGCTCTTTACATGGATTATCATATTTAATCACTGTAAGATAATCACTGTAAAGTATATCATTACTCCTTAGATTATCACTCATTGCATTTTCTTACCCTCATCTTGTCAAAAAGGATATGGGATTCATTTTCCCGAGAGCCACACGTGCAAGGTCGGGTCCACATCCGCACCCACACGTGGCCAGTATGTAGCCATAGCAGAAGCTGAACTTAACCTGGGTTTTAAGGACACAGCAAACTACATGGCTTGTGCTAGGTCTTTGTTTCCCACGTGAGAGGGCGTGTGCTACAACCCCTGCCTCTGGTTCTAAATCTTGCTGAACATATTTGGGAACCCTGTGCTAGACTTGACCGCTGCTTCCCAAGAGTGCATCCATGGTGAGCAAAATAATGGCTCCAAAGATGCCTGTGTCCCAATGTAAGAATATGCGACATTGCGTGGGGTGAAAAAAAGACTTCACAGGTGTAATTAGGTTATCTATTTTAGGACTGGAAGACTATCCTAGGTTACCTGGGAGGGCCCACTCTAATCACATCCACCCTTCGAAGTGAAGAGGCTTCTCTGGCTGGGGTCAGAAAGATATGGCAGAAGGAGAAGTCACAGAGATTCCAAGTCCGACAAGGTTTTGATGCAGTATTGCTGGCTCTGAGATAAAGGGGCCCATGTACAAGGACCAGAGGGAGGCTTCCCAGGAGCTAAGGATGTCCTCCAGGTGACAGCCAGCCAGGAAACAGGGACCCAAGTCCTAAAAGCAAAAGAAAATGGATTCTGCCAACGATGTGAATGAGCTTTGGAGTAGATTCTTCTGAGATCCTCTTGATAACAGCCCAGCCAGCTGACACCTCCATCCAACCTAAAGAAACCAGGAACAGAGCATTGTGAAGGGCCAGTCCAGACTGTGAGGTAATACATTTACATTTTTAAGCCACTACGTTTGTGGAAAATTGTTACAGCAGCAAAGGAGACTATACAGCACCCTACCACCCAGGTAGTAGCTCAACCTTGGTCGGCCTGCTGGATAATTTCTTCCTTCTCCCTTTCCCAGTATTTATCCATTTCATTACCACAGAGCTGCATCTGCCACTGTTAGGCCATTATATATTTTAAATACAAAATTCACCTCACAAATGCTCAACTCACAAGGCCACTGTTCCTCCTTCCCTGCCTTTAACAAATTATTTTATCACAAAATACTGCTCTTGAGCCAAACTCAACACTCCTGCTATGAAAGACTATGAAATTAATCCAAGAACTGGCATTTCTCATATACTCAGTTATAATCAATAAAAATAAACCAAATCTAGTCATTATTTTTTCAATAATTTATTTCTTACTATAAAAATAATATCAATACATTCTCATTTAAAATGGGGCTGGTGTATGATAAGTGCCCAATGAAAGTTAATAATAAGAAGGGAAAATAAGAGAGCTCAAAGGGGAGAAAAGAGTGTATCTCAGATGTTCTTCAGCACTTAGTAGTTTCCCATATTGGTTTTGAATTTGGGCTTCAGACTCAGACATGCTGTATTGGAATGCCAGCTCTGCTACTGACCATGATGTCTTGGCCAAGTGTTTTCACTTCTCTAATAATACAAACTGAGCATTTTCCAGATCACAGGTACTAACTAAGCTCTTCATTTAAAACAGCTAAATTATTAGTTATAGCAGCTCTCTGTGGCAGTTGTTTTTCCTCCGTATCCTCCTTGTAGGCACAGAGGCTTGGAGAGAGTAGATATTTGACAGAACAAATTAAACAGTGGAGGCAGAACTTGAATCCTGCGGGTGTGACTCCCAAGCCTTCTAACTTTCCCACCGGCTCTGGTAGTCTCTAAGCTTCAGACGCCTTTGCAAACCTGGTGTAGTGAGAGCGTCCACCTCCGAGGGTCATAGTCTAGACTGATTGAGGTAAAACATGGCAAACACTCGACACAGTGCCACACGTTTGCTTCTAGGTCAGGAGTTGGCAGACTTTTCTGTAAAGAGTCAGAAGGTAAACATTTTAGCTTTGCAGGTCATACAATTTATGTTGCAAGTACACAGCTCTGCTGTCGTAGTGTGAAAGCCCCCATAGACAGTAAGTAAGCAAACGGGTGAGATTTTGCTCCAATAAAACTTTATTTACACAGCAGATAGAAGTCTGATTTGGCCCTTAGCCCATAGTTCGCCAACCTCTGCTCTAGTACAACAAATAAAAACTCAAATGTCTCGACTCACTATCATCTGTTTTTGCTGGAAAAATATACTTTTCAAAATCAGGCTGTAATAATTCCTTAAATATGTCTCTTAATATGAATTTTATTAAATAAGTACTATAGTTTTATTTTTACTATGCATAAGATAATTTCTGACACATTGATATAAAAATAATTTACTCATTATGCTAAGTGAAATATGTCAAAAGAGAAAGACAAATACTGTATGATATCACGTATATGTGAAATCTAAAAAATACAGCAAGCCAGTGACGATAACAAAAAAAGAAGCAGATTCACAGGTATAGAGAACAAACTATTGATTACCAGTGGGAAGAGGGAATGAGGGAGGGGCAATATATGGGTAGGGGAGTAAGAGGCACAAAAAATTAGGTATAAAATAAGCTACAAGGATATATTGTACAACACAAAGAAATACAGCCAATATTTTATAATAACTATAAAGGGAGTATAACTTTTAAAAATAGTGAATCACTATATGGTATGCCTATAACTTACATAATATTGTACAGCAGCTACCCTTCAATAAAACATAAATGAATACAAATTTAAAAAATGAAAAGTAAAATACTAAATTTTTTCTAAAAAATAAATAAATTTACTCATTAAAGGTTTTTACTGCTTTGTTCAACCACAAGGCAGATCTTATTCACCTTGGTTTTCTGTAGGCCATGGGACTGTTGGTTCCCTTGTATGTGGTCCATCTTACTGACGTGATTTTATGTTGTGCTTTTATATTTACTGTCTCATAAGAAGATTTAAACTTTCCATTTCAATTTCCATTTCCAGACATTTTTTTCTTATTTTTTGCTCACTCTTGTTACATCTTTCCCTGAATCCCTGGTAACTCATTATATTAGTAAATATCCAATAAGAAAAGAAAAGCCACATGGTAATTTGAACAGAGAAAGTTTAATATAAAGAATTATTAACTATAACAAGGGATTGGAATAATGATGGAATAGCTAATCAGGAGTAAAGAGAACTCAAAAGAACTAAGAAATAGAAGACATAGGGAACCACCTGTAGCCCTAAGGCTGAGACAGTGTCCAGAGAGAAGTGTGCCTCCTTTCCCCAGGCTGAGTTCCAGACTTTGTTGTAGAGGACACAGCTGTGGTTCCCTGGATGACAGACAAGTCACTGTGGTGCTGTGCTGGCAGAACTTGCTGGACATCTGCCCTTGGGGACTTGCAGCATATGCATCCATTGGGTTGCAGGAGAAAGCTGTTTGTGTTAAGCTGCTCAACAGGGGCACACTGCTAAAATATGCCCAGGGCTGGGGGCACACCAGGGGAAGCTGGGAGCCACTGTGCACCGCAGGGACCCGGTGATGGGAGAGCTGGGCGCCCTGCAGGAGCCTGCCAAGCAAACACCAGAACCAGAAAGCAAAATCCATTCCTCCTGCAATGTCTCCTCAGCACCGTCTACTGACAAAGCTTAACATCATGCCAGCCAGCAAAGGAAAAAAAAAATTAAAGGGCCCAGATTCATTATTACAAAGCGGAAAAAAAGTTTGGATTGGGAGCTGAGCAGCAATACATCAAGCAACATATTTTCTAGCTCATCTTTGGTCTCTTATACATAATGCTTATATATTTTGTCAACTTAAAGTGAATGAGTTTTTACATTTTCTTGGTGTCTTTATACCCTTGTTTTCTCAAACAGTATTCCACTGGGCAATACTGCCAATCCCCTGGGAAATTCTGCTGTTAATGACAGTGCAGTTTCTTGACAGCAGCTGGTACTGCTCACCCTACATCTATGAGATGGGCAGACTTCCATCAAGCACTGCCATTGTTGCACCAGGCCTTGGGTATCCCAGGGAACATTCAAGTCTCTATGTCCTATGCCAGGAATTGACAACAATCTCTATGAAAAATCACAGGCAGATGCAACTGCACAATGAGGGAGAATGTATTTCTCTCTACCAAAAAAGTAATTCATGTAACCAACTAACTCCTGATGAGCCTAGTCTACCAGAGTGCTACACTGAAAAAACATATCTGAATTCTAACTTATGTACAAACTTAAGACCCCAGTTACAGTTAAATAACCTCTGATATATCTGCAAAATAGACTATTAAGCAACCATGAATAAATATTCATGAAAATCTAATACCGTGATATACCCATAAAATGAGTTTAAGTTAAAAAGTAAGAATGTATTTTGTTCTGCATAAACACATACACGGACACACACACACACACATATAACCAAAATATGAACACATTAATAAACACTATTTCTCATAGAAATAGTTTAATTTCCTTCTTTATATTTATATGTATTGTTACAAATTTTATTTAATGAACATTATGTTTTGAAAGAAAAAAATATTAAAACAACATTTGGCATCTTTTCTCTGTTTTTTCCTTCCTTCCCTAAAAGATTGCAGCTCCGTGAAGAAAGCATTCCCTAGGATTTTGGTACATGAGAGTCACTCAATGAATTCTCATTGCATTGAAATTATTTTACCAACTAAAAATGAGTATAATAATGTACCATTATTATTTTTATAAATAATGAAAACAAAAATCATTCTTTCAGTGTTCCAATCCCCTCATTAGCTCACGCATATCACTTTAGAAATTCCATTTCAAAGGTCTAGAGCTTTATTTTCAATGATAAAGAGACAACACATTGTTTTATTTGGTGCTAGAAATTTTTCAGATATCTATTATTGTTCTAAGAGTTTCAAAATGTTTCCATTATATCTTTAGTTGATATGAAGATGCCTTTGCCGTATATCAACTTCGAAATTAATGCTACCAGGTGACCTTGGAAGAAGAGTTCAAAGCTCATCTCGAAATCTACGCTTCGTAGTGAATGCATCAAGTTCTTTCTAAAAGCTCATATTTACTTGAGGGTCATGACTGGAAGCTATAGGGGAGGCCATGGGCTTACAGGGTCTACTCTTCTACCTCTGAAAGCCTTTGTCACTATGATCAATGAATGAGAAACCTAAATTATTTTAAAAATGAAAAACGACACATAAAGTCTATAACAAGATGCCCTTCGTACTCTTCAGCCAATTATGCTGCACAGTGTAATCAGTCAATTAAACATTTCTGAAATGAATTTTTTTTGGCATGTGCAATATGTGGAGTGAATCTTTGAATAACCGGGATCCATAAATCATCCCTTGTAATACAACTCATTGGCCTTGTTTTTACCTACCCTTTTAAAGGATTAACAAGGAACTGGCAAGAAACACAGAAATGTTGATATGGGCTTCCAGCTGGGGTTGATTACAGGCTACAGTCTAATACCGTAATGTTTTGTGGGAGTACAGTTTAACTAGCAATGGCTCACCTACTGTCCCCAGAGACTCACCAGTGAAAAACTATTTAATATCATTTTGCTCTTAGTCTTTGAACACAGACATTCTCAAATTACTTTTCCTAGCAAGCTGCTATCCTCTGCGACATTGCTAAGTGTACATTGGCACTGAATTAAAAAATACTACCTAACTCTTTTTAAACACTTTTATTCATTCACTCATTCACAAACATTTTTTGAGCACTTATGGATGGCAAGGATATGCTGACCTATGAGGATAAAAAGGAAAAAAAAGTCTACCTCTGCGTTCAAAGAACCTGCAGTCTGGAGGGAAGACATGTACAATAAGTATAGTGTAAAAAGCATGTTAAAATAAGACTCAGATTGAGAGCCCTTGAGGCTGAGAACAAAAGGAATCAAGACTACTCAGTATCTGAAGCAAGAAATCATTGATGAAGGATTTTAAAGGTGGTTATTAAAAACTGTTTTTTTCATTAACTATTACATTAGCTCTGATAGGAATAATATTAAAAAGAACCAATTTTTACCTAAAAGTGTATTTTTTCTTAAATCTAAAAATGACTTCTAATTGACAAAAAGGGTCAGAAGAAAATCCATGATATCTGCCAGAGACTGCACTTAAGAATTGGGGGGGGGGAAATGACAGTGAGTTTATAAAGTAAAGGAAAGGACAGGAAATGGTATAGTGTCCTTCTCTGCACCCTGGAGAATCCAGTTAACACTCTCTGGCCACTCACTGTTCCTCCAGTTTCCAGAGTGTCGGCTTTGTTCCTCAGAACAAAGCGTTCTACAGCAACGCTACCTAGAACTTCATCACTCAAGATACCTTAGTTGCTATGCAGAGATTCTTTTGGAGAATCTAGGGCTGCAAATAATGAGAAACAGAAAGTCAGTTAGCAACCAAATGCCTTTAGCAAAGCTGAATGAACAACACCTCTGCCCTCTAAACTGGCTCAATGTCTAAGAGCTGCATTTATCACGAAAGGCTTCTTGTATCAGAGTATATTCTTTGTGCTAAATATATCTATGTTAATTTGCAATGCAGCCACCTTCACAATTGAAATGCAAAATGTTCCAAAAGAACATATGTCCAGCACCTTCTTTAGCTTTCGCTTAAGAAATAGTTTGTGTTTTCCTTTTTCTATTCTTTTCTTTTTCCCTCTTTTCATTTCTCTTGTCTTTTCTCTTTAATCAAGACAGCAAATGCCTACTCTCTGCTGTAGGACAGCCATGTTTTCCTGAGCCCCAGAGCCACAAATCCACCTATGGAACACAGTACAGGACACACCAAATTAAGGACATAATGATCGCCACTCTTAAGAGATAAGCAACTTTTTGAGATAAAGAATTAAAGATGACTAATGATAAAAGGTTGTTAAATTTGTAAATGAGATGAATGGACTGAAAAAGGAGAGATTAATATTCATCTGTAGCTTTCTGGAAAGCCTTCAGAAAATTATAAGGAAATCTACTTCAGGAGAGTTGTGGGTTTTCTGTATGACAGCAAGCAGGGAGAAAATGGGGAGGGAAGACTAGAAAAGGAAGTCTGGTTAGAGAGGCTGGGCTGGCAAAGGGCCAGGAACCAGAGGACACTGGCTCGTCCATATTGGAATTGTTTTAGGTTGAATTATGTTCCTTCAAAGTTCATATGTTGATGTCCTATTTCCTGTACCTCAGAATTTGACCTTATTTAGGAACAGGGCTGTTGCAGATGTAATTAATTAAGATGAGGTCATACTGGACTAGGGTGGACCTATAATCCAATATGACTGGTGTCCTTAAAAAAAGGGGAAATTTGGACATGGACAAGCACACAGGGAGAAGGCCATGTAAAGATGAAGGCAGAGATTGGGCGATGCTTCTACAAGCCAAGGAAACCAGAGATTGTCAGCAAACCATCAAAGCTAGGACAGAGGAATGGAACAGATTCTCCCTCACAGCCTCAGAAGGACCCCCCCCCCCGCCCCGATCTCTGGTCTCCAGAGCTGTGAGAAGGTAAATTTCCATTTTTGAAGCCAACCAGTCTATGGTACTTTGTTACAGCAGCCTAGCAAATTTGTACAGGGATGTAGGGGCACAGCCTCACCTATAATACATAGTTTCTGTTTGGGGACTGTTGTTAGAAAGAGCCCTCCCTAGAATCATCCACGCTGGATGACAATTTCCTTTGCTTGAAGTCACACTTTTGCAGAAGTTGGGAGGAATGACACATTCCAAAATAGTCTTTAAATATGTAATATATGTTATTAGAGTGCCAATAAAGTCTAACCCAGAAGTCTCTACACCTCATTAACGGGCCCTCAAAGAGAGCATTAATTAAATCCTGGAAACTACAGGGTTTTGAACAGTTGGAATTTATATTTTAAAAATAGGCAACTCTGTTTCCTCCCAGCTCTAAAATCTATAATTCTGGTTGTGACACACTTATCACCCACCAGTTCTTATGTTCATTTGGATCTTTCCAGATTTCTTAGAAAGTGCCAAGAAAACATTCACATTCTGGCATACATACCAAACTGGACATGGGCATGAGAGTTTTAATAAAATAAAAGAAGCACATGGTTCCCACATATCTATCAGATCCTGCCATCTCCTACTGTTTGAGAAGAAAGGGACACTACTTTTCAAAATTGTTAATTAAAAAAAGTGTTTTCTAAATTTTGGTTCATAAAATTTGTGAGATTTTGTTTTAAGAGGTGATACAGAAATTTTGTGGTCCTAATAGGCTACAAGGTTTAAAAGAAGTAGGGCCTCAAGAAATCTTGTGGCTCTATAGCCAGCATTTACTAGCTACCAAGGCAATATTTTGTGCCCACTCCCTGTAATAACCACAATTTCAGTGCAGTTACTGCTCATCTCTCCTCTCAACCACATTCCTGCCTTGTTACCCTCTGCAGGAGAGAAACTAGAAAGTTTGTCAACCTGAAACAAAATCTGTATTAGGAAACATGAAAAAAGTCAGATATGTCATCAAAAATATTGACCTTAAACTTAATTTTAAGAGTCATTTCTGTTTTTTAAAATTGTTATTTAATTATTTTCCATATTTTTCAAATCCCAGGCAACTTGCTATTTCATGACTTTCTCTAAATATTATCTTCCCACTGCAGAATAAACATGATACTTAATAAGAATGTTAATAAATAATACATGCCAAACGAATGACTTTTAGACAAATTATACGTCCTCTCTGAGCTCCATTTTCTTCATATGCAGGTGAGAATATTAATACCCACCTTAAGGCATTTCTGCAATGACTTAGTGATGTGCAGCTCTGATAGGGATTCTCCATTGTGAGCAGACTGATTTAAACAGAAAAAGGGATTTATTTAAACAAGACAATGGATGAGTTCTTAGTAAAATTACTAGCAGGCTAAAGAAACATGATGAGAAAAAAGGTGGTATTGAGGGAGGCCAGGCAGTCAGAATCATAGTAAAAATCACTCTTCAAAATGAGATAGATGAGGTCTTCCTGGGCAGAGCTGCTGATGGCAGACAATGACTGCTATTGCTGAAGTTATTGCTTCCATCCACTTATGCACCTAATGTTGCTGTTGCCACTGCTGATGCCATTGCTGCCAGGTCGAAACCTTCCCTCTGTTTGCTTCTCTGTAATGCTATGTCTTGATTCAAATTCCTGGTTGGCTGTGTCTGATTGGCTAAGTCTAATCACATGCTCCTACCATTGCAACAAGGATGTCTGGGAAATTGAGTATCTGACATTCTGATTTACTATAGAGAGAGGCAAACTCCACCTCCCAAAAAGATTGATGTGGTAGAGAATTTTGTAAGTTAGAAAGTAATTAAGAAACAAATCAACAAACAAAAGAACTTGACTATGTTCACTAGTGTCTATCACTTTCTGTCATATAACGTGTAGATATATTAGTTAAATATGTGATTATAAAGAATACAAGAAGAGAATAGAAATAACTCCCTGGTGGGAAAAATCAGGTACAGTTTATTTGGAAATTTGGGTTTGTGTTGAAATTGAGAGTAGGTAACATTTGCCCATGCAGAATGGGAGGAGTCTGCATCGTTAAGATGAAGACAAACTGTATGGAAAATAGTTTGACTTTTTAAAATATCAATGTATATACTGAAAAGGAGCAAAATTATTTCTCTGAAACAGGCTACTCAGGAGGTAACTGAAAAAAATGAAAATTGAGTCTGGAAAGATAATCTGTAGCCTAGTTGTAGGATATCTTTAATTTTACATTAAGGACTAAGGGAATTTTCAAGGATTTTAATTTGGAGATGGAATGGTAAGAACATTTATTTAAAAAATATAGAGCACATCCTGAGAAAGATCAGGAGACTCTTTATTGACTTATGTGTGATTTGAGGAAAAGGGGGAGCAGGGGAGACGTTTAAACAACTGAGCTTTGAAAATGACTTTATAGCAAGACCCAAAAGATTCAAGGTCAAAAGTAATTTGTTACTTAAGGGTGTCAATCTGATTGAAAGTATTTGAAAGTTTTCTTTAATTGGTTTCTGCTTTTCACAACAAAAACTATCAGAATATCTTTATTGTGATTTTATCTCTTTTTGGCTATGGGATACAGATTATAGATTACAGGCAGGCTGCACTGTATATCAGTATTTCTTTTATATTAGTTCTGTATCTCGATGAAGACATAAATATATTTAGAATGGTAACTTGTGTCAACCCTGGAACTTAAAATCCATCAACCGATGAATGGATAAACAAATTGTGCATTGTCTGTAAAATGGAATACTATTTAACAATAAAATGGAACAAAACCACATGTATGAATTGCAAAAATAAATGCTGAGAGAAAGGTACCAGAAGCTTAAAGCTATATATTATACGATTCCATTCAAATGACTTCCTGTCAAAGGCAAATCCTGAGCAATTTAGTCTTTTTCTGGTTTTAGTATCAGAGTAATCATATCCACATAATATTTTTTAGAATCTGTTCCCTTCTCTTAGAGATTCTGGAAGAGTTTGTGTAGAACTGATATTATTGCTTCCTTAAATAGTAGGTAGGATTTTCCAGGTAAGCCGCTCAGTTCTGGAGATTTCTTTGTAGGAAAGTTTTGTAATAATATTAGTTCAAATTCTTATTAGATGTAAGATTCCTTAGGTTTCCTAATTATTTGAGAGTAAGCTTTGATAGTTTGTGTCTTCAAGGAATTTGTCTGTTAAATCTAAGTTCTTAAAGTTTTTCCCTTATCCTTTAACATCTGTAGGATCTGTAGTTCTGTTCATTCTTTCATTCCTGATACTACTAGATTGTGCCTTCTCTTTCATTTCTCTTTATCAGTTGATGAGTGGTTCACAATTTGATTAATATTTTAAAATAAGCAGCTTTTGTTGTTATTGATTTTTCTGTTGTCCTTGCTCTTTTCCATCTCATTGATTTCTGCTTTTACCTTTATTATATTCTTTCTTTAGTGTGATTTGGGTTTAATTTTTTCTTGTTTTTCTAATTTTTAATGTGGAAGATAGATAACATATTTGAAACCTTTCTTCTGTATTATGTGAGCATTTTAATGCTATATTTTTTTCCTCAAAGTGCTGCATTAGCTGCATCTTAAGCATATAATTTTTAGTAAAAATATCAAAACCTGATATGCTATATGAATCTGGCTTTTATAACTTCATGTTTATTTCAATTTGAGATTTCAAAGGAGCTAGATGTATGTTTACATAACTGTTTTGGCAAATTTCATTCTCCAAAGATATTTGCAACTATTATCCCCTTCCCGTTTGCTCTTCTACAATGTGACATTGACTTTGCCCATTAATAGATGGATTCAAATTCCCCTCCTCAAGAATATGGATGATGAGTAATTGTTTGACCAACAAAATATTATAGAAATTACTTTTTATGACTCTTAGATGAGTTATAAAATGAGATGCAACTTCTGTCTTATTTACCTAAACACTTGTATTTGGAGCCCTGTGATACTATGTACAAAGTCCAACTACCTTGAATCTGCCATGCTGTGAGAATTAAAAAATCATAGTGAAGTCACATGTAGGCATTCAATCTTTGGATCTTTCTAGTTCAGGAGACATTTATATGGCTGAATAAGCCTTCAGATGATTCCACCTTCCAAGTCATCACTGGAATTTGAATTTTTTCCAAGTGAAGACCCAACATTGTGGTCTTCATTGTGAAATCGTTACTCCTGTGCTTGACCCTGAAACACAGAATCTGGGAACATGGTAAAATTATTTGAAGCTTCTAAATTGGTGGGGGGGAGCATAATTTTTATGCATCATTAGTGGACAGAACAATTGTATGCTTGATTTTATATTTCAAAGTCAAGTAAAATAGACTACTTTTTAGAGCAGTTTTAGGTTAACAGCAAAATTGACCAGTAGAGAAGTTCCATACAGTCTCTTCCACCACACATACACAGCTTCACACACTATCAACATTTGAACCAGAGCGGTACATTTGTTACAGTCAGTTACAACCAATGAAACTACATTGACATAATCACCCAAAGTCCATAGTTTACATCAGGGTTCATTCTTTGCGTTGTATGTTCTATGGCTTTGGACAAATGTATAACAACATATATCCGCCATTATAGTATCATATCGAGAATTTTCACTACCCTAAAAATTTTTTGCACTCTACTTATTCATCTGTCCCTCTCCTCTCCCCAGCCTTGGCAACCACTGATCTTTTTACTGTCTCTATAGTTTTGCCTTTTCCAGAATGTCATATAGTGGGAATCATACAGTATGTGACATCTTCAGATTGACTTATTTCACTTAATAATATGTATTTAAGATTCCTCCATGTCTTTTTATGGCTTGATAGATCATTTTTTAATGCTAAATAATATTCCATTGTCTGAATATACCAGAGTTTATTAATCCATTCACCTACTGAAGGACATAATGGTTGCTACCAAGTTTTGGCAATTATGAATAAAGCTGCTATAAATATTCATTGCAGATTTTTATGTGGACATAAGTTTTCAACTCAGTTGGATAAATACCAAGGAGCCAAATTGCTGGATCACATGGTAGGAGTATGTGTAGCTTTGTAAGAAACTGCCAAGAAGTCTTCAGAGGCTCTACCATTTTGTATTCCCTCCAGCAATGAATAAGAGCTCCTCTTGCCCAATATTGTCACTATTCTAAGTTTTGGCCATTTTAATAGGTGTGTAGAGATATCTCATTGTTGCTTTAATTTGCATTTTCCTGGTGACATATGATGTGGAACATTTTTTCATATGCCTATTTGCCACCTGTATATCTTCTTTGGTGAGGTGTCTCTTAAGGTCTTTTGCCCATTTTTTAATTGGGTTCCTTGTTTTCTTATTGTTGAGTTTTAAGAGTTCTTTGTATGTTTTACATAAGAGTCCTTTATCAGATTTGTCTTTTGCAAGTACATTCTCCCTGTCTGTGGCTTGTATTTTCATTCTCTCAACAATGTCTTTCACAGAACAGAATTTTTTATTTTTAAAAAAGTCCCTCTTATTAATTTTTCTTTCCTGGATCATGTCTTTGGCATTATTGGCATACCCAAGGTCATCTAGATTCTCTCTTATGTTATTTTCTAGGAGTTTTATAGTTTTGTTTCACATTCAGTCTATAATCTATTTTGTGTCAAAGCCAATTTGTGAAAATAATTTACCAATACACAGTCAAGATGATATTTTCCTAAGGACTCCAAATTTATGGACTCTTGTAAAGTAAACAGGAAATTCCATTTAGTTGTACTGAGCTGAGTAACTAGTGTTGATACACATACCAGTTAGCCCTGGGTAACTCTGAACATACAGATAAAAGCATTTTCATTCAATCATTCTTCTATACAACATTGATTCAGAAATATTTACTAAACTGTCTCCTTGTGTAAGGCTCTTTTCCAGGCACTGAGGATATAGCAGTCAACTAAACAAATGCATATTTTTATCTTCATGGAACTTATATGCTAGTTGCAGAAGGCGTAAAATAGACAAAATAAAAAAGGAAACTATAATGTATATTAGCTGTAAGATACATAAGTGGTAAGTGCTGTAGAGATACATAATAGGAATTTTGGGTGGAATTGCAATTTTGAATGTGGCCGTAGAAAGGTCATGGATAAGATGGCATTTTGAGGAAAGATCTGATGGAGATAAGGAAGAAATCATACAGATATCTGGAAGAAGAGGAAGGGAGAATGTAGGCACAAATTAAACCAGAGGTAATGGGTTGAGAAGATCATGTAGGACTTTGTAGGCTTTTAGTCTGAATGAAATGGAAAGTCACAGAGAATAAACTAAAGTAAAGTAAGTATGGATGTTATAGAAATAAGATGAGTGGATTTCATAAATGTTCCTGTATTTCCTCATAGTTGGACTCAGGCTGGATTATACCACCAGCTCTCTTAGGTCTCCAGCCTACAGATGGTAGGTCATGTGATTTCTCAGACTCCACAATTGTGTGAGCCAATTCATCATAATGAATCTCTCTCTCTCCCTCTCTCTTGCTTTCTCTCTCTCTCATATATGTTATATGTAATATATGCAACATGTAATACTTATAATATATAAACAACCTCTCTCTCTCTCTGATGGTTCTTTTTTTCTGGAAAACCCTGACTAAAATAGAGTTAAGTATAGATATATTTCAGACATGGTGTGTGGAATAAGATGATTCTTGCTTGATTGTCTTTATTTTCTCTAGGTAGAGCCATAACCACTCTGAGTGTGTGTGTGTGTGTGTGTGTGTGTGTGTGTGTGTGTTGGAAACACTGAATGTTAAGAATTAACACTCTTTTTGGAGAATACTTGAACAAATTACCCAGGAAAATGTAATGTAAATCTGACTGCTAAACCATGAGCATGACGGGGACCCTCTTGAGACCTTTGAAAGTATGTCAATGGAGTAATTATAATGATGGACATCAGACTCTAAGGAAGTGAGGCTATAAGGGGTGGGACAAATGGTAAAAAGTTGATGAGGTCATTTATTGGAGGGGGCAGTACGCCAGAATGAAAGGACGAGGGAGCAGAGAATGAGAACAGAATTCATCAAAATGTATGTGTATGTCTCTGTGTATGTGTGTTTGTGTATGTCTCGTATTTCTGTGTGGTATGTGTCTGTGTACGTGTGTCTGTGTATGCCTGTGTTTCTGAGTGTCTATGTGTGCATGTGTGCGCATGTTTCATCCAGTAAAATCCAGCTGCTCAGGGTGCAGCCATGGAGAAGGCAGAGATTTGGACTTAATGATGTTCGGGTTCGGTGTTCAGCAGGGAAATACAATGAAAGTAGAAGGCTTAGGGCAGTTGAAGGCGTATCAGAGGAGTCACTACTATGACTACTGTAAGCTGGGTTAGGAGGGAGGTGAGGGTATGAGGATATTTACACTCCCCTCCACAGTGTATGAAAATGCTGACTCCCTGTACACTCATTAGATGGTACCAATCATTTCAGCATCACCCTGGGAGGCAGACAAGGGCACTAAATCTATGGTTTCATTTGTGTTTCCCTGTCTCCTCATGATGCTGAGCTTCCTTGGCTACTTATTAACTTTGATTCCTTGTCCTATCAAATGCCTTTCATACTGTCTCAACATTTTCCCAATGACACCTGTGTCTTTTAGAATTAATTTTAGGTGTTTACATACATTAGGGACATTAATTCTTTGTCACCTATGTTACAAATGTTTTCTCTACAGAGTATCCTTTGACTAGGTTTTGGTTATGTTTTGATTTATAGAAGTTTTATGTTTAAATATTAAATTGCCTTTGTTTGTTCAATAACTTTTGTTTTTCCTATTGTGTTTAGAAAGGCGTCTCCCACAAATGCTTTAAAATAATCACATATATTACTTTTAATACTTGCATTTTTGAATATTTTAATTTTTAATTTTGTAGTTTATTTATATATGGTATAAAATAGGGATAAAACTTATTTTTCCTATTTTATTTAACATTTAACCTTTTCTCAACATCATTTATAGAAAAGCCTTGTTTTTTCCTCATTTATTTGCAATACCTAAGTACTCTAGATTAAACTCAATGCATTCTTAGATATCTTTATCAATCTTCTGTTCTTCTAGAACAGTCATATTTTGTTATAATAGTAGCTTCTTAGAATATGTTAATATCTGATAGGACAAGTCCATCTCAATTATGTATATATTTCACATTGTTCTTGACAACCCTCACACATTTATTCTTCCATCTAAATTTTATATTCAATTTTTCTAGTTCCCAAATATACCTTTGTTAAGATTATGATTGAAATTTTATTAGATTAAATTATTTGTTTTGGAGAATTGGCATTTTAATTAGAAGTAAGGCCTGTCATTCTTAAGTCTTCTTTATATTTCTCAATAAAATATAGTTTATTTCAAATGGGACATACATATTTATCATTGCATTTAATATTATGTACTTTGTAGTACATAATCTTGAATAACTGGTGTTCTTGTATTTTTCTTGATTTTAGTGGGGCTTCTTTGAACAATTCTCCATTTAATATCATATTTGTTGTTGGTTTTTAATAAATACTCGTGCTACAGGCTTTTTTCCCCCTCTTTTAAAATTAGACGTTTCATTAAAAAAATCAAAAACAAAGAAAAATAGTGTCTGCTATTACTTTTATTGCCCTGGCCATTTGGTTTATTTTCCCCTTCTCGAGCATCATAGGTTGATAGTGTCTTCATCTACACCTCCTTTAACGCAGGTGCTTGGCCATGGTGTGAACTGTCCTGAGAGCTGCTCCTTGAGACCATCTGGCTCTGCTGCTGACACACTTATCCCTCCCCACAGACCTGGAGAACCTTCCATCAAGCAAGACTCTTTGTTGGAATCTTCCATTTTCCACAAAAAGAACGAGTTGTTTTCTCTCAGCTTGGTAGAGCATATTGATAATCTTTCAGTCAATAACACAAAATGCCTGCCCTTCTGGTTCTCCCAAGTGACAGCCATTTGAGGAGTCTGGCATGCTATTCTTGTCATAAGCCCATCTGAGGCAACTGGTGTCCCAAAGGCATAATCTAAGAATCATGTTGACTCTTCACTTTTCAAGATTCTCTAGGCTTTCTCCGTAACTTGTCAGATGAGAAAAACAGCTACTCTCCAGAGGCAGACATCTTTAGCTTCCTCTACACCTTCATCCCAACATGTAGCACCTCCAGCATCAGCACCAGAATTTTCTTTACAGGGTTATTATGTCCTGCCCACTCTCCACTGGCTCTCACTGGAGGCCATTAAGAAACAAACCCATGATAAAAAGGAACGAAATTGGGTCATTTGTAGAGACGTGGATGGATCTAGAGACTGTCATACAGAGTGAAGTAAGTCAGAAAGAGAAAAACAAATATCGTATATTAACGCATATGTGTGGAATCTAGAAAAATGGTACAGATGAACCGGTTTGCAGGGCAGAAATTGAGACACAGATGTAGAGAACAAACGTATGGACACCAAGGGGGAAAGTGGGGGGGGTGGTGGTGGGATGAATTGGGAGATTTGGATTGACATATACACACTAATATGTATAAAATGGATAACTAATAAGAACCTGTTGTATAAAAAATAAATTAAATAAAATTCAAAAAAAAAAAAGAAACAGACTGTTGAAGAATGATTTGAAGATTGGTTCTATCATATTCTAAATGTCATATGCATAAAGATTTTGCATGACATATTTATCCCAGGACTTTAGGACTGGAAATGATTTCTCTCTCCTGTGAAATAGAATGCACTTTTTTATTAAATAGTGAATGTTTCGTAATTCATGAGATTTGATTATTTGCCATGGTTGATAGGAAGCTCAATACTCCTTTTCTGTCTTTATCATCTTTTCTTCACCCCTTATTTTTTTGTTTTCATTCTCTTTCTCCTTCTCACGTAGTGTTGTTGCCTTTAGGAGTTTTAATCATATCTGTTCTTTTATTATAAGCCGCCTTTGTGAAAATCAGGTATAATCAAGTTAGATCATGTATAAATAAGGAATAAAAATAAGCAAAAGTAACTTCAAGATTTATAAAACTAAGGAAAGGAAACTGGTGTATTGGCTTTTTGTCACCTATAGTAATTGTGTGGGGTTCCAAAGCTTGGCATAAATCTGAAAAAAATTACAAAGTCCTCCTATTAAAAAAAAAAACAAAAACTTTTTGAAACTGCACTCCATCTCTGCCTATGTGTGGGAGGGTCAGGGGTTGATATGACTCTTTAATCCAGGACTAACATAACAGAAAGTGGATTAGAGGAAGGGCTTTTTATTTACATATTTTGTTACTATGATGTGGAGAGACTCAAAACCCAAAAATAAATGTTATTTTATCTTATTGGAGCCTATTTCCAAGGAAATTCCAGGTCACTCTACACAGTTTTACAAGTTTATTCTATGGGGTAAATAAATAAACAAACAAAAACCATCAAAATTTCCTTTCAAATACTTGTTACCATATTCTCTTGTGGTAAGTCCTGAGACCCCATGCTCTTGTTTCTTGGGTATTTTTTAAGCATAGGAGTCCCATTTGCCCAGAGATCTAAAATGCTCACCATCAGGGCTGAGCGATTCTTCACCTGAGCTCTCCTCTGTTTGGGTTCACTCAGAAAAGATGGAAGGAGGAAGTAGCTGTGTGACCTTAGAGCCTTGCCATGTCACAGTGTCGGTTCCAGCCTCTCAGCTCCCTCATTCTGGGCCCTGGGGGAATCACAGGTCGACCTGCCACACCTGTGCTCAGGTGGAGCTCCAGAATGCCTTAAAGGGCCTCTCACCAGTCATCCAACTTTGTGCCCCTCTCCAGGGGGCCCAGGCACTGAGGAGAGAGCATCTTATCTTGGGCTCATCACTTTGAAACAAGAGAGCCTATGTCAAACAAATAACCCCCAGGGGCGACTACTCATACATGTCCACAATTGCTCTGAGTTTGGCAGCATTTCCAGGGCTAAGCTTGCTAGGACAATCCTGTGCCCACCGGCTTCAACCTTCCTCTGCAAAACCAGAACAAGATGTAATGGGGGTAAGATTTGTGAACTCTTTTCTCTTTTCTGAGGTACTTTTTATTCCAAGTATATTTCTTTCTCTGAGATTCACAACTCATGGAATGAGTGGCTCTCACTAATTTAGGGGAGTGAAGGAGACAGCCTAGAACAAAGGTTCATTGGAAGACAGTCTTTGTTCCCCAAAAAGGGGGAGGGGAGTTGTTCTAAATTACCAAAACTGTTTTTAATATGACAAAGGCAGAGCTATGAAGTACGAGCAAAGAAAAGCTTTTCCATCAAAGGGGGAAATATTAAAAGTATAGGCCATAGGTAAGAATGATAAGATTTGCCATATGTAAGACTTGGTAAGAGGAGGGAAGATTCCTCACTCCAGGGAAGAAGGTTTGTGATGCGACAGTGCATTTGCTCGGGGGTCGAAATGTACAGACCACTAGAAACAACCTCATTTTGTGGGGGAAGGAGGCCTGGATCTCTGAGGCACAAATGGAAGAAGAAAAAATGAAAACATAACAAAGAAGAATGTGCTCTATCTCCTTAAGGATGTTTCTTTTCCACGATTGGCTGTCATTTTTCTTTTGAGCTCTTAACCTACCTTGCCCTGAAGCTGGAGAAAAGGTGTGCTCCTGAAACTCTGTTGTGCTTACCTTGTCTGTACAACACTTTGGAATGAAGACAGTCCTCACATACCTTGAGCTTTCCATTCTGCTTTTCCCTGCCCTGTGAGACGTGACCAGAACGTGTTTCATAGGACACCTCTGCAATCCTGTCTTCTCATGGCTTTTTTTGGTCTTGTTTTTGTTAGTTTCTTTTGTTCTTGTAATTAAGCCACAGAACTAAAAATAATCCAAAAGAGTGAAAAACATTTAAGAGTTGTACTAGTTTGCTAAGGCTGCTGTAACAAAGTACACAAACTGGCTTAACTAACAGAAATTTATTACCTCACAGCTCTGGAGGCCAGAAGTCCAGGCAGGGCTTGTTCCTTCTGAGGACCACGAGGGAGAGTCTGGACCATACCTCCTCCCAGCATCCAGAGATTTGCTGACAATCCTTGGTGTTTCTTGGCTTGTAGAGCCTGATCTCTGCCTAATGTTCACATGATGTTTTTCCTATGTGTGCATCTGTGTCCAAAATGTCCTTTTTCTAAGGACATCAGTTATATTGGATTAGGGGCCCAGTATGACCTCATCTTAACTAATTACATCTACAATAACCTTATTTCTTAGTAAGGTCACAATCAGAGATCATGGAGATTAGTACTTTAACAGATGAATTTTGGAGGAACACAATTCAGCTCATAACAGTTGTTTTGGCTCATTTTTAACTTTAATGTAGATTATAAGAAAATACAAGTAAAAGAAATTTTGGGTCCTGATATTAAAGAAACATTAGGAAATCTGCACAATGAAAAGAAAATTTGGCTTACAGTCTGTCTGTAAGGAACAGAAGATGAATTCATCTCTCTCCTGACCTTCCGTGGCTCACTAAAATCAGGACATTGAAGCAGCAGATCCCCAGGCACCCCAAATGAGGTCCGGTGATAGGTCACTCTTTTCTGTATTTTATAATAACCTTGTTCTTATTGCTTTTATTCTTGGAGCTCCATTTTCCACATTCAACTATGAGAACATGTGAAAGAACAGGTATTTCCTCCTTCTCAGTAGCAGAAGTTTCAAAAGGGAGATTTACTTTGCATCTTTGACAGACAGATACAGTGAAATATATCTCTCAAAAAATTAAAGGGATATTCTCTTTTTTTCTGTACTCAGGACCAATAAAGAAAGCAGGGGAATCCTTATTTACATAAAAAATAATAAACTTTATTTGTGGCACAGATAATCTTATTGCCTTTCTTGATATTTCACAAAAGTTAGAGTAGAAACAGCCAGCACCAAAAATTCAAGAACATTTTCAATTTATGAAATACTGTAGCCTCTAAACAAAGGCTTCCAGGAAATATATTAAAAGTCTGTTCATTTCCACGGTAGCTATATTCCCAAATATATGTTTTTTAAAATAAAGCTCAGAAGGCAATTCTATTTTATTACCAAGCACTTCTTATGTATCCATCTGAGGAGAGGCAAGTAATATTTACTACATGGCCCTCTGCCGATGGCGAAGTTCTAAACAGAAGAGATAAATATTCCCTGCCCTGTAGAAGTGTACATTTTCTGTGTGTTCAAACTTTGATAGATAACCTCCAAGCCAGGCCTTAGACACCGACATGTGCTTGATAGAACTAAACAGTCGCTCTTATTGTGACCAAGGTCACGTTCCAGGGAATCTGTGGATCTCAAGCAATTATTAGGTCTGAAGAAAGAAGGGGAAGGGGAGCAGGGGACCAGGAGACAAAGTGCTGATCCACCTCTGCGGCTTGCATCTCTGATACACCCACTTCTCTTCTCTGAGCTGACTCTTCCAAAAGAGAGACAGCAACACCCATCATGTTTAAGGCCATTCCATGTTTACAGTTGTCTGCATGGTGAGGCTGGCTCTAATTTTTAACTTGTTTTTAGCAAACCATTTCCTTATATTTTCCATAGATCGAACCACAATCCTGTTAAGAATTAGATTCAACAGTTTTCTGTTTGCTGATTCATTTTTAAGGGAAACAGACTAAGGTTATTTCTTACACTTAAGACATCATAGCTTAGGAGGAAATAGACTTTCAAAGTGACTTTTCTGTTTTATTTTTCTCTTAAATATGTGAGTGGCAGCGTTAAGTTGCTAATGAACACCATGCCTAGTTAGATTTATCTAGGGGCAAAATCCCTTAAGATGCCTCATCCTGTAAACGTCTCAGAAAGAAAAATCCGATCACAAGTCAAAGTAATGTGTCCAAGGGGTGCCGTGATTCCCCTAGATTCTCAGGTCAGCAGTGTTCTCCTCTCCAACTCTTTCCCTTCCGTCAGCGGGAATTACACTCTACGGGAAAAGGCTGGCAATCCTTCGATCTCAGTGTTACAAAATCGGTAGCTTTGGAAACAGTTTCCTCACTTGAGTATCACAAAAACCTTCCCAGCTGACAAATCTTCCAAGTTCATCTCCAAACAGAGAGCACGAGGATGCTTGAATCAGCACTTTGCTTGGCATTTGTGTGGACTTAAAAATAGGAGGATCAAGGAAAGGGGAAGCAGATTCAAAAATGCAGAACCTGATAAACACCACCGGGGGAAATTAAAGCTAGAAGGAGAGAACAATAGCTGTTTTGCTCTGGTCACCTCATCATCACCTCAAGAGGGAAATGGAAGTGTGTTTAGGAGAATCCATCCCCTGGGGCAAACCCCCGGGACAAAGCCATGAGATTTCAAAGGGATAGTCAGTTCCAGTCAGTTTCCTGAATCGATTCCACTTTTGCCCTGAAGGTAACATTCCTCATTTTACAGTCTACAAATAGTAGGTTCTAAATAAACATTACATGAAGGGATGGGGGAATGGACAATTTATACATGAGTTAATAATTTGAGACTATCTCCGAGGTGGATGTATAGTAATTTTACAGTAGCATAGGAAAAAATAGACATTAAATCCTCTTTAAATAAAATGCATTTGAAAGAAATTAAAGCACTAGTGAATATAAGAGAAGCTGAACTATTCTGTGGATTGCATTTGTCTTTTAATCCACTTTGTCCTCTACATGAAATGTAGCATACAGACATCTGCCAATATTTTAAAGGCTTCTGCTGGTGCCTGAATTATATTTTTAAATTAGACCCTAAAGCTGCGTTCTAATGCATTACTTTCATTTACTAAAGCATGCATACAGTCTCATTCTGCTCCCACGGCATCCTTTATTTAATCAGTCTGAGAGCAGTACAGACCATCTCCATCTTCACGTGAATCTCTGCCAGACACTGCTGACTTTCACATGTCACCTCCCTGGCAATACGTGACCCCCTTGAAGGAAAAGAACATAGAGACATAACTGAACAAAAGATGGGCGAGGGGAAGAAAAAAACCCTTTCGATAATCAGCGGAACGTATGCAAATCTTACTCTCTGCATCTGATGAGATGCACATCACAGAAATCGCCACAGTAAACTCCCTTAACCTTCCTTTGTAAAGGTCAACACAGTGATTGATAGGTTTGACACAAAACTGAAGGTCGAGGGTAAGAAAAGCAATCTATTATTTGTTACTTTTACAAAAGGGAAAGGTATTATATGTGCTCTCATGGCAATAGCAGCAATGACAGCGGACGTTCCTTTTGAACCTGTTTTTTTGTTTGTTTTTTTTTAATAGTTGGTTTGGGTCTTGGCTTTGGTGTGTAGAAGGAAGACAAATTGGACACCCAGGAAGAGATTGGAATCTCCCAAAGGGCAGAAATGCAGAGCTTTGGGAGGCAAAGCCATCACAGGGTAGTGGATTTGAACTCAGGAGGACTCTCCTGCTATCTCAGCAGATGTTAGCTGTTCCTCCTCGGGCATGGATGGTGCTAATTACATGGACGGTGGAGTCTGGCAGGACGGGGTTCCATCCCTGATGCAGCAGCTTGTTAACTGTGGGACGCTGGAAATGAATGGACACTCGCTGGTCCTCAGTTCCCTCATCACTAAATTCTATACAGGAGTGGAGACCACATCTCCTTCATAGGCTCTGTAAAAATCAAATGAAGTAGTGATTTAAAAACATTTGACAGGGCAGTTTTGTATTTGGTATTTGATAAATGTTAGCTCCTGACTTGGGGGGTCCTAGAGTATGCTGAAGCAGCAAACCATTCCGATTCTCTGGTTCAGTACAACAGGAATTTGTCTCTTTCTTCTGCTACACGTGCTAAGAGGGTTGGCAGGGTCTAGGGAGGTGAAGATGAGATTCCCCTTTCAGAACACTCTTTAGTCATTGCAGCAGAGTAAAGAAACATGAGAAGACTGCACAAAAAACTTACTATCTCAGGCAGAAATGACACACATCAACCACTTTTGCTCACATTTTATGGGTGAGTTATAATCCTTTGACCCTGTCTAGCAGTCTGGAGGTCAGGACATGTTGGGGGGAAGACGGAATATTTGATGATCATTCTCTCAGCCACGGATGATTTTCTCTCATGAAGAACTCCTTCCCATACTATTTATAAAAAAATTTTTAAGGTTGCCTTAAAAGCAAAAAAAGTACATTTAATAAATAATGTATGACATTTTTCATAATATAGGTATTGTCAGCACATCACTACCTACCAGTTTATCGTCAAATAAAGAATTTGACTAAACTGTGTCACCATAATTTCAATCAAAAGTAAAGAAATATCAGTTCCTTCCTCACCTACAATACGACTTAATTTTTAGCTACTTTGGCTGTTCAATGGATACCAAAAATATGATTTCCATTAGTCTTCCTGAAAACATGAAAATAGCCCTCATACCTCCTTTGCCAATTTTTGGCATTCCAAGGGTTTCAGGGAGTCTGGGTTGGAAAGCATGCCATTAACCCCATGGTGACCTCAGCTGCCTGATAAGTCTGACCCCCTTTTCTGACTTGGTCTTCACCTCAACATCTGTAAAATAAGGTATTTATACTGCATACTCTAGGGACTGTTCAACCTCTAATATCAGAGCATTCTACAGTTATTTTTAATATGAATTTCTGTCTGAAACGTATAATGCTGATGGAATTTCCTCTGGCTTCCACCAAATGTGTTTGATTCCATGGGGACCCAAGAGATCCATCACCTGCTTCCTGCCAGATTAACCACTTCTGATACCTACGATGGGTCAAGCAGAGACCATTCAGATGAAATGATGTTCACAAATAACTTCAAAAACAGCGCTCAATACTATTGACAATACATACTGCTATTCTTTGCCGTTCACCAACTTGAACATTTGAAGTCATGTCTTGGCTTCTCTTTGGGACACTCTTCTGTCTCTTTAACAAAAATCCATGCCTTAAATGCCATGCCTTAAATGCTTTCTGGTTATCATAAGAGGAAATCATGCAATTTGCCCAAGGAATTCGGAGCCTACATTGAGTCAACCAACATTTCCTAAGATTTCACTGTTTCAGGCCTCCTGTTAACACAGGGATAAGGAGGTAAATAAGATAAATCTTCTCAAGGAGCACACTGTCTACTCTGAGGGAGAAAAATTGCTGAAAACAATTACTATACAGCATGAGAAATATAAAGATGGGGGAAGAAAAGAGTGATGTGTGTTCTTTGGAATCAGGAAGTTTTATGTTACCCTGGGGCATAGGTGCTGTGGTTCCTGAGCGATAGGAGTGAGGGACGATGTGATGACAATTAATTCAGCCTCATCCCATCCCCTGTAACCAATCATGTCATTGGCACCTGAGCACATTTCAGGGCATGGAAAGGACTCTCGCAGTGATTAAATACATTCCCCTTAAAATCACTATTAAGCAGATATGTGGGATATTTAGAATAAAATATGTGTCACAAATGCTAATTTTCCCAAGAAATAATTCAGAGATTCTTCGGTGGGGGGTGGGGATGGATATCTTGACTTTCAAATTGACTTTCAAATCTTCTCTTCCTTTGCTAACTTATGTATTTTTCTCCCTTATCTCCCCCGTTGTGATTTTGCAGACTTCTTTCTTCATTCCATTACCTTTGCTTTAATCTGCCTATTCCTATAGTCTTTCTTCTTCCTTAGACGAATTTCCTCTCAAAGGCTCTCCTTAGATCACCTTGCATTCTAAATATCATCTAAATATATCAAATGAGTTTTATCCTGATATTGCAAAGAATCGTGAATGAAAGTTAGCAGGCATTTCTCTGCTTGCTATGAGCTTTTTTGAAACACAAATTCAGTTATTAGGGGCAGGGGCTATTGCACCAGACATAATATGTATCCCTGGAATGTCGATCCAGGTGCCAGAAAATTGCAGGCCAGTAGGAAAATGGTGTAATCTGTGATTCCATCTGGCCCATGAATTTCCAGTGGCCTTGCTTATAGATTGTCAGAACTGTTCATTAAGTTTGTTGTGAAACCAAAGGCTTAATATCTGTAATTTAGAGGGTTCAATAGGCAGTTAAATTGAGTGAAACTATTTTTGAATGACTACTCCCGTTTCAGAGAAATAGCCGACACTGCAGCTCAGAAGAGCTACATTTGAGGCAGCACCAGGAATTTAAAATTATTTATAGGCCCTTTAGAAAAAGGCTTTGCTATGCTAACTTGAGAAACTTTTTTTCTCCTTTTATTTTTTTTTTTAAACAAAAGCTAGAATGCTGACAAAAGGAAACATTTCTAATGAAGACTGATCATCAGCCTCAGCCACCTAACTTTAAATGTTTCAAAGGTGGATTGTGTTTTCTGTTTTTTTCTTTCCCTGTTCAGTCTGTGGTTATCTTAAAATGTACACGCCATGCTGAAATGTGTTTGCATGTAATGTGCAATAATACAATGCGCGTGTAGTATGTGCTGGCATGCGGCTATGATGTGAATGGGTGGTAAAAGTGGAATTCCTAATATGGAGGTCCTACTATGTCACTTACAAGCAATCCCTTGGACATTTTATCAGTCATGGACGTGGTTATCCACACCTGAAACAAAAGAGAAGATTTCTGAACTCAAAATGTGGCACAAACAGCAGATGAGAATATGACATTTGTCCTGGTGCTTAACACGAAAAGAAGATGCAGATGTCAGGGTGATGCCCAAGAACACATGGGTGTGGACACGTGCCATCCTGAGGGGGAGGCATGGAGAGCAGCGGGTCCTCACGGGTGCTGGGGTCACTGGCTGCCCGACACTCAGAGGGCTTCCCAAGAGGCTCAAACACATTTCTACAATATGCACAGGAACACCAGGACCTCACTTTTAAAGGCTAGATAGATTTTTACGTACTAATACCAGGAGGATTCTGATTATGGCAAACATTGCTAGTTCCCTCCCCAAAATCCATCTCTCCTTCTCCCTCAGAGACCCAACACAAGTTTTCTTCAGAGTGGCGGTGTGTCAGGATAAAGGTATAAAAAATTACATTTTACCTTTCTTTCAACTTGGGCGACACACTTATGGCAAAGGAGATGTACGTATAAGTGAGCTGGGAATTTCTGGGGAAGTTTTACTTTCCTGGAATAGATGCCACCACCTTTGTCTTGTCACTTTCATCATCTTCCTTCCTGGAATGAGGGCATGAGCTGGAGATAGAGCATTCCTTTTGCCATCAAGAGGCAATCAGGAAGATAAAAGCCACAAATAATGATGACAGTGCAGAAGCAAGAAGGAGCCTGGGACATTAATGTCATTGTAGACTTTCTATTGTGACAGAAAGATGTGAAGCCAGCACCACTAATTGTGGTGCAAAGAGCCTCAGTTAGGTTTCAGATTCAAATGCCTTCTTAGGAATTACAAGAGTATGCAGTTTCCGTGGAGCATCTCCAGCACAAAATTCAAGTAAACAAGCAAATGAATAAACTGAAAGCAAAATACAAAAAAACTCTAACGAAAATGTTCAACATGTAAAGAGTAGGTAATCATTTCTGATAAGTGAAGAGATACAAATTAGTGTTTAAACTATAATTACAAAGGAACACCATTCTGTGATTATTATTTATTCTGGTGTATTAAATTTTGACCAGAAATTGCTGTTTGGTGACTAATACAGAAAATGATTAAATGAATTTAAATTTTGTCCTGCAGTGAATGCCTTTTTTGCAATTGTATAAGAAAATGAACCTTGGGATATTTTCATATTTTCTAAGCACTCATACAATTTTACTTTTGCATTTTTTTCACTGATGCCTGCATTTATAGAAATCATTTTCAGTAATTATCTGATCACTCAAGTTCATTATGTCCTAACCTATCACCTCCTCACTGAGCTTCTTCAATTCCCACGCATCACTCAAATGACTGACCTAAAAGAACACAAGCAGAGTCGTAAGAAATGCTTCTCTTGAGCAAGGCACTGTCACAACATTTCTGTAAAAATTTTATAAGATAGTTTGGGAACCAGGACACTTACAAATGAAAAAGTAAACTAGGAATACACCATGGTACATGATAAAAGTATGCTGATAATAACATGGGATTTGAAAGGAGTCAAAGATTTCTGTGCTTGAGCTGGACTTTTCAGTAAAGGGCTATTTAAACAAGGCCTGTAGAGGTGAGGGGAGTGACTGAATAGAAGAGACTGTTCTCTAGGGAGAAAGAAACAGTGTCAGGAAAGAGAGTGTTAACAGGGAACAGCCAATTTTGACTCCATGTCGGATCTGTTTCTTTGACTTAAATGTTGCTTTTCATTGCTTTTGTTATTATAATCATACATAATAGCCTGCCTTAGGGAACCCTGCCCCTCTGCCTGAAGGTTACACTAAAGTGCCTTTGTTCAGGTCACAGGGAGACAATCTGACCCTACCCACCTGTGAATGGCTGCAGAAGAGAAGAAATTAACACATCCCCTCCCTGATGCTGGCCAAGCCAGGCAAAACCAATGGCCTTTTTACTTTACTTCCTCACTTCCTCCCCCTCCCTGTTCTATAAAAGAAACTGGCATCCAGACCCCAATAAGATATCTTTTTGGGGACCCTAGTCTGCCATCTTCTCGGTCTGCTGGCTTGCCAAATAAAGTCGATATTCCTTGCCTCAACACCTCGTCTCCTGATTTATTGGCGTCTCCTGATTTATTGGCCTGTCGTTCGGCTAGCAGAGTGAGCTTGGACTCAGTAACAAGAGGGCACAGGTTGGACACAGGTGGATCTCCACAAATCACCTGCTTGACTGCAGTACAGAGTGCATGGGCGGGAGAAGTGGAAGGAGTAGAAGAGCTTTGTTGGACTCAGATTATAATGGTCCTTGGATAGTATACTTAGGAGAATGGACTCTGTCCTATAAATGGCGAGGAGCCTATGTTTGTATAGGATTGCCTCTGATTTTACAAGAACCTAACTTGCTTTTTCATCCTTAAGGAAAGTAAAGGTTTATACCTAAAATGCACACAGTCTTAATGAGATTACTATTTTACAGACACCTGGGTGTCAGGGAAGACCTTCTGGGGGGCCTGGATACCCCCAGTAATAATGAGAGGGATGTAATTCCACTGTCACTGCAGTAGTCTCAGAGGGACTGACTGGAGACTCGGGACTTCCACCATCACCTGAAGGAACAAGGCCCACTCCCCACCCCATGGCAGTGGAGGCCACTTGGGGAAGAGCAGCAATGTGCCCTCCTCTTTCCACCCAGGGTGGTATCACAGAGACCTACTGGAGAATGAACTCTCATTCTCACCCAGTGGTAACAAGGAAGCCCCCCTCACTGGATGTCAACAGAGGCTAAGTAAAACCTGGACTTCCACATCCACCCGACAGTGGTGGGGCACAGCCCCTTTCACCAACCAAGATACAGGTAAAAGGAGGCCTGCTAAAACCTAACATGTAACTAAGATTCAGAGTTTTAAACTGTAATGCCCAAAATGTCCAGGCTTCAATAGAAAATCATTTGTCATCCTATGAAATAGGAAGATCTCAAATTGAATGAGAAAAGACAATCATAAGACACTAAAACCAAGATGATGCAGTTGTTAGAAAGATCTGACAAGTATTTTAAAGCAATTATCATGAAAATGCTTCACCAAGTAATTATGAATACAGTTAAAATGAACACAAATGTAGACAATCTCAACAAATAAATAGATGCTGTAAAGAAGAACCAAATGCAAATTATAGAGCTAAAAAAAATTTCAGTAGCCAAAATAAAAAACTCAATAGATGGGTTATAACAGCACACTAGGGAGGACAGAATAATCAATAAACTTAAAGATGGACAACACAAATTGCCCAATTCTAACAACAGAGAACAAAGTAGACTGAAAAAAAAAAAAAAGGAACACTTATCAGGAATATGTAGGACTATAACAGAAGATCACATATTCATGGAACTAAAAGAGTATTCAAATAAATAGTGACTGAACCCAAATATAGAAATAAACATAAATCTACAGTTGCAAGAAGTTGGACAAACCACAAATAATATAAACCTATAGAAATCCACACCAAAACACCCAATAATTAGGCTTTTGGAAACTGAAAACAAAGGAAAAAAATCTTTGAAATTGACAGGGGAGAGATGACACATGACCTACATGGAAAAAACAATTCCAGTGAGAGTGGATTTCTCAGCATGAACTGTGGAGGCCAGGAGGAAATGGCACAGCATATTACAAGTGCTGAGAGAAAGAACTGCCAACTCAGAATTCTGTATTCAATGAAAATATACTTCAGAAATGAAGGAAAAGAGAAGACATTCTCAGATAAAGGAAACTCAGAGAACTTATCACCAGCAGATCTGCTCTAAAAGAATGGCTGCAAGAAATTCCCTAACAAATAGAAAACATGTGATAAAAGAAGTTAACTTGGAGCATCAGGAAGAAAGAACATGGAAAGACCAAATATATTGGTAAATGTAATAGAATTCCTTCTCCTCTGAAATTTTCTAAAGTATGTATATAAAGGAAATATTTATGACAATTATTATAAAGGGGAGATGGTAAATGGAGTTTAAGGGATGTAAGAGTTCTACACTTTCCTCAGACTGGTAAAATGTTAGCACTAGGAGACTGTGATAAGTTATAATATGGTTATACTTAGAGTGAACATTAAGAACTATACAAATTTTTATAAACTGAAGCACACTACAAAAATGAAATTCTAAAATATGTTCAAAATGAAATTCTAAAATATGTTCAAGTAACTCACAGGAAGGCAGAAAAAAGAATACGGAGGTGTGAAAAATAGAGGGAACAAACAGCAAAACAAACAAATCAAAAATCATTTAAATGTAAATGGCCCAAAAATACCATTTAAAAGACAGAGAATGGAAAAATAGTTTAAAAAAATTGAACTAACAAAACACAACAAAATCATGGCCTAACAATATGCTGTCTATAGGAAACTCACTTTAAATACAATGATGTAGATATGTTAAATGCAAAAGGATGAAAAATGATATACCAGGCAAATATTAATCAAAAGAAATCAGGAGTGGTTTCATTAATATAAGATGAAATACACATTAAAGCAAATTATCAGATATATAGAGAGACATTCTGTAATGATAAAAAAGTGTTATGAAATGCATGTTTGTGTTTGCTCCAAAATTCATATGTTGAAACCCTAATCCCCAATGTCATGGTATTTGGAGAAGATGACTTTGAGTTGTAATTAGGTCATGAGGGCGGATCTGTCAAGATGGCATTAGTGATCTTATCAGAATAGAAAAGTGAACTTGCTTCTCTCTTCTCTCCACCATATGAAGGGGCAGATAGATGTTATCTGCAAACCAGGAAGAGTGTTCTCGTCAGGAGCAGAATAGTCGAGCACCTTGATTTTGGACTTCCCAGCAACCGGAACTGTGAGAAATAAACTTCCGTTGTTTAAGCCACCAACTCTGTGGTGATTTGCAAAATAATGTGAATGTAACTGAAAATCAACAATTCAAAGATTATAGTGGGAGATTTCAACACTCCTCTCTCAATAATTGATAGGAAAACTAAACAGAAAATCAACAAGGATATAGACAACTCAAAAAGACAATCAACCACCAGAATCTAATTGAGATGTTATGAACACTCCACCCAACTATAGCAGAATAAACATTCTTTTCAAGTGCCCACAGAGCATATAAAAAGATAGAAAAGATGCTAGGCCATCCATAAAATAAATCTGAATAAATTTAAAATAATTGAAGTCACATATGGGTTCTCTGACTATAATCAAACTGAAGTAGAGATCAATAACAGTAATACAACAGGAGAATCTCCATATGCTCAGAAATTAAACAACACTCTAATAAATAATTTATATGGCAAAGGGGAAGCTTCAAGGGAGATAAAATAATGCAATAAGCTGAATGAAAATGAAAATATAGTATATGGAAATTTGTGGGATACAGCTAAAGCAGGCCTGAGAGGAAAAATTATAGCACTAAAAACCTCTATTAGAAAAGAGAATGTCTTAAATCAATAATCTAAGCTCCCACTTCTAAAAACTAAAAAAAGAAGGGCAAATAAACTCAAAGCAAGAAGAAAGAAGGAAGGAATAAAGATAAAATTAGAATCAATGAAAGTGAAAACAGAAACATAATACAGAAAACAGATACACAAAACTGAAACACAGAGAAAATTTATGGGGAAAAAAAACCGGTTCTTTAAAAAGATCAATAAAATTGACTTGTCTCTAGCTAGGCTGACAAAGAAAAGAGAGAAGACACAAATCACTACCATCAGGAATAAAACATAAGATGTCACTACAGACGCTGTACACATCAAAAAGATAAAAAGGGAATATTGCTGTCAACTTTACACAAATAAATTTGATAAATTAAATGAAATATACAAATTTTGAAAACTGTAAACTATCCCAACTTTTTCAATATGAGACCAATAATTTGAATGGTTCTGTGACTATTAATGAAAATTAATACATAAATTAAAATCTTCCAAACAAGCAATTTCTAGGTCCAGATGGTTTCACTGCAGAATTCTAATGGAAGTTTAAAAAATTAACACGAATTCTACACAAAATAGATGAGGAGGGAATACTTCCCACTCATTCTACAAAGCCAGTATTATCCCAATGCCAAAACCAGGCTCAGACAGCACAAAAAGAAAACTACAGAACAATATCCCTCATGAATACAGATGCAAAAATTCTTAACAAAATATTAACAAATATATTCTACAATATGTGAAAAGAATTAGGTATATAGTTGGATTGGTAGGCTTAACAGTAAAGTTATCAATTTTCCCCAAATTGACATATAGGTTTAGTGCAATTCCTATTGTAATCCCAGTAAGATTATTTATAAGATAGACATGATTAATCTAAAATTTATATGGAAAAACAAAGGAATTAGAATAAACAATTTTGAAAAAAGAAGAGAAAATTGGGAGGAAGCGCTCTTCCAATTTCAAGATTCATGATATAGTTACACTAATCAGGACTGTGTAGTATTTCTGGAGGGTAGACATAAAAATCTTTGGAACAGAATAGAGTACATAAAAATAGCCCCACACAAGTACAGCCAACTAATTTTTGACAAAGGTGTAAAAGTAATTCAATGAAGGAAAAATATTCTTTCAGTAAATGGTGCTGGAGTAACTAACTGGATATCTATGGGCAAAGAAAACAAACAAACAAACCCTTGATTTAAACCTTGTTATACAGAATGGGTCATCGTTAAATGTTAAATGTAGAACTGTAAATCTTTTAGCAGAAAACATAGGGGAAAGTCTTCAGGACCTGGGCTTGGTGAAGTATTCATGCATGTGACATCAAATGCATAATCCATAACAGAGAAAATAAATAAATTGATCTCACTAAGATTAAAAGTATTTGTTCTGTGAAAGACCCTATGAAAAGGATAAAAAGGCAAATTGCAGACTGGGAGAAAATATGTGCAAACCATATCTGACAATGGCATCATATTTAGACCATATTAAGAACTCAAAACATAACAGAAGAAAAAAATACAATTCAATTTGAAAATGGGCAAAAGATACGAGGATACCTGTCAGTGATAGCAAGCAATAATATTAAAAGATGTTCAACATCTTTTGAACAACACTAATCCCCAGAAGAGATATCCCTACACACCTATTAGAACACATAAAATAAAAAATAGTGACAATACCAAATGCTGGTAAGGATATAGAGAAACGGAATCTCTCATATCACTGGTAAGTATATAAAATGATGCAGCCACTCTGAAGACAGTTTGCCTTTTTATTTTATTTTTTAAGAAAACTAAACATGTACTTACCATTTGAACAAGTAGTATTTTGGATATTTATTGAGATGTAAAAACACATCAGCATAAAAACCTGAATGTGATTGTTCATAGCAGCTTTATTTGTAATAGCCAAAACTGGGAAACAATCCAAAGCCCTTGAGTAATAGGTAGATGGTTAACAAAGTGGTATATCCATACAGTGGAATATTACCCAGCAAGAAAAAGGAAGTGACTATTTACACACATTAAGTTGAATGGATCTCAAGTGTAGTATGCTCAATGAGAAAAGTCATTCTCTGTGTGAGAAAAGGCCACATACTGTGTGATTGCATTTATATTCTCAAAATGATAAACTTATAGAGATGGAAAACCAATTAGTCCTTGCCAGGATTTAGAGGCTGTGTATGTGGTAGAAGGGGGCTTAAGGGATAGGACTATAAAAAGGTATCATGAGGGAAATCTCTGTGGTGATGGAATAGTTCTGAATCTTGACTGGGCTGGTGATCATACAAATCTACACATGTGGATAAAATGGCATAGACCTATACAGACACATCGTACCAATATCAAATCTTATGTTGGATACTGTACTAAAATTATGCAATATGTAACCATTGGGAGAAATCATTGGGTGAAGTGTACACAGGATCTCTCTGTACTAAGTTTTGCAGCTTCCTGTGAATCTATAAATATTTAAAAAAAAAAAAAAGCTTGTGAAGAGAGTGGGGCAGCTGGCTCATGAACAATAGAATGGATGCATTGATATGTTCTAATGCAGGACACAGAGCTCTATCCTCTTACAGACAGTCTGACATAGATGCACAGATTGGTGAGCTCATTGTGACTTGACCTGAATGGAGCATGGACCTTCACGCCTGGGTGCTTTAGAACCATGGCCAGATGCACAGCTCCGACTGCTGAGTCTTTCTGATGACCTGAGAGGTGCCTGTGGGATGGGAGCTGCTGTCAACATATGACTCCACGCAGCCTGGTCCGATGCCACCTGGGCTACCGTGGCATCCATCATCTGTATGCTTTAGCTGGGATTTGACTCAGATTTCTCATTTCTCTTCAATTTAGTTCAATACCTAGACATTGAACATTGACTACTCTCCATCAAGCACTGTATAAGGCACCTAATAGCTTGCAGCCACTTGCAGAAGCAGTACACTTATTAATGGGGGATCCTGACTCTGGTTCCACCACCTCAGATTTGACGTCCTCCTATGTTGTTGGCATTTGGCCAAGCATCAATCTATTCCTCAGCAAACCAAACAAAAACAAAAAAGTTAACTGAATTTGCTTAAGGATCTGAAACAAGCCACAGCTCATAAAATGTTTCTGTTGAGCTTTGACTTTAGCACAAATGACATTCCTCATGAAATACAGAATGAAAAACCACAAAAAATGCACATGACTTTTGACCTAATTATAGTTCAGAAAATCCTAAAGAAACTCTTCAAAATAAGGGATCAGGGCTTCCCTGGTGGTGCAGTGGTTGAGAATCCGCCTGCCAATGCAGGGGACATGGGTTCGAGCCCTGGTCTGGGAAGATCCCACATGCCGCGGAGCAACTGGGCCCGTGAGCCACAACTACTGAGCCTGCGCGTCTGGAGCCTGTGCTCCGCAACAAGAGAGGCCGTGATAGTGAGAGGCCCGCGCACCGTGATGAAGAGCGGCCCCCACTCGCCGCAACTAGAGAAAGCCCTCGCACAGAAACGAAGACCCAACACAGCCAAAAATAAATAAATAAATTTAAAAAAAAAATAAAGGCACTTTCTTAGAAGCAAAGGAAGTCACATCTGGCTCTAGCTGCTGCCTGGCGATAATAAGGGATCAAACTATATGCAAGATGTTAATCATCAGTAGTAGAATATAAGACATAAACTAAATATCCACAAAAAGAATTGTTACAAGAATTATGGCACATTCCCATTTATGGAAACTATGTAACAATATACTAAAGCATTGAATGAAAAAATGAGGAAAATTTTATATACACTATAATTGTATATATGTATATATATATATATATATATATACATATATTGGTTTTTTTGAGTGAGAAAAAGACTGGAAGAAATATATGAAATTTTAATGGGTTTTGTGTAACAGTGGTGGAATCATGAGTTCCAATGGTCTTTTCCCTTTTCTACTCTCTTTTATTTTCTATTATTATTCATGAAACCAACACACAATATAGTAATGCAATTTTTAAACATAGCAGATAAAATTAAGTCTCTTGATTACCGTCACTAAATTTATTCCCACCTCTTGACAGATGCACAAACACACATAGACACACATCCTAGAGGCAACTTCTTTCAACAGTTTGGTATGCTTGTTCTTGAAGTCCCTTTTGAGTGCATTTATAACACATATTATGTGTTTACGTAAATGACACCATGTTATATAGATTGTTTTGTTACTCGATTTCTGACACATTGACTGACACTCTATGTCAATATATATCTTTATGTTGAGATCTGCCTCATTATTTTAGTTGTCAAATCATATCCTCTTCTAGATTTTTTAATCATCTTTCCACTGTTGGATATTCAGCTGCTTCAGTTGTTTTGCTGGGACAATACTCTACAGAGGACACTCAAGTCTAAGTCTCCGTGGTTCACAACTGTCCTGTAGTGTGGTTACATTAATTTTATAATGAAAAACACACTTTACAACAAAATTATTTGATTATATTAACAAAAAGGAAATCAATCGTGCATTCCATAAAGCATTAGAGGGGAAAATGTACTTTGGATGGGAAATTCTAATTATTGTATATTAAATGCGAACCCAAATGACTCTCAAGTGTTTTCAATATCATTTAAATATATTTTAATTTAAATTTTAGGACAATGTTTTTTGCAAAGACGATGCATTCTTCTCAGGAACTTTCAGTAGTAAAATTAACCTAGAGATATGGCTTTGCCAAGAAATTAAAAAATATATATATATTATTTCCCTCTTTAGACTCTAGTAATGGTGATATTTCTTATTTGTCTGTCATTTTGGATCTGTTACTCTATTGTGTTTGTAGAGACAGAAAAATCTATCTAATTGTTGGTCATCAAAAAGATTATACTTCAACCTTCTAAGCTCCAGGCATATTAAGTTTTCTAGAGCTGAAGTAATTTTATAATTAATCTTGCCTTTTCCTCTACTGACCCAACTGTAGGAGACACTTCCCAACAAAGATTAATAATCATTTGGAGAAATTTTAAATTATTCTTTTATCTAATGGACACAAAAATGACTCTAGTGATAAATGAGTTTAATATAAAAGAAAAAAATGGAAAATAGGTATGTTCTATCATAAATTATCTATAAATTAACGCACACTCAGTGCCTTCCTGGTTAAGACATCTACGAGACTATTACATGAGTCTACAACATGAATAAACAGACATTTATTGAAATAAGATAGTTCAGAACTAGCTAACTAATGAAAAATGAAAATCTGAGTCTAAGTTTACAGATAATGATATTATTTGGGTTATAATCTAAGCTAAGTAAAAAGATGAAAGTAAAGGCAAGTTATGAATTGCACAAAATCCGTAATAGATCCTTTTCCATCCCAAGTTCGAGTGCATTGTTTATGCTCCCATCACATCGTGCCTGGATGATGACAATGACCTTGAAGGGATCTCATTACCCCTGCTCTTAGCCATTCAAAACCGACACATAATGGTACATTTGTTCACGTGACCTACATAGGATGCAATTCTCAACATCTGCTCAAATCACAGCAGACGTGTGCCAGGGCTTTCAGCAGAAACTGCAGAACCCTTAACAGGACCACCACCTCCTTGAGAATCCACGTTGTCCCAGCTCTTGGCCACACTTCTTCCTCCTGCCTGCCACCATGCAAGTTATGCACCCCAAACCTGGATCTGCTTGTAGCTTTCCACCTTCTATGTTCCCTCTCCCTCTGATTTCACTTAAACCCTCTACAGCTCAAATGCCCTTCTCTTGCTGCCTCAGCCTGGTGAGGCTTCTCTTCAGCCTTTAAGACTCAGTCACTGCCTCCAGGAAGCCTTCCCTGACCTCGCCCTCCAGGCTGGGTTAAGTGCTCCCCCCAGTGATCACTTGTGCACAGCCTAGCACTGTGTCTCCAACACTGCTTTACAGTACACATCTCTCTGACACCTGTGATTATAATTCCGTGTATTTAAACCCTATAATAAGTGTCTGGCATCCAGTTATAATTCAAAAAGATGTTTTTAATTAACTAATTAATGCATAATGAATGAAGGAGCTGGCTACACATAGATGCTAGAGCTTTTTTCACCGTTTTTGGTGTTTTCCAAAGGTTACGAATCTTTTCAGACCTGGCTCAGATTGTCCGTGCTCTCTGGTACCTCCCAGGCTATTTTAGTCCATAGATATGGAACTTCTCTTTTCTGAATTTACTTTCCTCTTTGAGTCCATGCCAATTTAGCAGCTATCCAGTGGAGCCAGTTCATGCTTCAGGAACTGTGCACACTGGTTCTTAAACTATTGGTAGCTTGAAATGAGCCATCATAGGAGTATTTACACCATGGAAATTGACAAAACCTACAAATGAGGGGTTTTTGGTTTTAGAGAAGCAGATGTTACATTTGCCAGCTCAGCACTCTGTGTGTGTGTATATACACACGTATAATTTTACTTTTACTTTATATGTATTTTCCCACACTAACAATACTGTAAGTCCTAAATGACAGGAAATGTATATTTTCTGTTTATATAAAATAAACTGTGTGCTTACTTATTTCTAGAATATGTTTTACCTACTTCTAAAATATGTTGTCTGGCTAAAATATTGGCTTCAAAAATCTAAATGTAAAATAAAAACAAGAATAATGTGATAGCAAGAGAAAATACATGCCACAGACATTCAAATTCACATAACTACTGTGATTAAATATTAAGGATTGAATATTAAGGATTAGATATTAGCTCTGTGCCTCAAAACAGCCAAAAGAGAAAAAGGCATTTTCCATCTCACTTTATTATCTGCTACCAAATAGTGCCTAAAAGGATAATGCAGACTGACATTGAGCAAAAGCATACTAAAAAGTTATTTTTAATTCATGCTGGTCATGCACAGTATTTTCACTCGGTCTTCACAACAACAGAGGTAATTCTGATTGCCATCTTGTGATCAGGAAGGCACTGAAGCTTAGAGAGGTTACGTGCCTTTTCTCAGGTTCACACAGGTTAGCCCGTGTGTAAGTCACTATGAGCAGTTTCCATGACTCTGGTCCATTGTTCCCAGTTATTATGTTGTATTCACTACCTTGGCTACTGTGGCAATGTCATCATGAACATTTCATAAACCAGACAAAAATGCCTTCTGTATAGTGCTTATTTACAAAAGCACCCTAAAAAAGTATCATGAGTTTCATAGGTAACTCAGGGAAGACAGTCCTGCCAGGACTCTCTAATGAGGTCCGTGTGCACAGCGGTCCTGGGGTTTAACCTGATAGGAGGGCAAGATTGCAGAGCTCTGAAGCCATCATTCATGGGTCCCTCCTCACAGGAACTTCTTCAAATGCTAATTGCTCAGCTGGACTTTTGGTACCAAGATGAGAGTCAATTCAAGGTTAAAGTTTGGATGGCATTAAGTTTCAGTTAAAAAATGAAACACAAACAAACTTTTTATGTACAGGCCAAATGTACTCATGGTAAGAATGTTTCAGTGTAATGCATAATTTGAACCTAATAAGGTTTCATTTGGATTGGACTTGATTGGTTTTGAGTCTCTCACTGCTTTCCTGCCTACGATAAATGGTAGAATGGCCCAAGCTGATGAGCACCGAATTTTGTGCTGGTGCCTCAGAGCCCTTGCTCAAATGATTAACAGATACCTACGTGTAGTTGAGTTGAACACAAAGGCTAAGTTTCCCCTATTGATCCTGTCCCATACAAGGTGCTGAGCAAACAAGATTCAGTCCCTGTTCCTCAGGACTCAAGTCTCATCAGAGAGAGAACTGCCAAAGAAAATAAGCTGCAGAGTGGAAAGGCCTATGGCAGGTGCATATTCAGGATGCTCTGGCAGTCCAGGGTGCTAATGTGGTGGGGTGGGGACAGGGCAGGTGTCCTATGGAGATAATGGAAGACTTTGGTGAGCTCTCACTGAAGATGGATCCAAAAACTAACGTCGGCTTGTTTGTCGTTTTCCTGAACGTAAATATTTTTCTGATGATTGATAATAATGTGAACTGGATGAAACAGGTTGTACAACAATAAACCTAATTCTTATAATATAATAAAAGATACAAAATGATGTGTGCATTAAAAAGGTGCAAGTAAATATTTATGGTCTTCCTGTGTAGTCTACATGATCCTGGAGGGAACCGAGAAAGCTTCCTGGAGGAGTTGGCATTTGAGGCAGGTCTAAAGAATATCATATCAGCGCATGCAAGAAACTCAAGAGCCAGGGTAATGTTGTGTCATGAAATAAGGTTGAAAGATGAATAACTGGAGTGATAAGCATGGAATTAAGATGAAGGCATAGATGCAAAGACCAGGAATGAATATGGTGAGCATAATGCCCTCAGATGTTCCCCACTGAGGATGTCAAGAATATCTGTTTCCAAGTCACACAACTTGGAGTCCTTATGTTACATACAATTTGTGATTCATGTTCTCTGCTACCAACTCCAAATCTCCTGTCCCAAATTCCAAGTGATAGACATTCTTGCCTCTCTTCTCTTAAAGCATCACATATATCATCTTATTATTATGTCTCAAGTGATCGTGTAACTGGCTTGTGTAACTGGTTGTCTCCTCTGAATGTCCTGGGCTCAGAGACGATGCGTGATTGTTTCCAGAGCCAAACACAGTGCCTGGCACATAAAGGGCACTTGGTAAGTTTTTGTGGTTTGGATGCTATAGAATGGTTCTTATTAGGTTTATTAAAATTCATAAAATTACTTGCAGGTGTCCATCACCACACCCTTATTGAACCACTAGGGATTCAGGATGTGGCCCAGAACCACACATGAAGGTTCCTTGACTACACTAAGTGACTGCATGAGAGAAGCAGCCTTTCATCCTTAGCAGGGATTGGACCAAGAAGCCAGTTGCTATGCGGTATGACTCAAACTATGAAGGACACTTGGGAGTGTACAGATGCTCCCTTGTCTTCACAGCGGGTGTGGAGATGCCAAGGTCGGCATCCACCATGGCAGAGCCAGGTGTTCTGCCCCTAGAGGTTGTAGGAGAAGGGCTACCACTATGCGCTAGGAGCATCGAGCATAAATCACCTACTGATTCCGAGCCAGGAATTCCTCCTTCCTGAGTCCTCCCCCCAAGTCACTTACACCTGGATGTCACTAAGCCCAGCTCCACTCCTCATGCACTTTTCCTGCCCTTCTCCCTCCTGGAACTCGCAGGGCATGTTGGCATCGGGTCTGCCTTTAGGCACCCTAAGTAAGCTGGGATGGGTCCATTTGACAATCACCCAGGCCAAACTGGCACCTGCGGTCTGAGTCACTGCTTTTCACTGTTTATGAAGTGGTGACGGTGACAGCTGAATAGTGAAGAGGAAGGGCCCTTTCTCTGTGTGTTCCGGCAACGTAATGCTCCAGTGAAAAGGCGAGAGCATCATTAACATGGGTGGTGGCGCTGAGAGAGGAGGGCGCCGCCGTCATCACAGGCCAGAGGACGAGCACAGGAAATGATGCACAGTGGGGTGGACTCTATAGGGGCTGCTTCATCCGGGGCATTAGGAGGGCAGGGCCAGAGGCGGATGTGGCTTTCTTCAGTTTTGCTTGGAGTCAGACATGTCTGGCTCCTAGGGACCAATTTCTGGATGTCAGGAAAATATCGATACCTGTGCATGTGCACACACGCACACACACACACACACTTTTGTACAGCACATATGTGTGTGCTGCAACCAATGCCAAGTTCTCAATGTAAAAGCACTTGTGAAAGGAGAGGGCTACGGCAATTGCCCGGAGATTTAGACGCTGAAGACCTGAGGTCAAGCCTGGAGTCCTCAACTTAGCACTATGCAATTTTATCTTGCATAAATCTCTTGGATCCTCTATGTGCAAGTTTTTTCGTGCACAAAATGAGGGGAATAATAATAACCCCTGCCTCTGAGGATGGTTGTAAAGATCAATGAGCTAATTCAGGCTTTCTCAGCCTCAGCACACTTGACATTTTGAGCCAAATAATTCTTTGTCTTTGCATTGTGGGGTGTCTAGCAGGACGGTCGGCAGGGAGGTGAAAGGTAACAGTGAGGAGGGAATGATGTTTACACATCACCTAAGTGGGCATACTGTACATTAATAAACCAGTGCCCAGTTTCAAAGTTATGGGATAGGAAATTAGATTAATCCAGCATGAGACATTGTGGCTGCATACTACTGTGAAAACGCCATATTAAATTAAACAAATTCTGTTTCTTTCTTCCTAGCAAAGGGGAGGGAAAAAAAGAAAATGAGTAACACATTAAACTGCCAGGATATTAATTATACAGAGCTACATATTAAATGTTATGCATCTAAGGAGCTAATTTTCTTCACAATGTTATTATTATTTGTTGCTTGTATAGCACCGTTGATGTAAACATACTGTTTTATAAATTCACCCATAAAGTTTATTGCTCTTCTGTGAGGGTGCCGTATAATTACGCACTTACCTTCTAATAAGCAACGTGAGAAGCACAACTCACTCACAGCAAAACCCCGTTGCATTCTCAGCCATCAGACTTTCTAAAAATCTCTGCGCAGCCGCTACAGTCGGTTGTGCTGTGCTAGAAACAGAATTGATATCATCTGAGTAAATAAGAATCTTAAGAAAAATCTATTTTTGTTAATTTTTTTTCTGTTTTAAGGAAACGGGCCACTCTTTCTCAGAAAGAGTTTCACACCGTGGGGTATTTTTTGGAGGAGGGTATTTTTGGTTTTTTGTTTGCTCCTCTGCGGGGCTGATCTATCCCCGTCAAGTCTGCAAGGCGAGTTGTGCGTGGGCGGGAAGACAAACCACACTGAACGTTCTCGGCGCCAGAGTTAGGTCACCTTAAATACCACATGGCAAGTTTCTTCACAAGGGAAAAAATGCAACAAAAAGAAAACACACACACACACAAATAATTGAAATGAAATGTGAACTACGGTTATCTAAAAGCTTAGATTCTTCAGCTCAAATCACTCATGTCAGCAATAGCCCTTCCTTCCCCCTGTCAGCCCTGGGCAGTTGGAAGATTGGGGGCTAGATGCAGGGTGCACTCTGGGGCCAGCAGCTGGTGTCCCTCTGATGAAAGAGCCATTGATCCGCCTTATGTGATTGTCCTTAGACCTTTCCTAGCTCAGCTACATTAGCAGAAAGATCCTTGGGGAATGCAATTTCATCACCGCATTGGTCACAAATATTAGCAACTTTGTGGATTCTTCCTTCATATTCTTCACATGGTTTGCAGCATTAAGCACCGAAGAGCCTGGAAATGTTTCTTTAAAAAATGCATCAGTTGTGTGTATTAAACATAACAGCAGGCAAGAAATCATCTTCCACTTGCATCAATAGGATTGTAATCCTCAAATCTGACCATAAAGGTAGCTCCACTTATTTATTTGCCAACTAAAGAATCTCTCACCATCTGTCTCTACAAAGACTGAGTCATTAGCCACTGCAGTCACTGATCTTAACACATCCCGAAAGGAGTTCAGGTTGGAGATCAGGAATGAGGCACTCTGTGCTCTGGAAAAAAACCTGGCAGAACAGGCCTTCAGATAGTTAGATATTTTCAGGAGTAAATTTTATGAACCCTATTTCTTGTATCTTCCCATACCTAGATAAACACTAAAATCATTAATGGAGACATCTTTTCCTTGTGACTAATAGCAAGCTTCTACCCAGATGTGTGCTTGATTGCATGTACAGTACCACCTTTACCAAAATCACATATACACTGACATCCCCCCTTACCTCTTTGGAGCAGTTCCTCAGAGCTATCTGAGGGCTGTCTCCCAGGCTATAGTCCTCAGAAAGTCCTCACATAAAACTGAACTCACAGCTCTCATGTTGTGTGTGTGTGTGTGTGTGTGTGTGTGTGTGTGTGTGTGTGTGTCTCAGTCGACCTATTAAAGAAAATGGCTCCAAATGCAAACTACACATCTCTGGGGTTGCAGAATCTGACGATATTATGCAGCAGGTGAACTTGTCAGTTGGATAAGATTATAAGACCTGAGAACCTTCTCCCAACTGGTTTCTTTGCAAATTCCAAAGAGTAGAAGCCCATCAAAATGGGTATTATTTATCTATAAAAAAACGGTGACTTGAAAGAAATCTCTCAAAAAGATTTTTTTTAACAATCCCCATCATAAAAGATTTTTAAAGTATCTTCCTCCTTTTCTAATCAAGATGTCTCTGGAGATATCTTAGTCTGGAGAAAGACTTTAGAAAACTCTAAAACACTTTGTCCATATAATAGAATTCATCTAAAATACGTTTAAAATGCTCCATGTGTCAATGATTTCACCTAATTCTCTTTTTAACAGTAGAACTATTTTATACATGGTTCAATCCAATCCTGATGGGAATGGTCAGTAATTCTCAGCCAAGTAGAGGAATAAGTCAGAATATGGGGTGGGGGGCATGATGCTTAGGTAAGAGGCACATTTCCTTCCTCCCGCTCCTTGGGCAGTGAGCCGCAAACAGGGAAAAGGCCTGGAATACTGTTATTCTCTAAGGCAGATGTCTCACTCAGAGATGTAACTTCAGGGTGGGTTTTTAATAGTTTGGAATAAACACTTCAGGAACTTACCGAAAGCCTAATCACCTCAGAGAGAAATTGAGATAATTTGATACTTGATATTGTGAGAGGTACATTTTTAAGGAAAACAATGTAAGACAGAAAGTTTATCTAAGTACTATGAGATAATAACTTAGATCAGAAATTGAAACATTTTACAGTAAAGTGATTTAAATAGAAAGGAAAGCTAGTTCATTGCTGGTAATTTTTTGCCTCATGTAAGGAAAGCAGCAATGAAATTCAAGTCATATGAGAATCACCAGCTTCTCCTTTGATTGAGACCGTTACCTCACCAGTGAAAATGACACGTGTGAGGGTTCTGTCCTCGTGCTTTGGGGGCTCATCACACAATGTGTAGTCCTTTTGACATCATGGTATCCAAGATCCAGCCTCTTTTTAGCATAAAATTTGCTTACGAAATTAACTGTGTTTTTATGAAATAACTAAACAATAGAAACCAGATCCTCACCTGCCTTCGCTGTTCTCATCAATTTGAGATGATGTATTGTGCTAACTGTTACCTTGTAGAATCAAATGTTTGGCATTTTCTGGGTTACTCCCCAGTTAAAGTCTCCTGGCCTGTTGAAGGAGTATTTGTTAGCACATAGAGGGTGAGGCGTGCTGAGATAAGGTTGCTAAAGGAATACAGCAGGGGCACCTGAGCCAGACTCAAGAGGCTGCAGTAGGCTTCTTAGAGAAAGTGATTTTAATCTTAAGTAAGAGTTAGTTTGGTGAAAGTGAGTTGAGGAAGCAGAGCTTCAGGCAGATGGGTTAGCAGGTGGGAAGGACTGGAGTCAAAGAGAATCTAGAACATTCTAGGACCTTAATGAACTTCAGTGGGTCTAGTTCAGATTAAGGGGTGGTGATGGGGTAGGAGGAGAGTCAGGATGCTTCATGATGGGTGAGTCTAGAGAGTTGAGTAGGAGCCAATGCTGATGTGTAAGGACCTTGTCATAGCTGTCACGTGTCATATTTCTGTTTTACCCTTGGAGGGCTCATGTAGATTAATGGAGGAATCCAAAGAAAGGAACGTTGATCCTTGTCCCATGAAGACCATCTTGCCTCAACAGTGACCTCTGTTCCATGACCTCCCTGCAGAGGTCCATATGTCTTTCATGCTTGGCACACAAGTGGTCTTAAAGGAAGATATTTTAATTAACAAACTTAATAACTGAAAGGACGTAACCTTACAAAGAAGAAAAATGCTTGATTGTTTCTGACTTAAATCTAGAGATTAATGTTTGATTGATCACATTAACACATCATTACAAGAGTTTGTTTTTTAACCTTATACATATTTTTCATTTTAAAAATCAAACCATGTGTCCAAAATGTTTGGAGAATTGTGATGAGAAAAAACTCTCATTCTTCACTCCACTAGCCCAACTCAACAAGCATATAGCAGTATTCAGTGAATTTCCTTTGAGCTTTTTCCCCCTATGAGTGGATATTACACCACATTTGTACTCATGTTGCATTCAGTTTTAACCCTAGTTTTTCACATAACATTACATCATAGATATTTTTCTTATTAATAGAGGGATTCCATAACCATCATTTAAAATTAAAAAGGTAATGTTTTATCCAAGAAAAACAGCATAATTTATCTATTCTCCCATTCTTTAGATTATGATCACCATTTTGTTATTATAAATAATCTATTTCTGTGAACTTTTCTCAGCGGTTTCGAATTGTTCCTTTGGGATTGATTCCTAGATCTGGAATTTCTATTCAATGCATATCAATACACTTATGTCTCTTTCTTCGTATTACCCAAATATTTTCCAAATGGATTACACTCAGACCAACTACTCCAGAAAAGGAGCTTTCTGGGGAAAGTGCAGGGACTTCCCATCCACACTCCCCATTCCACATTGCGTAATCATTCCTGGCTGAGAGAAGACCCTTGAGTGATGCAGGTGCTATGATTGTCAAGGAAGGGACACACTGGGGCATATTTTGCTTCTGGGCACATTTTCACCTTTAGGTAGTGCCAGCCACCAACTCTCCATGGCATCTCTGTGCATCTCAGATTGTTTCCAAGAACATTTCCATAGCAGTCTTGGAAGTTAGTGTCTGCCTCCAAAGCAAAGGGCAGACTTTCTGACCAGGATAACAAAGCTCATGTGTCCCTCAGGGGCAAAGGTGGGCAGGTTTGCTAGAAGCCCACTCATATGATTGGGGCTTCCCACACTCAGTGTTTCAAGGCTTTGCACAGACTTGTGTGTGCATGGCGTGCACCTGGGCCCACCTCCACATGACCTCATCGGCCTTGGGGGACAACGGGATCCATGCAGAACCAATGTGGCCAAGAAGCTCATGTTGCCTGTGGTGTCGTGGATAATAAGCTCTCAGTCCCTGTGGGGTCACACTTGTCTCACCACTGAACCGTCAGAAGGGTGGTAAGTCAGCCCAGCAGTCGCAGTGGGCCCTGCTGCGCTGGACAAATCATGGAAGGACGGAGAACCAATGTCTGTGCAGAAGAGGTTCCACATAAGGGCAGGGAGAATGGCCTGGTTTTGGGGGAGAACTATAGCATCTATTACCTGTTTTATTAGTTTCCTGGGGGCCTATATAGCAACAATTCCCATTGCTTAAAATAGAATTTAAGAGTTAAGGGCTGAAGCTCTGGAATCAGACATACTTAGATTCAACTGCCCATTTCATCATTCAGCCCTGCCTGACCCTGAACATTTTACTCTCCTGTGCAAGCCTCAGTTTCCCAAGTATGAAATGGGAGTAATGAGAATCTCATAGATGAGGTGCTATATTAAAGTGCATGACATGTGGACCGGCTCATTATATACACTGAAAGTCTATTAACTATTATATTTTGCTGCTCGATTACAAGATTTGAACAGCTTTTCAGTCTCTAAAGACTGTTAATATTAATTAGGACCAGATAATTTTGTATACAGAAAAATCTTCGTTGGTAATTAACCCAGTCCTGTAATTTTACTGAGGAAAAACATGGACTTCAGACCATGGCCTGCCTTCTGCTGCACTGGATACGGAGTTATCACCAGGCAGACCACGCTCCAGGCCTGTCCACATCAGCTCAGTTACCGCCCTGTTGGAACTTTAATTTCCCTATGGTCGTCACACCCGAGTACAGTTTAGATAGGAAGCAAGGAAAGGAAAGATAAAGTCAAAAAAACCTAGAGAAGCCAAGGATTGCAACAGAACCACTCTTAAAATGAGGCAGACACGAAATAGCTTTAAGTACTCTTGAAAGAATTTTTATGATGGAAAATTAAAACTGCACATTCTACATGTTGAATTAAATAGCTTACTCAGAAGGGAGGTTCTCAGATTCTCATTCTGAGACAATTTACTTTTCTTAATACAAATAAAACTAAATTTAGAAGTTGCCTACTAACATCACATAAGACAGCATGAAAAGTGGCAATAGGGTGGAAGGTATAGCGGCAAGCACAAACATCCCATAAAAAGAAGATATACTAACTCAGAAATGTAAAATAGTATTAACTCGTAAATGTTCAGTAAAGTAGTAGAACACATCTCAGGAATGGCTTATATGTTGTTATATATATAAGAATTACACTGTTGTGCAAGTTATATAAGCTAATGACTAGGAAAGTCTTATGTAAGCTCTAAGTCCTACAGAAATGTAAACTAATATTAATCAATAATGTAATGTAATATAATTAATATTTTAAATAATATCGCATGAACGTTTCATTAGTCAGGATAGAATATGCTGCAGTAACAACCCCTACCTCTTATGAGGTTAATGCAGTGAAGGTTTGCATTCCTCAGTCATGAAAATTCTGCTCTAAGTTTGGCAGTTCTCCAGGGTAATTATCTTCCATGTTGTAATTCAACAATTCTTGTTGCTTTGTTCTAGTGGTTCCACCACTTCGTTGTGAGGCCTCCTTGGTCACCTTTTTGGGCAGGACAGTTTAAAGTTTGCGGCCAGTCTTTTATCTTTTGGTTCAGAAGTAGCACACATTACTTACATCCACAGCCCAGAGACAAGAGCTAGCCGATCAGGGAGACCAGGAAATACAGAAACCAACTGAGTGCTTAGGAAGCCCCACTCTCTCTGCCATGGTCCTAAGAAAAATCAATCAGTTCTGTTCAGTAATGATTTCTAATAAGGCATCTACCTGTGTAATGCATCTAGAAAGAGCTTCATGTACAAGTTGCTTAGAATTTTGATGAAAAGTGGTGCTTAGGAAGATAAAGTCTCAATTACCCGCAAAATTCAAATATTTAAAACGTGTCATTACAAAGAGTGAAGCAAGATTTTACTGTGTTTTGAAAGTTGGATAAGATCACCTTGACTAGTTAAATAAAACACAGAACATTTTTTCACTGGAACATTGTGCACCCAATACACGTAATGATCTAATATGGCTAATACGGTAAAATGAATTTGTGGCAACGTGTGCATAGACTATGATTCCATTTCCATACATACATGCGCCCATACACACGTGCTCAGACTACATCAGCCAGGACCCCTTGCAGTTAGGCTGTGCCTGTGTAGCTGAGTTCCAGCCAATAAAGCATGGGTAGAGTCGCTGTACACCATTATGCAATTTCTAAGTTTGGCCCATAAAAACCTCCGTTTGCCGTCCTCTATACCCTTTTCCTTTACTGGCTGTCATAATAGAGAACCCCTCCCCTGCCACCTGCAACCTTGGAAGTCATGTATGGCGGCTGATGGAACCCCCCAAGTTGGAAAGCCTGGACTCCTGCAACCTTAATTGTAAACGAGCCACCACCGAACAGGAACATCTGATTTATACTTTATCTGAGCAAGAAATAGACTTCTATCATATTTTGAGCCTTTTTACATATTAGGTCTTCTTGTTATATAGCTATCTCACTCTACCTGAAAGGAGTTAAGTCAAAGTTTGTAGTTGTACCACAGAGGAGAGACTCTGATGGTAGTGGTGGAAGAAATGCTGTCCTTAGTGCCTTTTCAATTTAAAACTTGAAAGATAAAAAAGAAAACAAAATAAAATTGATGTGATATGCCGGCCTTCCTGTCCTCATTTCATTCTGCTAAATGTTTAACTCTAAAGGAAAAACAAACAAAAATCCATTGAACAACACATATACCAATCATGTGACTAATAGAGTTATTTAAGTTCTTGAAGCCTCAGCTTTGTCACCTGTATTCAAGGTCATTTGACTTAGTGACCACTGTAGTGTTTTTCACGTAGAACATCTTAATTATAAGTTTTTATATAAGCATATTGAGCTATGATCACAAACATGGAAGTCTTGAGAAAGAAAAATTTCAGTGCTCATTAATGGAGTATTATTTGAAATAAGGTGACAATGCTATGTTTCTTTAATTTAGAGTTAGAGGGTGATTTAAAAAATTGTATTTGGGGGCTTTGAAAATACTTAAGTGTGTGTTTTTGTGCAATACACGTAAGCAGAGACTCTAGTGATTAAAAAAAAGAAAAGAGAACTAGAGGATGTAAAAACAAAACATGAGTGTGAAATTTTTCTAAGAATGTTAATAAAGACAAATAGGAAAAGCAGTTGTCTGACCACAGCATAATAGTACACACACATACACACACTCTCTCTCACTCTCTCAAAACTCTCATTCATTCTCTTTGGTGAAATGATGTGGGACTCCAGAATTATTCTTACTGTAACAGTCTCCTTTGTTTATCATTGCCTATTGAGAAAACTTTTCTCACTTTCCACAAATCAATAATCCCATTGACGCTGTTGCACCATGCTGAGCTGGGTTGAAAGTCTGATGAGAGGAAATGTCACAAAACCAACACTCCAATCCGTTTTCCAACCCTCTCCTCACCAGTGGCTGTGCAAATAATCCCTTGTCCAGAAGAGCGTTTATTCCAGGGAATAGACACAAAAGGAGTGCTATGACATGTGTACTCACCCTGTGCCAGTTCTCTCTCTAATATCGAGATTCCCACAGTGTGTTTTCCTAATCATGGTCCTGCCTAAGCATTCTTCCCTTTACCTTCAGGATAGTCCTCCTCTTTCTCTCACCTACTGTTTTGTGCCAAGATAGGTATATGACAGCATGTAGAAAATCAAAGACTCCTAGAGTGAGGACTCTTAACACTAAAAGACGTACACTGTATTGAAAGCCAACTACTGAAACAACGGGCCAAGGACATTTCTTACATTCCTGCTCCTCAAGTTCAAGTGTATGAAATGATACTTCTACCTATTTCCCAGACCCTTCTCCATGCCTACCACAGAGGCTGGCACAGAGCGGAATCTCAATAATAATATAATATTTAAGAAAATAATAAATAAATACATTTTCTTGCTGGAAAATACCACTAATTTTGTAACCCTTTCTACTGCCAAGAATTAGAGGGTATTTCCTTTAAGCATCAACACAGTTTTTTTGGCACTCAGCAAAACTGAAGTGCAGACATGACAATATACAGTTCACAGGAAGTGGATATTTCACACTACGGTTAGTCTCTTTGGAGTAGCTGATTGACAACTCATAGGACTTTAAAAACCATAAGAATGCTGTAACCAAGAGCTCATGGCTGGCTGATTGGGCTCCTGGGATTAAAGCAACAGCAAATAATTAAACCTCTTACTCCTGCTGCCAGAGTATTTAATAAGTTGGCTTGACTTTTGATTCTTGATGGTCCATGACTTTGAAAGGGGGAAGAAATGAGGACTCACTAAGATTATTCAAAGCAGAATCACCTATATTTAGTATTAGGGTGAGTTTTTTGTTGTCCTTTACTTTGAACATGCTTGTGTCTGTCATTCTGGAAAGTTTTCCTAAACCACATTCTGAAACCATTTGATGAAAAAGAAATTCAGAAATCATTGCCTGCCTTCGCCAATCTATCCTTTCCTTATCATTGTACATTTACGCTAGACAGGACGACCCCACCTTTAGAGACGTCATTGTCACAGTCACCACCATCATCACCATGTCTTCATTTACTGAGCAACTACTATGTGCCTGGACCTCAGAACATTACCCATATTGCTTGACTGCTGCACAGAAATCTTATGAGCCATGTGTTGATATTCCCATATTTTGGGTGAGGAAACCAAGGCTCAAAGAGTTAGATTAATTTCTAAAAGTCATATATTTAGTAAGTGAAAAAAACTAGATTGAAACCCAAGTCTGTAAAACTATAGATCCCATGGCTTACATGTTACTCAGCTTCACTTTATCTAATTTTACACTTCTAGAAGTTAATCGTGGGGATGGAAGAACAGATTTAACTTATAAAAACACTTTTTGTCCAAAAATAAATACCTGTCAACCTCTATTTGTCAAAAGAGCCAAAAGAGAAAACACAGATGGAAACCGCCACAAACAGAAGTGACAGTAAGGAGACAAAGGCAAGACGTGGAGCTGAGCTGAGAGTTTCGTGCATAGACCTGCCCTTTAGCTCAGGAGAGCCATCCACAAGTCTGGTCTGGGCTCCAGATAGGCAAGGCCCTACTTAACTTTTTGTGCCCAAATCCCACCTGACTATGTTTCAGCCTCAGTTTTGGTTTTTTTTTCCACATCTTTATTGGAGTATAATTGCTTTACAATGGTGTGTTAGTTTCTGCTTTATAACAAAGTGAATCAGCTATACATATACATATGTCCCCATATCTCTTCCCTCTTGCATCTCCCTCCCTCCCACCCTCCCTATACCACCCCCTCTAGGTGGTCACAAAGCACCGAGCTGATCTCCCTGTGCTATGTGGCTGCTTCCCACTAGCTATCTATTTTACGTTTGGTAGTGTATATATGTCCATGCCACTCTCTCACTTTGTCCCAGGTTACCCTTCCACCTCCCTGTATCCTCAAGTCCATTCTCTAGTAGGTCTGCATCTTTATTCCCATCTTGCCCCTAGGTTCTTCTGACCATTTTCTTTTTCTTTTTTAGATTCCATATATATGGGTTAGCATACGGTATTTGTTTTTCTCTTTCTGACTTACTTCACTCTGTATGACAGAGTATAGATCCATCCACCTCACTACAAATAACTCAGTTTCGTTCCTTTTTATGGCTGAGTAATATTCCATTGTATATATGTGCCACATCTTCTTTAACCATTCATCTGTTGATGGACACTTAGGTTGCTTCCATGTCCTGGCTATTGTAAATAGAGCTGCAATTAACATTTGGTACATGACTCTTTTTGAATTATGGTTTTCTCAGGGTATATGCCCAGTAGTGGGATTGCTGGGTCGTATGGTACTTCTATTTTTAGTTTTTTAAGGAACCTCCATACAGTTCTCCATAGTGGCTGTATCAATTTACATTCCCACCAACAGTGCAAGAGGGGTCCCTTTTCTCCACACCCTCTCCAGCATTTATTGTTTGTAGATTTTTTGATGATGGCCATGCTGACTGGTGTGAGGTGATACCTCACTGTAGTTTTGGTTTGCATTTCTCTAATGATTAGTGATGTTGAGCATTCTTTCATGTGATTCTTGGCAATCTGTATATCTTCTTTGGAGAAATGTCTATTTAAGTCTTCTGCCCACTTTTTGGATTGGGTTGTTTGTTTTTTTGATATTGAGCTGCATGAGTTGCTTGTATGTTTTGGAGATTAATCCTTTGTCAGTTACTTCATTTGCAAATATTTTCTCCCATTCTGAAGGTTGTCTTTTCGTCTTGTTTATGGTTTCCTTTGCTGTGCAAAAGTTTTTAAGTTTCATTAGGTCCCATTTGTTTATTTTTGTTTTTATTTCCATTTCTCTAGGAGGTGGGCCAAAAAGGATCTTGCTGTGATTTATGTCATAGAGTGTTCTGTCTATGTTTTACTCTAAGAGTTTGATGGTGTCTGGCCTTACATTTAGGTCTTTAATCCATTTTGAGTTTATGTTTGTATATGGTGTTAGGGAGTGTTCTAATTTCATTCTTTTACATGTAGCTGTCCAGTTTTCCCAGCACCACTTATTGAAGAGGCTGTCTTTTCTCCACTGTATGTTCTTGCCTCCTTTATCAAAGATAAGGTGACCATATGTGCATGGGTTTACCTCTGGGCTTTCTATCCTGTTCCACTGATCTATATTTCTGTTTTTGTTCCATTATCATAATGTCTTGATTACTGTAGCTTTGTAGTATAGTCTGAAGTCAGGGAGCCTGATTCCTCCAGCTCGTTTTTCTTTCTCACAATTGCTTTGGCTATTCGGGGTCTTTTATGTTTCCATACAACTTGTGAAATTTTTTGTTCTAGTTCTGTGAAAAATGCCATTGGTAGTTTGATAGGGATTGTGTTGAATCTGTAGATTGCTTTGGGTAGTATAGTCATTTTCACAATGTTGATTCTTCCAATCCAAGAACATGGTATATCTCTCCATCTATTTGTATCATCTTTAATTTCTTTCATCAGTGTCTTATAATTTTCTGCATACAGTTCTTTTGTCTCCTTAGGTAGGTTTATTCCTAGATATTTTATTCTTTTTGTTGCAATGGTAAATGGGAGTGTTTTCTTAATTTCACTTTCATATTTTTCGTCATTAGTGTATAGGAACACAAGAGATTTCTGTGCATTAATTTTGTATCCTGCTACTTTACCAAATTCATGGATTAGCTCTAGTAGTTTTCTGGTAGCATCTTTAGGATTCTCTATGTATAGTATCATGTCATCTGCAAACAGTGACAGCTTTACTTCTTCTTTTCCAATTTGTATTCCTTTTACTTCTTTTTCTTCTCTGATTGCTGTGGCTAAAACTTCCAAAACTATGTTCAATAATAGTGGTGAGAGTGGGCAACCTTGTCTTGTTCCTGATCTTAGTGGAAATGGTTTCAGTTTTTCATCATTGAGGATGATGTTGGCTGTGGGTTTGTCATATATGGCCTTTATTATGTTGAGGAAAGTTCCCTCTATGCCTACTTTCTGCAGGGATTTTATCATAAATGGGTGTTGAATTTTGTCAAAAGCTTTCTCTGCATCTATTGAGATGATCATATGGTTTTTCTCCTTCAATTTGTTAATATGGTGTATCACGTCGATTGATTTGCATATATTGAAGAATCCTTGCATTCCTGGGATAAGCCCCACTTGATCATAGTGTATGATCCTTTTAATGTGCTGTTGGATTCTGTTTGCTAGTATTTTGTTGAGGATTTTTGCATCTATGTTCATCAGTGATATTGGCCTGTAGTTTTCTTTCTTTGTGACATCTTTGCCATGTTTTGGTATCAGGGTGATGGTAGCCTCATAGAATGAGTTTGGGAGTGTTCCTCCCTCTGCTATATTTTGGAAGAGTTTGAAAAGGATAGCTGTTAGCTCTTCTCTAGATGTTTGATAGAATTTTCCTGTGAAGCCATCTGGTCCTGGGCTTTTGTTTGTTTGAAAGTTTGTAATGACAGTCTCAATTTCAGTGCTTGTGATTGGTCTGTTTATATTTTCTATTTCTTCGTGGTTCAGTCTCAGAAGGTTGTGCTTCTCTAAGAATTTGTCCATTTCTTCCAGGTCCATTTTATTGGCATATAGTTGCTTGTAGTAATCTCTCATGATCCTTTGTATTTCTGCAGTGTCAGTTGTTACTTCTCCTTTTTCATTTCTAATTCTATTGATTTGAGTCTTCTCCCTTTTTTTCTTGATGAGTCTGGCTAATGGTTTATCAATTTTGTTTATCTTCTCAAAGAACCAGCTTTTGGTTTTATTGATCTTTGCTATTGTTTCCTTCATTTCTTTTTCATTTATTTCTGATCAGATCTTTATGATTTCTTTCCTTAGGCTAACTTTGGGGTTTTTTTGTTCTTCTTTCTCTAATTGCTTTAAGTGTAAGGTTAGGTTGTTTATTTGAGATGTTTCTTGTTTCTTAAGGTAGGACTGTATTGCTATAGACTTCCTTCTTAGAACTGCGTTTGCTGCATCCCATAGGTTTTGGGTAGTTGTGTTTTCATTTTAATTTGTTTCTAGGTATTGTTTGTTTTCCTCTTTGATTTCTTCAGTGATCTCTTGGTTATTAAGTAGTGTGTTGTTTAGCCTCTATGTGTTTGTATTTCTTACAGATATTTTCCTGTAATTGATATCTATTCTCATAGCATTGTGGTTGGAAAAGATACTTGATATGATTTCAATTTTCCTAAATTTACCAAGGCTTGATTTGTGATCCAAGATATGATCTATCCTGGAGAATGTTCCATGAGCACTTGAGAAGAATGTGTATTCTGTTGTTTTTGGATGGAATGTCCTATAAATATCAATTAAGTCCATCTTGTTTAATGTATCATTTAAAGCTTGTGTTTCCTTATTTATTTTCATTTTGGATGATCTGTCCATTGGTGAAAATGGGCTGTTAAAGTCCCCTACTATGATTGTGTTACTGTCAATTTCCCCTTTTATGGCTGTTAGCATTTGCCTTATGTATTGAGGTGCTCCTATGTTGGGTGCATAAATGTTTACAATTTTTATATCTTCCTCTTGGAATGATCCTTTCATCATTATGTAGGGTCTTTCTTTGTCTCTTGTAATAGTTTTTGTTTTAAAGTCTGTTTTGTCTGATATGAGAATTGCTACTCCAGCTTTCTTTCGATTTCCATTTGCATGGAATATCTGTTTTCCATCCCCTCACTTTCAGTCTGTATGTGTCCCTAGGTCTGAAGTGGGTCTCTTGTAGACAGCATATATACAGGTCTTGTTTTTGTATCCATTCAGCCAGTCTATGTCTTTTGGTTGGAGCATTTAATCCATTTACATTTATTTTAATTATCGATATGTATGTTCCTATTCCCATTTTCGTAATTGTTTTGGGTTTGTTATTGTAGATCTTTTCCTTCTCTTGTGTTTCCTGCCTAGAGAAGTTCCTTTAGCATTTGTTGTAAAGCTGGTTTGGTGGTGCTGAATTCTCTTAGCTTTCACTCATCTGTAAAGCTTTTAATTTCTCCGTCAAATCTGAATGATATCCTTGCTGGGTAGAGTAATCTTGGTTGTAGGTTTTTCTCCTTCATCACTTTAAATATGTCCTGCCGCTCCCTTCTGGCTTGCAGAGTTTCTGCTGAAAGATCAGCTCTTAACCTTATGGGGATTCCCTTATGTGTTACTTGTTGTTTTTCCCTTGCTGCTTTTAATATTTGTTCTTTGTATTTAATTTTTGATAGTTTGATTAATATGTGTCTTGGCATGTTTCTCCTTGGATTTATCCTGTATGGGACTCTCTGTGCTTCCTGGACATTATTAACTATTTCCTTTCCCATATTAGGGAAGTTTTCAACTCTAATGTCTTCAAATATTTTCTTAGTCCCATTCTTTCTCTCTTCTTCTTCTGGGACCCCTTTAATTCGAATGTTGGTGCATTTAATGTTGTCCCAGATGTCTCTGAGACTGTCCTCAATTCTTTTCATTCTTTTTTCTTTATTGTGCTCTGCAGTAGTTATTTCCACTATTTTATCTTCCAGGTCACTTATCCCTTCTTCTGCCTCAGTTATTCTGCTACTGATTCCTTCTAGAGAATTTTTAATTTCATTTATTGTGTTGTTCATCACTGTTTGTTTGCTCTTTAGTTCTTCTAGGTCCTTGTTAAACGTTTCTTATATTTTCTCCATTCTATTTCCAAGATTTTGGATCATCTTTACTATCATTATTCTGAATTCTTTTTCAGGTAGACTGCCTATTTCCTCTTCATTTGTTAGGCCTGGTGGGTTTTTGCCTTGCTCCTTCATCTGCTGTGTGTTTATCTGTCTTCTCATTTTGCTTAACTTACTGTGTTTGTGGTCTCCTTTTCGCAGGCTACAGGTTCGTAGTTTCCGTTGTTTTTGGTGTCTGCCCCCAGTGGCTAAGGTTGATTCAGTGGGTTGTGTAGGCTTCCTGGTGGAGGGGACTAGTGTCTGTGTTCTGGTGGATGAGGCTGGATCTTGTCTTTCTGGTGGGCAGGTCCATGTCTGGTGGTGTGTTTTGGGGTGTCTGTGGCCTTATTATGATTTTAGGCAGCCTCTGTGCTAATAGATGGGGTTGTGCTCCTGTCTTGCTAGTTGTTTGGCATAGGGTGTCCTGCACTGTAGCTTGCTGGTCATTGAGTGGAACTGGGTATTGGCATTGAGATGGAGATCTCTGGGAGATTTTCTCCGTTTGATATTACGTGGACCTGGGACGTGTCTTGTGGACGAGTGTCCTGAACCTGGCTGTCACACCTCAGTGTCAGCCTCAGTTTTTGATCTGCCTTTAGCTTGTGTGGGTTAAGTGAGGGACTGCCTGGCTCCCAGAAAACCCTGAAATCCAGGTAGCGTGTTTTGGAGCAATCTCTTCCATGTCTTGAACATCATATTTCATGTGGAATGCTTCTGGACAACTCTCCCTGGGCAGTTCTGGTTTCATTCACTCTCTTACCTTTGGACAGTAGCTCTCTATTAGTATAAAAGTGAGTAGTCATTTTATTCATTGCTGGGTTGCAGGGAAAGTCATAGCAGGAGCCCCAGAGCACCTTTTCCTATCCCTAAAAGAGCCCTGGGTAGCCAAGAGATGCTATTAGAATTCAGATAGTCATTCTGAAGCTGAAAGACTAGCAAGGGCAAGGCAGTTTTCTTCCTTCCAACCACTTACAGCAATACTCAAAACAAACCAAGAATTCTTTTCATTCTAGCAACTACTTTTCTAGGTTTGTTCGAAGACCTAAATCAAGCAAGGCTAGGCTTTCATAAGTGGCAGTGGTTTGGGCTGAAACTGAAAACTATGATTCAGATGATGCAACCCTACTGAAAGTTTTATGTATGTATGTTCTGTAATGAAGCAAACATAAAATTGAAATCATGAAATGACTAGTGTTCACTGCCTTTCCATTTTCCAAGTAGTTATTTGACTGCTTCTGGAGTTTAGCAGCCTACTTCTGCTAATCTTTTTAAAAAAAATTTTTATGAAGATGAAGAATAGAAACATTTCTAAATTGCACTAGAAGTACAAGCTGCTAAAAAGATGCAAAGGTGTAAAATGGTGCTGGAATAAACACTGTTCTTCTCTTTATTAGGGTCTTTTGGATATATAAGTAAAATATTAAAGCAACATTGGAGGCATTTTCTTAATTTCAGAAACTCTCCATAGCATAAGAAACACAGTTTATTTATATTTTTCATGAGTTGGATCATTATCAAACAGTATCTATTTCAGACTGACGCTTGAGAGAGGTTGACAAACTATGGAGGGGGCCAAATTCAGCCCCACAAGCGTTTTGCTAAATAAAGTTTTATTGGCGCAAAACCACACCCATTTTTATGTCTTTATCTATGGATGTTTTCATGCTACAAAAGCAGAGTTGAGCAGAAGCAAGAAGCTGTATGGCCTGCAGACATAATAAAATATTTACTATCTGTGCTTCACAGAAAAAGTTTGATGACCCTGCCTTTAAAACAATAGACATATGGTAACTGGAGTCGGCTTATACAGATTTCTGAAACAGAACTAAATCCAAACCTGGGTATTCTGAACTGCCGTTACTCTCAAATACAACCCATTTGTAGCTGCTAAAAACATTGCTTTATCATTTTCTTTACCTCTTAAAAAAGGCACTAAATAAAAACTAGCATAACAGAAGACTTGTATGTAATAGAATCTCCTATGGACCTCAGAAAATTTTTGAAGAGCAAACACAATTCAGGTAGTGTTTGTCCCCTTTCTATTGGCAAAATGTGAAGCATGGACCCAGCCTCTGCTCCCTGGCCAGCCACATCAAGGATCTGTATGAGAGAGTGCCAGGAGAAAGAAACATAAAGGCAGAGGTTCTCCAGCATGGCTTCACTTTAGAAATACCTGGGGAGACCAAGCAGCTACCAATGCCAAGTCCCACTCTAGACCAACCAAATCAGAGGGTCTGGCTCTGAGGCCAGGGCAGCAGAATTGTTTAATTTCCCCAGGTGATTCTACTGTGCAAATGGCATGGAGAACCCCTGAGTTCCAGTAATGAACGAAGCTGTTGGTAACGAGGAAGCCTCTTCATTTTTTGGCCTTTCCTTTCAATCTGTAAATTGAGAGGGATGAAATTTGTAAATGAAGAGGGATGAAATTTGTAAATTGAAAGGGAAGTTCTCTGAGGTCATTCCTATCTGTGATTTTCAGTTCAATTCAATTCAATTAATTTCCCCAGAAGAGGAAACATGGGAATTGTGACTCCCTTTGTTACCAAGAAACATGCAGAATGGATAGAGCAGAATGGGAGTGGGTCCATCGCCCATGGAACTTGGGAAAGAAGACTTGGTGATGGGTGTATTGCCACTTGAGGGCTCAATCCTCCATGCAGGAGAGAAGCAGGACATGAGCTGTTCCTACTGGTCTCTCCAAGCCCTCTCAGTTCTGGGTCACTTCCATGTACTAGAGGATAATTGAGTCTCACACCAGGCAGAGAGAAGGGGGCAGTATTGCCAATGAGAACATGTTCTTTAGAGTCAAATTAAGATGAGTCAACTTCTGGTTCCACCACCTATTAGCTGTGAGACGTGGGGTTTATTCATTTATTCTAGGCATCAGTTTCCTCATCTGCAACATAGGGTAATAATCATCTCTATTCTAGTATCAATGAGAGGATTAAGTAAAATAATGCATATGGAAGGCTTAGCACAGTTCTGGTCACAGCATAGGCTGAAAAAGTGGTATATTATTATTATAACCATATTACACTGCTGTTATGGTGATGATGCTTTGGCAATTGCCAAGTGAATCAAAGGTTCTGGTTATCAATGAATTTACAATCCATTGTTACATAAGACACCTAAAAGAGCTGATTTTATGAATATTTTATGTGCTTTAGAACAGCAAGATGGGAAGGCATCTTTTTATGTAAAACCATTCAGGGATTACAATAACAACAGAGGATAACATACATATACCAGTGTACAAGCTTCCTCCCATTCCCTCCCCCTCGGCAGAATGCACAGCCTTCCATGTGCATGTCATACTATTATTATGCAGATGTGCTTCCAAAAGCAATATATGGCATTGTTTTGAGTGTTTTTAAACTTCATATCAATGGTATCATGTTACATGTATGATGGTGAAACCTGTTGTTTTTGCTCAAGGTTATGTTTTTTGAGATTTATGCATATTAATTCATGCAACTCAATGCTATCTATTCTAACTGGCAAATTCTATACTGCTTCATGATTTTGGCCACAATTTATCTTCCTTGTGTCGATGGATGTTTGGTTGTTTCCATTATTCTGTATTTTTTTAAAAAGAAATGCTGCAATGTCCATTTACACGCATATTTTCTTGTGTACAAGGGTGAGAGTTTCTGAGGAGGTGCTAAGGCATAGACTATGCATGTTTTTAACTTCTTAGTCTCCTTTCCTGGCTCTTTCTCAGCTATTAGCTTTCTAAATGATCACATGCCCAGAGCCTAGTTCTCAAACTTCTCCTCCTCTCTATCTGCCCTCAATTATTAGGGGATGCCATCCGACATTACTCTTTAAATATCACCCAAGATTTCTATATCCAGTCTGGACGTAAGCCCTAAACGCTACACTCAAAAGGGCCATATCATGGACATTGTAAGTGCTCACCAATATGTCCCTCTTCCAGGCTCCCACACTGTGTTTCTCATTAACACTTTCATTGAGATAGGAGGACATGACTACTTCTTGATGAGAAAATAAGAAATATGCCACATGTCTTAGGTTTCCCTAAGAAATTGAGTCGCAGAGGTTTGAGAAAGGAGGTTATTGGGGCCAGGCCTGCAGGGACTCGCCTGTAAGGGAGTGAGGGGAGAAGAATTGGGAAGAGGGAAAAATTGACTGCGGCGCAATTACAACAGAGCCTCAGCTGATCCCATGGGAGGTCCTGGACCTGGATGGCCAGTCAGAGTCATTCTAAACTGAGTCAAGTGCATCTTCTTTGTTCCCGCATGTCAACTGTTACTGGAAGTGGGCTGCCTCTAGGGAGAGGGCATTTCCTTAGGCTAGATGGATCTCTTTCTAGGAAACAATTCATGGGGAGGGACTTGGGGTGATCCATCAGCATCCAACTCTGTAACACCAGGGAGAATGATTACTTCAGACCTCACAGGGAATTTGGGGCAATCCACCACTGCAACTGCTGCACACTCACAAGTAGAGGTGGTAGTAAGACCCCACCCACTTTTCCCGTCCTGCTCTTCCCTTCAGCAATGAGTGTGAAGACCCTGAGTGGAAGTGGCAGAGTCACATCACTAAATCGTGGCACAAAAAGCAGTTGTCCTGTAGAACTGTCCAATCTACGATAGGCATGGTATCATTGTGAAATAAATTTTGATTTAAACCATTGAGACTTGTTTTTGTTACCACAGCGTAAGCCTGGCCCCAAATGACTACTTCAATATCGAGAATTAATATGTGCAAAACCAAGTTCCTTATCCCTCACTTCCTTCAAACCTACTCCTTTCTTCAGTCTTCAGGATCTTAGTAAATGGAAATTCCATTCTTCGAGTTTATAAACTAAAAACTCACCTACCACACTGAGACTATTACAAATCCAGTTAGTTCCTCCTTCAGAATAAAGTCAGAAGTTAATCATATCTCCCACCTCCAGCATTACCTCTGGTGCAAAAGGATTACCTCCTTTCTCTCCCAGATTATAGCCATAGCTTCCTAATTGATTCCTTGCTTCTGCACTGACCACCCTCTATTTTTAGCAAAGAAGACAGGGTAATCCTGTAAGACAAATTACACTCTGCTCAAAACCCTCCAGTATTCCCCATCTCACTCAGAGTCAAAGCCAAACCTTTCAAGGAGCTACATGGCATTATGTGATCTGGCCCCATGTATGTCCTAAATCTCATCAGGTGTTGTACTTCCTTTGGGTCCTGCTGCTTCACTACCTTCCTTGCTGTTATCAGCACACCAGGAATGTTACCACTCAGATCATTCACACTCACTGCCCTCCCAACCTGAAATGATCTCCCCCAGCGATCCACTGGTTCCCTTATTTCCTCCAGGGCTCTACTCAGAGGTGAGGCTTTCTCTAACCGCCATATATATATATATATATATATATATATATATATATATATATATAAACATCTTTATTGGAGTATAATTGCTTTACAATGGTGTGTTAGTTTCTGCTTTATAACAAAGTGAATCAGCTATACGTATACATATATCCCCATATCTCCTCCCTCTTGTGTCTCCCTCCCACCCTCCTTATCGCACCTCTCTAGGTGGTCACAAAGCACCAAGCTGATCTCACCATATACATTTTTAACACATAAATCAATTTATGATGCTTTATAGTTCTCTAGGTCATTTATCATCGTCAGATAAATTATAAACATATTTTAAAATAAAAGATTAGTTCCACAAGGGTAGCACTTTCTGTGTTACTCATTGCTGTATCTGCTATACCTAGAATAGCCACTCTCTTGCTAAGTAGATATTTGTTGAATAAATATATGAAGTCCTTCATTAGTACTAATAGTTTATAGATTATATTGAATTTTCTACGTAGAACATATTTGCATTTAAAAGCAATTTTATTTCTTACTTGAATCTTAATAACTCTCATTTCTTTCCTTTTTTGTTTTCATATTGCAGTGGCTAAGACCTTCATTAAACTCTTCAGAATCTTTTACCATGAAAGGGAAAGCTGAATTTTATCACTGTTTTTATGCATCTATGGAAATGATTATGTGGTTTCCTAATAATTAGTGGGATTTCTGATGTTTAACCATCCTTAGATCCTTATAATAACCTGCTTTGAAACCTATGTCAGAAGTCAGAGCTCAAGAGACATGGACCCCATATTCTGATAGAAAGAGGCCTGAGACCATCCCTTAGAGATAGCTGTTTTCATATCACAGACTGTTCCACTGATAGGTATGGTGTTTTATAAAGCTTTATCAGGCAAAGTCAGGGCTTTCAGGAGCCCAAAATATATTGTGAATCAGCAAAACAGGCTCTTGGTGGAGGGTGGCACATGGGAGAGCTCACCTTAAAATACAGGGGTGAGGGATTAATCAGAATCAACGGATTGTTGCTCTATGAAAATGAAAACCCAGCGTTGCCAGATCATCTGATATTTGGTCAGGCAGACAGGAAATCTGGGCTTTTACAATGTGAACTAACTTCTAAATACCTTGAATTAGTATAAATGTATAAAATAAGATTTCATATGGTCTAAGCATAACATGACTCTAGGCTAAATTAGGGCTATGAATTTGAGACCTCCAGTGTGCTAGCAAAAGTGTGTGTCCTCTATTTTTAATAAACAGTTTAGCTCTTTTAGCTCATTTCCTTATTTCTAAATTGTGGATAATAACAACTGCCTCACTGCTTGTGGTGAGTAAATAAGTTTCAGAAGCATGAAAGAAATGTTGAAATAAAAGAAAGTCCATTATGGTTCCCAGCCTGTGAATGCCTCATACCGAACGAGAAGGGGGGTGGGGGGGAGACAATTTAGTTCAAATCCATCATCCCTTGAAGAAACCAACTGTGAGAACAGCTCATGAGATAGATCAATGCAAGTAGCAAGTATAAGGAATAGGAGCTTTAATACATTTCCTTCCTACTGGCCAGTCCAACCCAAATATTACTGACCATAAAAAAATGGAGATGATAAAACTTTCCTTGCAGGGAATTCCCTAGTGGTCCAGTGGTTAGGACTCCACGCTTCCACTGCTGGGGGCCTGGGTTCTATCCTTAGTTGGGGAACTAAGATCTCACAAGCTGCATGGCATGGCCAAAAAAAAAAAAAAAAAAAAAAAATTTTGATGTTGAAAAGATGCTCAACATCACTAATCTTAGAGAAATGCAAATCAAAACTACAATGAGGTATCACCTCACACCAGTCAGAATGGCCATCATCAAAAAATCTACAAACAATAAATGCTGGAGAGGGTGTGGAGAAAAGGGACCCCTCTTGCACTGTTGGTGGGAATGTAAACTGATACAGCCACTATGGAGAACAGTATGGAGGGTCCTTAAAAAACTAAAAATAGAGCTACCATATGACCCAGCAATCCCACTACTGGGCATATACCCTGAGAAAACCACAATTCAAAAAGAGTCATGTACCACAATGTTCATTACAGCACTACTTACAATAGCCAGGACATGGAAGCAACCTAAGTGTCCATCAACAGATGAACGGATAAAGAAGATGTCACATATACACAATGGAATATTACTCAGCCATAAAAAGAAATGAAATTGAGTTATTTGTAGTGAGGTGGATGGACCTAGTGTGTGTCATACAGAGTGAAGTAAGTCAGAAAGAGAAAAACAAATACCGTATGCTAACACATATATATGGAATCTTAAAAAAAAAAAAAAAAGGTTCTGAAGAACCTAGGAGCAGGAGAGGAATAAAGACACAGACATAGAGAATGGACTTGAGGACACGGGGAGGGGGAAGGGTAAGCTGGGACAAAGTGAGAGAGTGGCATGGACGTATATACACTACCAAATGTAAAATAGATAGCTAGTGGGAAGCAGCCGCATAGCACAGGGAGATCAGCTCGGTGCTTTGTGACCACCTAGAGCCGTGGGATAGGGAGAGTGGGAGGGAGACTCAAGAGGGAGAGGATATATGTATATGTATAGCTGATTCATTTTGTTATACAGCAGAAACTAACACAACATTGTAAAGCAGTTATACTCCAATAAAGATGTTAAAAAAACAAAAACAAAAACAAAAACCTCTCCTTGCAGGGAATTCCCTAGTGGTTCAGTGGTTAGGATGCCACGCTTCCACTGCTGGGGGTTCGATCCTTAGTTGGGGACCTAAGGTCCCACAAGCTGCATGGTTCGGCCAAAACAACAACAACAACAAAAAAGAACAAAAAGCAAAACAGAAAAAGAACAAAAACAACAAAAAACTCTCTTTACTGGGTGGCTGGGTGGCTTACACCAGGTACTTGACATGGAAGCTTGGATTATAGTTCTGGGTATGGTGTGGGTGCTGCCCCTTTCGGTCCCTTTTATTCCTCCGTGTCTACAAGGGTAGGCAGTGCAGGGCGCACAAAGATGGATGATACCAGGGTCTAGTCCTCAGGGAGATCCTCGGCTAGGAGGGGGGTATCTCAAGCCACATGAAGGACATTGCCCTAGATGGTGCAGTGGGGGCACCGTGACTGCCTGCTCCCTGACCGACCATGGCCCTGTCGGCGCTCGGCCACTATTAGCAGGTCTCTGTGCCTTAGTTCGGCATGTAAAACAATGATTTGCAGCAAGCCCAGTGTTGAGGAGACCAGGAGATGAACACTCTGAAAGGCACTGGCACTTGACACTTAGTGAGAGCTCAGTGATGATGAATCCTTGCTATTCTTACTAAAGAAAAGCAAAACACCATGGTGAGGCACCTTGGCTATCCAAAGAGAAGATGTTTGGAAGGCAGGGCTATGAAACCAGGGCTCTAAAGACGGATGAGATTCAGCAGGCAGGGAGAGTTGTATGACGAAGAAAGTTGTAAAAACAAGGACCAGGCTGAACAAAGGCACTGGGCAGGGAACACACAGGGGATGGGTGGGGAGATGCTGGGTTGCCCCAGAAGTCATCCAGCTGCGGACAGAATCAGGACATCCACCCAGGTTTGTCCTGGTTCATTTGTCACCCTCATAATTCCACTGTATTTCTCCACTGTATACAGAATTCTGGCTTTAAGCTTTATGTCAGAGGCCTTATTCCTTAGGGTTGAATCAGAGAGGAGATGTGAGTTGGGACACCTGAGGGCACCGAGATGGACCTGGCTGAGCTGGGAGCCGCGGAGGGCACACCTGCGGTGATGTCAGTCCCGGGTTCACCTGCCCGAGCCAGCGGAAGGCCTCTGGGGTTGCTCTGCAGGCTGGGAGAAGGGGTGCATCTGCGTCAGCCCACAAATGAGGCAGTGAGAGGCCGCTGATTAAAATGCAGAGCCCCGCGAGAGGGTGAGGTGCCACAGCTGGACAGCGGCTTCTCCCAGTCATTTGAGAAAGCCTCTCTCACAGCTGGAGAGAAAATAGCCCCGGTGCCACTGGCCGACCATTGTGGAAAGCAAAGAGTCCTTCTTCTGGCGGAAGCAGAAGTTCACCCAGCTGTCAAGTATTTGAAATGTAAAAACCCCAGGGCTCCTGGGGGAGGGGGGAAGACAGAGGCCACGTCAGAGGAAATGCAAGCTGCTCCGGGGGTTGAGGAAACCGTGGGCAGAGGAGTTCACTTTGAGCAATCAATAAGGCTTTCAGAGAGCAGGGGAGAAAAAACAGTTCCGGAGAGAGGGCCGAGAAAGAGGGCCAGCCGTGCTCTGGGCCAGGAACTGCTCTTGTCACTAGCTCGGGCCTGGCAGGGCGCGGGGCCGCCTGGGGATGCTGTAGCCTCTCTCGGATCCCCAGCTCCGGGAGAGGAGAAGGAACTGAGATCAATTCAAATATGGTGCCTGGGTATCTTACTCCTTCTGTCCCATCTCCTGCAGAAAGATGAAGAACCCAGGCACCAGGACCCCTTACCACCTGCCTGTTTTGTGTCCCTGCACCGGCCCTGGGGTCCAAGCCTCCCCACCCCTCCCTGTTTCTGGGAATGCACTTCTTCCTCCCCTGTCTTCTCCTTGTTCTCTGGGCATCCCCAAAGCGAGTTCAGTATCCTCTCTCTGTCCTGTTTTCTGATTCCCACCCCCAGGTCCCCCACATGGAATTAAATCATCCTTCAGTCTTTCTTCCCATAAACCTCTGCAATGGCTCTTATCACTTAACAACTATATATTAATGACCTGGCATTTGTCAGACCCTGTGCCATCTGCTAGGAATACACGGTGAGCATGCACCACCTTTGTCCTAGGGAGTTTCCAGTCGAGAAGTGTAGACAGACAGGGGAGTGATAAATGCGGTTAAATGATAAATTCTCAAATCCAGGTCCTCTAATCCCTAAGAGCATGTGACACAGGACACTGTGGCCAAGCAGGACAGTACCTATAGGGTAGTGGAGAAAATAGAAATGCAACTGCTTTCCTATCAGCCCCAGCACCCTGAGCCGTTAAAAGTGCCTATAAAACCCAGGCTTGCCTGCAGTCCCCAACTTACTGTATTGTCGCATTGTTCATTTACCTGTCTGTCTACATGTCCCCACTGTAATAATAGAGTGTGCCATTTGTGGGTCCCCTCTGCCCTTAAACCTACTTGGTGGACTCGTTCTTCTTTTGTTCCTAGATGAAATGTAACACAGGCTTCATTACATTTTGGGGGTCACTTTTAAGTGAAAAAAAGTCAGGTTCCTTGATGTCACAAAAACCATATAATGGTTAAGTCATGGCTGTGTCCATTCCCACATAGTAACCAACCATAGAAGTGAGTGAAGTTGAGGTGTCACCCCCAGCTAGACCTGCAGGCTGCCACCTGCCTTCTTGTGCTGCGAACTCTAATTCCTGGCTTCTTCAAGGTTGGGGAGTTTGGGAAGGGAGGGGGGAGTTGATGAAAGTTCTTACTTGCATTCACTCTGAAGCTGGTGTCCACACGCTGTGGCCCAGCAGGTGTTTGAGGCTGACCCTTACTCCCCAGGGGCTTTTGTGGCTCATCACAATCTCTCCTTACCTTGGAGGATTCATACCTCCAGTTCTCTTGATATGGGAAATGTAGCCCTATTTTTATCAATCAGAATCCAGACAGGAAAGCAGAAACACAGCAGTTATTTTAATGGAGAGAATTTAATCTAGGGAATGGATTAGACAGGAATCAGGCAACATGAAAGTATAAAAGGAAATTGGAGTCCTCCAGTGGCAGTCAGTGTTGGAGGTCTGGGAATGAAGGAAAGAGGTCAGGATTCTGAGAACATGGAAGCTTGGAGGAGGACCCTGCCAGAGCTGGAACCCAGCCCTTTAAGGAGGTGCCACTTGCTGTTGCTAATGGCTCAAGAGCTTGAAGGAAGCGCCAGGAGTTGGGACTCAGACCTTGGAAGAGGGAGTGCTGCTTAGGGAGAGAGAATGGTGAGGCTGGTTCTAGAAATGTGGACAAATCCAGAAACTGAAATAAAGAGCTCCTCAATAGGCACTGCAGGGGAAGAAGCAAAATTGCTTGCAAGCTGCTGACATGAAAGATGTGCAAAGAGAAAGATGGTGCCCCCTCCTTCCTGCCGCCTTGCAGTCTCCCTCTGCTAGAACCTTAGGCAGAAGGGGTCAGGGAACTCTGGCAAAGCAGAAACGTGGTTTGGAGCCCCAGTCCTGATGTCACAGAGCTAATTATAGAAAGGGGGGTTGAGGAGCTGAGAGACAGAAGCTTAGTAATCAGTGCTCCATCCCAATGGCTACTTAATTTCCTTCCTCTGAACCTAGGCATCAGCGTGCTCTTGGATCAAGGTCTCTTGCCCCTCTAAGGACCTCACGTTGACGGCAGTTAGTCTAACACACATCTGTTCTTGGCTCAGGGGTCATGCCTTGTCTGTTGGGAATAATCACACATCCTTCACCCAAATGGTCAAGCTCCTCATCATGTGCTCACCGTGGTACTGCCTCTCCTTTTCTCACCCTTAGCATCTTTCAGGAGAGAGCCAGATGCCAGCTCACCATGTTTGACAAAATATAAGCTGCAGATATCCAGGCTTCCGCGTGATTTTGTTACAGCACCTTTACTTTGACTTGAGATAGGAGGGAAAGTCCCTCATTCCCCATGGTACTCAAAACTCGCACTAGAAAAATCTCTCCCCTGCCACCTCCAGCTTCTTCCAGACCCTTCAGAACATCAGATGGGTGGGGTTGATGAGGGGTGATAAGTCACACCCTTGATTTTCTCTTCTTTCTGAAATCCAGCCTCAAGTTATTGCACCTCATCCTGGAATATGACATCTGTCTATCTGATAGTGCCTTAACTGAAATTTCCACTTTAACACTCTGTTAAATTTTAATTAACAAATTCAATTCAGAGGAAATCATCGTATGCTATACAAAAATGTCATTTGTACATTCACTGCACTACCATATATGAAGCAATATCAAGATAACAAGAGGAAGAGACATCAACCTTTACCATGACTTATGCACAAACTAAAGGGAAGATAGGAATACATAGAAATAATTAGAATGAAGGATGCAAAAATTAAAAGGGCTGTGAAGAAGCATGCACCGATGAAGAAACACTGGAGTTGGGTTTTAAACAAGAGATTGGCCAGTTAGAGAAAGAGCTAAAGACTTTCTAGGCAGGAGCAGCAGTGCCTGCACAGGCTTGGGGTTTATAAAATAGAAGAATGCCTTAAAGACAAGCAAGACTCAATATAGTGATTAGACTGCCACAGCCATAGGTCTAGGAGCTTGGGTCTGCTTCCATGGCCAATGGAGAAGCATCTAAGTGTAGATCAAGGGTGGTGGTGCTGTTTCATTTGGGTTTGTTTCTTTAAATGAAGACAGAACAACTTGAATTTGAGACACCGGTTAGGAGATTGATGTTACAACAATGGACATTTTTTTAAATATGCATTTCTGAACTAAGGCGGTGAGAAGATCTCAGACGGGATTTTGGGAGGACTTTAGAGACTAACGTCAGATCTTGGTGAAAATGGACTTGATACTTGAGGGACAGAAAAGGCGAAAATCACCCAGATATTTTATATTTTGAAACTGGCTTTCTGGCCCCGCCTTTGACTAAGGATTAGGGAAATGGGGAAGGAGGTGATGATGGGTCTGTGGCACCTGTGGGTGTCCAGCATCATCGTTGTGAGAAGTCGGGACGGATGTCGGGAAAGAGCTTGAGGCTGAAAGGAGAGCCCGGGAGTTATTGCCTTCAGATTTCGGTTTGAATTGCTCTCGATTTTGTGGCACAAAACCATGAAAAAACTGGATATTCGAATATGACCATTGAAATCGCTGATACATAAAATATACACATAATTTAGGCATGTGTTTACTTGAAATAAAACTCCATCGATGATAAAGAAACTCTATAATACTTTGCCCAAAGGAACATTTAAAAGACCACTGAGAAAGACTGATCCTTTTTAAGACATCTCACCTTTTTTTTCCACCCTCCTAAGGAACATGTTATTTACAACCACAGAAAAATGCATTCAAAATCCAAATTTTGTTGCAATGCAGTGACATCTAGTGTTCAGTTTGGCAAATGTCAAGAGACAATTCCCCAGGGAAACCTTGAAGAGCATTTCCAGGTGAAATTCTGACCTGGGTTTTAAAGGAAAACTTTTAGAGGAAGAGCGAAGTCTCCTTATCTGTCTTACTTCCAGCAGGTGGTAAAGCTCCATACGTATACGGACGCACAAGCACATGTGCACATCAAAGTTGGAGGCTGTGCTTTTAAACTAGAACCATGAGTATTCCCCATCTGATGAAGGTCTTTCTGAGATTTTTACTTAATTATAATATACTTATTAGAACTTGGATGATCAGTTTGATTTCATGATGGTTGTTAAAATATTTCATATAAACATAATTTTGCCAAAATGTCTTTTCATCCTGAAATTGCAAGTGTGGTTTGCAGGTATATTATGAACGGCTAGATTCAGAAGGACAGAGACAAGAAATGTGCCTGCTGGTCTTAGGGCATTTTCACAAGCAGAACAGCATTCCGGGGGTCTTTGGCTTGATGGCATGCGTGCTTCGTTAGAGGTCGTGTGACCTATGCTCTTGTCCAGTGCTGTCATTAATCTTCATTGGGACCCAGAGCAAGTCACCTGAGCCTGTGAGCTGCATCTGTCACGAAGATCCAAACAGAATAACGTTTCTCACATGTTTATCCTGAGACTCAGTGAGGTGCTTATTTTTCTTTTAACACACATCATTTTAGTCTGCTTCTTAATTGATGGACACTTGGGTTGCTTCCAACTTTTGGTTCTGATCGTATTACAGTGAAAATCCTTTTTTATACAATTTTAAAAGATTACTTTCCATTTAGTAATTACAAAATATGCATGCACCCCGATGTTCTTAGCAGCATTATTTACAATTGCCAAGATATGGAAACAACTTGTGTCCATCAACAGATGCATGGATAAAGAAGATGTGATATATACATATGTGTGTGTGTATACACACACACACACACACAGACACACACACACACATATATATACACACATATTGGAATACTCCTCAGCCATGAATAAAGAACAAAAGTTTGCCACTTGCAGCAACATGGATAGACTCGGAGGGTATTATGCTAAGTGAAATAAGTCAGAGAAAGACAAATACTGTATGATATCACTTATATGTGGAACCTAAAAAAAACCCAACAAACTAATGAATATAGCAAAAAAGAGCAGACTCACAGATATAGAGAACAAACTAGTGGTGACCAGTGTAGGGAGGAGGGGCAATATAGGGGTGGGGGAGTGAGAGGGGCATACTATCAGGTGTAAGATGGTCTCAAGGGTGTATTGTACAACAGGGGGAATAGAGCCAATATTTTGTAATAACTGTGAATTGAAGGTGCTTATTTTAATTGTCAACCTTCACTACTCTTTTGAGATATGTGCTATATCTCAAATATATGGGGAAGTATATATAGAGAAATATATATAATAAATATATACTTATATTTATATATAAATATATATCAGAGAGAGGAAAGTTCAGGAGGTCGTCAGCTCGTACGTGAAGACCTGGGGGTGTGAGTCAGTGCTGCCAGGCTCCACACCACCTCTGTTCTTTGCAAACCCCATAACCGCCAGTTACACTGAGCGTCAGTAAATACAAGGTGCAGTAAAGCATCATTAACTAGACCCTACAAGCTTCCTCACGGAAAGTGCAGTTAATAATGTTTTATATATCTATCTACATCTACATCTCTCTATATACATATCTATCCATCCTCAAGAAAATATTGGCTCAATATTATAGTGACTCCCAGGAAGAGGATATTGATGTTATGATGCCAACACTAAAATGACTGGGTTTTGTAGTCTCCGAAACAGAGATGCTAATCCTAAGAGCTTTACTGAACAGGGGAGGATTGTTTTTTTCATGAATCTGGATAAAATTTTGCAGCTTATTTATCTTAGCAGCATATTGGGAGGTTACTATACTCAAAACTAATGCTGGGTATAAGGTTCAAGTTGAATGAAGTGAAATAAAATGAAGGCATGCCTAGTATGTACCCAATACTGTCACTGGGACTCTAAGCCGTGCCATGTTTCACCTCCCAGCAACAAACTAAGTTGTCATTCTTCTCCCACCACTTCACATTAGTAAAGTTTTTTTTTTTTAAGTTTGTATTAATAATGTCCAAGATTTATTACCATGAAGGGGAACAGCATACACTGCTGCTGAGGGTGAAAAGGGGACAGCTTTGAGTAGACATTGGACATTGTTTCTCAAGTCTGGAAATCTACATACCTACCTAACAATTCAACTTTTTTTTTTTTTTAACTAATTAAGTAACTTATTTATTTTTGGCTGCATTGCGTCTTCGTTGCTGTGCGGGGGCTTTCTCTAGTTGCGGCGAGCGGGGGCTACTCTTCCTAGCAGTGAGCGATCTTCTCATTGCGGTGGCTTTTTTTTGTTGTGGAGCATGGGCTCTAGGCACGCGGGCTTCAGTAGTTGTGGCTCGCGGGCTCTAGAGCGCAGGCTCAGTAGTTGTGGCGCACGGGCTTAGTTGCTCCGCGGCATGTGGAATCTTCCCGGACCAGGGCTCAAACCCGTGTCCCCTGCATTGGCAGGCAGATTGTTAACCACTGCACAACCAGCAAAGTCCCACAATTCAACTTTTTATTCTACAATTTTTTTCCAATGTGTGCAAGTAAAACTGCATGTATTTTTCTCACTGTTTACTGAAGTATTTAAAAGACATTGGCCCTTGACGACAACACAATAGCCCATCAAAAGATGTTCTGAAATATCAATACTTTATAGTCCATCCATGTGACACTATGCAATTGTCATAAAATTATATATCTGTGTGCACTAGCATATACAGAGCTATAAGACAAATATTAAGTGAAAAACTACAAGTTGTAAACCTAGATCAATAGTATGTTGAAAGCATATGCGTATGTTTGTTAACCACAGTTATATAGTGTTTACTATCTTCCAGACAATATCCACTCAATTAATTCTCCTAATAGCTCCATAAGGAAGGTGCTGCTATTAATCTCTAGACAAGGAAACTGAGACATGGAAATGCTGAGTAACTTGACAAAGTTACACATCCACCTCTCTCTCTCTCTCTCTTTTCTGTCTCTCTCTCCACATAAGCATGCAATGGTGTCTCCAGAGGTATAAACTTTTAGTAAATAAATTGGTTAACTTAGGACAGTGAGAAGAGTTGAGGTCGTAGGAGCCATTTACCCCTCTTATACTTGGGCGCTGCCTATTTTCTGACAAGTATATTTTTACGTATTACTAGGATAATAATCAAAGATGGATTAAAAATGAGTATGGGATACGGGTTCTCAACTGAGGAGTGTCTCAGGCTCTTCAGCAGCTTTTGGTGATGGAGATTGTATGCCCCTCTCCCTAAATCTGGACTGGAAACCAGGTCAGCCTTTGAATCCCTGGACATAGCGTGCCGACTTTGCCATTTGCCCGCCGGGCAGACAAAGTATTTAGGGCTTCCTTCCGATAATTGATCAGACCATGAATCTCTTTCCATGGTTTCCCTTCAGCTGTCTTTTCTCTCGTCTGTACCTAAAGCTAGGTTTGGACAAGGAGATTTTAAGGAAGGTAATCCTGTTACCAGTTCCCCAACCTGGCTGATAACAGAATTCACTTGGAAAGGTTTTTTTCTAAAAAAAAAAAAAAGCACATTCCCGTATTCAGTTTTTCATTCAAATTCAGCACAAAGAAGATGGGGTCATGGAATCGATTTTTGGAAAGTTCCCCAGGTGATCCTGTTGCCAAACTTAGGAAGCAGGTGACGATGCCCTGGGCCACATGTGAGTGGCAAGGCTATTGTACACAGAAGCAGGCAGTTTTCGAAAACATATGAGGGGCTGGTTCGTGGCCCATGAGGTCAGTTGGCCACAAGGAAAATAACTGTGATGTGAGCACACACAGGACAACTCCCAGACTCCCAAGGGGATGGCCTGGCAAGAGAGAGCTTACCTCCAGGAACATGGGGATCCAGCTGTCATTTGAACGAGCCGTAGAACCCTCCAGGAGGTATGAAACACTTGCTATCTGGGATCCCTTTGTTCTGAATTTAGGAAGATGGATGGAAGGACAACTTTCTTTTCCTTGCTCTGGTAATGAGTCAGTGTCCTTGTTTGTGATTCTTCTGCATGGAGGCCCTGTGGACTTCCTGCATTTTTATCCCCACACAGGAGCCCAAAATTAGCTGAAGCAGGACTTTACCTGAACGAGACCCAGGTTTATCCTCTGGAATTCTTCCTACTGTCAATGAATAATTGACACTCCTTGCGCTATCAATGGCTAATCCATAGCCAGGTCACTGTGTGGTGAGCTCAGAAGGGATCAACTCTTGTTAAACCATCTCAAGCTAGAAATCAGCATCTGACCCTCATCTCAGTGCCTTTCAGTGCATCTGACTTGGACCATGTTCCTCTCAGATCCTTAACCAAACACTTAGAAGTGGCAGGTGCTAAAGAAATGACTCAACTCAAAGACAAAGTGATCATCAGATGCAAGCTATTATATAGAGAATGGATAGACAACAAGGTCCTACTGTGTAGCACAAGGAACTATATTCAATACCCTGCAATAAACCATAATGTAAAAGAATATGAAAAAGAATATATATATATATATATATATATATATGTATGTATAACTGAATATCTTTGCTGTACAGCAGAAATTAACACAACATTGTAAATAAACTATACTTCAATAATTTTTTTAAAAAGCATCATTAAGCTGAGGCTTCACCCCCAAAGAGGGTGGTGAGGCTTTAATCACCTCAGTGAAGTTTCCTGGTTTTTATCCACCCATAGGTTCTGGGTTCTGCGTTCAAGTGTCTCATTTCCCTGTCCCCGAGGAGATCGTATACATGGAAGAGAGACACAGAAGGGGAGGACAGGAGAGGAGAACAGTAAGGGTGTGTGGGCAGTGTCATGAGTCCCCCCCAAGGCTGTCAGTCTCCGTGCTCCCAAACAGAATCTCTGTGGTCTGTTTGGATACCTGTTAAGACCCTGCTACAAAGTCAATCTTCCCTAGCAAGAGAGCTTTAGTCTTCTAGATAGCATTGGGCCGTAGGAAATGGCCCTATTCGTGAACATCTGATTGCTGAGAGGGGTTCTCATTTACAGACCACTAACAAGATTAAAGTGCTAATTTAAAAAGTGCTTAGCCTAGATGTTTAAGCAGCACCAGCCTTGCAAGTTTCTAACTGCTGTTTCTGTGAGTTTATAATTGCTGTTTCTGCTAACAGGAGCCATTTCCTTCTTTTGCATTGAAATGGATCAGATAAATCACATTAGGTAGGTTTACAGAAGCAGGCAATGACAGGTTCCTCAGCACTGAAAGCTAAGTAACCTGCTAGGGTCTGCCTTTCTTTCATCATGCACTCTATCTTCAAACTGAATACCTATTTAGAGCTGCTGATAACACCCCACAAATTCTCCTAGCCCTTGTCCTCAGACATAATGGACGGTTCCACCAATGCCATGGAATTTAAACATTTTTGATATAGTCTATTAAAACGAGGGATTGTAGCTAATTCAAATTCAGCAACTTCTAATAAAAAAAAATTAAAATGTCCATGAAATCACATGCCGCATTTGCAAAGGACACCGGGTAGAAATCACACAAGGAAGCTCTCTGTTCTGTCACTAAATTATCTCTTCTGGGCAGGCAGAACTGATAAGAGAACTCATTTTACACACACCTCAGGAACAGAACAGGAGAAGATCTCATGATCTCCCAAAATAGAAGGGAAGTTCAAATTTCTGAGGGATAAAAGCTCCTGTATACTTTACGAGCAACATTTGAAATTCTCCTTTAGACAGAGGCAACGGCCTCCCTTGCAGCCCTGGGTGCAGGTTACCCTGTTTGTACTGATATAAAGCTGCACTCTCTTGTCAAGGTAAACACCACACTCCACGGGACACCATCCTTTCATGACATGAATAAGGTGAAATTGTGCAAGAAACCAAAATGAGTATAAGATGATTTTATGTGGTATTGTCTTTTGTAACATGGTATTTCAGAGTATTTTCCCTATGTTACTTGATTAAGTGCTATAAAAGTCTTACTTTATTCTTCTCCATAGGTTGAGGTCGAATTTAATAATGAGCAAATGGAAAAACTACTACTTTTACTATTTCATAATTCATTATCTCATTGGATCTGAAAATACAAAGTAGAGGGAAATGAAGAAAAATAGCTAGAAAAAATTATCAGAGAATTTTGATAAGTAGAAAATAAAAACGGATAGAGGGCACAGACTGAAGAGGGAAACCATCAATGTCTACAACGTACAAAAAGTTGGAAATCTATAAATGAAAAGTCAAAATCTGTTAATAGAAAAATAGAAAGTTGAATAAAGGCAAAAAAAAAGCTATGCTGAAAGGTCCCATAAAATGAAGAAAAATGACTACAGCACAGGAGGATGGGGTAACATATTCTGTTCCTGACTTTGCCACTCACTAGCTCTGTGGCCTGCAAAGATCTTTTCAATCTTCTGATCTTCACCTTTCTCAGTTATAAAATGGAAGTCATAATATCTACCTCATGAGCTTATTAAATGAGATATGAACAGCCTCTTGTTCACTGCCTCACATTTTGTGATAAAAGCTGCACCCTGTAAAGTCATAGTGGATGTAATGTGGTAGGCGAGCCAATGACAGGAGTGGTTGTAACTTTTAAGTAATGCTCATTATTGTTAACTGGGTTGACGGATTCCTTAATTACATTACTATTGTAATTATACAATATCATGATTATAAAATCATTAAAAAATAAATTGATACCAGTGATTATAATGTCCATTAAATAAGAGAAACTGTAGGAAGTAAAATCTTGTCTTTGAATAGTTTCTAAAGGTCCATTACAGAGCTCAGTTTAAAAATCATTGAAAGGGTTTTGGAGACAAACTTCTTAACATTCAACTGTTGATTCTTTCACTTATTTATTGAAGTGAATTAGAGTCACTTCATTGTAGAGAGCAGAGCCTGGTGGGAGAGGAAAAATGCAGATACTTAAAATAAAAGGCTGTAGATGCTCTAATCAAATGATACAAGGTAACTGGGGAGAAGCCTCAAACTACAGCTTAGGTTGTGTAGAAAAAAAAGGAGGTCTCTTTTGAACGAAATCTTGAAGGTTGAATATATTCATAACAGGGAAAGGAGAGGGGAATGGTCATTCATACCTAGGAGATAACACTTGCTAAATACAGAGTTAGGAGACAAAACCCTGTGTTTGTGGAAGATTTAGAAGTTTGCTCTGGCAGGGGTGTGAATACAGTGGAGGAAGCAGAGGCTGAAGAGGTAGGGAGAAATTGAGGGTGAAGCCATTGCATGTCCTGCTCAGGAGGGTGAAACTTATCCTGAAGACAGTGGAGAACCAAGGAGTGACTCCACGTGTTGTATGAAGAATGGACCAGTTCCTGTTCTCACGTAAGAAACTTAGAAGTCGCCACTCAGCCCAAACAACAAGTAAGAAACTGAACAAACTGAAAGGTCAACAACTCTTCTTAGGTCTCTAAGGGAAGTGAGATCACAGGGTAAACTGCTGCCTTCCCCAATTGCAGAGACAGAGAGGCAAATACAAGACTCACAACTCACCAGAGCAGGAACTCAGGAGCAGAAACCTCTGTGGGAACCAGTGCCAGAGTAGGAAAAGCTAAACTGTACTGGACAAATGGCTGGAGGCTCTGCGTGAACAAGTCTGAGGGATAGACTACAGGGGGGCCTAGTCATACAGGGATCCCTGCACTTTTGTGAGCTTTACCGCCAGGAATTCAACCAGGTTCTCACAGTGATACCAGAGAAATATAGCCCCTCATGCTTTTGGTTGGGAGAGAGAAAAAAAATCATTAGTTCAAGATATGATATGCCAGTGCCTTCTCTTCCCCTTCACAAGGTCTGCTCTCAGGAGAGACTATTTAACCAGAACCTAATCTGCTGGAGTTTTAGCAGAGTCTAGACATGAAGGAAGGGAATAGCCAATTTCGCCCCCTCTAGCCTTCCACATGGGAAAGGAACCTATCCAAACTCAGACCACTCTATCTATCCTGTCCCACCTAAAAGGATGAGGGGGAAGGCAAAAGTTGAAAAGTTAATGTGAAGTTCATAACGAGAGACACAAATTTCCTAAAAGACTGACCCTAATCTTAGGACTGTAGTATGCTTCTCCTCCACCCATACCTCACCACCCAATTATTAGAGGCATATTTACAGCAGCTCTTTCAACCCAGTTCATCATGTCTGGCTATCAAGAAAAATCACAAGGCATATTAAAAGGCAAAAAACACAGTTTGAAGAGGCAGAGCAAGTATGAGAACCAGACTCAGACATGGCAGGGATGTTGGAATCACATGATTGGAAATTTAAAAAAATTATGATCAATATGCTAAGCCCTCTAATAGATAAAGATGACAACATGTAAGAATAGATGGACAACGTAGCCAGAGAGGTAAAAATTCTAAGAAGGAATCAAACAGAAATTCCAGAAATCAAGCTACTATAACAGATGTGCAAAATGCTTTTGATGAGCTTATTAGTATACTGGACATGGCTGAGAAAACTATCTCTGAGCTTGGGGATATCTCAATAGAAACTTCTGAAACTGAAAAGCAAAGAGAAAAAAAAATCTGCAAAAATCAGAACAAAATATCCAACTCTGGGGCAACTACAAAAAGTGTAACATACACATCATGTGAAGTAGAAGAAAGAAAGGAAGGAAGAGAAGACATATTTGAAACAATGATGACTGAGGATTTCCACTAAATTAATGTTAAAAACCAAACACAGATCCAAGAGGATCAGAGAACACCAAGCACATTAAATACCCCCAAAACTACACCTAGGCACATCACTTTCATATGACAGAAAGTCAAGCTCACATGGAACATTCACTAAGATAGAAAACATCTGGGCCTTAAAGCATATCTTAACAAATTTAAATAATAGAAATCATAACAATGCCTGCTGTCAGACCATAATGGAATTAAACTAGAAATCAGTAACAGAAAGATAGTTGGAAAACCCCCAAATACTTTGAAATTAAACAGCACACTTCTAAATAACACATCAGTCAAATAATAAATCTAAATTAAATATTTTTAAAAATTTGAACTAAATGAAAATAAAAACACAACTTATCAAAATTTGTTGGATGAAGCCAAACAGTACTTAGAGGGAATTTTATAGCATTGAATGAATATATTTAAAAGAAAGGAAGGAGCTGAGATTAATAATCTAAGTTTCCACATTAGGAAAATAGAAAAAGAAGAGGAAATTAAAGCCAAGGTAAGAAGAAGAGAAATAATAAAAACTAAAGCAGAGAGCAAAGAAAATGAAAATAGGAAATCAATAGAGAAAATTAACAAAACCAAAAGCTGGTTCTTTGAAAAAAATCAAGAAAATTGACTTGCAGATCTCATGGACACTGAAAAGATAATGCTAGGATACTATGAACAATTCTATGCCTACAAATTTGATAACCTAGATGTACAATATGCATACAAAGAAAACTACAGAACTCTGTTGAACGAAATCAAAGATCTAAGTAAATGGAAGGATATTCCATATTCATGGGTAAGAAGACTCAATGCTGTCAAAATGTCAGTTCTTACCTAGTTGATCAATAGATTCAACACAATCCTAAACAAAATCCCAGAAAGTTATTTTGTGGATATTAACACACTGATCCTAAAATGTATATAGAGAGGCAAAAGACCAAGAATAACTGATACAATACTGAGGGAAAAGAACAAAGTTCGAAGACTGCCATTACCTGATTTTAAGACTTACTATAAAGCTACAGTAATCAAGAGAATGGTATTGGTGATAGAACAGACAAATAGATCAATGGAACAGAATAAAGGCCCAGAAAGAGACCCACATAAACACAGTCAACTTACCTTTGGCAAAAAAGCAAAGACAACATACTGGAGAAAAATAGTCTTTTTAACAAATGGTGCTGGAAAAAATGGACATTCACATGCACAAACAAAAATCAACAAAACAAAACAAAAAACAATGAAACAAGATACAGACTTTATACCCTTAACAAAAATTAACTCAGAATGGATCACAGACCTAAATGTAAAATGCAAAAGTATAAATCGCCTAGAAGATAACATAGGAGAAAATCTAAATGACCTTGGAAATGGCAATAACTTGTTAGGTACAACACCAAAAGTATGATTCATGAAAAGAAGGAATTGGTAAGGGAGGCTTTATTAAAATTAAAAATTTCTGCTCTGTGAAAGACAATGTCAAGAGAATGAAAAGATGAGCCACACATTGGAAGAAAATATTTGCAGAAAGCTACCTGATAAAGAACTCATACAAAATACACAAAGAACTCTTAAAACTCAGCAATAAGAAAACAAACAACCTAATTTAAAAATGTACCAAAGGGTTAAACAGACATATCATCAAAGAAGATATACATGTGGGAAATACACTTATGAAACCAATGTTCCACATTATATGTTATCAGGAAAATGTAAATTAAAACAACAATGAGACACTACAACACACCTATTAGAATGGCTAAAATCTGGAACGCTGATAACACCAAATGCTGACAAGGATATGGACCAATAGGCACTCTCAACCGTTAATAATGGGAATGGAAAATGGTACAGTCTGGAAGGCAGTTTGACAGTTTCTTGCAAAACTAAACATACTCTTACCACATGATCCAGCAGTCATGCTCTTTGGTATTTACCCAACTGAGTTTACAACTTTGGGCCGCACAAAAACCTACACATGAATTTTTAAGCAGCTTTATTCATAATTGCCCAAACTTAGAAGCAACCAATATGCCACTCAGTAGGTGAGTGGATAAATAAATTGTGGTACATCCAGACGATGGGATTACTATTCAGCCCTAAACAGAAGTGAGCTATCAAGTCATGGGAAGACATGGAGGAGCCTTAAACGTATATTACTAAGTGAAAAAAAGTCAATCTGAAAAGGCTACATACTGTATGATTCCAACTATATGACATCCTGGAAAAGTGAAATTATAGAGACAATAAAAAGATCAGTGGTTTACAAGAGTTTGGGGGGTAGAGAGAGATAAATAGGCAGAGCACAGAAGATTTTTAGGAGAGTGAAACTATTCAGTATGGTACTGTAGTGGTGGATTCATGTCATTATACATTTGTCCAAACCCATAAAATGTACGACACCAAAAGTGAGCCCCAACGTAAACTATGGACTTTGGGTGATAATGATGCATCAATGTATGCATCAGTTGTAACAAATGTCCCACTCTGGTGGGGGGGGGGGGTGTTGATAATGGGGGAGGGTGGGCATGTACAGGGGCAGGAGATATATGGGAAATCTCTGTACCTTTTTGCTCAATTTTGCTGTGAACCTAAAACTGTCAAAAGAAAAATAAAGCCTATTAAGAATAAACAAGAATGGAACAGAGTAGGAGGAAACTGACGGCAGCTGTAATTGGTTGGGTATGAGATAATACATGCACATGAGATAACAGAGGCCTTAAAACTCTACAGTGAAGCGGATAGTGGGGACAGACAGTATTGAGATAGGCAATATATCTGGCATAGACTGATAGGGTTTAGACATGGAGTATGGAGTGTGGAATATGGAAAGGAGCCTGATTCCTGGGACTCTGGGACTCTCGTTTGGAAACCTGAGAAGTTTTAACCAGCAACAACTCAGAGAGGCAACATGAACAGGGAGTAGGACTGAGCCAGTTGAGGAAGACAGTATAACATCAAAGTTCTTAATGTTCTTCATTGTGCTGGTGAGCATGCTGACCTTTTCAAGTACACTAACTTATTTAATTCTCAATTAAACTTGGCACTTGAGAATTAAACTTCTCAATTAAGCATGCCCATATCCATTTTTCAGAAAAAGAATTACGGTTAGCAAGGTTAAATAACTTTTCCAAAGCTGTCCTGTGCTCCAGGACACACTCCAACACCAGCCCATAGGCTGGAAGTATCATTTGGAAGTTGTTGTTTTCATTTGTTGATTTATCTTTCATTGGGAGAAAAGTCTTTCTCTGCTGTTCCAAAATCTGGGAAAACTGATTCTGCCCACAGAGGGACTAAAGTGTCAATGAGTGTCCCAGAATCAAATGTGTGGTCCATTCCTTGCCTGCCAGGGACAGGGTATAAGACCACTGGGTCTGCCTGAAGAAATGGTACTGCATTGGCCCCAGGAAACCTCTGCTCAGTCCCACCGGGAGAATGTTTAGTCCAAACAATCAGTACAATGATCTCGCAGCATGAGCATCACACCAAACATTACGTCCATTAGAAGCAAAATGGATGTAAATCTGGGAAAGGATGAGAAACAAGGGGAAAGAGAAAAAAGATCAGTGATCTGGGACTCAACACCAAGGATGCTGAAAGCATAAACAGAGCAAGTTCCAGACCTCTCTGAGCTTCTGCTGTATCACCATCAACATCACCACCATCACCACGCTGACAGGGGTCATGGCTGCTATACTCCAACTCAGGACCCAGAATGTTGCGTCTACCTTTTCCTGGTCACCTTTTCTTTCATCCTTGCTCTTAATTAAGGTAAAAAGTGTAAGCAAGGCATCTATGACTCCCACACTTGGAAGCCCTTTCTGCCCAGCAGTGGGCACTGCATTGTTAATTGTCAAATGCCAATTGTATAGAAGAGAAAACATCACCTCACTTTGGATAGCGATGATTATGATAAGTCTCACTTTAAAAAAGGGAGACTCCGTACTGATCCTCTCCCCATCGGCAGCAGACTCCAAGCTGGTGATATGCCCTCAGCCATGTTTCCAGGCAGTAGAGAGCATATTCTTTTCCCTGCAGAAGAAATGTAGCAAACACGGGGAAAACAAGGGCAACACAGAACTTCTACTTTCATAATTAAAAATAGATCGATCCCCAAACACCAGTACTGAACATGAGTTATGAGCAAATGAAGAAAATATTAAAACAGAAATGCTCAGATATCTGCTTGGCAGGAACTGGATAGACAGCCATTTGACAAACACCGTGCAGATTGGGCCTGGTGTACTCATGACTACTTTTCAGGCTAAGGTAACTACACATTGGGTTATGGTGTGAAAAATACCAACCCGTCTCCGGTCTCTATTATACTCAAGCATGCTTTTTCTATAGCTTTCTGCTATTTTGCAGTGAGAGGGACTTGCAAAAATAGTCAGGACTTTCTATCCTGGTACTAGGGAAACTGGGATTTGGAGAGTTGTCATGCTAATGAACTTTCCAGGGATATACAGCCTGGAGATGACGGTCCTGAGAGCATATCTCCTGATGAGTAATCCACAAGAGACTGCTGGACTAAAGAGTTCAGTATTTGGATACTGTGCCTGGAGTTTACAAAAAAATCTGAAGAATTCTTTGAAAAATCCAGTAGGGGATATCGCAACACTAATGCAAGCCCATCTTTTTGTACCAGATCTCCCAACAAACATGGAAGAAAGAGCAAAAGGTACCCAAGCCAGGTGACCTTCGTTTATGAGGAAACATGAGTTTGATTCATTTCTGTTCTTAATGATTCACATTTACAATAATCATACTAACATATTTTAGTAGTATATTTTCAAAAGGTTTTACATACATTATCTCAAATTTAAATGTTTATTACTTCATTAGATATGAAATACCTGCATTAAAAATCTTATACATTAATATTTAGTGAACTAATCATTGGTTTATTTCACTTCTTCATTAAGGGCACCGTGGGTCTTCAACTGAGTGCCAGATTATAAGAAATGCATGCTGGATACAGAGTTCAGAGATCTTATGATCACACACTTCCTGTTACTGGATGTGCTGCTTTAGGTAGGTCATGACCCTGTCTCTGGTACTCAGTTTCCTCACTGCATAGAACGAAGGGGCTGACAATGACCCAGCAGATCTGCCACGTGGGGATCCTCAGCCTCAGCCTCGGCCATGAACGTGGCTCCGTTAGCCGAAGACACCGCAAGCTGCCGTGGCATCAGCCGTACAGGTGGCTCGTGTCCTGGGAAGAACAGGTGCAAAGGCGTTTATCCTCCCTGCCCGCCTGCGGCAGTGTGGACGTTCACACGTTCAGTGACTCAGCGGTGAGTCTAGCAGCGCGCCCTTGAGCTGGTTAGGCCCTCCGCTCCCTGAGTCTTCATTTCCCACCTGCCAGGTGGAGATAAGAGCCTCTCCCAGAGCCGAGTGGCACAGGCAATAAGTGAGATAATTGTAAATCCAGGGCACAGGAGCTGGCCCCCAGCGCAAGCTCTGAGAATGGAAATTCTTCCATTCAAGGTTCCAGGGAGCAGAAAGCAAGAAAATATAACAATAAAGAAGAAGAAGAAGAAAAAAGGAAAGATGGATTGCCGTTCTTTAAATAAAATCAGGGAGAGAGGTGTGAGAAAAATGGAGAAACGCAGAGAGTATGAGAGAGGAATAGCTACAGGCACTTGGAATAGTGTTGAAAGATTCTCATAAGTAAAAGCTTCTTTTAAAATATTGGAGTTCCTCCATCTGGGAAGCTTGGGGAGAGAAGAGAAAAAAAAAATTAAATTAAAGCATTTGAAAGTATATTATAGTTTTATCTCTTTGGCTCTGCGATTTCAGAAATAATATAATCCTATGGAAAACAGGCTGCCAGAATATTTTGTATAGTGGCACCCCGACAGAACGGGACTGAATGATGTCAAAAAAGCTTATATAACAGTTTTGTTTTATTCATTTACATAAATCACATTTACCGTAGGTGTTTTATTCAAAATAAAGTTTGGGAAAAATAAATTGAACAGATGAACCTAGGCAAACCTGGTGATTTTTTCATGAGTAGTGTTTGATGATAAAGGGATAAAAGCATAATGTGGTATCATTTCACCGAGGCACAATATGGACCATCCATATGGAGCAGGAGTTGATAATACTGCAAAGAAGCAAAAATAAACAGAACAGATGTACTTGTAAAATCAAGTCTGCACCCACCCCTGAGTACCTGCCTTGCACTGGAGAAGTTTCGACAAAAACTCAAAACTAGCGTCAAGTCACCTTCCCACGGGGACTCTTGGGATGAAAAGATGAAGAGATGAAGCTTACGTGACCAAGGAGACAGGAAGAGGTTCCCTGAAGAACGCGGGTTGCCACAGCGGAGGCTGAACCTGGACGTGGGACTCCCGCAACACAGCCCCCTTGACAGTGCCTCCGGTGCCGGCGTTGGAAACATGGGTTCAACTCCCGGCTCCCCCCTTACAAGATGAGAAAATCCCTCAATCCCTAAGCTCCGGTTCCTCAGAGGTGATCTCACAGTGGCGGTGCCTACTTCCTAGGGATGTCATGAGGCGTAACTGAGGAAATACACGGAGGAAAAGAGATGTAAAGCGTAGAGCACCACCGAAGCAGAATTCTGCCAAAAGTGATTGTGTTCAGGGCCTTTTCTAAGTGACACACCAGAGGACATGGGGCGTGCAGTGACCTCATTTTCTCAACGAGGTAAGACGTTTGGGAACCCCAAGTTCACTGTTTGATAAAGATTCAATAGAGGATCATAATATGCCTGAGAGCTCGACTCATAAGATTAATATGCTCAGCTACTACTATCAACACGTGCACAGGAAACTGTCTTATTTCCAAGGCCGTTGCTCACCCACGGTTTCATCCGATCCAACCAAGCCCCGTGAGGTCCACAGGGAAGGAAATAATCCCCGTTCAACACACAGGTAGACTGTGGCTCACAGAGTATGTGGGACAGCTAGGACCTGACCCATCTGTGTCACGACACCGTGCCACTGTCACCCACATGTTCACAGACCCTCTGATTGCAGGAGAAGATTTTATGTCTCCTCAACCATGAACTGTTAAGCCTGTGTCTTGAGGATGGAGGGACTTGAGAACAAACGAGGCCCCAGTACTTGGTGTTTGGCTGGGAGTTTATGAAGCCACGTTTGTGATGTGTAAAGTATAGAGTGCTTACAAACTGTGAAGTGTTAATGTGCCTAGAAAAGTGTTCTCTTTCATCACCAGTTTCCAATGGGACAGTGGAGGCACATCCAGTGCCAGCAGGAAGGACTCTTCTCAGACCTCCCCTAGGATGCAAGAGTATCACTTCTTGTCCTCCCCTCTGTCTCGGACCACGCTCTCTGTGGACCACGCTCTCTGTGGACCACGCTCTCTGTGGACCACACTCTCTTGGGACCGGGGCTTTGTCTACCTGCCAATCTTGTGAGAAAGTGCCCCACTTCATTTAAAAGCCCAGATTCTGCTCAGGTTACCTGAAGGCAGCAAAGTCCCTTCGTGTATTTTACAAAAGGCGTTTGGAAATTCTTTTCCCGTAGAGAATCCATAGCCGCATATTTCAAAGAGGAGTAGGCAGATGTGCTTTCCGCAGCCCAGAAACACAATTTAAAGAAGCTGAGGACCAAGGGAAAATGGCAAACAGAAGGGAAATTCTCCCCTTTGCCCATAGTAAATGTGGTCATGTGGCCAACAGCTGGAAGGCACCATATTTGGCCCCTGATCTAATCAAGTGGCCACCCATCTGCTCGGTTCCCAAAGCAGCGAGGAAAAAATAGCACCCCACGTCCCACACGCTCCAGCTGTCCTCGGCGTCCAGCGCTCAGTGATTTTTTTTCTAAAAATAAAATGAAATAAAATCATCACTTTTCCAATCAAGAGAGCACTTGTTTAAGGAACGATTATGTGAGACAGGAGCCATTGTCCGAAAGCTACCTGTAGATTTGGCAAAGCAAGTACGGAAGTCAGACTTTCCTTTGAGGCTGGCACCCTCTGCAAGGAGAGCTGTAAAGTCTGCCAGCATCGGAATCCCCGCTGGTAAATGCACATCTGGAGGAAGGGATTTGACATCTGAATCCCACTGGGCCACCGTGCTTAAGTACTGAGGACTGTTAGCCCCTGGGAATTAGTACATCCCGGGTCACACTTCAGATTTCGTGATTTCTAATCAGATTGCCAGAGCATCCCCCTGTAGAATGTGGACATATGTCAATATTCAAGAATAGAACTGGCAGATATTCGCAGACATGCAGCCTTTGGGTGTGCCAGCATTATCTTCAGTCACATTCTCTTTTAGAGGAAGCACACATCAAAGCAAACACTTCCCTGTGGACTGCAAGTTTTAGAGCAGAAATTCCAAAAGAGAGGCTGCCATTGAAAGAGGAGGAAGGAGTCTGATTCCCTATCGCGGCAAGAAGAGCCTGCCCTCCTGCGCCTCACCCCTCCCGCCTCCTCGCAGGCCTTGGCACTGCCCCCTGTGACCTGCCGTGGAGTGATGCTTCTATTACAGACCCAGTAACCCCCCTGCACTTATTTAATCCTGTCACTTACCCCTTCCTTTAAATTCTGTAGCACTTTGCACACACCTCTCCTGGCAACTGTTGGATTGCACTGTAATTACAGGAAATACATTTGTCTCCTCTCCTTCACTAGATCATCCATTTTTTTAAAATTTATTTAAGAAACATTTATATAGCATTTGTCATGTGCCAGTCACTCTTCAAAGTGGCTTACATGAATTAGCTCATTTAATCCTCCTAATAGCCCTGTGATTTAGTGAGGGTTGCTGTGGCCATTCCACAGATGTGGTAACTGAGGCATGCGGAGGGAAGCACCTTGGCCAGAGTTGCTCAGCAAGCAGGTGGCAGAACCAGGACCCGCACTCAGGCTGCCCTGCTCCAGAGTTCATAGTCTTCACCACTGGACAAACATCTTGAGGGCAGGGGAATCAGCCTATGTCTTTTACTTTATCCGTCATCTATCCCTTACCAATTCAATGCATTCTTATTGATCAGCTGCTGATGGCAATATCATTTTAGCGATATATGCGCAGGTTCTTGATGATGTGTACATGTATGTTTACATAGGAGATCACTATGAGAGTGGTTCCAGAAAGGACACTTCATGCCAATCCGTAATTTAGTCATAGCAAGAAATGGCACCGAACACTGTGGAATAAGTGAGGCAGACATTATTAAACCCATTTAACAGATGGACAAACTGAGTTCTGTGAATTAGACTTATGTGAATTAGACTTATCAAAAACTCTGATAACTGAGTGATTGTACAAAATTGTATTCTAGGAAGATAAAATTTCACATGTAATTTCCTGGCTCAAGAGAAAACAAAAGCAGTCCATATTTAATTTGTGTCATGGAGGACCTCGATAGGTTCAAGAATCTCTGTCCAGAAACCTCCTGAAAGTAGAAAACTCTGAAGAATAAAACAGAAGCAAACCACAAATTTAAAGATTGGTGGACTAGCGGCATTGTGGCCACTAAGGTTTAGCTAGAAGCAGCTATTCTGTAAAATTTCAATACTTTTGGAGCTTTAAAAGTCTCTGATATTCCATTACCATTAAAAAAAATCCATTTTTTGAAGGTAGATCTTTTCTTCTTATATGTACAAGACACATTATTCCATTAAATTTGAGGACAGAGTACAAAAGAAAAAAAAAACTTCAGCTAATTCACCAATGCTGTTCATATTCATGACGCCATTTGTTGCTGTTGTTTTGTTTCCTAATAATAAAGGAAGAGACTTATGGCTGTTGGGCTGATATATATTTGGGGGCCCCCCCTCCATTTCACCCACACACCCCCAGGGTGAGCAGGAGAAGGAGAAGCAAGGGCAGGGCCCACAGCAAAGTTTCATAATCTTGAATGCAAGGAAGGAGGAGGAGAGGAAAGGAAGGAAAAAAGGAGAAAATACAAATCCTATCATGCACACAACAGAGTGGGGATGGTATGAGAATGGGACAGACGTGAAGCTGAGGCATGGGGTGGGCCCCTGGGGGCGGGGGCAGAGGAACGCCCCGCATTCCTTTCTCTCTTTGATCCTCTTTTCCATAAATGTTAACAGAACATTTACTATAATGGCAAAAATCATTGTCGTTCATGTCTGACTAACCCTCAGTATGTGCTTCCACATGCAATTTGACTTGATAGGGCAGGTGTGGCCATCCTGGCCGGGGTAACCTGAGCATCTCATTGGAATCCTACTGTGCTCCAAATCCCCTTGGCCAACTGTGGACCGTGCACAGGGGACAGTCATTGACTCTCCAGGAAGTCGTAACCCCAGTTAAAATATTGATTTAGTCCTAAATATTCCAATTCCCTGAACGAGGTGGATAATAAAGGTTAATGCATTTTCTGCAGGGCTTCCTTCCAGGAGGGTTGATCACAGTCTTGGTGAAGAGAGGCCAGGTCATGCCTGGCTGGGGCCAGCTCATCCCCAGGGATCCTTTGGGAACCTGCGTATCCCAAGTTCAACCCAGGAAGGGGGGAGATTTCGAGGGGATCCTTGGTATCCGCACCCTCCTGCTCTGTTCTACTCCAGCCCCAGGACAGACTATGTATGGAGATGGCCCTCCTGTGTTGGCGCAGTCAGCTGCAGGCTGGGCCCCCTTTTATTTTTTTGGCCAGGCCACGCAGCATGCGGGACCTTCCCTGACCAGAGATCGAACCTGGGCCCCTGCAGCGGAAGCGCAGAGCCTCAACCACTGGACCACCAGGGAAGTCCACCGGCCCTCTTTTGTTTTAACCTCTCTCTCTCTCTAGTTCTGTTTCCCTGTCTCTCTATCTTTGTCTCTCTTCCTTTCTCTCTCTGTCTATCTGTGCCTTTCTCTGTCTCTGTCTCTCTGTCTCTTTGTCTCTGTGACGCTGCCTTTCCAATCAACCTTGGGACACTACGGTGAGGATTTAAGGATTATTTCAGAGGCCTGTGTCCATCTAAAAGGCTCCTATGATATTTTCAGACCCAATATTTTATCGCTCTATGTTTTTATTTTTCCTTTGCAAATATTTTCACAAACACCCAAATCTAAAATTGCTCAAATCTCCATTATCAAGAGACTGCTAAAAAAAAAAAAAAAATCCACCACGAACATTAAAAACTAGTTCCTTTAAAAACGTTTAAGAATAAATGAATATTTTACAGAATACTTGTCAGGATGAATCTTATTTCTTCTTTTACTTATTAATCCGGAAGTGGGGGTGTGCATGTCATTTCCAAGTTTGCAGACAATGCTAAAAATGCTATTGAACAGAAAGACGTCAAGCTGACAGGCATAGACGGCAGCAAAAAGATTCCTCAGGCTGGCTGAGTGGGCGGGAGGTGGCAGCTGAGTTTCAGTGTGGGCAAGCGCGAGCAGATGCATCCTGAGGAAAACCAGTTATAACACGATTCCCTCCCAGGGATCAGAGGCCTGGCATAGGAGAGGCAACTTCAAGTCATCCGTATTAGTGTCCTACATAATAATTTACAAAAAATCTGTGTGTGTGCATGTGTGTGTTGGCAAATATGTGTATGTATCTGTGTCCACATACATTAAATAATCCCCAGGAATTTTACATGTACATTGTATGTGAATCAGTTAGGGTAACAACTTGGCTATGTTACATGGCTATTTCATGATGAAATAATTAGATATTCTTCTTGACCTCAGCAACTCATTATCTTCAAGGGAAGGCGCACGTATAACCCAGGTAGTACAGTGGTTCTTGCTCTGCTTTACCCCAAAATGCTAACTCCTATGCAGCATCAGAAATTCTTTAGAAAGTAAACAGAGAATAGTAGACGATTGTGTAGGGCAGGACTTTGAAACTCACCATTGCATTTACCTGAAGAATGTTGTTGAAAATATTAACCATTCTATTACACGGTGTCCTCTTTATGATTTTACTACTGTATAGAGATTTGTTTCTCTGGGATAGAAATAAGAGAACATTTTGCTTTATTTATTTTTATGGATCTGTGAATTTTATAATTGCTCTTTTTTTCTTCTCTGTGTTAATTTCCAGGAAGCAAAAGTCAATTTTGCAGCCCACGTGCAGCAAGTTCAGGAAAGCTGACAGAAAAAAGGGAAGATGATTTATCATTGATTGTATGAGCTCGGTCGACTGTAGTTTGAAGCAAACACGCACCATACGGTCCACAGCAGATGTGACAAGCCACGGACACGTCTCTTCCAAGGACAGTGGTCACACATAATCCAGTACACTGTGGCATGGAACACATTGTGCGATTCAAACTGTCCCGATCCTAAACATTTTCTCTGAGTTTTCAGCCCTGCTCCAGTCCGTTCTCCAGTGTAACTGTAACTTGGGTTTCCTAGTTTCCATCTGTAAGACTCTACGACATATGGTCCTTCTCACCTTGTGGCTTTTCCCACTCTCAGCTGCCAAGCTGGCTCAGCTACACAGGAGGGGACGTTTGTGCAGGTGAGACTAGCAAGAGATTCTTTAAGTTTCTCAAGTTGTCCCTGTAAATTAAATCATGTCACATGATTAATGTTTCATTGGAGGCCAGTTTAATTTCTTAAATAACAATTTAACACAATTTGTGATATAGTTCAAAGAAAACATTTGTCCCTGGGATATGGAGCTAGACAATCTGGGAGCAAACACTCATTTCTATACTAGGTATAGACTAGTTGTTAGTTACACTATCCGTAGGTCATCACAAGAATCTCCCTGAGCCTGGAATGTGTTTGCTGCAGGGAACGTGCCCCTCTGAAGGAGAGACCTTTCAGGGAAATGAGATTCAAGGGGACAACATCAATAAACTTCTATAACTTTCTCTCTATTTGACCATCCATCACTAACATTTTCCCACTTAACATCAGATATTCAAAATGATTTTCCAAATGAGCTTTGTATATATTTATCCTTGACATTTCCTTACTGGAGTAGATAAGTTCTTTTACCAGAGTATAATAACTCAGTGTCCAACACTTTATCTATGCATTAAAGGTTGGTTTAAAAGAAACAAATTTGAGTTCAATCACCTTGAATGTTTTGCTTGATCATCTACAGTTTTCCAGAGGCAAGCAATTTTATTATCTACACTTGATATGTAAAAAAGATGAGAGGGACATTTGGGGTTTAAAATGTGTAAAGTGAAGAATTTGCAATAAAATGGTCAATATCTTAATATGTATATTATTGCACAATGTAATTCAAAGACAAAAAGAGTACTTGGATTTTGCCTAATCAAAACATTTTAGAGTTAAGGAAAGTAAGTGACATGCCTAAGTCACACAACTACTTGATGGCCAAACTGGGGTTTCCAGAACAGAAGTCCTACAAGTTAGTTACTCTTGCTGGAACAGAATGCTCTCCTTGAGAGCAGCTCAGAGATAAAACTTTTGAAATTAAGCTTAATTATTAACTACAGTGAAACATTTCCATAGCTAGGAGTGTTCCTGCTTTTTAAGCTACAGACTCATTGCACTAGTTTCTTGTCTCTGGGCAGGGCACTGCACACTGTTCTTCATGCCTGATCCCGACACTCAGCAAAATTGGAAGGGAAAAATATGAGAAATTTGAAAATGTGAGCAAGTGGGCTTGACTAGCATCTCTTGAAGGAAAAGGAAGGTAGTGCCTTTCTCCTGGAATGCAGACTGCCTTCCAAACGTAACAGCATTCTCATGGGAGATCACTGAGAGGACCTGATAGATAGCTTCCCCTTCTGAACAGCTGAGCGGGGAGTGAGACGAGAAGGGTGTACGTGGGCCAGCGGATGTAACATCTCATGGCTCGTGATCTTCTTAAGTGAATCATTTGCTACAGCAGTGCTTTATTTTACATATTTTTTTCATGAAATCTGTAGGTTTACATTTATTTTCTCTTATGACATTTGTTCTGCCACATTAAACAATTCTATACTATTTGAATATTTTCACTTTAAAATATGTCTGGGGGGTAATAAAGCTGAGAAAACACATTTACAAATGAGAACCATCTAGTCTATGCTGATTCCTCACTGGGTCCATTTAAGCATGCCTCCCCCAAAGCCGTTTCCTTAAATACAGGAGTACTAACATTTTGTGCAACATTAATAAAACGACGGGGGCTTTGTAAGTAAACAAAAAGTTCTAGTAATAGTAAAACATATAAGCCAGGACAGGTATGATCTAGAAAAAAGTTATTTTCTGCAATTTTTCCTTGTATGTTACATGTTTGACAACACAGCTAATTCAACATTGCTACTAAAGCATCTTTCAATAAGTTACCTTGAAAATGATACATTCATTTTTGCTGTATTCACCTCACAGAGCTATCAGATGAAAGAAAGCATGTGGAAGTGATTTATAAACTTTGAAAAACTGTATAGATTTCAAGTATTTTTTTTTTTTTTTTCACACACACACACACACTGTATTTTATTTTTACAAGAGATAAATCGACTGACACCAAGCATCAAGTATTTTTTTTAATACTATCGATCAATCATTAATTACTGAGTACCCACTGTGTACAAGTTGACAGGCTAAGTATAAATACAAAGATATAAAAGTCCATCTCTGCTCTTAAGTAATTTATAGACAATTCAGGGGAAACCAAGCAGAGAAATGATAAACTATCAGCAAAACCCAGTGTGTAGTGGGGAGCCAAGAGCTGGCCTAGCCTGCCAGATTCCAGGGGATGGGAGCGCCAATTATGACAGCTTCTTCAAGGAATTAGAGCTCCTCCTCTTAAAACAAATGGGATAGAGACAGTATTTATTTGGGGTCTAGCATACAGAATTCTAAGATGGTCCCCAAGACCCCAGTCCTCTGGTGTCTTCTACACCCTGTACGGTCTCCTGTCCCTGAGTATGGAGGGGCTCTGATTAAGAAGGCCCATCACTCCTGTGATTAGGGTCTGTGATAGGGCAAAGGTGAGGGATTCTGAAAATGTAATTAAAGCCCCAAGTCACTTGGGACCTTGATCAAGTCTGAGATTATCCTGGGTGGGCCTGGCCTAATCAGGTGAAACCCCCTTCCTAAAGAGAGACCCTTCAGTGGGCCTTAAGGAAGCAAGCAACCATGAGGTCCACAATGCCCAGGACTGAATTAGGAGGGAGCTCGGGAACAGATCTTTTCGGAAGTAAGCAGCTAATGAGAAAGCAGTCTGGCTGACATTTTGGATACAGCCTTGGGAGAGCTGAGCAGAGGGCTCAACTTAGCTCTACCTGGATGGCTGACGCACAGAAACTGTGAGATAAGAAATGCCAATTAGGAAGCTTGTGGTAGTTTGTTATGCAGCCAGAGAAAGCACGTACACCACAATCGCTCAGGATTCTTCAACTTGAAATTGTCCCAGAGCTACTGTTTTGGGCTTCACAAGCCAGCATTCTCTACAGAGCGCCTTCACCATCTGAGCTGCTCAGACACAGGCAGGAGCAGTTGCTGTCAGTCAAATCCTGCAGGAGTAGCATTTTCCCCTAGAAGCTGGTCAGGCTGCGGGCCCGGAGGAGAGACCGTGGAACGTAATACAGCGTGCACGCAGGTTTCCACCTCTCCGGAGAATCACGGACTCCATCTCTGGAAGGGACTTTCAGGTTTCCATTTCAGTCCTCTCCGCTTACCCCTGAGGCTCAGGGTGGCCCAGCTGGCTACTGGAAGAGCTGGAAGTGGACCCCAGGTCTTCTGACACCCACACCAGCATTCTCAGCACTATCTGAATGTCCACTGAGTCAAGGCGAGATCCCACCCGTGGACCACAATCATTATAATCACATCCCCTTGGTACCTCATTAAGGTCCAAAAGAACAACATGAGAAATTCCCCAGCTTTCCTTGCTTGTATCACACTGGTGGCTGCTTTTTCCATGATAAATTAGTAATAACTCTCAGGCACATTTGGCAAGCCGAGGAAAAATGGATTTTTTTACAGTGCATTGAATAAACATCTTCTGCTTGAATATCTCCTATACTTCGCTGGCTTCAATGCAGTGGAAGTTTATTGACGTATGTACTGCAAGCTATGTTTGAATGATTGCTTCATATATTATGCTATGCTACATTACATTGTGTTCCTTTTCTGCTTCCATAGCCCAAAGACTTATTGGCATCAGTTGTTTCAGACTCATAAAATATATATGACTTAGAGAAAACAAAGATTATTGTACTAAGAATTCCACCAGTCTTTAGAAACTGCATCCTTGATTATTTGTTGAAATTCATTTCATTTTTTTATCATCATCCCCGTGCATGTTAAGTCCTACCATAGATTATAAACATACAACCTGCTCAGTGAAGCAGTCTGTAATAAGACAGCATGAAACAACATTTTCGGTGTTATGGTTTGTTGACTTTTTTTTTTTAAAGAAACGAGCACCCATAAAGCAGAAAGTTTGTTTGAAAGTGTGAATTCTAAAACGAGCCTTTTTCCAAAGCAATTCCATCTCAAATTTAATTAACCCTCCCTGTCTTTATCAATAAACCATCTACATTCCACGGAGTAGACATTTTTAACAGGAAGATTTATGAGTCTGTTGAAGTAGCAGGGTCGAGGAGGAAATGCACAGAATTGGAGGCTGGAATCAATGCCTGGGATGTCTTCCTTCAGCCCTTCCAGACCCGCTCCTCATCCTCTCCACTCTGCGCTGTGCCAGAGGCCCGTGTACGTGGACCTGAGAATGGGCTCCTTCGTCTTCTGCCTTCCAGCTAAGTTTGACCATTGGGAGGTGAGGGTAAGAGATGAGGGTTGGGGGGATGGATGGTGAGGTGGGGGAATTCACATGTCCAACTCCCTTCCTGGCAGGTGGCTGCAGGGTGCTAACGCCCTCTACCAAGGTCCAGAGCTCTTCTCAGGGGTCTCTTTCCACATGGTGCCTTCTCAGCGTTTAGCGTCCACTCCAGTGTGCTATAGTTTCTCACCCCAGGGTCTGCTTCATCCTTGTTTTCCCTAGACACTACCCACATCATTGTAAACAGTCCCTTTGTAAACTCTCCTCGATATCCCAGTGGAATGCACCAATTATCTGTTGCCATGACCCAAGATGGAGCAGTGATGGTTCTTGAGTGTGCCATTTGCAATCCCTGTCTGTGTGTCCTCTTTTTCTTCTTCTAAAAATAAGGGGGAATATTCCTGCTCACACTGCTTCATAAGCCTTTTAGGAATAGAAAATGTGAAAATATATGCTTAAATGCTTTTCAAGGTTTAACATTTTCACTGACTACATGTCTATTGAAGAGTTAGTTTGTGCTAGGAGGGTGGAGGTCACTGCGTAAGATACAACAATGGATCAGGCATAATCTTTGTGAACTGATAACTGTAACAGGAAGACCGTGGTGAAACTGATGCTGAGACTAATAAAATGTCTTGAGAGTTGAGCGTAGCTCGAATCCCAACTGGGGGAAGAGGGATGGTGGGCATTTCCGACAGAGGGTGCCATTGGAATTGGATGTCAAAGACGGATGGGATTTGGATGCAGGAATGGATTTGCCAGTCCGGGATGAGACAGGATGGTGAGTAAGAGCAGGGGGCTTTGATAAGCCTGGGAGTTACGTAACCAGAGTATTTGAGGCACTTCTGCATATGTCAGATTTCAAAAACATGAGCCACACTCATCACAGGCATTTTCTGTGCTCTGGCTCAGTAGCTGGTTCTCAGAGTGTGGTCCTGGGACCAGTAGTGAAGCATCACCTGGGAATTTTTTAGAAATGCAAATCCTCAGCCCCACCCAGACCTGCTGAATCACAAACTCTGGGGGTGGAGCCCAGCAGTCTTTGAAGGAGTCCTCCAGGCAATACCCATGCTTGGGGAAGTTGGAAAGCTACCTCTGCAGCTGCGCAGCGATCGGCTGCAGGTAGGGAACAGTGTAGCCTGGAATTGGTGGAGGCGTGCTGGACCACAAAGGACACTGATGTGGAGGCAGGAAATCACCCTGCTTCTGTCCCAAACTCCATGTGTGACTGAAGCCCATTCCTCTTTGATCTTAGTTCTTTCATTTCCACACATAACGTGAGGAACTTAAACTATTTCTTCTTTAAGATCTCTTCCAGTTCAGACACCTGTCGCCCAAGTCACTTTTGTCTTACAAAATAATGATGAGGTAGTCAAGGTAGAGATCTGGACTCACCAGAGACCAAGGTATGAATCCAATCTGCTACTTCCTGCTTTGGGACCCTTGGCTTCAGCTTCCCCCTCTAAATTGCTAATAACGCCATCCACCTTGCAGGGTCACTGGGAGGATGAAATGGGACCTACTGCTCCAAGGGTGAAAACAAAACACGGCTTCTGCGTTAGTTACTTCCTGGTCTTTGTCGCGGTCTCAGTGCACAGGGTGTATCTCACAGACCTTCTCTCTAACTGCCTCGTCTGGGTGAGATTTCTCCATTACACATTGTGGTAGTCTCACACGGCCGTCCTCCATAGCCCGCTGGTCATTTCACCCAAATGGGAGATTATGTGGTTAATGTCTATTCAACTATTTGACAAAAGGCCCCATGATGGAAACACCATGGCATTTTTTTTATCCACGGCATAAGTAGTGACTACAACACAGCATCACTCAGTAAATACTTCTTGAATGAATGCACGAGAAGTCCTTGAAGACAATTTCCAAGCTTTAAAAACAGTCCTACGAACAGAAACCAAAGGCCTGTAACAAAATAGCACCTAAGTCTTTACAAGTGAACATTTCTGAGCACCTGGAATGAAGAAGGCTGAATCCTAAGTCACTTTCCTCAGGGAATTTTTCACCAGTAAAACATGTGAAGGGGAGAGCTTTGGTCTTTACATACCGCTTCAGCCAGCCAAGCTCTCTGCCATAATTTAATCACAGTGCCCTGTGTTTTATCCTTGTCTCTATCTCCCTGTCACCCGAGGTGTCTTGCCGAGCGCCGGCTTTAACTCTGGGATCATCGCACCTGTTCTGACACCTGCCCCCACTGTGGGTTTACTGTTTCTAAGGCCCTAAAGCCTGAGGCTGCCTTGATTTGGACCTTTCTGTTTTATCCTTGGCTGCCATGGAACATTCTCATATTCTCTCTCATATTAATACAGATATATAACAATATCAATATATTTAATATATATCACTATATATTGATGTATCTTATCTATCAATATATATTATTATCTCTCATCTATCTATCTATCTATCTATCGTCTATCTATCTGTCTATCTGCTTATCTGTATCAGTACGAAATGGCCATGTCCATGTTTCCTTTTTTTTCTCTCAGTAAGAGAAAAGCCAGGACTTCCCAATCCACTTCTGTATGTTGGGAGATGCCTGTCACATATTAGCAATGAGCAAAAGGCATTTGCATCGTTTGGCTATCGCTGACTTCAAAATGCCCAGGGCTTGAGAAATCAGATGTGACATGGAACCACAAGGCTGCACATCAGTGCTGATACTATATGCTTAGGACAGTCAGGCTTTGGCATTTCCCAGGGAAATACCAACTCGTGCAGAGCTGCCAGAGGCTTGGGGGTGGTGCACGCCCAGCGTGGCGGTTCTCACAGCGTGGTCCCAGATGAGCCACACCAGCATCACCCAAAACTGTCAGAAGTGCAGACTCAGAGAGAGCACAGGGAACTAGATTCAATATCTTATAATAACTGTAATGGAAAAGAATCTGAAAAAGAATAGACATATATGTATATGTATAACTGAATCACTTTGCTGTACACATGAAACATTGTAAATCAACTACACTTCAATTAAAAAATTAAAATTAAAAAAAAATAAGACGTGCAGGCTCGGGACCCCTCTTCAGACCTGCTGAATCAGACACTGTGGGGCTGGGACCAGCCTTGAACGGTTGCATCTCCAGACGGTGCTGATGCTGATGGAGACTCAGGTGTAAGAGCGCCTGTCCCAGCAGTGTTTGGTCCTGGAGAGTGTCCCACTGGCCTTGTCTATGATTACAGAGCAGAAGTTGCATGCACACCATCTAGCTAATTAGCTATGCCAGGGTGAGAGGGATAAACTGACATCAGCACGACACTCAGCAGATCTGGTCCTGATCTCAAGGTCACCACCCCTGCACAGAGCAGGTGTGTGGACCACTAGGATGGGCAGGGGACCCAGTCCACATCTGCGTGTGGCCTCCTTGGGACGCTGGGTGACTCTATGTCAGGGATGGCACCCGGTTGTCCGTATCAGTGGATGAACGTTTACTCATCCAGGGGAGAGCTACTTAGAAAGGGAATCAGAACTCACTGTGCAGCCGTCTAGAGAGGACACAGCCCTCTGTACTCACACCCCCAGGCCCTCATTTGCTCCTCACCACACTGTGCGTAGAACAGTTCTCACCCCTTCTTTCATGCCCCGTCGGCTCTCCTGACTGGTTTATATAAGAGACAGGCAAATGGCCAAAAGGCACGTGAAAAGGTGCTCAACATCGTTAATTATTAGAGAAATGCAAATCAAAACTACAGTGAGGTATCACCTCACACTGGTCAGAATGGCCATCATTAGGAGTTCCCTGGTGGCCTAGTGGTTAGGATTCCAGGCTTTCACTGCTGTGGTCTGGGTTCAGCCCCTGGTTGGGGAACTGAGATCCCGCAATCCACACAGCGTTGCCAAAAATGAAATAAAATAAAAAGAATGACCATCATCAAAAAGTCTACAAATAATAAATGCTGGAGAAGGCATGGAGAAAAAGGGACCCTCCTACACTGTTGGTGGGAATGTAAGTTGGTGTAGCCACTATGCAGAAGAGTATGGAGATTCCTTAAAAAGCTAAAAATAGAGCTGCCGTATGATCCTGCAATCCCACTACTGAGCATATCTCTGGAGAAAACCATAATTTGAAAAGATACATGTACCACCATGTTCATTGCAGAACTATTTACAATAGCTAAGACATGGAAGCAATCTAAATGTTCAACGACAGATGAATGGATAAAGATGTGGTACGTATATACAATGGAATATTAGCCATAAAAAGAATAAAATAATGCCATTTGTAGCAACAGGGATGGACCTAGAGATTATCATACTAAGTGAAGTAAGCCAGACAGAGAAAGACAAATACCATATGATATCGCTTGTATGTGGAATCTAAAAAAAAAAAAAATGATATAAATGAACTTATATGCAAAACAGAAATAGACTCACAGACATAGAAAACAAACTTATGGTTACCAAAGGGGAAGGGGGGAGGGATAAATTAGGAGTTGGAATTAACATATACACACTACTCTATATAAAATATTGATAGGTAACCAACAAGGACCTACTGTATAGCCCAGGGAACTATACTCAATATTTTGTAATAATCTATAAGGGAAAAGAATCTGAAAAAAAGTTACATATATGTAAATTACTGAATCACTTTGCTGTACACCTGAAACTAACACAACATTGTAAATCAACGACTTCAATTAAAAAAGTTAAGGCGGGGACTTTCCTGGCGGTACAGTGGTTAAGACTCCGCGCTTCCACTGCAGGGGACATGGGTTTGATCCCTGGTTGGGGAATTAACATCCCACGTGCCTTGCAGTGCAGCAAAAAAAAAACCACAAAAGTTAATGTGAAGTCCCCTTGCTGTCAGAACCCTGACCTTTCTCCCACTCCCACTCACACCAGGCTGACACCTTCTAAACTGCAGTCCTGGCCTAGGGGAAGGGCTGACATGGTGGTGGGGAAGCAGGAAGAAGCACGATTCCCCCCCAGCACCAGAGTCATGGGGCCTCTAAACTTTGAAAGGATAGCAATCACTTAACTAGAATGTGGACCCATTGCCACCTCTGAACTCCCTGCCTCCCGGGAACTTCAGCCCAAAGACAGTTGGACCTGGGCACATTAGGCAGACCTGGATTTGACAGTCTCTCCCTTTAAGAGCTGTGTGAAATCAGGCAGTTTGCTGGCCTCCTTGAGTCTCAGTTTTCTCATCTGTGAAATGGAGACAATATACAGCTCGGAGGGTGAGTGTGACATGATTGACAGGGCCTGGGAACAACTCTGCCATTGCAGTAGGAGCACATAAACATCACCTTCCCTCTCTTTCAAACTTTACCTGACCACTATACAAACGAGGTAGGAGTTGGTCAAATTACTTCCAAATATTTTCTCTCATGTTGCAAGCAGCCGATTCTAACCAAATCAGTGAATTATCTGTCCCTTCATCTACCCGTTCATCATCCACCAATCCACCCAACCCTTCACCTGTCTCTAAAGGGCGGACGCAGCATGTACTGTGTGTCTGAGGGGCTCAGGAAAGGGACACAGGTGAAAACTCTCCTCTCCCACCTCTGTCACCCTGCCTTTCAGATTTTCCCTTTCCCCTTAGGGTTTATCCCCCGTACACCATCTCATGAGTCCCCAGACAGAATTTATATATAGACAGAATTTTTTGTACTCAGCGATCTCTAATGAAAATAGAATATATCATAATTAAACTTTTAAAGACATTTACCTGTGTATATGTTTTAATACATTTATCTGTGCACATCTCTCTCCCCTACTAGAAACCAATAAAACCTCTTCTCTCTCTCTCTCTCTCTCTCTCTCTCTCTCTCTCTCTCCCTCTCCCCCCTACACACAGCATCTAATAGAATTCTCTGCATTTAGGAGGCCGTCATTTTTTTTCATTATAATGTGGATTACAAAACCAAGAAATGAGGTTCACCTGCTGCCCTGAAAAATTCGACAATCTGGTTGAAAAGATGCAAGTATGAAACTGTTCACTCCCTCAGGCTGGTGGTTGTCCTTTTCTGAGCCTTGCTTGCAACTGTTGCCTGTAACCCATCACAAAACCTCCACTTGTTGGATAGTTTTAGCTTTATGTTAAGTTTGAAGTGCTACATTTTCCTTTAAAAATACTTAAAGTAAATGCAGAGATGGATCCAGAAGTTGCAAAGATTATTAGAGCATCGAACTTTAAAGTTGGAGCACTTTTAAGGACACCCTGAATGGCTGCAGCTCCATCCCCCAGCCCCCAGCCCCTGTGCTCATGGAAGTTCTGGCATGAAGTTGTGACACTACTTGGTCACTCTGGTCAGGGTTCATTGCACCAGGATATGGAAGATGGGTAATAACAGATCATTTGGGAGAGCACTAGGTTTTATTTGCTTGAAACTCATAAATGTGAACACTTCGCAGAGTGAAACAGTACATTTATGTACCTTCAGGGACCCCATTCCTGGTTAGAGAATTTCTCCCGGCGGGAACTTTGGGGTGCAGTCACGTTTCTGCTTTGTCTACTGTACATGGTCACCTTATGTCCACAACATTTTTCTCCTGAGGTTGCGCACAGCAAATGCTGGGTAATGCAAGATGGACCTCATGTTTAATCAATATATCCTTCAATGTCCCAACCCATGTGCCAGACCAGCAGAAGTGCAGTTTCCAAGTGGCCACCAAGAATTTGCACATTCGGTTTCGACATCTTGCAACATTTTTGTCTCTATTAATTTGATGAGCTCTTACTTGGTCCATAAGATACTGTGTGGAAGTCCTCCGTTTCAGAATGATCCAGCACCCACCCTCCCACCCCAGCCAGACTCAAGGCACCTTCTTCTCAGGCTCTCCGGTGTCTTTCATAGCGATTGTCACACTGTATCATGTCACCATTTACATTTATGTCTATCCAACTAGACTATGAACCTCATGAAGGCAGAGAATAGAATTCTCTTGTCATCTTATCCCTGGTAAATTCTTAATGAATGATGAACAAATAAAAGGGACTTTAAACTCATAGCTGGTGATATTCAAGTGGCCATTTTCAGCACAGGTCAAGAAGACCCAAATGTTTCATCAAAGAGCATTAGTTGTCATACCTAAGTGGTTTTCAGTCTTGGTCCTTCCATCTGAGTGATCCATCTGGCCACAGATTCTACGGAAACGTAGGTAATATAGGAAGTTAGCCTTCCACGTACAGGAACAGGAAGGCAAGACATGATTTGAAGGATTTCTCAGCTGTCTCATTCAATGTCCTGCACATCTCTCCTCTAGCCTATCTTTTCATCATTAGATCCTCAGTGCTTGGTATGAAATTCCCTGCACACTGGGGAAGAGGACATGGACACTCCCGCAATGAAGGAGTTAGAACCACACCAGGGCAACTGGAAATCATGCCTCACCCCCCTTACCCTAAAAATATCTTCTCTCAGTGTTGCCCCTTTCCCCAAAATACCGCTCAACCTCTCTCCTTTCTCATTTTCAGCTTTTGGTATGATTAATAAGAGCTACCACGAGTTGAGTTTACCACTGGGGAGGCAACGCCTCAAGCACTTTGCATATGTTTACATATTTACTGTTTGCAAAAACCTAGGAAATAAATTATCATTATCATAATTGTCATCATGGTTATTGTCATTTTACAGATGAGGACACTGGGACACAGAGAGGTTAAGTAATTTGCTAAAGGTTACAGAACTAAAAATTGACAGAGCCAAGATTACACATGGGCAACTCAACTTGAGAGTTGGTACTCATAATCACTACGCTCTGCTTATAAAATTCTCTGACTCTGTTCCATCTAGATTCTTCTATTCTTTCCCAAAATTCTTAAAAAAATGGTTTTTATTGCTTCTCTCATTTCTCACATCGGATTATTCTGTAATCCACCCCAGTGTAGGCAATTTCAGCTCCTCTTGATGTGGGGCTCCATAATGCCCAGTCCTGTGGGCATCACCCACCAGCCCATTGGGCATCACCACCTTCATTTGTGACAGTTAAGGCACACTCGACATGAGAGAAGTTGAGAGTGCCATTTCCCCCCAAGCCTACTGCTGTTTCTCCACCCCTATCTCTAAGGATGGTGCCCTTGGCCACCAGGTACCCGAGCTAGGCACCGGAGAGCATAATCTTCATCCACTTCTAATGCTGTCAAGACTGAGGCTAGGAGACTTCCCTGGTGGTCCAGGGGTAAAGAATCCACCTTCCAATGCAGGGGATGGAGGTTCTATCCCTGGTTGGGAAACTAGGCTCCCACAGGCTGCAGGGCAACTAAGCCCGTGGGCCACAACTACTGAGCCCATGCACCTCAGTGAGAGAGAAGCCCAAGCGCCACAACTAGAGAGAAACCCGAGCAGACTGTGTGCCATAACGGAAAGATCCCACATGCCTCAAAAAAGATCCCATGTGCTGCAACTACGACCCAACGCAGCCAAAAAAAAAAAAAAGGAAAATAAATAAATAAAATAAATATTAAAAAGACTGAGGCTAATGATTTTCAAGCTTGCAAACATAATTTTTACCTTCCCACTCTAGTTTCACTTTCTTTTTCTTTCTCTGTTTTAGAGAAGACTGAAATTTAGTAATTTGTTCAAAACGTCACGGGTTGTCATTTTCTGTCCATGCTCTTCCAGAGACAGAAGAATTAATTCAGTTCTCAGATTGTTATCCTGGGAGAACACACAAAAGGAGATGTTTATTAAAGATGTGTGATCTTCCAGGTGTGCCCCAAAGGTGGACCATTACTTCCCTGGTTGGGAACCACGTCCCTCTACTTGAAGGCAGTATGGTGGCATGGAGAGAGCCCTCCCCTGTGACCCAGAGAGCTGGATTCCAAACCCCACCCTGCTGCTGTGACTAGCAGGGGCAAGTCCAGCTGGCCATCGGTCTCTCTGAACTTCAGTTCCCTTTTCTGTGACATGCTGGTACTAACTCTCCTGAATGCTTCACTGCAGGCTATACTAAGTGTTTTGTGAATTTCAAGGAGAACTCCAAGTGTAGGAGGTTCCTTGACGGAAGGCAGTGGCCCGCTGGCAGTGTCCAGGACTGCCATCTCATCAGGTGGGAGTGATAAGAACAAGGCTGTGGACACCTGGCAGAATAGTGGATTTTTCCCTCCCATTTTCCTAATGACTTGTCCTAATAAAGAGGGAAACCAAAGAACATGTGGGGAATTTGCTGAGATCTTTCCTCTGCTGATGGAGGTCTGTGCTTTCCTGTTCTCCCATGTCCCCTTATGCACTCACAAGCACACTTAGATTAAAGATTAAAGACTGAAGAAAATGTGAGTCTCTTCTCCTGGGAGTCACCCTGCAGGTGATGCCCTCAGCCCCCTGCTCTCCACCCCTTTCACTCCCATCATTCCTACTTCTGTGCAAAACTTTCCAGGTCACCTTAGTTTAAGTCATTGCTATGGATGGAATTGTACTCTCCCCCTGCCCCAAGTTCGTATGTTGAAGCCCAAACCCCCGTTGTGATCGTATGTAGAGGTGGGGCCTTTGGGAGGTGATTAGAGTTAAATGAGGTCATGAGGGTGGGGCCCCTTGATGGGATTAGTGTCCTGATAAGAAGAAACACCAGAGAGCCTGCTCTCTGACGGACTCTGAAAACACACCAAAGGAAGGCCATGGGAGCACATGGTGAAATGGCAGCATCTATTCGCTCAGAAGAGATCCTCTCACCAGAACCCAAACCAGGCTGGCGCCCTGAGCTTGGGCTTTCAGCCTCTAGAACTGCAAGAAATAAATTTCTGTTGTTTAAGTCACCCAGTCTATGGCATTTGTTATGCCAGCCGGAGCTGAGTAAGACAGTCATCATTCACTTGAAACCAGATGTCAGTGATGTATATGTCTACACATTGCTCTGTGAAAGCCCCTGTAGCATGTGTTTTGAACAGAACAGAAGTTTTATGGGTGCTTATGTTCACAGAAACTTCTGAGTACCTGCTCTCTGCTGGCCACTGGGTTAGGCACCAAGGATAATGAGATGAACCCACCAACGAGTCTCCCTGCCTCATACTAAGAACTAGAAAATGATCTATTGAATACCAGGTATCCTCCACTATGTGTGTTGGGAAGAGATTGAGCCACAGAAGCTCCTTATTAAGTTTGCTTTATTGATTGAGAAATAAGTTAGAATACCAGTCATTTAAAAAATGGTTTAGGAATACATGAGAGTTTCAGCTGACAGAAAGTCGAAGGCACAGTCCCCAAAGTCTCCCTCACTTCTGACACCAACTGCAAGGTTGGGGGTTTCCAAAGCTACCCTCAGTTTCAATAATTCCCTAGAAGGACTCAGAACTCACTGATAGCTGTTATACTCACAGTTATAGTTTATTGAAGGAAAGGATACAGATTAAAATCAGCCAAGGAAGAGATGCACAGGGCAGAATCTGAGAGGGTTTCAAGGCAAAGCTTCCATTCTCCTCTCCACATGGACTCAGGATGTGTTACCCCCCTGACATGGCTATGTGTTGATACACAAGTATTGTCAACCAGGTAAGCTCCCCGAGACCCACAGTTCAGAGTCGTCATTGATGCTTCATTAAGTAACCATGATTGATTGATCACCCACATGTTTGATCTCAGCTTCCAGGTCTAGTGCTACTCTGTGGTCCAAAGCTCCACCCTACATTGCATGGTCATCTTCTTGTGTGGCTAGCTCCCATCCTAAGACTATCAGGCATAGCTGTTCCACCCTCAGGCCAGACTGTGCCCTAATCAATAATGATCCTATCAAATATGACACAGGTTACCTCCCAGAAGCCAAGGGCAAAGACCAGACCTATCTTTGGGCAAGGCCAAATTCTTTACTTCACAGAGGACATATAGGAGCCAGTAGCTATGGAGCTCAAGGAAGATTTGACACAGCCTGGAGAATATAAAGTGGTGGAAATAATATTGCATTCAGTGCCAGACAGACCAAGATTTGAGATTCAGGTCGGCCAGTCAGTAACTGCAAAATTCTAGACTGGCCACATCCTTTCTCTGAACCTCAGTTTCCTCATCTACAAAGTGGACAAAATTGTTGTATATCAAAGTTGGGGATTAGCTTAGAAACAGATTTTTAAGCATCTACCATCCTCCCCAGCACCAAGCAGGTGGCTAATAAATGACAATTTCCTCCCACTTTTTTCTTTCTCTGCACCTTACTCCTCACTGACAAGAAGCGGCTGCTGAGGCCCCTCTCCTTGATCGAGCAGCTGCTCCTATCTCCAGCAGGATGGTTCTAACAGGAGAGATCATTTTTTTAAAACACACACTTTAAAAAAAATCCACTCTCCCAGGCTATGTTAGTGATTTCAACAGCTGTGAGTCAAAAGAAACTATCACAGGGTGTGATTTCCATGGCAACTGCCATGGTTACAGAGGAGAAAGGAAGGGAACAAGGGAGACTGTCTTCTTGTCTGCTGTCCTCCCGTGGTGTCTACCAAGGGTCATTCCACACCCCCTCCAGAATGTTGACCTGCTTGCTGCTTTTAGTGAGATAATCCTTGAGTCATGTTGCTGGGCCACTTGGATGAAGACTTGGAAGGCTCCGGTTTTCCCTGCCTGTTCTCTCAATTTAGAAAACCAACAATGAAATGAATCACTTCAAGTGGTGATTGTTTTATCACTGAATCACAGGATCTGGATGACCAGCTACCAAAAATGCTGAAAGGAGTGGGGAGTGGATACGTGGGCGAGGCGTGGGGTAGGGAGTTTGAGGGGGTGATTTTGATGAGTTTGAGCTATGATTCAATCGCCTTTTAAGGCTCATCCCACCCCGAGTCAAGAATAATCATTGTCAGGCGTGTATCTACGCCTGTAGTAGGGTAGATCCAATAGGCTAGATGAAGAAACAGCCGTTACTTCCCAGAGGTCAAGTACTCGTGAAGTAGGCACAAAATACAACTATTTAACTAAGTGTTTTAGATATATAGTAAAAAAAAAAAAAAAAAAAAAAAAAGGTGTAAAGTATTTTAAGTCGAGAAAGGAAGTCAGGACATTTATGCAACCAGAGAAACATGGGAACATAACAACAGTCACAGAAGCGTCCACTCTATTAGAAAAGGCTCACCATCAGCTCCACAAAGATCCAGACAACTTATGTTCCCCCTGAAGGCTTTCATGATCTGGCCTCTGCTCACTCTTGCTGAGGGCTGCATGCTTTCTCTTGCCTCTCTGCTTCTTTTCTTTTCTTTCTTTTTCATTTTATCTAAAATGAAATGGCAGCCAACACTACCACCACAATCTTCTACCTTCAACTGTCACGTCTTCTCAAGTGTTGGTTCAAGCATCTCTCGTTTGTAAGCCACCCCTCATTTATCCAGGTTGTCTTGGGCACCTGTCCCTATATAGATGTTCTCAACCTACTTTCCCCAACCTCCATGGAGTCAACTGCCACCTCTGGCATGTCCAATGTCACCTCTTCCCTGAAGCCCCCATGGTTTCCCAGCCGGCACTCCTGTCACACTTGGTCTGTGCCTCTCCTGACTACTTAATACTATCTCCCATGTGAACTCCTTTATACAGAGGGCTTAACTCCACTGCCAGCCTGTGATTCTTGAGAATAAATGTAGATACTTGATTTACTGTTGTATGCCCTTAATGACTAGCACCTGATAAGAAAACAATCTTTTGTTCAAAGATAGAGCAATTTGGGAAGAATACATGTGGAATAAGTATTTATTATTCATTATTGGATGAATAATATAATATTATCAAAGAATATACATTTTACAGCTATTTATATAGAGGATATTTTATTGTGGTTGTACTCGCATAACGCAAGTTTCCTACAGTTGCCTTAACAAAGAACCACAGACTGAGTGGCTTCAAACAACAGAGGTTTCATCTCTCACAATGTTAGAGGCCAGAAGTCTGAAATCAAAGTGTTTGCTGGGTCATGCTCTCTCCGAAACCTCTAAAGGATACACCCTTGTCTCTTCTACCTTCTGGCAGCTCCAGGTTTTCCTCAGCTTGTGATGCATCGTCCAAGTCTCATCTTCCATTGGCACAAGTCCACCTTCACCCCGTGTCTTCACATGGCCTTCTCTCTGTGCATGTCTGCGTCCAAATGTTCCTCCTCTCATACGGACACTCATTATATTGGATTAGGGGCCCACCTACTCCAGTACGATCTCATTTTAACTCAACCAATTAAATCTACATCAATGACCCTATTTCCAATAAGATCACATTTTGAGGTACTGGCGGTTAGGACTTCAGTGTATATTTCTGGGGGACACAATTTGACCTATAACACGCTCAAGCAAGAACACAGTGATTTGTATGTACTTGTAGCGTTTTTGGAACTCAAAGCCTTAATCCCTTAGGATTGGGAGCATGTTGTTTTGTGGTTTTATTTTCCTCCACTTGTTTTTCTTTGGTTACTTTAAAAATGTATTTTAAAGTTGGATTTTAATCTATTTTAAGTCGTTCCTTTAAAATGTATTGTATTGTATTGTATTGTATTGTATTGTATTGTATTGTATTGTATTGTATTGCAAATGCAGTTTAAATGTAGGAAGCCCCCGGTTCAGGTGGCCTCTTGGCCCTTCAGATGGGCAGGCGTCAGCGGTGATGCCAAGAGAAGGCGGGCTGGCACGCGCGTGCCCGCCCAGCCTCGCATCGGAGCGAGAGAGGCAGGAATATCTTCACGGCAGATGGAGAGCGGGGAGATGCAGAGGTGCCCAGGGAGCCGGGATGCAGCGAGAGTTTGTCGGGGCTTTGGCGTGCAGGGGAGGGGACAGAAATAGCCAGCAAATCCCTTCTCTGTGGAGAACCACCCGTGAGAAGGCTCGACAGACGAGGGACAGGAGCCAACAGGACACAGATCCGGGCTTGCAAACCGGACAGGTTGTGGCTCCAGATGGCAGAAAAAGAAGAAAAGGAACCAGGAGCGACCACACTTGTATTCAGTTTGAACGTTTTCAAAGTTCTCTTGAGTGATTACTCCCTTCTGGGACTCCAGCTGCGCAGAGTCGAGGGGTGGACTCAGGAGGGAGGCCGAGAGCTGGCACCCAGCTGACCCCGGGCCTGGACGCTTGGGCTCCAGGCGGGGAGGCAGGTCCTGGCTGTGTTCTCCAAGGGGCTCAGGCTGTCAGGCGTGTGGCCTGGGTTTCTCTCCCTCCAGGTCTGAGCGCTTTGAGCTCTGCTGACCAGGCAGCTGTGCTGGGAGAGTGTGTGTAGTTCCTCGGCCAGTCCCACCCCGGGAGCAGCTGCGGACACAGCCTGGCGGGACGGTCCATGGTGCGGGCCGAGAGCCAGAGCCTGAGCCTGCTGGGAGGGAGTGTGGGCCGAGCAATGGAAGATGTTTTCAAAATATCCTTCTGCAAAGACAGAACCGCCCAGGGTGACATCAGCTCCCTCAGCTGGAGTTCAGTCCGTGTGTGTTGAAATGTAGGAAGCGTGCCTTGAGAGAAGCAGGCCGGAGAGGGCAGGATTGGGAATCCAGCCGTGGCCTGGCCAGTCCCTGCTGTGGACCAGGGAAAGGCGCTGCACCCGTCTGAGCCTTGCTTGCTCTTAGACCCGGCGAGTCCCTTCCTCCTCTGGAGGGAGAAGTCTGAGGTGCACATATACATGCAAAGGACACAGCTGTTGCAGGCACATACTGAGAGCACCTGCCTCGCCACCCACGTGGTGGGTCTCCTGACAGGCCTGGGCTTCTCTCCTAGTGGAGAGAAAGACAAGTCACGTTCACGGGTGGATGCCAACACATTCTACGCCAACGAGAGAGTCCTTCTTTCCCTGCCAGCTTTACAAGGAGCTGTGATCACCCCGCGCGACCTCTGATGGGATAAAAACTGAGTGGCTCTGTCTCTGAGAAGGGAGGTGTGTACCGCACCATTACCTGAGCGCTGCAGTGAGCTCTCCTTGGGAAGAGATCGTAGACACACTTTCTTCTTGCGTGTTTTTTCTTTAAGACTTTCTAGAATTCGTTTAGGCAATCCAGTAAACATAACAACAAACTTTCTAAATCCATTTTGCCTTAAATACAAAAAAAAAAAAAAAATTATAACGGTGGATCTGAGGTGACCAGTAGCTGCAGGGCAGTGAAGACCAGTAGCAATGGTGTGGATGGATGTCAAGGAGGCTGGCACAAATTCTTGGTCTCTTTTGGGGGGGACCATGGGACTTTCTTCACTTGCTGGCCACCTCTGTGCCCCTGTGTCCCCAACTTGAGCATAAAACCTCAAGGAAAAAGTGGCTTTGAAGCCAAATGAATACACTGCTGAAACAAAATGCTTTGGCTTGATTAAAATACTGCTCTCCGTACACCTTCGACGTAAGCACGCATGGGCACACGCATTCACGTCCGTCGGCAGGGGTGCCCCTCTTCTTTGGCACAGAAGAGACTTCTGTGGTATAAAATGATGTTAGCCTTAAGTAACTATGCCTTGATTTAACTGAGTGTGCTTACTTGAGAGACCAAAGATTCCAGTTCCTTAAGGGAATTATTTCCTGGGTTAGATGAGCTCCTGAAGAATATTCTTGTTTCTCCCCAGCACCTATAGATGTGTCACTACCCGTGAGAGCCTTGAAAATATGGCCCAATCTTAGCTCGCTCTGCCTCTGCCTCTGTCTCACCCAGACAGGCCCGGTACGCAGGACGCGTTGGTGGTTCTCTGTTGGACTGTCACAGCGAATGTGAGAAGACCAAGGAGAGTCCCCGGGGGCGAAGTGGACAAGACTTTGGAAGTGAAGTTGATGCTGTGAGTGGGCACACCGCCTCTGGGAGGCTCAGGTAGTGCCAGGTAAGGTCAGAAGCCTGAAGGCAGGCAGGGCCTGAGTTCCCTGAGTCTCCGCGAGGCGCGGCCTGTGCGGTGCTCGGCCCTGGGAAATGCCGGCTGAGTGGAGAGCGGGAGCGAGGAGGGGAGGCAGGGGGTCCTCCCGGACAGGTGTACTGACAGCCACGCCCGTCTCCAGTGACAGAGTCGGTGATCCGGGATACACCTCCTGGTCCATCAGGAAAGACGTCCCAGGTGGACAGTCTCCCAGGACAAAATTCAAGAGGCATCATTTCTGATTAGTCGATAGGGAGACCGATTTGCAAGAGTAAAAGTACTTTGAGAAAGGAGCATGTCAGCTTCCAGCTGAATCTTCTCCACCGACCAGGGCAGACGCTTCAAGGCTTCGGCTGGAAGCAGCAGGCCGTTGGACCCTCCTGATGAGAATAAACAAAATCACCACCTTAGTGAGGCTCATTATCCTTCAGCTGAAAAAAAAAGTGGAATGAGATTTTAAGAAAGGTGTTGTATGTGATAAATAGTTCGGGCTGTTATCACATCAAGGCTCCAGGGGCCTCTGGGAATGACGAGTGGTCTTAGGAGCAGAGCACGAGCAGCTGTGCCCTCCACACAGGTTCTCTAGAGAAAAGAGAGAAACGCCACCGCAGGCCACCTGGACGCACCTGCCATGCAGCAGGTTCACGGGCAGGCGAGTCGATTCCAGTGTGGCCTCTGAGTGCTGGTGTCCGGTCTCCCACACGCCCTGGAGCCCAAGCCCTGTTGATCACGGGACCTCCCGTACTGACCTCCCTTGGGCCTTCCCCACAGACAGCAGCGGTGCGGGCTCAGAGGTCTGCTCTCCCACAGTTACGTCAAACAAGCTGGAGTCCCATCAGGTTAAATTCCCCGGAAATGATGGATGCATTCTCCAGGCCAGCCCATCAGCTTCTCTGTCAGCAAATAGATGGATGAAGGTTAGAAGCTATGTCTTCACAAACGAAACGGAGGCGTTGGAGGGATGGGATGCACCAGGACCGCGCTGAACGGAAGGCATCTGGAATGGAAGGCAGGGCGGCGTCTGGAATGGAAGGCAGGGCGGCGTCTGGAAGGCAGGGCAGGCAGTCTTGCTGGCTCCCAACGCAGTGGCTTTGACTCCAGATCACACCAACCACATGTTCACTGGGAGGGCACCGCTTCCCAGGAAAGGCTCGCGGGCGTCACAACTAATTAAAGGTTCACATGAGGTTGGGGCGCTGGCATTGAGCCTCTAATGTTTTCGACATTTGTCCAGATTAAACATAATCCACCCTTCACTGTATCACAGATTTTCCCAGTGTTCCCTGTTCTCACGGCCATCCCAGTTTTGATCTCACTTTTGCTAGACTAGCAGCATTTTGGCCCAAAGTAAAACCTGGCGAACGATGCAATTGGAATGGATTGGATTGACAGGCAGCATCTCATCAGATTCTTCCTCAGCCCTGGGGTGTTCAGGAGATGGAGCTTCTGAGTCTGCAGAACTGAAGGCCAGACCCCAGCAGAGCCAGTGAGATACTTGGGGGTCTGAGGGCTCTGCAGACACCCACCCCGCATCACTCCTTCACCTTCAGACGTCCACCTGCTAAGACGGCCAGGGTGCTCAAGCCATCTTCCTCTATTCATTTTCCAACTTCTTTACGACTGTAAGGAAAGAAAATGTGTATTTATTTAGGTTGCATATTATGATCATTTCTTATATTCTTAGAATTAACACACACACTCACACACACACTTTAGGTGCCAGGCACTGTGCCATACGATTGTGATCCGAAGATGTAAAAGATGGAACCTCCGCCTTCAAAAATTACGCAAGTTAGTATAGAAAACGGCATGAAACGGATCATTACAATGCCATTTACTAGGTAAAATAAGGTTTAAAAGGGGAGAAGGGACTTTTCCAGGAAAAGAAGGACACTGCTGCCAGAGGGAAAATGGCCAAGAAAACTGGGTGATCGAGACCTCCCGGTCCTTGGTGCAGAGGGGTGTGCTGTGGGCCCGGAGTCTCAGAGCTTCCTTGACTGGCTCCATGAGGTCTGTGATTCTGCGGGAAGGCAGACGGCGGGCACTTTGGGGTTCTTTCCAGCTCCAAGAATTGTGACCATCTTTGGCCTAGACCTAGCGTCACAGGGCTAGAATGCACCTGCAATTATTCCATCCAATTCCAGGCTCCATGTGACTTCTCAGAGTGGGGAATGGTTTGCCGGAGCTGATCAGCTGGTCAGTGGCAGAGCTGAGACACAGTCTGGCTTCCTGCCCAAGGCTTCTTCCTTTGTGACTCTGTTCATCTGGTGGGCCCCGGTGCTCTGAGTTCAGAATGATAGCATTTCGTGGACACTGTCTGATAACACATCGCAATGTGTGAATGTTGACTGCTTACTTCTGGGTTCTGCAGTGCACTGTCGACTTGTCAAGGCAGAGATGATGGGTTACTCATCTTCATATACTTAGTACTCAGTGTAGCATCAAGACGAGAAGAGGTATCTAAAGATGTCTAATGAATGAAAGAATGAATGAAGCATCAAATTGTGCTCTTGCAAACCTGAGAACATGGTAGATTTATCTTAGAAGCTACCTGGAAGGTGAAAATCTCATTATAACCTGCATTATTTCAAGTAGAAAGGACTCTTAAGGTGCCAAAATATTTTGTGATTGCCACTGCCACGTTTACTATTTCCACTCTGATTTTCAGAGTCTCCCCCTTTTGTGTTTGTCTTCCTACTGTTTGTGTACTATGCCTTCCACTTCCGCCAGCTTCCTCTGATTAACTTTTCTCTGGGCTTGGCCCTCTCACGTGGAGTGCCGTGGAATGCATTAATCATGCCCTTCCTTTAGCTTGAGTCCCTACCTGTGTGAAACCATACTGATCTATTTCTCCTTGGAACCCAAAAGACATGCACTGTTTTCACCTGTAATTGGCTGCTCTGCTTCACTTACATGTATTGTTCGTTCTTCAGCTGGGCTGCTTACTCCATCATAATAAAGGGAACCTGCAGTAGCTTATTGTAGCTATTGGGTCTATAGTAAAGAGTTCATTAGTTCTTATAGGCTAGTGACTCTCAAAGGTGAATCTGAAAATTATAAGGGCCTCAAAGGGAGCCTTGTGGGGAAGCTTCTTGTAGTCATACGACCCTTTGCCCTTGACCGTCCTGTTATCAGGAAGTCTAAGAACTGAATGAACTATACTGGGTTTCTAAATGGTTCAGGTCATGATAAGGATTTCTGACCCTCTAACTTTACCAGGAATTCTTGTGGTCTCCCCTGCTGCCCAGAACTGGATTCTTTAGGGAATAGGAGATAGACAGGGGGAGAAACACTATTTCTCATTTCAGGGTGACTGCACGGTAATGTGTACGCATTGATTCTTTGTCAGACTTTGTAATGCACCACGTCCCTACCCCAGTGGCGAGAGAGACAGTGCCATCCAAACACTGTGCTGGTGGAGGTTTGCTTAAGGCACAATGGGAGCTGAGAGCAAGGAAGCTTAGGGAATAGAGAGCGCCAGGGAAGGTTGCCCCGGGGTGGGGTGGGCATGAGGCAGGGCAGTGCTTGGCTGAGCCTTGAAGGGAAAATGAGCTTCTATCAGAAGGCACAGCGCAAGCAGGGTGGTAAACACGGTGGGCCGGACCTATGGGCAAGAAGTGGCGTGTTCTTGGAAAATCAAGTAGCTCTGTTTTTCTGGATAATAAAGGACATTGGGTGGGTGGGGAAAAGATGAGCCATGAAGGTGGGAAAGACACTTCTCAAACCTTGCTTGCCATGTTCAGGGGTCTGAATTTTATTCTGAAGGCTGTGAACGACACTGAAAAGATTCCCTCAGAGGAGGAAGGCTTTCATATTTGGGAGTGAGGAAGTGCAATCAGGCACCTGTGTAAGGGTAGCTTAAAAGACTTCCGTTTGGAGTCACACACGGGAGCGGGACAATGGGGTAGAGGCTCCTAAGAATAGGCACCCCTCCAGCCACCTCCACCTGTGTTGGCAGCCCCATCGGAGCCCACAGTTTTCCTGGTTCATTTATGTTTTTGCTCATTGATCTTTGTTTTCTGTTTTACTCATCTGTTTCCATATTCCTGCACAAGCACTACACTTACAAGGTAATATTTCTATACTTGAGAATTGTCTCTCGATCGATTTAACTTTTCTCCCACAATACTTCAGAAATTTATTTTACAAAAAAATTATTATATTTAGTTCTAGATATTTCGTCTTCCCCCTTTCTCATGGTTTATTACTGTGGCAGGGAAGTGCATTTGACTTTTATATAGTGATTTTGAATCCAACAGTATCGCTAAGCTCTGATAGTAATGCCAATGATTGATGTATAAACAGTTTGGTGTGTTTATAGAAAATCACATCATCAGCAAATGACAACAACTTTGATTGTGACTTTTTTTTTTTTTTTTAACTTTTTTTTGGGTTTATTTATTTAGTTATTTAGTTATTTATTTATGGCTGTGTTGGGTCTTCGTTTCTGTGCGAGGGCTTTCTTTAGTTGCGGCAAGTGGGGGCCACTCTTCATCGCGGTGCGCGGGCCTCTCACTGTCGCGGCCTCTCTTCTTGCGGAGCACAGGCTCCAGACGCGCAGGCTCAGTAGTTGTGGCTCATGGGCCTAGTTGCTCCGCGGCATGTGGGATCTTCCCAGACCGGGGCTCGAACCCGTGTCCCCTGCATTGGCAGGCAGATTCTCAACCACTGCGCCACCAGGGAAGCCCGATTGTGACTTTTAAGTCCGTACTTCTTCTTGTCTTATTGCTCTGGCCAGGACATTCAATATGACGTTGAATAGAAGTGTGAGTGGGCATTCTTGTCTTTTTCTGAGCTCAGAGTGAAAAATTTAATATTTCCCCTTATTAAAATACTATTAATAATATTAAGACAGTTCCCTCTCTTCTAATTCTGCTAACCATTTTAATGTTAAGAAAATTATCTGCGTATATTTAGATTATTTTTTTTCTTAAATGTGTTAATATTGTAAGTTGCACTAATAGTTTTTTGAAGTGTTGAACTAAGCCATGCATTCCTAGAATAAACTAAATTTATTTATCATATATTATCTAGTAATCATAAATTACTAGATTTGATTTGCTATTACTCACTTTAGATTTTTTTCAATAAACTGACTTTGAGTATTTTGTCCTTGTACTGACTTTATCCGGTTTTTTTGTCAAAATTATACTGTCCTGAAAAAAAAATGAGTAGGAAAATGTTTTCTTGTCTTCAGTTCCCTGGAAGGTTCATCTGTGGTTAGAATTGGTCATTCCTAGGATGGTAGAGATTGTTTTCAAAACTATCTAGGCCTGGTGTTTCCCTTGTGGAAATATTTTTTATCTAATAATTCATTCCCTTTAACGGATTCAAAACTATTTTCTCTATTTCTTATTGAGTCTGACATGAAAAGTTATTTGTTCTAGAAAGTTTTCCATTTTGTCTAAGTTTTGTCTAAACGTATTGGTTTAAGGTGGTCGTAATGTTCTCTTATGTTTTTAATCTCTGCTATCTACTTAGAAGTATCTTCTATTCTTCAATATTTGAAATCCTCAATATTCCTAATATTTTGTCATACTTTCTTTTTTCCTATTAAATCTTATAGATATTCAACAATTTGATTGCTGTACTCAAGAAATTATAACATTATTGGTACAACTATTATATCTTGTTTTCTCTTGCATTCATTTCTGGTCATGTCTTTATCATGTCTTCCCTTCCATTTTTATATTTTTTTATGCTGTACTTATCTTTAAAATATAATTATTTGTCTGTAGCTTTTCCTCTAAAATTACTAAGATAAATCTCTAGTTTGACATGTTTGATTTTTGTCATTGTGCACTCAGTTCTTATTTTTCCTATAAATTATGATTTCATCTTTAACCTGTGAGTTGGTATAATATTAGATAACTTTGACAACTTTACTCCCCAAAACTTGTCAGTGGCAACTAGAAGGATAAAGAGTCCTCAAATTCCTTTTGTATAAGGTAAAAAGACCATAACACATGTCTCACTGTTATAAATATTTTATATCCTAAACACATGAACAAAAAAGGAATATATGTAAGACAAAAGCAATGTTTTAACTAAACTATTTGGCATAAAGCCTATGATATTAAAATCGCTTATGTTTTGCTTTATAGTTCACTAAAAGACTTTTGTACACATTCCACCCTTTGGAACATTTGATAATTTCTAGATCAATGCATGACACATGGCTAATCAATGATAAAGTAATGACTAGAATGCAGATATTTTCATTTCAATTCTTATTCTCTTTAACAGCTACTTTTCTCCTTATTCCATACCATCGACCACATTTGGATGGGAACCAATATTAATAATATTGTTCTGGTATTTTTAATAACTAGTTATCTTTCCTTAGAGGAGAGTTCAAGATGGATTTTGCTATATTGTTACATTATAGATAATAAGTGTTAAGTTACTTTAACTTTGCGGTAATATCTTGCCACTATAAATAGTAAAGCCAGATCATTGCCTTTCATCTCTTTATACATAATGCTAATTCCCGTGACATACATTTCTATTTCCATAGTATTTCTCATGCCACAGCATACTGGCCATAAGATTAAGACAATCTCTTCCTTTGAAATTATGTTTTTCACCTCCATTTTTATATCACATTACCAAATTGATTATTGCTTTCAACATTTCAATTCAATTTTATTGCTCAATTCCACCAACTGTATTAGAATGACAAGCTAAAAAAGTGTTGCTAGAATCAGGGCAGTGTATAAAATCTGTAGAAAAAACTGGAAATATTGATAGAATGGGGTTTCATACTCTATGTCACTTTCCTCCTCATAATCAATTCCCAGTTGATGTCGTGTTGCCACATATTCTAGGAATGTGCCAATATTTGTCTTTCATGCCTTAGAGTAAGATCTTCTCCTATGGTTTAGGCTAGATATAGACATAAATCTCATATTCTTAGATATTTTTAGAAAGTTGTATTTAAAAGCTTTCTGTTTTCATTTTTCTCATCTTAGATGTCATGAGTGCAAAATTGGATAAACTTTTGTTGGCATTGCACTTGAGTTTTTTTTGGTTTTTTTGGTTTTTTTTTTTTTCCAATATGGGATCTGCACATACACACTTGATAAGAACCTATGTAAAATTCTTATCATCTATTGTTCAAAATGGGAGTTGAGTGTAGCTTTTCCATAAAGGCATTTGGGGCTATTTTACTGTGTTTTCCTTTAATCTCACCAGAAGTAAACATTATCCATTATAAAGGCTTAATCAGTTGCACTGAGAAAAACTTGGATAAGAAAACCATTGGCAGGTAAGATATCCTGACTTTGGATTCATACAAATTCAGAGATTGTGCTTATCCAAATTCAGTTTTAAGCTACTAGTAATGTATGTAATGGAACTAAATAAACTTCAGGAGGAACTAAATGCATAATTGACCAGAAAGGGAAATCTGAGGTTCTGCCTCTAAAACATCTCATTTTTAAGATTTCCACTCTCTGTAATTCAAACTTTCTAAAGTCCATATCTAGTACCTTGATATAAATAATCTAACTCCATATCTCCACTTTCTCTTTATTTGCTTGATCATTAGACTCAAGTATACTAACAGTCATTTATTATTCCAAGACCATAACCAAGCAGAAACTCACCCAAAACATTAAGGTCAAATCTCTGAAGGTCAAATCTCTTCTGGAGATGACCAGAATCTTCCGTGGCAGAATGTTCTGCTTCAAAGTGCCTGCAATAGGCTTTGTTCATAGGAGATAATCTCAGGTTTACCATTTCAAAGCTATATGATTTTAGCCACGTTTCTCAGATAATGTAAGTCAATTTCCACCAATCTGAAATGCTGCTCTCTCTTCTCCCAAAGTTGTTGGGAGGAATAAATACATCATTGAAAATGTTACACAGAGTGCACAGTACATAATGGTCAACAAATGTGTACTGAATAAAGAAATAAGGAATGAATGAATGGAATGCTTGTATATATGATCCTTTCTTCTTGTGACGAGGTTGTGACTTTCCTAGGAACCCCTATAGGCCCATTAAGCTGCTGTTGAACAAAGCACCAGTAACAAGAATTTATAGAATGCCTTATTGGTTAGAAATTCTGGTCTGATTTTCACTCTTCACAAAGAGATAGAGGTTAAGATGGATTTAGTTTCAAGCTTTACAAACTTGTTGCAATAACTTTATTGAGAAGTCTGGGGGTGGGAAATGGAAACTTTGAATGTTCCCGATATATATGTGCATGTATTTTTAAATTGTATGTAAGGCCGACAGAACGTTTCATTATAATTATTTTCATAACTAAACTTCTTGCACTATAGATTCTGTTCTTTATAGATGGGTAATTTAAAATCCAATTATCGCTCATATACATCAAAATAACACATTTGATATTTATATTTATCACAGATCTGCCATTTAACACCTCCATATTATGCTCTGCTTTCCTCCCATGATCACATTCCAAAATACACTCTACAGTCCAATTTTTTTCTTTTTTATCATGGATATGACATTCATATTGGAAAATAAGTATGTTCGATAGAATGCCAGTTATCCGTACAGTCTAGATTCATCTACACAGCCTAGGATAGAGAAGGGGCTTAACATATATCTTCACTGTCGCTATCATTATTCTCATATTGGCCTTGACAATAGTCAACCCCAAATAACTGAAGAGTTGGTCCTAATTAATTGACCCGTGTTGCTTAACTATTGTCTGTTCACTGATACCAAAGAAAGCTGAAACAGAATAAAGTTAGAAAAAAATGAGGAAAAAAAATCCTTCTCTAGAACTATCCCCACTAGCTAATTAAGTACTCATCCAAAAGACTTCATGTATTAGATGTTCTCATGTGAAGCCCACGGTACTGGATAAGAGGTGTGGACACACAGCCTCTGTCTTCTAAGAGATTACAACCCTGTTTATTCACATTTGTTTTAGAATGTGCTGGTTTGGTTTTATAACACCAATCCCTACCAGAAGGGATAAGAACTATGGAAGAACTATAAGAAAAAAATTTTTTCCCCCCATGATGGTTTGGAGACTGTCACAACACTACTTGGAATAATTGAATTTCAGACCAAATCTAGGTCCTTAGGCAGCACTTCACTCAGAATTCAAGCTCACATTTGTCTTTATGTCATGTGGGGATTCAGAAGCCATAAGGTGTAACCAGAGGGCCGACTTGGCTTGGATTTGTTTCCTGCACTGCTTTTCAAAAATCAGTACTTTATAGTAATCTTCTCTTGTTTAGTTCTTAAATCTCCAAGATACTTCACAGCTACTCTCCTCTGGTTTTTCCTAAAGTTTAAGACTTGTCCTGTGATCAGCTTTCAATCAAGATCTATGACTGAGAATCCAGGGGTGTCCACCTTTAAAATGTAACTTGACTAGTGACCAAAAGACCTGAATAATGGCAAAGATGAGACTTATAAAAAGATCTAAACCAAAATCACTGTAAACGTACATGACTCATACCCCTAAAGAGCTGTCATGTGCAATCCTGTCCAGAAGGAAAAATATATAGTAAACTGACAATACCTTTATTAAAAAAATTTTTGAGCCTTAGAATAAATTGTTAACTTTCTTTCTAAATGGCCCTTTGACTCTGCAAGCATCCTTAAAAAAAAAACCATTGTCTGTCTCCAGACACAAGATTATCTTCTTAATAACCTTCCTTTCAATAGACTCAATTACTAATATCCAGAGATAAAAGTTGGGGTCTGCACCTGTGTCTAATGAGTTTTCAGAGATTCTGCCCCTGTCAGGGCCACTCTCAGGCTAAGCCTTCTAGATTCACCCGGGTTCTGGAAATACTAGAGTTTACCCTGCTCTGTCATTTCACAGCTCTCTCATTTGAAGTAAGTTGTAGAAGGTCTGTGACCCTCTGTTTCTTGTATCAGTAAAATGGAGATCATGGTGTCTCCTATGTCTATTTCACTTTGAGATAGCTAGTTACTACCCTCAGGGACCCTTTTGTCTTTACTTCTATGTATTCCAAAAGGACGAGATTTCCAGAAACCCGACATCTATAAGCAGGAGGTAGGTATATGTGTGAGATACAATGTGCATTTATGCATTCTATATGCATATGTATATTCAGGCATACATATACTCTTTAAAATTAATTTTTCAAAAATGTTCCATAAAATGCTGTTCCTTTCTGCCCTCTCATCTTGTAAATCTGTCAGGAGCTTGGTCCCTTCACAATTGATAAATCACCCACATTAATCTGTCTTTCACCTTCTCCCTTCAAACCGTTTCCTTAGCCACAATAAGATTTGAATGTGTGCCTGTACACATGGCTTCCCAAATTATAACCTCCCCAGTCTCGGGATTGTTTTCAAAGGGCTAAAAATTGCCATGCTCATAAAAACAAAACAAAACAAAAATGGCAACCTTGTTTGCCTTGCCCGTCTGTCAGAGCTTGAAAAACAAACTTCATCCCAGAAAGACAAACACACACACAGCAAACATGGAGAAGGAGCTGCTAGGAGCCGAGAGAATCTCCAGACCAGGGAACAATGAAAGAGAATACAGCCTGGCAGGGAGGGGAAAGGCACGTCCTGCCAACAGGGTGAACAAGAAGGAAAGGACATAGCCCCCCTCTCTGCGGACCTTAGCGGGGTTGGAGGGAGAACTTTCTCTTTTGTACACATCCTCCTCCAAACCCCCAGACATCCCCACCATCAAAGCTCATACATGTGAAGCTACATCTGAATTTGGCTCTTCTCATCCCTTCCTCTCGTATTATTTCCAGTTGAAAGGCATCAGTGACCTGAGTTAAACGGAAGCACATTTACCTAGCCTGATCCCCCCTGGTATGTCACGTCAGGTATCTAAATATAAAGATCCAAACAGACACTGAAATCCCAATTTCACAAATCATTGTTGGAATGAATCAAAGCCAGTCAACTGCATATTTCCTGGAAGGCTTCATTTTACAACCTCTGATGAGATACAAAATAAAAAGGCGACTTTGGCGGGTTTCTATAATAACAGTTTATATTAATATTCTACAGGAATCCTTTCTTCCAAGGAATCTAAAGTACTTGCAAGGAGGTTGGATTCTGCCCCAGCTCTGGTTCCAGCAGGAATAAATGGCAGTGCTTGGCAGCCGCAGTGCAAACCTTAGCGATGTCTTCGCAGATGTGTGCACTGAGCGGCACACGTTACACGTTTCAGTCTTTGTTCACACACACTCTGGTCTGTCAGAGCTTAGCGGCTGTTGGCCCCAAGAGGATCAGGGCAGATCTATGCCCAGTCAAGGGGTTAAGTCAGTCACCATGCAAATAAGTCCTTAAGGCGACAGTGGACTTAGCCCAGCCTGGAGGTGCCCATTAGTGAAGCTCTTCTATTTGACATGTGCAATACCAGACCCCTTCACTATGTCAGTAATTCTCACTGCAACCCTCTCAGGTTGGTAATTATGATCATGCCCATTGCTCATGTGAGAAACAAAGACTCAGGGTCCAGCTTGTCCAGTGACACAGCCTATCAATGGTAGAGTCAGATGTATACCCAGTTACTTCTGGTTCCAAGGTACATGCCTTGTTGCTCCATTGTTTTTGATGCAGGCTGATCCCAATGATGGCATGAGGTAGAGCCACAGTGCTTGCTTACAAGTGTGCATTCTTTTCGCTTCCCTGTGCCAAGGGAATGGGACTGCAAATTGTTAGAGTTCCTAGTTTCTAACCTGCTCCCAATCGTTCAAGTTCCCCGGCCCCCCTCCTTACTCCATCCGTGCAAGTCCCGGGGTCCCATTGGTGCTAAGATGCCCTACGGGATGGGACCTCTTGACACTGTATCTCTGGAACCTAAGCACCAGATTAAGACTGTTTGTAGGATGCAGTGTTTCCCTACATTGGCCTGATGGGCACCGTTCTCTCTCTGATTTTGTATCTAACTTTCTAATGAACAAACATGTATTGAGCCCTTGTTGCATGCTAGGTCAGGGTGTGGACCAGGTTGACCAGGTGACTCATTTTCCTCAGGTGCAAAATTTAAAGGGATGCCCCAAACCATTCATTATTATTAATAATATTAACATTTTTAGAAATTAAAGTGAGTGCAAAAATCATAATGAAAACAACATTTAATATAAAGATGGAATAAGTATTAGCAACACTTCCTTTTGCCTCAAGCTCGGTAGTGCTCCCTGCTAGGCACTGGGCACCCAGAGACCCACCTGGCCCTTGGGGTAAGGACCTATTAGAAATACGATTCTAGTATATGATGCTAATACCATCAGGTTCCTCACCTTCAAGGTGCAAAATGCAATTTCTACTTCAGAAGAAAAATGCTAGAAAGTCACTGGATCAACTGAGTTGAATAAATTGGAATAAACTTAATTTTCCTGCTTTTGAGCTAGAACGGGGTTTGGCATGAGTGCCCTTTTACAGAATATAGAGTCTCATGTCTTTGCAAAAGCCAGTGGTGACAATTACTCACAGTAGCCACACGTAGCATGGCAGTTTAAGGCCACTGTAAACCTACCATCTCTTCTGTCAACCAAACCCTCGGCCTGGCTAAGAACCCACCCTAAGCCAGCTTCCTCGCATGGACTGGGGTCTCGAAGGTCACTGATACACTTAAATAGAAAGCGTTATCATCGCTCACTTTGTTCCAAGCCCTCTTCTAGTCAACAGCGATACAAATGGGACAGAGAGGAACTGAAGGGCTGTGACTGCCAGTGGGGGACAGCACGAGGGGAAGGAAGACCCTTCATGGGGGATGTGGAAATAAGGACAAATAGACAAAAACCAGGTCGTCTTTCCTGTCGCTCACATCAGCCCGGATGTTTGAGGCACGCATTGAAAGAAACCTTCCCGAGTCCATTCTGCAAAGACATGAGTTTTAACTCAGCAAATATCAAATCATCAAAGGAAATTCATTGCACTCACAATGCCATTACTTCATTGTAGGATGGCAAAAAAATGTGAAGGATGGATGTCATGACTATTTCATTTTACAGGCGAGGAAAATGCTTCCAGGGAATTATATAACACATCCAAAGTCATCACCCTTTGCGAGAAGACCAAATTATTGTGTCAACCCTCCCACTGAGTCCAGGGCTTCAGGCAGATGGGAGAAGTGGAGGACACCTGCCTGTAGTGGACAGAATCTCTGCACGTTATACACAAGGATTCCTGCGGTGGGCAGTCCCAGGCGGGTGGAGCTCGGTCCCGCAGCAACGGCAGCTAATCCTCAAGGGCACGGAGGGCCACCTCTGTCCCTTAGGGGGAGATGGGGCAGGTGGATCCCCTGGGGCACTTGGTCATCACAAAATTTAGCAGAGCAATGCAGATCCTGCAGTTTCACTCAGTAGTTGAGGTTTTCTAAGAGGCTCCCATCCTGCCTTCTTGGACCACCTTCCACCACTCATAGATAAGCCCTTTGTCCAGGACAATCTAGAACCTTCCAACTCTTCTTTCCCCCATGCCTTTGTCCATGGTGTCCCTACCTATAAATAGAAACACACAAATGTTCCTGCTAAACGGGGGCCCTGGCCACACTTAGGGGACTGCATTCAACTATCAGATACACAGTTATGATGAATGCAGAAATATTAAAGGAAATCCAATAAATGCAATAGAAACTATTAGAGTTCAGTGTTTAATTCGGGGGGCATAATAGAAGAGGGTTTCCTATGAATTATATTCGCTTCATTAAGTTATTACCATAATATTAACATGTCAAAGGGTGTCTGAATCTCTTTCCAAAGACCCAGCATCTGCTTAGTTCTCCTAGAACTCCGCATTTTAATCCAGATCAGGGGAGGAAGGGGAGGTGGAAACAATCTCATTTCATCAGAACCTCCCTCTCTGTTCCTCCCAGGCTGTGTCTAAGTTCTAGGAGCTCGTGATTTGCACAGCATCGAGGCAGATGGGGGACACGAGACAGGATCTTGATGCTGTTGTCTAGGTAATGTGCATCCTGGGTTCCTGGACTTTGTTTCGCTGAAGGGCAGCACTGAAGTGACCTTTCCACCCATCTACGGGCTCCCCGCAGGTCCAGCTTTCTTCTGCTGCTTGAGCCATGTGGCGGGTGGACATCTTTCCTCTGCAAGTATTTAGGGGGATCCGTGGGGGGGGGGGTCTGCCTGCCTACCACATGGTCTTCGCACCTCTTCACATTCAGACCAGAGGGCATGAGGCCCCCCTGCCCCCAGGTCCACACAAGTCCAGGACCTACTGCTTTTTTTTGGCTGCTTCCAGAACGCAGAAAACAGGGGTTTTATTTTCCCCTCCGAAAATCATTCTGTTGTCTTTTTACGTCTCATTGAACTGTCCTCCTTCAGGAATCCATTTCAGGGGAGTCCGCAGACTTGGCACGTTCCTGCCTAAATGTCTCTGCTATGAATCTTCCCTGCTCCTCTAAAGGCCTAGTATTTGAAACCAAAGAACTGGAATAATACACTCTCCCCTTCTGCTCTCTGACGTTAAGTTCCTTCTTTGAGGCAGCTACTGAGATTAGATTAGCTGGGGCCTGGGTGCATCACAGAGAAATATCAGGGGACGAAATGAAGAAAAGCACCAAGCAGTATTTCCCAGTGATATCCTGCCCTGGTGGATTATAACACATGGCAATTCATAAAGTACCGATATGTTTACTCTCATTTAATTTTTCAATTACTCTTATGGAGTGAATGCTATTATCCTATTTATAAATGAGGAAGCAGAGGGCTTAATAGTCATTCGTTCCCTCAACAATGTTTATGAGATGACAGATACCACTCTAAAGAACAAGTGAGTTACGGATTTGTAGCTAAACTGGATTGTGAGCAGGGGCTGTGTCCTCCTTCTTTTTCCTTTTCCACATTATCTGCTAGGAGTGTAATTATGTCCTCCCAAAGTTTATACGTTGAAGCCCCAACATATAGTACCTTAGGATGTGGCTGTATTTGGAGAGAGGCTCTTTGAAGAGATAATTAAGGTAAAATGAGGGCTTTGGGATGTGCGCTAATCCAATTTTACTGGTGTCCGTATAAGAAGATGAGCTTAGGACACACACAGAAGGGCAATGATGTGAGGACACCAGGAGAAGACGCCCTACTGCAAACTAAGGAGAGAGGCTTCAGGAGAGATCAACCCTGCCTACTGTTGATCTCAGATTTCTAGCCTCAAGAACTATGAGAAAATACATTTTTCTTGTTTAAGCCCCACAGTCTGTGGTATTTTGTTACGGCAGCCCTAGCACACTAATACACTAGCTTACTGCTCTGGTTAATACATGTCTGTTAGATTATGGAATTACAGAGAAATAAAAACTGCTTTATTTTTTTCATTCCGTAAGTGCCTCCCACTTGCTAGGCCTTCTGCTTGGCTCTGGGCAACAGAGATGGAAAGAGTCCCTTCCTGCCTCTGAGGAGGTCCTCAGCCCCGGGCAACGCATGTGCCAGGGTGATGGTCACATGTCAGTGGCACGGGCTGGTTGGGGGGTGAGCCCACTGTGTGGTCATCTGAAAGAAGCATGACTGCTCAGTCTGGGTCAGATTCGCAAGGAGGCTGTTTTCTGACAACTGAGGAGGAATTGTGAATTATGTAAGAGCTTAAGGGAATCTGGGGTTGAAACCCTGTAGGAACTGCTACTGACTACCAAAAAAGAAAAATCTAAATTCCTCAGTATGGCTTAAAAGATTCCCAATGGCTTAGCCCCTGCCTTCTATCCCCATCATATCTTTGACTCAGCCTCACTCCTGGATCCCTCCCTATAGCCCCATTGAATCGCTTACAACTTGTCAGACTCCCTAGGATGCCCCATGCCTTGGCCTTTGCTTGAGATATTTCTTCTGTAGGTAAAGTCCTCCCAGCTGAGCTCTCTAATGAATAGCTTCTCAATTCCTTAAGATTTCACTCAAAGGTTACCTCTTCTATGGCATCTTTCCATATATCCCTAAATGGAAAGAACTCCTCCCTCTTTGGTCTCCATTTTAGTCTTTGCAGACAATTCTCTGCAGTCCATATGACACTGTGCTCCCCTGATTTATTTATAGCTCTGACATCCCTTACTATACTGTAAGCCTCTTAATCATAACAGCCAAGACTTATTCCTGTTGTATCATCTGTGCCCTTAGTAGATGCTTAAGACGTTTGTTGGCTAAATGTATACTCAAAGACACCAGGGTTGCAAAGAACACTGCAGAAAGACAGCCACTTGTCTCATGTGGAAGTGATGTAGAAAGTTTGTAGTCAAGGGCTGGGAACCAGTGCTTGAAACGTAAGCTGGCCTCTTATGTAGGTCTGCCAGATTTAGTATAGAAAAATACAGATATCTGGTTAAATTTGAGTTTCAGATGAGCAGCCATTAATGCTTTTTAAGTATAAGATGCCTCATGCAATATTTTGAATGCATTTATATTAAAAATTTTTCCTTTTTTGTCTGAAATTCAAATTTGACTTGATGTCCTATATTTCATCTGGCAACCCTACTCATATGTCATGCTAAGAAGCTTCCAGGGCTAAATGCATATATAATAGGAACAAAGACTTTATTATTTGGTTCTAATAGATCCGTAGTTTGGATTGTACCTCTTTTCCAAGTGATAGTTTAGGCAAGGGAGTGGCTGTTTCCTTCCTTATGTTCTTAACTCTGTAATCAGCACTAAAGTCAGATAAAGTAGAATTAACCTCTGAGACCAAGTGAGATTCTGCACAATGGAATCGTAAATGCATAAATGCTAGACAACATGGAGAAAAGAGAGAAGAGGGTGGGGGAGATTAAAAAAAAAAAAAAAAAAAACAGCCAATATGGTCTTGGCCCTCATCAGAGACTCACACAGCTTTGGGGATATATTTCCAAAGCTGAAACTTGAAGGGAAATCACATGGATATTATGCCACCCTTCCCAGAATTTTAAGCAGAGGCCAAATGAATGTTTCCCCAGAATCCCCTATCAATTGCAACTACTGACATTCACGTCGGTCTCGTGGCACCTGCTTCCACCAAATGCTAGTGTTTAACATTTCTCACAGTGTTTCTAAACTTGAATTTGTTCACTGCTACCAGCTAGGAACAGATGCACCAGAGAGAACCTATTTGAAAGTGGGTGGCTTATTATGAACAACTTAAGGTCTATAAAAAAAAAATCCCAACAAGAGCTGGAAGAAAAAAAAAAAAAAAACTGCCAGAAGCTCTAAAAAATCTCTTCAGAAGAGAACAGAATAGTTATCTGGAAATTCTGCAAATATGTAAAGGAAACTTGTTTTAGCACCACTTTGCACTTTAGCATAATTTCCTAAAAGTTACCTCTAACTTGGGCTCTCTCACAGAATTGAGTCACCACCCTCCCAAAAGGACTTCTTCTTAAGGCTAGTAATCTTGTAGCACAAATCTAAAAAGAGTGCCCTTATACTGGATGAAAATATCCATCATTTGCTTAGTTCTAACTATCTATGGACAGTGACATTATAATTCCTACACTTCAGTTGATTTTGTAAAATTGTTTCCCACATTTATGGAGCGTCTAGTCCAAAATGGTAGCCATTAGACACATAGGGCTATGGTGCACTTGAAATGTGGCTAGTTTGAATTGACCAGAGTTAGTTTGAATTGATAAGAGCTTATAAAGACACAAACCAGATTTTGAAGACTTAATTAGAAAGGAACATATGAGATTACTAATGATTTTTATATTGGTTACATGTTGAAGTGATAAAATTCGGATAATTTGGTTAATAAAATACATTGTTAAAAGTAATTTCATCTGTTTCTTTCTTTAATGTGACTACAAACATTTTTTAATTATATTTTTGGCTCATCTGCACGCCTCCCATTAAAACCCAAGGCACTTTTTAATCAAAGTCTAACAATTGTTTTAACTCAATAAAAAAACTCTGTGATACTCAAATTTTTCCACCTTCGACACGGGCTCCAGGAGTCTCTGGTGTAATCGAAATGCCACAATGTCAAGGCAGAGAGAGCAGACCTGGCAGGAAATGTTGTGAGATTTTTATCAACCACTTAACCGTTCAACAAGTGAAGGAGAAATTCAAAGGACTGTTTAAATTATACCCTTGGCCTGACCTTGTATTTTGATTTGTACTACCCGAGCTCAAATTCCTTAAACATTCTCATGAAATTCATTGAACAGCTTGTGTGCTTCATGCAGAGATTTTCATCTCAGTGAGGCAAGAGGACATGATTTCAACATGTGCAAGAGCAAATTTTTAACATGTTTTGGTCACTGGTTTATCCAGGGAACATTCCCTGAGCCTTGCCTGAGTGCCAGGGACTGGGTAGTGATTATAGTGGAAGTGGGATGAAGGGTGGTGGCAGGGGTTGAGTGAGGCTGGTGAAGAAGGGGACAAGTGCAGTATAGCACGGCGCTGGGACAATTGCATAGCCACATGCAAAAGAATGAAGTTGGACCCAAATCTCACACCATACAAAAACAAACTCAAAATGAGTCAGAGATATACGAACCAAATTCTAAAACTCGTATAAGAAAATAAAGGCATAAATTTTCATGACCTTGGATTAGACAATGGTTTCTCAGGTATGACACCAAAAGCACAAGGGACAAAAGAAAATGATAAACTTTTGGCCTTCAAAGGGCACTACCAAGACAGTGAAAAAACAACCCACAGAAAGGGAGAAAATACTTGCGATTCATAAGTCTGATAAGAGAATTGTATCTAGAATATATAAAGAGCACTTACAACTTATTAAACAGACAAATAGCCCAATTTGAAAGTGAGCCAAGGATATTAATAGGTATTTCTCCAAAGTGATGCACAAATAGATAAAAAGCACAGGAAAACATACTCAACATCATTAGTCATGAGAAAAATGCAAATACAGACCACAGTGGGATACCACTTACCACCCACTAGGATGGCTATAATCAAAAAAAAAAAAAAAACAATAAAGAATGTTGGGGATGAGATAGAGAAGTTAGAAACCTTACATGCTGCTGGTGGGAAGGTAAAATGGTGCAGCCACTTTGTAAAAACAGCTTGGCAGTTCCTCAAATTGTTAAACATGGAGTTTCCATGTGCCTCAGTAATTTAACTTCTAGGTATATACTTAAAAGAATTGAAAATATATGTCTATATCAAAACTGGTACACAAATGTTCATAGCAGCATTATTCACAATAGCCAAAAAGTGGAAACGACCCATTAACTGATAAATGGATAAAGAAATGTGATCTATGCATACAAGGGAATATTATTCAGCCACAAAAAGGAATGAAGTGCTGACACAATGCTACAGCGTGGACAAAGCCTGAAAATATTATATTAAGCGGAAGAAGCCAGACGCAAAAGGCCACATGGTGTATGGTTCTGTTTATATGAAATATCCAGAATAGGAATATCCACCATGACAGAATGTAGATTAGTGGTTGCCAGGGGCTGCCAGGGGTGGTGGGTAGGGAGGGTGGGGAGTAGCTCAAGTGTATGGGGTTTCTTTCGTGGGTGATAAAAACATTCTGGAGTTAGACAGTAGTGACTGTTTCACAACTTTGTGGCTGTTCTTAAAAACACCGAATTGTAAGTTTATAAAGGCCACTTTATGGTATGTGATCATATTTCTCTGTTAAAAAATGTGACTCCAGAAAGTTTGAGGTTTAGGGGGGGTCCCTCCACAAACTGAAAATGTGTTTATATATAAAATATATACACATTCTGAGCATCTGCTGTAAACTATGGCCCTTTCTGAGCTTCTCCCATATACTCTTGATCCAATTTATTCAGTACAATATTGTGGAAATTAGGTTAGCGGCCACATTTCGAAAATGAGAAAACTAAGGTTCAGAGACCTAGCTCTATGGAGGATAAGTGAATGAGTAAATAAATATTAAATTTGCGTGGAAAATGTTCTTTTTCCTGTATGGTTCTGAATCCAGTTCAAACAGTTCTTGATGGTAATAACACAAATCTCATTCCGTCAGAACCTGCACACAGTGGCTTCTATCACGGCCCGTTATCTAAGCATCTCTGCTATGGGAAGCCCACATACAGGCATCTCCCTGTTTCCTCCCTGTTTCTGCCTGAGCTGATCTACATTCTGACCACAATGTGCCACCATCCTTCTTTTCCATCAATTTGCCAGGATGGGGCAGGCATGCTGGCCACTGTCAGGTCTCGAAAAGGAAAGCTCCCCTCTCCGTGTCTAGGAGCCCCGGGAGGGCCCCTGAGGAACCATGTCTGCTGGAGGAGGGGGAAGATACGGCAGGGGTGGTGCATCTTCTAACATGGGACCTCAGGTCCTGAGCCATCGTACCTCAGCTCTCCTTATCTCCTGGGTTCTTCCCTGGCTGCCAGGTAACCACTCATCTCCCTGCTGCCACCCCGTCTCCTGTCTCTGTCACTGGCACTGACCCCCCCTCTCCTGATTGTGGTCAGGTCTCTGTTTCAGCAGGTCCCTCACAGATGACTCTGCCCAAGGCGCCTCTCTGCTGACTCGCCTCGGAGACCGAGTTCTCACATGTATTTGATGTCCCCCGGCCACACGCCTGCCGGGAGACCACCTTCCCACACTGAGGCTCTGCCATCCAGAGACAGCAACTCACACCATCAATCAAATGTTTTCCCGAAAGGAGCTCCTGACGACTTGAAGCTGTGCAGCCCAAGGAATGAATGCCACGTCCCTTAATAACAATGTTAGAATGTTTGTTTTTCCATAGAGCTTAAAATTTAATGCAGCGCTTCCTATATACCGTTTCATTTGGCACTCGTAATGATTCCGAGAGAAAGGCATTTTATTTCCATTTTACAGTTTTGCAATCTGAGGCTAAGATAGGTGATGAGACATCCTGGGGACCCTTTATTCACTCGATCCATCTGGTCAAGGCATGAGTGAAGGCAGTTCTGAACGAGGGAATGAGCAGGCATTGTGACCTGGGGAGGTCTCTACAAAGGAAATCCTTAGGGACTGAAAAGGAATGAAATTATTTAAAAAATGAAAATATGTTTTAATGATAAAAGAAAGATATTGTAAATCAGATAAAATATTTGTCGGTGCCAGGCTTGATGCTTTGGGGAAACAGGAAAGTAAAAGAGAAAAACCATGCTGGTCAGTGCAGTTTGGTCCCTGAGCACCTTAAACATGTAGAAATACCTCACAGATTCAGAAAAAAAAATGTAGTGGGAAAAGAATAAAAAGGAAAGGCAATCGGAATGAAGAAAACTCGCTACACAGCTGTGTTTCTCTGTGTATGTGGTGGTGGCAGTAGGGGACAGAGCGGGTTTCACTTTTTTGTTAACTTCACATCTCGTGGCCACTGGTGAATGAGGTCCAGGAAGAGTCCTTTGGGCCTCCCTCTGTTTAATGAATTGTAATGAATGGTTGGCAATTAGTGGATCAATATTTGTATCATAATAACAGTCTCTCAAGTATTTGAGGACAGTCTGTTCTATATGCTACAATGAACATTTCCATGCCTGCCATTATTAATTTTCATAGCAAATTATCTTTTTGTTTTTAATGCAAAGGTAAGCTTAGCTCAGCCTCGTCAAAATTAAATTTAATTAAACAATAGTAGTGCCATTATGTGCCAGGCCCTAAGCTAAGTGAGGGGGGGACACAGAAATTAATGCTCCATCTTTACCCTGTAAGGTATAATTTTTTAAGGAAATTCTGCATGCTGCAATTTAAATGAGAGGAAAATTGCAAATTAAAGGATTGTTATTAATATTATGAAAGGAGTTACGGGTGTGTGTGTGTGTTTGTATTTAACAGGAACATTCATTGTAAGGTTATTTCAAATAATGAAACACTGTTGATTAAATCTTCACAGAGCTGTCTAATATAGATCTTTTCAAAAATTCAACTATTATGTCACTTCCACACTTAAAGAGTTTTTTAAAGGAATTTAAGGTTCATTAAGGAATTTTACTGTATATTCAAAATTGAAAACTCTTGTCTATCTGGACATATACCTATATTGAAAATGACTGCTAGAATACCAGGCAAAATGAAGAGTATTGACACTAACAAGAGAAAGTTATCCAAATACTTTTTATTGATTCTTTTATTATAGCCATCAGAAAATACTGTATGTTAAAAAAAAACCTCAAAGGTGAAATACTCAAAGGAAACTGCCATATCTCTAGAACGGAGTCTACTTGTATAACTTTGGTACAATGCAAAAATGATTAAGTAAGACATCTCTATCAATTTAAAATAAAAAGTATTTTGCATATTACGTGTAATCTACATATATATTTACACGTATGTAAATAGAGTCCAAAAATCCATCTAGCAATGTGTATGGATAGATCCATACATGTATATACATATACATGGCACACGGTATAGTTCTAAGTGCTGCCAAAGAAACGAAAAGTCACATTTCGTCTGTTTGAGAAGCTTACGGTTAATGTGGGAGATGAGACCCATCATGGGGACAGGCATGGGCTCCCTGTCAAGCAACTCAGCTGTATTCAGTTCACCTGTCAGTTCTAGGTGAGAGTCACCAGGTAACAATACAACTGTCCCGCATCACACCTGACTAGAGCCCAGGCCCCTGGACCCATTCGCAAGACATTTCTTGTCCATTCATTTGTTTTGTTTTTAAGCATGTATTTATTCATTTTTTTCTTTGCAAATCTCCAGCTTCTAGGTTTGCCATCTTCAAGACCATACCATCTATGGGTCTTAAGCTCTGATTCCACCAAACACTTCAAACTGGCCATCAGCACCGCATGGCGACCCTATTTCTCTGGTCACTCACACGTGCAGAGTCCACAATGGGAACTTTCCTCTCTTACCTCTCAGCCCTCCACCCCAGCATCTCCTCCCCATCCCAGCCCCACAGAGTAGCCCTGGGCCGGTGACCTAGTCTCCCATTTGGTAGAGAAAACGTAAACTATCAGGAAGTCTCCTATATTCCTAATTTTTTAAAATTGTAGTATAAACATATTAGTATCACTCCTGTTCTGTTCTTCTTCTTCTCATTAGAGAGGTTGTACCTTCCTCCTTCTAAAATTTATCCCTGTACCACAGGTTTGGATTTTATGCCTGGCTGCCTCATTTGATGTTTGTACTCTAATGTTTCTTTTTCTTTTACATTAAATCTTACCCTCTCAGCTGGATTCTTCCCACTGGCTTTTATGCATACTTGAATCTCCTTCTTTAAGAAGCCCCCTAAGTGAGGCTTGTTCACACTCACTATCTCTGTTCACACCCACTGTCTCTGTTCACTCACCTCTCTTTCTAAATCCAGGTCACTGGGGCTTCAGGTGTCATCTTTCTCTACCTCTCAGGATCGTCTGACACTCTTGATCCGAACCTCTCTTGTTGTTTAAAATTGTGTCCCCAAAAGGCATGTTGAAGTCCTAACCTCCATACCTGTGAAAATCACCTTACTTGGAAATTGGGTCTTCACAGGTGTAATACTATGGCCTGAATCTCCTGTCACCTCTGGCAGAGTTCATGGGGTTCTATTCCTTAACGCTTTGAACCTTAAATTAGTGCATACTTGAGTCTACCTTGTAGAATAATTCCTTTCTTAAAGGGAAGGCAGAGAATATTTTTTTATCACTAATTTTCTCTTTCCCCAGCACAGTACCTGACACAATAATTACTTAATAAACGCTTGTCAAATGAAAAGGTAAGTAATAGTAGAGGGTTTACTAAGTGCCCTAAAGGCATTACATTTTAACTCCTGTAATCCTTCCAGAAACCTTATGAGGCAGGCACTATTGCCATACCCATTCTATGGGTGAGGCACAGCAAGTTTGAATAACACCCCTAGTGGTCCTTAAGAGGCTGACTGCAGAATACAGTCTCTTACCCCAATAAAGAGTCTCTTCATTAAATTATTTACTTTGCAACAAAGCTTTTGAAAAATCAAACACAGAACAAAGGTCATTTCTTAGGACATTTTTTATTTCTTTGTTGAACTCTAGAAAGTGAGTAATAATATCATTAGACCTGAACATCCTGTCATGCTATTATATGTTTTGGCTTCACTGCTTGGTTGGATGAAAACAATTCCAAGGGAAGCACTTGGAGTTGGTCCCTGAAGTCCCTTCACATTGTGAGCCATCGCTGTTCAGCGGAGGCAAGACCCTGCCCCTGCTCTGGACTTTCTGGAAAACGAGAAATAAGGTCAGATTCAATATCATCATGGGCTCTGGGTGATGAGAATCTCGGTTCTCCCAGAGTGCCTCAAAAGTGAGGCTTGCTTATCTCTTGGTCAACACTCTCTGTGTCGGGGGTGCGGACTGGGGATGGTTTATTACCCGGGACACAGGTTTCTGCTTAAGCACTCACGAAGGCCATGTCTGCAGGATCTGTGGTGCCAGCTGGCTCCGGTACACTGAGCAGAGATGAGTACGTGGATAATTGTTTTGAGAATAAGAAGCAGGGGTGTGTGATGCTGGTCTGCAGCATCTGCTATTAACAACACAGACAAAAGGGGCCTCTACCGGGTGTGTTACTCTGCTTTCAGGAAGATGTAATGTGCTGATTTGGAGCCTTTGCAGATATCAGAACACCGATCCTTTTCTGAATATCTCAAGACCAAGCGGGCACGCCAGTGTGTTTAAAATAAGGTAGCTGGATAACTGAATCGCTGTGCTATACACCTGAAACTAACACCATATTGTAAATCAACTACAGTTCAATAAAAAAAAGAAAGAAAGAAAGAAAAATAAGGCAGCTGGATAAAATCAGTTGGTGAGTTTATTTAAAATACCCACCACTTCTCTGGCTCCCCAAGATTTTAATTCAGGTTATCTCAGAGTAGGGTAAGAAAAATCAATGAATGTTTTAGCAAACACGAAAGGTTATTATCATATGGAGCCCAGTTGAGAAACCATAAGCCTGATCCCACCACCCACTGGACCAGCCTCTGATATAGTCCTTGACATCCTCAACAACCCACCAGATAAATGATCCAGGAACTTGGATCATTTCTAAAGATGAGTGACTCACTACCTCTCAAGGCAATCCAGCCAACTCTGCAGCTCTGGTGTAAGATAGTTCCGCTTCCTGAAGCAGGATATTCTGAATTATTAAACAGGTTCCCTGTGTGCAGGAAAACGCCCCACTCAGGAAGCTGCCAGGGGTTTCCAGGTTTATTCCCAAAGAGAAAGTATAACTCAGCAGAATTTGGTGGGAAGGGCTGTGGGAAAGCTAATACTCAACCTTATTTTTCAAAAATAAGTAAGAGTGTGTTTCGTGTTTGGTAATTACAATCATTGTTGCTTTTGTTGTGGTCATCCATTTTAAAAAATAAATAAATAAATAAAATAGATAAGCAAGGATACATTGTATAGCACAGGGTTTTATAGCCATTGTCTTGTAATAATTTATAATGGAGTATAATCTGTAAAAATACTGAATCGTTATGCTATATACCTGAAATTTACATAATATTATAAATGAACTATACTTCAATTAAAAAAGTAATTTAAAGAAAGGAAAAAAAATTAAAATTAAAAAATAATAAAACAAAGTAAGTTTCACTTAATGTCTTTGATGAGGCAATAAAATAATGTTATTTAAAAAAAAAATCTGGGATATAACAAAAGATGAATAAAAAAACACACGTGAGAGTGCTTGCTGTGCGGAACATCGTTTCCTAGACATCACTACTCGACCCCCCTCTCACGATGAGGGCAACTGAAAAACAAAGCTGAGATGAGCCTGAATTCGGGGATATTTTCGCAGACTGGAGACCAGCCTGTGCAAGCAATGAGCTGGCAGGCCTGGGAAGCCTGGCCATTGAAACAAGAGGGGGACACACAGCAGTGTCCCCAGTGGACTGGTGACCACATGGCAGATGAGAATGAGGTCGTTAAAACTGGTCAGTGTGGATGGAATGACCAGATGACCCGTTCCCATCTGCACTCACCCAGCGCCTTGGAAACAGGTAAAGCCCACACCCAACCTAGACGCATCGTGTGGGAGGGTGATACTGAGTTGAGTGAAAATAAGTCCCCATCATTCAGTGGGGAGGGGAGGCTGAAATAAAAATTAAGTTCTGAGATCAAAGGAAGACATCATTATTGCTTATCTGAGAATGTGAACCAGCATTCAACCCAAGCACTTTTTCAGGGAATAAAATCTATTCCTCTGTAGACATTTCTACCTTGTTCTACCTGCTAGGCCACTCAAAGTCAATCTTTCTTCTGTATGTTTCCTTCTGGCTGATGGAAGCTAGAGCTGATGTGTTTTTCTTCTCCTGACTAAATATTCTCAATCCCACCACACTTCATTTGGCATAGCTGTGACCTACCATTCCAGGTACATTTGGATGTGTACACATTTTCCATAACATGGGTGACTGAATTATTATTATTTATTACCCAAACATGAGCCCAGCTATTATTTTTCTCCAAGCATGATTTGATGAATGCAACCTGAAACATCAAGTATTAGTAATAGTTTTAATGATAATATAAAATAATAAACCAGGCAGAAACATAATTTAAACACTTACTGTGTGTACAACCCATTCTAGGTATCACAGAGGATACTAATGGGTATAGATGTGATTATGTCCTAGAGAGTCTATTGCATAAATTTTGTTAATTGATCTGGTTGATCATGAAGTTCTCCTAAGAAACAATTTTATTTTATTTTTATTTTACTTTTTGATTTTCCATTTATTCAAATTTAGGGTAAGGATAGGCTTCTGTAGCAAAGACTCTTGTAAACTTATAGCTTAAAGAGTAGAAAAGGTTGCTTCTCTCTTAATGCTAGCAGAACAAGAGATTAGGGCAGCCTTGTCCCTCAGGGTCCATCATGGGACCAGATTCTTTCCAAAGCTTTGCTCCTCCATGCTCTGCCCCTCCATCTCCCGGGGCAGGGGTCAGCATAGAGGTTTGCCCTCTGCTTCTGTAAATAAGGTTTTGTTGGAATATAGCTGTTTGTTGCATATTGTCTATGGCTTCTTTCTTGTGGCAACAACAGAAATGATTAGTAACCATAGAGAACATGCATCCCACAAAGTCTAAAATATTTACACTCTGGCTCTTTACAGTAAACGTTTGCTGACCCTTGCCCTAGTGTGTTGCGATTGTCTTCTTGATTGAAGCCGGGTCACCACCATATCTGGGTTCAGTTTGTGCAAACAGGAAGTTAGGCTGAGAAAGGCCCTCCCAGCAGGGCCAGATGCAAACATGGCTCAAGTCCCTTCTGCTCACACAGGCCAGGAGAGAACTTGATCACTTGGTGAAGCCAACCCCAGAAGTCTCTCCATGCCCAACAGGAATGTGGTGAGCGTGGTTCTACTTTAGTACACAAGCACTTCAGCCCTTTCCAACAAAATACATTCTGTCAATCAAATTTTCCCCTTTGATTTAACGTCTGTGTTTATTTTAAAGAAAAATCTATCCATATGTATCTGCATCATTTATACCTCTCATCAAAATGCTGTTTTTCAACAGCTGTCTGTCAACCAAAATTCCTGGTAGAAAAGGAATAAGCAAGTTTCGTTTTGTGGTAGGAAGCTTTGAAGTACATGGGGCATCTAAGCTCAGCATGTCACCATGTACCTAGTTATTCCCTAAAGAAAGTAGGGTTTGCACCAATATACAGTGGGCCAGTGATGGCTATGGCAACCTCGGTAGTCAGGTAGATGTTGAGGAGCTGAAGGAGAGAGATGTGCTGCCCAAGGCCCATCTGCAAGGGTGATGGGACTCGGATGTCTTCTGATAGGATTTGAGAGCAACGGGCTGTGGGGGACAGATGGCACTGAAAGAAGCGGAGCAAAGGGCAGAGCTGTGCGAGGACAGGCGTAGACGTGAGGGAGATGCACACGGAAAGGTACAGTAAGAGACGCCAAAGACAAAATGCCTGAGGTTTTCACCCAAAATAGACAGGATAGGCTTTCCCAACTTCTCTGAAATGGTTCCCAGAATTCTATGTCCTAGAAATTAATTCAGGGATGAACACTTCCCAGGTGCCAAGCTGGGTCCATGGAGAGAGAATTTGTTTTCTAGAGTAGCTAAGTCAGAGAGTCCACATGAAAGACAGAAGAATTTTACAGGCTTGAGTGGGATAATTAAACACAGAATAGGAGTCGGCTCCTACAACACATGTGTGGCAGTAAACTACAGGTGTCATCAGCTAGACGTGCGTGTCCTTTCCTACCTCCACTAACCCCCCGCAATGTCCAGATTTAAAGCTGTGCAATGACAGACAGAAATGTGGTTCATGGCACTCTGGTGATTGTTATGCTATGTAAGACTCTGTCTTCCTTGAAGACTCACTCTAGAGCTCCTTGGCCATCTCGATGACTTGAGCAGCCATGTTTTGGAAGCCACATGGAAAGAAACTGAGGAGTCTCTAGGAACCTCAGGCAGCCTCTTGATGCTGAGACTAGCTTCTGACCCACAGCTAGTAAAAAATACCAAAGCTGTCAGTCCTACAACCACAAGGAACTGCATGCTGGCAACAACCATGTGAGCAAGGAGACTCTTCCTTGGTGGAGTCTCCAGAGGAGAACCCAGCCCTGGCCAGCAACTTGACGGCAGCCTGGTGAGATCCTAAACTAAGGAAGCAGCTAAGCCATGTTGGCTTTAAGCCACTGAACTTGTGTTCTACAGCAACAGAAGGCTAATACCATGGTGCAGCTGGTATTCTAGCAAAATCTTAGTGCATAATTTTTTTATGATCCACATGTCAGATTCCTACTGAAAAGAAGTAGGAATGGGTGGAATACAGCCGAAAGAGCATTTCTACTCTTGGAGAAAGACAGATGTGGATTTGAATGGAAACATCATCTCTAGCTGGCTGTGTGATCTTGCACAAATCACTTAACTTCTATGTACCTCATATTCTTCTCCAGAAAAATGGAAAAGATGTCTTCTACTGGGATATTGGATTGATATCAAATAATACACAGGTAGGGCAGGAAAATCTGGTGGTGCTAATTGCTAGATTCACATAATCATTTATTTAAAAATAATGATAGCTAATATTTGTTGAGTACTTACTATGGGCCAGTGTTCTAAATACATTTTATATATTTACTCCATTAATTTTTACAGTAACCTTAAGAACTAGTTACTATTAGGACTGACAGCTTCCATTGGCAGACTTCTTCCATCCTGCGAGCAGTAGATATGAGAAAGGATCCCCACAGCAATGCAAACATAAATTAATTCTTGTGCCTGAACATCGATGTGCCTTTATAAAAACATTGCCAGCACAGCAGTTTGGCCAGCAGGAGTCTGCAGGCACACTCTGGGTTAGCTGGGCTTCCAGGAGGTAATCCAAGAGCATATCAGCCACCTACAAAATCACTGCTGGGAAACAGCTTCCACATCCCAAACAGCTGACGTACAGATGATTTTCTGAATATATATTGTTTGAGAAGTGAGTCTACCTTTGCATGTGTGTTTGTAAAATTACATGACTTCCTTTCACCAGGTCTTTATATATAAATCTCAGCAAAATCATTGAAAAGATACATGAACCCCAGTGTTCATTGCAGCACTATTTACAATAGTCAAGGCATGGAAGCAACCTAAATGTCCATCGACAGGTGAATGGATAAAGATGTGGTACATATACACAATGGAATACTACTCAGCCATAAAAAAGAACAAAATAATGCCATTTGCAGCCACATGGATGAACCTAGAGATTACCATACTAAGTGAAGTAAGTCAGACAAAGACAAATATCATATGATATCACTTTTCTGTGGAATCCAAAAAAATGATACAAATGAACTTATTTACAAAACAGAAACAGACTCACGGACTTCGAAAACAAACTTACAGTTACCAAAGGGGAAAGAGGGGGAGGAATAAATTAGGAATTTGGGATTAACAGATACAGACTACAGATAAAATAGATAAACAACAAAACCTACTTGTTGAGCTATATATCAATTTAAAAAAAAATCATTGGGTTGGAGCCCTAAGTAGTGCCCAGGTCACTGCAGCCAGGAGAGGGTCGCGGAGGAGACATATCAGTTCTTGTGCTGTGTTTCCTAAAGACAGAGGAGACAACAGTCCCCCACTTCCTGGGTCCTCCATACTGGGGAGAGCTGGCCAGGAGCGCCTCAGAAGAGTGGGGGTGACGTGGAAGAACAGCCAGACTTCCGAGATGCCCCAGAGATCACAGGTACGTGTCTGGCTGCCCAAACCCTTTCAAGAAACAAAACCCACATCACCACCCCAGTAAAAGTGAATTATCCTCGAGAATTTTAGGATGTCTCAGGTGAGGTAGAGCAGTTATGGCCTCCAGGAGGAGGAAGTGCATTTAGATCCGCACTTTCTCTGATTTTGCATCAAGTGGAGCAGAATCCACTGCAAGAGTCACTGAGGTCACTGCAGGGCTGAGAACAGCATCACAGGAGAGCGTGACAGGTCCTGCTACCTTCTCGAGGCAGCCACTCTCCACTTGTTATGTGGGATGGTTTGCATGGGCTGGAGACCGACATCAGAACACAGACGTGCCTATCTGCAAGGCAGAAATAGAGACGCAGACGTAGAGAATGGATGTGTGGACATGGGGGGGGGAAGAGGAGGGTGGGATGAATTGGGAGATTAGGATCGATATATATAGACTACCATGTGTGAAATAGACAGCTGGTGGGAACCTGCTGTACAGCACAGGGAGATCCGCTCGGTGCTCTGGGATGACCTAGATGGGTGGGATGCGTGGGCGGAAGGGAGACACAAGAGGGAGGGCATATATGTATACATATAGCTGGTTCTCTTCATTGTACAGCAGAAACTAACACAACATTGTAAAGCAATTATACTCTAATAAAAAACAAAAAAGCACACAGAGGTGTTCGATTTAGGTCAACTGTGACCTCAACCAGACATCGACCTGATGAACGATCCCAGAAGGAAGCCGAGACAGCTGATGTGTGAGGACAGAGCATACAGGCCACTGTATCACCATGGAGAGAGAAAATATAGGGAAAGGGATGTCAACCCAAGGACCCTCACTTTGCAGTTGATTGTTTTTCCAAAGAAATGATCTATCATTCTTCTGGGGGATTTTTCACTGGAGTACATTGTTCCATAGGAAAGTAGGTGAGATGAGACTTGTCTGTCTTGCTTTTATAAGCTCTGAGAGGGAGGATCTTAAGGACAGTCACTTTCCCCTCCTCACCTTTGTTTCCCCACTTTCTTGCACAGGGGTTGGCGGACTGTGGCCCGCTGCTAAGTTTTGTATGGCTTCAAGCTAAGGGTGGTAAAAAATGTTTAAATAGTTGAAAAATCAGCAAAAGAAGATTGATATTTCTTGTCTGTGAAATTACATAACATTCAAATGTTAGTGTCCATAAGTAAAATTTTCTTCTTCGACTTTGGCACTATGGACATTGTGGGCCAGATACGTCCTTGGTGGGCTTGGAGGCGGCTCTGTGTACTGAGGGACGTTCAACAGCATCCCGGCCTGCACCCCTGGGATGCCAGCAGCACCGCTCTCCATCTGCGACAATCAAAACTGTCTCCAGATATTTTGGAATGTCTCCTGGAAGGCAAGATCGCCCCATTGAGAACTGCCTTTTCATTAAAGCACACCACGTTCATTCATGGTGTGTAGATCTGCTTTTGTGAGACAGCAGCAGAGCTGAGGAGTTACATAAAGGCCATCTGCCCTACAAAGCTTAAATATGTACACCTGGCCCTTTACGGAAAAAGTTCTCTACGGTCTAACATATAGAAGGAACTCAGTGTTTGAAAAAGGAATGAAAAAGGGAAGGGAGAGAGAATCAGAGAATAGGTCGGTCAGGCAAAGACTTTCAGGGAAAAATGAGTTTTTGTTTTTTTAACAAAAAGACCAATCAATGCACAAATGTCAGGCTGCAGCTCAGCCTTTTCCACAGAACATCCTACTAACTACAAGTTTATTTCTAAAGCAACACCATTTGAGTTCCTACGACCGGACTCTTCTGTTAAACCAGGAAGCTACCATCTATCACAGAAATTGTAAGTCAACTAAAAAGAGCCGAATGGGAGAACGTGTAAGTATTGACCCTAATAGCTCCTCTATCTGAATATATTAGCAGCATGTAATGGTTCGACAAGTCCCAAGTTGACAGATTAAAAACCATTCTTTGAAATCCATGGAAGAGAAGGAAGTTGATACTGAGTGAACATTCACCATGTGTCAGGCACGCACAGAGAATCTATACATATACGTTGCCCTCCCAAGAGCCATTTGAGGCACTATTTCCTTATTCCTGACATGAGGAAACTGAAGGTCATAAACATGAGAGGACTTGTCCAAGATCTTGTGGCATCAAGAGCAGAGTTGGGGCTCTGATGGGACCTGCATCCTGCAGAGCCTTTACCTCTGTCACTGCCGTGCGACATGTACAGTCAAACTTATTTGAATCAGCTGCATCCACGAGGACAGCAAATTCTCTGGAGTGAGCTGACATTTCTAGAAATTCTGGGCACAATGGAAACCGAGTCAGAAAGAGTCAGGATCATTGAGTAGAGCCCATGGCCACAGTGCAAAGCCCCTGCAGGGTAGCCGGGGCTTGGCTGCTTCCGCTTCCAGGGAGCACGAACTGATGTTTCCTGGGGTGACCTGGCCTGTCTAAGGTTTGGGGAGAGTGTCAGTGTCTCCATAAGGCATGCTGAGTGATGTTAGAAAGACACTCTCAGACACCTCGAGAAAGTAATTGGCCTGAGAAGTCCTGTGTGTAGAAGCAGGCAGTATAAAGAGAGATTTATCACTTGTGCTGATAAATCGACAGTGAAATTAAAAAGCTTAATTATTTCAGCATGAAATTTGAGAGACTTCTTTTCCCACTGAACATATGAAAAAGTTTCAAAGCATTTTACAGCCATAAAACATCTGTGACCCAATTCACCAAAAAAAAAAAAAGAAAGCAGCAACAACAACAAAAAAGCAGAATGAAACCAAGAGTTGTTAAGGTATCAAAGAACAGCAAGATGGTAGTGAACGCTTATTCCATCTTCCATCAATAAAGCAACATCTTGTGCGTGTAGCAGGCCTTCAAAGTGTGTCCTTATAAATCCTGAGTGTGTGGGGAGATGCAGAGGCGTTCTGAGGACCCGAAACACCACCGAGAAGAATGTATGAAGGTTCATGACAGATCAAAGACCAAAGGAAGAGATGCACTGAGTTCACTAATGGAAAGATAATGGCCTTCAGGAGCTGGTGAGGAGGACAAAATAGAATGAATGAATTTTAAGGACAAAAACACACTTGAAAAAAATATGGCACAATTACATTATCTGAAAACAATGACTTATAATAATTCTAAGATGTTTCTTTCATTTCATGTTGTGTGCTGCTAATGGAAGGTATAGTCTGAAGGGTTTAATGGTTAGTTTTAAAAGGGTTTTGGTGATGTCTGGAGCTTAATTACAGTGGATCAGGCAGAGCTTTCAAAAAAAGTATCTTTTGAAGAAAACTGAAGTCGGATCCAATATACTCAATAAATATTCACGGTTCTTGAATGATTTGAAGTAGATTATTTTAAACTGTTGTAAAACGTGGCAAAAATCTGTTCTAAAGAATGTATAGAATATTGACATATGGTAATTCACTAATTGGAAAAAAAATTAGGCAGCACTTACTTACCTAAGATGTGAAACTTAAATTGTGCAAAGGCTTAACTGGATTGAATCAATGGAACAAAAAATTTGACTTTGTGTTTTTATCGTTATTTCATTCGGATTCCCCAGTGCCCAGGCAATTTTATATGAAGTAGCCACTTTTGTAAGCATATTCATTTTTAGCAAGGTTCCATTTGGTAGAGAAAACTTAAGATACCCAAAAATAAATACACACCTGAAAGTATTTTCTGAGGGAACTATTTGGCTAACCAGCCTTAATTAACAGAATACCGATTTCAAAACCACAATTGGTTGCATATACCTTTTAATGAACATTTTTACACAAAAAGGTAATTCATTATACTCTAAACAGTGATTCTCAAAGGATAGTACCATTTGTTAGCTGGTGGAATGGGAATATATCATCCTTTTAGGACTTTTCAAAATATAGCACTACCCACCACCCTACTCCCCCTACCCAACCTTGGAAGAAAATTCTATTATATATCTCCAAAGTGACATTACTTGCCCACAACCCTGAACCCCATTCTCATTAGAAATCAGGGCCTTGTTGAGTCACCGTTATTGGTGAGAACAGGTCATTTCTCTCAAGGGTGTGTGGAGCATAAAGCAGGAACAAACTCAATGGTTTAACACTCTAGTCAACACAATCCTTGCTGAGGACTAGATTCTACCAGCTCAGCTGAAGCTGAGAACAGAGGTTCATACTTGGCTGGCAATAGGCCTGAGAGCTGAAGCAGGAATGATCTTAGCCTCAGTGTCATTCAAAACATTTACAGAATTGGGCAGAGAGAAGCAATATTAATAAAAGGTCATCAGCATGAAGATGAATTTGGACTGAGTCAACACGGATGAGTGACGTGAGTCTGTTCTGTACTAGGCATGATGTGGTGGCCCCTCGGCCAGCGGGGGAGAGCAAGCCAGCCCAGTGCGACAGGGGATGCTCTCCACCAGGGATTCCTCTGTGGGAACAAAAATAGTGTTGTCAGTGTTCACAACTGTTAATTTTTATGTGAACTTGCCTAATTTTTATTTTAGAATCTAATTTTAAAAAATGGACACTGTGGGAACCAATCCTGTAGCAGAAATACACCCTACCTGTGGGTTCGATGAAGCCCTTAAGTTTGTGTCCTCAGCTCCAGGTACCCTGGAGTCCATGAAGGTGTAGAACCAGATACTGAGCGCAATTAGCCTGGATGCCATCATACTTTACCTCCTCCCAACATCCCACAGATTGCTTTTTCTGATTCTTTGGGCTTTTTGTTTTTTTGTTTTATTTTTCATGCAGTGGGGACAATTGAAATATATTATTAAAATTAAGCCTGTGAAACTCATCCCCATGTTTACTGTAAAGATGTCATCATGGACATTGCTGATTATGTGAAACCGTGTGATCTATAAGAACAATGGAGAAATGTCTGCTTAAGTTTCATTATCAGAAATAATTGTGGTTTTAAGGGGCGAAGACTTTGTCTTTATACTTTATGGACTCTGTGACTCACCACAGATCATGTTTGCATCTTGGCATTGGATGCTAGGAAGCTTAAATGTGAATCAGTGTGTGAACACTTCTGGATCCGTCCTGCTTTCCTTCACTCACTTTCCTTTTGTTTAACCCAATTCACATTCTTACTCATTTTTGTTCAGTGTATCTTGTTATACTGGACCGGGTTCTTGGTGAGATGAGTCACATCCATTTCAAAACAGAGCAGAAAAGGAATATGGGACAGGCATCTTAAAAACAAATTTTACATATTTATAGTCTGCCTTCTTCTAAGGAGCAAGTTGTTTTTTACATTAAGTGGGACGAAGAGTGGGGGAATTATTATACAGCCTCATTCTGGACTGAGGGCCTGGAATTGGACAGATTCAAACTCAAAATTACCATATAGGGAGGGAAAGAGTTAAGGGGGAGGGGAAGCAGGAGAGGGAGAGCAAGACAGACACCACCAAATACTCCAGATTCATCCACTCACCCACTGAAGGACATCTCGTTTGCTCTAAGTTTTGGCAATTATGGGTAAAGCTGCTATAAACATCTGTGTGCTGGTTTTTGTGTGGACATAAGTTTTTAACTCCTTTGGGTAAATACCAAGAAACACAATTGCTGATCATATGGTAAAAGTATATTCAGTTTTGTAAGAAACTGCTAAACTGTCTTTTAAAGTGGCTGTACCATTTTACATTCCCATGATGTTGGCTTGTGATTAGAATCTTTCAAATAGGCATTAAACACCCTTAGGTTGTATATTCACAATTAAGATACTTCTAATACTAACAACTACTGCTAGCATACAGATTAAAATATACCTGTAAATACATATTTATATATATATTTATATATCATGTATAATTGTTTATCTTGAGATATTCTAGAAAAAATTACATAACCAAATTTCAAGGATAAATGAGATAAATCTTAATTATAGAAAAAAGTTAATAATCCTTTCTCAAGGATAGCTTTAGCTGGGAAAATAAATATCAAGAATGAAAATATTTCAACGGCATAATTTATAAATGTGATCCAATATATGTACGTAGTTGTATATATATGCCCTCAAACTATAGAATACATGTTCTACTTAAGCCCACATTAAATTTTTTTTATTTGCACACATTACAAAGAAAGTCTCAACAAAGTTTAAGAAATATGTATAGTAACATCGATTTTTCTGAATTTCCAATCACTTGATGCTTCAAAACATGGGAGGAGTCATATACATCTTATGAGAGTAATCAGTGAGGGCAATAGTATTAAAATCAGCTTTTGTTTTGCTACATTAAAAAATGGGTCTCGTATTTTCAAGCAATGTGATCTATGATTTATTTGGATCATCTAAGTGAATCTTCACAGCAACCCCATGTCGTTGGAAATAATGAGAAACTGGAGCTGAGAGTAGTTAACTAGGAGACCCTGACAAGGCGCTATATGAGAACTCGCCACAATAGTCCTAACAACAGGGGCAGCAGCAGAAATAACATCTTCACCTGCACTGCTTTGTTTCTGGAAAAGGAAACCAAGACACCCTTAAGCACCATTAATCTTCACAGTAAAAGAGGCAGTGATCAAGGGTCTAGTTGTATTTTAAAATGAATTAGTTCAAATATTGCATTGTGATCTAATTTTTGAAATGACCGAAAAATTGTTTATTTTGACTGTCACATCTACCTCAGTGTCAGATAGTCAAATTCATTTTATTTCACGTGTTTTTTTTTTTAGTAAAATAACTTGTATTTGACCTTCTTCCTTAAAAACTATCAAAGAATCACAGATGTCTTTTCTCAGAAAGTAAAATATTGCATATTGCTATCTGAACAGGACAGAGGTTTTCTTTTCTAAAGAAAAATGAGACTGGTGTCCACGAGGATGGCAAGAGAATGGCAAGTCACTCCTGGAATAATCTCCTTAGAAACTAATGTCGGGTACTGGGAGCAGACCTACAATCCAAGACAAGACATTTGAGAAAGAGAAACCCAGCATCCCACAGTCAGCGTTAGCTGGGACCCCTGATTTGTACCTAATCAAGATGTTTTCACATCCTCTTACGTGCACTTGGCAAAACAGTTCTGGGAAACCGTCTTCCCATTCTAGTAGTCCTTCAGCTTTTTCTTCAAGAAATGTTGATTTTACTGAGTTGAATGATGCCCATTTGAAGTCACTGATTTCTTGTTCTTTCCAATTATTTTCTTCCATAACTTTGGAATCTTCCTTAACATCACAAAACTGTGGTTGTCCTAATTTTCTTTATTTCATTTCATCATTATTCCTTCTATGTGCTTCTAGTTCAAGGTTTGTGAATGAGTCCTGTGAGAAAAACTGATTATCACTGTACTTTGAAGAGGTCTGGGAAGGTGGGTATAACTTGTAATATGAATATTTTGCATTTAAAATGAGCTAAAACTTGAGCTGCTTTATAACTGACTCTTTTTCTTAAGTGGAGGCAATCTGACCATTTTGAAGTCAGCCCACCTATCTGTCCAAGTTCAAGCTTTCACATATCGATGATAACATAGATAAATTACAACTTCTCAGTTTCTACTGACTGAGCAGCATGTCATGCCACAAATCCAGCAATTGTAGCAATATGTGTTATAGTCTAGCTTGCCATCATTTGTTGACAAACTAATCTGTCTGGGAAACTTATTCGTTTCTGGAAATGCTATGGAAAAATATCAGCACAAAACAAATATATTTATATACACAATGCATGGTTTGGGGTTAGGATGGTGGTTTAGAATATCATAGTAGAGATACATCTATCACACATAATTTCAATTCACTCCAATTATTATAGGTTTATTTTATTTTTGTAAACTATAAGAACTGCAAAAATCTCATTACTGGCTACTCACCAGGGCTTAGCAATTCACACTTGGGATATTTTAAAAAAATACTTTTCCATCCAGTCAACGAAATTTAAAGAAAGCACGTTTAGGGCTGCCCTGGTGGCGTAGTGGTTAAGAATCTGCCTGCCAATGCAGGGGACATGGGTTCGAGCCCTGGTCCGGGAAGATCCCACATGCCATGGAGCAACTAAGCCCAGGTGCCACAACTACTGAGCCTGCGCTCTAAAGCCCACGAGCCACAACCACTGAAGACCACGCGCCACAACTACTGAAGCCCGTGCGCCTAGAGCCCATGCTCCGCAACAAGAGAAGCCACCGCAATGAGAAGCCCGTGCACCACAAAGAAGAGTAGTCCCTGCTTGCCGGAACTAGAGAAAACCCGCGTTCAGCAACGAAGACCCAATGCAGCCAAAAATAAATAAATAAAATAAATAAATTTATTTTAAAAAAAAAGAAAGCATGTTTAGCTAAGAAAGACAAATGAGACACAGACTCACCTGATTGCTACAGCAAATCTGGTCACCATGATGAAAATTTTGCAAGGTGGAAGCTAATGAAGGAGAATGCCAGTGCCATAGACAAAGAGTGAGCTTGGGAAAGTTTGCTGGTGCCATAAAATGGGCATAGAAACAAAGAGGACATGACTCAGAGATTATGTGCTAGGGTGCAGGTCCAGAGAAAAACAGCAACACGAAATACAGAGTTAATGAAAGGGACCATGGTCTCATAAGAGCATAGAGGCAGACATTTGGACTGGGTATATCTTGGAAAGAAACACTCGTAGAAAAGCGACTCATGCTAGACCCTTTCCTAAATAGAGCTGGTGTCAACAGTCTTTCTATTCATCTTGCACCTCAGAAATCTACATTGCTCCTGATTCATGATAAACCTCAAAACTTGTCTGATTCTCAATGATCTATTGATGGAAAGCAAGGGACTCAGGAAAAACTGGAAGACCGCTTCAGGAAAAGATGAGTCCATCCTTACCATCATATGCTTCCAGGAGAAGAAAAACAGACCGGTTTTAATGCAGCAATATTCATCATTTTAAAATCCCTTATATTTCTCTGACAATAAAGAGATGCTTTTTTCGTATGTATTAAGATGTTAACCCTTCATCCTGATACTATAAGGTAAGTGGGCTTGGACAGAGACAATCTAGGAAATATCAACCATGTTTAAAAAAAATAAAACAAACAACAAACAAAATCTTCCTGAACTCACACCCTAATGGTCACTAGGACTCTGAGCTGATCAAATACTCACTTTTATTGGTAACCTCTGAGCTCTCTGGGCGACCTCCCATGGACCTCCACCTCTAGAGTCATCTCCATACTCTGTTGTCAGGTCACCATATTTGGCTACAGGCCCTTCAGCTACTCCTGCTTTTTCTGCTACTCTCATACATATCCTTTTTTTTTTTTTTTTTCTCCATTCTTCCTCATGATAACCCTATTCTGAAGCAAACAAGCCACACCCGTAGCTGGGTGCCCTTAGCCAGTACAGTGGTATAATCACAAGGATATCATAGAGTTTTTGCGTTTTCAAAGCACTCTCCTATTCTATTCCATACAACATGGTCACACCACGTGAGAAAAGGAGATGTCCTTTTCACTTTGCTGGTGAAGACCGTGAGATCCAGTGACCTGAACTGATGTGTTCACAGACACATAATTAACAGTAACGGGAGTGAGACTTACATCCAAGACCAGCATCAAGGAACAGCTGTGTGAAATATTTGAAATCCACTGAGTCTTGTGAGTGTTTGGCCTCCTCGTATTAAATTACTAGCCTTAAATTTGCATAAATTTACTAGCCTTAAATTTGCATAAAATATTCTGACAATAACCACTACCCATGCTATGTAAACAATACTTTATTGTACAGAAAAACAGAAAATACCCATGCACACACATGCTAAAACATTTGCACACACCTCTATTAGACAAATTTGTATTAAAGTTGACACTTGTATCACTTGAAGACGCCATTTATTTCCGAGGGAAGGAGGGAGTGGGCAAGAGAAAAAAAGAAGTCTGCAGTTTACAAACAGAGCTGGACGCACTGAAGCCTTGGCTTTCTCATACCACTGTATTTCTGCTGGACAGCACTGTAGAAACCCGTGGACGAGTGAGCTGAGCTGCCTCTGAGACAGAGAGTGATCAGTTCAGGGTGATCATCTAAAGGTCCTACTACAGAACTTGTAGAAAGGCCAGGATGAAGCTCTTCCTATAAAGAATAATTTAGGCTACATTTCTACAAAGCCAGCAAATCTAATAGTTGCATTAAATTATACTTCTTTAAGGCTTACATGTATACCCAATTTCTTCTACCAAAACCAAACTAAGCCAAACAAACAAAAGCCTTGGTCTACTGAGTTCTATGTAAAATGACAATTGTCATAGGTGATAAATGACAGGAATCTAAAGAAAAAATGAGATTGGGGGAAGGGAAGAGTCTATTTATTCCAATGACTGTTTAAATTGAAGTATAGTTGATTTACAATGTTGTATTAGTTTTAGGTGTACAGCAACGTGATTCGGTTTTATATATATTCTTTTTCAGATTCTTTCCCCTTATAGATTATTACAAGATATTGAGTATAGTTCCCTGTGCTATACAGTAGGTCCTTGTTGGTTTTCTATTTTATATATAGTAGTGTGTATATGTTCATCCCAAACTCCTAATTTATCTCTCCCCTCTTTCCCCCTTTGGTAACCATAAATTTGTTCTCCATGTCTGTGGGTCTATTTCTGTTTTACAAATAATTTCAGTTGTACCATTTTTTTATGATTCCACATATAAGTGATATATGATATCTGTCATTCTCTGTCTGGCTTACTTCACTTCGTATGATCATCTCTAGATCCATTCATATTCCAATGACTCTTAGTATGTCTGTTGCTTCTCTTCTTATCTGGGGTTAATAGGGTGAATTGAGAAAGACTCATAGAAGTCAGTAGGATATATACATATAAATGCACACACATAATTCATGAATTGTTACTAATTTATTCAATACTATTAATTACACATTATTAATATATAAGTATGTATAACAGATAATTATATCTATTAAATGTAAGGTAGTGTGCAAAACAGTGTAGGGGTTCACACACCAGTCCTCTATGGACACTTTAGACAGCAGGAAAGCTCAAATATGCTTCCAAATCCATACAACGCAGTAAAGATGGGGTAGTCACCGTAACGGAAGATAGAGTGCTTCAAGGCTACAGGGGAAAAGTAATTTTTGTTTTGCTGGAAATAATTGTGGACATTATTGAGGGCTGGAAATTTATGTTTTTTAATTTCTTATTTGCATATAAGAGAATTATGAATTTAGCATAATTTTACATGATGAAAAGGCTTAGATTTGGAAAATTGGTGAGTTTTGCACCACTTAAGGTAAACTGAGTCTGAGAAAAGCCATTTCTTTGATGACGAACCTGGTGGCACATCTTACAATAAAACACACTCTCTTCTTGTGGTGAAATGCCATTATGGTTCCTGTGAAATGGCATGTTCTTGAGAGGTAATTGCAAATTTCCTTCCCAAGCTGAAATTTAGGAATAGCCAAGCAGGCCTTGAAATCAAAAGCATCAGCTGGTTCCAGAAGTAAATAATTGTTACTGGCTGAAATGACATTCAGCTGAGGCAAAATGGTTCTTCTGAGGCCCAGTGGGGTGCTAATGGTCAGATGATATGTCCTTAACTTGCTGGGATGTAGAGCAGCGCGCTGAATCTTGCCCATTCTATTTGAAACACTTAGCTGTTCAATAGGGAGTGCTCAGAAGGAGATGAAAATTGTGCTGACATCCGAAAGAAAACAAAGAGGAGCAAATGGAAACAAAATTAGTGAGCATCGTTCTCAGATGCTGAGGCTTATCTCTTCATTGTTAAAATTTCAGGAATTTGTTTTTGAAAATTTCTATAGTAAAATACCAGGTTCAGTCATGAACAATAGTATGTTTAGTGACTGTAAGTCAACAATACAGAATAATAGATGTGTTTCAGAATGGAGAAGGCAGAGGGAAGGGAGGAAGGGAGGAAGGGGGGGGGGAGGGAGGGAGGGAGGGAAGAAGGGAGGGAGGAAAGGAAGGAGGAAGAAAGGAGAAAAATAAAAATAAAAATGAAATGCCTACCAAAAGCACAATAACACCATTAGTTCAAAAGCGACTTCCTTCTATTCATCAAAACAAATCAGGAAAACGGTGTTGAATTATTATGGAGCCGCACCGGCCAAAGCATGACTGATACAGTGCCATCTCTGGGTTTCTCAGCTAGAAGTCCTTGGTCTAAACACCTCTCTAGACGGGATCATTTGCCCCTTGGAAATGAAGCAGGCAATGAGGGAGGTCTCCCTCACCTGAAGAAATGTCCCTCTGTTTTCATGACCATCCCATTGTGATTCCACTTCACCACTGTTAATCCCGAGAGCCAACGAATTGCCGAGAAGGACCTGCTGCTCTCCATCTAAGTTGCTTCATTTCTTCTCAAGTTTATTCTCAGCAGGAGCCCTCAAAGGCAAAGTCACTCCCCAGGGCAGTAAACAGAGAAGTGCAGGGAAAACAACATTGGCATCACCTTCCAGATACTCAGCAACCCTAAGGAGACAGACTCCCACTACACATTGTCACAGCAGTTCTTGCATGGAGGACTTTTGGAGGGAAGACACCAAGATTCACCGACTACCTACAACATGCCAAACCTTTTCAAGATATCAAATTGATCAATACTACAGTTATTACAAAAACTCTTTGTGAATGAGGAAAATGAGACATCAAGAGGGAACAGTTTCTTGTCCGTGCACACCTGATAGGTAAGCCGTGGGTTTTAGGCTTAATCTCGTCCCATAACTTTCTGCCCTGTGGGAAGTAGTGTGAACTTGGCTCCTTCTTCTGTTGGGTTCTTGGAGGCCAACACTCAGCTGTTTGCTGCCCATTTTCCCAGCCTGGTTCTCTGCCTAGATATTCTGTTGATTCTTTGAGTGACACTGAATCCTTCCAATAAATTTATTTTCTGCTTCAAGCATCTAGTTCTGCTTCAGATACCTATTCAGCTGTCTACTGTTTACATTCAAGAACACTGGTACAGAGAATTATGGTTCAGGATGATGGTGAATTATTCCAGAAGAAGGGCTACCACAGCTGTCTGGAAGGATAATGCCAGCAGTTTCATGCAGAAGGGTTGGGTCTGAAAGGATCAGAAAGTCAGGGGAAGGGAAAGAGGGACAATAGTCCCCTACAGAGGGAATAGCATTAGCAAAGGCATGGAGGCAGGGAAGGAACTGTTGTGCTCTGAAACACTTCCCTGGTTTTAGAATTCCTGTAACTAGTTCTGCTGATTTGCTGTTGTCTTTTTAATTAAGCTTCAGTGATTTTTCTGTTAAAAATGGGTGACGGCATCTCCCAATTTCTCTAATTTCTCTATTTTCACTTTCCATGGGGTTGAATTTGTTATAAGCAATCTTTAGTCTATTTGCTCCACACTCAGAAATCACTGAGTAAAAGGTTATGTGTGCAGCCAAAAGAACACAGTAAGATTTTTCTATGCACTTATTTTGCTGTTGCACCTACAAGACCTTTTCAGAAAAAGGAACTTTTGAAGCAAAAGTGTTTTTAAAATTCTGTTCAAAGATATTGGTGGGAAACTAGTCAAAAGCTGGTATGATATTGAACAAGAAAATAGCTTTAAAAAGAAAGAGGGAGAAGAAGGAAAAGAAAAGAAGGAAGAAAAGAAGGAAGGAAGGAAAGAAGGAAGAAAAGAAAGAAGGGAGGGAGGGAGGAAGGGAGGAAGGGAGGAAGGAAGGGAGAGAGGGAGACCTACACTTGCCCCGAGTCAGCCCTTCTTTCTCTTTGCCGACACCTTCACTTCCACCCTCAGGTTGAATAGTTCATTGGTAGGCACATGATGTGAAAGAAACCCACCCACAGGCTTCCAGAAACCTGTGGATTTTAACAAAAGATGTGGGGATCATCAATTCCTCTGTCAGGACTTGGGAATTAAGTAGTCAGAGAATGATCTGGAAACTGTGTCCAGAGAGGGAGACAGAGAGAGAGACAGAGAGGAGGATTCCAAGTTGGAAGGACACCACAGGTAAGATTATAAAGTGTTGGGGGATCAGAGCCATGTTGCAAATGTTCCCATAACCTGAGAAATTAGATCTTTTCCCTTAGGCACTAAAAAGCCATCTGAGATTATTAATCAAAGCAATCTGTCAGCCAATTTTATGTTTTGAATAAATTACTCTGAACGAAGAACAAATGGATGAGAGGGCAAGTGATTAGAGCCAGAGGGTCAGTAATGAGGTTCCTGCAGTGATCAAAGCCAGGATTGGAGCCTTGTGCTGGGCGCTGGGTTGGGGGTTGGAGAGAGGAGGGACAGATGGAAGACACACATTTAGGAGGTGGAATTGGCAGAGTTCAGACAACCCATGGTCGTATTTTGAGAATTTCCCAAAGACACTCCCAAGTTTAATCCTCTGATTGCCAGTTTCACACATGGCCGTTGACATGTGTATCATTATCTTCTCATGGCTCTCCTGAGAGGGAGCAAAGTACAGGATTAATGTCATCGACACAGCTCTCTGTGCCTCAGAGGTTAAGAAGGTGGAACAGATTTACAGCGATCTTGACAATCACTGATGCCTAGCTTTCTTCTTGCTCATTACCTCTGGTAAGGACCCGTGGGCTGGCCCAGAAAACATAAATAGTATAACGAGGCCCCAGAGTGCGATCTTTTGCGCTGCTCCTAGACAGTCAAATGGCTCTGGCTTTGGCAGTTTTGTTCACTTGGATCAAGCCTGGGCCACAGACAAGCTGTGTACCATCTTTGGAAGGATTCTCAACTGCTACTCAACCTGTATCCCTGTTCGTGGGACTTATCAGAGGTCTTAAGCAGGACTCCTGGCAGAGTGACATGAAGGTGCATGAGATGATGGCTGTAAAGTCGTTGCTGGTCGGCAGGAGGGACTATCATTTTGTCCTCTCTCCTAACCCCTGGCTTGATGTCCGCCCTGGTCCTTTCTGCCCTAAATATTCAGGCCACAGGATCATCTGGTCCCCATCCTGATGTACCATAGGTCCCACTGAACTTTCCTCTCTGGCTAGCTATGGAACACTCCTCTCTGCCAGCTTCTTGCCGCTGCTCAGAGAGTTTCTGCCAGCCACACAAAAGGAGCTGGTAGATCTGACCCTCGACTGCGTGACTAACCACCTTATCTCATAGCCTGCCCGCCAGAGATAGGAACCGTCACATGACAATAACTCAACAAATAGTGATTTACCTCAATTCAATTCAATAAGCATCTATGAAGAATCTACTGTTAGAGGCACTGAAGATGAAACAATAAGTAAAACTGTTCTAAGAATCTAGAAGTTTACCATCAAAATGGGGGCATGTATATAAAACAAATTAATTGTTGTGTTAATTAATTTTTTAAGTTCTTTAAATTAAATTTAATTTAATTTAAGTTTTTTTAATTAAATTTTTAAGTTTTTAACTTTTAAGTTTAGTTTAACAATATATTTTGTGTTAATTTTTGTGTGTATATCATATGGTGCTGAGAGTTATCTATTTTCATATCGCTATCCAGTTTTTCCCACCCAATTTCTTAAAAAGACTATCTATTCTCCATTAAATTATTTTTACCCGTTTGTTGAAAATAAATTAACCACATATGAGTGGTTTATTTCTGGATTCTCCTTTTGGTTTCACTGGTCTCTCTCTCTCTCTCTCCACTATGTATATTCATACTATTTTGATTGCAGGAGCTCTATAGTAAGTATTTAATTTAAGTAGTTTAAGTTCTCCAATTTGCCCTGCCTAAAATAAGCACCTCTGAGTTTGCAATATAAATTTTAGCATTTGCTTATCAATGTCTACGAAAGATTTTCACTGGGTTCTTATTGAATCAATAGATCACTTTGCTGAGAACTAGCATCTTAACAATATTGAATCTTTTAATATGTAGGTATACATACATATATTAGTTTGCAAGGGTTGCCATAACAAAATATCGCATACTGAGTGCCTATAACAGTGAAACTTTGTTTTCTCACAGTTCTGGAGGCTAGAAGTCCAAGATCAAGATGTTGGCTGTCTTGTTTTCTCCTGAGGCTTCTCCTCATGGTTTGTAAATGTTCACCTTCTTCCTGTGTCCTCATATGGTCTTTTCTCTGTGGACACTTATCTTTGGTGTCTCTTTTTCTTCTTACAAGGACACCAGTCCTATTGGACTAGGACCCCACCCTAATGGCCTCATTTTAACCTCTTTAAAGACTCTAACTCCAAATACAGTCACATTCTGAGGTATTGAAAGTTAGAGCTTCAACATATGAATTTTGGAGACCACAATTTGTCCATAACTATACATAATCCATTTATTTACAGTTAATTTTTCTTAGCAATATTTTGCAGTTTTCAATGTATAGATCTTATACATCATTTGGCTAAATTTGTCCCAAATTATTCACATTTTAAGGAATCATATGTATTTTAAAATTTCAACCCCTAGTTGTTCATTGCTAGTATATAGAAATATAACTTTTTATATTGTCCTATCTTATGACACTGCTTAATTCACTTTTTATTTCTAGAAGCTTTTTTTAGATTCCTTAAAATTTGCTACCTAGATTATTGTGTTGCCTGAAAACAAAGGTGTTTTTAATTTGTCTTTTCTAATCTATATGCATTTTAGTTTTTGTTCTTTCCTTACCAAACTTTACTTTTTACTGTCAGGGAACTTGCATTCTACTGTAAACCACAAGACATGTACTCAAATAGATACAACAATTTCAAATATAAGCAATGCTATAAAATAAGGGAAACCATGGAAATGTATAATAAAATAGCTGGTCTAGGGTGTGGACAGGGGGTGCATTACATAGAACATTCCAGGCAAGGAAAACAGCAACTGCCAGGTCCAGTCAACAATAAGTAAAATGTTCAAAAAATAAAAAAAACAATGTGCCTGGAACATATGAAACAAGAGAAAGAGTGGCAGGTGAATTCAGAGGTAGGCAGGTCTTGTACCCAGGTTTTATTTGAAAAGCATAACCTAGCAAGTAACATAAAAATAGTATTTTCAAATTAAATGAGAATATTGTATCCCTTCTGGAAAAACCACGTCGCCTCCCTACAAATAACTATAAATATATAGGTGTGTACATGTTCATTATAATAATATAAGTAGAGACCACAAACATTAATATAACATTATTATATTCCAGGTGCTATTGTAAACACTTTATATAAGTATCTGTTTAAATATGCACATCCACGTATAGAACACTTTTCCTGTATGTAATAACGTTTACTTATGTATAATATATGGATTAGTTCTCCTTATATTTACATTTGTTTCATCATATTAGAGTCATCATATATTTTCTCCACACTCAAGTTTGGACTGTTGGTGTATTAAACACTCATTATTAGGCTCAAGTGTAAAGATGAAGGAAGGAAACAGAGGTACATTCTGCTTATCTGTTCCTTCAGGTCACAGACAACAAACCCACACATGAGAACAGAATCTGGTCATTGGAAAGGATGTCTCTGTAACAGGGAACTCAGAGTCACCTCACAATTGACCTGGTGGTGCTATTTAACTGGGTTACAAAGAGATGTACAAAACAAATTACAGAAGAATATAAGACAAACGGGGTATCTCTAAATTGCAGAGAGGAAAAAGAAAAAACTGCAAGTGTTTTTACCATCTTTTGTTTGCAGTGTTTCTGTACTTATCTGATTACTCATTGCAGGCAAGGTAAAAATGAATATTCTGAGTAAGAATGTTCTTGCCAAAGAATAAGAACAGAATCTGTGATGCCACAAAACCCTGCAGGTCTGATATTCTCTGGTGAATTCAGATGGCAGCCCTAAGTAGGCGTCGGATTGTCAAGACTTTACCTCTCCCAGGACAATGGGGCTGGTGAATCAGTATGGCTGACTTTTGTCATTACCTCACATTCTACAGTTGTCCAAGTGTATTTTTGGTAGAGCTAAAGTATAAGAGATTCTTCCTATAAAAATTAATAGCATCCTGAAAAAGCAGTCAAACGCACACAATCATTTGTTCATTCAGATAACACAAAGCTGTTGATGGTGTCTCTTTGCCAGGTTCCTTGCTCTGCAGTAGGCATAAAAAGGGTTTGCCAGAGAGCTTACCTCTGCCTTCCTGTGACATACAGTTGAGCAGGAAAAGCATGATTAGGGAAGCAATGACAATAAAGCACTACAAGTGTTAAAGGAGGTGAAGTACCAAGCACAGTGATCGCACATATCCACCGTAACAACACAACCTTCTCTAGAAGTCAGAAAGAGATCCCCACGCAAGTGATATTTGAGCTAAGCCCTGAATGAAAGGTAGAGTGTTGGCACGTTAAGAGTAAAGGAAGTTGGTCCCAGACACAAAGGACAAATAAAACAGCCTGGAGGTGAAGGGTCCAGGTTTTGAAAGAGTATGAAAAGCTAGAGCTTACAACTGGGGGTTGGTGGGAGTAGGAGGGGAGGTGAAGATGTACTGAAGGTAGTCATCCACCTGAGCTTAGTTTTAATGTAGAAAAAAATATATCAAGTTTAAATGTTGATGGAATGGAGGTGTTATAGAAGACAAGGTTGAAGATCCAAGGTAAAGAAGGGTGCTGGAAAAAAGTATAGTGTTTGAGAAGGTGGGACACAGGGAATCCAGAGGCAGACAGAGGCAATATTTTTACATCTTTGGAGGAGAAGGGAATGGAGTAAAATTCAGTTTTGAGGCTTTAAATATGTAGAATTTGTGCAAGAATTTGGGAGGGTTCATATATGCTGAACTTTCTTTGTACAATAATAAAGGAAATAAAGTCATCTGATGACATGATGGAAGTGGGGTGGAGAGGAGAAAAGAGAAAGAAAAATGCTTGAAATAGCCCCAGTGGGGAACTGGAATGAGACTGGACTAAGGGAATACAGAAGGCTATTGAGCAGGACTGATGGCCCAATGGGAGCTGGTGCTCCTCTGGTCTGCAGACCCATCTCCATGGTCACGGGACATCCCCTGAAGTCACAATGCCCTGGCACAGTCAGGAAGATCCCTCCCAGTTTCACATCTTTCCAGGGGTGAGGACAGGAGAAAGAACCAAATGGTGATTATATTAATAAAGGTAGTTGTTGAGAGATAAACCAAGGAATTTAAGCTGAAGAGAAAAAGAAGATAGGATGCAACTGGTGTGTTGGAAGAAATACCCTCATCTCTGGTCTGGAGCTTCAGATAACAATTGAACCGTCATGTTAGGTAGAGTCTAAGGAAAGAGGGAAGTAGAGGGTTCTGCAGAAACATAGTGGGATAACTGAGTTTATGATTCAGAGGTCACGGTCCTGGGGGACAGAGGTCCAGAGTGGGTAGCAGGACTTTGAGCATCATGTAATTAGAGGTACAGGGTTATCTAACAGGCCAGAGAGTTAGATGGGCATCATTGTGGATGCTGAAATTACCCACGGAATTGAAAAGTGTAGGGTAGAGAAAAAGGTTGAGTCAGGTGCTCAAACTTTTGGTGGATGAACAGTTAGAGGAGAGGTGCTATCACTCCCCAGATGCAGGGAACTTGGCTCGCACATGTGGAAAATCAGAAAGGGGGCTGTACAAGATTGGTGACTTATTGAAGGTTGAGGTAAGGTCTAAGATTAAGCCATCTATGCATTCTTACAATAAACTCATTTGTTATGATGAATCATCCTTTTTCATAAAACAATTTTGTAATGTTTTATTTAGAATTTTAGATCTATCTTCACAAGACAAAATGGTCTGTAAATTTCTTCCTGGTAATGTCATTGTCAGCTTTAGTTTTGAAGGTTAAATTAGCCTCATAAGTGAGTTGGGAAGTGAGTTGGAGATGCTTCCTTCCTCTGTCTCTAGAATAATTTATATTAAATTGCTGTTTTTTAATGTCCTTAAATTTTTGGAAGAAATCCCTGATAAAGCTATCTAGTTTTTGTATTTTCTTTATGAGGAACATTTAAGAACACATTCAATTTGTCAGATAGATGTGAACTATTAATATCTTCTATTTTTTTTTCCTTGGGTCAGGTATGGTGTGTAGTGCCTTGTTTGGAGAATCTTAAACACTTTAGTTAGAAAATTTAGTCTTTTTTATATTTAATGTAATTTTTTAATATATTTGGGTATTTATTATTTTCCAATTTGTTTCTATTTCTTATTAATTAATTAATTAATTTGGTTGCATTGGGTTTTAGTTGCGGCATGTGGCCTCCTTAGTTGCAGCATGCATGCGGGATCTAGCTCCCTGACAAGGGATCCAACCCAGACCCCCTGCATTGGGAGCATGGAGTCTTAACCACTGTGCCACCAGGGAAGTCCCCCAATTTGTTTCTATTTAATCTAGCTGATTTAGATTCTCTTTTCTCTCCTTTTTTGACATCTTTAGGAATTAACACATGTAGTTTTTATTCAATTCCCCCTTCATTAACTTGTTAGTTACACATTAGGTACTATTTTAATAGTTATCCTTGTAGTGACCTCATGCAGCCTCGACTTATTACAACCTAATACAAATTTTTACTGTGATCACCTCCTCAATAATGCTAGAAACATACTACGTTTGAACTTCATTTACGTATCTTCCGGTTTTTGAATTATTGCTTTCAAGTGTTTTAATATCACACATATTTTGAGTTCCACAAGATGTGTTACTGTTTGGTGTAGTCAGTATTTACTTACAATTGCCCACTTCTTCACATTTCTGTTACTGTGTGTTATTTTGTGCATTTTTCATTTCTTTCTGAGGTAGTTTCCTTCTCCCTTATGTGCTTATTTTAATGAAGGTATTCTGGCAAACAATTCTCTCAACGTTTGTTTGTGGAAAATGACTTTATTTAGCCTTCATTTTTAGGATGTTTTAATTAGCTGTGGAATTCTAGGTTAGCAAGTTTTTGTTTTTTTTCATTTCTTTACAAGTGTCTTCCCATTGATTTCTGTATTCAGTCATTTTCTTTGAGAAGTCATCTCTCAGTCTTATATCACTGCTTTGGGAAAAAAAAGTATTTTCCTCTTCTGTTTTTAAATTGTTCGTAACTACTATTTAGTTTTACTATAATATGCATAGATTCTTTTCCTACATAGGGTTATCCAAGCCTCATAAATCTGTAAGTTGAAGTTGCTTATCTATATTGAAAATTCTCAATCAATCTTCTCTTTATTCTCTGTCTTTTTTCCCCTCAGAAACTCCAGTTGCATCATTGTGAGATCTTTTCAATGTGTTTTGCATTTGTCTTATGGTTTATTACTATATATTTATTCCTTTCTACTCTATTTGTTGTCATTTGGATTTTTTTTAATTCACTTATATTCTGGAAGACTAACCCTGCCATTAAACTCACTGTTGAATTCCTAATTTCAGATAATGTGTATTTTACTTGTATTTGATTCTTATCTTAATTAGAAATTCTGGCACTCTGCTGAAATTCTCTCTTCTCATTTATTTTCTCTTTTTCTATTTTCTTGTATGTATTAATCATAGTTGTATTAAAGCCGTTTTCTACTATTTCTAATATCAGAATGATTTGTAGCTCTCTTTCCAGTATCTGCTTTTTCTCTTGATTCCAGTCTGCTTTCAGCAACTTTCTTGTCAGTGCTTTTTAGTCTCTTACTCTGTGCAGTTTCTTTATTAGGCAAAAAACTTGCAGTCACACAAATCTCTCCTTTTGTATCTCCAACCCCACAGTTCCGCCAAAAACTAGACTGTATTTCTAGTCCCTGAGCTCCAGGCCCCTGTCTGGGCAAACCCCAGATCCTCAGCCTCTGGCTCCGTAAGCGTATTTGGCAAAGCACCCCAGGGAAAAATGGTCCCAGAGCATCAGCTTAGCCCTGACATTCTCTCCTCCCTGAAATCTTGGCCCCTTTAGGCTTCATGGCATCTGTACTTCACTGATAACCTTAAGCATAAGATATTTATATTTTACTTGGTATTTCTTACTGTTTCCAGAAGACACATTAATCTACATACACAACCCCATCTAACCCAGAAGAACTCTGTTCTTGTGTTTTTCTCCATGTGGTGAATGTGGATGGGAAACCCTTTGACAATGACAACGCGGTCCTTTTATTTAGCCCTATTTAAGACATTTAATCACCCTGCATATTAGCTATAACTAGCAAAGCTGACTTCAACATATCAGGGGTATAAAAAAGGTCACATCTTAATGTTTAAATAATTTTAAACAGAAACTCCTTTTGTATTACGGTTATGCTAACCCAGGTTCTCAGATCAGGCAAAGAGAGGACTGCAGGCACAGCCACGTGGTAATTCCTTTAGGCTGGAAATGACCCATTTTATTTTTGCTCTCGTTCCATCAGCCCAAACTAGCCACATGGTCTCACCTAAATGCAAGGAAGATTGGGGAAAGTAGTCCTTGGCTAGGAAGCTGCTTCTCAGAAATATCTCCACGGTCTGGAAGGGGCCCGTGACTTTTCTACTTCCAAGTCACCATCCCCGCTACAGCAGACACGTAGGAAAAGGGACCACTCTCTAGGGGTAACGTGGGAAGGAGACACAGATGAATGTGAAGGAGAAGGGAGAAGATATGAGAGAACTTTTTCATTTAGAATGAAAGAGAAATCAAATAGATAAATTAGAAATCAGGCTTATAAGATAAAATACTTTTGGCAAATTTAAGATGCCGTGTATGAAATCTGTACCAATAATAAGAAAGAAAAATGTTACCAATTAGGTAATGATATAATGCATTCCAATAATAACAGTTATAATAAGCTTACCAATTTCAAAGTTATTAAAATGTAAATAAACTACTCATTTTTGAATAGATAAAGTACGGTAGAAGAGAGCTTGAAAAGTTTTACCTTCCTTTTCCCCCAGTAGGCCACCTAGACAGCTGAGGGTTGCAGTAAATTTTAGAATAAATCATGAAGTCCTATCACTGGTTCTCACGAAGCCTGAGAGAGAGGGATGTTCTGCTTCATTTACTGTGGCCCTGATTATGATTTCCTTTAAAGTGCTTAACTTTGGGCTTTGCTGATTTGTTTGCTGGGTTTGGTCTAAATTACACAGTTGGTTTTTTTGCCTTGTGTCCCTACCCCCTCAATGCCCAAAGCTCTGTAGAAGTCTCCTCTAACCCCTGAATGTAGGAATTTTAAACTCACCCAGTCATCTTCTCTCTCTTGGGTTAAAGCAAGACATAAAACAGCTTTGCAGAGCCAATCTAGGCCCTTACTTTTAAATACAGCCTATAATTAAGCACCCTACATTTAAATATTCTGTGATGAAGAAATGTAAATCCCTTAATCATTTTACATATGTGTTAATTCCTTGGCTTTTAAATATTGGAAATTTTGACTGGACTCTTGAATTCAGTTTGATTTTTAGTTAGTGTAGGATAAGGGAAAGAAAGAAGGATATGAAAATCTTACTGTTGAGATAAATTTGGTGGGCCACAATATAGGACAGTGTTGCTGTTATTACAGCTAGTATTAAAATCCAAATGAATGTGCTATCAATCAATAAACATATTTTTCTGAATATATGCATAATGAATATGAACTCACTATAACCATATATACTCCATGGGTCAAAATCATTACAATCCTCTGTCCTCAAGAGACAGAAATTTCTTGGTGATGTAACAAATGTTTGGAAATTCTGCATTCTTATTTGGTTGCCAAAATATGTTATTATAACTCAGATTATTCAAATCTTAGCACATTAAAACAATATTAGTCATCATCCAAGTACATTAGCATAACAAATATATTGCTATATAAATTGTCTAAGATGCATTTTCAGTGTCAGAACATTTCAGGGTTGGATAAGTCCTTAGAAACATCTGATAAAGGACCATCCCCGGCCTCAGACTTCACTCATCTGTTTGTTTAACCACTGCTTGAGTACTTCCAGAAACTGGGAACTCACTGCTTCTAAAGCAGCTCACTTTGCTGTTGGATAATTCTAATCAGGAGTCTTTCCCTGCTCCCCTCCTTTCACTTCCATCCATTGTCTGCCATGTACTTCCTAGGACCACAGTGAGGATTAAGGAAGATAATGCTGGTCAAGTGCCTGCCAGGGTCTCTAGGACATAAGAAATCATCAATTAAAATCACCGTCTGGGGCTTCCCTGGTGGCGCAGTGGTTGAGAATCTGCCTGCTAATGCAGGGGACATGGGTTCGAGCCCTGGTCTGGGAAGATCCCACATGCCACGGAGTGGCTGGGCCCGTGAGCCACAACTACTGAGCCTGCGCGTCTGGAGCCTGTGCCCCGCAACGGGAGGGGCCGCGATAGTGAAAGGCCCGCGCACCGCGATGAAGAGCGGTCCCCGCACCGCGATGAAGAGTGGCCCCCGCTTGCCGCAACTGGAGAAAGCCCTCGCACGAACCGAAGACCCAACACAGCCAAAAAAATAAATAAATAAATAAATAAATAAATAAAGTAGCTATTAAAAAAAAAAAAAAATAGGGTGTTACATTTAAAAAAAAAAAAAAATCACCGTCTATTAATTTTATTGTCCTTCTACCCAACTTTCATCCATGGAAATTCTACTTATGTCTAGGATTTTGCTTAAGGGTCACTTCTTCCCAGAAGCCCATATTCCTCAGACTGGGTTGTCTTCCGTATCCTTAGAGCATGTTGGACTTCTTGCCACTAAATCCTGTATGCTTATTTTCATTCTGTGTCTACTATCAACTTCCTCAGGGCAGGGATTTTGCCCATGGTTTTTAGAGTACCTAGTCAATTATTTGGCACACAGTAGATGGCTAATATGATTTCTTGAATGAATGAATAAGTGAGTGAATACCTAGTATAGATATTAGGTAAAGCAGCTAGTACTATACCTGGAAAACTTCAAATACTGAGTAATACGACAGCATGAAATACGACTTATTAGTAGAGCTTTATTAGGGTTTTACATGTCAGTATATCAGCAGATAAAAGTGAAGTCATGTTTACATTAGGCATGTTCAAGATTATTCAAATATGCAGTAGTTGGGAGAATGAAAGCAAAGACAGGACTTTGATTCTCTGATTCTTTGATCTGATTATATGATACAACATGGTCCTTTAATAACTTTCCCAACAAAATTGTTCTTTTCTGGGACAATCAGTTCTTCTATCATTCCAAAACATATACTCATTGTTTAGTTTTGTAGATTTTCTTTTTGCCAGATTCAGTGGTTTCCTGGGTTTACATGTATCCCTTAATAGTTTTTCCTTTAGAAAGACAGGATAGATCTAGGGATACTGTAAGAAGGCTTTGATTTTATATCAAAAATAGATTCTTTGCATTTGTGTCTGTTGCTTTGTATCTAGTTTTATGTTTGTCTAGAAGGAGCAGCCCTTCGTGAGTTCATGTGAAGCTCTGATTCCATCCCAGCACTTTCAAACTATATGTCAATACTTAAGTGGCTGATGTCATATCTGAAATTGGTGGAATGTTTTCCAGTCTCCTTTCAGAATTCCACTCACTTCTCTTTCTTGTAGAGATCCTAGCAAGCAATATTTTGGGGTTTTACTTTTTATTTTGGATATTATTTATATTTGTTTTAGGGATGTTTATCAAAAGAAATAGGTACAAACTCAAACTAGCTTAAAGGTGAAGGAAAGGAAACCACCATGTAATATCAGAAAAATCCCATGCAATGAAATTCTCTGTGTAACTCTGTCTTTCTCTAGGATGACATTATCTTTCATGGGTGTCCTCTATCATCATTATTTTCTCTTCTGGGTCCTAGCTTCTCCTTGGGGTCCTATGTTCTTATTTTCCATAGTAATTGCTAATATCTGTCTTTGAGCTGCCGTGACAGTGACTCTGCTTTGTCTTAAAACCCCAGTGCTCAGGACCATCTAATTCAGTCTTTTTTTGTCATTTAGCTTGGCAGAGAAAAACCTGTGTTACGCATACAACCTTGATAATCGGCTGTAGCCAGAAGGGTGGGGTTGTCTGGTCCAATAGGGACACCTATGGCCATGTCCTCTTAGGGGGTTGCAGCCCACCCGTGGCTACTCTGCTGCCATGACACTCCCTTCCATTTACGATCACTTCCCTTTGAAGACCTACCAGACAAGAAGACTCTATTATTAAATATCAGCACAAAAAGTTCCTTGATATCCACCACACTGACAACTCTGTACCTCATTAAAAACTGCAAGTACTTGAAAGATCAGTTCTTTTACCCAATTTAAATTTTTTAATTATTTTCAATTAAGTATTTAAAAATACATAGGAAGTTGAGTAGTTTCTAAACCAGGAATTTTATATGTTTATGAAGCACTGGATCTTTAATTTGTCCTTGTTGATGCATGGCAAGAGTTAGTATTAGATTTCCTTAACTATGTTTTCAGGAATAAAACAAATATTGGACAACTTATATGCAAAGGCACTTACATCACAACGTCATTAAAATACAGACTATTCTGGTTCTCAGAATCTCATCTAAAACTCATATATCTCCATTCTCAAGCAGACATGTGTCCTAATTTAATTCTTCATTTTGAAATTAATATTCATTACTTACCAATGAATACACTGATCAGACATACTTATATATGGAAACTGAGTTATCAGCTATATTTTATTTAAATGTATGTTTTTCTTTTACATGTCATTTTTATTTCTTGTCTTACAGGAGCTATACATTGCAAGGTTATAATAAAGGATGTGAGAATAGTAATATGTATTATTTTCACTGGTTAATGGAAACACATACTGGTTGATAATCTACCAGTTATAAATTGGAGCTGGCTTCTATACTACTGAATAAAGTAGTTAGGAATTCTTTGCATCCTCATGGAATCCTTTCTGCACTTATTTTCCAAAATACAAAAACTTCACCCATTCATCCATTTCTGTCCCAGGCAATGACTGCCTGGCCCCTGTCCTGAGTCTTCCTCACTGGAGAACTTTATAAGTTTTCCTCTAATTTCTTCAGAGGCATATTTCAAGCTCATGATAGCTTTTTCAGGAATCCTTTAGTTTCTCTTTGGAAACCCAGGAATTCATTTTCTTCTCTCTAATGTTTCAGGATAAAAGTATACTCCCTGTATCCCTATTCCCACCTCACTTCTACCCATAGAAGACATTGCTTATTGAACATGCCACTGTTTCCAGATGGGCCTAGAGATTCTCAGTCCTTCTCAACATGGCCCTTTTATTGTTACCATGCTGGAATTAGCATGGGAGATAAAACCTATTTATAATCCCTGTGGCATTTATTCACCTAAGAGCATTAGCTGAGAACTGTGCTTTGTTCTGGGGTTAGATGAGAAAGACATCGTCCTGCCCTCATGGAGTTTACAGTTGATGGGTTAAATAGATGTCAATACCTATCTGAAATCTGGCAGCCAAGAGTATAAGGGACAGTGATCTATACTGGAAAGAGTGATGCACTCTGTCTGGGGGGGCTTCACGCTGCAGGAGATGGACAATGGAGAATTGTGCTTACACCTTAAAGGAGCCAGACATCCCATGGGAACTTCAGTATGTGTCTTGTAGTTATGACAGGCAGGGAGTGGTCTTCAAGAGGACAGAAGCCAGGTGTTATGGGAGGACTTCAGTAACCTAGTCCATTTCAACAAGCCTTTCCTGATTAACTGCATCCTGATAATCTGGGTTAATTGTTTTAAAAGCCATGGTAGATAAGTCCAAGGAATTCATGAACTAGCGGAACAACAAAAATCTGAAAGGTAAAATGTAATATTTCAAGGAAGTAAGTGCTTTAATTGGGGTGAGAGCAAAGAGCTATCAGAATACAGAAAAGAACGAAATTAATCTTTATGTGTGGGAAAGTTAGGGGACATGTAAGGAAAAAAAAGGATAGTAATCTTTTAGTGAGGAAATAGTCTACTAATAAGAATATTATTATAATAAGTAAAATACTAAGCTTTAAGAGTGTGGTAGCAATTATAGCATAATTAAATATGGATATGTTCATATAAATTTCATACAGAGTCTGCTGCATGCGTGCTCCTTTCAAAAGAAAACAGCTGTGACAAAATGCAGTCATTGCTACTTGTGATGTTTTAGAAACACCTTAATGTCACTCAGTAGACAGACTTGTATTTCAAACCAACAGAACAGGTGAAAATACTGCAGAAAATACTTAAAAAGTTGCCAAGTTGCTATGATATTTGTTTGACGAATCCCAAGTAGATCTGATTTTAAAGGAAACCTGTCACTCTCATCAGTTATCATTCCTGTGGGAGGACTATATCCTTCTACAACTTTTTAATCAGACTTTCTGAGATGTGCCTCAAGCCTCACCAATGATTTTTTTTTATTTTTGGCCTCGCCGCCACCTTGTTGTCTGACATATTGAGGTTCTGCTAGAAAAGTTCAGCAGCAGCTTAAATTATTTTGTGTCCTGTTAAAGTCTGACAGCTTGTGGAATTGAAGAGAGGTGTGTGCTTGTGAGTGACTTGTAACTACCTTGACTAGTGCGCATTTACTGTGGTTCTTCTACCACATCGACTGCAATGGGTTCCATGTTGAAATAGTAGTTTTGCCTTAGGAGTCTGTGAAAAATTCCTGTTTGATAACAGAAAGCATAATTTTTATTTTTATTTTGTTAAAAAATCTTTAAGTTTCCTACCCTGTGATAAAAAATACTGTAACTTCTCCAGAGGCTACTGAAACTGAGCATTACTCCCCAGAGTTGGCAGTTAAAAAGTTATTGTTGAGCAGTGGAAAGAGCTTGAGAAGGATGGTAAAAATCACAGGCAGAATACTGAGAGTGATTCCTCCTCCAACTTTTCCATGACACAGTGACATGCAAAAAAATCCATGTCCCTCCTCTTGAAAACTAATTACTCATGCTAGGCTTTGGTATGGAATACCTGTGTTTGACTTCTTGGTTAACTGCTAACTGGCTCACGGGTTCTCAGCGCTGTCTGAACGTGAGAATCACCTGGCACTTTTAAAACTCTCACTGACCCCTAATATCCCAGACAAGTTAGATCAGAATCTGAGGGGTTAGTGCCCTCCGAACAGCATTTTTAATGCCTCTCAAGTGATTACAATATGTAGCCAAGTTTAAAACCAAGTATTGACGTTTTGTCCCAGGTAAGTCATTTCATCTGTCTTCACCTATGTTTTTACATTTGCAAAGTGGAATGTTTTAGATGTTCCAACCTCTTCCATTCTGTATCAAAGGAAGGGGAAACGAAGGTGTTTAGTCGAAGGGATTTTCAACATCCTTCTCAGTAGGAACAGCCTGTGTTTTTGACTCCACAACGGGGCTCATAGAACCGAGGGACAGAACACTTGAGCATCCTTGGAAGGTAGAGGGCTTAGCCTCAAGCTAAGACTTCCATCCTAACAGTCACAGAAGAGCAGAGGAAGCACCGATAATCCACTAATTCACTGCTCAATATTCTTTCTACCAGGCCAAACCACACTCGTCATCCTGGCTTCAACACTTTACTGCCTGGGGTTAAAGCCAGGGAAGGGAACAGGCCAGAGGATGCAGGATTTTAGCTACCAATTCTGTTTAGAGAAAAATTCATGACTGTGCTCCTGAAGCTGTGCTAGAAAGAGCCAAGCACAGGATAGTCTGTGTAAACAGTATCGAGTTCAGGGAAGGAGGACTTACACGGCCTGAAAGGAAAAATAGAAAAACAAAGTATGACTCACCAAGGCCCTGATGCCCAAGATGGGATGGGTACCATTTGGCAAGAAGTAAGTCATGTGGGAGTAGGGATCAAGCTTGAGTAAACAGTCATTGGCTCAGTCTAAGGATGCATTTTAAGGATCCAGCGTTCCCAGTTGAGAGTGCTTCCATTCCTTCTTGGCAGATTAAGGTCAGCATTTTGAAATAACAGGTTTCCCTCCATAGAGACATCCAGAAAACTCCCTCTCTCAGTTGGCTATTGCATCCCTGGGCTCCCAGAATTTACTGCTCCATTCACTTGGAAATGAATCCTGAACAGTTGAAGCCTTTTCCTCATGTTGCACCCTCACCCTTGTATCTTCGTTGTCCCTCTTCAAGATCTGATTCATGTTTCATTTCACTTAACACCAACCACAAGGCTTTGCAAACCAGAAGCTCTTCATCATTTTATTTTTCTTCCAGTGCAGTACTAATTTGGGGGAAAGCAGTGAAAATGAAGGAGGCTAAGGAGATATGGGTGTCCAAATAGGGTAGAAGAAAATCATAAATGAAGTCAAGGCAGGGCAGGGGTAGAGGCGACTCATCCTTAATCACAGGCTGTAGTATACACATCTCTTCATGAGATGTTCCTCCCGACGTTGGAGCCATTTGTTTATAGATCTGTTCCCTCCACTATTCTACAGGCATTTAGTGGGCAGCGTCTGGGCCCTCTTATTTTTCAATTAGGTATATACTAGCATCAGAGATGACTGGCGTTATCAGAACGGGAATAGTCTTGGACATCAATATTCCAAAATAGGACTTGGTTCTCATTTGAGAGACCATAACTGTGAAAATATAATTATACTAAGAGCCAGGCACTTGAAAGAGAAAAACAGTCCTCTAAAATATACTCAGAACCTGGGGACATAGCACAGATGTCTATCCCACACTGTTCTCTGTAAGAACAGGCTGATGGGATAAGAAGTCCTCCCACCTCTGGTGAGGGCGCTCAACCATCAGCTTCCTGATGGAAGGAAAGAAGATCAGAGAAGATGCAACTGAAAAGCCATGAGTCTTGATTGGGCCCATGGCCCTAACCTTCCCCAATTGTTCAAGGCCTGTAGGGGGAAGAAGAGCAGGACAAATGGGGTCCCTGGGTAACTGGGGGATCCCACAGCAGAAGGGCACTGGACAGTTTTCCAAGGTGTTCCCCAGGAGACTTTTATTCTTCTGGAAAATCCTGTCTTTACTCACCGTGACACATGAACAATAGATTCAGGCAATTTGGCCCGAGAATAGCCTCTCAGAATCCACGCAAACCATGTCTTTTGTGGGAAGCTGATGAGTTTTACACACCAACACCCACCTTCTGTGGAGTTATGCCTGAAAGCTGGCCAGCAGTCTCAAGGAAGCAATGGTCCCTGAAAGAAAGTTTCAGAACTTATGGATCTTGGAATATTGGGGAGTGGGGGATTGGCGAAGAGTGTAATGAGAAGAGTCGGCCACGTCTACAGTGAAGACAGAAGCCAGTGTCCAAGGAGGACACCCAAGCGCGTGCCAGGCTGACCATGAGTTTGGTCTGCAGACCCTCATCTAGAGCCAAGACAATACCTGATCCTCTTAAAGGAAAAAAGGAAAAGACAAAGACTTTGAACCTGACTGAATGGTTTCCAAAGAGGAAGCAATTGGGTTGTAAACTGAGGGGTTGATAGGATCAATGTGTTAAATATCCTGTTATAAATAGAAATGGAGTTTATAAACTCCATTGCTCATAAGTTTTTAGTTTGGGTATAGAGAAATAAAGTAAGTTATATTTTTATGCCTCTGAATTTTGGACTAACATTGCTGAGACTTTGTAACCAGTTGCATTTTGTGATGCCATCCCTTAGGACTGGAGCTAGTTTGCATTAGTGCTGAAGAGCTTGGTGTTACCTTCTATGCTTTGAGCTCTGTGCCAGGTCCTCAGGATGTAGACTGTCAAGGCAACAGACTCAGATTCCCATTTTATGAAGCCAAGAGCCCAGCAAGGAAGGGAGAAGTTGTCAGTGAGATAGGGTGACTAACAGGGAAATGCAGGATGCCAACGGAGAATAAAGCCAGGAGACCTCACTTTATGTGGGAGTCAGGGTATCCTCCCTGAGAGGTCATCCTTGAGCTCAGACCTGACCGAGTCAGGGAACAGGAGAGAAAAGCGGGTCCCAGGCGAAGGGAATTTCCCAAAATTTTCAAGTTTCGTATCTCACGCAAGAGGCCAAAATGATACTGATTCCACCTAGACAGGAATTACAGACACACTGAACTCCAAGGCTCAAGATAAAGGATGCTTCAAATTCAAAATAATCGTGGTATCTTCTCCTAGAGCCTGTAAGTGGTACTTTATTTAGCACATAAAACTTAGCATGTTTCTGAAAACATAACCTTGAACCCTCTCAACTAAATGTTTTCTGAAAGTTTGGTCAAGAAAGTCAACGTATTTGGAAGATTTTAACTATTCTTCCAGCCAATATTGTCTATAAAGGGGGGAGTGGTAAATACTTTTGGCTTCGTGGGCCATAACTTCTCCATCACACCTGCACAATTCTGCCTTTGTAGCATGAAATCAGCCATAGATAATATGTGAATGAATGAGTATGTCATGTTTCAATAAAACCTATTTACAAAAATAGGTGATGATGGACCAGATTGGGCCTGCAACCATAGTTTGCCAATGCTTGTTCTAAACAGCCTAAATCAAAAACACTCAAAAATCTATTCCTGCACTAACCTGGAGAATAGGGAACTTTGATTGTAGACTATATGATTTTGCTTTGCAGAATTATTTAGCCATTAGCTGGAGGCACCACTACTGAATGTTGTAGGACTATCATTGCTGGAAACATTGTATTTGGCTAGGACTGGATGACATGCTCCTGCCTAGCTGCAAGAGAGGCAAGAAAACAAGTAACTGACACTTCAGAAGCTGTCATGGGAGAGGAGCTCAGTTTGATTAGGTAATTGCATTAGTAGAGATGGGCTTCAGCAACAAACATTTATGTCCCCATCACGTTAATTGTCCATCCTGCTTCTGCAAGGATTTTCTCTCCATCATCACTGATGTCACTCAAGGATCCTAGGTGACAGAAGTGATGATCTCAAATATTGCTGGTTACGGTGGCAGAAGGGAAAGAGAGTGTGGCAAAGTATACACTAGATCTTTAAGCTTTTTTTCCCAGAAGTGATACATTTATTTTCTCTCACATTTCATCGGCCACAGCAAGTCATGGATATGCTAAGTTTTGAAGGCTGGGGAATGCAAATTTATCCTAAGCCCATAGAAAGAATGAGACAAAATCTTTCTGAACAACACCAGTGCTACCACAGCACAATCAGTAGCTGTCCTGAGAGACTGGGGCATGAGTCCAGAGTAGAAGGATGTGGGCTCAGGGAGACAGAGATCCCGGGAGGGAGAACAGGCTGCCTGAGAGGAGGTTTCTTACTCCCAGAGGGAAGGGCCATGGCCACAACAGGTGGGCGTCAGCGAGGGCTTCTGAAGTATCTGCCATGTACATTAATCAGCATTCTCACAAATTTTTAACTGGCTACAACCCTAACTTACCAGTCCTCACCTGTCAGGTCGAGGAGAGTCCTTCCTGGGCCTCAGAGCTACCCAGCAAGACCCTCACAGGGATCCCACAGAAGCCAGGGAATGTGTCATTGTCCTGGAAGGTCACTTCTCATGCAAAAACACCTGAAATTTCCTATGAAAACATGTGAAAAGAAAATGGAAATGATCCCCACACACCTGCATGCTGAGAAGGGTTTCACTTCATCATACCTTTTCATCAAACACCCCCGCAGTTCCATCATTTTCCTGTGTTTACTTCTCTCCCCACTAGTAGCCATGCTGGGGCAGGGGTCTTTTTCTTCTGACAGGGCAGGGGTCTGGCTGCCATCCCTTGGACAGCTGGTTCCAAGTTCCCCTCAACAGGCCAGGTAACTCAGCTCTATCAGCTCTATCTGGTTGCTTCATGCTTCAGTAACTAATCCAGAGTCAGCACCACTGTTAAAAACACCAGTTGTTAAAGATGAAACAGAGATGGGAGCAGGTGGGCTGTGTGGGCTGAGATGTTACACCTACAAAATATGCAGAGAAAAAGAGTTTCTCTGTGCAGTCCACTGCACTTTCAAACAGACACACAGACGTGCATCTATTTGGAGCCAACAACAAAGAAGGACTGAGCCAGAAAGGGAGCAGCGCTACAGCACAAAGGCTCACAGGGCACGTCCCCCTAGGCTCTGCCTGAGGATGCTAATATACAAAAGCCTGAAATATGCCTTTATGATTCCTCTGCTCCTCTGTATATCCTTCTGGGGGGGCAGAGACCTTGACTTTTTCATCTCAGTAGCCTGAGCCCAGCACATTGCGTTTGGGTACACAAAATAGGTTGACTAAAGAAAGAAAAGAGAGTGAAGAAAATAAATAAATAAAACTAGAAGCAAAGTGGGGAGATTTCTTTTTTTCTTCCATAAAAGATTCACTTGAGGTTCCCTTAAATAGTGTATATCTTGGGGGAACCTGGATGTCTGTTTGGAGAGCATTAATTACCTGACGCATGGGCAACAATCAGAAAAGAAATGATAAAAATAGTGTCTATTTCAATAGGACTCATATTTGCTTTCTCATTTGGTTGTCAAGTCTCCCTTGACTCCAGTTAAAGTAGGAGAGGTTTTGTTTGGTCTGTTTGGTTTTCTTAGCTGACTTTGATAATACCAAAATAGGGGATGATAAAAATATGGCACAATATATTCCAATCAGGAATTGGAGAGTATGATTCAATTTACAAAAATTCACTCTTTCTTGTATTTATTCATTCCTTCAATAAACATATTTTAAGTGCCTATCGTGTACTAGACTTTGTGCTGACGGTCCATATTGGCTTAAAGTTTGCAATCTGTAGCAGAGAGCATTGCATTTTTAAGTAATAAATACTTAAACTGAACTGATTGCTTCAACCTTAACTTTGTAATCATAGAGAAAGCCCTTATCTTTCTGGTTAGCTTTGCTTTATCGAAGGTGAAGCAGTAATGGTGTTATGTGCTCAAAGTATTAACATGAAGGAAAAATGAGAAAACACTCTGTGCGGGGCGCAAAGGAAGCTCTTTGGATAAGAACTTTGGATAAGCTTTGGATAAGAAGCTCTTTGGATAAGGATAAGAAAGTTTTTGTTTTCTTTTCCTTTCCTTCATTCAAAAATGAGGGCTAGATTAACCAATTAATAACCATATTTAGCCTTTTTATTACAAAAGACATGAGTATCAGAATTTCTGAGGTAAGATATCTTTCTTCTTCAACAAATGTAAAATTAGCTATAGAAAGTCAACACACCCGCAATTGTGGGCTAGACCATGAGCTCCAGATAAGATTCGGAGTGGGTGCTGTGAGATTTCCCAGGACTGCTCTCTGTGGGCTGGGCTCACCAGAAAAATAGTCTGAGAAGACGTTCCCTTTGACCTACACATGAAATGTGGGGTAAATTCATAAAGACAAAGAGAAGGATGAAAGTTCTTCTTGGTAAAGAGCTCGGATATGAGCCAAGTTCCAGGATCCAAGAGGCAGGAAATAGCCCCACCTCCAGCCTTGATTCTGAGAGTGGGTTTCCATCGTCTTGTTCACTGATGACCAATCTCTAACAACGAATGTTTATTGGGAATCTCATGTGTAGACCTGCCCTGTGTTAAGGGGTGCGGGAGATGAAGGAAACCCAGCCACATTCCCTCCCCGAGAAGCATACGCCATGTTTTACAATAAGTGAATTTCAGTATTGTATCTTTTAGGCAGAAATTTGATGTAGGGCTAGTCTTTGTTGGACACCATCCAAACTCCAGATCATTGATGTATTCACTCCTTAACTTATTTATTAAACATGTCAGACAGACCATATTAGGTTCAAAGCAACTTATAGCTCCATTATTTCCCATCATTGCCTTTCACACCTGCTCTAGATTCTCTCTTCCTCATCAAATAAAACACATTCCCATAATTTATTGGGTCACTTTTAGATATTACCATACACGGTCATTCTTAAGTTGTAAAAAGTCAATATCAAAACTTCAGTCTGTCATCCGATATAAAGTTTTTCTTCCCATTTCCTAACACAGGCCAGATGTGTGATTCTGAAGATGAGCAGTGGGAGACAAGGTCAGCTTATTTCCTCTCCTCTCCCCGTCTCCTAATGTGTATGTGTGTGTGTGTACACACACATATATATTTACATATATTAATAGAGAGAGAGAATTATACAGAATTACAGTATACATGTTATGTGCATCACTATAGAATTATGAATGAAGTACACTGCAGTCTTGACTCCTACCACTGCCTCTGCCTTGGGCTTCTTCCTTGTAGCAGAGCTTCGAAGGCGGCCTCTTGGCGCGGAGTCCATCTCCGGGTTCTCGGGGTATGCTCAGCATTCCTCCACGTAATCTTTCCCTCAATGCAGGCAATGCATTCTTCAACTGACCCCTTCCAACTCTTCCTTAGGGCCTATTTGGTAAGCCATTTCAGTTGGGGTCACCTTGCCCTGGTGGTTAGATCCCAAGCCTGTTTCTGCAGGTACCACTCTGGTCCAAGGGAAATACTTCATAAATGTGCGTCCCCAACACTGGAAAATCGGTGTGCTGTCAAAGAAGCCTTCTCACTTCTCTGACATCACGGGTAGACCCAGCTAGCTGCATTCCTTTAGACCTTTCTAGTCTAGAGACCAAGGTCGGCTTCGGACACATTACATAGTTTCCGTTCTCCAAACACCAAGAGGTACATGGACCCCTCTATTGCTGGTTTCTTCTCAGAAATTCTCAGTACTAAGATTTTCTGTCTCCTCTTATAAATAGGCTGGTCATGGGCAAGGAGCTAAGAGTCACAGAACCATTATCATACTATCACATTTCCAGGTAAAGCAAAGATGCTCTACGAAATTCATTTAAAATGTGGGAATACTTCTTAAATTTCTTTTTCCCTGGTATTCCTTTCCTTTAATCGTCACACACAATTGAAGAGTAAAAGCCTTCTTTCATTCATCTAGAATCTCTGACTTTAGATAATTAACAATATGTGGCTTTTAGTTATGATTCTACACATTACAAATGCTCTGTTTTTTGAGTGTGACTTTTCCTTGAAACGAGGTATATTTCTTGCTTTTGTTGAAAAACGGGTGGCAGTTAATTGCACTGGCTGATGACATCAATTATTATTATAATTTTCACTTTTAAGGGTATAGTACTTTGCTATACTTGAAATAATGTCTTCTGTAATAAGGATTTCCTTCTACTATGTGATTTGGGCTTTCTCACCCTATAACTCAAGTTAAATTATAAATTTTCTATATCAGGAAAAAATGCAATCCCTCCACAACTCCATCAACAGCAGTAATTCTCCTCTTGAAGAAGGTTAAAAATCTTATCTGTATGTGACTTCTATGATTTAAACTTGTGTGATGTATAGCAAGACATAGAAAATAAAATGGATCTTTGCCCAACTTATGTCTGACCCAAGGCTTTTAGCAAGAGACTGATTGTATCCTGAAATTTTAAGGAGGTCTTTCTTCTCCTTTGGGGAATATCTTTTCACAATCCATGCTAATGAATAACAATGTACTCTTGTGTTATTTTACCTATGATTATTAGAAAAAAAACTCTGCCATAGAACTTGTCTCTATGGCATTAACAAGGATAATTGGTCCTCTTTAGGGATCACTTTATAGTTTGAAATGATTCTAGACCAAACTCTGTGGCATCAAAGAAAAAAGATGAGGGAGAGGACCTTCAAGATGGCAGCAGAGTAAGACGTGGAGATCATCTTCCTCCCTACAAATAAATCAAAATACATCTACATGTGGAACAACTCCTACAGAACACCTACTGAATGCTGGCAGAAGACCTGACTTCCCAAAAGGCAAGAAACTCCCCACGTACTTGGGTAGGGCAAAAGAAAAAAGGAAAAACAGAGACAAAAGAATAGGGATGGGACTCGCACCAGTGGGAGGGAGCTGTGAAGGAGGAAAGGTTTCCACACACTAGGAAGCCCCTTCGTGGGCGAAGACTGCGGGTGGCGGAGGGGGGAAGCTTTGGAGCCACGGAGGAGAGCGCAGCCACAGGGGTGCGGAGGGCAAAGCGGAGAGATTCCCGCACGGAGGCTCGGCGTCGAGCAGCACTCACCAGCCCGAGAGGCTCGTCTGCTCACTCTCTGGGGTGGGCGGGGGCTAGGACCTGAGGCTCAGGCTTCAGAGGTCAGATGCCAGGGAGAGGACGGGTGTTGGCTGTGTGAACACAGCCTGAAGGGGCTAGTGTACCACAGCTAGCCGGGAGGGAGTCTGGGAAAAAGTCTGGACCTGCTTAAGAGGCAAGAGACCATTGTTTTGGGGTGCGCAAGGAGAGGGGATTCAGAGCACCACCTAAATGAGCTCCAGAGATGGGCATGAGCTGCGGCTATCAACATGGACACCAGAGACAGGCATGAGACACTAAGGCTGCTGCTGCAACCACCAAGAAGCCTGTGTGCAAGCACAGGTCACTATCCACACATCCCCTCCCAGGACCCTGTGCAGCCCACCACTGCCAAGGTCCCGTGGTCCAGGGACAACTTCCCTGGGAGAACACACGGTGCGCCTCAGGCTGGTGCAATGTCACGCCAGCCTCTGCAACTGTAGGCTCGCCCTGCATTCCATACCCCTCCATCCCCCCAGCCTGAGTTACCCAGAGCCCCCTAATCAGTTGCTTCTTTAACCCCGTCCTGTCTGAGCGAAGAACAGATACCCTCAGGCGACGTACACACAGAGGCAGGTCCAAATCCAAAGCTGAACCCTGGGAGCTGTGCAAACAAAGAAGAGAAAGGGAAATCTCTCCCAGCAGTCTCAGGAGCAGCGGATTAAATCTCCACAATCAACTTGGTGTACTCTGCATCTGTGGAATACCTGAATAGACCATAAATCATCCCAAAATAGAGGCGGTGGATTTTGTGAGCAACTGCAGACATGGGGTTTGCTGTATGAGACTGACTAGTTTCTGATTTTTATGTTTATCTTAGTATAGATTTTAGCGTTTGTTATTATTGGTGGATTTGTTTATTGATTTGGTTGCTCCCTTCTTTTTTTTTATTACTTTTTTTATTCTTTTATTTTAATAATTTTTTTTATTTAATGACTTTATTTTTTTTTTTTCTTTCTTTTTTTCCTCACTATTCCTCTGAGCCGTGTGGCTGACAGAGTCTCGGTGCTCCGGCCGGGTGTCAGGCCTGAGCCTCTGAGGTGGGAGAGCCGAGATCAGGACATTGGACCACCAGAGACCTCCCAGCCACACGTAATATCAATTGGCAAGAGCTAACCCAGAGATCTCCGTCTCAACGCTAAGACCCAGCTCCACTCAATGACCAGCAAGCTCCAGTGCTGAACACCAATGCCAAACAGCTAGCAAGACAGGAACACAAGCCCACCCATTAGCAGAGAGGCTGCCTAAAATCATAATAAGGTCACAGACACCACAAAACACATCACCAGACACGGTCCTGCCCACCAGAAAAAAAAAATCCAGCCTCATCCACCAGAACACAGGCACCAGTACCTTCCACCAGGAACCATACACAACCCACTGAACCAACCTTACCCACTGGGGGCAGACACCAAAAACAATGGGAACTATGAACCTGCAGCCTGTGAAAAGGAGACCCTAAGTGCAGTAAGTTAAGCAAAATGAGAAGACAGAGAAATACACAGCAGATGAAGGAGCAAAGTAAAAACCCACAACACCAAACAAATAAAGAGGAAATAGGCAGTCTACCTGAAAAACAATTCAGAGTAATGATAGTAAAGATGATCCAAAATCTTGGAAATAGAGTGGAGAAAATACAAGAAACGTTTAACAAGGACCTAGAAGAACTAACAAGCAAACAATGATGAACAACACAATAAATGAAATTAAAAATTCTCTAGAAGGAATCAATAACAGAATAACTGAGGCAGAAGAACGGATAAGTGACCTGGAAGATAAAATAGTGGAAATAATTACTGCAGAGCAGAATAAAGAAAAAAGAATGAAAAGAATTGAGGTCAGTCTCAGAGAGTTCTGGGACAACATTAAACACACCAACATTCAAATTATAGGGGTCACAGGAAAACAAGAGAAAAAGAAAGGGACTGAGAAAATATTATAAGAGATTATAGTTGAAAACTTCCCGAATATGGGAAAGGAAATGGTCAATCAAATACAGGAAGTGCAGAGAGACCCATACAGGATAAATCCAAGGAGAAACACGGCAAGACACATATTAATCAAACCATCAAAAATTAAGTACAAAGAAAAAATATTAAAAGCATCAAGGGAAAAGCAACAAATAACATACAAAGAAATTCCCATAAGGTTAACAGCTGATCTTTCAGCAGAAACTCTGCAAGAGAGAAGGGAGTGGCAGGACATATTTAAAGTGATGGAAGGGAAAAACCTACAACCAAGATTACTGTACTCAGCAAGGATCTTATTCAGATTCAACAGAGAAATTAAAACCTTTACAGACAGGAGAAAGCTAAGAGAATTCAGCACCACCAAACCAGCTCTACAACAAATGCTAAAGGAACTTCTCTAGGCAGGAAACACAAGAGAAGGATAAGAACTACAAAAACAAACCCAAGACAATTAAGAAAATGGTAATAGGAACAAACATATTGATAATTACGTTGAATGTAAATGGATTAAATGATCCAACCAAAAGACAAAGACTGGCTGAATGGATACAAAAACAAGACCCATATATATGCTGTCTATAAGAGAACTACTTCAGATCTAGGAACACATACAGACTGAGAGTGAGAGGATGGAAGAAAGATTCCATGCAAATGGAAATTTTAAAAAAAGCTGGAGTAGCAATTCTCATATCAGACAAAATAGACTTTAAAATAAAGACTATTACAAGAGACAAAGAAGGACGCTACACAATGATCAAGGGATCAATCCAAGAAGAAGATATAACAATTGTAAATATTTATGCACCCAACATAGGAGCACCTCAATACAAGGCAAATGCTAACAGCCATAAAAGGGGAAATCAAGAGTAACACAATAATAGTAGGAGACTTTAACATCCTACTTTCGCCAATGGACACATCATCTAAAATGAAAATAAATAAGGAAACACAAGCTTTAAATGACACATTGAACAAGATTAACTTAATTAATATTTATAGGACATTCCATCCCAAAACAACAGAGTACACTTTCTTCTCAAGTGCTCATAGAACATTCTCCAGGATAGATCATATCTTGGGTCACAAATCAAGCCTTGGTAAATTTAAGAAAACTGAAATACTATCAAGTATCTTTTCTGACCACAACGCTATGAGAATAGATATCAATTACAGGAAAAAATCTGTAAAAAAAAACAAACACGTGGAGGCTAAACAATACACTATTAAATAACCAAGAGATCACTGAAAAAATCAAAGAAGAAATCAAACAATACCTGGGAACAAATGACAATGAAAACACCATGAACCAAATCCTATGGAATGCAGCAAAAGCAGTTCTAAGAGACAAGTTTATAACAATACAATCCTACCTCAAGAAACAAGAAACATCTCAAATAAACAACTTAACCTTACACCTAAAGCAATTAGAGAAAGAAAAACAAAAACCCACAAAGTTAGCAGAAGAAAAGAAATCATAAAGATCAGCTCAGAAATAAATGAAAAAGAAATGAAGGAAACGATAGCAAAGATCAATAAAATTAAAGCTGGCTCTTTGAGAAGATAAACAAAATTGATAAACCATTAGCCAGACTCATCAAGAAAAAAAGGGAGAAGATTGAAATCAACAGAATTAGACATGAAAAAAGAGAAGTAACAACTGACACTGCAGAAATACAAAGGATCATGAGAGATTACTACAAGCAACTATATGCCAGTAAAATGGACAACCTGGAAGAAATGGAAAACTCTTAGAAAAGCACAACCTTCCGAGACTGAGCCAGGAAGAAATAGAAAATATAAATACACCAATCACAAGCACTGAAATTGAAACTGTGAGTAACAATCTTCCAAAAAACAAAAGTCCAGGACAAGATGGCTTCACAGTTGAATTCTATCAAACATTTAGAGAAGAGCAAACACCTATCCTTCTCAAACTCTCCAAAATACAGCACAGGGAGAAACACTCCCAAACTCATTCTACAAGGTGACCATCACCCTGATACCAAAACCAGACAAAGATGTCACAAAAAAAGAAAACTACAGGCCAATATCACCGATGAACATAGATGCAAAAATTCGCAACAAAATACTAGCAAATAAAATCCAACAGCACTTTAAAAGGATCATACACTATGAGCAAGTGGGGTTTATCCCAGGAGTGCAAGGATTATTAAATATATGCAAATCAATCAATGTGATACACCATATTAACAAATTGAAGGATAAAAACCATATAATCATCTCAATAGATGCAGAAAAAGCTTTTGACAAAATTCAGCACCCATTTATGATAAAAACCCTCCAGAAAGTAGGCATAGAGGGAACTTGCCTCAACATAATAAAGGCCATATATGAGAAACCCACAGTCAACATCATTCTCAATGGTGAAAAACTGAAACCATTTCCACTAAGATGAGGAACAAGACAAGGTTGCCCACTCTCACCACTATTATTCAACATCGTTTTGGAAGTTTTAGCCACAGGAATCAGAGAAGAAAAAGAAATAAAAGGAATCCAAATCAGAAAAAAAGAAGTAAAACTGTCAGTGTTTGCAGATGACATGATGCTATACTTAGGGAATCCTAAAGACGTTACCAGAAAACTACTAGAGCTAATCAATGAATTTGGTAAAGTAGCAGGATACAAAATTAATGCACAGAAATCTCTTGCATTCCTATACGCTAATGATGCAAAATCTGAAAGAGAAATTATGGAAACACTTCCATTTACCACTGCAATAAAAAGAATAAAATACCTAGGAATAAACCTACCTAAGGAGACAAAAGACCTGTATGCAGAAAACTATAAGACACTGAAGAAAGAAATTAAAGATGATACAAACAGGTGGAGAGATATACCATGTTCTTGGATTGGAAGAATCAATATTGTGAAAATGACTATACTACCCAAAGCAATCTACAGATTCAATGCAATCCCTATCAAACTACCAGTGGCATTTTTCACAGAAGTAGAACAAAAATTTCACAATTTGTGTGGAAACACAAAAGACCCCGAATACCCAAAGCAATCTTGAGAAAGAAAAACAAAGCTGTAGGAATCAGGCTCCCAGACTTCAGACTATACTACAAAGCTACAGTAATCAAGACACTATGGTACTGGCACTAAAACAGAAATATAGCTCAATGGAATAGGATAGAAAGCCCAGAGATAAACCCACACACATATGATCACCTTACCTTTGATAAAGGAGGCAAGAATATACAATGGAGAAAAGACAGCCTCTTCAATAAGTGGTCCTGGGAAAACTGGACAGCTACATGTAAAAGAATGAAATTAGAATACTCAACACCATACACAAAAATAAACTCAAAATGAATTAAAGACCTAAATGTAAGGCCAGACACTATCAAACTCTTAGAGGAAAACACAGGCAGAACACTCCGTGATATAAATCACAGCAAGATCCTTTTTGACCCACCTCCTGGAGTAATGGAAATAAAAACAAAAATAAACAAGTGGGACCTAATGAAACTTAAAAGCTTTTGCACAGCAAAGGAAACCATAAACAAGACAAAAAGACAACCCTCAGGATGGGAGAAAATATTTGCAAACAAAGCAACTGACAAAGGATTAATCTCCAAAATTTACAAGCAGCTCATTCAGCTCAGTATCAAAGAAACAAATAATCCAATCCAAAAATGGGTAGAAGATCTAAATAGACATTTCTCCAAAGAAGATATTCAGATTGCCAGCAAACAAATGAAAGAATGCTCATCATCACTAATCATTAGACAAATGCAAATCAAAACTACAATGAGGTATCACCTCACACTGGTCAGAAAGACCATCATCAAATAATCTACAAACAATAAATGCTGGAGAGTGTGTGGAGAAAAGGGAACCCTCTTGCACTGTTGGTGGGAATGTAAATTGATACACTCACTATGGAGAACAGTATGGAGGGTCCTTAAAAAACTAAAAATAGAACTAACATATGACCCAGCAATCCCACTACTGGGCATATACCCTGAGATAACCATAATTCAAAAAGTGTCATGTTCCACAATGTTCATTGCAGCACTATTTACAATAACCAGGACATGGAAGCAACCTAAGTGTCCATCTACAGATGAATGGATAAAGAAGATGTGGCACATATATACAATGGAATATTACTCGGCCATAAAAAGAAATGAAATTGAGTTATTTATCATGAGGTGGATGGATCTAGACTCTGTCATACAGAGTGAAGTAAGTCAGAAAGAGAAAAACAAATACTGTATGCTAATGCATATATATGGAATCTAAAAAAAAAAAAAAAAAATGGTTCTGAAGAACCTAGGGGCAAGACAGGAATAAAGACACAAATGTAGAGAATGGACTTGAGGACACGGGGAGGGGGAAGGGTAAGCTGGGTTGAAGTGAGAGAGTGGCATTGACATATATACACTACCAAATGTTAAATAGATAGCTAGTGGGAAGCAGCCGTATCACACAGGGAGATCAGCTCAGTGTTTTGTGACTACCTAGAGGGGTGGGGTAGGGAGGGTGGGAGGGAGACACAAGAGGGAGGGGATATAGGGATATATGTGTACGTATAGCTGATTCACTTTGTTATACAGCAGAAAATAACACACCATTGTAAAGCAATTATACTCCAATAAAGATGTTAAAAAAAAACAACAAATAAACAAAGATGAATGGCCAAGTGTCTGCAGCTTGACTTCTTGCACATTTGGTATATTGTAGCTTAGTAGTTTTTCATTCCACACAATACATATCTGTGTAATTTCCTGTATATATATATATATATTTTTTTTTAATTAATTTATTTATTTATGGCTGTGTTGGGTCTTCATTTCTGTGTGAGGACTTTCTCCAGTTGCGGCGAGCGGGGGCCACTCTTCATCGCGGTGCGCGGGCCTCTCACTGTCACGGCCTCTCCCGTTGCAGAGCACAAGCTCCAGACGCGCAGGCTCAGTAGTTGTGGCTCACGGGCCTAGCCGCTCCGCGGCATGTGGGATCTTCCCAGACCAGGGCTCGAACCCATGTCCCCTGCATTGGCAGGCGGATTCTTAACCACTGCGCCACCAGGGAAGCCCTCCTGTATATTTTTTTATACTCACTGGTAATCTATGCTCTGCCTTGTCCTAATGCATGTACTTCTGAGGAGTAATAGAACTAAAAGATGCTTTGCCTTCTAAGAGTTTGCTCTCTGAATCAGAGAGAATACTAACACAAAATATTTTAGAGTGGCTGAAGACTAAATAGATGATGGATAAATCATGAAAGCCATGCCCACTCTTTTGACACACTGAAAGTAACCCAGATAGCTTTGTGTATGTTATGTATTGATAAATCTAGTCATCTTTGCTCTCAGCTCAAGGCCCTATATATTTAAAATATTATATTTATTTAAGATATTTACTGATCATTTTCTACGTATCTACAGTAGAGTTGGGAAAACAAAGCATACAAACAACACAGTTAAATAATAATACGAGACCAGAATGAGCTTAAGAATTCTAAAAAAGGTAACAGATACAGAAGCAATAAAGGCTACAGGAACTCAGAGAAACAGGAAAATGAAGTATCCAGACTAATTGGGATGAAGTCCTGACCAAGGAGGTCCGCCTGCATCATGCCAGAAGAATGGGTAGCGCTACAAATGAGAAAAGATATTTTTATGGAAATTTGAAATTGCAAAAAACCAACCTTATTCTCATTATTGGTCAATACATCTTTTGGAAACCTCAGACTCACATCTTTCCAGTCTAGCAGGTCCAGGAAGGATGCATGTCTTCCTCCCAGCAAACCAGGATGGTGCCTTTGGGACATGAGACCATCCGTCGACCATTTTTTCCAGAAGGATGGGCTGTGAAGATACTCCAGTCTCAGTCCGGTGACCACATGGAATGGACAGGCAGTTTCTCAAGGGAAATAAGACTGGTGGGCACTCAAAAATGACAGCTATTTACTGCACCTTCACACCAGCATTACCCCTAAGTCTCCTCGACCATGAAGCCCACCATGATTATCCTGGCCAAGCAGCCTCATCACTGTTCCTGGATCACATCATGTTTGTTACAGACTGAAAAACCAAGCCTTTGCTCAAGCTTTTCATCTCTACTAGAAAGTTACTCCTTTTTCTTCCCTCTTTACTACACATTATCCATTACTCAGTCTCAACACAAGCTGACCTCCCCCATGAGGAATTCCCAACCAGTCCAGACACTTCACTCTCCAGATTCTCCAAGTTCCTACAGCCCCATCTCCAAAGGATTGCCATGGGCCCTTCACCCAGATTCCCTAATAGTTTCCCTGCTGTGGTAAATGGTATTATTGATCATCAAATTTCTCTTCCCACCCCTGCCATGGAAGAAGCACAGCCTCTGATCTCACTGACATTGGCCTTGGCCAAGTGACTTTCTTTGGCCAACAGAATGTCAACAGACATGGCTTATACCAAGTTCAAGCACGTGTGCTTAGAGACCCTGCAAGTTTTCACCAGCCTCTTGAGGTTTGTGCTCCTCCATGAGAATAACACTCTCCAGAGAGTGGCTTTACTTCAACCTGGAAGCTGGATGGCTTAGACTGACCTGCAGCACGGAGCCAGGCCAAGCTCAGCAAAACAGGGTCCAGCAGAGTCACAGCAAACTTGTAGACCTATAGTGAGAAATAAGCATCTGTTGTATAAACGAGTGACATTTGGGGGTTGTTTGTTACTGCAGCAAAGCTGACTAATACAACTACAAACTGTTCAGTGGTGGAACAAATGCCAAGGACTTTAGTCTTTATTAACATGAAGCTTTGACAAGTGATACTGTTTCTCTGAAGAGTATAGGTTACTAATGGGTATTAGGAATACATCAGATTTCTTTTAATACCAATTGAATCATCAATCTTTCTTGAATTTGTTTCTCCAAGCACACACACTCACAAATATTGGAAAACTACACTCACAGTACCTAAGCACCCATGCTGCTACCAGTGGCCACTGCACAAGGAGTATCAGTCACTACACACAGAGGTCTGGGACCTGCCTCCTGGCCCCAGGCTTCTCCAACCTTCAACACTCACACGTGCCATAAACACACAAGTGCATACACATGCATCACACACACACACACACACACACACGTACACTCGTGCACATTTACACACATGCACACTTACACCCGCACTCACACGTGCACACGCTCATATACACGCACACCTACGCACATCACTCTCACACACATCCACACCCACACACATGCATGATCACACACACGTACAGCTCACACACACGTGCACACTCACACTCTCACACACCCTTGCCCTCCCTGCACACGCTCACACCCAAGCATGGCACACGGGCTGAATTCCTCTTTCCAGACTAGGGTTGGGCTCATCCTCAGTTGCTCTTTTGCACACAAACCACTTTTCTTCCTGGAGTGCTAAGGATCAATCAAAGCCAGAAAATCAATGCTGGTCATTTCTGCCCCTTGAAAACATGTCTCTGGGCAAGAAGCTAGGAGGGAGGAAAAGAGGAGTTAAAATGTGCACTAAATATAATATATATATATATATATATATATATATATATATATATATATATATATTTACATTTATAAAGTAAATGCATATATTTACATCTATAAATATAAAAACACAAAGATTTTCCAAAGAATCTTAGAAGTGAGATAAGATAGCAAGATAGGCTAGGAAAAGTACTTAAAGGACTCTGGCCTCTGAGAGGTCCTTGAGGAGACTCCGTCCCACTGGCCTGACATTTTCACAGCGACTGTTTTGAAACTTCTTTATTAAATGCCAGCAGGAGTTATACTGGGAGCACTTTGGGATCTGCGTCTTACTGATTGTAAAGAATGGTGATCTCAAGCCCGGCCATCACCCCTTCCCAATGCTGTTTGCACCAGTTTGCTGATGTTGGAGGGTGGCTTCTGGGAGGTGGAAAACTTCTGGGAAAAAACCCACCGGAGTGTGTGAGTGGGATGCAGACACCTGGGGCTGCCTGGGCAAGTGGAGAGGAAGCACGGTCTGAACAAGCCAGGTTCCAAAGGGGGACGAGGACACTTAGGAAAAGAGGTGCTCTCCTGAACGAAGGCCCACAGAGCGGGCTGGGTGCGGACTGGGAGGAGAGAGACGGAGCGGCAGAAAGAGCTGCTGCCCTCAGGATTCCAGAAATTGTACCACAGGCCCCTTTGAGGGAAGTTAACCCTGGAAGGAGCGCCGTTGGCCACTTCTGAGGGGCTCGCCTTCTAAGCAGGCACCGCAGCCCTGCTCCCAAGTGGTCAGCGGTCCACAGAGCAAGAGGTGCTGCGCACAGCGGTGCCGCGGACAAAGCAGCCTCTCGTTGGGGAGCCCAGCCCAGGAAAGCGGGGCAGAGGAAGCTGCTCCTTGCGGATCCAAGGCCTGTCCTGGCCACAGGAGCTTGCGGAGAAAGAGAGGACCCATCCCGTAGGCCAGCTGGCTGCTACACACACCCTGCCAGGCCTGTCTGATGATTAAAATGAGACCCTTTCCCTTTCGCCCCGTCAGCCTCCCCTCCCGGGAGCTGGTGAACATGTAAGGCGGCCTCTGGCAGGAAGGAGGTGTGTGCGGAGATCCAGGGTTGGAATCAGTCTCTCCAGGCTCTGGCGCCCACATACTCCACATTCAGCCTGGTCACCTCGGTCCCCTTTCACAGATGGCGAGGAGGACAGCGTCGGTTGTGATTGGGGTCAGAGATCCTACTGGATACCTGCCCACAGCCTGCAGCAGACACGGCCAAGAGCTTCTCACTCAGACGAAAACACTCTGAATAACGCTCGCTTTAATGGGATTTCACAAAGTCTCCTAAGATGCCACTGAAACAAGCATAAATATTGTTCCCGAGTCCTGAAAAGGCAAAAAAAAAAAAAAAATTCTATCCCACTCGGCAGGCTCTTCTCACCAGTATAAGAACATAAAACTTCTCATACCTAAGCCACGGGCAGCATGTCTTTGAAAATATTTTGAATTAATTTCTATGTTTGGTTTTAAGAATGAATCATAATAATAACTCTTGGTTTAAGAAAGTCAGGATCTTATCACCTAAAAAATATGCACACATGGTATGTCTTAGAGTTAAAAGAAGACAATGCAGTTTAAATTTCTGATGCATTTGAGGAGGATGGCAAAACTGTCCAGGAGCTTGAGAAAACAATGATTGCCTCCATCGCTTTTATGCTCAAAATTGCAACAAGGACAAATAAAATAGTACCTACCTAATTTAATTAATACAGTTTTATGACTTAGCTTATAATGTCTGCTGTACCAGAACCGTTTGCTGCTAAGAACACGAACCAGCAGGAAACGGGCATTTATTAAGTCAGGAGCCAAGTGTCAGGAAAGGCAAAGTCATCATGCGTTCCTTATTCCACAAATCCACAACGATCCTTTTCATGGAGGGGAAAACCAAGGCCCAGAGATTCGGTGGCATCGCTGGAGGTGCCCAGAAGGATACGGCCGAGCTGGCACGGGGGCCTGGCCTGGGAGTTTCCGGAGCCCACCGTCTCCGCTCTGATCAGACCCCATTCTCACCTCATCACGGTCAAGAGTTCCACCCCATCATCCCCGCAATGGCCTGGTGCTTCTTAGACACAAAAGACAGAGTGCAGGAAGGACGTGAACATTAATCAAGAGCCTAGCCCCCCCTCCTCCTCCTGACACTGCGCTGGGGACCCCCGCGGCTGAGAGGGAGCAGAGCGCGGGATGGAAAAGCGCACGCAGCCCGCGGTCACGGTTGGCCCTGCCACGCAGATCCCAGCCCTGGTTTGATGAGAGTGATGATTTCTAAAAGGCCCTTGTTTGAAGAGAAACAAAGGGCAGTGAACAGCCTGCTTTCTGATCCCAAGCTGTCGCTGAGACAGCACATTATAAAAGCATTAGCACTCAAGCAAGGCTCGTGCATTCCCTGAATGAGTGGTCAGGAGAGCCACGGTAATTTATCAGAACCCAGGACCATGCTGGAGGCAAGCAATTCTCTGAAGTCCCCGCGCGGCCCAAGGTTTGTGCACACGCGATCAGAGCCTGGCATCTCTACGATCACATGCGTCCTCTCATGTTGGGGCGAGTCACAGGCCTGGCTTGGGCACAGGGTACGGGCTCAAGATTTCACTTCCAAAGCAGGCAGATGGTGCAAGCCGTGTTCTATGCGCGAGAGAGATCACGCCCGGCTCACATGAGCATTTTGACAGAGCACCAAATAGCGCATTTATCAATCTGATGTGGTATCTGACAGGGGCTGCCTGCTGGCCCCCAGCCCCCTTCCCAGCATGGCGAAACCTTCCAATTATTGAGGTCACAGATGTCAAAGCCTTCCTAGCACGTATTCGAAAATGTCAAAATCACCCTCTGCATCTCTTCATTGGGTTCTCTGAAATAAAACTTTGATCTCTCATCACACGTCCAAAGGTACCGCTGAAGATTGGACCTTCTTTGGGGAAAACAGGTGGTCCTCAAACTGATCTCAGGTTGCCTGCCTGTGAGTCCCTGATCCTTCCTGCTGTGAAACACCGTGCCCTTTGCCTGGCTTCTCTCTGGTGAACAAGTTCCTGTTACCAAAAAAGGGAAGAACCCTGGGCTGGGAATTGGAAAACCCAGATTCTATGCGTTGCTATTCCATTGACTTTCTAAGTCTTGGTTTTCCGAGCTTTAAAATGGAATTAGCAGGTAAAGTTAAGCCTAAATATGAAACAATCTTTACCATGATTAAATTGAATTTACTATGAATAAATAAAGTATGCTGCTGACTGTAGCTGGATTACATTAGCTGTCTTCTTTTTCTGTGACTTCTCCCCAAATGCGGGTCCCTGGGGATGACCCACTGCAGTTTAGGTGAACTCTGGGTCAAGCCAGGAGCAGGTGACATGGAGAGGTGGTGAATATGTTGAAAGCACAAGGGAAAGAGGAAAATGTAGGGAGGAGAGAAGCAGAGGCGAGGACCAGGTTGTGGGGAGCTTACATCAAGCTGAAGGGTCAAAACAAGAGGAAGAGGTGAGCTTGTGATGCAAGGTCCATAGCCAAAGGTGACTCATTATCTCAACAACTGACATTTTCATAGAGCAGTAAAAGTCACACAGCAGTTTCATATATATTGATTTATTTGGCAATTGCTTTTTAATTAAAAATGTTACCAGGCCCTGGGGAGTCAACAGGTTGAGAACCAGGGCCCAGCCTGGCCATCACGTCTCATGGAAATCCTTTCCTGATCCCTTTCTCAACAGTCACTCGTCCCGCATGTTCTCGAAGTTCTGGATCCAACCTGATCAGGGCAGCTACCACACTTCATTCACCAGGTCTGATCACGGCTCTTCCTGGCCTCACAACATGAGAATATTGAAGGAAGGGACTTTCTTTCTGCATACATAGTCCCATAGTAGATGCTTAATAAATGTTGATTGATGGGAAATAGTTTTCCTTTCTAGAAATATGACCAGAGAATGGGCACCTTAATCGCTCATTTATCTCAATCTCCCAGGTAGAGCAAGGAAAATACTACATCAGAGCGTGTGTGTAACAAATATCGTATGATTTCACTTACATGTGGAATCTAAAAATATGACACAAATGAACTTATTTACAAAACAGAAACAAACTCACAGACATAGAAAACAAACTTCCAGTTACCAAAGGGAAAGGGGGGAGGGATAAATTAGGAATTTGAGATTAACATATACACACTACTATATACAAAATAGATAAACAACAAGGACCTACCATTTAATACAGAGAACTATATTCAATATCTTGTAATAACCTATAATGGAAAGGACTCTGATGAAAAAGAATATATATATACATATATAGAAATGTAATATATATAACTGAATCATTTTGCTGTACACATGAAACTAACACAACATTATAAATCAACTATACTTCAATTAAATAAAAGAGTGTGTGTGTGCAATTTCTGGTTTATTAAGGAGCATGGGCACGATAGAAATGAAAAGACCTTATAAATCACATCAGTAAATTATGTTAGACTTTCTATTTATCAAACTACTTGTGAAAAATCCTAAAATATGGCATATATTACAATGTAGTGATTACAATTATATTGATTAGAATCACTAATTTGAAAAAAATATTTTTAAAACCCTTTTGCCACTGGAAACATCACAGTTTCAAGACTTCGCTTTAATTTCTCCATCCACACAATCCAGATATAATTATGTATCACAAAAAATATTCCATCCTGTCTGACTGTCAATTGCCAAGTCAACCATCTTCACTTTCCTGAAGAAAATGTGGACTCCTGTTAGCACTTAATCACGGCAAACATTCACAGCTTTCCCCGTTACTGGTTTCCTGCTGCAGATTTCAGCAGGTTGGACACACAAGGTGTCACTCTATTTAAAAGTTCATGCTGAACATTTTGCTCAGTTGGAAAAGATAAAGAGCTGTGAACGATGTGACGCTTTTAGCATCTGTTTAGGTAAACAGGGATATGACTGACCCTCCAACGTGCACCCTGCCAGCAAAGACAATCCCAACAAATTTCTACCCACTTCAATGAAAACAGTTAAAAATGAGCCATGCTGCATCTCTGAATGGCAATCTCTCTGCATTGTATTGCTTCTTTTTAATATCCCAAGCTGCCCACACAAACAGACAGAAACCTATTTACTTTACTTCTGCAAAGGGAACTCTCTTGCTCCTCCAAACAATAGACCTTCTGAAGTAGCTGATGCCTGAATGTGCATAACATCGATGCAATAACTTGAAAAATAGAACACAATTTGGTGGATCGACTGGTTATATTGTCTTCCTCTTGCCAAACTATTGGTTCAACTGTTATTTTCTTTCCGCTGAACTGACAGGATGGATCAGTGGTTTTCTCTATGTCATTTCCATGTACAAGCCCAAGAAGAAGGCTTCATCTCCAAGCAGCCATTCCATAGGATCCTGGAACTCTCTTCCCCTCCACTCCAGGTGATCAACTCCTACATACCTTGTTGGGTTTACTCAACTGCTGCTTCTTCCAAGGGGCCTTCAGTTCCCCAAGTGAAAATTACTTCATTGCTAAATCTGTTTGTTATACCTCTTATATAGCCTTTATTTCAGTCTATGTGATAAAAATTGCATGTTTGTCTTTCCTCCATAGCAGAAACCATGTCTTATTCATTATATAATAGTTGCCAAGCAACTATTCATTACCTTGAATTCTGCAGTGCTAAAGAATAACGAGTCAAAATAATTATCTTGCTTATCTGTGAAAAAGAAGTTGCCCTTGGCTCTGTCCTAAAAGGTGTGGTCCTTTCCTTTGCCTGGTTCATGTATCATGATCAGCACAACTTCAGGTGCTGGGCCGCCATCTGTCCAGCACTAAGGAACATGCGAGGATGGAAAGTCCAACAGAATTATCTTCACCAGCTGTGATGGATGGCTTCCTGAGGACTGAGATCTGAAGTTCCGACTTTGGAGCAAGCTTTCGAAGGCAATGTGGAGGCAGATGCAGTGTTTCAAGACAAGGATCACCTAATGCTTTGGTGATTGTGAGGTAGAAAAAAAGAGGAACACAGGATTGCTGTGAGTAACTGGGGCCTGGGCAACTGACCAGAAATAACTTCCAGCCAAAGTATCTAGGTGATGAGGATATACTTTGAAATATCTCTTTATGCGTTTTCCCTTCTTTAATCCACCCCACCCCCATCTTTCTAGCCCTTTTACAATACTTGGCCATTGTGATGGGAAGGCTGCTATGACACTGCTGTGCTACTTAAGTAACTCACTCTCCCACTCTGACTCTCCATACCCCCTATGAAGGAAAGGGTCCTCTTGGCTTCCAAGGAAATATTCAGATTTTTCAACCTACAGGGTAACTTTCTCTACTTGGTGTGGTCTAGTATTCAGGATCTCAATGATGTTACTTTATTATCTCTTCTTTCTCCTCCCCTAAGGAAACAACAAGAACTGAGTTGCTTACATTTACAGTTCAGAGAAAAAACATCTTCCCCCTTAGGATAAAATAAAACGTAGCACTTCCCACCCCACAGAGTTAGCCTTTCTGAAGACATCGTCAAGGATGCAAGTTAGATTGCACCTATCTTCGGGTCTTCAGATGTTGGTTTTTGACATTTGTCTTAATCAGCTCAGGCTGCTATAACCAAATACCATAGGCTGGGTGGCTTAAACGGGAGATATTTATTTCTCACAGCTCTGGATGCTGAGAAATCTAAGATCAAGGTGTTGGCAGGGTTGGTTTCTGGTGAGAGCTGTTCTCCTGGCTTGCATTTGGCTACCTTCTTGTTGTGCCTTCACATGGCGGAGAGAAAGAGAGAGGAAGCAAGCTCTCTGGTCTCTTCTTGTAAGGATCCCACCATAAGGTCCCCAACTTCATGACCTCATCTAAACCAGATTACCTCCCAAAGGCCCCACCTACAAGTACAATCACATCAGGGGGTTAGGGTTTCAACATATGAATGGAGCGGGGGGCAATCATTCAGTTCATAATACCATTGCTTTGAAAAAATATTTTAATTTTGAGGGCATCCCCTATTTTATTTTTCCTAGACAAACAATAAACTCTCTCACCCTGGACAGCACACAAAGTAAGTCAGAAGACGTTGTAGCATACATAGCCAGAACTTGAGGTTCAGAAGGCAGCACTTTAGTTTAAAAGGATCAAGTGTCAAAAACTGAAATTGGACCCCCTCTATCTAATCTTAAGCTTTCTCCACGAATCCCATCTACTCATCACTGCTCCTCTGTGCTGGAGACCAGGGAGTGGTGGTTTGCTCCTCTGATGCCCGAAAAGAAAGCCAAAGAAATACTGCCTATATGTTTGGTTCGGTGTTGTTTATATGTTTGTTTTGCTTAAAAAATAATTTTAATAAAATAATTTATAAACAAACATTTCTTCAAATATTAGAACACTCCAGACAAAGTTTTCAATCTCACAGAGTGTGATTCCCAATCCTACCTCTACCTCTTGCCTGCCCCTCCTCCCTCACCCCTAGAGCAAATTTTTGTTGAAATCTGGTCTTTCTCTTTCCAGAGTTTTGTTTTGTTTTTTGTTTAATTAGAAATACTTCCATATATAATGTCCTTTAAGAATTTATAATATTGATTTTTCTGCTTTGTTTAAATGAAAGGATATCATACTATAATCATCATTCTACAACTTGCATTTTTCACTCAACATTAATATTTTGAGAATTATTCGTGTTGATATAAAAAAGATGTAGTCCATTCCCAGTGGTGTGCTGGAGCTGGCTCATACTGGCAAGTGAAAGTCTGTTTTGTGCATCTTTTCCCAGCTTCACATTCAGTGGTTTCACCTTGGTAGATTGAAATTGTCCATTATGGGGATATTTACACCACTGAAATCAGCAAAAGCTACAAATCAAGGCTTTTTCCCCTGCAGAGATTTTAAACCATTTACCACTAATACCACTGCATTCCTTTTCATTATATCAATATATAACATTTCATCATATTAATAGACCAAATTTTATTTGATCATTCCTTTATTCATGAAAAATGAGAAAATTTCTAATTTTCTTAACTACAACAATGCTTCAATAAAATCAGCTTACATTTCTTCTCCTGCACAGATGAGAGTATTTCTCAAAGACACGATGTCTGGAGGTAGATTTCCTGGGTAATAGTTATGCATATTTTTAACTTTAGCAGATAAGACTACTTTTAATCAATAAAACTTACATTATATTAATTATCTTTTGCTTATTCAACATTTTTGGTGGGATAATCCCATGGGTAATTCAAACCCATCAGTTTTGAAACTATTGTTCATTCCTCCTTTGATTTTCCTTCTCTTCTTGCACTTGTGTGCTCCTTATCTGTATTCTTGCACCAATATCAACCCAGCCATCCAAGTGAGAAGCCTAGGCATCAACTTGACTCTTCTCTCTTGCTTTCACTCCATCCTTGGTAACTATTTCCTATTAATTCTACTGTAACGGTGGTCCTCTCACTCATTTCTCTTCTCTGTGTGCGCCAGCACTCATACCCCAGCCTCTGAGAATGGCTCATCTGAACTTGTGTGATAATTAATCTCCTCCCTCCAGGCCTTTCTCTGCTTCTTTGGTAGAACCACCTTTCTATACAGAGAAGCAATCATGTTATTTCTGTTGTCTCAATAAACCTCCAATGGTTCCCTTTAGCCTACTGCATTTGGTCCAAACTGCCTCGCAGGGTATAAGATGTTGGCCACACTCAGCCCTATACCCATGTACCCAGGCTGTGCCCCCAAGACTATGTTGTTTTTGTTAATATGTCCGTGCATTTACATGTTCTCCCTCTCACCTGCCAGGGCATTTCTGCACACCTCTGTTTTATACAAAGTTAGAGATTCAGAAGATATACTGAATAGAAGAGCTGAAGGCCTAGACTATATGGCAGAAGCCATGGAAATTGGTGAGAGGGGAATAGATTCCAGCAATATTGCAGATTTAAAAGTGCTTAGAATTCGATAATCAAGTTACCAAGGTGGATGAAAACAGGCAAGGGAGTTTAAGGTAGCAACATGATTTCTAGCTTGGAGGACTGGGTGAATAATGTTGCCAAATGGAGCAAAGAAACCCAAGAAAAGAACTAAATAATTCAATAGTCATGATTTTCTCTGCTGTATTCTTTGTCATACTATAGTGAATTTCCAAAACACTACAGAATTCCTGCTCAACTCATAAGGAAAGACCTAAAAGAAGAAATGATATAGCTGCATTCTTCCTCTGCTTTTGTTACATAGTTTCTTTCAGTATCAAACACAGAGCCCTTGTATTCTGGCTTTTGGAACTGGGTGCAACACCCATCTGTTCAGTCAATCACAGAGCAGATGGAAGTGGGTGGATAAGGAAGTGTATGACCACAATCTCGGATAATAATAAATATTTAAATATGTATTTGTTCTTTGTAATGGATTTGAAGCTGAATAACGAACACACTTTAAAAATCAATAATAACAACAATACCGAGGAGTCTTAATAATCAGGGATGACTTATGCATTTGCGTTCTTCCTAAATGCAAAACTTACAGTGGGGGGGAGGGCATTAAGTCTTGATGAATCTCACAGGGGTCCATTTCTTGAATAATGTCAAACTCCCCTTGAGCTGTGAGAAGGCACAGCCGGTGCCTGGCCTGTGCTCCCCTCTGAACCAGAGCATAGATGTCAGCTCTACGAGCCAGGAGGGGTCTGAGGGAATGCCTGGTCCAAGTCCCTCCCATGCAGATGAGAAACCCAGACCCAGAGATCAGTGATAAGCCCGCCTCTCTGATAGACAGCCCACCCAAGCCCCAACCTCCTGGACCCTGGTGCTTGCTCTTCTCAAGGGGAGCAGAATAGAAAATGAAAACACCTGGAGAGAACATTTCAAAGGAAATGAATTAAAGGAGGACAGGCAATCTTTGATGAATATAAAGTATCACAGGGAAGATTTTAGTAATGATTTTAGGAGCTGGGGGATTTAGGAGCTGAGAATTGGCAGTATTGTGTGGGGTTTATTCGTGCTGTGAAATATAAAAACAGTGAGCGCTGCTTTTGTTTTATTAAACTGCATAAAGGATGCTTTGTAAGTGCATCCCTCAATTTTGTTGTGGAAGAGCTGCTGTGAAACTTACCTCTGCAAACTAGCTGGGTGATCATGTGAGGGCACAATCTCCTCTGTGTTCCGGTGCAAGCAGTTCCCCCGGGAAATGAGCAGTCCCTAATTACACAGGGAGGAACCCACTCTCTCTTTGCCACTCTGTAGATTCTGGGTGAACCATAAGAGCCAATAAGATCGATGAACCACTTATTCCTGCATGGGCGCCTGGAGAGTAGGTATAGGACTCACTGTTTCCATAGGTATAAAAGGAAGATGCATTTGAACCCCATATTTCCTCCAAAATAAAAATTACACACATGAAAAATTCAAACAATATAAGGGCATGAAAAACAAATCTTCTGACACTAATCCTTACTTCCCAGTTCTCTTGCAAGATAACCTGCTACCAGCATCTAAAGATATATAGACTACCTCTTCTTACATTGATGAATGCCATTCAAAGAAAGATAATCAGATCCTATCTCAAGGAAAAATGAATATATTGGTACACTCCTACCACAGATTGTATCAGAATATTTTGTTTTATTTTCATTAAACATCAGGTTAATCTGGCTTTTTGAAGTTTGTAATTTTTTAAACTCAAATAAGCACCCTGAATTTCGTAAGGTAGTTCTGCCCCTAGGGGAATTTAAAAACATCTCATCTCAAACTTACCCAAATGTTTTTTCTCTCAGGAGTCAGCATATGGTCCAGAATGAGGTACACATCCTAGCTGTGTGACTTTGTTGTGGGGGTGGTACTGTAGCCTCTCTAAATCTTGATTTCCTCATCTGTGTAAGGGGTATAGAGATGCCAGCTGATAGGTCAGGAGTCAATCAGAGCATGTCTCACAAGAGAATTCATGTACACTATGTATCACGGAAGATACCGAATAAGTACTAGTTACTACGTCCATCCTGGAATGTCTTAGATAAATTACTCTCCTAATTTTGGTTCCTTACATTTGAACCCCTCATAAAAGTTCAGCTGACAACTCCTTAATCCAACCCATGCCCTACTCCTTGCAAGGTATAGGATTTCTGGCAAATGACCTGAAATTTCAATCAGAGTGGATCATTTTTTGAAATCAGTTTGGAGCATGCTTCAGAATCCATGCATCACTGCAGTTGAAAGCAGGTCCTCCCAAAATGTCAGCCGTATTCAAGAAAACCCATACGTAACCATCCTATGAAACGTACACGAGTCTAAGATCAGGGAGTTGATCTGCCACGTCACGGGGAGAGAAAGAGAAAGAGACTCAGCTGTCGTACCTCATAATGTCTATGAATTTTAAAGATGTTGAAATACCAATAACATTACTGAGGTACAAAACGCTGAGTGCATACATGTTAAAACAATTTTTGGGGCTTCCCTGGTGGCGCAGTGGTTGAGAGTCTGCCTGCCAATGCAGGGGACACGGGTTCGAGCCCTGGTCTGGGAGGATCCCACATGCCGCGGAGCGACTGGGCCCGTGAGCCACAATTACTGAGCCTGCGCGTCTGGAGCCTGTGCTCCGCAACAAGAGAGGCCGCGATAGTGAGAGGCCCGCGCACCGCGATGAAGAGTGGCCCCCGCTCGCCGCAACTAGAGAAAGCCCTCGCACAGAAACGAAGACCCAACACAGCCATAAATAAATAAATAAATAAATAAATAAATAAATAAATAAATAATAAAAAAATAAAGGAATTCCTTAAAAAAAAACAACAACAACAATTTTTGGCGAGTACAGTACGTTGAGCTTCCCCTGAGAGGGGGAGTCAGGGCGGGCCTCTGTCTTTCTCCATCCCAGAGAGAAAGGGGGCAGGAGGGGGAGGGCCTGAGGACACCAGCGGAGCCCGCAGGACACTCCTCAGAGCAACCACAGGGGTGCTGAGGGACCTGCCCGGACATTTGCCTCCTGCTCTGTGGCCACACACCATGGCACCGCCTGTGATACCGTGAGGTCAGCTGTCAGGGCGTGGCTGTGTAAGTAGTGCCCCCATGCACACGCACATAGTAAGTATTTTGAAAGCCCCAGTGTCTGTGGTACAAGGAGAATCAAGCATATGTGTGGCCTGCAGGGATGAGAGCAGGGCCCCTTAGATCCAAGATACAGATGAGGAGGAAACTAAATCTCTGCGCCCCCCTCCCAGCTCAGGAGGCTGCAGCCGCATCTTAGGACCTGACAGAAGAGGGAAGTGTCCCAGCTGTGTCTCCTTCCAAGCCGTCCAAGGGGCCTGTGCACTTGGGCTCCCCCGGAGCGTCGCTCCGGGCCCTCGCCCCATGCCCCGGCCTATGTCTCTCACACAGAGACACGGAGAATTCTGATCACTGGAGCCGGGGAGCACAGGCAGCTCTGGGGCGTCAAAGAAGGAAGCTCGTGGCAGGAAAGCAACGGCCGTCCTGGCTTTGCCCGCTGTGAAACAGAACCAATAGGATGCATAGAAACGTATAGATACAGATAGAGACACAGATATAGCTATAGATGTAGAAACAGATGCAGATATAGATACAAATGTAGGTATAGATAACCTACATATATCGATATACTGATATAAATCTACGTAAAAAGACTCCTTGTAGGAATTGGCCCTCCTGCTTATAGAGGCTGAGAAGTCCCAAGGCGGAGATCCAGGAAAGCCAGTGGTGTAATTCAGTCCATATCCTATGGAGCTGATGGGGTAAGTCCTGGTCTTAGTCCGAAGATGGGAGAAGCAGGAGCCGGAAGCACCAGCGTCCCGGGCAGGAGGCGGTGGGTGTCCCAGCTCCATCAGAGGGAGGGAGTCCCCCCTTCCTCCTCCTCTTGTTCTATTCAGGCTCTCAGCGAACTGGACGGTGCCCACCCGCACTGGTGGTGGTGACCCTCTTGACTCAGTCTACTGCTTCACATGCTAATCTAATGCCACTCTCACAGACACACCCAGAAATAATGTCCAACCAGCTACCTGGATATTTCTTGGCCCAAGGACATTGACACGTAATAGTAAACTCTGTACCAGAATTGTCTATTTTCACCCATGCTAAACCCACAAACCAAGACTGGGGGTCACAGAGAACTCCAGAAACTGGAGCTGTAAGCTAAGACTTCCTGATGTCTGGAAGACGGGGCCCTGCCGCCACTGGCCATTTCCTCTGTCCTTTTCACTCTCCTATAAACCAAGGTTCTCCCAAATGCCCTTCTAGTCAACACACAGGAGAAAACGCGTCTCACTGAGAAGACCGGTAAATGACCCTGATCTTACAATTCCACTTGATGTTCTGCTGTTTCCTTCATATGACTAATCTTCTAAAAATGTTAAAGCTAGCTAATGTGGTGTGAAGTCTAGGACAGGGTTACATCTCTTTTTTCCTGGTATATCCCTCAAGCCTTTTAAAAATACATCCGAATTATACCTGTTATTTTTGTTTATTGTTTCTTCCCCTGAACCTTGGAATTTCTCCAGACTAGAGAAAAGTTAAGATTTTAAACTCCGCCCTAAACCTAAATCCGTGCTGAGAGCTTGGTCAGTAGCAGCTGCCAACGGCAGGGGATGCGCTCAGACACCGCCCGCCCTGCCTTCTCCATCCCGCCCCCCTGCAGCCACCGACACTCACGCTGGCTGTTAAGCAGTGACTGTCCTCATCCAGTGTGAAGGCAGACCTGGGGCTGAGGGGGGTCCCTGAGTCCCTCAGGGTTTCTCTGTGGTTTCACAACATCCAGGACCCCCAGAATGTCCCCGCTCTCTGGCCCCGCCTACTTTCAAAGAAAACCCAGGTAGAGTGTGAGGCTGTGGACGACCCTCAGAACAGAAAGCATTGGGTCTTCTGGCAACTGCTGGACTGAACTTGAACTTCATTCCTGTCCTGACCGTTTCCCAAACAGGAAAGAGCTCTCCAGGCAGTTTTGATGGGCTCCTCACTGCAGGCCCCTTAAAAACTCCCCTCTCTCTTTCATTCTCTCACCCCTCACCTACCCTCTCTTCTCTTGAATGAATTCAATTCAACTGCCGCTTAAAAATAGACCTGCTTGACAGCCGCATAGCACAGGGAGGTCAGCTCGGTGCTCTGTGACCACCTAGAGGGGTGGGATAGGGAGGGTGGGAGGGAGACGCGAGAGGGAGGGGATATGGGGATATATGTATACATATAGCTGATTCACTTTGTTATACAGCAGAAACTAACACACCATTGTAAAGCAATTATACTCCAATAAAGATGTTTAAAAAAAAAAATAGGCCTGCTTGTCACATTCTCTTTGCCAGTTGGAGTGAATGTCACTGAGTGTCACAGAGTCCTTGGCTACAGCTTGTGGATTAATTGCAGGAGAAAGTTGGTCCAGAGAGGACCGGGTCCCTCTGGTGACCTCACTCAAATTTATGCCACAGAAAAAGCATTGATTTTTCTTGCCATTGTCTTCTTTCCCATTAAATTCTTCCATAACTATTTAAAATCACCATCTGTTCTCTTCTTGGAAATTTAAGTAACTTCAGCACAATTTTTTTGATTTTTACCCCCAATTGTAGATAAGCCATATGTGGGGAGATCGGGTTAAATGCCAGGTATTTAAAATGAGGTAAGAGGAATTGAGCAAGTGGTCTGACAGTTTCTTTGGGGCCATTCATCTGTTGTTATATATTCAACCAGCAAGTATTTATTAAGCACCAGCTAGTCGCTAGGCATTTTTCTAGAAAGTTCTGGGGCTACAGAGATGAATGTGAGGTCCATAGTCCCAGACCTCCAGAAGTTTAGGAAGGTGTGGAACATAATCAATTAGCCATTATGATACAATGGGGCAAGTTCTATACTCTGTATCTAGAAGATAACTCCTCTATAATATTCCCTCCACGTTAGATGGCACTGTTCCCCAGACTACATGGAAAAGTCCTACTTCAAAATATGATCTGAGTGTTTCATCTGTGCAGGTTATCTGGCCTTTCTGAGTAGATTTAACTAACTCTTCCCTGGAGACTCCCTTATGATAGGTACCTGTCATAGGTCCCTGAAATTTACAAACAGGAAACTTATACCCACCCACTGGATTATGAACCCCTAGAAGACAACGTTTCGTTTAACTTACTGTGAAAACACCAGCAAAGGGCTGGTGTAACTTCTTAATACTATTTGTTAAATGGCTGAATAATTCCCTCCATTTAAAAATGTATTGAGCACCTGTGTTGTACCAGGCCCTGTGCCAGGCAAGGGCTTGTGTGTGCCCACAAGTGTGTAGCGGGGCAAGAGCTGGGCACGGGGGCAGCTATGCAAAGGTGAACGACAAAACTCCTGACGTCATGGAGCTCACTATCTAGCAAAAGATACAAGTCATAGCTATTACTCAAGTATCAGTTTTTATCCCCTGCAGTAAATCTTTAGGAAGAGCTTGAGATAGTTATAAATATAAAGAGGAATGTCTGTGTCTCATTTCAAGATTCATTTTTAGTATTCTGTTCTCAGATCTTTACATTGGATTGTCAATTTTGCCTCGGCTAAGAAAATAATAGTTGACTCATGAATACACCCTTCTTTTACATCGCTCGTTCCATCTGTGGCTGTTGCTGTGAGGGGTTTTGAGCTGCCTTCGGGGGATTTTTCTCTGATAAACTGTTCTCCGCCTCCATCTCTCATTATCTTTGCCCCTCTAAAGTTCACCTTCTCTAGGTGGGGAAGATGAAACACAGTATCTCCAAGAGCTCTTCCATCACTGGCATTCAAAGTATCTACGGTAAGATCAACTCCACACTTTCTGAGCACCTACTTTGTGTCCATGACTGTATGAATTCTGCTCCCAGATGGATTCCAAGAGAAACAGAAGAGTGCCCCAAACCAGGTGTGTCAGCAAATGTTCTCTGAATGGCATAAGAGCCTTACAGAGAAACAGACCTTATCTTGGATGAGTAGAGGAGTGATTTCATTTTCTTTTTTTTTTTTTGACCTGAGAATAGGAACAGGTTGCATCATTAAGTTAGACCGAGAAGAATAATTCAGGAAGGGCATGAGTAAAATCATAACATCAGCCGTAACTTAATACCTCTCTTCAGGAATATAACTTTGCACCTCCATTTTCATGACAAAATTCCCGCGCGGGAGGCTTTTGGTGATTTCCAAGAAGATTGAATAGCTACTTTTTTTCTTTTCTTCAGGTCTTACTTTCCATCCAACCTCCTTTCTGTTCTCATTCCAGAATTTTCTCTTCTCACCCTGTAGCTACCCTGCTATTCTGAAACAGGTATTAGAAGAAATACCATTCTGTGCCCTGGCTGAGGACTCGGTAAAGCACAGAAATGAACATTTTAAGGAGCCCAAGTGCTGACAAGCCCAAAGCCAGGGCTAGAGCCCCTTCTCTCCATGCCCGCCCTTCCAAAGTCCCTGCCTGCAAAACTTTGATAACATTGCTACCCAGCCAGTCTTTTGTTTGAAGAAGAGGCTGAACCACGGCATGCAGCTCTCCAAACAACCAGCTTCTTTGCTACTGGGAACGTATCAAAGGCAATTAACCCTTAGCCACGGTGGGACTCAGTGAGATGTGCGAATTATGAAGCAATAAGTTCTCAAGGAGAATCTTCTGAGCGAATGGGGTCCCCGAACCCCTTCTCAGATAACACCACCCCACAAAATAAGTGGGTTAAGATATTTACAGTGTAAACACAGGCAACAGAAGGGCAAAGGAAAATGCATTTTCGGGTGGATTTCAAAAACACACACTTCTTGGAAAGCAGATGCTATTTTTTTTTTTTTTTTTTTGGTATTGTAAGGAATATTTTAGTAGCAGAGTGGTCTGTACTATAAATATTGAGAATATCATGCTTGATTCTGAGTGAGGAAGGTCCATATTGAAGGTGTATAATCGTTGGGACAGTGTGAGAAGATGAGAGAAAAGGTGGGATTTCCCACCCCAGAGAGAGAGACCCCCAAATTAGGCCTTAAATCATGGAAAACAGGAGTCTAAAGGCTAGATGGCCAGGGAACAAGCTTCTATTGCCCCGGTCGCACATAGTAAGTGCTCAACGAAAGTTCACAAATGATTGGTTGGTGGGGGCATTTGAAATCTAGATGTTCTTCACTGTTGGATGGAGAGAAGGAAAGAAAGAAAATAATGTAAAGCATATTTTTTAATTGAGATATAATTTACATATAACATTTTGGTGAATAATGTGTTGATGTGATACATTTATATATTACAATATGATTACCCCCATAGTTTTAGTGAACATCTTTATCATAGTGACATAATTATCCTTTCTTTTTTGTGGTGAGGACATGGAAGATCTAGTCTCTTAGCAATACTGAAGTGTGTAATACAGTGTTGTTGGCTATAGTCACTCTGCTGTGGATTAGATCTGCAGAACTTATCTTCCAGGGGCAAGATGTTGTTAATGCAAAGTGTCTTGACTGCATTAATGCCCCTAGAGTTTAGTGAAGACTGACCTCACAGGCAAATAATTCATGGGAAGAAAAAGAAGTTTCCTATTTCAATGTTTTCAGAGTCAGAGATGATCTAGTATAATGTTGTTACCTATTTAGAGAGTAAGAAAAAATGTAATACCCACCTGACCAAACTGGCAAGTTGACATTCAAAATGAGTTATCTAGCCCAATTTGAATTAGCTTCTCCAAGGTCATTTCTCAGATGTCCTCAGCATTCCTTTTGCATTAGAAAATGCCTCATATGGGATTGTATTCTTATATTTAACCTTAATTTCTTTTCTTTCTGTTAAATCACCTTCATGCCTATTTAATCCCTAGCAATAGATTAAAATACTGTGATTATGAAATCGCCCCTGGATTTTATTATGTTTGTATTGTAAGTGTTACTATTATTATTATCTTATTCTAGGTTCACAGAAGAATTGAGGGGAAAGTACAGAGAGTTCCCATACGCCCCTGACCCACACACACCACAGCCTCCCCATTATCACCTTCCCCACCTGCCACCGATGGCACGTTTGTTACAACTGATGAGTCTGTGGGACACAGTTTATCGTCTAAAGTCCGTAGTTTGCGTTAGGGTTCACTCTTGATGTTGCAGGTTTTTTTCGCTTTCCTTTTAACCGCTTAGTTTTCTTGTCCTCAGCTTGGCAGGCATCTTCAAGAAGTCTCTAGACCACGGCTGCTCCTCCGCCCCAGCCTGCGAGGCCAGCGGATTAGAGAGAGCCTCTCCCGCTGTGCACACGCAGACCGGGCGCAGGATGAGCCTGGGACGGGACACGAGGCAGCTGGCTTTGCAGGGGAGCTAAAAACCGGAGAGCAGCCCCGCTATCCGACGCCACGGTGATGGATTCGATGTCCACGAGGCGCTGCTCTCAGTGAGCTGATGCTCCGAGTCTGATCGCGTTTCATGGAAAGTTCACCTCCATCCTGTAAACATGCCCTGCTCAGAAGACGGGCTGCAGCCACCTTTGCAACCCAAAGCCTCAGGCTGCTGGGGTCTAAGACGCATGCATACTCCCCGCTCTGATGCTTTCAGCCTCATGAGTATCTACTTACAGGCAGAGTGACCAGCAAGGCACACCCAAATCAAACATCTTCAAATTGTACTCAACTGTGGGATACTCATTTTAAAAACTAGTTTCAAAACCCAAGTTTTCCTTAGTTCTACTTTAACTTTTTCTGTAAAGACTTTACCTTCTGTAGTTGGTTTGCTATCTAACTAGTGATTCCAAAATTCATTTGAATACTCTGATGCGCTTTGTGGACCCTTCCTTTCTTCATGGCATTGCTGGGCTAGCTCTGTCTTTCTCGAGAAAGGGCAGTCACTGCCTCCCAACAGGAGACAGCTACCATGTGTGCTGGTGGGGAACTCACGTTTAGGGTTCTGTGGTCTCAGACAAATCAAGTGTCCTCTCTGAGCCTCAGTTTCTCCATCTGTAAATTGGAGATAATTATAAAAATGGGGAATATTATGTTTTCATATCATAGTCTCTAATATGTTTCACTTTGTTTATGACTATGTACTTCTATATCCTTTCATAATCCTACACCATTTAAAAATTTAAAGATTATATCCGAATTAGCAGATGCAAACTATTATATGTAGAATGGATAAACAACAAGGTCCTATTCTATAGCACAGGGAACTATACTCACTATCAGAAACCATAATGGAAAAGAATAAGAAAAATAATGTATGTATATGTATAACTGAATCACTTTGCTGTACAGTAGAAATTAACACAACATTGTAAATCAACTATACTTCAATAACATAAATTTTAAAAAATAAAATTGTTTCCACAAAAAAATAAATTATATCCTCCCTTCCAATAATGCCATTCCTAGTAAAGGGTTACCAGCATCCCATCTCTTACCCTTGCTCCTTGAGTTCAACCCTCCAATTATGTCACCCCTAAATATTTGGGTGGTTTAATCCCAGTTTTCTCTGCCCATTGAGGAGTACAGGCAGTGAAAACAATCCAAAACTTCCCTTTAATACGCCTGGTTATTGGCTGCTGGTAAAGTTCGGACTGGTGCAGTTTCACAAACTAAATGGATTTGTTTCCATAAAACCACATGGGTTTATGAATGTTTGGGGAGTAAAATATACTTTTCAGTATATTTTTGATATAGATATAAAAATGAGAGTTCTTAAAAATTATTTGATTTGTCCACTTTTCAGGGCTCACACATAGATGTACATTAATATTTTCTTTGCCTTGGGGGATTCAACTAAATTCCGAGGATTCTAAAAATGACTAGCCAATTTCACACCAAAAATGTAATCCAATTCCTTAAGTACCCTTGGAAGCTTCTTTATAAAGTTATCCTCAGGCCTTATGGATGACTTTTAAAAATTACTTTAAAAGATTCAGAGATTCATGTGGAATAGTAAAGTGTGATAATAAGGGCTTTTTTTGTGTCCCCAGTAAGAAAGGCCATTGAATAGTGGTCCAGATGCAGCATCTTTGTTAAAGGTGAGCAATGAGAGAATCTGAGGCTTCTGAGAAGGCTGGCAGGATCAACCTCAGGGGAAAATGACTGCAAAGTATCTCTTTTTGTATCATTCTCTGCCATTGACAAGAATTTTAACACTTGGGGTGGAATTCTTGCTTTTCAAAGATGAATGAGCACAACTTATTATGTGTTGCCTTTATTGATAAAATCCAGACGAAAAGGACAAGAGCTCTCAATTCCAAAGTAGATTTCTTTCAAGAATACGATCTTCATCCTAGATATTTAGAAATGAAACAAAGAACAAAACACCTAAGATAGAAATGCCAACTTTGAAGAAAAGATTCAACTATCAATACCCCGGTTTGGGACTTAGGTGCACCCATTTCCCCTGACCCATGTTTTCTATCACCAGGCCAACTCAAAATTCTTCACCTGCCTTAGTGGGGTTGAGAGAAGGGAATGAGGAGAGTAAGTTTTCTGGATGTTGCCCGGCACTGACATTTGCAATTCACTATGGCTTCTTGGTCCCCAACTGGTCCTGGAAGGCCAAGGCAACCCGGAGGCCAAGAACACCTTCTGCCCTCTGATTTGGGCACAGCGGTGGCCACTTCACTCAGATGTGTGCCTCCCGGCGGCTACGCCTGCCTCAGGCCTGCAGACCGGCAGGCTGCAATATGCTCTACCTGGGGCTACACCTGAGACCATATGGGCCTTCAGCTGCTGCGCCATACAGGGGCCCGCCTGCAGCAAGGCGCAGGCCAGATGGAGCAGACGATACCTGCGAGAGGCCGTCTGACTCGACGCTGCTGGGGACTTGGTGTGCAGAAAATGGCAGACTATAAACATTTAAATAATAATACCATAACACATGCTGATTCCTTTCCACCGGGAGGAAGGGAAAAAAAAGACTTTCTGGGAAAGATAAACCTGAAGAATACTATGGACTAGGAATGAACTTCATTTTTTTAAAACAAAAGCTGAGTCAAATCACTAAAACCCAAGACCGATCTAAAAAAATACTTCTAAGTGTGGACGGGAGCCAGGAGTCATAGATTGAAGTGTACTAAGTTGCTTTGTGACTTACGCAGGTCACATGACTCTTACTGTGCCTCAGTCTCCCCATTGATAAGATAAAAAAATAAAGTAGCTGATGTTATTCAAAATGCCAAAATGAGGAGTTCGTGCCAGGATGTAAATCAACACATGGAGAATCATCAAGAAAGTCTGCTTACAAAACCCATTTAGGCTAAACTAAGCTGTGTGCCTTGGAATGTGATCGCCATGCATTCTGGTGCTGGTGCAAACTCCTTACCTCACTGCAGACAGGAGACAAATGGTTCAGAGCTTGGCGACAGTTTATGAACTGGTGCCAGAAATTGATACTCTGAGTAGTGAATAGTTACCTCTTTAAACATTTAGGACTTGCATTCTTGGATTGTTCAGGACTAAGTAGAGTCATATAAAATACTATTTTAATCTTCCTTCCTTTTCACTGGCTTTTCAATACAAAACAATAGCAAAAAAAAAAAGTGAGATGTGTCTTTAAATGGTCTTAGTTTGCTATAAGTTGAATTACCCCAAAGTGTAAAAAAAGACCAATTATTCAATTATTACTCCATTCTGCAAATGTTCCTGAACTACTAGGAGGTTTAATAGAAAAAAATTGCCCTTGATGTAATGTGTCAACCATTCTAGCTTTGAGAGCTTCCTGGAAAATATGACTCTTGAATGGAGACTTAAATGATGAATTGAATGTTGCTAGACAAAGAGTTGGGCAAAGTGATGAGGGAGGGGAGGCAGTCCCAGCAGAGGGAAGACAAAATCAAGTGACAAAGGGCATAATAGAAGTGGAAACACACAAGTAGTTTTCTGTTGCTGAAATGTAAGGTATGATAGTGGATAATGAGAAGGCAGGCAGTCTCTAGGTCATAGATGACCTTGAATTCCAGGATGAGGAGTGTAGACATCTACAAGTGATGGAGAGCACCCAACTTTCAAGTAGGGTGATGATATCGGATCTGCATTTTAGATTAACCACTCTGATGGCTATGTGAAGAATGGATTTGAGAAGGAAAGGTCTGGATGCATGAAGACCAAATCCAGTTAGTAGGCAATTATATACAGTACTTTGGGATGGAGGGAACCAAGTCTTAAAAGAGGTGAGAGGGAAAACAAAGCAGATTTAAGAAATAGAATCAAATTCATAGGCTGGGTTATGCACTGGATAGTCTTCTTTCCCTGATGATTCCTTCTCATCCACTGCCAACAATACCTTCGGCTTAATTATTGGTGATATCAATACACATGGAGACGATTCTCTCAAAACCCTGGCCAACCAGTCTTTGACCTCCTGTCACCCAGTGATCTTGTTGTCCACCAGACCCCAGCCACCCACTCCTACTGTTACACCCACGATTGTGCCATTAACAGAAGGTACAACTCGTTCATATTCACAGTTTCAAAGGCACCATTCTTTGACCACTGCCTCTCAAACTTCCAGCTCACTTCCCCCAGTATTTCAACACTAACAGTCTTTTCATCCCAATATTACCACCAATCCACAGAGTCTATCATCTTTCCACTGTCCCTTGGCCCTTTGATGTCCTGTCTTCCTCACCATCTAAATTTCCACGATGAATAATTATAGTCACCTCCTTGCCTTCATTCATCTTCAAACTCTTCACCCCTCTTGTTTCATCCACTAATTTGGCAAAACCACAACCCAGGTAAATGTAACTCTACCTGCTCTGTGCCCCATGCTCACACATCAGATCATTTCTGGAGAAAAGCATGCAGCCATGCTGAATGCTGTCAAATTAAAATTTGTGCCAACAGTTACAAGAGGATCATTATTGCTGTCTGGCCATTGTAATATATTTTCCTAGTCTATTCACTCTTCCATTTCATAGATTATTATTTAATTCACTCTCCTTTCTCCTCACACATTCACCACCTTCATTTCCATCCTCACTATCAGTTAAGGACTCTCCTTTGTACAGTATTTTGCTGAGGTAGTTGCAGCTATCAGAAGAGAATTTCCAAAGGCTGCTGGCATCAGATCTACCAACAAGCCTACAGCTGCATCTTTATTCTCTGACTTCCTCTTATTACCTGGAAGAAATCTTCCTAAATTAAGTCTTTAAGGAAGGCAAACCCCTCACCTTATACACGGTTCTCTCACCTTCTCAGCTGCCACAGGACAACTCTTGAGCGAAGTTCCTCTTCCTTTTTCCCTTATCTTATTTCCCAGCCCAGTGGATCATCCCCATTGATAGAAATGCACTATTATCTCTCCTATTTTATAAACAAAAAGAAAACCTTCTCTCAACCACACTTCTTCTCTTTCTCTGCTCCCTTACAAAGAAATACTGATTGTAGAAGTTTTCCCTACTTACTGTCATAACCTGCTGCTGGCTGTTCTTTGTGCTCTTTTGGCATCCATAGTGGGCTCAGTATACAAGACGGAACTTCCTGTTTCGCTGCCCTACTTAGATAAGGCCCACACCCCAACCTCACCTGACCATCCAAATTCTGCTTTTACCCACCACACATGAGACAGCTGATGCCAAGACCCTCAAGTTCCTGCCAGACAGGTCCCTGAGACCACTCACTACCTGTAAACTAACCAATCCCCCATGAGCACGGGAACCTCCCCTTGGCTAACGCCCTGGACCCCAGCAAAGGCTCCAGGCCACAGGTCCCTCTTTCTCACTCCCCACCTGCTGGCTGAGTCCATGCATCACCACAACTTCCAGCTCGCCCTGCAAGGTTGCTGCCATTTCCACTCTGGAACCAGCAAGTCATAAATTCTATTTCTTTTGGCAGCCTGGTCTCTTTCCTTTTTTTTTTTTTTTTTAATTAATTTATTTATTTATTTATGGCTGTGTTGGGTCTTCGTTTCTGTGCGAGGACTTTCTCTAGTTGCGGCAAGTGGGGGCCACTCTTCATCGCGGTGCACGGGCCTCTCACTATCGCGGCCTCTCTTGTTGCGGAGCACAGGCTCCAGACGCGCAGGCTCAGTAATTGTGGCTCACGAGCCCAGTTGCTCCACGGCATGTGGGATCTTCCCAGACCAGGACTCGAACCCGTGTCCCCTGCATTAGCAGGCAGATTCTCAACCACTGCGCCACCAGGGAAGCCCAGCAGCCTGGTTTCTTGAGGGTCATGTGCTGTGTCACACCAGACTCCACCAGAGCTCAATAAATTGTCCTGCGGTGCCTACAACACTTACTTTCTTCAAAGCTTAAGCACCCATCCTCTTTGGGACCCACTTCATCTGGCATTTAGTCTCACCACCCCACTGAAATTGTCTCTTACAAAGGACACCAACAGCCTCTGCATTGCTAGGTCCAAAGATCAGTTCTCAATCTTGGCCTAACCAGAGCTCTGGACACAACTGATCATTGATTCCTCCTGGAGCATATTTGTATTTAGTCTCCAGGACACCCCATTGCAATGGTTTTCCCCCTACCTCACTGGATGCTCCTTCTCAGCTTACTCTCCCTCTCCCCAGTCTCTTAGTCACTGAATGCCCAGGGTTTAATCCCTAGATTACCTCGCTTACCATCCTGTGCTTTGGTGACATCACCCACCCTAAAGGCTTGAAATACCAATCAAAAACTAGACTTCTCTCAGATTTACAGAACCACCCCACCTTTCTCATTTGAATTCCAGACTCATCAATCTGACTGCCTGCTCAACATCTCCAGTTATTTCTCTAGCTTCACATATCCAAATTCAAATTTCTATTCTTCCCAAAAAACGGCTTCATCTGAAGTCATCCCCCATCTTGGTTGCTGTCAACTCTATTCTTCTAGTTGCTAGGGCCAAAAACCTAGAAGTTACCTGGATTACTCTACTTCTTTGAGAATGCACATTCAACCTGTCAGAAGATCCTGTCTTTCAAAATACATCCAGAATCCAACGATACTGTACCACCTCCATCACGAAAGGCTCTGGTCTAAGGCACCTTCATCTCTCGCTTGGTTATTACAATGGCCTCCTACCTGATGGCCCTTATCCTACACTAGCCCAGACATAGTGAGTGATCCTCTTCAAACTTAAGTCTGATCTGGTCACACCTCTGCTCAACACCAACAGTGGTTTCCTATCTCATTCACAATAAAGGCTAAGTTTTCAGCCCTGCAAACCTCTTATGATGTGGACCCCAGATTCCTCTGGAGCCTCACCACCTTCTTCTCTCCCCTTTGTTCTCTGCCTTTTAGCCACCCTGGGCTCCTTGATATCCCTTGATAAATATGTGAAGTGCAAATATCTCCCCACAACTGTGGGCTGCCTTTTCCGTCTCTTAGAGATGACTTCAATTTATTTGTAACGACTAGGTGAGACTGCAGTAAAAAAAGGAAATCTCTACTAGCAGACATAAAGAAGTAGCTGAAGACCACAGAGTGAGGCTCCAGCAGTATCCCTGCTGTAGTTCTGGAGCCTTTGTAGCCCCATGAATGTTCTGAGGTCTCATGACCACACACAAGTGGCGGACAAGGCCTCGAGCCCATGAGGTGTGGGGGACTGGAAATAATATCCTTGCATAAAGCCGGAACTCCCAAAGTGTTACTGATTCAGAGAAATGAAAACCAATAAAATCTGCCCAACCGCCTTGGGAGAGAAAAGAGAAGATGACCTGGCCCTCAGTGGAAAAAAGTGTATTTCGTAAGAAACTTCCACTAGAAACTAAACCATGCACTTCACATAGACTTGGACTCCCAAATTACGTTTTCCTCATTATGAAAGGAAACCCTGATTATGAATCAGTGTTTTAAAATAGAAAATGTAGCCCAGGATGGTGATACCCTCAACAGAAACAAATTGAAAATCATTCGACAGCTTCTCCCTCCCAAAGATTCCCATTGGAGGAGAAGCAAAGACCGAAACCGACCAGAGGAGCCTAGACGCAGCTACACAAATGAATTCCATCATGAGTACAGGCAGCAGACACAACAAAAAGGGCCATTAGCACCCCAAGTACTTGAAATAATAGGACAAGATGCTGAAGGAGATCTTAAACTAAGTATATTTTAAGTTGTTAAAAGGATAAAAGAAGGTTTAAATATACCTGGAAAGAATGAGACAATATGCAAAATCAACAAGTGAACTGGAAGAAAGAACCACATAGACATATACTGATCAAAGTTGTAGTAATTAAAATAAAATAAACTGAACTGATGGCTTAAATAGCTGAATAAACACAATTTAAGAGAGTATTAGTAAACATGAAGGTAGATCTGCGAAAGCTATCCAAGAAGCAGCAAAATAGTATAGAAAATACAGCAGATTATAGTAGATACATTGAAAAACTTCAATTTCTGGCTGATGGGAGTTTCAGAAGAAGTGAATACAGAGAATGAAGGAGGAAAAATAACAACAAACAGTGCTGAGAGTTTTCCAGAAATCATGAAAGACAGGACTTCTTGATTTGAGAAAAGAAAACGAGTTCTCGGTAGAATAAATAAAAATTTGCTTATCCTTAGTTGATATAAATTGATATAGTTGATCCCTTAATGAGTTTGGGATTAACATATACACGCTACTATATAAAGAATAGATAATCAACAAGGACCTACTGTATAGCACAGGGAACTCTACTCAATAATCTGTAATAACCTAAATGGGAAAAGAATCTGAAAAAGAATGTATATGTATAACTGAATCACTTTGCTGTACACCTGAAACTAACACAACATTGTAAATCAGCTATACTCTAATATAAAATGGACATTAAATGAAAAAAAGAAAATTCAAGTTGTTTCCAATCATCTTATTACAAACCGTGCTACAGTAAATATTCTTGTACAGATATAGTCTGACATGATTTTTGTCTATAAATAAATATGTTTGTAAAGATAGGGTTGGTGGGTCAGGGAAGAGTGTAAACTTTACCAATATTGATAGATAATAAGTACTTTTTTATGTCATTGTATGAAAGGGCTATGTGCTGAAATGTTAGACTTATTTTCTTAGATTTTAAAATATTCAAGGGCTAAACAGTGATCACTTGCCTCTTTCTGCAAAGCATCCAACACAAAATACCCAACTTCCCATTTGATTTGACTATGTCATGTGTTTTAATCAGGACGGTGACAAAACCTAATTCAGGTGGCTATTTTTGTCCTTTTGCTAATAGGCTGTTGAGTGGATCCCAGAACAAAACCCAAATACAATGTGATATCCAGATATATCACCATCACCCCCTCTGATCCTCACCCCTTTAAAAATCACTCTTCAAGATCTAGACCAAAATCTATTTTTTCCAGTTCTGGCTGCTCTGACTGCCATTTCCCCAAATCAGAATTTGTCAGCTTTCTCTCCACTTCTTCAGTTCTTTACCCTTATCTAAGGCAAGTACTAACTCTGTTTATGTGTAATCTGCCTCCCCCGCTAGACTGTAAGCTTTCTCGAGGCTGGTACTGACCTGTCTTACCCTGGTGCCTGACTAAGCGACAGCTGTAAGTAGCAGCCCAGGAGGATTTTATTATATGAAATTGAAAACAGAACACAGGTTTATTGCAGTTCCAAGTTTATGCCATAGAATATTCCAAAACTGGCAAAAAATTAATAAGCCAAAGTAGACTTAGGACAATAAACAAAGTATACTTGTTTACATTTTTGAAGCTTCAAGTGTCCAAGATGAACACTCAAATTAAAAACATGTTTGGGTGAGAGTTTTTATATATGATCATCAAATTGTCCCCTCAGAAACTTCTGGCATGGAAAAAAAAAAAATCATTTTGGAAGGTTCTCTAGCTCTGAAGTTGTAAACACACAAGGGTCTCTAGACTCATTAGGTCCCGTTTGTAGTGTCCTCCTCATGACAGTGGGGGTGCTCTGGAAACAGCTTAATGTGCAGACCTCCCAGGATGTAACAGAAACACCCCTTAGGCCAGTCATCTATTTCTGGCAACACTGAATTTCCTAGAACTTCTGGAGAATTTACACTTGACATCATGAAACAGGGATAAAACAAAAGAGAAAAAACCAAAAATATGCTGAGCATTTTGTGGAATTTGCTTAAAATACTCCTTATACTAGTACAATCCACTTGGCCTCTCTTCCCCAACCCCCCCCCCCCAACAATTCTGTACATTTTCCTTGAGTGAGTCAATGCATCTGTCCAGCAAGTAAGTAGTCCTCACAGAGTGTCTCCCCGGGGCCTGCAATCTCTCAATCCTGAGTCTCTATACAATGCCTGAACCTAAGGTGTTCTTGCTATATACACAGCAATAATAAGACATCACATCTTCACTTCTGACTCTGAAATGACAAACGTCCAGATTAGCAAAATGATGTACATTCACTCAGATGTACAAGATTCTTCCAAATATTCCATATGGTCAGACTTCACTCTGTTGCAACACTCAGATAGGTAGTAATACGTTTTTCTATTTAGGAGCAGATCTCTTGAGGAGATGTGTCTTACAAACCATGAAAATTTTCTATGCCTTATTTCCAAAGACAAAGATTTAGATAGGCTTTATTTGATTCAACTCAAATCAGTAATTAATTAGGAGCATAATTATTGTGTTTAATCCCAATGAAATATAATTTTCAAGGAAAACTATTTGACGAGCAAGAATGAAAGAACTGTTATCAGCATGGTTATTGAATCTGCATTTAAAGTTACACGATATGGACATTTTCTTGTTTTTTTTAAATTGGGGTATAGTTGTTTTACAATGTTGTGTTAGTTTCTACTGTACAGTGAAGTGGAGTTCCCTGTGCTATACAGCAGGCTCTTATTAGTTATCGGTTTTATACATATTAGTGTATATATGTCAATCCCAATCTCCCAGTTCATCCCACCCCCCACCCCCTGCTTTCCCCCCTTGGTGTCCATACCTTTGTTCTCTACATCTGTGTCTCTATTTCTTTAGTGCATCTCAAGTAACATTGCAATTCCTCAAATGGTTCATTACAGAAATAGAGCTTCAGACCATGCATTTATATTTCATTTCTCGGCAAGCATTTTAGTTTCTCATAAAGCTAATGAATTACTTCCAAAACCCTAACTTGCCTTATCAAATACAAATGTCTTCCCCTTGAAGCAATTACCCCCAAATGGTTGATTTATACAGTCTCACAAATCATAAATTTCCAGGCAAATAAATCACTTTGCATTTGATTTCAACAAAGATAAAATAAAAGATTTTTTTTATAAAGGTGCTGACTAAGAACTTTGTGGAATTTGCTTGAATACTTCATACTTTAATTAAAATATATATTGATGTGTTTCATTTCCCTGAGAGCAGCAGTATGGTAATAGGTTCTTAACAATTCAGATCTATGCCTTTTCATGGTTTGTTTTGCAATTCTATTCTACTTTTTTTTTCTTTCTCTAATCAGTAATCAGTACTTTTTGAGGTTTATGTGTACCGTATGTAATTTGATTTTCTTCCCTGGCGAGTTGTTACATAGACTGAATACAGAGATTGAAAGTACATATATTTAGAATCAAGAAAAGCATAATATGTGTTTTTGCTGCTCTTCAGTGATGAGCCCTATACATTAATCAAGGTAGCAGGGTCCTAGCAAAGCATTGCCGTTTCTCCAGCTCCAAGGAAACAGCAGCAATTCTTTAATCAGCATTTCAATGTCAGGTATGGAACTGGAAAAAGAATCAGGGGCATGTGGTCTCTTGCCACAAATGACTTGATCTTATGATAAAAGGGTTCCTCTTTGGTTCCCAACCCTAAAGCCTCAGATAAAGCTGTGATAGATACTGAAAAAAATCTATTCATGGTGATAATGATATTTCATTCTTGCATGCTAAGTTAATTGGTTCTATAGAGGGGTTGCCTTTTTAATTTTTTTTTTCTTTTTAATGCACCTGTAGATTTAAATGCAGAACCTTGAATCCGTCTGAATAAAAACCACCTGTTGGGTGGATACCCAGTTTTGTGGGCCGGGCATTGTTTGTGTGCTCTCTGATTTAATTGCAGTGAGGTACACCCAGGTTACTATGGCATTAGAATACTCTGTGATTCACTTGGAGGTGAGACACTATGAACTGCTTTCACAGAATTATAGAATTTTATGATAATGGAACTGGCTGAAACCCTAGAGTTATTTTTTTTATCTCCAGTCTCCTTGGCTGATAGATGAAGAAACTGAGGAACAGAGAGGTAAAGAGAAAAGATCAAGTTTATCCAGCTGATTGGTTAACAAAGCAAAAACGAGGACAAAATTATCCTGGTCACTAAAATTGTGTGATTTTTCATATGGCACAAATCCAAGTGATTTATATATGCCTTTGGACACATTAAGGACATTTTTCCAGCAAATATCATGTTTTGATTTTGAATTTGTAGGAGTGCCAGATTTGTGACTTTCTAATAGAGATACATTTAAAAAAGAAATTAAAGTGTTTGTTTCAAATAATGATCACAGAGGAGTTCTTTAGGCATCTCTTTGGATTTGGTTACTTACTCTAAACAAGATATAATGTGATGTGAGCAATTTCCACAATTCAACAGGAAGAATTTCAGTGGCCTGATTTGGAAAGAGAAATGGTGTCATTCTATGTCTGTGAAGAATATTATCTGTGACCAAATTGGATGGTACCACTCTTATTAACATAGGACTTTCTGATCCACAAAGTAGATTTACCATCAACATTCCCTTTCATCCTTCCAATGATGGTGATGACGAAGAATGTGCTGGGTGTCATTCATTGTTCTAAGTTCTTTTCACGAGGATCTTATTCAATCGGTACCGTTACTATTATTATTCCCACTTTATAACTAAACTCTGCCACAGAGGCTATGATCTGTCTACTGCCCCATTCAAGTTTGGGTCTGATTTAAGCACGAGAATATTAGTAGGTCTATACCCATATTAACTATCATCTGAGCATAAATAAAGGGAAATCCAGAAATTTCAAGTAAGAGATCTCACAAGGAGCATTCACTCTAATTCTATTCACTAACAAAGCTTCCCAGTTAAGTTGGATGGTTCATATCACAATAGTGCAAAACACCTCCTCCATGAAAGGGGTCCAGGTAACCATTGTCAGCTGGGAAGTAGGGGATGTCTGAGTCTAATGGAGATGCCTACTACTTAGGCTCTGCATTGACTCTGAGGAAGAGGATGGACCCAAGGGTAGGATTTATTAATAAAATTTCAGCACTGGTGTATCTATAGGAAAACAGTGGCTTTTGTCCTCAGTTGTTAATAGCAATACTTCTTGTGAGTTTAAAGGAAAAGTTGGAAGTTGGGAGCTAAATTCTCCCTCAGAGACCACTTTAATGAAGTCATTTTTGAGCCTGACATTTTTTTAGAATGTTTTTTATGCCAACTGATAAAGACAGATCATTAAATATTAGGAAGTGTCCTGTCTTTTTGCTCTGAGGTACTTCTAATATGACCAATAAGTTTGGTCATATTGAAAGTTCCACATATTATCTTTGATGAAATTATAATGAATGGTATTGTACCATTTTATGAGGTGTGCAAGCATTTGGGTTATAACTGGAGATGCATAACTGGAGTCAGGCATCCACCTGGCTAAGATGTAAAATAAGATCATCAGGTGAGCATTGCCAGCAACTGGCTGAATGTGTCCTTTAGAACCTCCTGTTTCATGCCAGCTGACAAGAAGTTGGCCATTTCTGCCCACAGACCTAACAATCTGCCTTTCCTCACAGAGGCATTTTTAAAGATTTCAGCTTTCAAATCAATTCTCAGAAAGGCAGACAGGATGGAGGGAAAACAGACACCCTACGGTTTTCAAATAGTGGCTCGAGGCAAAGTTTGTTTGATGAGGGGCAGCAGCTTGAGGAGACCTTTAACTTTTCCCTTCTCAGGGCTGATTTTGTTAATGGATTTATTGACATTCTCTCTACCTTTTTCGATAATGTTCTTGACAATATAGGGCAAGACAAAGTCAGGTCAGGCGCACAAAATTTCACCAAGAAGTTACAAGAAAATAATTCTAGTCAGAACAAAGACTTCCACAAGTGAAATCTAGTTTTCCTGGGACAAAATAAAGAATAGAAGCTTCATCAAAACTCAGGGCAGAGACCCATCATCATGTGACTCATCTCTCTACTGTGGGCCAGGAAACTCAAAGAGGAAGAGACGAATGAGGTCTCCAGAGATACTAACAGAAATGCTCTGGATCAAGAGCTCTGGTCCAGGCCACAACTGGGGAAGACTCAGCTGGATTTTGCTGAGTTCTCCAAATTATGGAACACACCTTTCCTCAAACAAAGCAACCTGTCATGGTAGAAGTGAGTTTTATTGACTTACCAAGGGAGAACTACATAGACAATTTATAATTTTTTTTTTTTTAATTAAGGAAAGTGAGTGCACAACTTTGATTGCTGATGGGTTGGGCTCAGATATTCCTGAGGTAGAAGAAGGAAGAGAACCTTTGCATTGGTTGATATTTTGAGGCCGGGGTCAATGTGAGCAAATTGAGATTCTGAGAGGAGAAAGTATAGTGCAGTCAAGATATTACTGATTATGTTGTAGCTGTGTAACTGGTGGGGGATGCGGTCGTTCCAGTTTTCAGTCAGTAGGACAAGCCTCACCTTGCCCCCCAACGTACAGCCCTTCTTCCGTGGATCCACAGGGTGGTCCTGTGCTCTTAGAATCTGAGGCAGAGGCTTCGTGTTTTGAGAACATTCACTTTCTCTCCTAGTGCCTTAACACAGTGCTGGGCGTAACTGGAACAGATAGATTGTTTGGCCAGACCCACTGACCAGCCCTCTTTGGAATTATATTGGGAGCCTGTTTCTAACCAGACTGTTGAATGGGTCAGTGTTTGGCCTTCCCTCCCAGATATGCCCATTCCCTGGGGGTCCCTCCCTCCTGAATCCTTGCCTGGGGCTGGTGAGGGCCCTGCTGCTTCTGCCCTCATTGCTCCCATTTCCCTACGTGCAGGTGATGCGATGCCTCCCAACTGCTGCCACACATGCTCTCTTTCTTTGTTTCAGCTCCAATTCCCACCAGCCACAGTGAAATTTTCCCCCAACCGCTACAGATCCTCACCACGGGAAGACACACAAGTGCTTCAGTAAAGTGATTATTGTGTTTTACAATCAGGTCAGCCATTTTTCAACACAGGTGCATTTCATGGATTAGAGCCACATGCTCTAAAAATGAACCAGACCGTCCCTTTTGACCTGAAATGAACCAACCATGCTTCAAGATAAGACCAATAAGGCTCTGCTCAGCTAATTACTAGAATGTCATGGCTTAGTTCTGGGATACGAGCAACACGGGCTGGTGGGATGGGAAAGAAGGCAGGTCATAGACTGAAAACAGGACCCAGTTGTAGCAATGACCTCAGAGGGCTATATCAATACACTGAGTCCAAAGGGTGAGGTATGGTCACAGTAGTCACAGTATTCAAGGGGAAATATATCATGAGTGGGGACACAGCCCAGGAGTCCAGGTGACAGGTGGACCCTGAGTTGTCTTCAGCATCTGGCCCAGAATGTAGCTTAGAGTTGGCAGGCAATAAATCTGTGGATTGAGGCCAGGTAAACATATCCCAGCCCCGTAGGGTAAAGTTTGACTAGTACTAGTCAGGGCATCAGAGGCTCAGTCGAAGAACCTGGGGATCAGGCAAATACTGAAGTTCTAGGTGTGCACCCCAAGATGAAGTCCGGGATAAAGCCTGGGTAGGTGAGCATGTACTAGAGGAAGATTAAGACTCAGTGAGCTGTGGGTCGGCAAGGTTCCACTCAGTCACACCAGGTAATAGGCATTAACATTGATTCCAGGGCCTCCCTCCTGGTCAGACTAAGATTTCTAAAGTTCTACCTGATTGGTCAGGACTGGCTAAGTACAAGGTGTGACTGGGTCTGCAGGTAGAAGGCATCGTTGATTACAGATTGCATGGTGGGCCAAGGAAGGTGAGAATTGACATTTTCATGCTACCATCCTTCCTTAAAATAGCCCAACCAACGTGGAAGAGATGTCGCTGCAGGTTAAAGGTCTGGTTCTTCTTCAGTGTTTCCATCCCAAGCTCAGTTGCAAGAGCTTCCCCACCAGCAAACACCCAATTAGGTGTCTTCAGCTCATCTTTGAACATACAGCTGTCCTAGGGGATTGCGTGTAGGGGAGGTGTTCTCATGGGTAATTAGATGGGAACTGAGCAAAGGCATGTAGCCCCTGGGTGTTACTTCCATTTAGAGAACAGGCATTTCTGGAGTTGGTGATGCACAAAAACTTTTGCAGAAAAGTACAAGTAACTTTGAAGGGTTAGTGATATATCAGCTAGGATTGTTTGGTTGCCTTAAACAGAAAAGCTAAGAAATAGATGTCTTAAACCCACAGATTTAATTCTTTCATAACCAAGAAGCAGTCCAGTGTTGATATGGTGGTTCTCAACGTCTTCAAGGATGAGGTACCTATAAACCACCGTTCCGCTATCTGTAAGGTGCCTTCCCCATCCTCATGGTCCAGGAAGCACATTCATACACGGGAGACAGGATGGAGGAAGGAGAGAAGAGCTCCCCATCCATCATAGGGTAGAACCCCACAGTCACACAGAACACACATTTGTGTCCCATTAGCCAGAGCTTAGTAACGTGACCACACTGCACTGACAGAAAAACTGGGAAATATGGAGTTTTAACTGGAACATACTGGTAGTAGGTATTCTACTTTTCAGAGGGGGTAAGGCCAGGTGTTGTGTTTTCCTTCAGTGGTTTCCCGCCACAGCAACAATTTCCTGTACCAACAACTTTGGATTTCTTTTCCAAGTCCACAATAAAGACAGGATTCTACAGTCTTAAAACTGCTATGCTACAAGGAGCAAAACAAAACAAAAAATAAAAATGAAAAGAGCACAATAAATAACAGAATGGTAAATAAAAACCTGACATACAGTATCTCACAGAAATAGGAAATGTTTTCCTTCAAAACCTACACTCAGCCAGAAACACACCTCCTTCAAATTTAGTAGCATTAAACAAAAACAGAGTCATGCTTTGCTGAGATTTTTCAAGTCAAGATGAAGCATGCCAGAATTCCCAAGAGGAGCAGGGATGGGTAAACAGCATTGCGGGGTCAACTCAACACATCATCAACTACGAATTCCAACTATTGTTATACTACTGAGAAATGCTTCCTGGAGTCTTGTCTGGGAGGGGAAGAACCAGGTCGTGGAGAAGGCCAAGTGGTACTGTTTACTCCCTGAAACTTCGTTCTGAAGCTGGACTGACAGCTGGATGGATTGAGTTCTGTCACACCTTAATGGGAATGGATGACAGAGTGTCTGCGAGGATCGTGTCATATGCGCACTGTTGCTGGGGCCAGAGGTCTGGGAGATGGGGCCATCTGTCACCTGAGGCAAAGATGTTCTCCAACCTGAGGCTGTGTAAGACACCTAGGTCTCCACCTGATGGTAGACAGCCTGTTTCTTTATTTAAAAGAAAAATAACCGGGGCTGGATGCCAGGGAGGAGGTATTGGCTCCCCACCATCAACAGCAGGAAAGCTCATTAGCTTAATCTTAAAGCACTTGCAATTGAAAACAAGGCAGCTCCAGAGAGATTGGCTAATGCTACGGCTCAAGACTCCCCTCCTCTGCTCCATGGGATTCAGGAAAGCAGAGCAGAAGACCCTGTCCGTAGGACTGGCTTAGATGGTCCACCGCTTCCCTGATCACTGGGGCTCAGGGAGCATTCTTCCTCCTCTGAACTCTGAACCATGCTTCTGAACTGGTGGTCTTACCATTAGAACACCCTGCCTTACACCATTTCAGTGATTTTATGTGCATATTCCAACTGTATTATTCAAACATAAGCTTATTTATAGTTCTTCGTAAATCCTGCAGAGCTGGAGTGTATTTGCCATGTAGTAGTTGTTTGCTTCACAAAGTTGCGTGAGAAGTTGAATGAACCATTATGTTTGATACCCGCCTTCTTCAATGCAAGTCTACAAAAAAATCTTTTGAGGCTGTACCTCCCGCTGCCATGGTGAGAACTTGGTCTCAGCAGCAGCTATGGTCAACCACAGGCCAGCTGTGGTTTGGGGTCCTGCAGCCCCTCTCAGCCATCTCCCTTTGTCTTTGAAATGGGCTTACTGTTGGATTTAACCAGGAATAAAGAGCCCCCCGACACTGAATATAAGTTGATACTGGCACATTCCTTAAATTTCTTTAGCATTCCAGAACCTGCCTCATCAATGCATGACCCTGATTCATTTAACCAGGAAAATTTCAACCATTTCTGATGTTATCATGATGGTGGAACTACAGTTCATTTGAAAGCCAGAGCAGCCTCTGGCTCATCAGCTGTGCTCCTGAATCTAAATTCAACCCAAACTCTTCTGCCCCCAAAGCTTATACTCTTGGTAAGAAATGAGGTCACTTTCTCACGTCCAATTTTCAGCAGACCTAGCTCTTTCCATGTGCATAAGAAGATTCCACAGCAAGACACTGGGGCTAAACTTGGGAGAAATTAGGGGAAGGAGTAGCTGCCATCATAGTATACCAAAAAATATTGTGATTAAAAATTTAATAGCCTCAGAAGATTTCAGTGGGAAGCTTCTTTGCTGTGGGATTGTACAGCACGGTAGCCGAGTTTCTGTCTGAACACAGATGGCCAGGTTGAAATGAAACATCAGACTGGCAAGAGTTCATCTTTCTGTTCAGTGAAATTCTATTGCTGTGTGTCCAAGGAGATTTATGGTTTCCTCTGATGGGCCAACATGTTTACACCTTTCCAAAATAAGATTCTTTAGAGACAGCCAACAGTGTTTTAATGACAGACATAAAGGCCAAGGGGCCCCTGAATTCTCAAGCACCTCGGCCAGCGAGGACCGTATATCCTGTAGTTTGCTGGTGTCTCACTGCTCCGGGGGACTCTTGTGAGTAAATAGGCATTGGGGGCGGGAGAGGAAGAGTCAAGATTTGCTACCTTGGGCCTTCCCATCTGTCAGCAAATGAAATGGCCTCACACAATGCAGACTGGATGGAGGGGACTAGGTGAACGGGAGCAGTGACAAAGCACAGATTGTGAAGCCAAACTTTATCTGCTGCTTTTTGTGTGTTTTTCATTCTTCAGAGTGGGGACAGATTTCCGTTCCTAAATACACGTTAATTGGGGATGGGAGTGGTTTGGGGGAGAAGAAAATTTTGTAGAAATGAAATAATGACAATAAACTGCACCAGCAGTCCCCAACCTTTTGGGCACCAGGGACCAGTTTTGTGGAAGACAATTTTTCCATGGACGGGGATGGGGGATGGTTCAAGTGGTACTGCGGGGATGGGGAGCGATGGGGAGTGATGGGGAGCGATGGGGAGAGATGGGGAGCGACGGGGAGAGATGGGGAGCGACGGGGAGAGACGGGGAGCGATGGGGAGAGACGGGGAGCGACGAGGAGAGACGGGGAGCGACGGGGAGCGACGGGGAGAGACGGGGAGAGACGGGGAGCGACGGGGGTCGATGGGGAGAGATGGGAAGAGATGGGGAGTGACGGGGAGAGATGGGGAGAGACGGGGAGCGACGGGGGTCGATGGGGAGAGATGGGAAGAGATGGGAAGAGATGGGGAGAGATGGGGAGCGATGGGGAGAGATGGGGAGAGATGGGGAGAGATGGGGAGCGATGGGGAGAGACGGGGAGAGACGGGGAGCGACGGGGGTCGATGGGGAGAGATGGGAAGAGATGGGGAGTGATGGGGAGCGATGGGGAGCGACGGGGAGCGACGGGGGTCGATGGGGAGAGATGGGGAGAGATGGGGGCGATGGGAAGAGATGGGGAGCGATGGGGAGAGATGGGGAGAGATGGGGAGCGATGGGGAGCTATGGGGAGAGACGGGGAGAGACGGGGAGAGATGGGGAGAGATGGGGAGAGATGGGGAGCGATGTGGAGAGGCAGATGAAGCTTCGCTTGCTCGCCCGCCGCTCACCTCCTGCTGTGCGGCCCCATTCCTAGCAGGCTGCAAACAGTTCTGCAGCCCAGGGGTTGGGGATCCCTGAAATACACTAAAGTCCGCAAATTATCTTTAACAATAGGAATATGTTGAGATGATACAAGACCATCATATACTAGAGAGAGAATACTGTTTTTCCCTAGAAGTCAGTATAAGGGCTGATGTGGAGACATTATAATAAGGAAGATCTCTTAATAAAGCAAAATAATAATAATAAACTTTCTAGAAGTGAAGTTTTACTGGGTTAAAGAAACAGCATGCCAGGGGTCCCCGACCAACGGGTGCAGGGCCTCACAGAAAGGACGCCTGTGTGGAGTGGAGTCTGAACTCAAAATTCAACACAGTCTCATCCCTTCTACGAGGTCTGTAGGATTGTATCCACTGGTGGAAGTGAATGGACAACAGGCCTCAAGGACACAGGCCTGACGCACTGGGTGGAACTTGGACCACACGCCCATCGGGTCAGCATTACCATTAACATGCTAACTCATAAGAGAAATATAAAGGAAAGAGCCAGCGCACATAGAACACTGACTCTGTCACTCAAAAGGCTGAACAATTAAAAGGTTATGCCATTCTCATGGGGACTGGCTTGTGGATACTCAGCTTTTTTCATGTTACAGAACTAGTAAGGAGAGGACCTGGGATTTGGACTCAGGCTGTATGGCCCCCAAATCTACGCTCTCATGACTTTCCTACACAGCCCAATAGAAGCAACTTTTAACCCCAGACTAGACCATCTTTTCCAGAGTCCTTTGTGCCATCACTTACCTACCAGAGAAGCAGCCAAAAACTCTCTTCTTACATGAGATTGAATGTGATTATTTAATAAGGATGCAGTGGGCATCTAGTATTAGCAAAGACCTGGTACAGAAGTGAGTGGTATGTGAAAATGCATAAGGATGGCCCTTGCCCTCAACGGAGCTGATCAACATGGGAGAAACTGCAGAGAGCACCTGACCTGTGCCAAACACCACAGGGGACTTCCCTGGAGTCTGATTCAGTCTTCAGAACACGTCCATGATGTAGATATTATTATCCATTTTAGATGTGAAGAAAATGAGGATCAAAACCTGCCACCAGAAGTTACAGGGTCACAACTAAACAGTGCAGCCCAGATTTGCATCTAGGACGTGAGCTTGGACCTGCCCTCAGATGCACACAAAAGTCAAGAAAAGGAAAGAAGATGTGAGCAGGGAAAAAAACTGCTCAAAAACCATCCACGTGTTTGCTGGGAATCACGATAATGTGTTCATTTGAGAAACTCTCATGACATGACTAGGTCTGCTGACACCTTCAACGTCTGGCTAGACTCTGAGGTGGACCTACCACTGTCATTCATATTTGTTCCCTAGAGCCTTGATAGTTATGACCTCATGGATTCCCCAAGGCCCCAGCAGGTAGGACGGACAACGGTTATATCATCGTGGCTGAGGCCATGGAGTGTTAGTGTTGGCGTGATTTGCTTAGTCAGTTAAAAACACAGAGCGAGCTTGTACACCGTGTTGATGCCTTAAGTCAGGAAGCCGGCTTAGATGCTGTCACACCAGACTCCACGTAATCAATCACGCTTTGTGCTGAAGAAACAAAAAAGCAGGTTTTTTTTCTTGTCTTCCCTTCTGCTGCCTCCTAGTTTCTGGAACTTCCAATTACTCTGTTTGAGCAGCACCTCAACTTGGTTTGGGGATGACTTCAGCAGGGGAGGAGGGACAAGGAGGGTCTGCTTCCCCAAGGCACGGCTGGTCCTCCCTGGCCCGTCCTCCCTCGTTGCTCAGTGTGGCCATCCACGCGTTTCTGGTGGCCGCTCCCTCAGCTCCCTTGCCTTCTGCAGCCTGGCTGACGGCTGCATCTCACCCAGCCCCATCGCCTTTCTCCCACATGGACTGTCGTCCTCTCTGCTCCTGCTGTTAGAAACGGCACCGCACGCTGAGCCAGCACCATGGTCTCTACAGCAGGACACCACCCAGGACTGGCCCTGCACTCTGATGTCTTTGCAGACCCATCAGACTGAAGGGGATTTCGATGTCTCAGGGCACCAGGTTACTATCCTAAATGCACCCCTTATAGGATTGCTTTGCTCCAAGGCAAACCTGTTCCTTTCAGCCAGGCTGAGCTCTGGACCCGGGGGCTTAATGATTACGTCCTGAGTTTGTTTCTCTGAAGCACAACGTGCTCTCATCAGAGTGGCCCCTGGAAGTATGTCTGTGCACCTGTTCATATGAGTGTGAGCTTGTGAAGTGTGTCTGGCTGGCAATAGGTCCCTTTGTGGAAAAGTCCAAGGGTTTGCTAGGACCGAATAATTCTAGGACTCAGCCCTCTGGCCTGCGAGGACCTCTTCCTTGGGAATCCGGACAAAGGCACACTAACCAGCTCTCACATTTTAATGAGATGCGTGACTTCCACTGAAAGTGTCAGGTTTGGGCAAAAATAGTAGGTGTTTTTATGTGCTCAGTCATTCAAGTAGTACACATAATGATTTTTAGAAAATTGTCCAGATGGACCTAGCAGAAAGGTTTTCTTTTACCGGAAGTAACGTAAAACCACGACACGGAATAACCTTGGGGTGCGTCCAGGAAACGTCCTCCACGTGGAGCATCTCTGAGCCTCTGCTCAGCCTGCCCTCCCCGCCCCCGCCCCCCCCCAAATCCACGCTCACAGCTCAACCCTGGCCCGCCCACCTGAGGACCCTCTCCTGCACCCCGGACCCTCCCAGGGCCGCTTTCAACCCGGGTTCTAGAACCAGAAGCGACCAGGGCCCAGTCTCAGTTCCCACGCCGGCCAGCTGCCGACCGTGGGTGGCTACTTGAACTGCCCAGCGCCGTTGTGGTCTGTGAGGTGGGAGAATTACTGCCCAGGTCACAGGGCTCTTCTCGGGACTGCCTGAGGACATAGTCTCCAGGACGCAGTAGTGACCGCCGCGTGTTTACCCTCTGGCCGGGCTGGGTCTCTGATGCCTGCGCACGTGATTTCATCTCGTCCTCACCGCGATCTCCGGAGGTAAAGCCCACGTCTACCCGGGGTCTCACACGGAATGAGGCCTCGGCTCTCCTCTGGATGGGGACTGCCGTGTGCTCTCAGTTTTATTAACACCTGACACAGGTGTTTGTCAACATCTCTACCTGTATGTTGGTCACGCTTCCTCGGACAGACCCGTAGCTCCTTCGGGGAGCACGTCTTCAATCCCGTGCACCTCAGGGCCTTGGGGAGCCCCTGGCGTCCAATACTGACTGACGGAGGTAAAAGTGTGCAGGAGCGCATCCAGAAAGGCCGCTGCTGAAGCTCCGCGCCGAAGACCTCTCATTATCCGGGTCGAGCATTCATCCTGGGGGTCAGGACAGCTGGGTCCCACTGCCCTCTCCCCGGAACCAGCCCCGCAGTCTTAGGAAAAGCAGGTGACCTTCCCGAGCACAGCGTCGTCCCGTGTCAGGAGGAGCTGGACGCCATCCCTCGGGTAGCATCGGTGATTGAAGTGAGGTAAAGCCTCCAGGACAGCCCCCTGTGTGGTTCCTGTGTGCCGAGTCCGGGAAAACTCCTCTTATTTAATCCACCCAGCTTTTTTTTTTTTTTTTTTTAACATCTTTATTGGAGTATAATTGCTTCACAATGGTCTGTTAGTTTCTGCTTTATAACAAAGTGAATCAGTTATACATATACATATATCCCCATACCTCTTCTCTCTTGCGTCTCCCTCCCTCCCACCCTCCCTATCCCACCCCTCTAGGTGGTCACAAAGCACCGAGCTGATCTCCCTGTGCTATGCGGCTGCTTCCCACTAGCTATCTATTTTACGTTTGGTAGTGTATAGATGTCCATGCCACTCTCTCACTTTGTCACAGCTTACCCTTCCTCCTCTCCGTGTCCTCAAGTCCATTCTCTAGTAGGTCTGTGTCTTTATTCCCGTCTTTTTTGAAGCCTCGTTTTGTCCATGAAGAAGCTGATGAGAAACGTGAAGACAGTTTACTTTCTTGCCGTTATACGTGTATAAGTCTGTCTCCATAATTCAACTACTGACTCCATAAGCAAAAAAGACCTCAGTTTTCACGTCTGCATCCTTTCTGGCTCCCACCACGGTGTTTAGCTCCTAGGAGTCACATCATTTGTTTAATCAATCAAAACATAATAAATAAAAATAAAATAACCACAGCCACAATGAACGGTTAATGATCCTTTAGTATTTTTCAAGCTCTGCGCTGGACATAAGAAATTGAAAAAAAAACATGTTCTGTGTGGTTAAGGAGATCAAAATACAGTAGTTAAAAGTGTTATCCCTGTTTGAAGTTTCAGGTTTAAATATTTTGAATCTTTTATCAATGCCATACACACACACACACACACACACACACACACACACACACACATATATGGGCATTAACTCATGCTAACATCACCCCTGGCACAGAGCAGGCATTTAAATTTTGGTTTCTCTTTTACCCTTTGCATTTCAGAAGGTATTGAAATAAAAACAACAAACTACAATAGTTTGATTCCATCGTATAAATCACTTTTAAACGTGCTTTCTTTGCAGGCGGAATGCTACTTGTTTATACACTGAGACATACCAGCAATGTTCTTATCCAGTCTGACCAGCTGTTGAGTACATTCTCGGGGCAGCAAAATGGACTAAAGACACTGGCTTTAAGGATAAATAAAAACGAATGTTGCTGCCCTTCTCTGACTTCTTAAGGCAACAAAGAAATATGTGTAAGAGCTTGTTTTAAGTCCTTTCTAGCAGCCATCCCACTGCAGAAGCGGTTGTTTTAGTCAAAGGGACCTGGCGTTTCTGTCAGTCATAGTTCTGTCACTCACCTCTCCGTGTCTACTCTCCACCTGAGCAGGTACACTTCTCAAGAGTATTCAGCTAGGGTCAGGTCCAACAAACGTGTGCTGCTTCCAGGACTTTCAGAAAGAGTCACTGTTTAAATCAAACCGTAGTTTTAAAGGTTTACTTAAAGCAATAGCTTCATCTCTTAGTTAAAATTAATGGCTTTGTGAATCCTGTTTTTCAGAAACTGTTCACCACCTATTCTAGTGTGATGAGACCCTCCCATGAGAGAATAAGGAATTTTGTAAGGAGTCAGTTTTGTTCTCAAATGGAAACACGTTGACTGCATTTACACCACAGAACAAAGAAGCAAAAAAATCTAAATTCAGGCAATGACATTTTCTTACATAGAACTCTGTGTTTTAATATTATTTATTCATCAAAGATTAGCTTATTTTAAGATGAATTCACTCTTTGCTCTATATTGGAGGCCGAAATAATAAAATGTTAATAAATAAAAACTAGTTGACAAATACTTCATGAGAGGCTCACAACCACCAATTTTTTTTTTTTCCCAAAGCACAAAACAGAGCTTATATCATTTTATTTTTATGATGCTATCTTAATTTGGGGGGGAAGGTTAAATTATTCTGAAAGCTATGAACCATCTACATATTTATTCTTTTTAAAGGTTCTGTGGTGTGTTAGCATCTGTATTGCCAGAAAACAAAATTTTCTTCAAAGTTATTCTTGGGCAGGCCTGGGACTCAACCCATATGTCTCACAGTTAGTTGCAGCTCAAGGCTTTAATTTATGTGACTTGTTCCAAACTTGTCTGCAATGTAATTTGGTTCGGTGAATGTGTGGCGCCACCTATTGGCGGACCGTCAGAATTTCACTTCCCTTTATCAAAAGACAACGTTTCACAAAAATTTTTTGAGGACCTTGAAGATTTCAGAGCGTATGGGTGAAAATAAATTATTATACTGATTAAATTATTTTATATACAATAACTGAAAAGGCATAATCCTTCCACTTAAGTCCTTGCGTTGGGTGATGTAGCAGAAAAAGACAAAGATGTATCTTTCCACCCACTCTAGCTTTCTCTTAAAATACTTCCCTTGGCTTTTCTTTCTGAGCCGTCTCTCAGGGAAATCAAATCCGTGTCTGTGCACCAGCTCTCAGGAAACAAAGAAAAGGATGCCGACCCAACAACAAAAAACAGCACAAAGCTGAGGGTTGCTCTCTGCTCTCCCTTCGGCCATTGCCTGAAGGCACTAAAGACTAAACGTTCCTGGTGGAGAGACGCCCCGGGCAGAATTTCATGGTGCGTTATCCTCAGGTAACAAATAACTTTCAGCAAACACTGACAGCCCTAGCATTTGATCTTTCTCATCAAACCACCCTAACTCCTAACTCCCCATTTCCAAAGTAACCACAGGCACCAACGGCAGAGAAGCTTAGAGTCTTGTCCCTTTCCTGAAAATTGGGGGGAAATCAACAAAAGCAAAATTGCTATTCCTATTGGTATTAAATCCCCTAATTCGTATCTTCCTTTGCGTCTCCCCAACAAAAATTGTGGGGCTTGGATGAGCCACGGGACTGACTCGCGACATTTGTGTTAATCCATCTGCCCAAACGATAGCCACTTCTTCCTTTTTTCATCTTGACTGTGACAAAGAACAGTTGGGCAGCTATTGATGGTGAAGCACAGCAGTCAACTACCTTGTAAATTAGAAGCTGTGGTTGTAAAAACGGATTTGTATATCACCGGGAGTGGAGAGTGTGTCTGCCTTGTAAATTTAATTAAACAGCAGGTGCAAAAATCAGGTCATATGGCTTTGATGTGCCCTGTGCGAGGATGACAACGAGACAATGATTCTAATAGGAAGATATTTGCATACATTTGCATTGGGTAGCAGAGAGCACTGCAGCTCTCACCCACTTTCATATTTAATTTCTAGGAAGTTGAATAAGATTTGAATGAACGCTTTCGGTTTAGACATTACAGAAGAATACAAGGAAGGTTTCAGCACTGAAACAGACCCTGTGGACTGAAGGCTAAGATTTCCTGATGTGCGTTTTTGAAATGCAACTGCCCGTACTGGAAACTGGAGTATGTCTCGAAACGGAAGAAAACAGAACGAGCAGAAGAGAGTACGAAAATATATTCTATTTCTATTTTTTAATCTTTTACAGATAGTGTAACAGTGATTAACTCTTCCTTCTTGGACATCTATCCAGGAGGGGTCACAAGGTTCTCTGTGCTCCCCTAGTCAGTGCCCTAAAGAAATATGGAAAAAAGACTTTTCACATACAGCGATTAGCATTTTAGATACATTATTAAAGCAATGCATTTTCCTGCCTAATCGGGTAGACCATAACTTTGATAACAGCAAACCAGAATGTTTAGTATAAACACCATCTTTCCACTCCTTGTGATTGCTTGCTCAGGTATTAGAACATAGTAAATAAACAATCACTGCCAGAAGCCAGCATTATCCAGCATTTGGCACAAGAAAGACTGCACAGGTACAGAGGTACAGTACACTAGCACTGAGCAAAGAGATCCAGGAGAAGTTGCCTGGGAGAACTTGACACTCACCTCTCCCCCTCCTGTCTCAGTTTTATTCAAGCCTCCTTCAGAGTTTCCCTGCGCCTCATCAAGACTTCTTCCACCTCCTTCTGTATCCACCCTGTCTCTCAGGTATGGAGCCTCAGATCTGAGACTGCCCGGGGGGTTGATTCTCATCTTTCTGATCCCCTTTCTTTTCCTGAGTAGAGCTGATGTTATCCCAGGCACAGCACATTTGTGTATTAACTTGGAATTCTACCTCTTTTGTGGACGTTATGATATGATGGCAGACGAAAAGATGTGACTTCGGGTTTCCAGCACATTTTTTTACTATTATTTATTGAAACCAAACCCTACCATGTTGTATATTTGGGATACTTCGGAAAAGTCAGCTTTTAAATGAACAGTTCTTTAGTTGTGACATCATACAATTTATTCTTTGTCCTAATTAACTTGCTTAACAGTTCATCAAAGCGGTAAAATATCTTACAGAAAGCAGGAAATCATGTGCTCTTATCTTTAAATATGTTTTTCAGACACTGGCCCTGCTGAATTCTAATTGCTTATCGAACTGTTCATTCTCCCCGCTGTGTTGCAAACTCCATGAGGGCAGGAACTGATTCATTTTGTCACCAGTGCCCTTAGTATTTACTCCAGTGTCTGGCATATGGTAGGAGTTGATAAATATGGATAAATGACATTGTGAGAAAACTAATGAAGAACAAGTATAGATGTCTAGCCTGGGGGTAGACAGCATGTACCAGGTGCTATGCAAAGGACAAACAGCAAATGCACATGGTCCCAGCTCCTAAGGGGTAGGTGTTCTGAGAGCACCTGGGGGTGTGCCTGGGAGCAGGATTCTGGAGCCTGGTGTCTGAGGAAAGAATGTTTGCTATGATGCCCTTCGCACCAGCAAGTACTGATAAACAGTTGAGAAATGGAATATTGCCTGCCGTGTCAGTAAACAAAGGATGTCACAGTCATCAGCGATTGCAGCCACCACGGATGGTGAGCTGGTGAGCCCTGAGGGAACTCAGGAAGGAAACAAAGAATACTGGTCATCTAGCAGCCATCGGACTGCAGCCACTCCCTACAGTGAGCCCTGAGGAAAGGCAGGAGGTAAAAACACAGGATACTGGCCCCAGAGAGCTGAGGTGCATATCAAAGGAATGATCTCAGTGAGCCCAGACTCTTGCACCTTCCCATACACAGAAAAACGCTAAATTCCTTAACTTAGATATCTAGTTTTCTTTTATTAACAGTAATCTTTTGTTCCTACTACCTGCCCTTTGTTGCAAAACTCCTATATATCCAAGCTTCCCCCTCGACTCCTCAAGAGAAGTTTTCTCAGGGTTACTTGAGATGCTGCCTCCTGGGCTTCAAGTCCTCTGTATGTCCACCAAATAAAACATAACTCTCAACTTCTAGGTTGTGAATATTTTTTAGTCAATGTGGTGACTCCTGGGTAGGAAACCCAATACCTTCTAGATGCTTTGTAGCCTTGTAGAATTAGCTGAATAAACTGAAACTGGCTGATTCAAGAAGCAACATCTCATACTGCTTTGTTTTTCACCTGAGGATCCCAAAGAAAGACGCACTCAGAACTTCTCACCCCGGGCACAGTGTAGCTCAAATGGATTGCAAGCGGGTCAATGGACTGACCTTCGCGGCCTTCAGAGAGGTCACCTGAGGCCCGAGTTGTTAAGAACCCCCAGCTGGTGGCCTTCTCCAGGAGTAGCCACCTTCTTCCTTTGCAGAAGGCTAGACATATATTCTTTTCTTTTTTTTTTTTTTTTGAATTTTATTTATTTATTTTTTATACAGCAGGTTCTTATCACTTATCTATTTTATACATATTAGTGTATATATGTTAATCCCAATCTCCCAACATATTATTTTCTGAGTCTATCATGACCCGTGAACAGGAATGAGAAGCCCTGGAGGAAGGTTTTCTCCCAAGATGGTCAACTGCAGGGGATGACGTTACTCAGCACTGCTCCTTCCCAGATGCAAATGGTGTCTAGAAGCTGGTTTCCCCACTGCTTCATCTGCACCAAAGGCTTTGGAATATTACTCAGCCATTAAAAAGAATGAAATAATGCCACTTACCACAACATGGATGGACCTAGAGATTACCATATTAAGTGAAGTAAGTCAGAGAAAGACAAATATGATACGATATCACTTATGTGTGGAACCTTAAAAAATGATACAAAATGAACTTATTTACAAAATAGAAACAGACTCACAGACATTGAAAACAAATTTATGGTTACCGAAGGGGAAGGGGTGGGGAGGGATAAATTAGGAGTTTGGGATTAACAGATACACACTAACATATATAAAGTAGATAACCAACAAGGACCTACTATATAGCACAGGGAACTATATTTGGTATCTTGTAATAAACTATAATGGAGAAGAATCTGAAAAAGTTAAATATATATATATATATAACTGAATCACTTTGCTGTACACCTGAAACTAATGCAACATTGTAAGTCAACTATATTTCAATAAAAAATAAACAAACAAAAACAAAACTGCAACCTTTCCTGGTTACACAAGGGCCCTCTCCAATCAATGAGCTGCTGCCTAGGGAAACACACACGTCTTTACCCAAGGAAAACAGAGACATCCAAAAACTTGAAGACCTTGGTCTAGAAAGTAGCTATCTGAAGAACCTAAACCTGATTCCTGAATTTAAAGTGAATGCAACGCACATAGATTAAGTTGCTGTCACAATGAAATAATTGTGGAAAGTCTGTGTTGTATAAGGTTTTACTATTCTTGAAGGATGACTTTTGACACTGTTGAAGAAAATAAAATTAGCTAATGGCCAAATAACATTTACTTCTCACGATGTCCCAAATCCTAAGACTATTGCATAATTCAGAACAAGCCAGCCAACGAGACGCCTCTGAGTTTCAATTTTCTCATCTGTCAAATAGAGGGCAAGTTGTGAAGATTATAATACATGAGAAAATGCTAGAAGGAAGCCAGGAGTGCTTGGTACAACCTTCCCTAAAACACCATGGGCAGCGTTGTTCCCGTACACAGTAGGAGCTGTGAGTGCATGAATAAATGAATGATGTGCATATTTATAATCTCTGATTCTCAACACATCTCTCCTCTCCTTTGCACTAGTCGGTAAGACTCCTGGATCTTCATTTTGGATATAATTGAATCCAATATGGGCTCTTGTCAACACTTCCTCAATCCTGTCTTAAGGGCCAGCCTACCCAATTACGGTGGGCCACCTGATGCTTCCTAGGGCTCTCGGGAGGCTGGGGTGACATCTGGAAAACACTTGAAAGTGAATGCATCCAGACCCTCTCCACTGTGACAGTAGAGAAGAAAGTGAATGCATCCGGACCCTCTCCACTGTGACAGTAGAGAAAATATGTATTGTGAATCACACACATTGCTGATAGCTGCAGAATTTCTCAGCGGAGGCTCAGACAGTTATGAGTCTTTAGTGGGATGGGTCCTAATGAACTGAAAAGTCAGTGCATTTCTAGAGTAAAGACAGATTTTAAAGAGAGTCTGATACCCTAAGGAATCCTGCTATTCTCGAAACACTAACACTGCTCTCAGGCTGCCTTCCCAAACGCTGGCTTTGACAGCTGCATTTTTCAAGCCAAGTCATATCTTCCCATCATGTTCACTTTCAACACTTGTTTTTATCCTCTGCTTTTAACCATCTCATAAGAAAGTGTACTCACTCCGCAGGTTCATTTAATTCAAGGTGACTACTATTTCTATTTTACTTCACAAAATCCTTTGGTTTGGGGGAGCTGATTTTCCCTTCTTCCCACAACGAATTTCAACAGGTCTTTTCTAGATGAGCAGTTGTACAGACACCTGGGGCCACCCCCTGTCTCCGTGATGTACGGCTTCCTTCTCTAAAACTCCATTTGATCTTTTGAGACCTTTAAAATAAAAATTACATTGTGCGGTCACTTACTTATAACTTCGTTCACAATTAGGATTTAAAAAGAGGTGCAGGCAGATTTTTTTTTATCACCAGCTTACTTTATAATCAATGCTCTTACTCAACATGGCCGGGGAGGTGGGGCATATAGGGTCGCAAAGAGGTTATGGGTTGGAGAGACACGTGTGTGTGTGAACAAGCAGATGGGTGTTACTGCGGCTCAGCTCCCAATGCCCATCCCAGGCCCACACACCCTCCCTCCCCACACTGCACTCACATCCCCAGAAATACAGACTATCCCCTCCCCTTTCAGCTGTGGTCACTGGCCTTGTTGTATCTGAAAGTTGTTTCCCCACATGTAGCTGCAGGATAGACAGATGATGTTTCCTCTCTCCCTCCTGGCTGCAAAAACCATGTCATATATCTCTTTCATTTAAGAGTTTAATTATTATAAGTAAAACACCAGAAAGTTACAAAATAGTCAACATGGGAAATCATAGCATTGTTGTGGTCTTAGTTCCAAGCCCTGTCTCCTCCCTTATTTCAAAAATGAGCTATGGAAAGAGCAATAAGGACTTTTGTCTTCATCTGGCCCCTACCTCTCAGTGTGATTTGAACATGCTAACAGAATGAGAATAATTTGTGGTCAGAATAGAAAATTTGCATCAATAAATATGAGTGGCCCCAGCCAATAAAAGAGCAGACTTGATGAGGAGTGGCAGTGGCTGATATGCAACAGACATCATTTCTAGACATCGTTGCTATGAAAGACTTGGATGGCAAATATCACACTTTGGATTTCACACTAGTACTGCTGTTTGGGAAGAGAAAATGGTCAAGGATTATTTTAAAAATAGGCAAAGGCTTCAGTAGGTTGTCTTTGTTTTGTCCATGGTTTCCTTTGCTGTGCAAAAGCTTTTAAGTTTAATTAGGTCCCATTTGTCTATTTTTGCTTTTATTTCCTTTACTTTAGGAGATGGATCCAAAATTATTGCTGCAATTTATATCAAAGAGTGTTATGCCTATGTTTTCTTCTAGCAGTTTTATAGTATCCAGTCTTATATTTAGGTTTTTAATCCATCTTGAGTTTATTTTTGTATATGGTGTTAGAGAATGTTTTAATTTCATTCTTTTACATGTAGCTGTCCAGTTTTCCCAGCACTGCTTATGGAAAAGACTGTCTTTTCTCCATTGTATATTCTTGCCTTCTTTGTCATAGATTAATTGACCATAAGTGCATGGGTTTATTTCTGAGCTCTCTATTCTCTTCCATTGATATATGTGTCTGTTTTTGTGCCAATACCATACAGCTTTGATTACTGTAGCTTTGTAGTATAGTAGGAAGTTAGGAAGCATGATTCCTCCAGCTCTGTTCTTCTTTCTCTAGATTGTTTTAGCTATTCAGATCTTTTCTGTTTTCCATACAAATTTTAAAATTATTTATTCTAGTTCTGTGGAAAATGCCATTGGTATTTTGATAGCACTGAATTTGGTAGCATTGAATTTTATCACTGGTATTTAGATTGCATTGAATCTGTAGATTGCCTTGGGTAGTATGGTCATTCTAATAATATTGATTCTTCCAATCCAAGAACACAGTATATCTTTCCATGTGTTTGTGTCATCTTCAGTTTCTTTCATCAGTGTCTTATAGTTTTTCAAGTACAGATCTTTTGCTTACTTAGGTAGGTTTATTCCTAGGTATTTTATTATTTTCGATGTGATGGTAAATGAGATTGTTCTTTAATTTCTCTTTCTGATAGCCCATTGTTAGTATATAGAAGTGTAAGAGATTTCTGTATATTAATATTAAATATTTGCAAATGCATAATGGATAAGGGATTAATATCTAACTTATATAATAGCTCATACAACTCAATATCTAAAAACAAACAGCCCAATTAAAAAATGGGCAGAAGAACTGAATAGATATTTTTTCAAAGAGGAAATACAGATGGCCAAGAGTCACAAGAAAAGATGTTCAACATTGGCTAATCATCAGGGAAATGCAAATCGAAACCACAATGAGATATCACCTCACACCTGTCAGAATGGCTATCATCAAAAAGAACACAAATAACAAATGTTGGCGAGGATGTGGAGAAATGGGAATCTTTGTACACTGTTGGTAGGAATGTAAATTGGTACAGCCACTGTGGAAACAGTATGGAGGTTTCTCAAAAAATTAAAAATAGAACTACCCTATGACCCAGAAAATCTACTCCTGGGTATATATCTGAAGAAAACAAAAGCACTAATTTGAAAAGATACATTCACCCCAGTGTTCACAGCAGCATTATTTACAATTGCCAAGATATGGAAGCAACCTAAGTGTCCATCAACAGATGAATGGATAAAGATGTATATATATACACATATATATAAATGTATATATGTGTATATATATATATATATATATATATATATATATATACACACACACATACATATATACACATATATACATCTTTATCCATTCATCTGTTGATGGACACTTAGGTTGCTTCCATATCTTGTCAATAGTATATACATACATATAAATATGTATATATATATATACAATTCTTTATATACACATATATGTGTGTGTGTGTGTGTGTGTGTGTGTGTGTGTGTGTGTACAGGGCATACCCTGCCCTTCCAGCCTGCCTGACTGCAGCGCACACAGCAAAGAAAACCCTGGAACCAAGATTCATAGACACATGGACGTGGATGGTGTGTGGTTGAGGTGCATGTGGGTGAGGGCTGGAGAGGAAACACAGGAGAACACCCACAACATCTGCTACGAAACTGCTGTGTAAGTTGTTGAAAAAAATTCTCCACTGGAGGTAGCAGGACAGGTATCCTCCTTCTTAACCAAGTTAAACATAAAATAACTTTTAGCATGAATGAGACAATAATGAAGTTAGGGCAAGTTCATTTTGCTATTCCTATACACTATTAAAATGTCCCCAAAACGGAACATTGAGTGTTCAAGCCAACTCCTAGACTCCTCTTGAAACACATAAGGAATGAACTCTAACAAATGAGTCCCTATGTACTTTCTCTTTCTTCCCTCCTCCTTTCCTTCTTCCTTTCTTATGAATGTCAGAGAAAGGGACTGATATTCATATTTTGAAAAGTCACAATACATTCATCATATATACCAGATTTTGTAAAACTGTCCAAAACTTAATTTTTCTGTGATTCTACTTGACCTTGTTTTCAGTTCATTACATATATGCTCACCATCAATAACCTGAAATCATTTGACCATTTTTTAATTATCATGGTAAATTTTGTTAGGTACATATTATAGACAGGCATTATTCTAAGCCCATTTAATGGATTAGTTGATTCCTACAGAAATCTATGAGATGGAGACCACCATTAGTCTCAGACAAGAAAAGATTGGGTGCAGCCCACGTTCACAGAGCCACTGTGTGGCAGGGCTGGGATCTAAACACAGGAAGTCTAGATCCAGAATCTGCTCTTCACCACGTCATTCTGGCTCCTAACCAATGACTAAGAATCTTTGTGATCATCAGTTGTCACAATGTGCTGTAGACAGAAGGACCTTGAAGGATGTGGGATTTGTTTTCATGTACCACGTGGCTTCATACAATTACACTTGCTCACATCTGCACCCGCTTTTTGGTGTCAGTTTCCTTTGTTCCTCTTCATTTACTGCCATTGTTAGTAGGCATCCTCATTAAGAACTTAATATTGAGAAAGCCCCATTTGACAGAATTTTGTGTTAGAACAGTCATAATTTCATTTCCCAAAGAGCAGCAAGCATGGTATTTGTAACAACTATTGGGGGATTCTCTTAAGACATTTTTTGTTTTACTTTTGTGTTCACATCTAGTCTTCAGTGTTAAAGTGAACAACCACAGTTTCTGGATGACAAAAATGAAGGGTCTGAAAATAATATTCATGAAAATTTAATTTGAGCAGAGATCCAAATTTAATGGGAAATATAAAGAAAACCCATAAAATATCCCACAAGAAATTATGCTATATGAGATAACACTTTCTTCATCTCATTGATAGTTGCATCTACAGTGTTTAGAGTAGGGCCTGGCTCTTATTATGGATTCATGAAGTATTTTTATTAAATGTTTTATTTCAGTGCACCATTAGATTTACAGAAAATTGTAAAACTAGTACAGTGATCTCATATATCTTCCACTCCAAGTTTCCCCTATTATTAACATCTTACATTAGCGTGGCATATTTGTTACAATTAATGAATTGTTTTGAGCTAACATTGATGCATTGGTATTAACTAAAGTCCATAGATTATTCGGATTCCCTTAGTGTTTAGCTAATGTCCTTTTTCATGTTTTAGGATTCGTTGTAGGATGTCACATGACATTTAGTTGTAATGCCTCCTTAGGTTCTTCTTGGCTGCGACAGTTTTTCAGACTTTCCTTGTTTTGATGACCTTATCAGTTTTGAGGAGTACTGGTCAAGTATTTTGTAGAATGTTCCTTATTTGGGATTTTTCTGATTGATTTTTCCCTGATTAGACTGGGATTATGTGCTTTGGGAGTAAGACCACAGGGGTAAATTACCATTTTCATCACATCTTATAAGTGGTAAAAGCTATCAATGTGACTTATCAATGCTCATGCTGACCTTGAGCACTTGACTGAGGTCAAGATTGTCAAGTTTCTCCTCCGTAGAATTAATCTCCACTCCACTCCCACACTTCCCCCATTTAAATTGCCCCTTTTGAAACGAAGTCACTCTGTGCAGCTCACAACAAAGGAATGGAAGGTTTTGCTGCACATCCTTGATAGCGAAATACCTGCATAAATTCTTTGGAATTCTTCTACAGTGGGAAGTTGTCTTTTCTCCCCCATTTTTTAATTATTCAATTATTTATTTATATCAGTAAGGATTTATGAATATTTATTGAACACTTTGGTTTATATTATTTACTCAATTTTTTCCAGGATTAGTCATTGGGAGTCCTTTCATTTAGCTTGTGTCACTTCAATAGACCACTATCATGGTGGGGTTCTTGGTTTTATTTTAGCCATTTCTTATTTTCTGGTACTACAGAATGCTCTAGGCTCACCTTGTATATTTTCTGCCCTGGCCCTAAAAATCAGACATTTTTCCAAGGAGCTCTGGGTCCTTTAATTGGAGGATGGTTTTAGAAAACAAGGTCTGGGCACTAGGTATGCTTGTTGCTTCTGGAATATCATTCCTCAACACCATCTTAATTGATTGAGCAAGAAAAAAACGTGTGTACTAGCTCATGTGTATTCCTATATCTGTAAATATTTCTATAGGTACCATGTGTATCTTTAGGCAGTATATTTTGATGAAGCTTATAGGAGGAAATTTTAAAGGTTAATAAATAATAAACATAGAGACCTTCAAGATGGCAGAAGAGTAAGACGTGGAGATCACCTTCCTCGCCCAAAATACATCAGAAATACATCTACACGTGGAACAACTCCTACAGAACACCTACTGAATGCTGGCAGAAGACCTCAGACCTCCCAGAAGGTAAGAAACTCCCCACGTACCTGGGTAGGGCAAAAGAAAAAAGAAACAACAGAGACAAAAGAATAGGGACGGGACCTGCACCAGTGGGAGGGAGTTATGAAGGAGGAAAGGTTTCCACGCACTAGGAGCCCCTTCGCGGGCGGAGACTGCGGGTGGCGGAGGGGGAGCTTCAGAGCCACGGAGGAGAGCGCAGCCACAGGGGTGCGGCGGGCAAAGCAGAGAGACTCCCGCACAGAGGAGCGGCGCTGAGCAGCACTCAGCAGCCCGAGAGGCTTGTCTGCTCACCTGCCAGGGCAGGCGGGGCTGGGAGCTGAGGCTCGGGCTTCGGTCGGATCGCAAGGAGAGGACTGGGGTTGGCGGCGTGAACACAGCCTGAAGGGGCTAGTGCGCCACGGCTAGCCGGGAGGGAGTCCGGGAAAAGGTCTGGAGCTGCCGAAGAGGCAAGAGACTTTTTCTTACCTCTTTGTTTCCTGGTGCGCGAGGAGAGGGGATTCAGAGTGCCGCTTAAAGGAGCTCCAGAGACGGGCGCGAGCCGCGGCGAACAGCGTGGACCCCAGAGACAGGCATGAGATGCTAAGGCTGCTGCTGCCGCCACCAAGAAGCCTGTGTGCGAGCACAGGTCACATCCACACCACCCCTCCCGGGAGCCGGTGCAGCCCGCCACGGCCAGGCTCCCGTGATCCGGGGACAACTTCCCCGGGAGAACGCACAGCGCGCCTCGGGCTGCTGCAACGTCACGACGCCTCTGACGCCGCAGGCGCGCCCCGCCTCCTCCGTACCGCTCCCTCCCCCCGCCTGAGTGAGCCAGAGCCCCCGAAGCAGCTGCTCCTTTAACCCCATTCTGTGTGAGCGAAGAACAGACACCCTCAGGTGACCTACACGCAGAGGCGGGGCCAAATCCAAAGCTGAACCCCGGGAGCAGTGCAAACAAGAAGAGAAAGGGAAATCTCTCCCAGCAGCCTCAGGAGCAGCGGATTAAATCCCCACAAACAACTTGATGTGCCCGCATCTGTGGAATACCTGAACAGACAACGAATCATCCCAAATTGAGGCAGTGGACTTTGGGAGCAACGATATATTTTTTTTTTTTTCCTTTTTCTCTTTTTTGTGAGTGTGAATGTGTATGCTTCTGTCTGTGATTTTGTCTGTATAGCTTTGCTTTTACCATTTGTCCTAGGGTTCTCTCTGTCCGTTTTTTTTTTCTTTCTTTCTTTTTTTATTACTTTTTAATTTTTTAATTTTTAATAATTATTTTTTATTTCAATAACTTTATTTTATTTTATTTTTTTCTTTCTTTTTTTTCTTTTTTTCTCCCTTTTCTTCTGAGCCATGTGGATGACAGGGTCTTGGTGTTCCAGCTGGGTGTCAGGCCTGTGCCTCTGTGGTGGGAAAGCCGATTTCAGGACATTGGTCCAGCAGAGACCTCCCGGTTCCATGTTATCACATGGCAAAAATTCTCCCAGAGATCTCCATCTCAATGCTAACACCCAGCTCCATTCAATGACTGGCAAGCTACAGTGCTGGACAACCTATGCCAAACAACTAGCAAGAGAGAAACACAACCCCACCCATTAGCAGAGAGGCTGCCTAAAATCATAATAAGGTCACAGACATGCCAAAACACACCACCAGCCATGGTCCTGCCCACCAGAAAGAAAAGATCCAGCTTCATCCACCAGAGCACAGGCACTAGTCCCCTCCACCAGGAAGCCTACACAACCAACTGAACCAACCTTAGCCACTGGGGGCAGACACCAAAAACAACGGGAACTACAAACTTGCAGCTTGCGAAAAGGAGACCCCAAACACATTCAGTTAAGCAATATGAGAAGGCAGAGAAACACACAGCAGATGAAGGAGGAAGGTAAAAACCCACCAGACCAAACAAATGAAGAGGAAATAGGCAGTCTACCTGAAAAATAATTCAGAGTAATGGTAGTAGTGATGATCCAAAATCTTGGAAATAGATTGGAGAAAATACAAGAAATGTTTAACGAGGACCTAGAAGAACTAAAGAGCAAACAAACAATGATGAACAGCACAATAAATGAAATTAAAAATTCACTAGAAGGAATCAATAGCAGAATAACTGAAGCAGAAGAACGGATAAGTGACCTGGAAGATAAAATAGTGGAAATAACTACTGCAGAGCAGAATAAAGTAAAAAGAATGAAAAGAATTGAGGACAGTCTCAGAGACCTCTGGGACAACATTAAATGCACCAACCTTCTAATTATAGGGGTCCCAGAAGAAGAAGAGAAAAAGAAAGGGACTGAGAAAATATTTGAAGAGATTATAGTTGAAAACTTCCTTAATATGGGAAAGGAAATAGTCAGTCAAGCCCAGGAAGTGCAGAGAGTCCCATACAGGATAAATCCAAGGAGAAACACACCCAGACACATGTTAATCAAACTATCAAAAATTAAATACAAAGAAAACATATTAAAAGCAGCAAGGGAAAAGCAACAAACAACATACAAGGGAAACCCTCTAAGGTTAACAGCTGATCTTTCAGCAGAAATTCTGCAAGCCAGAAGGGAGTGGCAGGACATATTTAAAGTGATGAAGGAGAAAAACCTACAACCAAGATTACTCTACCCAACAAGAATCTCATTCAGTTCGATGGAAAAATTAAAACCTTTACAGACAAGCAAAAGCTAAGAGAATTCAGCACCACCAAACCAGCTTTACAACAAATTTTAAAGGAAGTTCTCTAGGCAGGAAACACAAGAGAAGGAAAAGACCTACAATAACAAAGCCAAAACAATTAAGAAAATGGTAATAAGAACATACATAGTGATCATTACCTTAAATGTAAATGGATTAAATGCTCCAAGCAAAAGACATAGACTGGCTGAATGGATACAAAAACAAGACCTGTATATATCCTGTCTACAAGAGACCCACTTCAGACCTAGGGACACATACAGACTGAAAGTGAGGGGATGGAAAAAGTTATTCCATGCAAATGGAAATCAAAAGAAAGCTGGAGTAGCAATTCTCATATCAGATAAATTAAACTTTAAAATAAAGACTATTACAAGAGACAAAGAAGGACACTACAAAATGATCAAGGGATCAATCCACGAAGAAGATATAACAATTGTAAATATTTATGCACCCAAAATAGGAGCACCTTAATACATAAGGCAAACGCTAACAGCCATAAAAGGGGAAATCAACAGTAACACAATCATAGTAGGGGACTTTAACACCCCACTTTTACCAATGGACAGATCATCCAAAATGAAAATAAATAAGGAAACACAAGCTTTAAAGGATACATTAAACAAGATGGATTTAATTGATATTCATAGGACATTCCATCCAAAAACAACAGAATACACTTTCTTCTCAAGTGTTCATGGAATATTCTCCAGTATAGATCATAACCTGGGTCACAAATCAAGCATTGGTAAATTTAAGAAAATTGAAATCGTACAAGTATGTTTTCCAAACACAACACTATGAGACTAGATATCAATTACAGGAAAAAATCTGTAAAAAATACAAACACATGGAGGCTAAACAATACACTACTTAATAATCAAGAGATCACTTAGGAAATAAAAAAATACCTAGAAACAGTTGACAATGAAAACACGATGACTGAAAACCTATAGGTTGCAGCAAAAGCAGTTCTAAGAGAGAAGTTTATAGCAATACAATCCTACCTCAAGAAATAAGAAACATCTCAAATAAACAACCTAACCTTACACCTAAAGAAATTAGAGAAAGAAGAACAAAAAAACCCCAAAGTTAGCAGAAGGAAAGAAATTATAAAGATCAGATCAGAAATAAATGAAAAAGAAATGAAGGAAACGATAGCAAAGATCAATAAAACTAAAAGCTGGTTCTCTGAGAAGATAAACAAAATGGATAAACCATTAGCCAGACTCATCAAGAAAAAAAGGGAGAAGACTCAAATCAATAGAATTAGAAATGAAAAAGGAGAAGTAACAACTGACACTGCAGAAATACAAAGGATCATGAGAGATTACTACAAGCAACTATATGCCAAAAAAATGGACAACTTCGAAGAAATGTACAAATTAATAGAAAAGCACAACCTTCTGCGACTGAACCAGGAAGAAATAGAAAATATAAACAGACCAATCACAAGCACTGAAATTGAGACTGTGATTAAAAATCGTCCAACAAAACCCAGGACCAGATGGCTTCACAGGAAAATTCTATCAAACATTTAAAGACGAGCTAACACCTATCCTTCTCAAACGCTTCCAAGATATAGCAGAGGGAGGGACACTCCCAAACTCATTCTATGAGGCCACCATCACCCTGACACCAAAACCAGACAAAGATGTCACAAAGAAAGAAAATTACAGGCCAATATCACTGATGAACATAGATGTAAAAATCCTCAACAAAATACTAGCAAACAGAATCCAACAGCACATTAAAAGGATCATACACCATGATCAAGTGGGGTTTATCCCAGGAATGCAAGGATTCTTCAATATAGGCAAATCAATCAATGTGATACACCATATTAAATTGAAGGAGAAAAACCATATGATCATCTCAACAGATGCAGAAAAAGCTTTCAGCAAAATTCAACACCCATTTATGATAAAAAAAACCTCCAGAAAGTAGGCACAGAGAGAAATTACCTCAACATAATAAAGGCCATATATGACAAAACCACAGCCAACATCATTCTCAATCGTGAAAAACTGAAACCATTTCCACTAAGATCAGGAACAAGACAAGGTTGGCCACTCTCACCACTATTATTTTGGAAGTTTTAGCCACAGCAATCAGAGAAGAAAAAGAAATAAAAGGAATCCAAATCAGAAAAAAAGAAGTAAAACTGTCAGTGTGTGCAGATGACATGATACTATACTTAGGGAATCCTAAAGACATTACCAGAAAACTACTAGAGCTCATCATTGAATTTGGTAAAGCAGCAGGATACAAAATTAATGCACAGAAATCTCTTGCATACACAAATGATGAAAAATCTGAATGAGAAATTAAGGAAACACTCCCATTTACCATTGCAATAAAAAGAATAAAACACCTAGGAATACACCTACCTAAGGAGACAAAAGACCTGTATGCAGAAAACTGTAAGACACTGATCAAAGAAATTAAAGATGATACAAACAGCTGGAGAGATATACCATGTTCTTGGATTGGAAGAATCAAAATTGTGAAAATGACTATACTAGCCAAAATAATCTACAGATTCAATGCAATCCCTATCAAACTACCAGTGGCATTTTTCACAGAACTAGAACAAAAAATTTCACAATTTGTATGGAAACACAAAAGACCCCGAATAGCCAAAGCAATTGTGAGAAAGAAAAACGGAGCTGGAGGAATCAGGCTCCCGGACTTCAGACTATACTACAAGGTTACAGTAATCAAGACAGTACGGTACTGGCACAAAAACAGAAATATAGATCAATGGAACAGGATAGAAAGCCCAGAGATAAACCCACGCACATATGATCACCTTATTTTTGATAAAGGAGGCAAGAATATACAATGGAGAAAAGACAGCCTCTTCAATAAGTGGTGCTGGGAAAACTGGACAGCTACATGGAAAATAATGAAATTAGAACACTCCCTAACACCATACACAAAAATAAACTCAAAATGGATTAAAGACCTAAATATAAGGCCAGAAACTATCAAACTCTTAGAGGAAAACATAGGCAGAACACTCTATGACATAAATCACAGCAAGATCCTTTTTGACCCACCTCCTAGAGTAATGGAAATAAAAACGAAAATAAACAAATGGGACCTAATGAAAGTTAAAAGCTTTTGCACAGCAAAGGAAACCATAAACAAGATGAGAAGACAACCCTCAGAATGGGAGAAAATATTTGCAAACGAATCAACGGACAAAGGATTAATCTCCAAAATTTACAAGCAGCTCATGCAGCTCAATATCAAAAAAACAAACAACCCAATCCAAAAATCGGCTGAAGACCTAAATAGACATTTTTCCAAAGACAATATACAGATTGCTGACAAACACGTGAAAGAATGCTTAACATCACTAATCATTAGAGAAAGGCAAATCAAAACTACAATGAGGTATCACCTCACACCAGTCAGAATGGCCATCATCAAAAAATCCAGAAACAATAAATGCTGGAGAGTGTGTGGAGAAAAGGGAACCCTCTTGCACTGTTGGTGGGAACGTAAATTGATACAGCCACTATGGAGAACATTATGGAGTTTCCTTAAGAAACTTAAAATAGAACTACCATATGACCCAGCAATCCCACTACTGGGCATATACACTGAAAAAACCACAATTCAAAAAGAGTCATGTACCATAATGTTTATTGCAGCTCTATTTACAATAGCCAGGACATGGAAGCAACCTAAGTGTCCATCTACAGATGAATGGATAAAGAAGATGTGGCACATATATACAATGGAATATTACTCAGCCCTAAAAAGAAATGAAATTGAGTTATTTTTAGTGAGGTGGATGGACCTAGAGTCTGTCATACAAAGTGAAGTAAGTCAGAAAGAGAAAAATAAATACCGTATGCTAACACATACATATGGAATCTGAAAAAAAAAAAAAAAAAAAAAAGAGGTTCTGAAGAACCTAGGGACAAGACAGGAATAAAGACGCAGACATAGAGAATGGACTTGAGGACACGGGGCGGGGGAAGGGTAAGCTGGGACGAAGTGAGAGAGTGGCATTGACATATTTACACTACCAAATATAAAATAGATAGCTAGTGGGAAGCAGCCGCATAGCACAGGGAGCTCAGCTCGGTGCTTTGTGACCATCTAGAGGGGTGGGCTAGGGAGGGTGGGAGGGAGACGCAAGAGGGAGGAGATATGGGGATATATGTATATGTATGGCTGATTCACTTTGTGATACAGCAGAAACTAACACACCATTGTAAAGCAATTATACTCCAATAAAGATGTTAAAATAATAAAAATAATAAACGTAGAGGAGAGAGAGAGAGATAAGAAACCCAACTTCTAAAGTGAATACCCCGAAGCTAAAGGTGAAGAGAGAGACCTGAGAAAATGCTGATGATGCTGGGAAATGCACAGAGATCAGAGCAGAAACAGAAGAGCAGATCACACCCTGCCGTGGAGTGCAGTCCACAGCTCTGCATGAAAAGCTGGCAGGTAGCGGGACTAAGATACACCAGGACACAAAGTCACAGGTCTGCTTAATTCCATTTGGTGAATTCCTCACATATATGTGGATAAGCTGTGACCTGTTTATTGCAAGGCAGATGTGTAGAAAGTGGGAAAATGTCAAGAGAGAGCTGCTGCATGGCAAAGCAGACACAAACTTGAAGGCAGCGCCGATGGCTTCCACTATAGAAGTTGTCTAGAAGAACATGAGGAAAAGTGAACCATGTTCAGCGACTAGAGAGGGTCGTGGGATAACGTCTAACCAGCAGGCTCCCTTTGTGGCCATTTTGCCACAAAGGTAAGAACGCCCGGATTGTGAGGGGCTCAGAGGGAGGGCAGCCAGTGGCAAGGACAGAGAAGATAGAAGGTAAACAGAAAAGAAAATGAAAACCCAAACTTCCTAAAAGGCAGTAGTTTAAAAAGAAGCACCTTTCTGTCTGCAGAATGGGTATTTGTCAGCATGTGGTCTTGGCAGGAAAGAAAATTCAGAGAAGGTGTGCTGGTGTTTGAAGAGGCTCACGTCACTAGCCAACAGCAGGGGCCACCTCCGTGAAGTCGGGGTGTTCACGGCAAACACCCTGCAGCCACCAACCATGGAGATGACTTCTCCCTGCATTTCCCGGAGTGGATGGGACCACAGCCTCTCTTGGAAAACAGTTTGATTGCAGGCCGTTGCTACAGAAAAGTTGTCCCCACTTTACGGCCTGTTAAACCTTGAGACTCTGATAGCCTTAGAAGCACACAGGTAGGGATCTAAGGGGAACATAAACTAAATACCTGATTTCTGGTATAAATGGGGAAACATTGAGTTTGGGGGCATCTCATTTTGCTTCTCCTATACACACTCAAAGTCTCTCCTAAATTTCAAATTTCAGCATTTATTGCTCTAGAGTGCTTCTTGAAACATACTTGACAAATTATTTGATTGAAGTGCCCATTTCCACATGATCTTTTAAAAGAAGGTGGAATGATAAACCTAATCCCTATCAATTCCGGTCGTGCTCTGAAGCAAACAGAAACAGTAAAGTGTGCAGTCGTTCTCATCCAAGTCAGCTCAAAGGATACATGTGATTAACTTGACAGCAGGAGCCTCTAACTAGATGTCTAATCACAGTAGAGGGCCTGGAACAAACCCCATAAGAAATCATAGCACTCATGTTACACGGCCTCACACAGGGAGTCCGTCTCCATCTGGCAACAGCCAAGACAAAGCTGATCCAAGTTCCCTGCAAAGGGATGAGCTATGTCCCTGGGGGTAAGGGAAATACATGTGCTGATGGCCAGCTATTCCTCTAAGTGCTTCACGCATATTATTTCCCTAATCGTTAATACACCCTTGCAAGGTAGGTATTAGTGGCCCCATTTTACAGGTGAGGAAGCTGAGACCTGGAGAATTCTAAACAGCGGAGCAGGGATTCAATTCTAAGTCAATCTTATCCCCCAAAGTCATGTTGTTTGCTTTTTTTACTGCATTGTCTCCCAAGTGTTTCTCTTCTCTACCATTTTGCTTCTTAATTATTTTCTCTTGAGGAAATCCCCAAACAGGAGGCAGCACATCTCCGTTCTCTGATGAGTCATTACATGCATACATAAATGCAAGTCAGCATTAGTCCTCCCAAAATGCCAGTAACAAACTGTTTCCCTGCAAACTAAAGGCCAAGAAAAAAAAGGGTGCACTTGGGTTTCTACTTACATTTCAATTTAAAATGTTGGGGAATCCAAGTATTTGCCCTTTCTTGTCTAACTTTCAGTCTCTGAATAACACTGTGTCCTAAACCCAGGCTCAACCCCAGTCTCTCCTCACAGCCACACCCAGCTCTGGGCTTTGGCAGTAGCGCTCCTCTTAAATAGACTATCTTAAAGTCTGAAAAAAAAAACGCTGAGTTCTTTCCTGTGTTGAGGAAGCCTCCCGTCTCTACAGTGGTCTAGCTCTTCAGTCCAGCACGAACAGATTGCAAGAGCAGGAACCTGGCTTCTGGGGCCCACAGTCTCTTGATGCCTTAGGTAAACTGACCATAAACCCCAGTTTCAAAGCCTCGACAGAACACCACACTTTCTGTGTTCCGCGTGTCTCATCGGGTCCCCTAATATTTGGGAGTCAGAGAAAGGAGCTGCACCCAGCTGCAGCTGGCCCCTCTCTCTGACTCTTTCTGGGCCTCTTCCTTTCCATCCTTCTCACCGTTGCCCTCACTCTTTTCACTCTCCCCTCCCCCTACAGAAACTTCTCTTTCTTTTTTAAAGAAATGTATTTTATTGAAGTATAGTTGATTTACAAACTTTTCTTTCTTAATCACACTCTTGGTAACTCAGTGGCTAAGCCATGTGGTTTATCAGAAATATTTCCTATTCTTTTTATGCCCAAATACCAACGGTGTTATTCCTAAGATAAATTCTGATAAATAAAATTAGGTCTAGAGAAAACCAATGGAAAAGTAAAATTATCATGTAGAAGATTCAGAAGATTATAAAAGATGGGTTTTAGCAATGTTTCCAGGATTCTGCATTATCACTGACCTAAAATGCCACTGATATTATACTTCTTTATACTTGTTAATGAGCCCAAAACCCGTTCCAGTAACAGTTGGATCAGCTTGCTTTCTTGCTTCTTGTCTGCCTTCATTTGTTGTATGCTGGACTGAGCTGTCACATGTTTGGAATGTCAATAGTAGAAAACATGTCAATACCATTTTTAAATGGGGAAAAGGACACCTATAATGCCAGCTTCATAATTCAAAAACCTTTCTTTTTTTTTTCATTCCCTGGTGGTTTTCTTTTCAATGCCTTCCATCAATTTCCTCAATACTTACAGAAGACATCCAAACAATGTATAGCCGTTCAAAGCCCAACATAATCCTGCTAAAATATTGAAGTCTTTTTCCCCATTATTCCCACTCATAAATCCCTCATACCTGTTAAATGGCTGGCTCTGGTTTTTCCTACATATTTCCATATTTTACTCAATCCTTACTCTTTTCCACCTAAATAAAATGCTGACCATATCTTTCATAAAACTCTCCAAGAGCACATCTCGAACTTGCAATGCTCATTTCCTTGGTCAGAATGCATGATGCTGGTGTTTGTTATGATGATTACAATTATTACTGCCAATATTAACACTTAATGGACCCTTAAAATGTTCCAAACACAAGGACAATATATGCATGATGTCATTTAATGCTTATAAAATAAAATAAGGCAAGTACTATTTTTAGTAATGTTATTTTTTTTTATAAAGTAGTCACACACACGAGGACAAAGTTAGACATGCAGTGGGTAAGGATGAGAACAGCACTCAAACCCACATCTGTCTCACTCTTAACCATTATCTGCATCACCCCATCTGGAACTGATGGTTTCTCAGTCTTGGCAAATGCTTTGCTCTCTGCTTGAACATCATTCTTGCTTCATCCACTCTTACCGATCCTTCAAGACCCAGTTTAGCCCCCGTACCCCCCGGAAGCCTACTCGTGCTCAGGTTTATTTGGAGAGCCACGTGTCTGCTCACAGGGGACACTGTTCCAGGTCCTTTCACAGCCCTGACCACTCTGTATTGTACCTGTGTGTGTTCACTACCCATGTGGTCAGTTTTCTACTGACAGTAGAACTCTCCCTCAGCGTTCAATGAGATTGTTCCCCATTGACAGAGCACAGGGCTCAGGTGGGATGTATCTAGTGACCCACTCTCCGTGCTTCTGGTCTGTACCAAATAGCTTCCCCCCAAGGGAGAAACATCTGTGATGAGGCACACAAGGACCGTTTCAGCGGATGGAAACCTGAGACAGCCTCAGGGCCGTCTGGTGATCCCTTTGCCCCTGGGGGATGAGGCTGACATTGATGCAGTTCAGGCTGATGCCTGGGGCAACCGATCCTGTGATGAAGGGGAGAGACGGTGACTGTTGAATGATGGGAAACTCCGTCAACTATGCAGATGGTTTGGGGACCCCAGCCTATGCGGTAAAAGCACGTGCATGGTCACTGCAACCTCCATGGACAGAACCACGGGGCAAGGTGAGGATGTGTCTCCTTACCCAGAACACTACTGCTAAGGTGCTGCCTTCATGCAAAGAGTACCTGGAAAGCAAAGAGAAGAAAAGCACAAATATAGTTGGCCCCCAGACCAAGCATAGCACCAAGAACCATGGCTTTTGCATGAATTTCTTTGCTCTATAATATGATTTTTTAAAAAAAATCTACCTTATGCTCTTTTCTCACCTTGTACTTCTGTATATTGGATGTATGGGGACAGAAAAAGGTAAGGTTGAAGTGAAGGGAAGTTCAGAGGGTTATGGACACAGGGACGGGGGCCAGAGATGGTACTGGGTCTTATCTACCAATCCCACTGCCTGGTGATGAAATTAATGTATGTCAGGGAGTGTCTACCTTTATAGTTTTAAATGAAGTGGAAGCAGCTGGTGCTCTGAATTCTTTTTAACCCAAGCCCCCAAAAAGACAGTTTAAAGTCCTTTTTCTCCTGAGTCAATGATGTAGCCTAAAATCCTAGGCACCTTTTTGTTTGTTTTTCCAACCTGTGCTGAGAAACTTGATGTCTGAGGAAATCTTCCATCTCTGAAAGGGCTCCAGGGAAAGACAAAGAAAAGTAGAGTAAACTGAGGTTTAACCACATGACAACTATTTCATTTTTGTTTATTTTTTTTCCTCTAAGATTTTAGAGAAACACATTCAGGATTCCTCACTGCATGTACAAAAATATATGCAATTGAATATGAAATGTCCAACTCCTTTCCCATAAGAAGATTCCAAGTACACAAGTTCATTTCATACTCTGACCCTAACTTCAGATAGATTGTTTAGAATATAAGAAAAAAAGTGTTCCAGTAAGAAGGTTAATTTCCTATGACCCAAATGAATGCCACTGAGGCAAGTTAGCAAATTCGTTTCTATATCTAGAAGCCCCAGATCTTGAAACTGAAGGGCATGGAAATTGATTGTATTAATTCCTAAAAGAAGTGCCAGTTACAAAAAAATGAGGCTTTATATTCTGTAAAGCTCTAAACTGTATGGTACTTAATCACGCCTGTGTGATGGTGCAGTTCCCAAATCTACATAATTAAGTATAAGAGGGAAGTGGCTACTGGATTCTGCCTCAGTATTGAACAAAAAAAAAAAGAATCTTTATAGCCCTCAAATAAATGCTGAAAAGCAATTGCTCTAGAGAAAAGAAAGTATGCAGGTAGTTAGATTTGTTCAAATAGGGCAGTGTATTCCTGAATGAATTAACTCATCTCTCTGGGTATTTGTCTTAATCCATAAAATTGGGATGGTAAATCAAACTCAATGAGACATAATGAGAATTCAATAACTATTTTAATGTTTGTTAGTCATCTATTGTTATACATGCAACACAGTTTGCACATGATGCTTATCAATTTCCAGAGTTTAGCACTTTTAAGTGTTCCTCTCCCCAAAATTTAGCAAAGGAAAGTTGCAAGTCCAGCCGCATGGTACATTAGCATTGAATTCCCCTTCACAATGGCCTCACAAAACCATTTTATCCTTACTATTAAATACACATCACCATGACCGGAGTCACACAAAGAACAACTTACCCACTGGCCAGCTCTCCTGACCATTAAAGAAAGATAGGGAAGGAGACCAAAGATTTTGTTTTCAGGTTTTTTTTAAATAAACTATACTGGATGCCCTTTCTAGCAAAGAAATGATGTCCAAATGCTCTGAAAGGAACCTTGGCCCAAAGTCCCACTGGTTGAAGTATGTTCTTTTCTAACTGCAGGGGAGAGAGATAAGGACTGTTAATGATCCACGGAGGAGCCATGGGGAGGTTGGAAGAGCAGATACCACAATGAGCTTCCAATGACAGACCACCTCCCGTGGGTCTACCCTGCCTGCTCTCTGGCAGGAAATGGCTCACGTTTTGTCCGCACGCCCGCAGACCTCAGGCCTTCACTTCAACGTGTTGACTCCGCCTTGAACGGTCCCCACATGTGCCAATATAAGGTCAGTTGTTATCAGTTATTAAGACTGTTTTCTGTGGTTTTCTTAGTTGGAGTGTGTACATAGGTTCTGAGTCCAACGCATTTCCTCTGGTCAGCATTTAAGTTTACACCTTCCTTAAAGCAAGCCCTCCCCTCAGAATCCTTGTTTTGTAAATCCACATTCATGATTCTTGTTTCTCTGAGCTTTGGGTCAGAAGAAATCTGGCTGGCTTTAATGTGATACGTGCCTAGGGCCTCAGCCAGGTCTCAGAACTTCAGCCCTACTCTTCAGGATTTGGATTTTCCTGCTGCTTTGGTTACAGTTGCTCATTTTCTCAATAGGGGATAAGAGACTATGAGTGCTGTTTACTGTGTCTGACATAATAATATTAAGGCTGCTAATTGAAACTATATTGCTTTCTACTAAACATGAATCTGACTTTCTTTACAAAATAGCATCATTTTGAAAACATTCAGGTGTGCATAGTTTCTATCTTCTCCATCTGGGTACCAGACATGCTGCTATGTAAGAGGTATTGGAAACAGGAGGAAGAGGAAAGAGAAGGTCCCAGGAACCCTGGAAGACTGTCTGGTTTAAATGTATGAAATTTCCTCAGGACAGAAGGCAGGATGGCATGACAGGAAAAAAAATACAGGCCATCTCCTTATTTGAAATTTCACATTTTATAAATAGGCACAGAAAAAATAGGATTTTGTGTCAGTCAGACTTGACTTCACATCCTACCTCTGCCCCGGGAAGCTCTGAGAACTTCCTTTAGTTATTTATTCTGTGGAAGTCTTGGTTTCCCTGGGGATGGTGACACCTATCAACCATATCGCTAGGGAACATCAAAGAGGTAACAGTGAAACTCTCACACTCACAGGGTAGACCCTTGGTAAATGAAGGTGAGTGTCGACAAGGGAAAGGATGGGGCCAAGGACTGAGCCCTGAGCCCCCCCAGCATCTGGGGGTCAGGGAGATGAGGAGGATGCAGAAAGGAGACTGAGAAAACGCTGTCAGGAGGAGATGGAAAACCACGAGAGACGGTGTCCTGCGAACCAAGATGGAGAAGGTGTTTCCAGGAGGATAGAGCAGCAGAGCACTGAATAAGGCGTTCAGGAAAGAGGGAGAAATACGAGGACAGCAAGCCAGGGAATAGGAGTCGCGCTCGGAGCCGGCATTCCATAAATTCCAGGTAATGAATGAATTCGAGCGTGCGTAAAGGGGCCCCCACTCTGAGGGGCTACAGCACATCCATGCAACAGACACCTGCCAAGTGTCACCCTGTACATCTCCCGCTCCAGCCTCTGCTCCCGCCATCACCCCTCCCCCGTGACGCTGCAGCCTCCTGCTTTCACTTATAAGGGCATTTGTGATTACACTGGGCCACTGATGCAAAGATGAATCAGAAACATCCCTTCCAACCAACCTAAGAAAAAACGTTTTAAAAAGGTCTTGTTTGTGTAACAGGTGTTAGTCCCAGAGGATAGACAGCAATGCAGGAAGAATCCGGTCCCTGATCCAAGATGTGTGGCCTAAAACATCTCATAAACATCCCAAGGGGAGAAAACTCAAAGTAATCGGAGAGCAATTGTGACTAAGCTGGGAGAAGGCAGGAGACCGAGGTGGCCTGAGGGAGCTCACTCTGAGATTAATTTGAGGTTTGCATTGACTTCTGTGATCTGTACATACAGGGAACAGCTTTGCTGCAGAGGGTGTCCAGGTGGGAACTGAAGGATCACCACTTAAACCAGCAATGTTTCCAAATCACCACAGAGAGGAAGTCAAAAGCAGATTTTTAAAAAAATTCAGCTTTACTGAGGTATAATTGACATATAAAATTGTAAGATTGTTTAGAGTATATGTACAGTTCTCCTAATGTTTGCCCTGGAAACCGTGAAACACTAAGTCAGGGTAATGATGCACTATTATTATTATTACTTAAGCACAAATATTCTCAAGTCTTCTCATGTTACGAAATATTTTTTTTTTTTGGTGTTAGTCGAAGTAATGTATGACATTTTTGGAAAAAGATCATGTGTTTAGCCACCATGCTTGTGGGAGCCGCCTACTTGTCAGAAGGCATGTGAAAACAGACAGGTATGTATTCCTGGTTAGTACAACAGCATTCTAATGCTTGTAGTCATGAAAGCTACAGCTGAATATTCATCACGAGTCTGGTGATAAACCTCAGCTTTCTGCCATGCTGTGCTTCATTTCAGTGCAAAGCGGATTGCAGCTTTTTAAAAGTAAGTTGGAAGTGTATTTGCTCAAGGGGTTGACTTTGGGGAGCATGGAAGTGTGCTTCTCTGCTTAAATCCTTTTAGTCGATAATTCAAAAATGGCTTTGGGGGAATAAAGCACGTTAAACTTGGCCTTCCTGCAAGAGGAGTCTTAAGGACAGGCTGCCTTCTTGAGTCCGAGCTGCTGCTGAACTGCCAGGTGGCATCTACAGACTTTCCTGGAAACCGCCTCTGGTTAAAAAATTGAAATCTACTGTGTATAAAATAGATAACTAGTGAGAACCTACTGTATAACACAGGGAACGCTACTCAGTGCTCTGTGTTAACCTAAATGGGAAGGAAGTCCAAAAAAGAGGGGCTATATGTATACATATAGCTGATTCACCTGGCTGTACAGTAGAAGCTAACACAACATTGTAAAGCGACTCTACTCCAATAAAAATTAATTTAAAAAAAGAAAATTGAACTCTCTCTCCATTTCTCCTCTAGGGCTTTGCTTCCCAAACCATCCTGCCCAACAAGAAGATAATTGCATCTCTGCCACCGTGGGTGCCCTCTGCTGCCCATGGCTGGAGAGGCCCACAGCTCAGAAATGTACAGAAAGGACTTTGGTGTGCATTACTACTAGTCAACTGGTTGGGGGCTTCTTCAAGTCTGGGTTCACCTGCGTGGGTACCTGGGTCCTCTTATTCTTCACAATGAACTCACGGTCTGCAAGTCATTTTTCTCTCGTTAATAAGGAATGCTTCTCGTAGCATGATATTACTGCACAGTATAAAAGAAAATCTCCTTCAAACCTATCAGTGGTAAAGATAGGAAAGAAAACAAGGTGACATAAAGAACCCCTTAATATAATCTTTGAGGTTTTCTCCTTGAAGAGCTTCTGCAATTCTGGCTCTAAATTTCTCATCAGTAAAGTGAAAGATTTCATCTAAAATGGTTCTCCTCTAGCCCAAAGCATCTTTGGTTCAGAAGTTAACCATGGCTGAGTTTCTGCCACAACCAACGTAGTCAAATGTGCCATCTGTGCCTCCCATCCCCCTGCCCCCTTCTACACACTGTTGAAATGTCTTCTAAACCACACAGCATGACAAAATGTCAAATACTAAAAAACTAATTCCAAAATGTTCTAAAGGCAGCACAATAAAGGAAAAGAGACGAAAAATCAATACGCTCAAGATTTTCTAAGGTAACTAATGTATCCAAGATGGCCTCAGAATTCCTTCTGGAAAGTGCTGAGGTCCATGATCTCTACCTTTAGCTTTTAGTCTCAGTAGCTGTCATTGGGATACAGCGGTCTCTCTTCTCCTGACCCTCTCCTTCCTGACTTTACATTCACAGTGATTTTTGAAATCAATATCAAGTAATCATATAGAATCTCACTTCTGCACAGGTAACTTATCTTTTTTTCATTTGTAAAGACCAGATCTAGGAACCTTGTTATAATTGAAAATGTCCCTCTTTCTTCCATTCACAGGTAAAGCTCATAGAAAGGCCAGAAGGATAAAAAATGGACATCTTCCCGCAGCCAATGAGATTCACATAAGCAATGCCCCCATCTAAGGCTAGGTAAGCCTTGCTCAGCTCTGTTGTTCAACCAAAAGGCAGCAGCGACAGGTAACTTCTCACCTGAGAAGAACCAGCCAAGGGGCGCAGTCACTGCCCCGGCAAAGAAGCCCTCATCTTGTGATGCTGCCACGGCCTCCGTCGTGTTTCCATTTCAGGCAGAGCAAACATGTGTAAATACTTTATTAAAATTAAAAAAAAAAAACGAACTGATGAAGTGAAAGCTGTTCCCCTCTGACTGATTTTTCAAAAGCTCCCTAGACTGCTTCTGCTACAGATGTTTGCAAAATGATTGGATGCAAAGTGGGCTTAATTCATAAAAGCAATAAAACGTTGCTTATTGACTAAACAGATGAGCTAGCTGAGGGGGGGTGTAATTTGGAGTGTTCTTATTGGAAATGTTTTGAAGAAATGTAATGATAGTGGAGAGATAATAAGAGTCTTATTAGCTGTGGTAAATACATTTGCTTACCGAATGCTTGGGAGATTATTGGAATAACTAGAAAATAACCCTCAGATTTTCAGTTTTACTGGCTTTTTGAATAAACATGTGTAACTTTTAGCTTCATAAAACTATATAATTCCTGAGATGCAACATTTAAAATCCATCGATAGGTTTTTAGTGTCATGGGGAAAAGTTTAAGACTGGGAGTCAGGACAACTGGGTTCTAGTTTTAGTTTTGCTACTGACTCTATCACAGTTCTCTTCGATAAATAAGTGATGGGGAGACAGAGGCGGGGAAGTCAGGTCTTTTCTCTCCAGGAGCATAGAGTCTAGTGTCATAAGCTGGGGTACTCAGAGAGCCCTAAATATTCCAAGGAAGTACGTCAGGGGCAGCTGGGGAGAAGTTAAGTGGGGTGAGACGGGGTGCTCTGGGCCCCCTACCTCTGCTTCAGCAAAATATCTCTGCTTTTTCCAATCACATAGGGCTACAGAGTAACACTTCACCTGCCGAAAGAACTGGTTGCTTTAAAAATTTTTGAGAAACGGTAGTTTCATGATAAGTCGTGCCTTTCCTACCCATCACGCAAGTGTAACTTGAAAAGTAAGAAGCCAGTAGCAGGTACGCAAGTTTTTGTGTTAAATTTGAGTCATGAAGAAGCAGATGTCATTTTTTCTGTTGCCACCTTCTTCCCCTCAGTTCATGGGTGTTCTTGGATTAATATTAATATTTTCATTATTGTAACTCTTTATTTTTACATAAGTTAATTTGTATTTAGAGATATATGAGTAAGAATAAACGCATGTCATACATTTCACTCAGCAGAGAAATGTCATCGATATTGACAGAATGGATAGTAAGACACAGTGATGCACCTGCACTGGACGTAAGTTTGGAGAGAATCAATACCAGGCTGTGTTTGGAGACCCATACGGCCTATGATGTCTGTATCTTAACCCCACAAAACACTTCCTCCATGGATTACACAGATTGGGTCCAGACAATCTACATCCAGCGTCAGAGATGAGACACATAATTGCATGTGCAAATGCTGGCATCTTTAAAGAACACATCATCTGCTGGACACTCTATAGCTTCCACCAGTGAGACATGCTGCCTTGCTTCTCTGCTCTTCCATTTGCTGTCACGGCTTGCGGTCCTTGATACCCAAGATTTATCACACCAGGGGAAGTAGGTCAGGATTCCATCCAAAACCACCTCCAGTGTTGTTTCTCCTTAGTTTTACTAGTTACAATAAGGCTTTGACATCAAATGGAGGTAATGAGAACATTTCAACAAAATTTTTTTATTACTTTAAATGTCAATAACAAGAATACATACCTAACTATCATGGATAATTTCCTGTATTTTATTTCACATTTATATGAACTCTGAGTTCCTGGTGACTGACACGAGATAGGAATTTAAAGCATATCTATAATGAATAACTTCTTATATATACATAGCTGAGCTTTTTATTCTAAACTCCATTCTGATGGGCTGCAGGAAAGTCGCTTTTTTTCAGTCATTCTTGTGGATTTCCTCCCACCTGCCCTCCCGGGGATGTTCCATGTCCCTGGCCTCTCATAAGCAGTACTGCAGGTCACTGATTATTTGTCCTTGCACGCACTGCTGCAATGACTATTGTCTTTATCTACATGGCCCACAGGGTCATCAGCTCTTTGGGAGTCTTTTGGAAGTTTCAGAACCTCTGTAGATCTGGTCCCGTCTCTTTATGACTTTATACCCTGAGAACCTACCTTCCTGGGGTCTCCCAACCTCCTGGGGGCACTACCATAAAAAAACTCTGAGCCCCATCTCTATGAGGGTGAAAAGCATTGCTCCTTTCCCCAACTGAAGGACTCATAATCTATGTATGCATGAATCTATCTATCTCTTATCTACCTATTACCTATCTACTTAACCTAATGATGAAGTTGAACTTCACATCCACTTATGACTAGTTCATTTGGGTGTGTTATTTTGTTTCATTTTGCCACAACTGTGGGCTGTATAGCATGTTTGGGAATTAAAATTCCAGCTGTGCCATTTATGAGTAGTGTGACTTTGGGTAAGTTACATAAACTCTTTGTGGCCCCATTTCCTCTTTTGCAAATGGGATAAGATTGCCTACCAATGAGTTTAAGTAAGATAAAAACTTTTAACACGTAGTATCTATCATATAGTAAGCTCTTAAGAAACGTTAGCTACAGTCATTGCATTACAGCTTCCCAATAAAATAAAACATTTCACACTTTATGATGCGTTTTTACATATACTTGGATGGAAAGTAACAAATCTGAATTTAAAGTGGAAGAACATGCATTGATTAAGTGTGCTCAAGGTTTTGGGCATTGGACATAGTGTGAAAAGTCACTAGTCTTTCTCTGCCACCTTCAGAACATCTCACACAGGTGAAACACATTACATTCAAGCCTATTCTCCACAGAGCCAAGGGTAGATGTTGGCTTTTGCAAAGGATATCACTCAAGTAACAAAGAAGAGAAAATGTATAGATGTATTTTCCTTCAGAAGAGGAAAGGAAAAAAATTAGTGAAACAAGACCAAATACAAAGATGTATGGCAAAAGAATGGAAGCAATCTAGATTGAGAAAAAAGAAAAGTAATAAGTTTTTTTGTTGAAATTATTGTATTGAGATTGCTGGGGTACTTACCCTGCAGTAACTTTCATTAAATAAAAATGGACCTCGGTGCCATGCAGACTTATATGGCAAGTCACAGAGCGATGACCCTCCAGGAGGAAAATTGACCCTAAATACTCGACTTTTCCTAAAAACCTTGCAGTGAACTCTTTATTAGACATGGGGGCAGATTACTGAACTCAAAAAATGTCTCAGGACCGCTCATCCCATCAAATGTAGGCCTATGTGTGTTTGCATATTCATACCTTACAAGACAATGTTCCTCCTATGGTGTTTCACATAATTAGATCCAAGTTATCTGTGACCCTGAGTAAAGAACAGACCACTGATCTGAATGCATAATGGAAATGGTATTGGCTTGAATTGGAATAATCTATTTCTAGTTCTACCTCTACTGCCAAGCAGCTGTGCAATGTGGACAGAGCAGCGGATAACATAGAGGCTCAGTTGCCTCATATGTGAGTTGAAGCGGTTGGACTGTACCATCTCTAGTTTGCTTCCTAGTGACTTTTCTTATGGATAATTCAGCAATATGAGTGTTGTTGATTCGTTCCTGACTTCAGTGACCCTGCAGACTATCCATGACCTTCTTAGAACTCTGTTTGAAAGACCTGGTATTTACTTGTAAAGAGAGAGACAGGGATTGTTATGATTCATGTCTAAGAGAGCCTTTTACTTGCCTTCAGATTCCTTTGAAGTTGAACAAAGATAGAAATCGGGCATTAGTCACAGCCCAGAGAGTAAATGACAGCTCCCTCGAGATTCTTGTCACCGATTTTAAGTGAGTGAAATGAGGAGGGAAGGGTGGGTGTGTTCAAGTCTCCTTTGAACGTGTTGCGCTGCTTTTCATATTGTGGGGAAGTTTCCCTCAGGTCAAGCACCCTTCTGTTAAATTTCACATGGTTATGCTTTTTAAATTATAAATATTCATTTGATTAATATTTCTGCAACCATGTGCTTAAAAAAAAAATCTATTCAAACACAATAGCCCAAGAACATTATGAGATGAACTTACTATTGAACCTGAATGGTCTACTGACAGGGCTCCCCTATTATCTGCTCTCATGTAAGAGGCAGGAAAGAAAGAAAGAAATCAGAAAATCCAGGGTCAGCTTTTCAACATGCAGTTACCAGCATTTTAAACACTGCAGCTAGCAGGAGAACAAAGCAGAAAAATAATACACCTTCTCTGAATGAAGATGTGGAAGGTGAATTCAAGAATATCCTTGACTCTAAAAGGATATATTGTTTTCAAAAGGGTGCAAGGAGACAACTTTTCTCAGCTAACTGTTGGGGACATAAATTTATATAATCTTTTAGAGTACTTTAGAAAAATAGATATATGAAGGGGATAGAGAGATACGTACACAATAAGAAGAGAGATGGGGAGAGAGAGAACATATGTCAGAAGACTTAAAGAAGTTCATGTTCTTTGTTGTAGCAATAATTCTCCTTTATCTAGAAATACATTTTAAAACTAATATTTTTATATACATGGGTATAAATATTACATATATTAGTTGCATATAGGTATGTATATTTAAACATTATGTACAGGAGTATTTATGTATATATACATATGTACACACAATATATATACATGTATATATGCACATAGAATAGAAATCCTTCTTTCAAATATCATTGTATTTAATGCACATACACATGTAGTAAATAATGTCTCTGTGTGTTTCTTATCAAGATAGAAAAAGTTAAACGGTAATTCACAAATTGCTGTAAGTTCAGAGTGGAGAAGCTGGAGATTTCAAATCTCCAGGGGGCCAGTCTTGGGGGTAAGACCCACATTTATGAGTTTTACCCCCAAGATTCCACAAGGTTATCAGTGTGAATATAATCTGAGAAGAATCTCCTCATGATCCAGGAGGAAGAGAGGAAAGATAACTATTTTGATATATAGCCAGAACATTCTTTTCCCTTAACAAAGGACTTGCCTCAAAAAAAAAAGATTTTCCCAGAGCCTAACTAATCTGGGGGAAGGGAAAACCCCACTCCAGACGCCTCTAACCTTGTTGTCTCACCTAAGGTGGAAAAAGCTGAGACGCTCTTGTGAAGGTCACAGCCCAGTGATGCAGGCTCGCTAACAGGCTGAGACCTAATCATAAGATTACAGATTGCTTTCCATCCCCTCATACCTTACCACCGAGTTAATTAGGCATCTATAAAATAACAGTGGATTGCAACTAAAAGAATAACAAAGCTCAGACCCCAGAGAAAAATTCTCTAGAGAAACCCAGACAACAGGGGAGAAAAAAAAAACAAAGAAAATGTTAACCTCTAACACCTATGGCTACAGGGCAGAGTAAACACAACCTAACTCCTAGCCAGATAAACGTAAACCTCACACTGAAGGCTGATCTGCCCCACTCTCTTTTACTCAGTACATCCAGCTTTCAACGAAAAAATTTAAGACATGCTAAAAGGTTAAAAAAAAACAGTTTGAAGAAACAAAGCAAGCATAAGAGCAGACTAGATATGTCAAAGTTTTGGAATTATCAGACTGAAAGTATAAAATAACAGTAATTAATATGCTAAGGGCTTTAATGGAAAAAGTGGACAACATGCCAGACATGTAAGCAGACAGACGGAAACTCTAAGAATCAAAAGTAGATACTGGGTCAAAAACCCTGCAACAGAATGATGAGTACCTTTAATAGGCTCATCAGTAGATTAGACAGGGCTGGGGAAAGAATAAGCAAGTTGGAAAATATGTCAATAGAAATTTCTCAAATTGAAAAGCAAAGAGAAAAAAATGAAAAAAATGGGACTGAATGTCCAAGAAATGTGGGACAATTAGGAAATGTATGACATAACGTGTCATGGGAATACTTGAGGAGAAGAAAGTTCAAGAAAAAAAAGGAACAGAAGAAATATTTAAAGCAACAACGGCTGAGAATTGCCTTAAATTAATGTCAGAAACCAAACCGTAGGTCCAGGAAGCTCAGGGAATACAGAGAAGAATAAATACCAAAAAAAAAAAAATGTATACTCAGGCATATCATTTTCAAACTTCAGAAAATCAAAGATAAAGAAAAATTCTTGAAAGAAGCCAGAGAGGAAAAAAATATGTTACCTATAGAGGAACACAGATAAAAATTGCACTAGACTTTTCTTCAGAAACCATGCAAGAAGAACAGAGTGGAATGAAATATTTAAGGTCTTGAAAAAACAGAACCACCAACCTAGAATACTTTATCCATTGAAATTACCTTCAAAATTGAAGGAGAAATAAACATTCTCAAACAAAGAAAACTGAGGGACTATTTTACCAGTAGACCTAACTTGCAAGAAATGTTAAAAAACTTTCTTCAGAGAGAAGGAAAATGATAAAGGTCAGAATCCTGGATCTACAAAAGAAAGGAAGAGCATTTGAGAAGGAGTAAATGAAGGTAAAATTATTTTACTTTTAAAATTAAATTTTTAAAATTTAATAATAAATTTTAATTTTCTTATTTTTAGTGGGTCTAACACATAACAGTTTATTCAAATTAACAGCAACAACGTATTTGGTGATTATAGCTTATGGATAAGTGAAATGAATGTCAGCAATGTTATAAGAGATGGGAGGGAGGAATTGAGAATACTCTGTTACAAAGCATCTGCACCACCCATGACGCAGTGTAGTGTTATTTGAAAGTATACTTTGACTGATTATAAATGTATATCACAAAGTGTAGGGTAACCACTGGGGAAAAAAAGTGAGTCTGAAGTTGGTGATTTCCCCTTTCTAGGCATTTGTGGAAGTCAGAAATTGCACAAAGCAAGCGGCTAAGAAACTAAGCACAAAACCACTGAAATGTAAAACAGAGTATTCAGTAGTTTATTAGGCTGAAGAGTAGACAACTGGATTTCAGGACCCAATGAGAAAGAAGAGACATTGGTAAACTGTCTAACCTGACAACTTGGATCTCTGGACAGCATATTACAAACCTGAAAAATTCAATACTGGACATTAAGATGTCAGTTGACAAGGGCTCTATCCTTGATCAAACGTTAGTCAGCCTCCTCTGAGTCCTCTTCTCAACCAGGCCTGGACCCTGGCCTGCAGTCCTTGGCCTTCCAGCCCAGTTTTAGCAAGAATCTAAAGCAGTTTAATGGGAATCCCCCCACGTTTGATATTTAATTAATTCATCTTAACAATTTTCCATCCACCAACTCCTGCCCAGTGGCTATAAATCCCCCGCTGCCCTTGCTGTGTTTGTTTGGAGTTGAGCTCAGTTCTATACAAAGTCTCTCTCCTCTACAGCAATAGTTTGAATAAAATCTGACTTTTCACCTTTAACAAGTGTCAGTAGATGGGTTTCCAGCACATTTAACACAGCAGAAAAGAGAATGAATAAACAGTAAAATAGGTCAGTAGAAAGTATCTAGGCTGAGACTTGTAGAAGAAAAAGGATGAAAAATATAGGAAAAAACATCAAAGAAAAATATGCTTTAATTCCATACAAATTAAACTTTTTCCTCCGTGTGCTATGTAGTGGGGGAAAAAAAGTTTAACTGAAGTCCCAGGAAGGTTGTTAAGAGAAAATGGGGCAGAAAACATAGTTGAAAACCTGTTAAAAAATTTTCCCAAACCAAAGGTTCTGGTTCAAAAAAGGCTGTGAGCTATGAGCAGAAAAAAATGTAAATGAAATTATTCATAGACTTATCATAATGAAATTGCTAAAAGGAAAAGGCAAAAGAAAAAATTTTGAAAACAGAAAAAATCACCATCAGAGAAATAATTACACTGGTACCTGATCTCAGAGCAGAAATGACAAAACCTAGAAGACAGAATATTATCTTTAAAATGGTGAAAGAAAGGAACAGCTAACATAGATTTCTATAAAATTCAATACCCAGCAAATATACCCTTGAAACAAAAAAATTTAATAGAGATATTTCTAGCCAAACAAAAACTCAGAATTTTTTGCCAGTTGGCATCATTAACGGAATCACTTAAGATAATTTTTTGAGAAGGAAAAAATATCCCAGATGGAAACATGGGAATGCCAGAAGAAATGAGGAGTAAAAAATAGTAAATATGTAATTAAATATAAATATATATGAGCTATGCAAAGCATGAATATTAAAGCCTCATGGAGACTAAAATATATGCAGAATTAAAATACGTAGAGAAAAAACCCTAGTGGGTATAAATGGAGATAAAGATCCTAGCACTAAGTGGAAAGTGCTAAAAGTACTAAAATATGCTAGGCAGTAACAAGTCAAAATAAACAGTGTAAGGACCAATCTAAAATATAATAACATATAACAATTATAGCATAATAATATAATATAAATATAACACACAAGTAAATAGAGATAAAAATGTAATAATGAAATATCTATTTACATAAAAGTCAAGAGAAAAGACTTATAATAACATGTAACTGTAATAACACACAACTTAGAGATGAAAAATATAATAAATTTCCATTAATTCAAAAGAGCACAAGAAAAGAGAAAAATGTATAAACATAGAGCAATAATCAATGCAGAAAATTAACAAAGTCTGTTGCTTCATGAAAACATAGACAGAGAATTACTTATCAAGAACTGCTTATCAAGAAACAAAAAAGGAGACACCAGTTGCCAGTAGGAAAGAGAAGCATATTACTATAGATATTACAGAAATTAAAATGATGAGCAATATTAAAATGACTTTATGCCAAAAAATTTGAGAATGGAAATAAAATAGAGAAATTCTTTGGGAAAAAAAAAACAAAACCTTACCAAATGACATAAGCAGAAATTAAAATCTAAATATATTTATATATATTAATTCCATTTAAATTGCATCAAAAAACCAGAAATATATAAGAATAAATGTAACAAATGACCTGCAGAACCTCTTTCTAAAAGATAAAAAACATTACTGAGATAATTTAAAGGAACTATAACTAAATGTAGAGATATATTCATAAATCAGAAAGCTCAATATTTTTAGGGTATCTATTTTCCCCAAATTGACCTATGGATTCAAAACCCCAACAGGGTTTATTGTGAAGTCAATTCAAAAATGTATATGGAATACTACCAAATGTAACATAAATAGCTAATGAGAAACAGCTGCATAGCACAGGGAGCTCAGCTTGGCGCTTTGTGACCACCTTGAGGGGTGGGATAGGGAAGGTGGGAGGGAGATGCAAGAGGGAGGGGATATGGGGATATATGTATGTGTATAGCTGATTCACTTTGTTATACAGAAGAAACTAACACAATATTGTAAAGCAATTATACTCCAATAAATATGTTAAAAAAATATATATGGAAATACAAAGAAATTAAGAGATACAAAATAATCTTGGAAAAGAAGAATAAAGTTGGAGGACGCACACTAACTGATGTTAAGACTTACTATGAAGTACAGTCATTGGTTTGTGGATACATAAATGGATTATTGGAACAGAGTAGAGACCAGAAATAGACCCAGATATATACATTCAATTGATTTTTCACTAAAGACCTGAGGTGTCTCAGAGAATGTCTTTTGAAAGAAAATAGCACTTCAATAACTTACTAAACACGTGGAGGGAAAATAAACTAATTACACACCCCTAACTCACGTTTCGCACAAAATTTAATTTGAGATGGATCACAGCCCTAAACATAAAAGCTAAATCCATTAAAGTTCTATAAGAAGTCATAGGAGAATAACTTTTCAGGTAGGTAAAAATTTCTTAGGAAAGACATGCAAAAATCATAATCATAAAAGAAGGAAGGCAAATTGGAACCGATGATAATTTAGATCTTCTACTCTTCAAAAGCTACAACTAAGAAAATGAAGAAACAAGCCATAAGCTGGGAGAACACAGTCTCTGTACATATCCGACAATGGAGTGAAGGAACCATTCTGTGTGGTACTGGGGTGATTTGACAAATCTGTGCATTTGTCAAAACCCATAGAGCTGCACATGCCAAACAGTGCACTTGAATGTATGCAAACTAAAAAGTAAAAATTAAACCAGGATGTCTAGGGATCTGAGGATGGAATGCCAAATGAATCAAAGTACCAGAGATGTGTGACATGACCTCACTGAAGGGGCAGGTGTGGAGGATCTAAGTTAGCCTGGAAAATGTTGTTTTTACTGGAAACTGTTAAGACTAAAGACAAAGGAACTGTACTCCCCTGTAAATTTGCTTCTCATGGCAAAGGGGGTTAACTATTATCAAACTTCTTTACATGTATACTGGTGTTTGACAAGTAAGAGATGGATGGTGGATGGCTAGAATCAAGTTTCTCATTGTTGGAAAGGGAAACTACAGGTGAGCAAGAAGGAAAGGCTGGAATGAACCCTGTGGTGAGTGTTGGATTAGTCAAAGACATCAGTATGAACTTGTGTGTGTGTGTGTGCATATAAATGTACATATACTTACAGAGGATACAGAGGCAATATCCCACCCTGCATACATTAGTTTGTACACATACATGTGTTATCTAACCTGTCCACTGAGACGGCCTTGACACCTGGATGCTAACACCAGATTCTGGTTTCTAAATATTTTTCTGCTAGAAAAAAAAAACAGGGCTCCTTGGAGAAATGTCTCATTCTAGAACATTGACAGGGAATATACAAGTTGAACCTGGAGCATCTCTTCGGCCTAGAAAGTAAGGAAGTGTTGAAAAAAAAAGAAATGATGGGGACATATCAAAGGAACACATGAATAGGGGTAGGGAATTAAGAGGTACAAACTACTATGTATAAAATAAATAAGCGACACAAATATATAGTACAACATAGGGAATATAGCCAATATTTTATAGGAACTGTAAATGAAATACAACTTTTAAAAAAAGGAACACACAAGCCCAACTGAAATAGCTACCAATAGCCAGAACCACTTGAGCAACAATATAAATACGGTAGTATTGGATTATCATACACAGGATAAAATAAATCCATAGTTTGTATAAATAAATGGTTGAATATACAAATAAATGAAGGCAAGGAGGCAAAATCTCCCTTACACAAAATCTCAAATATATGTAGATATTTTCCCCATAGAAGGTTCAGTTAATCCACCCCCTTGAGAGTACTCTGAATTTTGTGACTCACTCCCAAGAGTAGAGTAGGTAGAGGGAAAAATAATAACTTCAAACTGGAGGAACTGGCCATCGCTCCTTAACCAGGAGATATGGCACTGATGTTATGTGGAGGTCAGGTACCTCCAATATGATGTGACAAGAAGGGCACTTCGCCCATGTCATATTCTTTCCAAAAACCCCTAACCAAGTCTATTCAGGAGAAAATGCACCCACATTCTGCAAATTACCTGGTGAGGATGCCTTAAAACTATCAAGGTCATCAAAACAAGGACAGTCTGAGGGGCTGTCACAAACCAGAGGAGGCTAAGGAGACATGAAGACTAAAGGCAATGGACTGTATCCTGGAACAGAAAATGGACATTAGTGAAAAACTGCTGAAATCCCAGTAAAGCGTGGACCTTGTTTACTAGGAAGGGCTTTAGTTGATGTCTTAGTTTTGAGAAACGTAGCGTGGTAATTTAAGAGGATAATATTAGGGGAGAGTGAAACTGGATGAAAAACGTAGGGGAACTCTGCATTACTTCCATAAATCTGTAAATCAGAAATCATTCGAATAGAAAATTTACTTTAAAAATTTCTTATTGTGCCATGTTTAGCTCAACATAGGAATTCGTTATTGTTGAATGAATTATATATGAAAATGGCTTAGCATGTCTGGAACACGGTAAGTAATCAGTATGACAGTTTAAGGAAACAATTAAAAAGACATAATAAATTGCCCTTGATTAGGGATCACACCAAGGTCTTTAAACACTTTGAAGATAAAACCCAACACTGATTTTAATGAAGTTGCTTATGTCTTCAGTGTCTGGGTCATATGTTGGTTTCTTTCCACAATATTCTCTTGGCTATTAAGATCAGCTCTAACATCTCTAGGCAAGAATTACCCAGCAATAAAATTCAAGAGCACCTTTTAAAAATAATATCCTTGTCTTTAGATTTCCAGGCGCAAAGAGGAATCTGATACCTTCATTGTATTCCTCTTTTCCTTTTGTGCTAAAGTTAGCTTTTGACTAATGCTTATTGCCTAAGCTGTACCACTTTTGATGTTGACATGGGCAATTCCAAAAAATATTAAACTTTACTCTGCCTAGTATTCCGTTTCACACTGGGACAAATACAAGCTAAGCTTCAGAATTATTCATTTATTAAAGTTCTAGAAGTTCTTACTTGTTAAGTCAAAGGAACACAAAGTTCAACTTAAATTCCAACGTTACACCCTATCTGAAATCCCAGTTCATAAAAAGAATTTGAACACAGAATTTTTAAGTGCATTTTTTTTCTTTCTTTTCAACGTTGTGCTTCAGATGAAGCCTCTGTAAACATACTGTCGGAGTGAAGGATATCTTGTTTCTTAGCTGCAATACAATTTCACAGAACGTGGAAATGAGAGAGAGAAAAGAACTATTAAATCATCGTGTCCGCTCCCTGCTGGCACTGGATTGCTCCCCGCCGTACATTTTCCGTTGCTTTGTCGATTTTGAAATGACTCAAGCAAGGAGGTTTCCATCACTTCCCTCGGGAGACTTTTCAATGGTTTAATAGCCCTCACTGTTCAGATTGCTTTAATTTTCCTTCCCTCAATTTTCCTTTGCTTAATTTTATTCTGTCTTTCCCAGTTGCACTCCCCTGCATGTGCTCTCCCCCTCCCCAATGGTAGAGGAGCTCTCATCTGTTAGTCATCTAAGGCACGGATTTAGTAATCTCCACTCAGAAATCCAACGCTCAGTCTTCCTTAACTGTTCTCCTTGACTTTCTTTGGAGACATTCTATTTGTTGTCAGTTAACACCAGATTGATTTAAGCAGAATATAACTAAATTATTAGTACTGTGTTTATCCCAGAAGTCTATAATATGTGTTTAATATATTCTTGCACAAACAGCAAGCTCTTCTGTAATCTTTTTAACACCTATTTAGTGCAACAGCGAGCTAAACAATGCACAAAGGAGAATTCAGATTACTTCCCACAGATTTAAACCCCAAATCCAAATACGGCCTGGGTAGAGGTGGACCAATTTTTTAACGATGCATACGCTCCCATATTTTTCTAGGAGATTTGTAAAATTATAATAAGGTTGGTTATGATTTATTTTACTTAAAGTATATGGTAGCTACTGTTACAAACAAAGATATATTTCAATAATTTCAATAATAAGAGTTTATCTTCTGATATTAGAAAACTTAGGAAAAATTTAATAAATTGTGATACTACTTATATTTGTAACATGAGAATTAGGGTCCTTATCCTTAGCTCTGTGGGAAGGAGCATGGGGTCAGAGGAATAGACCAAGAAGCACTTAGCCTGAAGCAGCTGAAGCCTGAGGACCCCTCAATTTCTTTCCCCTGCTATAGTCTGAATGTTTGTGTCTTTCTAAAATGTATATGTTGAAACCTAGTTCCCAAGGAGATGGTATTAGGAGGTGGGATCTCTGGGAGGTGATTAGGTCATGAGGGTGGAGCCTTCAGGAATGGGATCAGTGCCTTGTAAAAGCCACTTGAGAAAGCTCTCTCTCACCCCTTCCTCCATGTGAGGACCCAGGGAGAGGACAGCCACCTATGAACCAGGAAGCAGGTTCCCACCAGACACCGAATCTGCCAGCAACTTGATCTTGAACCTCCCAACCTCCAGAACTTCAAGAAATAGGTGTTTGCTGTTTATAAGCTGCCGAGCCTCTGCTATTTTGTTATCGCAGCCCAAGTTGACTAAGACACTCCTCTTCCGTACGTTACCGCTCAGAGTTGCTGGGAATATTCTCAGGTGTGTGTGGAGTGGGGGACAATTTGCAATGGGGAAGTATTTCCATGTCAGCATAGCAGGTCTACTGCCCCAAGACAGCTCAGAACGACTGGGACCTAAATCTCTAATGTTCTAGCAATTCGTTATGATGGATATTTTCATTCTAAATAGGCATTCCTAATTGCTTTCCTAATGTAGTTATAATTTTGTAATTTTTTCTCAATGAGGACCACTCACATCTTCTAAGCTTTAGGTCACATCACTGTGAATCCACCTTGGCTGGGCTGATGATGGTGCAGGTTCCCCAAACCACAGCATCAGCCAAGCTGCAGGTGCCAGGCACTGACCTAAGGTGAGGACAGGTAGTCTGTTCTATTCCCTTCCCTCTGCCAAGTGATCAGACACAACCCCACAGGTATACTTGGGGAATCCGGTGATAAAGCCCACTCATCCAGGGTTGGAGGGACAGTCACTTTTTTCCTAAATTATTACAGGTTCTGATAACTTCTGCAACTTTCAACTTAAAAAATCAAAATCGTAATTGTTGAACCAATATTTCCTGATTTTATTTGGCTACAAACCCACCTTTTTTCCTTTTTAATATATTACCCACCATTTTGCTAATGGACTTAGGTTTTGAGGAACACATTCTGGGAAATACTCCACCACTGTATCCGCTACAAATCTAACGTTAATGCTCTTTACTCAGTAGGACTTAAAGCACGCATGGAATTAATGTGGTTATTGAGTCCTATAAAGAGGTAAGGAAGCTAGACAGAAATCTCCATGAAGCTTAATGAATAGAAGGTCTCTCTATGGATATGTTCTATATCTTCTCTTTGTTATTGATTACATGGATGTATATTATTGTTAAATCTTATTGAACTGAGCATTTAGGATATATTGTATGTAAATTACATCCCAAGAAAAAAGAAAGTGAAAATAAATAAAGCTCACCTTGGGAAAAAAAAAAAAAAGAAGTCTCTCTATTCTGAAGTAAGTGAACCGAACAAAAACCTTCTGAAAGAGGAGTTAGCAGTCTCTACTTTGCCCCGAGTCCCCAGTCCTTGAAGGTAATTTCCACCTGACGTATATTGGGCCAATCATTCCAGACCCCTGTCTGGCTGACAAATCATGCAGAATTACTGTCCGCCTCAAGCCTCGAGGTTTCCTGCCATGTCATCTGGGCTGATGTTACTTATCTCGCTGTATTTCTTAAATCTTTAATTAGCAACAGGTTCTTTGTGTGAGGACGGAATGCAACCCCTGGGCTACTTCACGGGCCAGTGAACCTCACATGCTCCTGGGAAGGCTTGGTTCCAAATATGCTCTCTTAGTTCACTTCTTCCACAAATGCTCTTTGTTGGAAACAGGCGAGGAAACAAATTATTCTGATGCCTCCAAAGTGAAAGTGAATGTCATTTGATCTAGAAAATCCCAATCTCCATACAATTTCTTCCACAAAATCAGATACTTAGGAAGATAAACATATTCTTACTGATTTTATGTCTACTTCTTCCATCAGTTTTTTTGGGGGCGGGTAATTGAAATCTCCAACTGTAATTGTTCAATAAACTATCTCTTTGGCAGTTCTTTAAGTTGTTCTACATGTTTCTGAAGCCTGATGGGGCTTCTGGTGGCTCCTGGTGTCTCTTGGCTTGTGGCAGCATAACTCCTTAGCTTTTGCTCTTAAGGATTTCCAAATGTTGGATGAAGCCCACCTACATGATTGACTTTTTCTTCTTAAAGTCAACTGATTGTAGATGTTAACCACATCTGCAAAACGCCTTCACAGAAACACCTAGACTCCTGTTTGATTAAATGACAGGCCTAGCCAAGTTGACAGTGACAGTTAAAACTAACCATCATTAAACCGCTTCACTGAACTTTTGTACCTTAACACAACATCTGCGAAACTCAGGGATCTAAAAACGTATTCTCAGAAGCCCTCAAATTCTAAGTGATTTTAAAAATGTACATTTTCCTTATACAAATACTTTCTTGAAATGATTTCACTGGTTACAAAGACAGAAGATGAAAGTTCTCTTTTGCAGCATAATTGGATGTTGAGACACATTTTCAAATATTAAGAATACCATCTCTTATTTGAATATGTACATTTATATTGAATGTATATATATTTATATTGAACATATATGTGTGTATATATGTGTGTGTGTATATATATATGTTTTATATATATACATATACATATATATATATGGAGAGAGAGAGAGAGAAGTTGAAAGAATAGAGCAATGAACTGCCATCTCACTTAAAGTATCCCCTGGTTACTCATAAAGTTTCCCAGATATCCATTTTAAATATGGCCAGAAGGGGTCTCTCCTATTCTGCCTTCCATGAACCCTGTGGCTGCCAGACTTTATGGAGGACCCCATGACACCCACTCCTAGAATTAACCTTTGTGGAATCCCTATCTCTTGAGTGTGAAAAGGACCCGCAACTTGTTTCTAATCAAGAGAATGTGGCAACAGTGACACACCTGATTATGTGCACATGATTATAGAAGAGTGTGGTGCCTGTTTCGTTAGAGTCTTTATCCATTTCTAGCTCTCAAAAGCAAGCTGACATGAACACAGCTACAAAGATAACTCTGCCAACAGCCTTGATGAGCCTGGAAACAGAGTCCATTCCAGGCAAACCTTTTCATGAGAACGCAGCCCGGCCTGTGAAACCCTAAGCAGAGGACCCAGCTAAGCTGAGCCCAGACTCCTGACCCATCGAAACTGTGAAACAATACATATGTGAGTTTTTTTAACTTACATAATTTGTGGTGATTTGTTGCACAGCTTAGAAAATCTAATATAAACACCCATCTACCCAACCATCACAAATTAGATACGAGTGTATTGATATGTATGTGTGTGTTTAACACTGTCCCATATCTTCTTTACTTAGCTTTTATTTCCTGAACCATATCTACGTTTCAGGCATCATGATGTTTTACCCTAAATACTACAGTGAGTTTCTCATCAAAGTAAAGACAATCTCCTATAATTATAATATAATGATATTTATATACTTAGCATACTTAGCAAATTAATCATACTTAGCAAATTACCAATAATACCAAAGTATCAAGTAAAACTGAATTTCATTTATGTATTCTTTGAGGCACAAAATACTTTTTTAAAAAACTTTTCAAAGAGGTCCACACATACTCATTTTTTGAAAACTATTTTAGCAAAGGTCTACTAGAAGATAGGATAAATTATTAAATTGAATATAAATGACTAAATGATACCACATTTAAAAGTATCCATAGCATTGTTAATTTCCTGTGTTCATTCCAAGAATAGTGGGTTTAATACTTGGTTATTTACATATTAAAGGCCACTTAATGCCCACCATCTACTGCTGAAGACAGTCTGGGCGGCCCTTCCTGACACTCTCTCATCTCCAGCCCTAGTAGTGTCCAGTCCAGATTCTTTAAATTGCAAAGAATAAAATCCACTTAAACAAATTTAAATATATTGAATGGGCATTATTTCAATAATTTTTAAATGTTATAGAAATCAAGAAGGTCAAACCAAAATTAAGTCAGACTTTGTGAGATTGGAATTGTTGATTGACAAATGGAAAGTCTAGTATACTTTGTCTCTACTTGGTCTCCAAGGTGTTAGGTATTTGATCTCTATCTTAAATTCTGGCTATTTTTTTTCTGCTTACTTATATTATCTTACTTATTTTATCTTGAATTTAGTACAGCATAGTCACCAACTCTGGTCTAAATTGTGACACTTCAATCACAGAGCCCTTTACCACCTGACTCAGACTCCCAAGGCCCCATCCCTCTCCCCAGGTATAAAACAATACTCTCCTTTTCTCACTTATCTAAAAGTAAGATTGGATAGGGCCACAGTTGTTGCAAAAAAATGTAGACTAATTGTGATCCCACACACGATTATAACCACTGCTCAAAGTGGCAACTGTTCATTTCAACATGCAAGTGAAAAAGAGACAGGTGATACATAACAGGTCAACTGCTGACCAAAACTATGTGTCCTAGGGAAAGTGGCATTTCAGTACTTAATTCTCAGGCAGGTAAAGATGGAAAAATACTGCTTCCATCTCATCTATCCCACAGACCAGGCAACACAGACGTTAACCTTTTGAAAAACAGTTTCTTTCTCAGTTTATATGGGTATAACTTGTCCATGGATCTATCAACCCTTGAACCTTCCAAAGACACCAGAAAAGGCACCCTGTAATCTTGCTCTCTAGATCTTTTTCAACTACAGATTTTGTCAAATAGCCAGAAAAGTACAAATCCAAGGATTGAGGACAAAATTAGCTGGCATCAATAGATGTGTAAAATAAGAAATCCCTGCCACCAGCAGAATGAGTATAAAATCCCTATTTAATAAAGACTATCAGTATCTATTGCCAGCTTTCCTCTTAATTGGATTATGACTGAAATGTTGATGGATAAAAATAAGAAAATCAGCTTTTGATTTTGATTATTTGTTTTTACCATCCACAACATGTTTCGACCTGCAAACATGGCCCTGTGATTTTCTTATGACTTACCCAACAATAAAAAGCTAAAACAGCACACAAGGTGTGTGAGATTTCAAAAATAAAAGTCAGTTTCCTCAATGTCGCCATCTTATTGGTAAACTCTATCGCTTCTCACCAATATCCAGCTTTCATTCTTATTAGGGAATTATGTCTCCCCACCATACCGACCTCAGGTGTGGCCATATGTCTTGTTTCAGCCAGTGAAGGGTGAGAGATGACACTTATCACTGGTACAAGCTTTAAGAGTTAAGTGCACTTTATCATGCTTCCTTTTTTGCTACCAATGTTTTCAAGAATATTACAGATGGAGGATCTATCTGACAGCCTGCAGATAGACTAGAGCCCCCCAGCTGACTTGAGATGAATATCTAGGATGAGCAAGAAATAAACCTTTGGTGTTTTACACCCCTGGAATTTGCATTTCCTTTGTTACCATGGTATAGCCTAGACTGGCTAATATCCTTTACTTCTGAACATTATATCTACCCAAGAAGACAGCAGCAACAGTCTAGCTATTTGCCCTACTTCTCCCTTTCCTCTGTCAAAGCCATAGTCTACATTGCTGCTGGTGTAAACCTTACGAAATCCAAATGTATTCATGCTTTATTAAAATCCTTCTATGAAATAGTGTTAAGTCAAAACCCATAGTATATAAAACAAAGTCACTCATAATCTGCCATCTCCTTCAGATTGCCTTCCACTCACAAACTTCTTGCAGTACTTGGATTTCTGACATTCTTTCATATTTTTGAATTTGCTCATAATATAAAGGCTTACCCATTCTTCAAAATTCAGCTCAGATATCTTCAATTTTATGAAGTTCTTCCTCCAACTGAAGTCAGAAGACCCGTGTCCTAGTCCTCACTATGCAAGCTGTGTGCCAAAGCAGACTCTCTCAACAACGCACAAAGTATCTGAGACACGTTAGGACTGAGTATTCTTCCTCTTTCTCAATGGCTCTTCATTTACTACCTCATGATTCTGTAACGTGGTCCACACAATCTGCAGAATCAGGGAGATATCAGAAAAGGACCATGGATATTCAGCCTGTCTTTCTCACTGCTCTTCACTAAGACTTTTGTGATTTTATGTTCTAATTTTGTTATTTATTAAAGATCGATTGGGGATGTCAGCAGGGTTCTTAAACTCTTTTTGATGAGGTAGGTTGAGCAATGGACCCTTCTATGGAGATATATATTCTGGTTTGGGGCCAAGGTCCTATGTCTCTGCTTAAAAAAATGAACTTCATTTAGATGATCCCCATGGTCTCTTGTAGTGTAGCATCTCATGAGTGTAAAGGTATGGTTCATTCAACCAATAACAGAAAATATTTATTGAGGACATTCCAAGCACAAGGTCTCAGATCAAATGCAGGGACCTGTTCACTAACCTGGAGGTTTTATACAAAAGCTTGAAGGTATTGTTGATGGAATGCACTTTTTCTCTGCTACACTTCCCTCTCTGTATTTCAGGTTAGTGATTCCAAAGCTTTGCATCCAGCAACTCCTTGTTTATTACCAATGGCACCCTTGGTGGGTCCCTGTGGAGTGACTGTGGGGAAATTAAATGTTTTCACGCTGGGCACAATCCTTCAAAGAAAGTCCTTGCCTGAGACGAATTCTCTCCATAGGTTGTAGTTAGTAATTTGCTTCCTGTTAATAATTCCACACACATTGATCTCACAGCAGCTGGTGATTATTTGGCACAAAATCCACTGGATTTATTTTAAATTTAGAAAAAAATTTGCTCCAGGACCTGCTTCCTGCTTCGGCATTGCCTTGGGGACCAGAATATTCTGAATAGCTTGGTGAGAATGACCAGTGTTCTCAACAACAAAAAGCCTCAAACTTTTCATCCAGCTGCCCACAGGAACAAGATTTTGTTTTTCATTCAGCTGAATTTCTTCAAGCAGTTTCAAGTATAAAGGCTTCTCTAGCTTCATCCCAATTCATCAGGCATACACTGCTAAAATAAGACATTTTCTTTTCACAGCCAGCTTCTCTTTTGCCCTTCACACCATCCACCCCTCTCCACTCCCCACCCCTAAAAAAAGAGTGGTTGTTTGTCATTAAGCGTCTGTTATCTGTATTGGGAACACATTTAATGCCAGAATAGGAGCTCCATTAAGGCATTTTTGTATTGTTCATTGTGGTATCTTCAGCAGCTGCGACAATGCCAGGTACATAACAGGTGTTCAGACATTATCTGTGCTGATTTATCAAAAACACCAAACTACATTTTCTATTGCATAAATATTATTATCTCTTGCCAAATATCAAAGGTGGGTTAAGATTTCTTTGAGCGTAATATGATGACCATTTTTCTAAACACAGTTTTACTACCAATACACTCCATTTGACAGAGGTAATCACACCTAGTTGTATTCAAGTCTCCTATCTGGTTATCTTACCTTAGGATCCATCAGCAATTCATCCCATTTTTCACCTCCACATTGGGACCTTTGCGGTACCACATTCATCATTGTTTTTCTTCTGAAGCCATTAACACTCTTGTTGCAAGATCAATGAAAACTTTAGCAAGAACTTAAAGCTTTCTGATATTATTCCCAGTCAGACTTTATGCCCCAAATGCAACATGTTCATTCTTTCCTCCCTTTCTAAAACTGCTTCTCACTTTTACTTCATTGATCAAGTTTTTATCTATGCTTCCAGGGGTATTTCACTTAGTACGTTCTCCATAAAGCCTTCGTGAACCAATGCAGGAAAAGCAAGCAATCTGTCTTCAGAAACTCCCATACAAGTCATTTGCATCCTTCATTTTGGTCAAAGACATCCTGAGTTAGAGGAAAATGCATAAAATTTGCAGCAGAAAAGCTAAAATTAAATTCCTAATTAAGACTGTTGGACAATGATTGTGTTCCTTGTATTCCTTGGACAAAATTGTACTCCCATTTATCTATCAGTTTTGTCACTTGTTAAGTTATGGAGATATTATCTGATCCTTATGTCTTGTGAGAAGCAAAGAGGTAATGATTGTGGCTTATAAAGTACCACAAAACTCTAGTTTTCATTATTTACCATATATTATACGTTTGCGGACTCGTCATCTTGTCCATTAAGGTAAGTTTTTTGAATTCAGAGACTGGGTCCTTTTGTCTTCCACAGCACTGACTCCTACAAAGTTCCCTTGATTTGAGACGAATGAAAGAAAAATTCAAAGAAGAACCTAATATGTGAGGTCCTAGCCTCTGTTCTCAATGAGCAGGGTTCTCACACTATGTAGGGAAGACCCTATAGTGCGGTCTATGCTTTTATGATGAATGTACAGAAGGAGGAGGGACCAAGTACTTCTCAGAGGAGGTAACTTTCAAATTCCATTTTAGAGGTGATTATGATATTCAATCATATAAAATAAAGAAGGATATATTAGGAGTGCATCTAGAAATAACATTTACAAAAACCAGGAAGCACACTCCGAGTTTTATGATAAGGGAGTAGTTAGACACTCAATGTAGCCAGAAAGGATCAGGTACCAAGAGATGGAGAGTCCAAGTAACAGGAGACCTACATGGCAAGCTAAGAAAATTCTACCCTATCTTTTGGAACTTTTTCTGGTCCATTAGCATGGGCTGACCTCTTGTGTCTGGTCCTCTTCACCTACCCAACTGTGACTTGCTTTCCCACTCTTGCATTCATCATCACCTTCTGGTCCCTGCAGCTTGACCCCTTCTCCATCTCATCCCTGTAATCATTGTAAATTTCAGACCCATTATTTCTTATTTGACCTTGGACATTCTTACAGAATCCAACCCTGTCTCAACCCACAATGACAGGAAAGAAGCACACTGACTCTGGTCCTCCTGGAGCCTTTAAAACCCACTCCTTATCAAGGGAAGGGAATCAGTCTTGGAGACATTGAGGTCCAACATTTAAATATTATGCTGCTGCATTTATGAAAAGCATTCAGGAGCACCTGTGGAAAACATAAACTTAAACATAAATTCAGAAAGGGAGACCTACCATGAGTGGGCATGTGTCATTTATGTGGTAGGAAATCTTCGGATAACACAATATTGTACAGATAATGTATGGAAGGGACTTCAAAGTTTTGAATGCTCTGAATAAAATGAAATGGAGAAGAATTATGCTTTGACCTCGGAATTCATAGACCTGAGCTATGATTGTATGTTTCAGCTTTCTACAGTTTCCACAGCTGATGATGATGATGTCAAAATATCACATAACAAGTGTGATGTTCAATAACATCCAATGTGATCTTTACTAGAAAATGCAATGCATCATAGGGAATCAATGGAAGCAGTTTCACTAAAGTAAGAGTGGAATGGATTAATTCACTGGTCATCTATGCTGTGCTGCATCACAAACTGGATTCTTGCTCTGTGAGACCCAACAGTGCCACGTAGGAAAGTGTAATTCTGGGGCTGGGGTAGAAAATAAACCTCTGAAATTATGAACACAAACTGTGTTATATGCTGTGAAACCTTTGGGCACAGTGCACTGGGTTGTCTGGGAATCTTTAGAAGGGTCCAATGAAGTCACATCATCCATGGGCTTTATTCTGCATCTTCTCTGGCCAGAGACTAGCAGCAGAGCTACAGTCTATCAAATGTTAAGTCCCAAGCATTTTCTCGTTTATTAATTCAAAGGATATTTCCTATAGATCAACTCTGTTTTATATGAATGTGGAACTAGAAACATGACAGCAAGTGAAATGGGAGACATTCTCACTCCCATTCTTGATGCAAGTCCACTTTAGTAGTGCTTTCTAAATACTCACATGAAATGAATAAATATTATACCTCTTTTGTGGTAGATACCCCCTGAGGTGATGCCTAATGTTATGACTGTCCTTCCCTTGAATGTGGACAGGTCCTGTGACCTGCTTCTAACAGAATATGGCAAAGGATGTTACTCTGTTGATTAGGTTATGTTACATGACAAAGGTGAAGGCTATCACTCCACGACTATGTTACATTATACAAGATTATAACTTAGCAGACTAAAAAGAGATTTCCCTGGTGGCTGTGAAGAAGCAAACAGCCATGTAGTGAAGTGCCCATGGAGAGGGCCAAGTGTCAGAAAACCACAGTGATCCAAGACTTAAGGGCAGCCAGTGAGAAGCTGAGGGCCTCAGTCCTACAACCACAAGGAAATAAACCCTGCCAACAACCTGAATGAGGATAACAATGGATTCTTCCTTAATGATCCTCTGGGTCAGAACACAGCTCAGCTGACACCTCAGTCACAGCCTGGTGAGACCCTGAGCAGAAGACTGCTAAGCCATGCCTGGACTCCTGACCCACAGAAACTGGTCAGAAACTGGAGATAATATGTATGTTGGTAATAATTTGTTATGGAGTAAGAGAAAACTAAGACATCCTTGATTCTAAGATTCCATCTTATAAGGTTTCAAATCAATGTAGTAATAGTTTTATGGGAAACTAGGATTACTACATTAAATACATATTGAAAAAGAGGGATTTAACAACCTATAATACTATATATTGATGTACCAGGTGCTTTGCTAAACCCAGAGGATGGGCAAATAAGGAAAAATGCAAGCTTTCTGCTTCAATGAACCCACAGTATAGATGAAAGAGACATAGACAGCAACAAGGCAACATGCAGATTTACACTGTGGCCTAGAGGGACCACGCTGACTACAGCCTATCTCTCCTGCTGGTTCCAGCTGAAACTGGACAGAACACAACAAAAAGCTACTTGAGGCCTCTGAAAAGTAAGGAATATCAGATGAATTGGGAATTGAAGTAAAAGCTGAGTAACAACTTATAGCCAGAGTGACTTTCATAGATTTTTTCCCCCTCCTTTGTCTTCGAAAGGGTGAACCAAATTGTGGAACTATGCAACAGTCATTGACTGCAAAAACAATAGAGGAAAAAAAATCAATAAAATCAAATCTCATTCTTTGTAAAATTCAATAAAATTGATAAAGCGCTACCCAAACTGCCCACGAAAAAAAGAGAAGACGCAAACTGCCTAATTCAAGAATTAAAGAGGGAAGATAACTAGAGACCCTTAAGACTTTAAAAGAATAATAACGAAATTCTATGAGCAATTCTATGGTCTTCAGTTCAACAACATAGATGAAATGGAATGATTCTTTGTAAGTCACAAATTATCAAACCTCACTGAAGAAATAGGTAGTATGATTCTTCCTACACCAAATAAATAAACTGAACTGTAGTTAAAAACCTTCCAACAAAGAAAACTGCAGGCTCAGATGGTTTCACTAGAGTTCTACCAAACATTTAGGAAAGAAATGCTACCAATTCTATATAATCTCTTCCAAAACACAGGGGAAGAAATACTGCCCAAATTATTTCAATAATTTTTTGGCTCTGTCCCCTAAGGCAAATAAATAAAAGCAAAAATAAACAATTAAACTTAAAAGATTTTTCACAGCAAAGGAATCCATTGACAAAACAAAAAGACAACCTACGGAATGGGAGAAAATATTTGCAAATGATATGACTGACAAGGGGTTAATATCCAAAATATATAAATATCTCATACAACTCAATATTGAACAACAAAGAAAAGATCAAAAAATGGGCAGAAGACCTGAATAGACATTTTTTCCAAAGAAGACATACAGATGACTAATATGCACATGAAAAGATGCTCACATTGCTAATTATTAGGGAAATACAAATCTAAACAACAATGAGATATCATCTCATACTTGTTAGAATAGCTATCATCGAAAAGTCTACAAATAACAAACGTTGGCGAGGATGTGGAGGAAGGGGAACCCTTGTGCACTCTTGGTGAGAATGTAAATTCGTGCAGCCACTATGGAGAACAGTATGGGAGTTCCCCAAAAAACTAAAAATAGAATTACCATATGATCCAACAATTCCACTCCTGGGTGTAGGTATATCCAGAAAAAAATGAAAATACAAATTCAAAAAAATACATGCACCCAATGTTCCTAGCAGCACTATTTACAATAGCCAAGATATGGAAGCAACCTAAGTGTCCATCAACAGACAAATGGATAAAGAAGACATATATGATGGACTATTATTCAGCCATAAAAGAGAATGGAACTGTGCCATTAGCAGCAATGTGGATGGACCTAGAGAGTATTATGCTTAGTGAAATAAGTCAGATAGAAAGACAAATACTGTATGATATCACTTATATGTGGAATCTAAAACGTAGTACAAACAAAAGTATATAGCAAAACAGAAACAGACTCACAGATACAGAAAACAAACTAGTGGTTATCAGTGGGGAGAAGAAGGTGGGGAGGGGCAGGATAGGGGTATGGGATTAGGAGATACAACTACTATGTATAAAATAGATAAATAACAAGGATACATTTTATAGCACAGGGAATTATAGGCATTATCTCATAATAACGTTTAATGGTGTATAATCTATAAAAATACTGAGTCACTATGCTGTACACCAGAAACCAATATAACACTATACTTCAATAAAAACCAATCAACTATAATTCAATAAAAAATAAATTAAATTAAAAAATAAATTCATCAAAGATACCTTTAAAAAAAACAATGTGGTATTGGTATAAACCAAAGCGACAGAACAGATTGCTATATAATGTGAAAAGATAGTTACATGAACAATGAATTGCCTTTTCAAGAAATGGTACTGGACCAATGGGACTTCCATATGCAAAACAGACAAACAAAAACAAGCAAAAAACAAATTTCAACCTATACCTTAACTAAAAATTAACTCAAAATGTCTCATAGCTCTAAATGTAAAATATACAATTATAAAACTCTCAGAAGAAAACATCAGAGAAAAGCCTTTATGACCTTGGTTCAGGCATCTTTCTTAGCTAAGCATGATCTGTGAAAGAAAAAATGTTAAGTTAGACTTTAAATTTAAAACTTCTGCTCTTCAAAAGAGATTGCTGGAAGAATATAGACAAGCTATAGATTGGGAGAAAATATTTGCATATCTGACAAAGGACGTTTCCCACAATATATAAAGAACTTAGAAAACTCAACAATTAAAAAGCAAACATGCCGGGCTTCCCTGGTGGCGCAGTGGTTGAGAATCTGCCTGCCAATGCAGGGGACACGGGTTCGAGCCCTGGTCTGGGAAGATCCCACGTGCCGCGGAGCGACTGGGCCCGTGAGCCACAACTACTGAGCCTGAGCATCTGGAGCCTCTGCTCCGTAACAAGAGAGGCCGCGATAGTGACAGGCCCGCGCACCGCGATGAAGAGTGGCCCCAACTCGCCGCAACTGGAGAAAGCCCTCACACAGAAACAAAGACCCAACACAGCCAAAAATAAACATAATAAATAAATAATAAATAAAAATTAAAAAAAAAAAAAAGCAAACATGCCAATGTAAATAATGGGCAAAATATTTTCACGGACTGTTTACCAAAGAAAGTATGTGGAAGGCAAATAAGTACATGAAAAGATGTTCAACATCATTTGGCCTTAGAAAAATGCATATTAAAATCACCAAGAGATACCACCATATACTATTAGAATGGGTGAAAAATTAATAATAAGAATTGACAATATTAAGTCTTGGTGACAAGAACTCTCATGCATTAATGGAAGAAGGCACGATAGAAAAAAATTTGGAAAACAGTTTGTCAGTTTCTTATAAATTTAAACACACACTCTATGACCAACCAATCCCACTCATAGGCATTTACTCAGAAGAAATGAAAAATTGAGTTCACACAAGAATCTATATGACAAAGTTTATAGAAACTCTATTATAAATCACCAAAAATGGAAATAACCAAACAACCTTTAACAGTGAATGGATAAATAAAATATGGTACATCAATACTACTCAGCAATAAAAATTAACAAATTACTGATACATTCAATAATAAGGATAAATTCCAAATGCATTATGCTAAGAGAGAGAAACCAGACTCAAAATGCTATATAGTGTATAATTCCATTTATATGACATTCTGGAAAATGCAAAACTATAGGGTCAGAGAACAGGTCCGAGGTTTCCAGGGCTGAAGTGTTGGGTGGGAGAGGCAGCATAAGGGTATTCAGTTAGGGTGATGGAAACCTTCTGTGACTTTACTGCACTGGTGGTTACATAGTTCGCTGCATTTGTCAAAACTCATAGAACTGTGCACCAAAAAGTGAACTTTATTGTATGTAAATTTTAAATAAAAACAAAAATAATTAAACCATGAATCAAATGTATAACTACATCTATTATAAGTGCTACAAAAGAGAATATAATAAAAATTAGCCTGAGCAGAGAGAATAGATACAGACTGTTGAACAGAAATGAGATTTGAAGGAACAGCAGCATTTCACGGGAGAAGGGGGGGAGGAGTGAAGGCTGTTCCAGACACAGGAAGAACATCTGTGCAAAGGTCCAGTGGCAGGAAGAAGAAGGGCATGTTTTGGTAACTGAAGTAAGGCCAGTGTGGCTGGAGCGTGGAAAATGATAGTGACCTCAGTGTGTCTTGTAAACCACACTAAGAATTTGGTCTTTATTTGAGGACAAGGGCAAAGCCATTGAATAATTTTCATCAGGCATAGGACAAAGTTCCTCTCTCTCAGAATGGATTCAGGGAAACAAACCATAATTAGAAGCCTACTGTGATCCTTGAGACAAGAGACCATCAGATTCCCACCTGTAGTGGTGCAGTGGTGATAAACAGAACTGAAAAGATCCTTGGAATATTCATATAGCAAATTGATAAAATTTTGTGTTGGATTGGATATGGCACATGAACAAACAGCAAAGTGTCAAATATAAGTCAAAATCTGGAGTCCCTAAACATTTTTACATTTTAGGCTTTGAAAGCCACACTTGGACTCTGTTGCATGTTGTTCTTCTTGGTTTATTTTATTCTGCTTCTTGCTTTTTAGCAACCATTTTTTAAATGTTTGGTTCATCCTTAGCTCATGAACTACACGAAACAGGCCACAAGCTGGATTTGCCTTGTGATGTAGGGGATTCTGGCTTTCATAAGACAGTAGGTACCAGTGCCTTTCTGTGGAGCAGCTGACATGGTTTGAAGCAAATACATCATGGGATTAAATTTTAAAATGTTGACCTTGAGCTGCCTTTGAAACACCAGATGGAGATATCAAGCTGTCACTTGGGTATACAGAACTGATGCTCGGAGCAGAAATCTGGGCAAACACATAATTCGACATTGTCTATGACTGTGGTAATAAAGACAGAGATACGGATGAAAGTGCCTGAGGAAAAGTTAGACTGGGGAGAGGAGAGGGTTTGGGATTGAGTCCTGAGCAACTGCATAAGTTAGTGTCTCAATTAAAGGCGATGAACCTGCAACAGAAACAGAGAGAGTGGGCAGAGTAATTGAAGGGAAATTAGATCAGGTTGTGTTACAAAAGCCAAAGGATTCCATTCACATGCTCATTTCTTCTCCAGAGTCGCACTCAAAATGGGGATTTAAACCTTATGAATGTCCTAGCCAGAGAGTCTTCCAAATCCATAATGGTCCCAGTTTATTTCATAAACTATTATGATAATCCAGTGCATTTGTGTTAACATGTGTGGGTGATAGCAATCTTTTAACCTATAATATCCATAATATAATTTTGATTATTTAGAAGAATTACAGGGTCTTTTTTGAGTTTACTGTTTGGTGAAAATAATCAACTTATTTTTCAAAATCAAACAACTTCTCTTCAAATTTGACTGGAAGGGTTTGAGGGTCAATAATTACCCAGCTCTGTGATATTCCCATACAAATCATATTAGTATCTCTCAGCTTCAAATTTTATGTATGCATTTTCAATATATGTGCCAATATTTATTGTTTCTTACTGGATTGTATATTAACGCCATATAGGTTAATTTTGTCCTTGACTATAGTAGATAATGTTCATTATTTCCCAAAATGGTTTTACTAATTTAGAGTATTACTAGCAGTATACAAGGAATTCCAGTTAGTCCACATCTTTGTCAACACTTGATTTCGGCAGTCTTTAAAATTGTTGCCAATCTTACAAATCCAGTGACATGTATTTAATGTCCATTTCCCTGATTAATGAAATTGAGCACTTTTCTCATGTTATCGGCCATTTGAATTTCTTTTTCTGTGAAGTGTCTCTTTACATTTTGTCTCTTTTTTATGAGGTTGTTTGTGTTTTTCATATGGTTATGTATCAATTATTTATATATTCTGCATATTGATCCCATTTCAATTACATGTTTGAAAAAACATCTTCCAGTGTGCAGCATTCATAATCTTTTTCCTTGAGGTTTATTTAGTAGAAGAGAGATTCTTAATTTTAAAGGAATTTGATTTTTGAAGTTCTTCTGTTTTTCACTTTTTACATCTTGTTAAAAATCATACCTTAATATGATAAAGATGTTGTCCCATATTTTCCTTTAGAGATGTAGAGTTATGCCCTCGTTTTCCTATGGTTTTGCAACACCAGTGTTGTCATAAATCAGGGTTCTATTATCAAGTGGTGACTATGGGATCTCTGTTCTGCTCATTGGTTAACTGGTCTGTCATTGAAGCCATGCCCCACTCTCCTGCCCTCCTAATGACCGTCACATGAGAAGTCTCAATGTCTCAAACAAAGTCACCCCTCAGCCCCCTACCCTAGCATTGCCCTGCTGCTCTTCGATGTTCTGGCTGTTTTAATTTTTGCCATTTACTATTCCATATAAATTTCAGAGTATTTATATTTCTATTTTTTAATATATTTTATAATTTTATATTTCATGGTAGTTTTCAAGAGATTACATCTCTTTCTCAGGTATTCCTTTCTGCCTTAAAGACTAACGTGTCTGACATTAATGTAGCCATCATAACTTTCTTTGGGTTAGGATTTGCCTTTACTTTAAGCCTTTTTGTATTGTTTTGTTTCATATATGTTTCCTATAAATAGCACATAGGTCTATACATAGAAACAATTTTAAACAAGTCTGGTGATCTTTATCTTTAATTGGATACTTTAGTTCATTTTCAATTATATTATTACACGTATATATGCATACACATATACGTTTGCACTTATATCTACCACCTGATTTTGTGCTTCATATTGATTCACTTCACCCTACTTTTGATTGGTTATGTACTTTTTGTTGTTTTTCTCCTCCTTTAGTTTGGAAGTTATGCACTCTATTATTCTCTTAGTGGTTACATGAGACAATTGAACACACATACTTTGCACCTAAAATAACATTACCTTCCCCATGAACAATACAAAGATCTTAAAATATTTATTTTCCACTGCCTGTCTTCTGACTTCTAAGCTATATCGTTCTCATTGATTTTAGTTTTCTCTTGTTTCTTTTACATCACAGACTTCATTTTTACTGTAGGATAAAATTGATGATTGTTTAGATTCTTTTGCATATTTATTACTCTCTTTGCTCAATTCTTCATGATTCTCAGAACCTCCATGCGTGATAATTTTCCTTCTGCCCAAAATACATCCTTTAGAAATTTCTCTAATATTGGCTGGAGGAAAACTGAGAGTTTCTATTAATAGGAAATACTTATTTTGTCCTCATTTTTAAACATATTTCATAATATATATATAATTATAATTATATATAAAATCATTATATAATACATATAATTACATAATAATTATAATTCATACATATATATAATTTTGCCTGGTCATTTATTTCCTCTTAGTATGTTGAAAATCTTATTATCTTTCAACTTCCATTGTGGCTTTTGAGAAATCAGATATCCATCAAACTGTCATATTTGTAAATGTAATCTTTTCTTTCTGTTTTAAAAATACTCTTTCTATCTTTGTTTTTGTTTTTTGCCAGTTTCATTGTGATGAGTCTATGTAAGGATTTCTTTTTACTTATCCTGCTTGGGATTTATTGGGATTTTTGCATCTAAGGATTGATTTCTTTCTACAATTCTGGAAAATTTTAAGTCATTATATCCTTTAACATTAATTCTTCTCTCATTCTCTCTGTTATCTCCTTCAGAAACTCCAGTTTGATGCAAGTTAACAACTTTGATCTCTGCTGCATGTGTTTCAACTTCCCTTTTACTATATGACATCCATTTATCCCCCTTGACCATATTCCATGTGATTTCATGATTCTACAGCTGCCCAACCTTCCATTTACCCTCTCCAATAGATTTTTATCTTAATTGTCATAGTATTTTAATTTTTAATTATTTTATTTAGTTCTCTAATTAACCTTATTTATTATTTTTCACTCTCCTATTTTTGAAGATGTTATTAAGCTTTCCTAATATCTTAATACACATAATGTAGAGAAAGCCCCCCCTCCAAAGATGTGCATGCCCTAATCCCTGGAATTTACAAATATATCGCTTTAAAGGGCAAAAGTGACTCTGCAGATGTAACTGAGTTTACAGGCTTTAAGGAGGACGATTAGCCTCGATTATCCAGGCTGATCCATTCTAATCACAGGCAGCTTGAAAAGGGAAGAACTTCCTCCTGTAAGAAAAAAATATGGCAGAGGGGAGAGCAGAAAGGTCCCCAGGGTGAGAAGGACTCAATATACCTTTGCTGGATCTGAGATGTAGGTGCTCCCGTAACATGACCGAAAAGAGGCCTCAGAGTTAATGGCGGCTCCCAGACAACAGTCAGGAAGGAAATGGACCTTAGGCTTACAACTGCAAAAACCCAGATTCTGCCAACAGCCCTGATGAGCTTGGAAGTGGATTCTCCCAAAAGCCTTCTCATGAGACTATGCCAGCAACGCCTAAACTTTGGATTCCTGAAACCTGGAGCAGAGAACTCAGCTGAGCCAACTCCCAGAACTAGATAATAAACACATGTTTTTTCAAAACCCTAAATTGTGGTAATTTTTTATAGCAACAATAGAAAACAGATACAATGTATTAAACATCAAATCAAAACTTTACTACTTAATGTGTGGTCCACAGATCAGCAGCAATGGCAAACCTTGGGGGTTTATGAGAAATGCACAATATCAGGACCAACTCTTAGACTTACTGAGTTAGAATTTTATTTTAATAAATCAAAATATCACTAGGTGGCCCATAAATGCTCAGGAGCAATGTTAGAAGACATCCAGTGTCTGATTATGTCAATATCCAAGGTCTATGTGGTGTGATTCTTGTTTCTTATTCCTGCTCATGGTGCCTGGATCCCTTGTGTTTTATGACTTACTGTGCATTTCCATTTATTGGAATTTTATCTGTGGGATTTCAATATGTGCGTGTGTTTACAGATTTTAACTGAGTGTATCTGGGATGGGTCGGGAGTATCTACATTGCCAACAAAGGAAGTTCCCTCAGAAAGTAATTGCATTTGCTCTTACCTGGTGCCTGGAGACTCTCAATCCTGGTTCCACATTGTTCACCCTACACAAGGAGGCGAATTAGATCTCTAAACCTATGTGAGCTTCAGCTTGTGGTTTTGATTCTCAGGGAAGATTTCTTTGACCTTCACCCAAGAACAAAATGTAATTTTCCATGTAAGGAACTGGGCAGTGAGTTTATTCTAGTTTACTCTTAAGCTAAAGGTGAAGTCACATGTTCATTGGGTAGATCTATTGGCCCTCCCAACATGCGTGGGGCTTTGGCTTCGTGTGGCTTTGTGCTCAATGTGGCCTTGAATTTTGAATCTTCTAATTGCCCCATTAGCAAATGGCATCTGGTGACAGTTTATTGTACTGATCTGCTCACTTCTCTGACCTTCATCTTTCACACTATATTTGGCCTCTGAGAAGTTCAGAAAGAATTTCTTAAGGGATTATTGATACAATTAAAAAGATGATTTCTATATATTTTTAGAAAAATACCTCTAAAAATTGTAAAGTGATGGCATTTTGATTGTTTTCATCAAGAAGGTCATTCAGGGCTTCCCTGGTGGCGCAGTGGTTGGGAGTCTGCCTGCTAATGCAGGGGACACGGGTTCTCGCCCTGGTCTGGGAGGATCCCACATGCCGCGGAGCAACTGGGCCCGTGAGCCACAACTACTGAGCCTGCGCGTCTGGAGCCTGTGCTCCCCAATAAGAGAGGCCACGACAGTGAGAGGCCCGTGCACCGCGATGAAGAGTGGCCCCCGCTTGCCGCAACTACAGAAAGCTCTAGCACAGAAACGAAGACCCAACATAGCAATCAATCAATCAATAAATAAATAAATCTTAAAAAAATAATAATAATAATAATTAAGGGGAAAAAAATAAAATGTATATCATGGTGATTGGAAAAATAAGAAATTATTTAAAAAAAAAAAAAAAAAAAAAAAAGAAGGTCATTCAGGGAGCATGGTTCATTGTGCTGCTGGAAACAAATCTCTCCAGTAGCCGGACTAGGCAAGTATTTGACACGTACAAGGCAGGAAGGTGTCCCAGCAGAGGGGAGGGATCTTCCACCATCCTTATCCCAGGGGTAGGTTAATATGGCATTTTGTGTTCTGTTATTGAACTTGTCAGGTTGAGTCTATGCCATGTGCTTGCATATGTTAAATGGGAATAAGGCCATGCTTGGCTTTTATGCAGTTTTCAAGGTGAAACAGTTGCTAACCCACATGAGATATCCCAGGATGGATATCGGTGTCATGCACTGAAATACACCAGGATTGAAGAGATAAATGTTCAATATTGAAGTTTGAGACATTTTCTTTTGAGATTACCATGTGTCGATGTCAACTAAGCTATTGGTCTGGGCTCAGAGTAGAAATCTGGGCCAGAGACATAAACATGGAGTGATTTGGGGCAACACAAGGAAGGAACAATATTTCACATTTTCAATAGACAGAGCTGCCGGCTGGTCGTAGGGGAGAACGAATGTTATCGGAAATTCACAAAGAAGGCTTCTTGGAGGAGAAGGGCTGTAGAAACCACTGAGATTTATGAAAAAATTTGCTTATGAGAAAGAATGATGTGTACGCAATGGTAAGTTTGCTCTAACAGGAGAATTCTGACAGCAGGCCTGCCTGAGAGAGGTGGGCAGGAGACAGCGGTGTTTGTTTTTACAGGGAGATAATGAGGCAAACAATCTCAGATTCATGTTATTTTCAAGTGGCATGATGTTGTGTGAGGTTATTTCATCTTCCTTTAAACAAACAAACAACCCAAAAAGAACAGAAGGTAAGTACCATAAACATAAGCTGGAGAAATCTCCGGAAAGATAATCTGTTAGGCTGTGGCGATAGGTGTCAGCCCTGCCTTCCCTGGCTCCGCTGGCTACAGGTGCTGCCTTTCAGCACCTGCAGAATCCCAGCCCCAGAGGGGAGAAGCTATAACACCCGGCTGTCAGGAGGGCAGAAGTCTGCATGTGGTAGAAGTGTTTGCCACACCCAGAGTCTAGTCTGTGTGGACAGTCCTGTTTGTCCTCTCCCATCACTCCCCACACTTTTCATGTGGCCCCAGCAGTGCTGGGGCTCTCAACATCCCTGCTGCGTTGCTGGTATTCCTGCCTTGATGCTCAGTCCTGACTCCCCATCCAGCTCTTGTCACTTTCCAGGCCCCAGTCTCATACTTCCTTCTGCTACAAATAGACTGAACTTTCTGAGACCTTCACTGCACATGTCACCTCCTGCATCCCACCTTTCAGAGTAGGTTGCCCTGGATTCTGGCACTGGCATGGATTAAGCAAAAGTTTGCTGTGCCACTAACCCTCCTTACCAAATTGGAAGTGTTAGACTCTGGTTCTCAGGGTTTCAAGTCAGCTCAGCAGCCAGGTCTGACCTGGTTCCAGCTTCCTTCCCTTACACCTCAGCTCAGACCGCCACTGTGTTTGCACCCCTGTTACTCAGCCCAGGTGGCTGAGTTCCATGAAACCTGGACATTTCTAGGAGAGTCACTCATTATTGTATTCTACAGATATGTATTACCTGACTACTATGCCCCCTATCGCTTCTGCACCACCAACAAAAATAAAATCCCTATCCTCGTGAGATAGCATTCTGGTAGGGGTTGGAGTGGGAGGGGGTAGAAGTAATGATCAAAATTATGGAGCATGTTAGATGGTGTTAAATGTTATGAAGAACAATAAAGCAAGGTGAGAGAAAAGAAATTTCCAGGAGAGGTGGGAGGGGGTAGCTCTTTTGAGAATGCCCAAGAATGGGTCTCTGTAATATAGTGGTACTCTAGCAAAGATCTGAGGGAAAGAAGGAAAGGAGCCATGAGACTATCTGATGGCAGAGTATCCAAAAGAAAGAACCACAGGAAGAGACCCTGGAGTGGACACCTGCTCAGCATGTCCAAGGAATAGGGAGGACGCCAGTGATGTGGATGGACAAGTGTGGAGGAGCTGGCCAGGGGAACAGCAGAAAGTCAGGTCAGGGAGGATGTGTAACTTTTATTTAGGGGAAGATGGGGACCATCAGCTTGTGAGCAAGAAACTGAGATGATGGAATTTCCACGTAAAGAGATCACCCCAGTCCCTATGTCAAGAACAGCCCATGTTACAGAGGCAAGTGGAGAAGCTTGGACCAATCTGGAGCAGTTGTAATAATCCATTGGAGAGACGATGGATCAGGGAATGGAAAAGGAAATGGTGAGGCCTTCAGATTCTGGATTTATTTTGAAGTTGGCTCCAGTAGGATTTTCCACATGAACGGTGAGAAAATAAGTCCAAGGTGACAGACTTCCCGGTGCTTGGACTGGGCAACTGTAAGGACAGATTGTCATTTACTGAGATGCAGAGGGAGTTCTGTGTGTGTGTAGGGATGGAGGAATGAGGAGTTTGGTTTGGGATATGTTGAGTGACAATCCAATGAAATATCCGACAAAAGATGTCAAGTAAGTAGGTGGTTGTAGAAGGCTGGAGTTCAGGGGAGGGATCAGATATACATCTGGGAGCATATAAGCTACTTAAAGCAATGAGACTGGAGAGCACACCAGAGAGTAGTGTGGCAAAGGAAACGTCCGAGGGCCAGCACTGAGAACCCCTGTTAGGGCTGCCCCAGGGGATGAAGTGAAGATGAAGCATTGGGGGCTCTTGGCGCCCAAGCCTCTGTGTTTTAACCAAATGAGTTCCATTTTTTGGTGAAAAGCCATGAATGCAGGGGTTCTATACCTACTGGACTCACCCTGCTCAGGTTAAATTGCAGCTTCCACCATTGACAAGTTTTGTGACCATGGACAAGATAGTTCTCTCTCAGTGCCTCGGTTTTTCCATCTATAAAATGGAGGTAATAATACTACCTTCCCAAGCTTATAGATTTTTCATGAGGATTAAATGAGTTGAATACCTTAGGGTGAGGCCAGACATAAAACTGTCACCATAAAAGTGTTGGACATTATTATATGTTTTATACCTCAGGGTTATAAATACAATTTCATTAGAACTAAGAGGTTGATTGCTAAAAAGAAGCTTTTTTATGAAAAAGAGCAGTGGTTCCCTATAACTACAAGTTTATAAGTAAAGACATATTAATAGTACCACATACGATTATGCATTAATCTTTGGAAGATAAATGGAGATTCTCAATATAAATTATGACAAAATAATATGAAATAATGTTAGGAAACATAAGTGTCTCAGCTAAGGAATTCTAATAGTTGCTAAAAATGGGAGAAATGTAAATTGTTTGGAAATGTACATAGAACAAGACTACCCCACTGGGAAAACTCTCAGCTGGGTTTCATTCTCCCAGTAGAAACTCCTATAGCACGTAAATGAGCCCAGTTAGAATATGCTTGTTCCTAATCACTAAAAGCTTTTGTACAGTAGTGGCTGTAACTAGTTATTTCTTTGTTATTTCTTTATAGAACAAGTGACGTTCTGATGAAAACCTAGACTTGGGCAGATGCAGGGTCCTAAACTTTAGGATCGGGGAGCAGGGTGGGGACCTCCAACAGGACTGCAGGTGAGGAAAGGCATCAGAGGGGGCACACGTATTGCTCAGGGTCCACAGCGCACTGCAGGTAGAACTGAGACCGATCCCAGATCCCAGCACCTCAGATGGGGCTGATTCAATGGCATTGCCTCCACTGGCCTGGCCAATATCCTGCCTAAAGTGTGGGCTTTGTTTTTAGGAACCAAATTCCCTGTGAAAACAGAAGCGAAGGTCTGAGATCCTGGGCAACCCCGCAGGACATTCATTCTGGATTGCTATGTATCCATGGGGTGGCCAGACGCGGAAGAAACTTCCATTCAAAAACTCTGGAGGGGGAGGGGTAAGCTGGGACAAAGTGAGAGAGTGGCGTGGACATATATACACTACCAAATGTAAAACAGACAGCTAGTGGGAAGCAGTCGCATAGCACAGGGAGATCAGCTTGGTGCTTTGTGACCAGCTAGAGGGGTGGGATAGGGAGGGTGGGAGGGAGGGAGACGCAAGAGAGAAGAGGTATGGGGATATATGTATATGTATAACTGATTCACTTTGTTATAAAGCAGAAACTAACACACCATTGTAAAGCAATTATACTCCAATAAAAATGTTAAAAAAAAACCTCTGCTGGGGGAGGGAACATTTATGATGAGACTTGCACACCAGGCCACATGGAAGGGCTACTGCACAAATCACTGGTGAACTGGATTCTCACTCAATCACCATTTTAAAAATGATTACCTCTGTGTCTTTAGCAGGTCCTTAGAGGAAACATTTGATAGCTCTAATTCTCTCAAAGTATTTGTTATAGGTGAAAAGGTTGGAATTGAAATTAGGATTGGTAACTGAGCTTTTTTTCTTTCCAATGATATTTAATTAACAAATAATGTATATGATAAGAGAAGCTGCCATTACAGCATACGGTGTGGATGCTGTAATGGCCTGCTGTACTCAAGCTCATCACATACTTTGTCTCTATCGACCCTGTCAGGCAGGAAAAACAGTCCCCATTTTACCTATACAGCCCAAGGTCACATACTCCGTCTGAAACTAGAAATCAAATACAGATGTATTTGAATTCAAAAACATTGGCTTTTTCAACACATAACCCTTACTTCTCACCAGATTTATTCTGTTAAACTTTCCCATATTCGTATGGAAATACTAAATAATCTTGACATGTTCCTGATGATAATGCAAATATAAAGGGTTGATTTTGAAGACAGAGCCAGTTGCAAAACATCTAGGTAGTTGAACTAAAATTCAGAAAAAAATTTAAATTTCTTTAGCCAAGTCTCTAGTCTCCCATCCACAGTGAGAAGATTTTGTCATTTAGTTGAAAAAATTTTGCCAAACTTGAAGTGGTAAATTTTCAACTGTAGAAGACCCTGTCAATTACATGGATATCATTAAAACTCTAAAGGAGAGCTAACAAAGGTAGCACTTTTTTTCAAAACTGCAGAAGCTTGATTTAATCAGTGAGAATTTCTTCTTCACACAGATTTTTGTCATCTTGCTCAGCTCCAGGAGCCCCTTAATGACAAATTAGCAAGGTGCTACTGTCTTGTAACTGGGAAACATTTTATCACATTGACATTCAGCATTGTGACCTGCTTCTCGCTAGACTATAATTAATATTTGCACTGGCTACAGAATTAGCTTGTTTTTTAGATGATTTTATATTCAAAAACTGCCTTCATGTGAAGCAGGTTTGTATCTGGAAGCCAACTTTATTTTGTTTTATTAATGATATTTGCAAGAACAACTACTATTGATGAGGTATGTTTTTTGCTGGCCACGCAGACATCTTGATGACTTATATGATCTCAATTGCATTACGATTGGGCAAGGTACATAATATTACCCCCATTTTGTGGCTTAGGAAACTAAGTCTCAAAAGTTGGAATAATTTGCCCAGGGATATATAGTTGATGAGCGATACAAGGTGGTTCAAATGCTCTTCTGTCAGAATCCAAAGATGCTCTTAACTGGACCTAACCATCGGCACCAAGCTAAAGAAGGTCCACTCGAAAGAGGAGTAGAAATCAATCAAAATTCCAAGTGAAGGCTTGCCTTAGCAGGTGACCTGCACTACCGTAGATCTTCCTGCTGCAACAAAGGAAAAAATACTCTTCCAAACCGAATGGTTTAATTGGAAGTTATGTGAATACACCTGAGCTCCCCGATATTCTTCCAGCATGCAAATATGATCCCAAGTACCTTTGTTTTTAAAACAACCAGCATTCATTTTGATTAGTTTATACTCAGGGCTGAACCAGCTATTAAATATATTGTATCAGATTCCAAAAGAACAGAAACTGTATCTTCACATGTTTCTTCATAGAGACAGAACAGTTTTCTTAACAGCAAGAGAATATAGTTGAAGATCAAGGAATGTGTACACTATCTATCCTATCAACTACATCTTTGTGGAAAGAGCTACAAAGTAAAATCAAACTAGAGGGCAACAGGAACAAGCAGACAACTCAAGCTCCCTGAATTTTCTCTCAGGAAGAGCAATCTGCTTTGTGTTTGACTGTAGTGGAAGTCTCAGGATTCTCCTCTGTGTTTCTTTTCTAAGCACAATTTCACTTCCCCGATGATCGAGGTCAATACTTGAACAGATGGCAGCTGGCATTTCCAAACTGTAGCTTTGAAGGAACTGGGAGAAAGACTCAAAGTGTCCTAAACTGAAAAACCTTAAATTTATAAAGAAATCACTTTTTAAAACAAAGGTCAAATAACTGTTGATTTCTTCTTTTAAGGAAAGGATGTTTAAATTCAGATTGACATTTTATTTATTTTTAGTTTTTACTTTGAGTATACAAATAATGCATGCTTATTTGGAAAAATAGAAAATACAGAGAAGAAAAAAAGGAAAAGAAAGAAAAAAATCGTGTGTAATCTCTTCAGAACTATGGGAGATTAATATCAACTTGATTTGACTTATGCTAACCCAATTGTAGGGGGGAGATATCTTTTTTAATCCCTTTGTAACGATTTTGGAGCTTGTCATTTTTGCTTCCTATAGGTTTATAATATACATGTTTATATTACACAATGAAATCACACTGTATATGCTATCTGTAATGTATTATCAGGTTTTGGTAGTAACAATTTCATTATCATGTTCATTATGTGTTCATTACAATGTTTATATAATGTTCATTATGATTTCAGTGGCTTTGCCATTCCACCAAATGGGTGCAATACTATTATTTGCTACACAGCCTTAAATAAGATCACAGTTGATTAATTTTTGTTGTTGTTTTTATATTAAAAAACACTTTGATGAACATCTTTGTGTATACATATTTTGGCACTTGACTAATAATTTTCTTAATATAAATCCCTAGAAGCAGGTCAAAGTAACAAACATTTTTAAAGCTTTTAATGCAGTCTGTAAAGAGGTTACAACAAATTATTTTCACACAATCTGTGTGCAAGTATGCCATACCCCTTCACCCTCTTCAACACTGTATATTTTTATTCTATTTTATCACTGTCAGTCTCAGTAGCTCATTTTTGTCTTAATTCAGCCTACTCCTTTCAAGCTATATTCAGCATACATACAAAATCCAGCACAAGACTTTAGGCTATTTGGACTTTATGCTAGACTTTTTTCATACTATTTCTTTAAATGTTTTCTTTCCAAGTTTCTCCCCATTTTCTGCCACATTCTCTTCTGAATGCCCAGCATCTACTTCAAAAAGAAAACCCAGAGAATATAGCTTGAGAACTGTGAGCTTCCTGGCTACCACTCTGATCAGAAGAAGAGAACAGCAGAGCCAAGGGAACAGAGTGTGTCCCAGAACCCCTGCCTCATACAATTCCTAGGAAAAGGTACCTAAGTTCAGAGAAAACTATAATTCAAAGAGATACATGCACCCCAGTGTTCATTGCAGCACTATTTACAATAGCCAAGACATGGAAGCAACCTAAATGTCCATCGACAGATGAATGGATAAAGAAGATGTGGCACATACATATACAGTGGAATATTACTCAGCCATAAAAAAGAATGAAATAACACCATTTGCAGCAACGTGGATGGACCTAGAGATTATCATACTAAGTGAAGTAAGCCAGAAAAAGACAAATATCTTATGATATCACTTATATGTGGACTCTAAAAGAAAAAAAAGACACAAATGAACTTATTTCCAAAACAGAAAGAGACTCACGGACACAGAAAACAAACTTATGGTTACCAAAGGGCAAAGGGGGGTGGGGTGAGGGATAAATTAGGAGACTGGTATTAACATATACACACTACTATGTATAAAATAGATAGCCAACAAGGACCTACTGTATAGCACAGGGAACTATGCTCAACATTACGTAATAACCTATAAGGGAAAAGAATCTGAAATAAATAAAATTTTAAAACTAAAAAAAAAAAAAAGAAAAGATATCCAGGTTTCCTGGCACCTAAGTTTCTCCATACTGAACAAGGCATAGGCAAGGCAAAGCTTGCAGCCAGCAGCTCTGTGGTGGTCCTTTTATTTGGGATAATTGTCTGTTTTTATTTTCTGTTAGTGATTATCTACTCAAAGTGTATGGTTGGTGGTTTTGATAATATTTACTCATTTTCCGGAAGACAAAGTGGTGCGGACTGGAGAGACATTTCCCCTCCCTTTGACTGGATGAAGAGCTTCTCCTGGGCAGGTTGCGCTTCTTACAAGGATATCTGCCCTAGGGGTGACTGGGAAGACCAGTGGGGGCTTCAGCAGCCTATGGGCAAAACAAGCCGCTGTCAGTGAGGCTTGCAGATAAGGCAAGCATCCGTGACTCCAGCTTCAGCCTCTCAAAGATCAGCACCTGGATGGGTGATGAGACCAGGTGATGCAGGACTTGGAGTGAGGTAAACGTGTGCTCCATCCAGGGGTAGATGACACGGCCAGTCAGCTGGCTCCTGGGTTATCTATCAACAGACATGGGCTGGTTACGTACTGAAGCCCTGAGCCTCTTTCACCAAGGAAGATGGTTAATGTCCAAAGGTGAAGGACATGGCTCCCTTATCATTTCAGAATTGAACTGATTCTTCAAACAGTAACACATACACAAGCCAAACCCCACAGATTTTACAGAACTCTTCCAGTATTTACAATATAGGAAACACAGAGGTTTATGACAGGACAGGTAGGGGCCACTGGTGGGAGATACAGAGACACAAAGCCAGCTAGGGGCACCCAAATAGAAGAAGAAGTGCTCACCCCATCCTGCCGC